>NC_134138.1:203111297-204361297 GCF_033958435.1 Carettochelys insculpta
GCAAGGCGCGTAGAAGTGCACGAATTGTTGGGCAAAAGTCAGCATGGTTTCTGCAGAGGGAAGTCGTGTCTAACTAATCTATTAGAATTCTTTGAAGGGGTTAATAAACATGCGGACAAGGGGCACCCAGTGGACATAATATACCTAGATTTCCAGAAAGCCTTTGACACGGTCCCACACCAAAGGCTTTTATGGAAATTAGGCGGTCATGGGATAGGAGGAAAGATCCTTTCATGGATCGGGAATTGGTTAAAAGACAGAAAACAAAGGGTTGGAATAAATGGTAAATTTTCACATTGGAGGGGGGTAACTAGTGGTGTTCCCCAGGGGTCAGTCCGATCCTGTTCAACTTGTTCATCAATGATCTAGAAAATGTGGTAAGCAATGAGGTGGCAAAGTTTGCAGATGACACCAAGTTGTTCAGGACAGTCAAAACCAAAAGGGATTGTGAAGAACTACAAAAAGATCTCAGCAAACTGAGTGATTGGGCAGCAAAATGGCACATGAAATTTAATGTGGGTAAGTGTAAGGTAATGCACATTGGAAAAAATAACCCAAATTACACGTACAACATGATGGGGTCAAATTTAGCTACGACAGATCAGGAAAGGGATCTTGGAGTTATAGTGGATAGTTCTCTGAAGACATCCACGCAGTGTGCAGCGGCAGTTAGTGAAGCAAATAGGATGTTAGGAATTATTAAAAAAGGGATAGATAATAAGACAAAAGATATCATACTTCCCCTTTGTAAAACTATGGTATGCCCACATCTTGAGTACTGCGTGCAGATGTGGTCTCCTCACCTCAAAAAAGATATATTGGCATTAGAAAAGGTTCAGAAAAGGGCGACTAAGATGATTAGGGGTTTGGAACGGGTCCCATATGGGGAGAGGCTAGAGAGACTGGGACTTTTCAGTCTGGAAAAGCGGCAATTGAGGGGCGATATGATAGAGGTATATAAAATCATGAATGGTGTGGAGAAAGTGAATATAGAAAAATTATTTACCTTTTCCCATAATACAAGAACTACGGGACACCAAATGAAATTGATGGGTAGTAGGTTCAAAACTAATAAAAGGAAATTTTTCTTCACACAGCACACAGTCAACCTGTGGAACTCCTTGCCGCAGGAGGCTGTGAAGGCCAGGACTCTATTAGGGTTTAAAAAAGAGCTCAATAAATTTTTGCAGGTTAGGTCCATAAATGGCTATTAGCCAGGGGTAAAGTATGGTGCCCTAGCCTTCAGTACAAGGGCAGGAGATAAATCACGTGATCATTGTCTTCTGTTCTCCTTCTCTGGGGCACCTGGCATTGGCCACTGTCGGCAGACAGGATACTGGGCTGGATGGACCTTTGGTCTGACCCAGTATGGCCATTCTTATGTTCCTATGTTCTTATTACACGAAATATCATCAACTGTAGAGAAGGGGTAAACATCTCATGTGTCTTAATTATGTTCTTCTTGCCCTTCTATCCCAGCAAAGCCACACAGAGTAGAAGGAAGCAGGAGTGGTTAATGCTTCTGGACACTGGGGACACAGAGGAAGGGGTGGTGGAAAGAGTCTTGCTACACTATTAAAAAAGCATAGCAATAGTGCTTCCCACCACAATCCCCACAATACTCAAAAGCTATTGCAGGAAGTTAAACCACGTACTAGAAATGGTTTGGCTGTATCTACCCCACTATCCCATTTGGCTCAACTAAGTCAAAGGCGGAGTGCAACAAAACAAAACAAAACAAAACAAACAACAACAACAAAACAACCATGAACAACAAAAAAAACAACCAAAAACATGATATCCTGAACTGGAAAATGGCTCCCATTAAAATTAGACTTACTTCCTGATATAATACTTTGCAGCAGGGAAGGGGTGGATGCAAGAGTCCAATTTTGGCCAGCTCAGCTGAGGAGACCATTTAGATTACAGGGCAAAGGCACAGTGAGCAATGTGCACACGCAAAGACAAAACCTTTTCCTGGCGCCTTTCAGGTTAGCCACCTGGTAACTGCAGAGCAACCTGTGTGCCTAACAGGTGGATGAAAAACTCTCAGAACACAGCCCACACAAGTGCAGTTGTGCAAAAAGTTGGCAGGAGCTTATTTTCAGTGGGACCATTTCCAACGCAAAACATCTTTACTAGGAAAAATTATATTTTCCAACCGACGTCAAGCAACAAGGAAAAAATAACAAGCAAGTTCCTGAACCTTAAATCCCAGGTCATAAAACTCAAAGGAGGAAAATACATTCCACGAAACCAGAGGAAATTCAGTCTCCTGGATTTTTATTTATTTATTTATTTATTTACTGGCACAGAAGTGTGAGTGTGTGTGTGTGCTAGGCATGTTTGTACACTACGGGAAGGAAACAACTATAAGCCAGGGAAAATGAGGACTCAAAGGAAAAAAGCTATTTTCAAAAACGAGCTCTCCCTCTGTTTGTCCAACTCCAGTGAGGAACGCTGTGCTTTAAGCAACGGTTGGCACAGTGCTGCAGCAGCTCTGCGCCAAATGGAAAAGAACCTCACATATCCCGTGCATAATAAAATGCAATTGGACACTTTTCTGAATACCAATCAACTCTAGTTTGGAGCTCGGAATCTGAGAAACTTTAGTATCTCATTACAGCACATTGCGCTGCAGTACATAAATACGAGCGAGGTGTTTTAATTGGCACGCACAAGTGACCTGCGCGGTGACAGTACAGGATACAGCACGCCGTTCCCTGCACGCAGAGCAGCCCATGCAACACACATTCCACTGTGCACAGACTGAATTGCCAAACCCAGGAATTTAAAATAACCACTGGACACTGGGGAACTATACAGGGCCCAATCCTGTCCTGTGAAGGTAAACGGAGTTGGGCAGAAAGGAGCAGAAGGTGCCTTTTCCTCTCCACTCCCACCCCAATTACCCATGCTGTGACAAGGCTTTGAATGCTAGCAGGAGGTTCCTAACCAACACATGAGAAGTGCCCCATTCTTCATGGTCCAAAGTATGTACGACAAATCAATTTGTACCACTGATCACTACTTAAAAACAAACAGGAAGTCCTGTGGCACCTTATCGACTAAAAAAAATTTTGGAGCGTAAGCTTTCATGGACAAAGACCCGCTTAGTCAGAAAAGGCATTTGTGCTTCAATGCTTTTATTTATTTGTGTTTTCAGCATGATGTAGCAAGATGATCTGGCTTGCTTTTTAAAAAAGGCCTTTTTCCAGGTGTTTGAGCATTACAAATAGCAGGATATTCCTCCTCCTTTCTGTGTTGTTTTGTTTTGCTTGAGGACTGGAAACAATGGAAGAAACAAAAGTTTGGAACCTGAGCAATTTTTATTGATGCTTTTTTAAAATTAGAATTGCTCCAACAGGCCAAAGTATTTCACACATGGAATATTCTTGTCACTTTTCCAAAACATTCCCATGAAAATTGTTCATGTTTGACAAAATCTGAACACTGAGATTTTTTTCCAGTGAACGTGAAACAAAAATACAATTTTCATTTATATCCAGTCTATCGCCCCTTTCAGAAGGAGGGGATTTTTCAACCAACTCTACTATTTAATTAAAACTAACACCATTTACCATTTTAAAACATTCACCTAACCAGGCCTGCCAAAAGAGGGGCAGATGCGGGGGGGCAATTGAACAAGAGCCCAGAGATTCAAAGGGGCCCAGAGCTCCTGGCCGCCACCACCACTGCAGCAGCAGCAGCAGCAGGAGCCTTGGGCCTCTGTGAATTGCTGCCAGAGCATTACTCCTTGCGGTTCTGAGGGCTGGTGGGGGGCGGGAGGAGAAGGTGTGCAACATGCCATGGTGTGGGTGACACTAAGGGTTGACTGTCCTTGGCCCCATCTCTTCTGCCTGAGGATGTGCCCCTTCTAGGGGTACACAGCCACCCTGCCCACTCACCCCCCACTCAGGATCCACGGTGGTTGTTGGCCATGCTACAACAAACACATACATTAGGCCTCCTTGCAAGCTTACTTCAAAAGTATAGCCACAAAGAATAACCTATCCGTGGTGCCATGAATTCTTAACTATCAGTCCTCCAAGTAAAAATTCCTCATCAGATACTTTCCCCTGTAAAAGCTGGGGAGAAAGCGGCTTTGCAAAACATCAGGAGCGTTAGTAGTTTGGGCTGTGCCAGACAGATCAATGGGGAAGCGAGTTCTGGAGTCAAGTAATATTCCTGGAGAATGCCTTGCCACCATCTCTCTCCTACACATCACTGAACATCTCCCACTGATTGCAAATGCACCATTACATTATAAGGAGAGCTGCTGCTTCTCAGTTAATCAGGTCCCAAATCATTTGGGGTTAAAGCTCTTTGCGAAACAGTCCACATCCTTATCCCTTCAGCTGAGTTCTGCAAAATCACATACCACAGTGTCCCGGTCCTTTATCAAAATAATTCAATTCTTTTCTGTCATTTTCAGATTGCTGTTTGTTGTTATCACAATAGTATCTAAATTCCATCTGGAAACTCAGGGACAGCTATTGCAGAAACTAAAGCATGTGTGCTCTTGGACTGAAGATCCATTCAAACGCTCCAGAAAACACTTAGGGTGCGTCTACACCAGCACGTACATTCGAAATTAGGATCGGAAGACCGAGTTCTTTCGAAAGAAGCCGCAGAGCGTCTTTGCTGACGCGGCGCTCTTTCGAAATTAACTTCAAAAGAGCTTCGCCGTTCATTTGAAGCTGGTCCTCCGCTCCCAGGATGAGAAAAGCGCCCTCTTCTGAAAGACAATTTCAAAAGAGAGCAAGTGTAGATACTCCGCGGCTCGCTCTTTCGAAACAGCGGGTCCTCCATGGCCGCGATCAGCTGGCAGGCAGAGGTGCTGCTCCCAGCAAAAGCGGAGCTCTGTGCTCCAGCGTCTGGCTGCATTTCAGGACACAGGCTCCCAGAAGCCCTCACGCAGGAAGCTGAGAGTGTGCAGGCAGCAGGGAGCCCACGCTGCTGCACAGGCATTCAGCAAGGGTCGATGCTCCAGCCCACTTACCAGCCTCCCAAGCACCGTGCCCCCTCCTGGACCGACACCAAGCTGCAGGACTTCCTTGCCCTCTGGGCAGATGAAGAGGTCCTGCAGCAGACGGGGGTCTGGTGCCAAAATGCACCCGCATTCGAGCACCTCACCAAGGGCCTTACCACCCGGGGTCACCCCACCCGGACCCCGGACCAGGTGAGGTCCAAAGTGAAGGAGCTCTGGCAGGCCTACTGTCAGGCTCGGGACATGGCTGGGCGGTCAGGGCAGCGCCCACCAGCTGCCCCTAATTTAAAGATCTTGACCGCCTCCTTGGGACCAAGGAAGCAGGACCCCTGGCTGTGTTCCCCAACATGGCGGACCCCCCGCAGCGGAGCCAGAGCAGGAGGGGACAGGGACCGAGGAGGAAGACCGTCCCAGACCTTCAGCCACCCGCCGGAAGCCACCATGGATCCCAGCCAGCAGCGATGACGAGGGCTCGAGGAAGGGGGCCCTCATCACCTAAATCTCCTCGGAGCCCATCACCAGGCTGCCCCCCACCCCCCGCATGCAGTCGAGATGTGAGGTGGGCACAGCTTACCTCGATGAGGATGGCCCCAATGGTGGCTTTGACCACCCTGAACTGGTGTCCGACAGATCGGTAACTGTCTGCAGTGCTCAGCTTCCATAGGGCGATGGCCACCCTTTTGTGCAGGGGGCGCGCCAGCCTCAGTTGTGTGTCCAGGTGCTGGAGGGCTGGGGCGAGCCAGTGGCACAGCTTCAGGAATGTCCCCTTGGTCATCCAGAAGTTCTGTAGCCACCGGTCGTTGCCCCAGTCCTCCAGCACCAGCCGGTCCCACCAGTTGCTGCTTATGGGGAAGCTCCACAGGCAGCGGATGACCCAGGGAACTGGCTGGGGATGTTGCACCCTGAGGATGGCATCCAGGAGAGTGGCTACTGTGGTGTCCACCTGGAGCCACTGCAGCGCGATGGCCTGGACTGTGGCCAGGACGTTGTCCACAGCTGCGATGGAGGGGGGCGGGGGTGCTGCTTGGGATCCATGGGGGACTGGGATGCCACCTCCAATGGCTCTCGCTCTCGCTCTGCCTGGGGACAGGGTTGCTGACCCTCGGTGTGTGCAGGCTGAGGTCCGGGGGGGGCCCTTTAATGAGACAGAAGACAGCAGCCCCGGAAGGGCTTGTCCGCCACGTGACCCTGCCCGTAGTACTTCCTGCCCCTGCTCTTTCGAAAGAGTGGGCTGGCATGTGTGGACCCTCCCTTTCAAAATTGCGTTGGGGGCCTTTTGAAAGAACGGACCGAACCTTCGGTCCCCGCAGGCGCGTGTGGACACTCTGTTTCAAAAAAGCGTTTTTCGGTGTTCTCTTTCGCAAGACGGTCTTTCGACACAGAACTGTCGTGTAGATGCAGCCTTAGACATGTGCTTAATTGTTCTCCCCAGAGTATGCCTATTCGTTTGCTAGGTATTAAAATGAAAACCCAAAGGCTAGGCCTACACTAGCCCCTTCCTTTCGCAAGCAACATGGTAATGAGCTAGCTGGGAAGATGCTAACGAGGCGCTGCCGTGAATATGCAGTGCCTCGTTAGCATAATGGTGGCTGCGCACGATTCGAAAATGCCGCTTTTGAATCACGGGCCACCTGTGTAGCCAGGAGCCTTTTGAAAGGACCCCTCCCCCAAACTTCAAACGCCCCTTCTTCCTAAAACCATGGCAGCACCTCATTAGCATCTTCCCAGCTCATTCATTACATGCCCCTTCCGCAAGGAAGGGGCTATTGTGGACGTAGCCAGAGTGTGGAGAAACAAGTTTTAAAAATGATATAACACGGTGCTTGCCTGCATGGTGGGTAGCAATGTTGCACACCCTGCTGCTGCACGCTGAGGGTCTATTAAAGCACACTAAGTCACTTAGTGCACACTAGCAGTGTCTGCACAGAGCAGCTGGCATGCAATGTATTCGTGTGATTTAAAAATCATTCCCTTAGGGTGCTCTACCTTATTAGGTTGACAAGCCTTAAAAAGGTGTACTGCTTCCTGTTTTCTTCTGTAAGAATGTGTACGCTCTACTTCCTGCACCTTGAGCCTATTCAGACACTAAAGCTAATAATAGATGCGGTGGCTAATTTAGGCCCAAATCCAACACCTAGACACATGCATAACTTTACTAACCTGAATATTCCTATTTAACACTTGTCTGCTTTCCTGACTCATTTCAAGTTACAAGTCAACACCAATATAATTGAAACCCCTGACAAGCCCAAAAAAAAGCTCTTTGCAAACCAGTCCACACCCTAATCCCTTCAGCTGAGTTCTGAAAAACCAGATATGGCAATTTCCCAGGCCTTTACAAAAATGATTTATAAATATTAGGAATACCAGCTATTTTCACAAGGTGAAAACACTTTGGCTACTTCTCCACAGGAGAGTTTTGTCAACAAACGCATGCAGTGTCTACGCACAAAATGCATTTTGTCAACAATCTATTGCCAAAACTCAGCACTTCCGCTGACAGCATTCTGCCTCTCCACGATGAGGAATAACGCCTTTGTCAACAGTTTCTGTTGACAAAAAAGCTATGTAGATGTTCTGGTGGGTCCTCTGTTGACAGACAGGGCTTCCAGTTCCTGGGGCAGCTCTTTTCTGAGCTTCCAGTTGGCTGTTCTGTCGAGGGAGCAGCCAGGCAGTCTGGCCACTCTCTGTCGACAGAGCGGATTTTAATTTCAATCAGCTTTTTTGTGTGGATGCAATCTGTTGACAGAAGTTTTGCTGGAAGATTTCTTCATGACAATAACTTCTGTTGACGGATTGCTGTGGTGTAAGCAGAGCCGTTGACTATTCGACATTCCATTCTCTATGGAAAACAGGTTCTTCTTCTGAGCACTGAATGATATATTCTGCAGAAATCACTAGTGGCTTAAAACTGGTAACATGGAAATAATCTCTAAGTTTTAATAAATCAGTAAATTTGTAAGTCATAAATTAGCTGATTTTGCTTTTATTGGAATACAATGGATGTGTGCCAGTATTCTTTTATTTTACTAACACAGCTGTTTGCAATGATTCATTTCCCATGATTTCCCAGCGGACCATATAGAAAGAGAGCTGCCAGCTTTCAAAGTTGCGAATATCAGCAGAGAAATCATTTCTCACCCCAAAGTTATTTGACTACATGTTCAATGAATGTAGTCTCCAAAGGAGCAACCATGCAGACCTATTTTTGTAAAACAAATGTAAGTGCACAATGCAACTGGAAGTAGGGAACTTTTCACTTCTTGACAACATTAGCAGAGCAAGCACCGTGGAGAATGAGGCCTTCTGTGTATCACAGCACAGGAACACTACAGTCAGGCATGCCATGAGTTTCCCTGAACTATCCTGTCCCCATATTTCTCAGCCGTGCTCTGGAGACAACTCTTGATAAGGATGAGAGGTAATTTAGTCCCTTTGCCTGTTCAGTTCTTGCCATTTGTTGAATGCAAACCAGTTAGAACCAATTGCAGGGGTGGTTTATTGATGTGAATATCAGTCCACTGGGAACTGAATTAAGACATGCAATTCATTTCATATAAACATATACCATTTCACAAAACTGGTGGTTCCCAAACTTTTCACTAGTGCAAACTCCCCCAAAACCTTTTGTGGACCCCCCATCAAAGCCAGTTCTGCTTTCTATGATCATTTTTATTCATCTGTTATTTTTTTCCTGGACCCTCTGCAATAGCCTCAGGCACCCCCAAAGGGTCCATGGACCCCAGGTTGGAAACCACTGGACTAAACCATTGGATGGAACATTTATGGTCATTTCTGACCTAGGCAAGATTTAGCGTGCCCATTTCCAATCTTATTTGCATAGGAATAAACCAGGAAAAAATCTGCTGAAATCAAGAGGTACCAGAGTGCAAAACTGGCGTGTGCAGCAACCTGCATGGAACATGGAACAAAGTAAGAAAAGGGGAACAAATTCACTGAAACATCTCAGATCAATGAACTGATATTTATTGTTGAAACCAAAGGGTCGTGCATGTGGAGGAATAATGTGCAATACAAGGGCTGATTTCTAAGGTGCACCCATATGTTGTGTATGAATTGGTCTAAGCAAACCCTGCTGGTGAGCACTGTAGTATGTTCTTTAGTGCCCTTTAGAAATAATGTCCCCATAGCTGCACACTGTAACTCTATGTAGACAAGTCTTAAGTTTACCTAGAAAAATTCCACCCAGGCGTACTCCAGATCTCACATTGGGCACTGGTTTGACAGAGCCCACTATGGTTCTTTTGGGCTTTTCTCCAGGAAGGGTAGGAGGAGATTGTTCATGTAATGTTTGACTGCCCAATTCAGCGGTTGAATCTACTTCATGTGGATAAAAACAATGTAAACATCATTAGAACATTAAGATTTCCTTGCACCATGAGGCAACTGAGGTGGGTGCAGTTTTACATTTGAAAATATAACTACTTTACAAATATGGATTAAAGAAGAATATATATGCAAAATGAGCGTATCAGTGATGTGGCAAATTAATATTGTACTTTCAAAGCAGGAACATCAACAGAGTAGTTATCTATTATTTCTCTAATTCTTTACAAGTTTCTTTGTCTTTGGATGACAGGTGACTCATCATATCACAAAAAGAACTATACAGTATCACAGTCAAGAAATTCTATGGAGCATAATCAGGTGCTATAAAGATCATTAGAGTGAAGTAACTTGAACTCATCTGCCAATCATTATCCTTGCTATGCAATGATGCAGAACCTTATGCATTGAAAGAGACAGCCAGAACATATACACCCCATAAAAGTTATCAGACCTGGTACCAGCAGTATTGCAGAAATCACATTTTCTAAAAGGAAAACAAACAATAATTTATTTCATTATACAAGCACCTTTGTAGGGAAAACAGCTATTATCACCTGCCAAATACTTTAGATTGTGTATCTGATGCTCTCTTTAGAAGAGGAGTAAGAAAGGTTGATAATATCCAAGAGTTAAGTACACTACATACCATAGGAGATGGTAACATAAATTTTAAGTGGAAATTTACAGATAGCCATAAGGGTACTATAAACAGGAGTGATATTATGGAGGGTATGAATATATTTGGCTAATAACTATTTTAAATATATAACACATAGCATATATTTCTTTAATTGGGTGGGAATCTGGCAATGTGTTTTCAAGGGGAGGCTGATATACCTCAAGTGGGAGGCAGAACAATATAATTAAAAGAACTCATTGGCTAGTAAGTTTTGTTTCAACCTGCTTGGACTGGGCACAACCCTGAAATGTGGACTTATACAATTGAAAAGCAGACCCAACAGTTAGTTCCCAACTTTCTTATGAAAAAGCAAGAACATCGTAATAGTAGAAGCTTCACAAAACAAAACAAAACAAAAACAAATTACGTATAAAAGTTAAACTATGCTTAGGTTAGAAATCCTACATGGAAACAAGGCTGGTATTGCCCTCTCTCCTATGAACACAGATCT
Source organism: Carettochelys insculpta (assembly GCF_033958435.1). Taxonomy (NCBI): domain Eukaryota; kingdom Metazoa; phylum Chordata; order Testudines; family Carettochelyidae; genus Carettochelys; species Carettochelys insculpta. The sequence goes on from NC_134138.1 coordinate 203,121,768, forward strand.
GGCAGTGCTTTTTGAGGTTAGACAGAAGGGCACAAATGTGTCTCTTTAAATCCCTGTGACAAATAGCTCTTGCACAACATACTGCATATGTAGACCTCCAGAAGGGAAAAAAAATATGAGCTACTATAGCCCAGGCTCTGTAGCTGGGGGCTGTAACAACTCACGTCCTCCACATAACCTATAATGAGAATGCAATACCCAAAACAGCCGACCACTTACGACCTTATCCAAAGCCCACTGAGGAATGCCATTGAGGCAGGCTTTGAATTGGGCCTTTAAACATGTGCTAAACACTCCCACATGAACTTATGTGCTACACTAAAAAAAGGAAGCAAGAGATGAGAGTGGCAAGTTCTTTCACCAAGCTCCATTCAGACACATATTTTAGGTCAAAGATTATTTAGACAAGGGCACAGCAACAGAGGAACTAACATACATCTGGGGGACGGGGGGAGGCACTGATCCTTTAATTTATATGAAGAAAAAGCTTGATAGTCCACTCAGACTTTTCTTTTTAGCATTCTAATTCTCATGGCCCATGCAAATTTTCCCCAACCATATCTATTTTTCACAGGGCCGAGGAGGTAAAAAGTGGCCTAGAGCAAAAAAGCTAGTTACCTGGCTTCTAACATGTAATAATATCTCATTACCTCAGAGCTACAATAATATAGTGTATAACGTGCTAAATTCCTTCAGGAGAAAACAGGCTGTTGACCACAATACTCATTTTAGGAATGTTTTCTTGTTAGGCGGTAGGAGACAAGAAAGGAAGTTTCATAAAAATAGACCTAACAAAATAGACTGGGTTTTCTCTGCAAATATTTTCAGAATCACTTCCTTCTCTTAGAATACATTGTTGTTTACTGTATTATAGGGTTGGAAATTAAGGGAAAACAGATGGCTGCGAAGTGCACCTCTCTTGGCGGTCACTCGATAACAAGTAGGACGTCTTCATGTCACTCTCTTCTTTGTGAGTCCATTGATGGCTCATTAGCCTGATTCTGGAGCCTCAGGTTTTATCTCAGAAGGGGCAGGTGTTGGCAGCTGTTGGAGGGCAGTTTCTGATGCTGTTTTCTTCTTCTCCACATCTCCTCATCCGTTCTGTGGCAGGGCCTCTCAAATTGTGCCACCTTCTCACAGACACCAACTCTCCACTGGGGACGGTGCCGGACTAGGGTCTCCCAAGTGTTGACACCTATGCTGCACTTTTTCATGTGCGCCTTCAGCAAGTCCTTATATTGCTTCCTGTGGTCCCCAGTGCTCCTCCATCCTTCCTTCAACTCCAAAAACAGAATCTGTTTTGGGAGGCGCTGATCAGACATCTGAACTATGTGACCAGTTCAACAAGGTTGTTGGTAAACAATAATGGCTTCAATGCTGGTCATATTTAACTCTTCCAGGATGGTAGTGTTTGCGCACCTATGATCCCAAGAGATATTTAGGATTCTCCTGAGGCAGCATTCAGAGTGTGATTTCACTAACACCTGTCAAACTGGTAGTCAGGGTCACTTCTTTGCCTGGAAGAGGGAATCTACAAAGGATGGCGGCACCAAGGATAGGGAAGGGAACCTCAACAGAGGAAACAACCCCAAAATATACACAAGAAATTGTTGCCTCTTGCTCTTATAATTTGCTGGTTCAGTAAGTGTCATTTTAGCTGCCCTGTTGCACATGTTTTATTTCAGCTCAGTTAGCTTTAATAAATAAAGGGAAAAATAAAGAATGCAGCAGCATTTTGTGTGGATTGTATTGCAAGGGGAGTGAGTTTATATGAGGGGAGAAAGAATAATATTCAATACCTACCTATCCCCATATGGCACAAGGAACCAGTAATGGGACACAAAGCCTTTGCACTATCAAGAATGGTCAAAATTGTTATAGCTAGTCAGTGGCCTGTCTGAATTCATTAACAGTCTATGTCCCATTCCCAGTGGCCAGATGTCCAGTTGTAACCTTCTTCCTATTCACCATTCCAGGCTAATGTTGTGGAAGATGGTGTAAAAGGCCCTGAGGCAGACTTACCCTAGTGTCACAACGACATTACTAAACCTGGCACTTAGGACCAGATTTGAAAAAAAAAGCATTTAGGTGCCTAAGTCCCACTGATGTCAATGGGAGTTAGGTGCCTTGACACCTTTATAAGGAAGTATCCTGATTAACAGGCAGAGGAAGCCAATAACTAAATGGTGACGAGGGAGGCACAGTTGTTCCCAGGGTTGCTCAGAGCGCCTTACTCACGCAGTCTGTGCCATGCATACAGAAGGTGCAGATTGGCTAAGTGACATAGGTACTTCTGAATTTTTTACCCATATCCAATACACTAACAAATAGACATACATGCAAAATTTTGGGGAGTAAAGGCACTTCGAAGCGCATGCGGCCACACGCATGCTGGCACTTTGGAATCTGGCACTTCAAAGTTGCTGCGGGGTAGAATTAGCCGAACGAAGTGCTGCATATGCATTGCAGCACTTCATTAGTAATCTCCCACCGCCTTGATTACCATGCCCCCTTTGGAGAAGGAGGCAAGTGTACACATAGCCTGAGGGGAGCAAAGTCCCCACTGACTTGATTGTCTTAGCCACTGCTCCATCAGCTTTTATCAGAGCGTGGTGGAGCATGTAAAGATTACCCAGACCCAGGAGACTATGGTCATGGTGATCAATTTCCAGTCTTACCAGACACTTGCCTGCTTGCTTTATGGCTGCTCAGGAACCACCCTGAACAGTGATCTCAATTAACGCAGCAGGTGAGGTAGCAGAAACAGGGTCCATATCTTATCTTGTGCAAAGGGTAGTTGTGGCGAAGGGTCTTTGCATATCCCAGCTTGACTTTGTCAGGATAAATTGCAATCTAGCCATAATTCCCTGAAGCATGGTAACCACATACATATCCATTTAAAGTTGGGGGCACAATATCCGGCCCAGTTCTCTCATGGTGGTGTAACTTTGTGTTAGAAATGTGCAGTAACTTGAGATGGATTAAAATATTAGTGGACCAAATGGTGAAATGAGATCTCTATCTGCAACTATCCTGTAATAACGCCACCAATTGTGAGGGCAGTTTTGATTTACCACTATTTTCTCCCCAGCACCGCTAAATTTCACTTGAGGATGTTATTTCTCATCTCAAAACAGGAACAGTGCTCTGGGACAATGAAAGGTGTGACTATTTTCTTTTTGTATTTATTCATTTAATGGGGGTAAGCTGTGCCAGAATTTTAGAAGGGATAACATTTTAAGTAGACTAAATTGTGTGTCAATGTGTGCAATTTGTGAGACAAAATGATATATTTAAAGGGCAGCAACAAATACATTTCCACACCTCAGATTAATTTAAACCATATAACCAAATGTTCCAATCCTTTTGATCTAGCACTGTCAAACATTCCTAAGCCATGCTGTAAAAAACCCAGGGACCCTGAAGGTAATGACTTTGCAAGCTTTATTTGTTTTGTTATAAAGTCAGGACTTTGGAAAGCTTTCAAGACAATGCTTATTTCTGAACAAATACCACCACAAACTTCACAAACACACAGGATATGCACACCAATTTTTCAAGCAGGGGGTGGAAATAATGCAGCTGAACAAACTATATTGCCCCTTTCATATCCCTAGTTAATAACAAAAATTGGAGAGCAAATGCTGACTCTTTTCTGCAAATAGCGGCTGCCTTGTCAAAACCTGCCCATTTGTTCCATCACTAGGTGCATCACAGATTGGTTTTCTGGAGCCTTTTCAAATTGCACTTCCTGCCAGGACATCTGAATTTCTTGTCTATGAGACTTGAATCCCCCTGGCTGTGACGTTATTCAAATATTACTGATACAACGGCCTCCACGTACAGCTGCTTCTACTATCAAATGCCAGAAAGTACTTTATACTGACAACCTATGAAGAAATTCACATAATCAAAGGAAATGTGGGAACACTTAAAGTGTCCACTAAGCAATGCTTCATCACTGCACAACACCTTGGGGAAGTACATGTGCAACACACATGATCGCTAAATGAATTCATTAGGATTAGTGGTATCAAAATAAATATCAGATGAATTAACAAGACATCATGTAAAAGAAAATGTTGCATAAATGCTTGCATTCCAATGCCACTCCTCCGATAACATCAGTATATTAACCTGCTATTCTAGGCCCTTTCCTACAGAGCTCTAAACATACCTTTGCCCTATGGTGAATCCATATTGTACCTGGCACAGAACATTTGGCATCTGGATTCACTTAACTGTTGTCAAATGTGTACACTTGCTGTTCCTGGATTCTGAGTGTACTTTGGAAAGCAGTTTTCAGTGTGTGGTTAGGAAAAAAAGGGAAACGGAGCCAAACTAAAGTTCTGATGGGGATGCTGCAAAATGGAGGTAAAAGAAGTTAGACGTCTGCTGAATTCAGACAGCAACAGGGTGACCACCTGTCTTGTATGGGGCGGGATGGTCCTGTATTTTGGACACCAAAAAGGTGTCCCGACTTTTATTTTAAAAGGGACTAGTTGTTCCATATTTGCCTGACCACCCCCAAGGCCTGGGGCACCCGGGGAAGTGTGGGCAACTGACGATTCCCCAGACTCCCAGGGAGAGCAGGCAGCTGCCACTTTTCTGGGTTCCCAGGGAGAGCCAGGCGCTGCAGCTTCCCCAGGGCTCCCAGGGAGCACCAGAGGCTGTGGCTTTCCCAGGCTCCTGGGGATCACCAGTGGCTGCAGCTTCCCTGGCGCTCCCAGGGGTTGTGGGCAGCTGCTGCCTCCTTCCTGGCTCCCTGGGGCTCAGAGGAGCCACCCCTCCCCTACATACCTCCCGGTCCCATATTTGGAACAGGGAGATATGGTCACCCTAGACAGCAGAAGTTGTCCACTGGTGGCCAGGACTCCCTGACAGTGACTAGATGAGATCATATATTACAATGAGAACCTTGGTGTGAGTGAAAACCTAGATACAAAAGTGCGTAAAATTTCCCAGGAACAAGCATTTTCATTTGTCAGAGCACGAGTGACAAAGAAACGGTATCTCCAATTAGACCAAAACAGCAGTGTATTTTTATATTTTCAGAGATGTCAAAGCCAGAAGGGAGCATTATAATGATCTAGATTGCCCGCTGGTTTGTCTAGTCAGTCTGAGTTGAGCTGGTTTGCATCAGGTCTAAACTAGTTCACCCCAGTTACGAGCAGCTTCGTTGGAGACCTGCTATCAGCCAACTTGGGGAAATCAGTCAACATGCGCCTCACTAGATCCTCATGTCCAAAATTGTCTTCATCACTTGAGCCTCAACTATGGAGCGAGCATGCTGTTTCTCACAATATATTCACTTACAGGCTTTACACCTTCGGGGTTTGAAACCCAGATTACAGACCTACCTGCCGTGTACAATATATGTGAATCAACACTGATGGATTTCAGAACAAGGACAACATGAGAAAAGAGGTACAGAAGTGGGCAGGAGCTAATGTCACAGCCTCAGGGAAGTCCCAAGAGGATACAAACCTTACAGTGTAATTATCAGTGTGCAAGACAGTAGAAATACTTAAATCTGAGGAAATGTCTAGATAGTTTTAATTCAGCCAAGGATTTAAACAAGGAAACAGCACAATGCAGACCTCTTTACATTTCTTCAGATGAAAACAGAGTGATGTGGGGAAGCTGTTTACTGGAAAGCTATTGATACAGAAGCACTGGCCAGAGACAGAGGCATTGTCCTGTGAATTCCAAGAGCTTGCCGTATGGAGCAGCGGTCACAATATTCGGCTCTTCCTGGTTTTGGACATCCTTGTTTGGCGGTTGCTTGGCTGATTTTTACTGACATTGGCGGACATTTGTCATGCCTGCCTGCCCCCAAAGAGAGATTTTAGTTGTTTGCAGTAGCCATTTGCAACGGGTAGGCAGAGTTCGCCATTTGAGCTGTGAGGTAGGAGTTCACAGGCCAGGACACAAAGACCTGAGCCATGTATTGATCATCCTAGAAGCTGGATTGAAAACTTGGAAGTTTTTCTATATGAATCTCTTCAGCTACTTTGAAGGCCTGCTGACAGTCTAGTCCTCCCTTCTCTCCTGCTCCAACTGACGGCTGCCTTCTAAACCTCTAGAAGTGATCAATATTTGTATTCAAAGGATCACCTGCTCCCGCTAACTTGTTTTCTTCCCACTCACAGCTTTTGCTTCCACTTTCCAGCTGCCAGACAATAGAACTATGACACACTGGTTCCCCAGGCAGAAATTTGGGGGACAAGATAAAGAGAGCAAATGTGACTCTAGCCCTACCAAGTTCTAAAACAGAACGGAGTAAATGAGACAGACAGAGATCAAATTTACTAGATAGAACTGAGGGAACTACAGCCATGGGGCAGAGGTCAGAAAAGAACAATTATGAAGCTCATGGAATCTACCAAAGGAATGTATTTATATGTATGCCACACTGAAAAAAAATCCCAATGGAATAAAAAGGAGTGACCAAGGTAAACAGTTTCAAGAAAACAACTACTCTGAAGGAAATATATATTAAGTTTTACAACTGCTAATTTAAAAGATGGGGCTGGAGGTGTAATCATAAATGGGCTTCTTGGCTTCATAACCAAAACCCTGTGTTGTGGTCCTACTGCAGTCTGCTAAAATATGTACAACTTTCTGCTCAAATCAGAGAGCTCTTTCAACTAGGAGACTAGCGTTGAAGTTCCACAGTTAAAGCAAAAAATAGCAAAGGACAAAGAAATTATAGCAATATCTAATTCTGGGTTCCTGAAGTTAAGAACAAGGAAAATATATCCCAACCCCAGAATCTGTGTTAAATCTACTAACTTTAGTGCCAAGAAGAGTTAAAACTTCACTTGCTATGTTTGTTTACTTTGGACACATTTCAGGATACTTTTATGTTACATGCACCAACAGGGAGGTCTGAGAAACAGAGATGCCAAACTTTTTTTTTCCCTATAACCCACAAAAATACTAAAAATCATCAATTTCTTCTAAATAACTATCCCACTTTGTAGATCATATTTCAAGCATGAAAACACAATTAACCCAGATTTTATTATTTTTAAAGATGAGATAAACATCTCTCTTCTTGTAGAAAAACTGTGTAATTTTCAGGTATTACATTTTTTGGTGAGTGCTTAAAAAATGAATGTGGTCTGATTAAACCTTAGAAATGGCCATTAAGGTTTTGTGTAGGGATTCAAATTCTGCTTAAAGCAGCAGCAATGAGCAAATTCGTGCTTGGTATAACTAATGCCAAAGGAACTGGGATGAATTTGACACACTTTTTAAAGTTAGAGTATGAAGACATCACACTAATGTTTTACTAGCTAAAAGTTGGTAAGGGTTGGGTTTTTTTTTCTCTTAAGTTTAATGAGATAGACTGCTTCCGCACATGCACCGTGCTCCAGAAGGGGCATGCATGGTAACGAGCAGCCCAGAAAATGCTAATGAGGCACGGGTGTAAATTTCCTGTGCCTCATTACCATATAGCCATGTGATTCAGAGTTCAGAAGAAGCTCTTCTGGACTCCAAAATAGCCATGGAAGATGCGTGGCCCATGGGGATCTCCTGGAAGGAAACCCTCCTTCTGGAAGCCCCTTCCTGAAAATTTTTAATTATGAATATCAACTGTCAAGATAAATTTTCAAATGCAGATGTCCTGTCAAGATCTGGCATACCCAACGTCATAGCGATCCTCAACAGTAGAAGGCTATGATGGCTTGGTCATGTGAGAAAAACGGGTGACAAACGTCTTCCCAAAGAAATCCTCTTCAGTGAACAGTCATGTGGGCTGAGAACAAGAGGAAGACCAAAGCCAAGATTCAAGGATACTTGCAAAAACACCATGAATAAATCCAACATCAATCCAAAATCCCAGGAATCTACATCATCAGATCGAAATACTTGGTGATGATCGCTATGATAGAGCACATGATCCTTCGATAGTATATGTGCAAGCCACACATAAGAACTTCGTCTTAGAAAAACCCTCAGACTCAAGAATTCGGAAATAGACCAACATGCAGTTATTGCAGTCCATGCAAATCCAATATTGGATGGATAAGCCATGAGACAAACTGCAGACTCAAACACTACCCATAGATCCTCACCACCACTGCTAATCATCATCTTTCAAGAGGAAAAGGGGCCATAGCATTCTGTAGTTAGTAAATAAAATCCAAAATTTGATCAGATACCAATTAAATATGGAGATTGGATTAATCCACTTTGAGATATCCAGAGTCCAAAAAATTATAATTTCAAGGAAATGTGATGCAGATAATTTTTATTTATTATTATGGCAGTAGATTTAATTTTAATGACAGATGACCCTTTTAATCATGAAAAAGTCTGTCCATCTGAATTACTTATTAAAGTCATCATATCAAGCCTAGTCTGCTTTTGGATGTGAGAGTGGAGCGTCCACATGAACTCTCATGCAAGTGTGTATTCATCCAACACTAACACAGCAACACTAAGATGAAAGGTGCCAGAAAACATCAAGTTCATGTCAGTGTTCTATGCAGTGAGCACAAGAAATCCTGGGAATATTTTTTTCTCTCTCAATCCCTCCCAATCCCAATGGAGCCCCAACTTCTTTCCCACCAATAACTGTGTTTTCATGCCAGAATGATTAAAATTGAAAGTCTTGCATAATCTGTCAAACTATAAGGTTGTTAGCCTGGCAATTAGTGGATGCAAGGCTAGAAAGCAACTGAGAAGACTTATATAATGACAGCTTGGAGCCTTATGTAGGCTTATTAAGAGGCAAAGTTTCATGCTTGGAGAACTAGGGTTATTGCCATTCATCTCACAGTATCTTTAACTGAGCTATTATTTAATTGGTCATTTTCATCCTTGGTATGTTGATATCTTACTCCTTTGTTCAATACTATTTCCACCATCTATCTTCTGAAGAAAACCCAATCCAAGGGGAAGATGGGGAGAGGAGGAGAGAACAGTAGACATAATTACAGGACAGCCTGCAGTCAATGATTAGCCACCATGGCCAAGACCTTCAGAGATGGTTTTGGGTGCCCAGCTTCTTCTTGTTCTTCCTTTATACCACTTTTCCTGATGAGGATTGTGAGGCAACATGGGGACTTGGGAAGACCAGGCCTCCTCTTTCTCCACAGCAGCTTCTACTCCTCCTGGAGGATTCCCATTGTTTTCAGGACAGCCAGGTTATATAATCCCTTCAGCATGTCCCGGGTCAGCCTCTGATCATTGGGAATGCCTGGTGTAGTTCCGACAGAAGAAGCCTTCTGTGTTCATCTCTACCAACTGTCCAAACCACTTCAATTTTCTCCTCTTGTTCCAGAGTAGCAGCTCTACTCAAAGATTCTCTCAAATAGCTGAGCTGCTCACGCTGTCTCAGAAAGTAACCCCAGCCACTCTGAGAACCCTCATTCCCACCACTTATCCCTGTGACCTCATCTTTCAGTCGTCACCCACAGTTTGTGACTATGGACGATGATGGAGATGTAAAGTAACCTGTAAAATGACAAGCTTTGTTCATGGACTCAACTTCTGCTTCACCACAGATCAGAACAACACCCACATAACTGCTGCCAGCATCCCCGTCTGCTGGCTGATCTCACACTTCCTTCAGCCGTCACCTGTGATCAAGACTGCTGGATGCTTGAACTCACGCATGGAGGATACCTGCTTCCACTTCACCTGGAGAGAACAATTCAGTCTCCTCCAGGAAAGGACCATCACCTCTGACTTGAGGGGTCTTAGTCTCATCCCGGCCACTTCACTCTCCGAAGTACAACGCTCAAGTGTGCGCCAGAGACTGCCATCTGAAGTAGCAAGAAGTATTACCTTCTGCAAATGGCAGAGATGACGCTTCCGGGTCCCCGTACTGAATGTAATCCCTACCTCAGCTGTGCTTTGATGTCATGTCCATGAAAATCACAAACATGAGGTGGGTAAGGATCACCACCATGACAGACACCAGCTGCCTTCAGGCCACAGCTTTTCATGGCTGCTACATCCAGAATGTAAAAGTTCTTCCAGAAGTGTAAATTGAAGTCATTGCACACAGGGTCCTCCACCTGACATTGCCAGACAAACCACACAGATCATTCAGGACTCCCTTGTCTATCTGGCTAGTGGCCTGTGCGTCAGATCCAACTCACCACCAAGTGGCGTTTCATTGCCAGCTCTGCTCCTCTCTTCACCTGAGTGTTCAGAACATATGGCTTTTGGTCCAAGGAGATAACTATGAAGTTGATCTTCAGCCCAAGGTGCTCTGCTACCAAGAACATTTATGAGCAACCCTGTGTCCATTATAGACAATTAATGGCTTGCATAGAAATCTAATAAACAACTCATCTCTTGGGTCCAGAGCAAGAAGGTTGCTCTTCCCTATGTCTCCCTTCCATGTATTTCCATCAGTCCTCACATGAGCACTGAGGTCCTTTGGTAGAGCAACAGAGTTGGTACTTGGCATTCTATTGGGCACTGATCCCACCGCCTCCAGAAAGACCAAGTGCTCTGAATAGTGGTTAGGTACCTAGACAACTTGAGATAGCTTAAAGGAACCCATTTATCAGTAGGTGCTTATGGCCATGCAAAACAGGTCCTTTTGAGCACCTAAAGCCACACAGAAAATCTTTTGGAAGATATACCAGGCAGGGCCCAAATCTTCCTTCTTCTCTTTGACTATTTGATTCCATCTATATCCCATTTGATGGCATGGCAAAACTGACTTTGATAATTGCCTATTTCAGGACTCCAATACGGGCCAGAAGACACAGAGCTGAAACGCTGTAGGAAAGGCTGTTTATGCAATTTCTCACTTGATTGGAAAATAGCAAATAATTTTAGTTTAAAAATAACTGAGATTTTCAAGCCAATCTGCAGATCAAAGAGTTTCAGAGAGTTCATTTAAACATATGGATGGTTTTCAGAGGTTCACTTCACTTTTAAAGAAGTTTTGTCATCACTAAACCTGAACTGTCATGTGGACCTAGAGATCATTTCTCTTGGGGTTTTCTAGATTCCTAGGAAAGGGCTTAAGTTGTTTACATTTTTCCTTCATCTTTGAAATTAAAAAAAATTACAAAACCTTTCTCTCTTGTCTAATATTTTCTATTTTAAATGAACATTTACAAGGAGAAAATAGTCCTTTGGAGATTTTCTATTCAATGGTGTCAGCTTGAAAGTCTGTGTCTCCCATTAACAAAAAATGATGCAATAAAGAAATTACCTCACCTACTTGTGAGGATCTTTCTTTACTATTGTTCATGCCTCAGTGTGAACATGGCTGACTTCTTTCCTTAACAAAATGAAGTACCTGTGTGCTCTGTTCTAGTGATTCATTAGGCACAGGCATTTTTCTTTATAATAGTCAGGAATCTTGGCTCAACTTTAACATCTTTAAACTTATAATAGAGATATGGATGGCAATATATTACTCCATTCAGGGAGAGATGAGAGGTAACTGACTAGGGAAAAATATAAATATCAGTGCAAACTGTACTACATGTTAATCAATCAAAACTAGACAAGAGAGGGCAAAGTCTGGGTTAATGGCCAGGAGAACCTTTATTATTACCCAGAAAGAAATATCCTTTTGTTCAAAGCTGTCACTTACAAGAGAACATGTTATGAACTCATTGCTACGGTTTCTATATTTGTGCTTCAAAAAAAGAGGACACACTCTCTCTCAGGTGTATCTGTCTCAGTATCTACCAATGCACGTTGTATCAATGTCCAATGTATACACTATAACACATTAATACAACATGAGTTGGTAGATACTGATACAGATACACTCCCTCTTAGGTTACTATGTAAAATAGAGAGTTGCACTTACTCAATGTAAGAGCTGTTGTGTTAAAAACAGTAACTATTGAAGTCAATGACTAGTTTAAGTGGAATCAGAAACTCTAAATTGGATCTATACAATTTTAGCTTTTATTCCTTTGAATGTAAAACATTTTGATATTAGAAATAGAATTCTTCTAAACTTCCTGGCTGCTGGATGATACCCCTAAAATATTAGGTTTCCCTGAAGCACCCCTCAAAGGGAGGAGGTAAGAAAGGAGAGAGAAATCGTTTTACACCACTTTTGTAAGCCGTGTTTGTTTTACTACCAAAAGGCAACATTTAACTTGTAGTCACTCAGTAATGACAACGCACTGAGATGTCATTACAGGGTTAGATTATCAGAAAACCAGATTATATGGGCTACAAAATATTCAGATTTTTCATGGGCTCCCAAGTCAGGCATCCACCTGTTGGGAGATTGTACTCAAGCTTTCCTGAATCACTTCATCTGGTCTCTAATTTCTTGTATTTATTATATGTGTCATCATACAAACAATTCCAACGAGAAGCTCCCCAAGAAAAGCCGAGAGGAGGACACAATGCTTTCGTAGGTGAATTCCCACACCAGAACAATGGATATATGAATTTATTACAAGACATTAAATTAGTTGTTGTGCAGCATTAGACCCAGATTCTCTGCTAGTGGCTCAAAGGTGTTAAAAGAAGCCACAGTTCTTATGCTTAGGTAGCCTTGCACTGGAGGGCTTTTCAGGGTTAAGAGGGTGGGGCCATGAAACTTTTGCATTCCAACTGTTACCCGCTAGCAACTGAACCCTTGGGAGCCACAACCATTCAGTACAGCGTAGGATAGCCCAGTGTCAGCTCTACACTTCACCAAGGGCTCAAACTGCAACTGCTCTAAGTGCAGCCATTAGGGGACAGATTTGCAGCTATGTTTGGAATAGGGATTCCTCTGTGTCAAAAGATTCTGAACAAAATGCAAGCTTTACAAAGTATTACTGTTGACATGGAGGATTAACATGCTGAGAATCACAGCATAGTGCATTCTCATAGGAATAGGCATTACATAGGCATGGGGAAAACAGATCCTCTAAAAGATTATGTTCCACAAACCTCAGAGCATGGCAGATAGTCTAATTTTGTTAATTCCTAATTTTCAAGAAACGTGCACAGATGAAAGAGAGACCGAGTTAAAACAAATTACAGGGAGTCTAAATTGTTGCAACTTCATTTGAGCAGCCTGCTTTGACAGTATGCTCCATCCACCAAAGCTATGTCTAAACTACAGCATAAAGTCAATTTCAAGGCACTTGGCTCAATTTTACAATGTGACCGTCTTCACTGCTAATACTATTAGGTTGAATGTAATGAGCATTAAGTTTGACATTCTTGCACCAGTCATCTGATGCGGCATAACGCTAAACTAAAATTTAAAAGGTCAGATTAATGCCAGTGTGGAAACAGTGTCACTTTAAAACAATGTTGTTGGCCTCCGGAGGTGTCCCACAGGTATCCCACAATACTCCACAGGTATACGTTGTGTCCACTTTCACCTCCCCTGCTCTTCTCTAGTCACATGGATCATGTCTTATGTATTTTCACCAGGGCAAGAGACACGAACCACAAGAAACCAACCCATTCAGTCTTTCCTTCTCTTCTTCTTCTTCAGAGTAATACTAACCACGAGACACCAACACCCTCTAGGACTTCCTACTTTTCCTTCTTTCCTTCTGAAAAATGGCCATTTGTTTTCAAAGGGAGGGAATGAGGGCAATGCAGCCTGGGTAGATGACATTGCACACCACAACTGCTTGTGGGGCATTTTTTTTTACCATAAAGCACCAGAGAAAAAACTCAGAATGATACAGGGCTAAGGGAACTGTGGGATAGGTTCCCACAATGCACTGCTGCAACAGTCAGACTTTGGCAATTTAGTGTGGATGCACTAAGCTGACTTTGTGGGGAAGTGCAGACACTCAACTTCAATTTTATAAAACCCAGGGTGTGTCTACACTAGCCAGCTACTTCGAAGTAGCCAGCACAACGTTGAAATAGCACCAGTCGCATCTACACGCGCCGGGTGCTATTTCAACGTTGAAATCGGCATTAGGCGGCGAGACGTCGAAGTCGCTATTCACATCTGAGGATGGGAATAGCGCCCTACTTCGACGTTCAACGTCAATGTAGGGTGTGTATAGATGATCCACGTCCCGCTACTTCGAAATTGCGGGGTCCTACATGGCAGCCATCAGCTGAGGGGTTGAGAGACTGTCTCTCCAGCCCCTGCAGGGCTCTATGGTCACCGCGCAGCAGCCTTAAAGGCACCACCGACTCAGATTTCCTGTGGCAGGAAGCTGAGAGTGTGCAGGCAGCAGCACAGGCATATGCTAGCCCTGCACGCTTCTCAGAGGCCCCGATTCCCACTGCCTCCACCCATGGCCTCAAGGCAGCCCCCCGAGCATCCCCAGGGCTCCCCTTCTGAGGGGACCCAGGCACCCCCAGCAGCCAGGCGGGAGGCCAAGAAGAAGCGGGGACCCTCCTGGTCAGAGGCCGAGCTTCAAGACCTGCTGGGGCTCTGGGGCGAGCAGGAGGTGCTCCACGTGATGGGGAGCAAGTGGCAGAACGCAGAAGCGTTCGTCCGACCGGCCAAGGGCCTGGCCACCCGGGGTCACCCTGCCTGCACTCCAGATCACGTCTGGAGTAAGGTGAAGGAGTTGCGGCAGGGGTACGCCCGGGCCCAGGTCTCGTCCAGCCAGTCTGGGGCTGCCCCCGCCACTTGCCCCTATTACAGGGAGCTCAGGGCCATCCTGGGCCCCCAGGACACCTCCTCCCCCCGCCAACCCTTGACACCACGGCCGATGAGTCTCAGCAGGCCTCGGAGCCGTAGTCTGGCCCGGAGGCCAGCCCCGCACCCCGGGGCCCACCCGAGGACCCCCCCCCTCGAGACAGCAGAGGAGGGGTCCAGCAGTGAGGAGGCGGGGCTCCTCATTGACATCCCTTCCCGGAGTACCAGCCGGGCATCCACCCACCGGGCTTCCCCCAACCGCGGCAATGGACGGTCAGGTACGTACCCCACAGAGCACACACCCATGGGCCACAGGTCGGGGGCACGAGCCATGACCGGGAGCCTCACGCAACCCCAGCGGACCCCAACCTGCGAATGCCCAGCCACAGTACAGTCCCAGGACGGTGGCACAGCCATCAGCGCCCATCAGCACCCATACCCATGGAGAGAACTCAGTCCTGACCCCAGGGGCGGGTGGACAATGCCATGGCGGCAGCCAACAGGGTCATCAAACCCACTGACAGGGACGGAGACCCAGCACCCAAGAGGGGGCGGGGAGAACGGGCCACGGGCCAGGGCACTGTACTAACAGCCTTCCCCTCCTTCTCTCCCTCTCTCCAGCTGCAGCATCTGACGCCCCAGGCAGCCAGGCACCCTCCGTTGTCCCCGACAGCCCGCCGGAGGCCAGCCACCGCCAGCACCCGGAGACACCCCCAAGGCCAGCGGGACGGTCCCTCCACCGCCGGACTCTGGGGATGGCCCCGGTGGACCCTCAGCCACTGGCAGATGGAGGTGGTGGAGGAAAGGCTCCGTCCTGAGCGGGAGGAGTCCACCCAGCGGTGGGCAGCATGGGAGGATTTTATGGGGGTTTTCAGGGATATAGCCAGGTCGATCCAGGAGGCCATTGCCCAGCTCCTGCCCCCCGGGCCGCCCTCCCTGCCGCTCCACCCGCCTCACCGCCTGTTGCCCCAGCTACCGCTCTACCTGCCTCGCCACCTGCTGCCCCACCTGCCGCCCCACCCACCTTGCTGCCTGCTGCCCCACCAGCCGCCCCACCTGCCTCACCACCACCAAGCTCCACAGAGCCCACTGGGGCTGAAGACTGGCCAGCGGAGGCATCCCGGCCCTACCTGCTGGTCCTCCCAGCCCCCAGCTGGCCATGCCGGGGACCACAGACATGGGAAGGGGGGTTGCAAGCCGTACCCACCGGGGCTCGCGCCCCTCTACCCCCACCCTGGACTGATGGGGGCCCGGCGGATGGCTCGGCTGTTGTCCCTCTTTTTGTAGATTTGTTGCAGTTTCTTCGTTGAATCACACAAGTTATCCAGTTTAAAAAAAAAAAGGTTTTATTTCCAAAAAGCTGGAGGCGTGTGCTTGTTGTGGGGGGTGGCGTGCGGGTATTGGGGACGGTGTGAGGGCATTGCAGGCTGTGGTGGGGGGGTCTTCTGGGGAAGGCCAGGGAGGTGCTCAGGAGTCTCCCTGATCAAAGTGGGCCCACAGGGCCCCACGGACCCATACCCCCTCATGGTGGGCCTGGCGGCTGGGTGTGGCGGCCAGCTGGGGAAAGCCCGTGCCGGCGTTGACTGCCCACCCCGGACGAAAGCCTCCCCCTTGCTCTCAACAATGCTGTGGAGTGTGCAGCATGTGCCCACAACCTGGGGGATGTTTTGGAGGCTGACGTCCAGTCAGGCAAGGAGGCACCTCCAGCGGCCCTTCAGACGGCCAAATGTTCTCTCCACCACCTGGCGGGCGTGGTTCAGGCGGGCATTGAACCACTCCTGGCTGGCGTTGAGGTGGCCGGTGTACAGGCACATGAGCCAGGGCTGGAGCGGGTAGGCCACGTCCGCCACGAGGCAGAGGGGCATGATGGTGTCCCCCAGCAGGATCTCCCGCTGGGGGATGTAGGTCCCCGCCTCCAGCCTGTGGCACAGGCCTGAGTTCCTAAAAACACAGGCATTGTGTGTGCAGCTAGGCCAGCCCATGTACACATCCTGGAAGTGGCCCCGACTGTCCACCATGGCCTGCAGGACCACGGAGTGGTAGTCCCTGAGGTTTATGTATCTTCCTCTGCTGTGGTCCAGGACGCGGATGGGGATGTGGGTCCCATCCAGGGCCCCGAAGCAGTTGGGGAAACCCATGGAGGCGAATCCGGCGACGGCTGCGTCCAGGTACCTGAGTCAGACGCCCCTCTGGAGCAACATGGCGTTAAATGCACGGACCACTTGTTGGGAGGGAACACAGGTGCCCGTGAGGCTGTGCAGGGTGCCCTGGGGCTCTTCCCCCAGGCTCCCCTCCCAGGCACCTCCCCGGGTACCCCACTTGCCCAGCCCGTCCCTCCCCAGTACCTGTCCCTTTCCAGCCCCACACCCAGCCCTTCCCTCTCTCCCTGCCCAAGCTCATACCTGGTCCCCCCACCCCCCAGTGGGTGCGTGCCCAGGCCTCCTTACCTCCATGACGACAACCCCAACCGTGGCCTTTCCCACTCCAAACTGGTGTCCCATGGAGTGATAGCTGTTGGAGTGGCCAGCTTCCAGATGGCTATTGCGACCCTCCTCTCGACGGGGAGGGCGTGCCACATCTGGGTGTCGTGGTGCCTCAGTGCTGGGGTGAGCCATTTGCAGAGCTTGAGAAAGGTCTGCCGGCGCATGCGGAAGTTCTAGAGCCACATATCATCGTCCCAGTCCCGCATGATGAGCTGCTCCCACCACTCGGAACTTGTGGGGTAGCTCCAGAGGCGGGGGAGAAGCTGGTGGGGGAGGAAGAGGAGAGCCCGGTGGTCAGAGGCGTCCCCGTCTGCCTCTGGGGAGGGCTCCTCTGGCAGGAACCACTGGGCGGCCTCCCAGGCAGCACCTAGCAGGGCGCTTGCCCCCTGGATGACTACCTGGAGGGTCTCCTCTTCCTGCTGCTGCTGCTGGGTGTCCATATCTGCTGTGACTTGGTCTGTGAGAGAGTGGCTACTGCTCTGCAGACCTCGTGCTGTGCAGGCCGAGTGTGTCTGGGAGGGGCCCTTTAAAGGAGTGGCTTGCAGCTGCCCCGGAAGAGCTAGTGTGCTCTGTGACCTGGTCCGTGATCTGTCCTGGCCCCTTATTTCGAAAGAGGGTGCTTGTGTGTGTGGACGCTTAGCATTTCCTTCCAGGGCGGCTCTTTTCGACGTTCCCCGTCGCTATTTTGACATTGAACGTCGACGTTGCCAGCCCTGGAGGACGTGTAGATGTTCTTACTTCGAAATAGGCTACTTCAACGTAATGTGCTAGTGTAGACGTAGCCCCAGTGTTACAAAGTCAACTTTGATAAATTCAATTTTATTTTGTAATGTAGACATAGCCATAAGAACATAAGAACATAAGAATGGCCATACTGGGTCAGACCAAAGGTCCACCCAGCCCAGTATCCTGTCTGCCAACAGTGGCCAATGCCAGGTGCCCCAGAGAAGGAGAACAGAAGACAATGATCAAGTGATTTATCTCCTGCCATCCATCTCCTGCCCTTGTACTGAAGGCTAGGGCACCATACTTTACCCCGGCTAATAGCCATTTATGGACCTAACCTGCAAAAATTTATCAAGCTCTTTTTTAAACCCTAATAGAGTCCTGGCCTTCACAGCCTCCTCCAGCAAGGAGTTCCACAGGTTGACTGCGCTGTGTGAAGAAAAATTTCCTTTCATTAGTTTTGAACCTTCTACCCATCAATTTCATTTGGTGTCCCCTAGTTCTTGTATTATGGGAAAAGGTAAATAATTTTTCTATATTCACTTTCTCCACACCATTCATGATTTTATATACCTCTGTCATATTGCCCCTCAATCACCTCTTTTCCAGACTGAAAAGTCCCAGTCTCTCTAGCCTCTCCCCATATGGGACCCGTTTCAAAGCCCTAATCATCTTAGTCACTCTTTTCTGAACCTTTTCTAATGCCAATATATCTTTTTTGAGGTGAGGAGACCACATCTGCACGCAGTACTCAAGATGTGGGCGTACAATAGTTTTATATAGGGGAAGTATGATATCTTTTGTCTCATTATCTATCCCTTTTTTAATAATTCCTAACATCCTATTTGCTTTACTAACTGCCGCTGCACACTGCGTGGATGTCTTCAGAGAACTATCCACTATAACTCCAAGATCCCTTTCCTGATTTGTCATAGCTAAATTTGACCCCATCATGTTGTACGTGTAATTTGGGTTATTTTTTCCAATGTGCATTACCTTACACTTACCCACATTAAATTTCATGTGCCATTTTGCTGCCCAATCACTCAGTTTGCTGAGATCTTTTTGTAGTTCTTCACAATCCCTTTTGCTTTTGACTGTCCTGAACAACTTGGTGTCATCTGCAAACTTGGCCACCTCACTGCTTACCTCATTTTCTAGATCATTGATGAACAAGTTGAACAGGATCGGTCCCAGGATTGACCCCTGGGGAACACCACTAGTTACCCCCCTCCATTGTGAAAATTTACCATTTATTCCAACCCTTTGTTTTCTGTCTTTTAACCAATTCCCGATCCATGAAAGGATCTTTCCTCCTATCCCATGACCACCTAATTTCCATAAAAGCCTTTGGTGTGGGACCATGGCAAAGGCTTTCTGGAAATCTAGGTATATTATGTCCACTGGGTGCCCCTTGTCTGCAGGTTTATTATCTCCTTCAAAGAATTCTAATAGATTAGTTAGACACGACTTCCCTCTGCAGAAACCATGCTGACTTTTGCCCAACAATTCGTGCACTTCTACGCGCCTTGCAATTTTATTCTTTACTATTGTTTCTACTAATTTGCCTGGTACTGATGTTAGACTTATTGGTCTATAATTGTCAGGGTCTCCTCTAGAACCTTTTTTAAATATTGGCGTTATATTGGCCGTCTTCCAGTCTTTGGGTACTGAAGCGGATTTAAAGGATAGGTTACAAACCACTGTTAATAACTCTGCAATTTCACATTTGAGTTCTTTCAGAACCCTTGGGTGAATGCCGTCTGGTCCTGGAGACTTGTTACTATTCAGCTTATCAATTAACTCCAAAACCTCCTCTAATGTCACTTCAATCTGGGAGAGTTCCTCAGATTTGTCACCTAAAAAGGCTGGCTCAGATTTAGGAACCTCTGTAACATCCTCAGCCATGAAGACTGAAGCAAAGAAATAATTATTTCTTAGATTCCTTTAAACTGCCATAGACAATAACTCTTTTACCACATGTAACTTATAACCCATACACATTATTTCAGACTTGTGTTCACTTACTGAAAGAGGAACTCAGCTGTTATGCTGGGATATTTCACATAGAAAAGTCCCACAGACATGCATGAAGAAAAACAATTACCACGAGCATAAAAAAGTAATGGAGCAGTAGCTGTGTTACTCTTTATCTTAACAAAACAAAACATCAGTCATGTGGCACTTTGTAGACTAATAAAATAATTTATTAGGTGATGGGCTTTCCTGGGTCAGACCCTCTTCTTCAGTTCTGGAGATAATTTCCAGTACAGCACTGGTTCCAGATCTGAAGAAGAGGGTCTGCCCCATGAAAGCTCATCACCTAATAAATTATTTTGTTAGTCTATAAAGTACTACATGGCTGCTTTTTTGCAGTGTAACAAAGGTGCAAATTAAAGCAACACATACTTATTTTAATGTACAGCTGCCAGATCTTTGCTATGCAAATTAAATCAGTTTATGATCCTTTCAAAATCAGTAAATTGCTCCAAAGTAGGTTAGCATAAACAGCTAGAATTAACAGATTAACACTGAGTTTGGTCTTTCAGGTCCAGTGGGAGGGGACTTTAGAAGAAAAACAACAAAAAGCAGGTGTTTCTTTCAGATTTGGAACTTAGTCATTGGAAGTGGCTTATCACGTATCTCACATTTGCACATGAAGTTCATGACTCATCATACCTGATGTTCTCTCTTGTCAAAAATACACACCATGAAGGGGACAGTGGAACTTGCATTGTTTCTCTTGGGTGCAATCAACACAGGACATGACATATTCATTGTTAATGTCAACAGCAAGAGTCCGCTGAGGTAAAGCTGGCAGATGGGAATCAGGCAGGTCAGAAATTGGAAAATACCACAATTGGCTGCCTGTGTGAATTACTTTCAGGTGGTCAAATTCATCTCTAATTAAGATAGCACTCTTAGCAGGAGGTCCTAATGAATCCACAGCAAAGGCTTAATGAGTCTCCATTCCCATCTTGCATAGTGGCACTTATCAGGCTATCAGGCTGTATAGGTTACTAAGCAATAAATAAAGTACAAGACGCTTTTTGCATTTGCTAAATGAGATAGAAGTCAGGCCAGATTAAAAGTTTGATAGGTTCGTTTGTGTATTGTGTGTGTGTTTCTGTTTTCAATGAGAACCCTGCATGGAAGCCTTAAAAACTGAGGTGGGAAGGGGACCACTAGGACAGCAAATTTTAATTTCCAATAGGGGAAAATGGCCCATATATGACATATTTTAATGGCCCGTATATGACAGAGCATATGTGACACTTTACACCTGCCCTGAGCCTCAGTTTCATGCAAAAGGAAAGTCTGGACAAAACTGGAGTTTCACTAGTGTTGACTTGCAGCTGACAAGATTAGTGTGCTTTCCAACAGAAATATAATGACGAATGCTGGCAAGTCTGAATTGGACTTTTTGCCCACTTCTTTTGTACAGGCAGAGTGGCCTATGTGTTACCAGACCAGCAGGCTGGAGAGCCAGCTTCTACTGCTGACTGGACCACAGAACTGCTGTTATTGCCTTTGGAAAGTCACTTGGCTGTGGTGATAAGAGCCACTGAAGCACAAGTGTTCGCTTCCCCATACATAACACTGAGATAATTCCTGCCTCACTGGCAAACTGCGAGACTAGCTTTCTAAGGCAGGGACTGTCATTTACATAGACTTGAGTGGATTAGATCTTAGGTCACAAAGCAGGTGTACAAAATCCTACTCTAAACAAGGCCTCATCATTTGTGCAGGAGTTAGCATGACGGGGGTCAGAACCCAACTGAAAGCCTTTAGTGTTAGTGCAATATAAATAATATTTGTTAATATTTAGGAAGGTTTTTGAATAGGAAGTGCAACAAAAATGCAAAGTATGATTTATCCAAATTAGCTTCTCTTTTTGCAATCTGTGGTTTTGAAAGGTGGCAAAAAGAGTCCTATGCCCCTCATTCAGTTTTGCTGGGGAGCTCTCACAAATTTCCAGTGTTTGGCTTAGATTCTTAAAATAAAAGTTTTGCTGAGCTCTGCCGAGGACATATGCCAAGAAGGAAAGCTTTGAGCACTTGGGAATGGAAGATTTTGGAAGTTGGAAAATATTCAGTGCCAAATCTTCAGCTGCTGTACATTAGTACAGCTCCATTCAAGTCAGTGAGAGCGTAAATTCTCCACAGGCGGGTGAGTGGAAGTGAGTGAGAATGTCCATGAGAGTGAGAGAAAGAGAGAACATGCACGTCTGCTTTGGATGAGGGAAAATGCCTATCCCCTACATACTAAAACTCTTTTGGGAAACTGGCTACAGACCACTTGGTCCAATGGCAGGAAAAGCATTGCAGTCATGGATTGTGGAATATGTAAGACTTGACAAGGCAAAAAGCGGTCAATGGCTATTCATTGCAGCTAATGAATTTCCCATTCTTCATGTCCTTCTGTGCTACAGCTTGAACCTCTCTCGTCCGGCTCTTTCAGGACCCGACTGCTGCCAGAGGAGAGAGTTTGTCAAAATGATAGACAGTATTCACACATCATTAAGAATAAGTCCTGCATCTGTAGGTTAGTAGTGATGTGACAGCTGTAGATGAACACTAGGAGTCAGTCGCAATGCTGCACGAAGATAACCTCAAATACTTGCCACACAGCCACAATTCCTGGGGAGCAAGTCTGTTCAGCGATAGCCCCTTTTCAGGGCTGCACAATAGCCAAGGAAAGGGCTGTAAAAGGCTCACTAAATATTATCTTCCCAACTTTAATTTGGCCAGCCAGACTAGTGAATCATCACATAGCACTTGTTCCACAAGAAAAACAGGAGCTCTCATTGCGATGACAAGGAACACGTGGACCCTAATAGGCAGAGATAATACATCAAGATGTGAAAGATGTACAGCATTAACTTTAAGGGAACTTGGTAATGACAGCCTTGACATAGCTGTCTCATTGAAACCAGACTTTCAAACAAAAGCTCCATAAGGAAGCCAGGAAAGGGCTAGAAATTATTTGGAACAGAAAACTAAAAGAGGAAGACAGAATTCATGACAGCAGTTGTGTCACTAGAAACCGATGTCCTGCAATCACTGGAAGGCTCATGTGTCAGCAAAAATGTACATTCAGGGTCTATATAACTTTCCTTTGGGAAACAAAAAAAAATACCATAATTTGCAACCCTTATCAGTGCTTGTGTCCCATCCATGAACTGTATAGAAGAAATAAAAGAAGACTTCCATTTAGATTTGGATAACAATCAAATCTATGCCTAGAAGAGACAGACTCATACTTCTGGCAGACTTTAATGCCTGAAGTTGCAATGAGGACACCAGGGTAATAAAAACTGAGTCAGAAAAAAATTATCTACAATGGTCCTGAGCCTGAGCTCATTGTTGCCAATTCTCTCATCAGTCAAACCAACAAATATACAACTTCAAAGCTCTGGCACCTGATTTACTCTATCATTACACTGCAAATAGACATCAGGGACATTACTAGGAGGAACAAGAGGAGCAAGCTATTGGACTGATCAAAGACATTTTCAACTTATACATGGCTGTCCATCAATAAAACAATGAACAAATTAAACCAAAACTGAACATACCAAAGTTCAGATATGTATTTCATTATGAAAAACTGAGAGAGAACATAGAAGAAAAAATATGTGTATAGGACAGAATAAACCAGACTCTACAACACATGATAAAATGCCAAACTCCCTCATCAATATTGCATTAGTTCCAAACTAAAAGAGATCAAGCAGGAAGTATAATTCTTACTAATAAGTGCACATTAAGACTGTTAATAGGAGAAATGCCACAATGCCTTGATGTTTCTGTCAGAAATGAGTCTGGTTTCATTAGATTCATAAGGCTCTGGAGATATAAAGCAACCCTAAAAGCATGTTAATTAGTCTAATGGGTTTCTTTCAGTGTTTGGGGATCCCCAGCTACATTTATGCTGTTCTTCTTACAGCCCCAGTACAGCAGACACATGAAAAACTGAGTTCAGGGAAGAGTACTGCACTTTGTCTCACCTCCTTCTTGTGTACAGCCTTCTGAGGGCTTTTATGAATGTAGAGCAGCCCCAAGACTGCTCGAAGTTGTATCAAGTTGGTCCTCTGAAGTCAGGGAGCAAAGAGACACAAAGTTACCTTTAGCCTCCCGATCCTCGGTCCTGTGCTGAGCACAGCTTGGCTGAGCCTATAGACAGGGCTTTCTTTCTGCCGGAATGCCACAGAACAGCATTCTGGTACTTTTTTTCCCCAGTGCTGCCATTTTGGAAGGTGGCTGGGCAGCTTTGAACCACATATGGCTCATCCAATATGCTTCCTGGCAGCAGGGGGTGGCGAAATGCAGCTCAGTAGAGCTGCACATGTAGAGCGCCTCTCCCACAACTCCACACATGCACAGCTCCACTTGGGAGCCCGTCCTTCAGTCCTGACATAGCTCCTGCAAACATGGCTCCTGCCACTCCACCTGGCTTTTGCTACTCCGGTGTGGTCCTGGAGGCCAGCATGACTCCAGCTGTCCAGCGTGTCTCTCAGTGCCATGGCCTCTGTGGCAGCAGGTCGGTAAGTCACCAGTATTCACTTGGGGAGAGGGCTGAGGGTACCTAGCTCTGGGAAAGGGGGAGGACATTCAATGGGGGTGGGGGCTGGAGAATCCTGGGTTGGGGGGGCAGTTTGAGGCTGCGAAGGGTTAAGCTGCCTGGGGTGTGGCGGAAGCAATTTAGGGCCATACAGGGGGCTAAGCCTGGGGGCAGGAGGTGACGTGGTTTGAGGTGAGAGGGTTTTAAGCCTGGGGGCAGTTTGAGGCTGCAGGGGAGGGGGGTGGGGCTTGAGTTCTGGCACCTTTTTTTCTAGAAAAAAACACTGCCTGAAGATCAGAATTGTCACCATCTTAGAAGAGGCTGCCAATGGCTGAATAGATTGCTTTGCCCTGTCAGAGTGGAAATAGTTCAGAAGCAAAGAAGAGCAAACTAGAGATATGGAGTAGGATTGTGCATCAAAGCCAAAGTGCATCAATGAAGTCAAATGAGTAAAATCTGCTTTTTATTTTATTGTAGGAAATAGTATGTCCAAGGAGATTCAGTGACCATGCACAAACATCAGCCTGGGACATATATGGATGCACCTGTACAAAAGCACCAACTATAAATAATGCCACTGTGCCACTAGCTGCCAGTCTGACAGCAACAGAAAATGTTGCCCAGCCCTAAGTTTCCTGCTCTGAACAAATTTCAAAAGATCAAACGCTGTTATTGTGCTCCAAAAGATCAAAGGCCCCACAGCAGGTGTTTCACCACCTATTTCTGTCCAGTTGCTACCCAGATAATTCACAGCTGGCTGTGAAACTGGGTATAGAAGCAGAGCCCAAGAGAAACTCAGAACCAGAGGAAGAGAGAGTGCTAGGTCTGTTGTGGAGAAAATTATTAAATGGGCTTTTCTATGGCACAGCAAGGGTGAGAATTTCTTCCCTTTTTCTACCACCAACTCCAGTTAAAAGCATACATCACCAGGTCAGTCAAGAATTCTGTCTATGATGAAGAACTGAGTGAGGCGTTCACCTAGCCACGAGAAGCATCATTTTGTTTGCACAGAATACACACTTAATTTTCTTCCCTAGGGTGGAGGTGGGGACTCAAAAATGAGGGACCTGAAACTAATGTGGTGAAAAATCAATGCAAACCTGAAAATCTAAGTAGATCCATTGAAGTCAATGTGTTCATGGTAATCTATCTATCTATCTAAAAGCAGAGGAACTGGCTTATGGTCCACGTAACAAATAGGAAATATTTTATCAGAAAATGTGCTTATTGAAATGGATTATCGTCATACAAATTATACAGTACTAAGCTTAGCACACTAGTTAAATGTGCTGATTAACAAATTAGAAAAGGTTCTTAAAATAGCCAAGAAAACAATTTGTGGTCCGGAGAATGCATCTTACAGTGAGAAACTTAAGCTCAAGTGATTGGGTTTCTGAAATTAAAAAAAAAACAGAATTGATGTGACCATGTTTTTGATAGTAGTGGGCTCTTCTAATCCAACAGACAAAATTCAAGAGGTAGAAGCTGAAAGCAGACAAGTGAAACTGGAAATGAGGTGCAAATTTTTAACATTGAAGGTAATCAGTTATGGGAAAAATGTTTCTTAGGCATGTGGTTGATTTTTTTGTTTTTTGAAGTTACTAAATCACTTACGTGTCTTCTTAAATATATACTCTAGCTCAAACAGAAGTTAAATACCTGAATGAATAACTGTGAAAAGTTCTATGGAAATACACTGATCAAACTAGGTAATCACAATGATCCCTTCTGACCTTAAAAAAAAATCCATGAAAAGCTGTGCATTTTGTCAGCCATCAGTGTGTCCAGCAACACACTGCTGCTGCTGCCACCATTATGGCTCCTAACCAACCCTCTCTCCTTCTAGCTGGCATAATGGTGTGGCTTTTATGCTACTGGGACTCTGGTCCAGTATATGGACAACTTACTCATCCAGAATTTCCGTTCTATGAAAAGATTCAAGATTTCAAATTTTTTTCCTAACATGGAATTGTTGAATAAATTCCATTTAGGGTAGATGGAAATCACCTGATAAAATCAAAAACATGTAATTCTAGATTTTGATTTTAATAAAATTAAAATTTTCAAAATGAAAAACAGTTTTGAAACAAAGAACGTCAAACTGTTCCGTTCTGATCATGTCAAAACACTTGAAGCCTTCATTTTGATTTCCCGCACACCAATTTCACAGCATGTGTTGACAGAAACTTTCAACAAAATGGCAGTTCCTGGCAAAAAATTGTTCTGTCACATTTTTCAGCCAGTTCTCCTCTTCGTGTAGGAAAGAATTTTGCTTTGTGTTCTTTGGCTATAGCCAAGGATCTAACTCCCTGAATCCATTGCACTTTAAAAGACAAGCATTTGTAAAAGTTCTGATGTTCAAAGATGCTGGCTTAATATGAATTTCCTAGATGGAAATTATAGTAACCCTGCCTGATAATTGCTTCCCTCCTATTTATTTCTTAAGTGAATATGTCAAACCCGGGAACCCCAAGTGGGGCGTAGGTCATCCACAAGGCTCCTCCATCTGGTTCTATCTTGGGCAATGGCTTCAATCTGGCCCCATGAATATCCCAGTTCTTGTGCTGCCGTGACTGTAGATCTCCTCCATGTTATTCGGGGTCTTCCTTGGCTGCGTTTCCCCTGAGGATTCCATTTTAGGGCATGTCGAACAATGCTGCATGGGGATTTCCTCAAAGTATGTCCCAGCCATCCCCATTTTCTCCTTTTTATTTGGATCCCCACTGCCTCTTGGCCTGTTCGTGTCCACAGAAGTTCATTCGTGAATATAGGGAACCTGAAAAGTTCCAAGAGCAGAATGCTGGAAAGTGACTTCCTTCCTCTAAAGAGTGGGTAGAGCAAAGCTGCAGAAGTGTTTGTTTCCTCACATTGTCCTTCCAATGTGCATTGGCAGGAGACTTGGATTCTAGTCTCAGCTGTACCATTTCCTAACTATGTTACCTTGACAAACCACTTGAGCGCTGTATATTAATTTAATTTACCTGCTTATATAAATTTGAGGTCTATAGATGAAAAGGCAGTAAGAGCTAAATATTAATATACTGTATAATGGCCTCAGGTTTGCACAGCTCTTATTATAGGACTTTGTAAGAAGGAATGCAGAGCATACACATACTCTACAACCCATTAACAAAAACACTTTCCTCAAGCAATTTAGAAGGCACAAAATCAGTCTTAGTTGCAAAGTTTAACTGTAGTCTCTCTTTGACGTATGAAAGGGTTAGAGAGCAGCTGCACATAAAGGAATAAAAATGTTATGCACTGTGCAAAAAGGGTACAAAGTACTCTTTGAATTTGTGACATGCATGAAAAGCATCTTTAAAGGGGTAGAACTATAGTAAAAAATCCTGTGCCTAAAGTTTTTATAGTTGCAGTCCAGTGGTATCTACAGTGCAGACCATCTGAAGGTATTTTGTGCTTTGTAAACTAGATAAGTAACCAGCTTTGGCATGTAAAGCAATGCAGAATCCAACTGTTCCAATAACTAAAATACACTGCAGTGAGAAAACACGAAGCAGGGGCTAGAATGTTCATGCTCATATATGTATGTGGTTGAAATGAGGCCACATTCCCAACCTTACCATTATGTCCTAAGGGCAAACTGGAAAGAGGAAGTGTCAGTTGAACTCTGGGCATGTCTATGCTGCCTCACAGTTCAGATTATGGGAGGCATGAACAACAGTGTGCAACAAACTGTGGATGCTGCAGGTACAAACTAAAAAGGTTCCCACTTTACATTCATATTTGAAGAGTCCCAGTACTCCAAAATACAGGGCAGTGTAGACATGCCCTTAAACTCCCCGTTCCAGGCAGTTAATGAGAATGGCTCCACCAGCTCTGCCTTTCACATTCCATTCCAGCTGCTTGCACAGCACATCCTCTGTACCCTATAGAGTAAATACTTCAAAATCCTTCTTTCCCCTCCCCACAGATCAAATCCACCTGCATTCAAAATAGCTGCACAGATGAGTATTAATTGCATTCATTCTACAGCTATACTGGCTCTGACCACTGGATCTAGTCTGAGATCCTCTGGTGGCTAGTGTAACAGGCTCACAGGCAAGACTGCTGGACTCATTTTGTCATTCTGTACCTCTTCTTTAAATGGTGACAATAATACCGCCCTACTTCACAGCGTTGTAGGGTTTCTCTCCTATTTGTAAAGAAGCTTTGATACCCTCAGAGACCAAATGCTACAGAAGTGAAAATTACTGTTAGGCATGTATCCATTTGGGCAATGCTCCACCATGGGACTAGGGTAGAAATCTCTTCCTGCCACTTACATGGTGATTATTTTACAACCTGAGGCAGGAGGATGAATTACCCGATGGCTGAGCTCCAAAACAAGCAAGGCACCTGCATTTCTCCATAAAGCCAGTTCCCAGCGTCTCTCAAGATTCAGCCCCACTGAACACCTATGACAGCCAGTGCCAGGGGCCGTGAAAGAGTCCAGTATTTGTTGTAAACAGTCCATAAAAATGAAGTATTTTGTTGCATGAAAGACAGGTGTTTCACATTAACTATGCCAAATGCAAAAGCAAAGCCCAGGAAAACACAAATCAGGCTTTACTCCTGCATTCAGATCTATATGGGTGTAAGGGTCTGCACCAAGGGTTTGGCTGCAGATCTGGAATCTACAGTTAAATAGAGGGAAAATATCAATTATAAATAAAATCCAATGTCAAACCCCGGTCTTCTTGCTCCTGCAAATGCTCATTCCCACCACAGCACAAGGGAGTACTTGTATGGCCAGACTTTTTCTTCTTGTTTTGAACCCTAGTTTTATCCCCACAGAATTGTTCACAAAATAAACCAAAGACTTCCCTTCCCTCAGATGAGGAAAGCAACTAAATCCCAACATTTTAGGCAAAGGTTGGAAGGCTGCTATAATGTGTGCTGGGGGAGGATGAGGTCTGGTACCGCACAGGGCAGAAAATCAGGGAGCTATCATGACCTCTGCGATGGATCACCTCTCTCTCCTACGATGAACATATCTTCGTGCAGGAGAGAAAACTCATCTTGTGTCTTATTACTGCCTTTTGGTGCCGTACAGATAATAAAAGATCATCAAATATTATTTAGTCCCATGTCTTAGCTTGTACAGCATACGTGGCTTCCAAAGGCAGGAACGCCAAACTTTACCAGCTTTATACAATGGTGAAATGGAGCAACACCGTAACTACTGTGCAGGCACGTCGTGGATTTACTTGATACAGTATGCTTTGATTTGAGCCTACTCTGGATACCTTATAGTGGTAGAATCATGTGCTTCTTTCTACAAATTGTGAGAACTCATGAAATTGTCTGCAACCTAGTAAGAGAATTAATACACTGCTGTGCATCAGTGCAGATGTACAAATGCCTGTTGCCTTAAAATAGCTGCTAGTACTGCCCGTCTCCCATTCTCAGGGTACGTCTACACTACCGAGAAGACAGCCGGTAAGAGTCAATCTTCCAGGATTCAATTTCGCGTGCCTGATAGGGATTCACAAAATCGAACTGAAGTCAGCAGTCAACCCTGATACTCCTTGATTTTGCAAGAAGTAAGGTAGGTCAACAGGAGAGTTCATATGTGTAGATGCCCAGGTAAGTCAATTGCAGATAAGTTGATTTTAGCTACGCAATTGCTGTAGCTAAAATTGCGTATCTGCAGTCAACTTACTTGCCTAGTGTAGACCAAGCCTCAGACATCATAATCTACTTCTCACAAACGAATCTTCCTCTATGTTCTCCCCCACCTGAATCATGACTCCTAAAGTCATCCAGTTATATCCACATTTGCTCATACCACAGTAACCGTAGCACAAAAGATAGGGGTTATATGATGAGTATTTACCTAAGTCTGGAGTTTAAAATACCTCACACAGCTACTAATTGCTTTCCTTGGCTATTTCCCCCCATTGATTTTACTCTAGCAAGCAGGCCTTGAACATCTGTGGATTAATAGCCACATCACCATCCAAATGGTCAACGAATTATTAAGCCAAACTGCAGGCAAAACAGTGCTCACCATGTGACTAATGAGCAGGCTCTGTGAAAGAAAGATGAAAAAATTGGGTCTTTTTGGGATGGTTTCAAGGAACTTTAAACAGGGTTTGACACGTGCCTTGAATGTTAAGCAGATAACTTCAGCATTTTTAAAGTCAATATCAAATGCACAGTGAAAGGAGGAAAATATATTAATGGAAATCAGCCTCCACTTCAGTAGAGAGGGGAATTTTAGTCTCATAATGGACAGGTCTCATTTAATTGAATTGTAAGTATACTCTAAGAGCCCAAAAGGCTTTGACTGTGCTTCAGAGTGCAATTCCCAGGCTGCGGTGACATGGGGTAACTCTGCTGCTATACAATGCTGAAAACAAGTGGCAATAAATGCATTTTACACTGGTAGAAATGAAGAAAAGATATGCTATTATTTTCAAGGGCAAAACAATAGGAAATGCAAAAAAGAATACCGCAAAAGCAGAAACACCACCTTGATCGGAACCACTCTCTCTTACTATTGGTATGTACAGTGCCTGGCACATTGCGGTCCTTACATATTCTTATTAGCTGCGTCTACACGTGCACGCTACTTCGAAGTAGCAGCACCAACTTCGAAATAGCGCCCGTCGCGTCTACACGCGTCGGGCGCTATTTCGAAGTTAACTTCGACGTTAGGTGGCGAGACGTCGAAGTCGCTAACCTCATGAGGAGATAGGAATAGCGCCCTACTTCGACGTTCAACGTCGAAGTAGGGACCGTGTAGACGATGCGCGTCCCGCAACGTCGAAATTGCTAGGTCCTCCATGGTGGCCATCAGCTGGGGGGTTGAGAGATGCTCTCTTTCCAGCCCCTGCGGGGCTCTATGGTCACCGTGGGCAGCAGCCCTTAGCCCAGGGCTTCTGGCTGCTTCTGCGGCAGCTGGGGATCTATGCTGCAGGCACAGGGTCTGCAACCAGTTGTCAGCTCTGTGTATCTTGTGTTGTTTAGTGCAACTGTGTCTGGGAGGGGCCCTTTAAGGGAGCGGCTGGCTGTTGAGTCCGCCCTGTGCCCCTGTCTGCAGCTGTGCCTGGCATCCCTATTTCGATGTGTGCTACTTTGACGTGTAGACGTTCCCTCGCTGCGCCTATTTCGATGTTGGGCTGAGCAACGTCGAAGTTGAACATCGACGTTGCCGGCCCTGGAGGACGTGTAGACGTTATTCATTGAAATAGACTATTTCGATGTCGCAACATCGAAATAAGCTATTTCGATGTTGGCTGCACGTGTAGACGTAGCCATTAAGAATAAGAGCTGATGTTTTGTTTTTTTGTCAGATTTGTTGGGGATTGAAGATTTTTTTGTATAACATTCAAACATTTGACAGGCATAACAGAAAATCTGAAATATTTCATTCAGATTGAAGACTACCTACAGAGCTGGAAAAAATGTTACATTTTTACAGGGTTTAACCAAAACTTCCAAAAACAGTAAAAAAAAAAAAGTAAACATTTCAACCAGTTCTAATAAGAATGAAGAAAATGCACAGAGAGTTAGAGAACATCATAGTCAGAAGGAATAATAAAGCATCTGCTTTTCATTCTTTTTCGCACAGTCGAGACATGTATGCTGTTGTTACTGCTGTTTCTTTCCCTCCTGTTCCCCTCTACACATGCTTAGTGTTCCAATCAAAGCTCTTTTTACTGGGCCATTTCAGAACAGACCACACCATCTTTAGAGGGTTTCTAGTTTAATCCTTGTTTTACAGCTTTGTCTTTGGCCATAGCCCAGCCTGTTCAACAAAATAGGAAGCCCAGGAGATCATGAAGATAAATAACAGGAAGGGAGACCATTTGGGCATATCCAGCCAGAGCATATTTCTTCTGCCAATTTTCTATCCACTTATGTTTCTTGCTAACAGCAGTGAGGGGAAGCCATGAACATCCTGTGATCACCTATGCAGTGCACATTAAAACAATCTGCATGAGGCACTTTCCCGCAGGATCTTGCAGCATCACATTGTTTGAAAGTAACGTGTAGAGATAGCTTGTCTGAGTAAAGCTAGATAAGGGGCTTTTCCTGAGTTCATAATTAGATCACCTATTGAAAATTTGTATAGAAATATTAGATCCATATAAAACCACACACAGGGATACTCCCAAATGTGTAATTACTTATGGAAAGATATTCTGATCTCACTCCACTGATGGAACAGCACAGAATTCAGCAGACTCCCTCTGGATTTATACTGTACTAGCATAGCTAAGAGCAGAGCATAGACCCAAATACAAACAAGGCTGCTGTTCCAAGGAGCTTACAAGCCAAGATCCTGATCTAGGAAAGCACTAAATCGTTTGCTGTAGTCCATCAGCTATTCAGGAAAGTACATAAGCATGTTTAAATTTCACTAAGGTCAATGAGACTTAAGTATGTGCTTAAGGACCCTTCCTAAAGGAAGCCAGAGGCTCTGATACCATATGGAACACCACATAAGTGCATCCCTCCACCCTCACAGTACTTCAGTTGGGAGTCCATGTACATTCAAAGGTCTGCCTCCACAGAGTTCCTTGCAACTCCAGGCCTAAAACTAGTTATGGTCAAGGCAACATCCCTAATTTCTCATTATGTTCCCTTCTGAACATTGTAGGGTGTAGGTAGCCTCTAGTTTTGCTACTTCAAGATACGCAAATATAGCTCTAATGAAAGGTGACAGGCCAAGTTACTCGCAGGCATTGAGGAGTAAAGCAGGTCTTTGGCAGGGATTTACGAGAGGAGAGGGTAAAGGATATGTAGAGCCATTGAGTAGCAAACCTCCAAATGGAATTTCAATAGTGTGATGTAGGTATAAATGAAAGCTGAGCTGGGCCTTTTGGGACAGTTTTGCTATTCTTTCCATGGACTCCAACCCCTCACTTGGCAGAGGAATGGTCTGGCTGACTGACGTCAAGCTCTGCAAAGCATTTCATATTATAAAGTACACTATCTGCTCGCTTGTTTTCCTTTCCCACACGTGTTACCTTCAGTTAAGCAGCATTGCCTGCTGCCCCTCCCAGTCGAACGTCCCAAAGATGGGTTGTCACCCCTGACCAAAACGGCTCCTGAGAAATTGCTTTATTTCTGTTGAAACACCCAAATTAGTAGTCTCTGTGGGAAGCACAGTGCCCCCTTGGAGTAGCGAGACCATCAGAATACATGACCAGACAGAAGGGACACTCCTCTTAATTCCCGATAGGTGCTCTGTCATCTTATCAGACTTGTTAAGCCTGGGAGATTTAAAGTACTAACTATATAAACTATAAAGGATGGCAAGAAATGATCTACAGTGACTTGTGCATCTTTCTCTAGCCATAAATAACTTTATATTTCATTTCTGGCAGCATGACAAAGCAAGGAGGTAATGAGCCATTATGGAAAAACCCATCTGTTGCTTATAAGGGGAAAGGCTTTGTGCTGGTAGATTTATTTAGGAAAATTTTCAGTGAAAGTCCCATTATTGTTAATGAAAATTGCACATCTAATTGCCCATGCCCATAATGTACCCCATTATGTTCCTTCACTGTCTGGATGAGCACTCTGCTCTGCAGCAACAAGGGAAAAATGTTACCCAAAAGGAAACCCAGAGCAGAAGTGACACTGGCAGTCTCCTGGTGAGGGAGAAAGGACATGAGGTATTGGGATGTGCGGAAAAGGAGAAAGCTATTTAGAAGTTTTGCTTCCAGAATACAGGCACTAAAAGATTCCTTTCAAGGTACAGTAGGTATTTTTAAAAGAGCCACTCAGATTCATTTGCTAATGGCTCAAGCAGAAAGTCTATAGGCTCATTCTTGTTCTGCTAAGCCTTAGCTCTTAACCCTGATATTGCTGCAAAATTTTTCCATTGACCCAAGCAGGTGGCTAAATCTAAACCATGCTGCCAAATGACCCGGTGGCTACATAAGCTAAAAATGGCTTTTTCTTCTGTACACCACAAGCATTCTACAAACATTCATTAACTAAGCTTCCCACCTCTCCTGTGATGTGGATAAGACACACCATATGCAGCAGAAGGATACGTTCACCTGCCTCTGAAAAGTAACCTCCTCTGCAGCGGAACACAGCTTCGGAAGGGAAGTGCAGAAGACTGTTGTATCTGACGAACGTACTGGGGTTACAGGCAGGCAGAGTGCAGATCTGAGAGTTTGACCTGGACACTGTACCATATGTTTAATGACCAAAATGGCAAGAATCTGAGTTTTTAAGTTTTATTCAAACAGTGGTTTCCAAAGTACAGGACTCCCATAATGCTGATATGTATGAATATTGGTATGAATACTGATTCATAAGAACAGCCTTACTGAGTCAGACCAATGGCCCATCTAGAGCAGCATTCAGCTAGTGCCAGATGCTTCAAAGAGAATGAAGAGAACAGGACAATTTTGACGGTCTGCCATCCCCTACCCTTTAGCCCTAGTTACCGGCAGCTGGAGATTTAGCAACACCTGGAGCAAGGGTTTGCATCCCTGGCTATCTTGGTTAAGAGCCATTGATGGCTTATCTTCCAAGAACTTAAATAATTCTATTTGGAGCCCATTCATATTTTTGGCTTCATAACATCACCCATCAACAAGCTCCACAAGCTGACTGTACAGTGAATGAAGCACTTCCTTTTGCTTGTGTTAAATCTGCTTTCTCTTTGTTTTATCTAATGACCCCTAGTACTTGAATTATATATAAAAGGGTACTTTTTACTTTCTCCATACAATTCATGATTTCATTGATACCTTCTCATATCCCCCACTTAGTCATCCCACGTCTGAGATGAACAGTCCCGTTCTTTTAATCTTTTCTCCTACGGCAGCTTCATGGCACTTTTCCAATTCTAATGTATCTTTTTTGAGATGGGGCATGACCTAAAAGGCATGGAGTACTCAAGGGGTGGACGTAGAATGTATGTAGTGGAATTCTGATATTTTCTGTCTTCGTTAAGTATCCCTTTCCTAACGGCTCTGCACTATTTACCTTTCTCTACTATGAGAATTGACCGTTTATACCTATCCTATGTGCCCTATCATTTAACTAGTTACTATCCATGAGAGGACCTTCCTTCTTATCCTGTGACCACTTATTCTGCTCCCAAACTCCAAGGCTCCCAGGGCTTCTGTGTCATTGAATTTTTTTTCTAGAATTTCCCTTCCACAGTAAATCTTTACTTTTCATTCCCAACTGGAACAAACTAGCTGCAATATTTTGGAATTTCCCAAATGAGGGAAATGTCAAATATCTACCAGCTCAAGTAGTAAGTAGAAGTTTGAGGAGAGAAACCCAGAATGACTTAAAGGCTGCGTCTACACTACAGTTCTGTTTTGAAAGAATGTCTTTCAAAAGAGAACATCGAAAGATGCTCTTTCGAAACAGAGTGTCCACACACGCCAGCGGGGACTGAAGGTTCAGTCCGTTCTGTCGAGAGGCCCCCAGCACAATTTCGAAAGAGAGAGTCCACACACGCCAGGGCACTCTTTTGAAAGAGCAGGAACAGGA
The DNA here is from genome assembly GCF_033958435.1 of Carettochelys insculpta. NCBI lineage: Eukaryota > Metazoa > Chordata > Testudines > Carettochelyidae > Carettochelys > Carettochelys insculpta. Next base: position 203,157,579 of record NC_134138.1, read on the forward strand.
AGCACCACAGGCACGGTCGCATGGCGGACGAGCCCGTTCAGGGCTGCCGCCCACCATCCCCTTAAAGGGCTTTCCCCCGTACCTCAGCCTGTTCACGCTGAGGGCCAGCAACCCTGTCCCCAGGCAGCGTGAGAGTGAGAGAGAGAGAGACAGTGAGAGCAAGAGAAGCAGTGGAGGTGGCATCCCGGGCCCCCATGGACCCTGATCAGCACCCCCCATCCATCTCAGCCATGGCCAGCACCCTGCCCACGGTCCTTGCCGCTGTGTTGTTGTGGCTCCAGGTGGCCACCACAATAGCCACCCTGCTGGATGCCATCCTCAGGGCGCAACGTCCCCAGACAGTCCCCTGGGTCATCCGCTGCCTGTGGAGCTTCTCCACTAGCAGCGACTGGTGGGACCAGCTGGTGCTGGAGGACTGGGGTGATGACCGGTGGCTACAGAACTCCAGGATGACCAAGGGGACGTTCCTGGAGCAGTGCCATTGACTTGCCCCAGTCCTCCAGCACCAGGACACACACCTGAGGCCGGCGCTCCCCCTGCACAAAAGGGTGGCCATCGCCCTATGGAAGCTGGCCACCCCGGACAGTCACCGATCCATCGGACACCAGTTCGGGGTGGGCAAAGCCACCATCAGGGCTGTCCTCACTGAGGTAAGCCGTGCCCAGCTCACACCTGGACTGCATGTGGGGAAAGAGGGGCAGCCTGGTGACAGGCACCGTCGGGAGAAGGGCAGGCACCCCGGGACTAGGGGTGGGGATGGGGATGGGCACAGGCAGGCACCCCAGGGCCAGGGGCGGGGATGGGGATGGGCATGGGTGGGCAAGCCACAACCCACCCCATGCTAACAAGCATGCTCCCCTATGCCCTGCAGGTTGTCCGAGTGATCAACAAGGTGCTCCTGAGGCAGCTGGTGCATGTCGGGGACCTGGATGATGCCATCCAGGGATTCCAGGAACTGGGCTTCCCCATCTGCTTTGGAGCCCTGGATGGCACCCACACTGCCATCCGGGCCCCGGAGCACAGCCGCGGGGCCTACATGAATTGCAAGGGCTACCACTTGGTGGTCCTGCAGGCCCTGGTTGACGCCAATGCCTGGTTCAAAGACATCTATGTGGGCTGGTCCAGCTGCGCCCACAATGCAAGGGTCTTCAGGAACTCAGGGCTGGGATATTGTATGGCCGAGGGGACCTTCATCCCCCAGCGGGAGCTCCCCATAAAAATAAACTGGTTACTATTGGAAACACTGTGCCCCTCATTATCCAGAGGGAACTCTATACACATGTGGGGGGAGGGTGAATGGGGAGAACTATATACATGTGTGGGGGGAATGATTTACATGGAAGTGGGGGAAGGTGAACAGGGAGAACTATTTACATGGGAGCGGGGAGGGTGGACAGGGGGCCGGGTTGGGGGAGCCTCACCCCTCCAGGGGGCTCGATGGCCGAGAGCCCCTGTGCCCGCCCCTTCCTCCACTTGTCCAGGGGCCCTGCTGAGGCTGGTGGCACAGGGAGGTAGGGATGCGGCTCAGGCATGGTCCTTGTGTCTGTGCCGGGCTTGGCACAGGAGGCGGGGTGGCCAGGGCTCAGCCTCCACCTGGCCAGCCCTGGCCGGCAGGGTGTGGGCCAGGTGGATGAGGCTGGCTGGGGGGAGGTGGGGAGGGAGCAGGGCTTCGAGGGCGGCCTCCTCGGTGGGGGCCGTTGTGTGGGAGGCAGGGGGCTGTGGGATTGGGGTGGGGGGGAACCGCTGGGAGGGAGGGGGAGATGCACGGGTGAGGGGTGTGTGGGGGATGGTGGTGGGGGACGGGGGTTGTGGGTCCGGCGGCAGGGGCCAGATGCCAACCACAGCCTGGGTGAGGGCGTCCAAGTTGGACTCCACCCGGTCCCATGCCTGCCACTCCATGGCAAGCCGCTCCCGCACAACGCCCATCAGCTCCCTGAGGGTGGCTGTGTGGGCCATGTCCCCTGCCTCCTCCTTCCTGGCCTGGTGGCGCTGGTGGAGGGAACAGTGATGGCCTCGTGCTGACCCCGTCTGAGGCCTGGGCCGCTCCACCTCGCCCTCCATTGTCAGGCTCCACGGGCCCCTCGCGGGGCTGGTCCAGCTGCTGGCTGCTGGAGCTCTGGAGAGAAAAGGGGAGAGGGATGGACCATTAGTCCTGGTGAGGGACCTCCCTGAACCACCCCCCCGGCCCACTGCATCCTGGTGGTCCTGTGGGGACCGCATCCGGGTTTCCCCATCTGGGTTGCGGGAGTGCTGGTTCTCCTTTGCCTCCCTCGATCCCTCTGTGGCCCAGCAGCCCGTGGTACTGTCCAGCCCGCATGGTGCTGGGTGCTTCACATCAGCCCTCTGAGATGGGGCTGTCTGGGCTGTCTGGCCTACCCGTGCCCTAGGGCTGATGTCCCTGTGGGTGGGCTGCAGCTACCCTGGGTGGGACTGTGCTTCCCCTCCCCCAGCCCCGCAGCCACCAGCGTGCAGGGTACATACCTGTGCGTCCTTCCAGGAAATCGGGTGAGGCGTGGTTGGAGGGGCCAGGCTTGATGGGCTCGAGGGGACATCAATGACGAGGGCCCCCTTGCTTGAGCCCTCATCATCGCTGGTGTCCTGGAACCGCTGGGGGTTCCTGCAGGTGGCCGGTGGTCCAGGCCTGTCCTCCCCCTTGGTCCCCGTCCCTGTGTCCTCCAGCTCAGTCAGGGGAGTCAGTGATATCCAGGTACGCAACTGGGGGTCCCGCCTCCTTGGGCACAAGGAGGCAGTCCAGTTCTCAATAGTGGGGTCAACTGGTGGGCGCTGCTCCTGATCGCCCGGCCGTGTCCCGAGCCTGACGTTATGCCTGCCAGAGCTCTTTCACTTTCAACCTCACCTGGTCCGCAGTCCGGGTGGGGTGACCCCGGCCGGTGAGGCCCTTGGTGATGTGCTTGAAGATGGGCACTTTTCGGCACCAGACCCCCATCTGCTGCAGGACCTCCTCATCGGCCCAGAGGTCCTGCAGCTCGGCCTATGTCCAGGAGGGGGCCTGACATTTGGGAGGCTGGCTCCCCTCCTGGAAGGACTCCCCCGGGTCCCTGGGTGGCCCCTGTGGTGGGTGGGAGTCCCGGCTGCTGACCATGGTGCCAAAGGTGCTGCGGCTTTTCCCAGGGCATCGTGGCTGGGAGCTGTGCGAGCGGCAACTTGGGCCCCCTGCTGCCTGCACACTCTCAGCTTCCTGCCTGAGGGCTTCTGGGAGCCTGCCTGCTGAAAGGTGGCTGGACACTGGAGACATAGAGCTCTGCTTGTGCTGTGAGTGGTGCCACCGCCTGCCAGCTGATCGCAGCCATGGAGGACCAGCTCTTTCGAAAGAGTGAGCCGCGGAGAACCTACACTTGCTGTCTTTCGACATTGTCTTTTGGAAGAGGGTGCTTTTCCCATCCCCGGAGAGGAGGACCAGCTTCAAAAGAACGGGGGAGCTCTTTCGAAGTTAATTTTGAAAGAGTGCCGTGTCAGTGTAGACGCTCCGCGACTTCTTTTGAAGGAACTCGGTCTTCTGATCCTAATTTCAAATGTACTTGCTGGTATAGACGCACCCTCAGTGACACTCATTCTAAGCAAGTGAAGAGCATGTCTTTAAGAGCTGCAACCCTGTGGCACAGCAAAAAAGGAAATGCTGTAAAGAATGAAGGTGGTTTGTTTTTTTTTTTAGATCATTTGCTCGATTATAAAGCAACGGGAGGAGGAAAACAAGGCAGGTCCCAAAAAGAGCCATCTTGCATAAATGCAACAAAGTGACAAAGGAGTTCAGGGAGGAGAGTTAAAAACAAGCTAGGGAGAAGAGAGTGAGGGAGAGAGGCTGCTGGACAAATCAAGTACGAAAAGAAGAGATGTGAGGTGTCAATCGACCCTGGTAGGCAGGCGTGCTGACAGAGGCTGGGGGAGTGCAAGGGGGCAATTGCCTCAGAGCCGGATGAGTCAAAGGGGAATAGGGCTCCCAGTTGCTGCTGCTGTTACTCTGGCGGTGGCAGCTGGAGCCCCAGCCCCTTTGAATCACTGCCGGAACACCACACTGGATGTTCCAAGGGACGCTAAGGGCTGGAGAGGGACCCAGCACCGTGGTCTGGGCAGTGTGGAGGGCTGCCCACCCATGCCCCTACTCGCTCTTCTTGAAGCACCACCTCTTCCAGGAGCACAGAGCCAAGCCCACCCAGCCTCTTGCCCCAGGCCACGCGGTGGCTGTTGACCCCACTGCTGGGAGGCACAGCCCTAAGCCAGCAGACCTATACTGCCCCAGGAGGAGCTGTGCCATGTATTGTGTACAGTGCCTCAAAGAGCCCTCATGCTGGAGTGGGAGCAGCAGGAGAAGGGAGGAACGGTTACACAATGGGCTGCTGCATAAAGACACCACCAAGGAGCAGTCCCTGTCCTCCATAGTCAAGGAACCACTCCTGGCTGATGCTCACATGCCCATTTGCTGACTTACCTCATGGCCAAACAAACACTCTCTTGCTGGTACATCTTACTGTGTTTGGGGAAATCTTATAAACTATCCTGGCAACCACAGGATAAGCTGCATCCCTACCATAGTGTTGCTCAAATGGTACAGCATATTTTAGAGTAGCAATTGAAAAATCACTGTTGTTTTCCCAGAAGACAACTGTCTGCTTTCTTCCCCCCTCCCCGCCCCGCCCGTGTATCTCCGCTTAGGTTCAGTCACTGCCTCCCGCAGGACTTGCCATGCGAACAAAGGAGTGTTTAATTTCCACAGGCCTTGAAAGGAATGTGATCAAATGGACAACTGAGGGAACCTGACAGGCGTACAGCTGTGGACTGCACCTCTGCTGCCCCCTGACTTCTGAGCTCATCTCTCTCTGTTGTCTCACAGCATACATGCGCTCAGCAAAAGGAGATTTAAAGCAGCATTACCAGTTACTGCATTTGGCAAAGACAAAAGATAAATCGGCTGAGGGCAGAGACAGAACCCAACATGGACAAAAATATCTGCTAGTCCCTTTCCTCTGATTCTGCTGTGGGGAATCTCACTTGTCGCAAGGAGAAGGTTCCCCATTTTGCTCACCAGTGGGTCTCCACCTGTTCCTGTCCAATATTTGTCTGTCAGACTCCAGCGGACTTGCCCCATTAAAAAAACCCAGAACAAATAACTACCAGTCCTCCAGTTACAAAAACCTATCTCCTCAGCAACAAAGTGAGCCTCCCACTATGGGTCAAACTTTTCCAAAAGAGGTCTCCTGGAACAATTCTGAGTAGCTGTGGACCATGGGCTGCCTTGGAAAGGCAGGGCTGGGGTGGTTCTGTGTGCAGCCTCTGGAACCTTAGGTTATATAATGTGTGCGATAGTTTGGGGGATTATTGCAGCCATTGCAGGGCTTTCAGTCCTCAGAAGAGAATCTGGAAAAGGTGTTACAGAACATCTTCAAAATGGGACAGGGTTTTTTTGAATGAAGGAGATAATACCACCGGAACCAGGGGACTAAACTGAAGGGACCTAGCCCATGGGCAGTGGGTAAAGCTGCTCCTTGGAGAGGCAAACTCGTCAGCCTGTAGCCCTGCTCAGCCTACCCAGGCCCTCTGTGTCCACACACTTCCCCTCCCCACTTTCTTCCTCTTCTCTTCCCTACCCCTCCCTGCTCACCCTTCCCGAACCCAAATGTAGCAAAAGACATTTAAAAAGAAAAAAACTATTGTCATTTTCACCAAAACGTCCCCTGGTTTACCACATTTGTACTTGAGCTTCGCACTAGTGTGGATTGTAGGGTTAGTTGGCCTGAAATTCAGAGGTCATAACCTTTATAACTCAAACCTGCTTTTAAAAGTTCACTGATGTGCAAACCAACACTCTTTGACTGGTAATGATCCATCATTACTATTCTCCTTCCCTCCCCCAAAAAATTTCTTTCTAAACAAAATGGAACATATCTCCACTGCAAGCCAGATTGCAAGGACTGGACATGCGGACGGTGTCTAATTGAAAGCACTAAATTTTAGTCACAGGGTTTTTTTTGTATATATGGAAGTTTGTCACAGATTTATTTTTAAAAACTTTGTAGAAAAGGCAAGTTGGCTGACGTGCTGAATATAACATTAAATATTATGGCATACATGATGCGGCTCTAATGTTATATTTTGTCAATCAATATAAAATCAGCTTAGAAAAATTTTAAATATACTCTTAAGCCTTCATAAAGTAATCATTTCAGATATGTAACACACTGAAGCACAGACATTATTATAAATTAATCAGTCAGCAGTGTAGTGGGTTCATAACAAAGTTCATTGTTTTCAAAAAAAGGGGCCACTAATTTGTTTTATGTAATCTCCATAATAGTAGACATGTTTATGAAATTTCACAATATATCTATATTAAAATATGTTTCCAAAGATTTTAGGCATAACAAAGGATTTTATCTCTCACTGAGGTACTTGTTTTGGTGGATGTATCTCTTAAAACTACTTCATCAAATAGAAGTAAAGAGGAAACCTTATTTGTCCAGTTATTTGTGAAAAAAGGGGGTGTTGCCCCTTTGAAGGCTCTCTTCAACAAGGTGGTAAAGGGTGAAAGATTAGAGCAGCAGAGGTGAACAGAAAGGACAGGAAGATTTTGGAAGCATATTTTTGTGCCATAGTAATTAAAAATGTGTATTTTAGACAAAGGTGTTCTTTTGAAGAATTTTTTTTAAAAAGTGTGTCTGAAGATCCAAGCACTTACGGCTAAAGCTGAATACTCAGATCTCGCATAGATTTTTCCATGCACATATTTTTTTAGATAAGTGATTTTATAATCTTCAGAAAACTAATGAAATAGTTAAAGCAACTTTTAAACTAAGGTCATGTAGATGTGCTACAATAATGCACAACTTTTTTTGTCAGAAAATCCAGAAACTGACCAAATATACCTTTGGGGTGGGTTGCCACTGAGTGCAGAACTGATTGGCTACACTGACTGCCGTGAAAAAATACTGTTCTTCCAAATGTCTGCCTGCTCCAAAACATTTGCATTAACTGCAACCCAGCTGCGTTAGGATAAAAAGTATCCAAAGATGGGAAGTCGGCATATTTTTTGCCGGGGGGGGAAAGGAGAATAGTAATGATGGATGTGCCCAGTCAAAGAGTGTTGGTTTGCACATCAGTGAACTTTTAAAAGCAGGTTTGAGTTATAAAGGTTATGACCTCTGAATTTCAGGCCAACTAACCCTACAATCCACACTAGTGCGAAGCTCAAGTACAAATGTGGTAAACCAGGGGACGTTTTGGTGAAAATGACAATAGAAATGGGCATTCACTCTCACATAACATATCATCCTTTGCCACATATACAGGGAGAAAATCCTGATGGCTTTGAAATCTTTTTCAACATTCCCTTAGCTTTTTGCAAAACCAGCTAACTAGTTCTTTGTACATCCTAGGTGTTCGGTAGAAATTCATCTGAAACATTTCTGCTTCTGGGCCAGCTAGTAAGGCACACTATCAAACAATCTCCCATTCGGCCCTTTTCCAGGTTTCTGTGTGGAAAAAACTCACACTCTCACTTTAACTGATAGTCAGCAGAGCTGTAACCCACTGCTAAAATTGTGGCATGAAAGCATCTGGTGCCAGTAATGAAACAAACCAAACAAACATTACTGAACTGCAGCAAATCCTTGAAAATAATGGTTTAGAAGGTACTTTATCTCCTCTAATCCAATTAGGAGGAAAAATACCTTTGTAAAGCCATATAATTTCCCATTAATCTTTTCACTTAAATCCTTTCTCTTAACCACAACCCACTAGAAAATATAAGACAGTTAGTTGTCTGATTTCATAAAGCCTTTAAAATCTGAATACTTCATAGCATAAAAATATAATCATGCAAACTGCAAAATAATGTGGGACTAGCTCTAATTAATTTTTGCATAGTCCAGAAATGATTAATATACACTCCTCACTGCTGGTTAACATTCACCAATTTGAGTATACATAGTACAGCTCAACACCAATTATTCCACATTGCTGCAGATAATACACTTTAAACTCCAAACTTACCAGATTGAAAGACATTTGCTCATTAGAACTCTTCACTTTAGATACCAAGATATTTCAATTAAGCAATATCACATGGCTCATGCATTAGTGCATTGTGAGGCACTGGACCTGAAACTAATTACCTTCTACCACCTAAGCAGCACCCCAGAAGCATATAATGCTCACCCTGGGGCTTGTTTCTATGTATACTTGTAAAACTGCAAAACAGAGGCAGTGTTGAACTGCTGAGGGAGTTAGATGGGCCCTAGCAGAGCTCTCCTAAATCCCACTGATCAGTACTCAATTTTTTGCAAAACAAAACAAATCACCCCTGGTCTGTTGGTCCCATTCCTCACATTTTTTACAATGTTTAGCAAGAAATAAGACCATTAACCACACCGAAGGTTAAAACAGCGATCTATTTATTGAAACATACAGTGCCTTCCGAGGAAGTGCCTCTGTCAGCAGTTTTTCAGGTGTCATTTTCCCACAGGGTTCTGAGTTTCAAGACTTACTGAAATGACAGCCAGCATTAATGGGCTCTGTGCACCCTTTGGTGGATTCTTTTCCCAATGGGGAGAAGCGAGTCAGGCTACTTGTTACAACTAAGAAGCCAGTTTAATATTAGAAATTATAGTTTGTGAACTAAATCTGATTTTCATCACCTTTAAAAGTGGTAAAAAAGCCATCTGGTTCAGGCATATATTTGAAGAAACCTGGAAACTGACTTCTACTATGCATGTTTTTCATTCCACTGTTCATCTGCCTGGTCTGTTTTAATCATAAGCTCTTCCAGGTAAGTTTTGTTTCTCATTAGCTGCATCTCCACTAGCCAGCTATTTCGAAATAGCTGGCCTAACTTCAAAATAGCGTGCGCTATTTCCAAGTTGAAATCGACATAAGGCAGCAAGACGTCGAAATTGCTATCCCCATCAGAAGGTGGGAATAGCACCCTAATTTGATGTCCAACGTTGAAGTAGGGCGTGTGTGGATGATCCGCGTCCCGCTACCTCAAAATAGCGGGGTCCTCCATGGCGGCCATCAGCTGAGGGGTTGAGATGCTCTGTCCAGCCGCTGTGGGGCTCCATGGTCACTGCGTGCAGCAGCCCTTAAAGCTCCACATCCCCGGATTTCCTGTGGCAGGAAGCTGAGAGCGTGCAGGCAGCAGCACAGACAAGTTCACACCCTGCATGCCCTCTAGACACACTGATCCATCACCCAGCACCCATGGCAGCCAGCCAACCCCCTGAGTGTCCCCAGGGCACACCTCCCAGAGGGACCCAGGGCTCCCAGCCATCCACCTGCGGGGGGGGGGGCGGGAAGAGGTGGTGGGACCCCTCCTGGATGGATGCCGATATCCGGGACCAGCTGAGGCTTTGGGGCGAGGAGGAGGTGCTCCAGGGAATGGGGAGCAAGCGGTGGAATGCAGATGTGTTCGCCCAGCTGGCCGAGGGCCTGGCTGCCCAGGATCACCCTGTCCTCACTGCTGTCCATGTCAGGAGTAAAGTCAAGGAGCTGCAGCAGGGTTACGCCTGGGCTTGGGACATGGTCAGCTGGTCTGGGGCCACCCCCGCTGCTTGCCCCTTTTACAGGGAGCTCAGGGAGATCCTGGGCCCCTGGTACACTTTCTCTCCCCCAGCCACCCTTGACACCTTGGCCAAGGAGCCCCAGCAGGCCCCCGAGCTGGAGTCCTGCCCGGAGGCCAGCCCTGCATCCCAGGGGCCCTGAGAGGAGCCCGCCCCTGAGGCAGCGGAGGAGGAGGAGGGCTGCAGTGATGGGGGGCTCCTGACTGACCTCCCCTCCCACAGCTCCAGCAGGGCGTCTGCCTGACTGGTGTCCTCCGACTGTGGGAGTGGACCATCAGGGATGTACCCCAGGTGCACACCCCCAGGTTAAGGGGCAGGGACAAGGGACACAACCAGGGCCCCCCCCCCACACCCACCTGACCCCGGCCCACTATGGCCCAGCCAGACCACAGCCCTGGGACAGCAGCGACATGGCCCCCAGAGCCCATCAGCCCCTGCCCCCCAGGACAGCACCATGCCCATCCCTGGGGGTAGGGGGGAGCAGAACCCCCATAGGGGGTCACCCACAGGGACACCACACCCGTTATGCTGGGGGACAGGGGATGGGGACCCAGCAGCAGAGGGGTGGGGGGGTGAGGGCCATGGGTCAGGGCGCAGACTAATGGCTGTCTGCACTCTTCCCCGCTCTTCCCCCTGGCTGCACCATCTGAGGGCCAGGACAGCACGGGCACTGCGTCCGTCATGCTGGACAGCCCACAGAGGACGCCGCACCGTGGCAGCCAGGGGCTGGCCCCGGGACGAGCCCGACACCACGCGAGCCAGCCGCGGGCAGCCACTGACACCCAGGTCCTCGCCACCCTCTGGGGCCAGGTGAAGGTGTCAGAGCGCCGCCTGCAAGTGGAGGAGAGCTGGCTCCCCTCGCAGGAGCGAGCACTGGCCTGGTGCCAGGAGGCCTGGGTGTCCTTCATGGGGACCTTTGAGCGGCTCGCTGGGACCCTGGAGCGGATCGCCGAGCGGATGCCGCCTCTCGCCACTCCAGCCGCAGTCCCGCCCGGCTGCCCCCCACCTGCCCTGCTGAAGCCTACCAAGGAGGAGGACCGTGGGGCTCAGGAGTCGGCCTGGCTATACCTGCCAGTCCTCCTGGCCCCCACCCAGCCATGATGGGGCCTCCAGCCCAAGCGTGTGTTGCGCCCCCCCAAGCCAGGCCCTGGACAGTAGGGAGGGGGCCAAGGACTGGGCCCCCCAGGCCTCCCTCCTTTGTACATAGTTCCCCCCCATTGTAAATAGTTGTCATGTCCCACCCCCCTTTAGTAGCTGCCCCCCCACAATGTATATAGTTCCCCATTACTGTTTAAAAATATTCATCATTTTTGTTGGTTTCTATAACGTTTGGGTTTATTTTTAAAACAAAAACATGTGTCGTGTGCTCTCAGGATGCAGTAGTTTGAGTGTGGGGGCAGTAGTGGGTTGTGGGTGGTGGTGGGGCAGTGAGTGGCCCATAGGAATGGTTCTGCTGGTGCTCACCCCCACAGCCTGGTCGTACTGGGCCTGCAGGGCTTCCCGGACCTGGATCCCCTCATGGTTGGCTTGGCAACTAGGGGTGGTGGCTGGCTGAGGGGTAAGCTGTGCCAGCCTTCACAGCCCAGCCCTTCACGAAAGCCTCCCCCTTGCTCTCCACCAGGTTGTGGAGTGCATGGCACGTGCCCACAACCTGGGGGATTCTGGGGATCCCCACATCCAGGCAGGTCAGGAGGCACCTCCAGTGGCCTTTGAGGTGGCCGGAAGTCTGCTTGACCACCTGGCAGGCATGGTTCAGGCAGGTGTTGAACCCGTCCTGGCTGGCGCTGAGGTGGCCCATGTAGGGGTGCGTAAGCCAGGGCTGGAGGGGATAGGCCGCATCCACCATGAGGCTGAGGGGCACCATGGTGTCCCCCAGAGGGATCTCCCTCTGGGAGATGTATGGTCCTGCCTCCAGCTGGCAGCACAGGCCTGAGTTCCTAAAAATGCGGGCTTTGTGGGTGCTGCCACATATATGTGAGTGGTAGCCCTTCCTGTTCAGGAAGCATCCTCCACTGTGCTCCGGGGTGTGGATGGGGATGTGGGTCCCGTACAGTGCCCCGAAGCAGTTGGGGAACACCATGCTGGCAAACCCCGTGATGGCCGCATCCAGGTCCCCGAGCTGCACAAGCCTGTGGAGCAGCGGAGCATTCAGCGAATGGACCACCTGCGGAGGGTGGGGGGGAATGAGCAACCGTGAGGGGTGTGCAGGGTGTGCCTAGCCCCCCCCACAAGCTGCCCCAGGCTCCCACCTGCCCCCCACCGCCCAGAATCACCCCTCGTGATGCAAAGTATAGTAAAACCTAGAAAAATCACAGTCTAACCACTGGCCAGACAACAGGAAGCCTTTTTCAGTCTCTCCAGCTATGTCTAGATTCCCAGCTTCTGTTGGGAGCCCGGAAGTCTCCTGACAGAAGTTTGCCACTCCCAGAGACTTCTGCCAACATCCCAGTCATCCTCGTTCCATCAGGAAGAAGGGATGTGTCAGCAGAGGGGGTTTTCCCAATGTTTGATCCCATGTAGATGGGCCAATGTCAGGAAAGCCTCTCCTGACAGAATTTTCAGCAGGAAATATGCAAATGCATTGTGCAATTTGTGTATCTTTTACCAACAGTTCTCTTCAATCTAGACATACCCCCGCCATGGACATGGTTTCACTTTAAATAAATACTTCAATAATTAAATATTAATTGGGCCACTGAAAGCATTAGAATGACTCTGTAGCCCATTGGTTTGGGCACTCACCCAGTAGGTAGGAGATCCCTGTTCAAATGTTTTCTCCATGTTAAGTAGAGATGAGGTATGAAGTGGGAAATAAACTCTATACTAGAAGTTATGAGGTAGCTCTTCACACACCTGTTTTGTTTGAACGCAACTGAAGGGCCTGAGACAATAGGGGGCTTTTGCCCATATTTCCCGGGTCAGGCAGCTGAAGGCTTGTTTTCCCCATTTGTGAACCATTCTGGCCATGTCTACACTAGCAAGTTCTTTAGGAAAATCAGGACCTTTTTCGAAAGAACACATGGAGCGTCCACTCACAAAATGCAGTCTTTCAATCTGAAATCGAAAGAATGTGGCTCTTCTTCCGGAAGCCCTCTTCCACTCCCAGATCAAGAAGAGCGCCTCCTTTCGAAAGCTTCTTTCAAAAAAAAAAAAAAACAAAAAACACATGTAGATGCTCTGTGGGCCCTTTTTTCGAAAGAGCAGTCTTCATGGTGCTAGATTTTTTGATCTCTGGCCTGTCCTTTTAGAAGAGCGGGGACTGTGTAGACGCTCTCTGTTGAAAGAGCAGCTGGATCTTTTGAGCTGCTTTTCTGTGTGTGGATGCAATTTTTTGAAAAAAGTTCTTCCAGAAGATCATCTTTCAAATGATTGCTGTAGTGTAGACATGGCCCCTGAGGCTTAGAAAGGAGATATGCAGCCTGGAGTAAGGCAGTATCGCATATACTCAGAGCCTAAAACTTAGGCACCCTCAGGGTGAGGCAACAGGCAAGCAGCAGTTCTGTGAATTGCTGTGAGCATAAAAATGGGACTGTTGCCTCAGCGACAAAGGTAACTACAAAATTAAGCAAGCCCAGGATCTGAGTTGTCCCTGTCTCAGAGGTGCAAGCCTCCTGGTCAATACTGTGTCTATCACTAGCAAGGGTCTTACCCAATTAAAGTACATAGGAAAGCAAATAGACACTAAAATAAGTTCATACATGTATTAAGGGATCTATTTACAATAAGTAGGAAAAGGGGGAAGATGAGTCAAATAATTAATAATAAACATCCATAAAAAGTAACTTTGAAACTTGAACTATTAATTAGGCATGAAACCCAGACCCCAAAATATCAAAATGGAAAAAGGAAGAAAAGACTGATAGTACAGACCCCGGAAAATAAGGAAGGTTACATTACAGTGTTTATGAAAGTGAAGTACAGCATGAAGTCTGGGACCTCAACTGTTGAGTTAATTGGAAGCTCGTCAGTAGGAGCACCAGGGAGATCCCAGCACAGAGATGGGCGACAACTTTGGATCTGCTTCTCCCTTCACTATAGCATTGCTGGAACTCCTCAGTGCAAGAGGCCTGGACCGCTTGAGGGGCTGCACTCCCTTCACTCTGCTTTGACTCATTGCCAACTGCTGGAACACTCTGAGATGCTGATGGAACTGATGGAACTGCCCTGTGATTGACAGGTGCAGGGCTTTTATCAACTCAGTGGTATGAAAGTTCATATGACTGCCAGTCTGAATCGCACAACTTCTGATCTAAAAGAATGTTCATGAGCTTGTGGTGGGAAAATCCTGTTGGACCCGGATTCACTTAGCTCTGCCTGTGGTGGTGTTATCAGGCACCTTACTAGATGGAAACAAAAAAGCAGTAATGTAGCACTTTGAAGGTGATAAGCTTTCTTGGGACAGACCCACTTCTTCAGCTCATAGCCATACCAGAACAGACTCAATATATAAAGCACAGAGGTCCAAAAATTGTTTTCAAGGTTGACAAATCAGAAAAAATGTTATCAAGGTTGGAAAATCAGAAGATAACAATTGATGACAATTTTTGGACCTCTGTGCTTTATATGTCTGAGTCTGTTCTGGTATGGCTATGATCTGAAGAAGTGGGTCTGTCCCACGAAAGCTTGTCACCTAATAAATTATTTTGTTAGTCTTCAAAGTGCTACTGGACTGTTTTGTTTTTTTTTGTTTTGTTTTGATGGAACACAGACTAGCACGGCTATCTCTCTCTTACTAGATGAGAGAGACTTTACAAAATGGAGTCTTACAGAAATCAACATTACTAGTTACAAAAATCACTCACAATAGGACTTAGGCACATAAGATCTTTCATGAATTACACACATATTCCCCATCTATGGGCATGGTCCAATGTTAACTGAAGTTTGTTTAATTTAATGAGCTTTGGATCAGTTCATATATAACTAAAGTAAAACTACTCCTGGGCTATTGGAGCAGATATTCAGATTCCACAGACTGTGAATCTTGGGAATGCATTGTGGGCTGGCCACACCCCATTTTATCTCTAAGTGCAGCTAAGGGTAGGCTGTATGGGTGGAGGACAGGATAAGAGTCTACAAATATTTGGCAGCAACAAATCTCAAGGAGGAAGAGGAATTATGTAGTTTGCTGTCAGGTTTATATCTAGGAATGAAGCTGAGCAAGAAAAAAATTGTGGCTGACTCTGAGGGGAAGCTTTTGAAGGAGATGAGAGATGTACAGGACTGCGGAATCCTAGAGAAGCCCCATCATTGGGCACATTTAAAACTGGACAAAATCTTAGTCAAAGTTCTATAGGGAACAAGCTGGTATTGGCAAGCAAATGAACTGGATGATATGAGGTTCTTTTCCTTTTTTGATTTCTATGCGTCGTCATCTCAGATTAATACTGAACACAAGTTATATAAATCAGCTACTTTCTTCTGAGTCCCAAAACAACAGCTGGATAAATATCTCGTACAGCTAGTTAGTTGTAGACAAGACTGTATTGACAGTGATGTTTTAACTACACTGTTACATGTGGCATTTGGGACTGGTCCCTGTAGCTTCTGCATTACAGGTTCCACCTAAGTCAAGCTCAAAATGAGATCAGGGCAATACATAGCAATATATTGGCAAGACTATTGCTCCATTTCTGAGGATCTATGAGCCAGACCCACATAGTGTGTGTAAAAACAGATGGGAGCTCTGATAATTTCTTTTGTTTATGCTGTACCAATGGATTTACCAGCTCTAATGCCAAAGCATTTGATGTGTCTTTTTATTACTACTACCATCACATTCAAGAGAGAATGGTTCTTGTTTATGCCTGTTCAGTAAAACAGCTTTTCGATGTTTCAGAATTTGTCTTTTACAACAATTGGTCTGAGGTGAACTCTGTAACCAAGGCTTTGCAAATGGTTAACAAAATTCTGAAACCTCTTACACAGACAGTCAGATATACTACTGTGGTAGTTGAACTACTGAGTTCAGTAAATACCTACACAGAAGTCAGGATGGGTTCAATCACTTGCCTAACCAGTGAACCAGTCTGGGTCCATAGAAGTTAGGTGGAACAAGTGCTGAGAAAGGTTAATGGAATGATCCAAGGAATGGAAATTCTACTTCATGGGAAGAGAGTCAAAGAGCTTTCCTTTGTTTAGCCTAACCAAAGAAAGCTGAGGGGAGAGAAGATTGCTCTCTAGAAATACATCAGAAGGAAGAATTCCACGGACAGAGAGGAGTTATTTAAGTGCCAATGTGGACACAAGAGCAAATGGATATAACTGGCCATCAACAAGTAGAGGGCTTGAAATTAAGCATTAACAGCAAAGTTCTCAAAGAGCTTCCAAGGGTAGCAGTGGAGGCAAAAAATGTAACTGGCTTCAAGTCTGAGTTTGACAAGTATGTGAGGGAACGGCTGCATGACAGACTGCCTACAAAAGCATGCAGCTGATTTGCAACCTGGGAGGGCTCTGAGTTTCTATACAGAATTCTGTCTCAAGTGTTTGGCTGTTGGGTCTTCCCCTCATGCTCAGGATCACCATATTGGTTGGGAAGTAGTTTTCTAACAGGTCAGATTAGCATAGCCCAGGAGCCAGGGGTGGTTGTCTTCCTCAGCAGCATGGGGCACCGATCACTTGCAGGTTTAAACCATGGACTCTCTGAAACTTGATGTCATGATGTGAAGACTTCAGCAACTCAGACAGAAGTCCTGGGTCTATTGTAGGAGTACGTGGGTGAGGTTCTGGGCTCTGCAATGTGCAGGAGGTCAGACTAGATGATCATGATGGTCCTGTCTGATCATAAAGTCTATGAGGTATGCCTGGGATGATAGTTTTCACCTTTCTCCTCAGCCAGGCCCCTCCAGCTGTCTCCTCCCCAAGCCACAAAGCCTGTGTAAAGCTTCACCTTGACCCCTCTCCCCACTCTTTATGTCTGCTATAGTGTCGTCTGAAGTTCACAGGCTAATGGTTTGCCCCATGTCTTCCTTCTAAGAGAACATCCTCTCTCCTCCCAATCCACAGGATATTCTGGCAGTGTGACAGGGGAATCAGGAAGCAGTTAGCTTAACCAGTTTATTAGCAGGACACACTCCCTCCAAACCTGCATCTACACATACATTAAACAGCATGAACAGGAGTCCCCTTTTAGGTTGAACGTAAGATTGCTACAGAATCAAGCTCCCATTAGCTCGTCTCTGCTCCAGATGAAATAACATACTTTCACAATCCCTACTCAGAAACAAATCATACCGCTGCTCCTTTTTGTTGCTTTTCTATGGCTCTTTTGGCACAGACTTTTTCTTTTTTTAAAAAAAGAGGTGAGTCCATGAATGGACACTGTGTTTCACATTAGGGCATACCATGGATTTGGGAACTATCTTTACATATTTTGCTCCAACAAAAGCTTGCTGTTCAGTGTTGTTCAGGGGCTCTCCATTGATAGCTCTGCAGACATCAGAGCTCCAGCTCTCCACGTTTGATTGGATTGCATGCTCATTCGGATTTCTTCATGGTAGAAATTTCCAGTTTCACTGAAAGAAAAAGCAGGAAGACAGGACACAGCTTTGTTACATAAACACTGGATATGTCTGGGCCAGATCCATAGGAGGAGTTCTGCTATGTGAATTTACCTGTCTTGGTACAACGTGAGCCAGGATGGGCATAGATGCAATTCCATGCTATAAGGTTCCCTAGCCGCTGCTTGCCAGAAGCTGGAAGTGGATGATCAAGATGGATCACTTGATGATTGTCTATTCTGTTCATTTCCTTCGAAACACCTGGTATTGTCAATGGGCAGAAGATGGGATACCATGCTGGATGGACCACTGGTCTGACCTAACACAGCCATTTTTATGTATTTGGCCATATTGTGAGTCCCAAAGGCTCAGAGTGCCCTCTAGCGTACTTACTATCTCAGATATTCCTGAACGTATTTCTCTGCTTGTTGATTTCTCTCCTCTCTCCTGTGCTTTATTAGGGCTTCCCTCAAGTGGAACTGACAGGAACAATTCCCCTCCCCCCTTTATTAAGAGATGGTTTAACAAGCCACATCTTTATCTAGTGTAAATTGCCACAGTCCATTGAAGTCAATGGTGCAACACTGATTTAGAGCCAGGTCCAGGAAGTGGAGAGATTGAAGATGGGAATTTTTCTTCACCATTTCCAAATCAAATCATCCTAGCTAGGATGCCATGCATGAATCTCACCCTGGCATTGTAACAGTGACAAATCCTCTTCATTAATATGTTCCCAACTCCTCAACAACTGCATCTATTCACAAATGTCAGTGTCATCTCAAGGGACTGAACCTCTGGATTGTGCGAGGTATAAAGTTTCAAATGATTGTACTCAATAAGAGATTCACTATAGCTTTATTTTATTTTGTGTAATCTGTATTTTATTCCTGTCTACGCTGATTCATGAAGCGCACAGGGCAAGCTTGTTTTACCGTTACTCAAGGTGAATAGTTTTTTACTCCAAGAGTGTTGTCTCTGAATAAATGGGGCTGTTCTTAGAATGAATTATCAATCGGGATGAGTAAGGGAGGCCAGAGCCATCCCATCCATAGGATGGTTTGGGGCAGCCACTCCAGGCCCTGAGCTTTATTGGGCCTATCCCCTGCACTTTCCCACAGTGGTCGGAGCTGAAGGAAGCAGATCGACCCAGACCCAGCTCCACAATCTCCCAGACAGGTCCTCTAGTGGTTAAAAGTGGAGCAAGCCAGTCTCAACCTGTTCTGCCCCCTGACCCAAGATATGCAGCTTGGAACTGGCCTTGGGTGAGTGGAGCAGGTTTGACTAGGCTCCTCTGTTTCCCACCACTATGGTGAGTATGGAAGGCCCAACTCCTCCTGCCAGCACTAGGCCCTCTGTTAATCCCCTGGGTTGCATCACTAGAGGTAGGAGGTTTGTGGGAAGGGGAGTGATGGTGGTAGGGGGCAAAGCAGGACTGTGGGAAGAGGCATGGTGGAGGTGGGGCCTGAGGTGAGGGGGGTTGTCCCACATCACAAACCCACATAGGGATGGCCCGGAAGGAAGCAGAATTGGGCCCATAATAAGAAGAGCTGTTTGAACACTGTGAACGCAACTTTCTATGACTTTCTATGACAAATTCACTTCAATCGTATCCCTGCTGTGTTTCCGTTTTGCAAAGTTTCCTGTATGATAAAAGTTTTGCTAGTCTACTACAAATGAAAAACAAAATTTGAAATACTGTCAGAAAAAGAAAAAGAATGTGCTTTCTCTGAGCATTTGCACCAAAAATTTGAAGAGAAGATACTGAAATTTAGGTCAGCTAGCTATGCTGTGTTTCCAGTATAATTATTCGAAGTACACAGATTTTATTGTAGAAATAGGGGAAATATATGAATAAAGCCATTTTTAACACTATCACTAAAATCTCTCAAATGAGCTCATTAAAACTAAGTAACAAATTAGCCCTCCTCTTGGCATTTTCTAGTACAACATAGGTCCAATCCTTGGATGAACATCTCTCCCAACAAATGCCAACTATTAACAACTGAAATTACCAGATGTTAATCTTCCTTTCTGATAATCTTTGCTTGGAGGAAACAAACTAACAAATATGACTATTACAAAGTATGAGACAATCATTTCAATTATACCTCCATCATTCCAAGAGAGCATGGGAACAGTTAATAAGCTTTTTCACATTCAAATATTACATAGCTAAAATTTCCCCAGACATTTTGTATGTCCTGTAATTGACTGGCAGCATTGTTGCAACCCAAGAAACAGGAAATGGGCGTGGTTTACCAAGCTGTAACAGGGTTAGTGAACACAATTGTTTCGTTTTGCGTTTATGGTTCACTATTTTCTTTACTTCCTTGTGAGAGGCAAGCAATGCGATATTCACATTCGTGTCTTTAAACAGCAGCTCACTGAGCTGAGCACTAGTTGGGCTGATTTATGTTTTAATTTTATGGATGATATCACACAATTATCTCCAGATGGAATAATCAGGATGAAGCATTGCCAAAGAACATTAGCTACTAAAGATGTTCAGCCAATGCAATCCATTCTGTATTGCAATTATTTTTGTTTTGGATCCGTTGTAAGGAGACACCAAACCCATTTCCTCAGAGACTGTTTCAACACCCATTGAAGTCAGTGGAAAGTTTCCCACTGATTTCAGAGGGCATTGCCTCAGGCAGGGTCCCACACCCATTCACTCATTTTTCTCATTAAAATGGGAAAGTCTGAACGATCTCTCCATTATACTCCCTTTAATCTCACTCAGTCTGCCTTCTTTTTCCCCTCCTCTCACTTCGCTGTCCATTTGGGCCCATCAATTAGAGGTTATTGAGCACAAGATGTACAAAATTATTTGTATTCCATTTGTGTGGGTTGGAAAAAATTCTTTGAATTATGAGCTCAACAGTTTTTACTAGGGTGGGGAGGGGTTGTTTTTTGTATTTGTTTTGAGCTGGGTGAATTGTGTGTTAGCTGAATGATCATCTCAAGGTTTTCTTAGCGCTAAACTCTTGCAAACAAGCTTTTTCTAGATTTAAGCTGACAATTTAAAGTCAGATGGGTTTAAGATAGAGGTATGTTTCTCATCTTCCTGAGAATTGCAAGCTCTTTTTTTCACTGGCAAAGCTAACTTCATAGAAGACCTGAAAAATAGGTCAAAATGTTAGGACTTAAAGTTTCCAGGAGCTGATTTTCAAAAGTAACTAAATGACTTAGGAGCACAAGTCCCTTTGAAAGTCCTCAAGACAGATTTAGGCATCTAAAAGGTAAATGTGATTTTGGAAATACAACTGAGGTTTGAACATTGTGTGCTGAGTCTATATTGCAGAACCCAAACTAGTTCTCAAGGACCAACAACTGTCTTCACCACTTAGCATCCACTGATTAGTCATGTATTTGCCTCTTGTTCAGGACTTATTGTGTCTCTTAACTTCTCTTGTCCTGCCCAGAAAGGAAGTGTCACCACCTAGGTATAAGTTTAGTGCCATCATAACCATGGATGAAGACTACTTCAGTATGTTTGGTATCAGAATCTGGCTTTGTATGACACATCCGAGGTCACTCAGAAAGAGCCAGGAATGGACCACACATCTCTCGAGTCCCAGCCCATTGCCTTAGCTACAGGGCCATGTTTCCCATTATCCACCATCCCCTAAACAAGAAATTTACATTTTTATATAGTGATTGTATGCTGGAGTACTGATTCTCAGTCTAAGATACAGGTTCCCAACTTCTGCTCTGCCGTGGCACACCTCAATACCGTTAATTATTTTGAGGCATACCATCAGATTGTCTCCAATGAGCTTGCACTCTTGTAGCCTTGCTTACAGGCTGCATCAGACAGTTAATGATGTTAGAGTCTAGTATCAGATTTAGACTCTAGCATTAGACTTTGACATTATTAACTGTATTGTGCAAACTGTGACAAGTATTTTTAGGTGACTCACACACTGACACCAAGAGGACGGCAATTCTGTCCCATCCCCACCAGTTTTGCCTCCCCGCCCCCTCTTACTACAGATTCAACGATGAAGTGGGTTTTACCCACTAAAGCTCATTACCTAATAAGTAAAACTATTAGGCTGTTTCTACACATGCCACTTTCTTCAAAAGTGGCATGCTAATAAATGGCCTGAAATATGCTAATGAGATGTGGATGCAAATTAGCCACATAAAGTCACATAATATGGAGTCCAGAAGACGTTCTTCCACACTCCAAAATGCCGTTTAGAAGTGCAGCCCCCAGGGAGGTCTTCCGGATGGAAGTCCTTCTTCTGCAGGCCCCTTCTTCCTGAAAATTTTCAGGACCATTGGGGATGCTTCAAAAGAACAGTCCAACCAAGGCTACTGTAGAGAATCCCCTCAGATATAGTATGGCTATGGTCTGAAGAAGTGGGTCTGTCCCACAAAAGCTCATCACCTAATAAATTATTTTGTTAGCCTTTAAAGTGCTACCTGACTGCTTTTTTCCCTCAGATATAGTGTTTGTTTACTAGGCTGATGTAAAACAAAGGATCACACAGACTGTGGACTGTGCTTCTTTTTCCCGTAAAGTGGTCAGAGTTTAGGGGAGGAAAGTGGATGAGATTCTATTTAACCAGGTGTGAAAAAGCAGATGGGACCAAAATCTATTTTTGTGCAAAAATCTTGCCCCAGCCTGAACTCAATAAGACCACAAAGGTGTACGTACCAACAGGAATCAGCCTTTGTTCTCATTCCCTTCTTGGATCACACTCATTTTGTGCATGCCGAACCTTTTCCATTGTCAAAGTTAGACTCAAGACTCACAGTCTGTCAGACCACTCTGTTTATTAGCAAAGCTGCTCTGCTAACACATTCAGAAAAAGGTGACCCCCCCACCTAGGGCTCAGGTCTCTCAATTTATACAGACAAAAGTAGGTGAGTTAATAAAGAAAAACCAGACACACATCCACCCCACCTAGCACCTGAGATCAGTCACGTATCTTCATTTCCATATCACCTTCCGCAATCTCCTGTTTATGACTCTCTGGTTACCTTAATTAATTACCGTCTAGCACCTACTGCTCTGGTTCCTGCTTTCCCAGGCACACCTGGCTCCATCCAAACCCACCCTACATTCCTATACACAGCATCAACATAACTTCCCCTTCTTGAGCTCAGAAGCAACTTTGTATCATAGTGTGATTTTTACAATGTAACTCTTATACTTCCACACCATCTAGGAAAGAAGTTAGTTTGAATTGGGGCAGAAGAATGAAAACTTATTTCAGGTTTATTTAGATGTAATCCTTGGACTGAAACTCAAAGATAATTAAATGTGAGGTAGTTTTAGGATGACTTGAACTGCTAGAGACCCAGGGAATGGCCAGAATCCTGGCTTAGCCTAAAACAGCAAGAAGTCCTGTGGCACCTTAGAGAATAACAGCTATTTTGGAGCATAAGCTTTCATGGACAAAGACCCACTTCAACAGATGCACGAGTGGGTCTTTGCCCATGAAAGCTTATGCTCCAAAGTATCTGTTTTTCTCTAAGGTGCTACAGGACTTCTTGTTGTTTTTGAAGATATAGACTAATTTGGCTATCCCGCTGGCACTTGTCTTTGCCTAGTCAGCTAGTGTTTTCTATCAGAGCCTGCTAAGAAGTGAATTTAAAGTGTTTGAAGGAGAACCTGGAGAAGGAGAAACTTACAACACCATGTGTTGAGCTTACTTCAGTGCTTGTGCAACCCCTAAAAAGTACAAAGCCGCATTGGCCTGTTGTGGAACTGGCCTGAGCATAAGGAAAGAAGTTGTGTACCTATGCATCCTAGTACAGAAAAATATATCAAAGGCAATAACTGGATTTCTTTGCTTTTTAATAGGGTTCAGTACAGTATTGAACACAGTGCATCATAAATCTCAAGCCCATTTAGGAAAGGTACTGTAAAAGTTAAAGAACTGGAATCCAGAATGGGAAGTTTTGTTTTTCCTAACATGTGGGACTTTTTCCTCATACATGGGGAGGGCAGAGGGGAGGGGAAGGCAATAGTTTTGGTTGGAGATGGATAGAAGGTGTGCATGGTCTTTGCAAGCTTCCCCCTTTACAACACTGATACTGCTTCTTTCCCCTTTCCCTCCTTGACCCCCTCTTCCCTCCCCCAACTTTCACCAGTTGCCCAGAAATGGATCCAGCACAGACAGAAGGTGATGAAGGTGGGTATTAGGATCTGGGAGGCTGCATCCTGGAGCTGCCTGCTAGTCTTGAAGGACACAGATGCAGCCGGGGAGCCTTTTCCTTTCCCAACAGCTAAGCAAAGCTCTGGAGAAATTGGGATTGGGGGAGCTGGTGGAAAATTTCCAGGGTTGGTTTATGAATTTATTATTGTAACAACAAAACACTGTGCGAACTGAGATAATCAAGGCAAAGGAAATGTCAAAACATCCAGCCTGCAAAGATGGGGTTGAAAATCAAAAATGTAGTGCCTGATGCAATGGAAAGGTATATACTGTGATGCACAACCTCTGAGCGAAGGTTACTGTCATGTAACCCTGCCATCCTGGATAAAAAAAACATAGCAACCATTTCAGAGGAACACAAAGTCTGATGAAATGATTACGAGTTCCATCAGTCCCTTTCAGTTCACAGAGGAGTGCAGGTATGTCTGAATGTGTATTCTTTCCATCCTGCACTGCGATAATAGGTGCTAGAAGACCAAGAACAATTTCAAACAAAGAGGAAATGTTAAGTAAATGGTCTTAGGGCCAGTGGGTTCTACAAAATGGAGGGCCAAAAGACCTGTAGTACTTCAGTGCCTTTTGCCAAAGGTGGTAAATTGCTTCTTTAGCAAAGGCTTGTTGTATTATCTTAAGCAACATGAAGTTCTATATATGTTGCGATATGATATGCACATTATAAACAATGGTGTGTATCCAGTGATTTATGGGTTGTACTAGTTCAAGGGTTAAGCAGTTGACAGTCCTTCTTCTTCCCATTCAGGCATCGTTTCATTTGCTTTCTAATCAATAAGTTCAATACTCATTTCTTTATTAATGTGACTGAGCAAAAAAATCAGTTTGTAGGATGGCCTTGATATGCTTCTTACATTCACAGCTGCATGATATTCAGGAGTGGAGCCAAACATCTCCTTTTTAGCTCTGGATACTAATGCATACAGCCGATCTGTTATGTTTCTAAATTACATACTGTTACGGAAATCAATGGTACTAGCTACATTCTTCAACTTACATGTTTGCTTTGGTACTCTGTTTGATCAGGGTTAGTAAGAACAAGACAGAGTGAATTACAGTGGAAGAATCTATTATTGTCTACAGGTTGAACCGCTCTCATCCAGCATCCCGGGATCTGACCACTGCTGAATGAGAGAGTTTGCTGAACCACGGCAGGCCAGTATTGTCTAGCACAGTGGTTCCCAGCATTTTTGAGACAGGGACCCATTCTGGCAATTCAGGAAGACTTTGTGACCCAATGCAATAAAAACTGGGGATGGGGGATGGGGAGAGGAGATTCTCCCTTAGGAAAAATGCACCCCTCTGCCTCCCAGCTTAAATCCCTCTCATTCCCCCCACCCCAACCACCTTGTCCTCAGGCTTAAAACCCTCTCAGATAGGGTTGCCAGATTTTTGGAAAACTTATGCGGGACAGGAAGCCCCAGCTGCAGGATCCCCATCCAGGGCTGCCAGTCCTGCAAAAGATTTCCATAAAACAGGGTGGGGACCCTGGCAGCCCTTCAGCTAGTAGCCAGCTGAGGTGCAGAGCCCTGGTTGGTAGTGCCATGTGTGGGATACCCAGCGAGGGTGCAGGGGAACCCCCGCAGCCCACAGCAGGCCAGCTGGGGTA
The DNA here is from genome assembly GCF_033958435.1 of Carettochelys insculpta. Taxonomy (NCBI): domain Eukaryota; kingdom Metazoa; phylum Chordata; order Testudines; family Carettochelyidae; genus Carettochelys; species Carettochelys insculpta. Next base: position 203,182,441 of record NC_134138.1, read on the forward strand.
CTCAGTGCTGGCTGGCAGCATCTGCCACGGGATCCTGGCCGAAGTGCGGGGTACTTTTCGCATCCCGACAGCTTGAAGCTGGCTGAGGTGCTGAGCCCTGGCCAGCAGCACCAGCCATGGGATCCCAGGAGCAGGACCGGGGGATCCCCCAACAGTGCAGTGGGAGCTGGCTGAGGCATGGAGTCCTGACTGGCTCTCAGCCCCATATGCCCCCACACAGGCTTAAACCTGTCTTAGCCACCCTAGATCCCCAACCTACCTCACAGGTGATTTACAAGCTGCTGCTGCTGACCCCTGCTGCTCCTTCCCTGGGCTGCCTCCTTCTCTGCCCAGCTCCCCACAGCCCTCCTAATCCCTTCCCACACCTGCACCCTGCAGGCTTAAATGGGACTCAGTTTAACTGTTTTCAGGATGAGATCCCTCTTGCCGGCTGTTAAACCAATTAAATTGAGTTCCATTTCAGCACCGCAGGGCAGAGACTGGGAGCCAAGGAGAAGTCAAGTGGCTGCAAATGTCTCCTTAAGAGACCAGCTGGCAACCCTTAGAAAATCTGATTGCAATAGGTTGGGAATCCCTGGTCTAGCAGCACTTCCACATCTTACTGGGCTCTTAGAAGACATTTAGGGGTGAATTACAGCTAAATAACAGCACAGAACATGGAGAGCCAGGACTGGTGGCTAGAAACAGGCTTTATGGGACCACAGGAAACTTGGCCACACCCAAGATAAGTGGTCGTCCGGCTAACTAAAATCATGCCAGATCACAGATGTTGCTGGATGAGAGAGTACCAGACTAGGGCAATTAAGCCGGTCAAGTTGAAATTTAATAAAAATGTTCAATCCTCAAAGCCATCTAGTGAGCTGACAGTACATTTTATAGAAATGTAAAAGTGCTGATGACTTGAATAAGGGTATGGGGAGTCATGCATTACTGACAAACTAGGCCTCATTTATATTTCTCACAACCACTGCAATTTTTAAAATAAGGGTGTGCCTTATGTCCTAAATACCACATAGATTCTGGACATTGAATTCATTCAAACAATTAAAAAACAAACAAACAACCTTTCATTGATTCAGCTGAGGAAGATCCCAAGAGTTGTGAGATACAGTAACATTGTCTTATAGACCAGCACCACAATGCAACCCGGAGTAATATCCAGTTTGTCACTGTTCCACTAGTTCTAGCTTCCATTTGCATCTTATGAAAGGATGAGCTGGCACCTAAAGCTATAAATCCCATTGGCTCACAGGTTATATTTTATCCAGGACAAGCATGTATACAATTATTTCTAACCTATTAGTCATAATTTCTATGGTGACTGCATAACTGATGATATAAAAAACTGTTTCTGTTCTGTTTTCAGTAGAGCTAGCTGAGTTATTACTTATGAATAGTTTAGCAAAAGGATTTTGATTTTTAGCTTCCAATATTCAAGTACACGGTTCTTTGTTTTTGTTTTTGTTTTTTTAATTTGATTTTTCATGAATCAGCCAATTGTATCAACATTTAAATAATTTTCTGGGAATAATTGAACACATATTTTCTCATCAGTCATTGAATACCTTGTGATAGTTATGGAAATTCTTTGCAGTTCATTTGAGAAATCAAAAGGATTTAAGCCTTATTGAGTTCAAGTTTAAGTGTTCTTGCAGATCATTGTATTAAAATGCAAATATTTACATATTATTAATAGACATTATCATCCTTCTTTAGGAGGAAGATGTGTTTAATGCAATCTCTGAGACGTACTGAGAGCTTTGAAAGACTATGGCCGTGTCTACACGAGCCTCAAACTTCGAAATGGCCACGCAAATGGCCATTTCGAAGTTTACTAATGAAGCGCTGAAATGCATATTCAGTGCTTCATTAGCATGCGGGCGGCAGCGGCGCTTCGAAATTGACGCGGCTCACTGCCGCGCGTCTCGTCCAGACGGGGCTCCTTTTCGAAAGGACCCTGCCTACTTTGAAGTCCCCTTATTATATGAGCTCATGGGAATAAGGGGACTTCGAAGTAGGCGGGGTCCTCTCAAAAAGGAGCCCCATCTGGATGAGACGCGCGGCGGCAAGCCGCATCAATTTTGAAGCACCGCTGCCGCCCGCATGCTAATGAAGCGCTGAATATGCATTTCAGCGCTTCATTAGTAAACTTCGAAATGGCCATTTGCGTGGCCATTTCGAAGTTTGGGGCTCGTGTAGACGTAGCCAATATGTGTGAAGTGCAATTCCTAGCAAGTTCTTGGAGATTGGGATTGCAAACTCACGCCTAGGGTCTCAGCCTTCAAAGCTTTGCCCTGAGGGGGAAGTTTTGGCTACTGATCACCACTTACAAGACAGCAGTTTAAAGACAAGCTGTGTAATGGAGTCACTAGCTTAGGCCAGGTCTGAGCTACAGAGTGGTGTCGAAGGTACACAGTCCCAGCTATGTGGATAGCATAGCTGGAGTTGATGAGCCTTAGATTCAGTTACCACAGCATCCCTACTGAGGAGTGTTGGATGAGGGGAAGTGTCAGTGAGTTCCAGTCAACAATCTTTGCATGTTCCGTTTTGGAGTATCACAGCTGACGAGAGTGCAATCAGTGGTTATTTTAGCACATCTTTACTGGACCCTCTAAATTGACCCTCATGGGATCGATCTCCACAGCATTGATCTTCCCATAAGTGTAGACAAGGCCTCACTCATGAAGAGTTTGATCTGAGTGAGAGCTATTCTGAATTTGTAACCACAGAAAACCCACTGAGAGGGTTTCAAGGAATGTTGTCTGGCCAGAGCCATTTTGAAGTTGGAGCAGGTCCAGTGAGCTTATTAGCATAATTGTGTGTTCTTTTGTTTTAGTATGTTTTTTGCCTTAAGAATAAGGTACATGTTTAGAGCTACGTAGAAGCTTTCTTGTGGCAGTCACGCTGTATGTTACTCTGATGAAGAAGTAGAGCAGGCTGGTTTAGATAGCCTGACTTTGCTGGGGCAGTCACAGCATAGGCAGGAAGTTGTGCAGTCTGACAATCTCCTGGTCAGGAGAGAGAGGCTTGGGTCTCCACCTAAGACAGGTGATGACTATATATTAGATATCCTTTCTAGTAGTTTCCAGAACTGTCACACACCATATTCACAAACACATGGCACATGTTTTTCCTTATTTTCAGCCCCTAATCCAGGGATCAATAACCTTTCCACAGCAGAGTGCTGAAAACTGACTTTTTGCCCCTCATGTATTGGCCAAGTGCTGGTGATACTTTTTAAAGTCACTGATAGTCCTACTTACAACAGATTCATTAATAAATAAATTAAGACACAGAGCTTTACCATTCAGATGGCGGTTGGGAGATTTAGCAGGTCTTTTGTTAATCCACAGGCAGCATGGCTTTGAGCAAGCTCCCAGTTGCATGCAGGAAGAGAGGCAGGGCTGAGCTCCTGCTGCGCATGCTGATGAAAACAGACTCCTGTGCCACTCTTGGTACACATGCTGGGGGTTGCTGTCCCCTGTGCTAATCATTCCGGTCACACGTTGCACCTTCTTAAAAGGATGGAATTTGTAATCAGATATTGATCTAATTGACAAATGTTTTCTAAGTGGTTCTTCTACAATTATTTTTCCCCAATTATTTCATGAGCACTTTTCAGCTTTTCAATTAAAAAAAAAAGAGTAAATCTGGAGTAAATCCATTGCTTTAAATGGATTTGCCCTGGTGCAACTGAGATTAGAATCTGTTCTGGAGTGTGTATGCAAGCCAGCTGCTCATGTTCACATATGCAGCTTTAATCTAAACCCAGGCCAGGTTACCAAGGTGCCTTACTTGAGTCCTGAAGGTGTTACTTACACATTATTGCTGCTCCCTCTCTCCTGTTAGAGATTAACTTATATCTGTGTGCATTTGTTGTTTCTAAGGCACCTAGTAACAAGATATCTCAGGGCTTTAGGGATTGTTCCATCTTAGGAACTTGCATAGATATAGCTGCATCTCCCAGGTGTGAGAATAATCCAAATTCCCGAGAGGTGTAAATATGCCAACTTAACTCCTGGTGTAAACAGTGGTAGCTTGATGGAAAAATTCTTCTGTTGACCTAGCTACGACCTCTCAGGAAGGTATATTACCTGTGTCACTGTAAGAAATGCTCACATCAGTATAGATAGTGTTTACATTGAAGAGCTGCAGCATTTCAGGTGAGCCACTGTGATATTTTCAGTGTAGACGTACTCTTAGAACCACGAATAGCCTGTCGTTTAGCACCTTAAAGAAAACAAATGTATTTATTAGATAAGAAGCTTTTGCAGGTTAGACCCACTTCTTCAGATTTGGAATAGACAATTAGAATCCAGAGTTTATATAGCAGGGAGAGGGTGGGGGAAGGAAGGAGGAGGAACAAGGGCAGGTAGTTGCCTGTCACTAATAGGACCAGTAGAAGAAGCAAGAAAGTGGATCTTACACAAAAAAGCTCATTACCTAATAAATACATTTGTTAGTCTTTAAGGTACTACAGGACTGCTTGTTATTTGTGAAGCTACAAACTAACAGGGCTACCCCTCTGCATCTATAAATAAACTGGTTTGACGCCTGCTAACACTTCACTGGCCAAAACTTGACTGCCTAACTCTCGGAAAGCTTCTGTTTTATTGATAAAGGAGTTGTGTCTGGGTGAGACTTCAGGATTTGGTCCTGTATCTGGACAGAAGTAGAACCCACAACAAAGGTTCAATAGAAACAAATGGGAAGAGCTGTCAGCCAGGATCCTGAGACATCTGCCCTCTGTCTCCCACCATTAGGCTGAAACTTTGAGGGCCCAGCGGGCGCTTTACTCCTCACTTCAACAGTGTCCCAAAACACCATCTATCAGGTGGAAAGTGCACTCCTTCCTCTAGAATCTACCACAGCAAAGAGCTACGGTGTTTGTCTCTGCTCTAGATCAGATTATGGCAGCATGTCCTGTATTTACTTGATCCAGGCCACCCATAAACTACCAGTGGATAAACTCACAGCAACATATGTGCTGAGAGAGCACAGAGAGCCAGAAATTTTACATTCTGGAGGCTGTCAGTTCAGTCTTAAGTACAGATAAGGGTCAAGACAAAAATACTAGCGATGGTTTATGAGATAATATGGGCCTATACCATTGCAGACTGCATATACAGTACCACAGCTTTGAATGTGATTTCGTATTTCACCAGCCCCCCTCAAACCCAGTTTTGTGGGGAGTTTTGGTGCCATTTCTGCACCCCCATAAAAGGAAGATGGATGAATGGAATGGCAATCAATACAGTTGCATGCCAGTGACTTCCTTCCTCAGATATCCCCACGAAAATACCATGTATGTCCGTCCAAGATCTCTTTCTTCCAGCTGACTGGAGTGAACTCTGCTGTGTGCCATGGCTCTGGCCCTCATGAGTAGGCTGTACTGCTGTGGATGCAAATAGCTCCCTTAGGGCATGACAGAACAATTCACTGACCATATTTTGGGTTCCATTGGGGCATGATTACCATTTAAACTTTCTCTAAAAGCAGAGGCTGGAACCTAGAGGCATTGTGGCCACAGAAACATGGCCAGCAGTCATGTAGCACTTTAAAGACAAACAAAATAATTTATTGAATAGTAACAGAGAGGAAGCTGTGCTAGTCTATACACTATCAAAACAAAAAGCAGTCAAGTAGCACTTTAAAGACTAGCAAAATAGTTTATTAGGTGAGCTTTCGTGGGACAGACCCACTTCTTCAGACCATAGCCAGACCGGGTCTGTCCCACGAAAGCTCACCTAATAAACTATTTTGCTAGTCTTTAAAGTGCTACTTGACTGCTTTTTGTTTTAAAATAATTTATTAGGTGATGAGCTTTCCTGGGGCAGACCCACTTCCTCAGGTGTGGAGATATAACATTTCCAGTACAGAACTGACGGTTCTGTAAGACAGAGATCAAAATAAAAATTTGAAATAAAAACTGTCAAATCAGACACATAGAACTGAAGGAGAAGTGGGAGTGGGTGCAAAACACTAAGTATCCTGCCTAAGATCACTACAAAGGAAGAGAAACTGTCTTTGTAACTTGTGAGGTAATTGTGATCTCTAATAAGGCCAAGTGTCAATGTACCAAATTCGAGCATGAACTCCAGTTCACAGGTCTCCCTTTGTAATCTGCTGGGAAAGTCACAGAAAAGTGACTGGACCTCAAGTAAGGGATGGAAGGCAAAAGAATGATATTGAGAGTGCAGTACATGCAGGGTTAAAGGGAACCATGACGACAATTGAACTTAGATTGACTGATTTACCAGGATTTCATACTGCATCTGGTGTTTGCACAGGAAATGGCAAGGAACTTTCAAGTGTAATTTGTCAGTTAAGAAAAAGAACACCAGAATGCCAAATGTCACAATTTGAGTGGCAGGCAGCACGCACGATTTCGTGCTTCTATTTCATGTACCACCCCCTTATATTAAACAATTACATCCGCTAACAGCAAGTCTTAGATTGTGGAACTGGAGTCACATATTTCACAATGCCCAGTGCAGAGCTGGGTGCTCCCAAAACTCATGACTAAGATATGCTCCAAATTTATGAAGAAGAGTTGTGTGTAGCTCAAAAGCTCGTCTCTTTCCCCAAGAGAGGTTGGCCCAATAGAAGACTCACCTTGTCTCTTTATATTTGTGAGGCAGCTGTGAATGACACTAGGGACTGTGGGGGCCTGGGGCTGTGAGAATCTACAGATAAGCATCCTGCTAGCTATAGAAAGGAAGGGTTTTGAAGAGACACTTTCTCATGTCTCCCTTTTTCCATGAGAGTTTCCTCAAATGAAGTCAGGTGCAAAATTCCTATGGACTTTAGTGGGGCCAGGGTATCACCCTAGTTGTGGGAAGCAAAAGTCATAAAGCCTGAGTCTAGTTTGCATTCCACTGGCATTGTCAATACTCCCCTTCCTCAGCTGACTACGAGCGAGGCAGGAGATGTGCTCTCAAGGGTAACTAATCCGTCTGGCATGCGTAATGTTCTTTTGAGACTTGGCGATGCTTTGCCATTGCTCCAGCTAAAGAAGACGTATGCCTCAGTTATCTAATTGAAACGGATTTCAATGCAGAACCTTCCATTCCCAAGTCATTCCACAGGGATGTGTTAGATTCAGGTGACCACACCACTGCCATTGTTGAAGTACATTTCTGTTCAAGATTCCGTAACATTGCTCTTCTGGGAAAGGAACAACGGGAAAAGTGGCTGCTCTGTATAGAGACAGCAAAGCATGTTTCACATTCTAAATTCTGATTGCCTGCTGCCAGCCAGGCTGAAACACAGCCTGATTGTCCAGGACAGCAGAGAATCATGGGGGAATACAAAGCCACACTTGTAACCTAGACAAATGAATTGGCTGCTATTCCCAGCATGATATGGATTTAGCTGGAATGCTATCCATGGCAAACACAACCACAGTGAAACCTTTAGCGCTTTCTTTGATTGGACCATTACTCACTCAATGTGATTTCACCTCATCCCCACTCCCACCATTCTTTTTAACAGACAGTTGGCTAAAGCTAGATCTGCAAGTGCAGGCCTGTGAAATGGTGCACCTATGTATGCTTGCACGCGTCTCTCTGATGTTTTCAAATATTGAAAACATTTGAGTGTACTTGCACTAGCCCAATATTGGCATCTGCTCTATAATAACAATAACCTCAAGTTCTTAAAACTGTTCATTCCTGTAGCGGTCTTGGGGTTCAGTAAGCAAAAAACCAAATGAATGAGAAAGGAATACAACTGCTAATAAAATTAACTGGAGAATTTCAGTTGTGAACTGCACCATATACCCATGTGCTATTCCCAGCCCCAGGTTCTAGGGCACATCTCCACATTCTTATGTCCATAATACTGTCCCTGATGAGGGAGTGTCTCTAAATCACAATTTTCTGTGAACATATCTGCATCTTTCCTTTTAAAGAAAGATCAGTTGATCTTTTATATACATGCATATATATCACTAAAACATGTAATAACACATGCATTAAATTCTTGACACATGTAGTATATTTTTATAAAGCCAATGTTTAGTGGAAAAAGGCAGGTGTTAGTAATGGGAGATTCAATCATTAATAACTTAGATAGCTGGGTCTGCAATAGTCGGCCAAACCATGTGATGACTTGCCTGCCTGGTGGGAAGGCTGTGGCTCTCTCGAACCATCTAGATAGACTTATGTGTAGTGCTGAGGAGGAGCTGGCGCTTATGGTGTTTGTAGGTACCAATGACATAGGGAAGGGTAGGAAAGACATCCTGGAGGCCAAATTTAAGTTGCTAGGAAAGATACTGAAATCCAAGACATCTATGGTGGCATTCTCAGAAATTCTTCCAGTTTCACATGCAGGGCCATATAGGCAGGCATAAATTTAGAGTCTCAATGCATGGATGAGATGATGGTATAGGGAGGATGGGTTTAGATTTATTAGGAACTGGGGAAACTATCAGGATGGGGGAGACTATACAGGAAGGATGGACTCCACCTAAACCGAAGTGGAATTAGACTGGTGGGACTTACCATTAAAAAGGTCGTGGAGCAGTTTTTAAACTAAGATGGGGGAAAGCAGATTGGTGCAAAGGAGCACATGGATTGGTCAGAGACTTCTCTTACAGGAGAGTATTGATAGAAATTTTCTAGGTTTTAGTCGGGAGAACAGGATGGAAGAAGATAAGTATGGGCTGGATCAGAAAAGAAACAATTGCATGAAAAAGAATCTCACACATCAGGAAAGGGCAGACAAATAAATAGTGACAAGTTTTTAAAGTGCTTATACACAAATGCTAGAAGTCTAAATAATAAGATGGGTGAACCAGAGTGTCTCGTATTAGAGGAAGATATTGATATAATAGGCATCACAGAAACCTGAAGGAATAAGGACAATCCATGGAACACAATCACACTGGTGTACAGAATACATTGGCAGGACAGAACAGGTCATGCAGATGGGGGGTAACACTATATGTGAAAGAAAATGTAGAATCAAGTGAGGTAAAAATCTCAAACAAATCAAAATGTTCCATAGAATCGCTATGAATACAAATTCTATGTGCACATAACAATATAGCTGTAGGGATCAGGACAGTGATAGTGACTAAGAAATGCTAAGGGAGATTAGAGAGGCAATCAAAATAAAAAACTCAATAATAATATGGGATTTCAATTATCCCCATATTGACTGGGTACATGTCATCCCAGGAAGATATGCAGAGATAAAATTTCTTGATACCTTAAAAGACTGCTTCTTGGAGCAGCTGGTACAGGAACCCACAAGGAAAGAGGCAATTCTTGATTTAGTTCTGAGTGAAGTGCAGGATCTGGTCCAAGAAGTAACTGTAAGAGGACTGCTTGGAAATAGCGACCATAGTATAATAGCATTTAACATTCCTATGTTGGGAGGAACATCTCAGCTGTCCAATGCTCTGGTATTTAATTTCAGAAAGGGAACTATGCAAAAAAATGAGGAGTTTAGTTAAACAGAAATTAAAAGGTACAGTGACTAAAGTAAAATCCCTGCAAACTATATGTAAACTTTTCAAAGATACCATCATAGAGGCCCAACTTAAATGTATACCCCAAATTAAAAACCACAGTAAGAGACCCAAAAAAGAGTGATTAAAAATATAAATCTAATCTTTCCTCCCATTAACAGCTGAGCTGGAGAAATCCACTGCATCAGCAAACCAGTAATGATTTATACAAATTCACCTCTTCTTTCAAAAGTCTTTCCTAAGGTTCTTTACAGTCCATATAGTGTACTATACTGTCCATGATCCCTATTTGATTGGGGATCATTTGGACTTGATATTTTGTACGAAAATCCCACTCTCTGGAAAATTACCTAAAAGCTATCCTGGAAAATTGTGGTCCATTACCTGGAATTCCATGACTGGAGAAGATTCCTTTCATATCAGCTACCGCTGTCGAAAGTTTAGTACTGTGTAGTGCACATATTTCTGGAGACAGAGAGTCATTGCATATCGTCTTGACAGGCCTTTATTGAGCTGGCTGAGGTCTCAGAGGCCTTTCCTGTTGGCATGGCTTGTCTCTCAAGCATGAAGAGCAGTTTTCTATCACATTAACAATGTCTTGCTTGATACATAACCAAAACAACACCTCTTGTATTCTTTGTTCATACTTTTCAATTCCTAAATGAGCCTGGTGGACCTTCTGTAACATTTCTTTTTGGAGGCTTAAAAAATTAAAATCTTACTGCCCTTAAAAATCCTCCATCTGTTGCAGTTAGGGTTGCCCCCCCACCTCCCTCTCTGGTTTCTCTTGGAGTCTCCAGGAATTAAAAATTAAACTTTAACTAAAGATTATGCCATGTGATACAATCATCCAACCAAAACTGGCAACCCTAAACAATAATTTCATGTCAGCAATTCCAATAGTCTGTTATATGAGGACAGCAACTGCTAATTTTTCAGGCCACCCTTTCATTGTCACTTAAGGATTCCCAATGACCCAATGTTCTCCTTTCCCTCACTTATTTGTTTCAGCTTCTTGTTAGCTTTGGGAATGGACTTTGCAAACAAATCTACACAGGCTTGCAGCTGTGTCTCTCAAGTTCGGCCTAGTTTCATGGGAGCTATTGCTCTGGAAAGTGAATCTACAGTGAACACAAATTTACCAGGCAGGTACATCACAACAAACCAAATGAATGAGAAAGGTATAAAAACGTTTAAGATTGATTGCCTATTTAACTTTTATCACTTTTCTCCTCTGAACCTATGACACTGAACACACTTGAAATCTGTCTGAAATGTTTTCCATCTCTCTGTAGCATTCGGTGATAATTGCAGACTAGAGATAAGTTGCTCCATATCCGTTTTTGCTTTCTGCCCTTCTTGACCTACTCAAAATACCATTGTGTTTACCAAACACATGCAGAAGCCATTAGTGCTTGGCAGTTCCATGTGTTTCTGTGGTGCCTCCCTTTGTCACACGCCACCCATGTAGACAGGGGCCTTTCAAAAGGACATCCTGGACTTTGAAAGCCCCTTCAACCCAAAACCAAATGGGAAGAAGGGGCTTTTGAAATCAGGGGTCATTTCGAAAGGTCCCTGTCCACATGGGCGACACGCACTTTCAAAACCCATGCAGCCGCCATTATGCTAAGGAGGTGCTGCATATTCATGGCAGCTCCTCATCAGCGTATGCCAAAATCCCTCACAACCATGCCCCTTCCAAAAGGAGGTGGCTAGTTTTGACACAGCCTTACTGATCTCCTTTGGGAGGGTTTTTCCTAGAATCTTTGGACATACTGTTGAAAAGGCCCCACTTGTCTGCTGTATAGAGTCTACATCTGGATTCCAGTAAGGGTAGGGTTTTTCAATGACTATGGCTACGTCTACACGTGCACGCTACATCGAAATAGCTAATTTCGATGTAGCGACATCGAAATAGGCTATTTCAATGAATAGTGTCTACACGTCCTCCAGGGCCGACAACGTCGATGTTCAACTTCGACGTTGCGCAGCCCAACATCAAAATAGGCGCAGAGAGGGAACGTCTACACGCCAAAGTAGCACACATCGAAATAGGGATGCCAGGCACAGGTGCAGACAGGGTCACAGGGCGGACTAGCGCTTCTGGGGCAACAGCTAGCCGCTCCCTTAAAGGGCCCCTCCCAGACACACTCAGCCTGCACAGCACGTGGTCTGAGGAGCCATAGGCACACAGACCCCAGGCACCGCAGTCATGGACCCCCAGCAGCAGCAGCAGCAGCAGCAGCCAGAGGTCCACCCAGCCCTCAAGCCCTGCTCCATGCCACGCGGGAGGCAGCTGAGCACCTCCTTGCTACACTGGAGGAGGAGCTGCCCCCAGGGCAGCAGGGCTCAACCCCTAACCCTGCAGCACCCTGCCCCCCCCCCCCCCCGCCTCACACGCCGGCGGCTGTGGAGCTACCCCACCAGCACCGACTGGTCGGAGCGGCTGGTGCTTGGGGAGTGGGACGATGACCGCTGGCTCAGGAACTTCAGGATGAGCCGGCAGACATTTATGGAGCTGTGCCAGTGGCTCACCCCCGCACTCAGGCACCAGGACACGGCCATGCGGCGTGCCCTCACAGTGCAGAAATGGGTCAGCATCGCTGTCTGGAAGCTGGCCACTCCCGACAGCTACCGATCCGTGGGGCAGCAGTTTGGTGTCGGCAAGGCCACCGTCGGGGCTGTCCTCATGGAGGTAAGAGAACCCACGGGGGGAGGGCAGGGCAGGGGAGGGGGGCCCAGGCACAGGAGGGCAGGGCAGGGCAGGGCCACGCACACCCTGCTCACCCCTCATTGGTGCTGTCCCATGTGCTTTCCCTGCAGGTTGTGCGTGCCATCAATGCCATGCTCCTGCACAGGCTCGTGAGGCTGGGGGACCCAGATGCCACCATCGCGGCCTTTGCCACCCTGGGCTTCCCCAGTTGCTTCGGGGCTCTGGATGGGACTCATATCCCCATCCGCGCCCCGCATCACAGTGGAGGACGATACCTGAATCGCAAGGGCTACCATTCTGTGGTCCTCCAGGCCTTGGTGGACAGCCGGGGCCGTTTCCAGGACATTTATGTGAGCTGGCCTGGCAGCACCCACGACGCCCGGGTTTTCCGGAACTCGGGCCTGTGCCGCTGGCTGGAGGTGGGGACCTACATCTCCCAGCGGGAGATCCCTCTGGGGGACACCACCATGCCCTTCTGCATCATCGCAGATGTGGCACACCCCCTCTGCCCGTGGCTCATGCACCCGTACACGGGCCATCTCTCCGCTAGCCAGGAGCGCTGCCAGGAGCGCCTGAACCACGCGCGCCAGGTGGTGGAGCACTCATTTGGCCGCCTGAAGGGACGCTGGAGATGTCTCCTGACCTGCCTGGATGCGGGCCCCCACAACATCCCCCAGATTGTGGGTGCCTGCTGCGCCCTGCACAATTTGGTGGAGAGCAAGGGGGACACCTTTTTCCAGGGCTGGGCTGTGGAGGCCGGCAGGGCAGACGTCCAGCCACCTGCTGCCCCCAGTCGGCAGGTGGACCCCGAAGGGACCCGGGTCCGGGAGGCCCTGCGGGCCCTCTTCAATGATGAGGCCGTGGGGTGAACTCTGCCCAGGCCCCCCACTGCCCGCCCCTTCCTCCACCACACTCCTGCCCCAGTGGCCACACTATGGAGCACCCCACCGCACCCCCCCCACACTTTTCCTGGACAAATGACAGCACGCACTTGTGGCTGAACTCAAACTGGTTTTTCTTTGAGAACTTTTTTTTTTGAACTGTAAATATATAAAACAAGAACAAACTATAGACAACATGTTGAAACAAACTAATATGTACAAAAATAAAACAATACTAACAAACAAGTGTCCTCAATAATAAAAAAAAAACAGGGAGGATAAAGGGGAGAACTATTTACATGAGGGGGATAGGGCAAACGGGGGGCAACAAAGAAGAACTGCAAACTATATACAAGCGAGGGGGCCACGTCCCGGGCCCCTCGCCCCTATAGCCCGGCACTGGGCGTGGCCGGCCGGGAGCCCTGCCGTGGTCGCAGCCCTGTCCGGGGCTGGCTGGGGGCGGAGCGGACCAGAAGATAGGATGCCCGGCGAGTCTCAGGTGGCTCCAGGGGTCCCTCGCCGCTCCAGCCCTCGGCGGGGGGTGGCGGGGCAACAGTAGATGGGACGGCGACGGGCGGAGCAGCTGGTGGTGGGGCTGCAGGAACAGGCAGGGCAGGCGCTGCGGCGGCCGGCGCAGCATGGGGGGCCAGGTAGTCCACCAGCCGGTTAAAAGTCTCCATATAGGCCCCCCATGCCTCCTGGCGCCAGGCCAGCGCCCGCTCCTGCAGCTGCAGCTGCTGCTCCGCGACCTCCAGCCGCTGTCGGTGGATGGCCAGCAGCTGGGGGTCCATCGCTGTCGGGTGGTGGTGGTGCGGGGTCCGCCATCTAGCCTGCCGTGGGGCCGGTCGGTCCTCGGCCGAGGGGCTGCCCTGGAGCGATGGTCCCGGAGGGCTCTCCGGGACGACTGAGGCCTCGCCGGCGCTCTCTTCCGGTCCTTCTGAGGGTGCAGGTGCGGGACACAGGAGAGGAGGGGGGGAAGAAGAATGGAGACAAGCGTTAGTGTGGGCCCCGAGCTGTGGCCTTTGTCCCCCCAGCCCTGTGCTGCAGGTTCCCCATCCCCATCCCCGGGAGATGCTGCTGTGATGGATGGGGTTCAGGGGTCCCCCTGCCCTGCACCCTGTCCCCTGGTGGGAGCGACTCTCACTTCACCCCACAGGGTCTGACAGCAGGAGAGGTTTCTTAGGCCACGGATGCCCAGTTTCTCCCAGGAGTGACAGCACCAGCTGTCGGAAGAGACAGTCCTTCCAACCCGTCGTGGGGAGAAGACCCCAAGGGGTGCCCTTCTGGGATGCAGCTTTCCCCCTCCTCAGGCTGGCTGCCTTCCAGCTCTCCCTTCCCCTAGCCTCTACCTGCGGCCCCCGCCCTCCCCCCCCAATTCCAAGCCAGCTCGGCTCCTCCCTTCTCTTTGTTCAGGGCAGAGGTGTCACCTGCCAGCTGTAGCCCCAGGATCCTCCTTTGCCCCTGGGAGGTATTCGGCTCTTGTGGCTCATATGTAGCCTGAGTCTCCCTTTTGCACTCCTCCCACTCCATCACATGCTGCTGCTGCGGGGTGTCCCACCCCCTCCTCCTGGGGGCCCCTCGAGGTTCCGCTCCCCCCTGCCCCGGGGATGGGGCATGGCACTGTCGTGCGGGGTGGTGGGGGGCAGGGGCTGATGCACTGCTGTGAGGGACATGGCCCTGCTGTCCTTGGGGCCATGGCCATGTGAGCATGTGGGGGGCCCTGGACACATATCTATTACCCCCCGCCCGTCAAGCCCAGGGGTGTACACCAGAGGGGGGTACCTACCTGTCGGTCCGCTTCCACGGTCCGGAGATCCCCGGGGGGCGGAGGCCCTGCTGCTGCTCCGGGATGGCAGGAGGAGGATCTGCAGCCCGGATTCTGCAGAGGAGGAGCCCCCCTCCTCCTCCTCCTCCTCCTCCTGCCGCGATGTCCCGGGGGTGGCCTCCGGGGGGGGCCCCCAGGGTGCGGGGCTTACATCCGGGGCGGACTCTGGCTGCAGGGCCTGCTGGGGCTCGTCGGCCGAGGTGTCAAGGGTGGCCGGAGGGGAGGAGGTGTGCCAGGGGCCTAGGATGTCCCTGAGCTCCCTGTAAAAGGGGCAAGTGACGGGGGCAGCCCCAGATCGGCTGGCCACATCCCGGGCCCGGGAGTAGCCCTGCCGCAGCTCCTTCACCTTACTCCTGACGTGATCAGGAGTGCGGGCAGGGTGACCCCGGGCAGCCAGGCCGTTGGCCAGCCGACCGAACGCATCCGCGTTCCGCCTCTTGCTCCCCATTACCTGGAGCACCTCCTCCTCGCTCCAGAGCCCCAGCAGGTCCCGCAGCTCGGCCTCCGTCCAGGAGGGGCCCCGCTGCCGCTTGCCAGCCTGGCTGCCCTTCTGGGTGGGCTGGCTGCCCTGGCTCCCCTTGGGGGGGTCCCCTGGGGGCGCTGGGGGGACTGCCGGGCAGCCATCGCAGCTGGATGGGTGGCTGAGGGACGTGCAGGCTGGCCGCGTGTGTGGGCTGCCTCCTGCACAATCCCTCAGCTTCCTGCACAGGAAGGGAGTGGGAGGGGACTTTTAAGGGGCTGCTCCACGCAGCCACCGGTGAGCTGAGGGGCTGGAGAGAGCGTCTCTCAACCCCCCAGCTGATGGCCGCCATGGAGGACCCGCCAATTTCGACGTTGCGGGACGCGGATCGTCTACACGGTCCCTACTTCGACATTGAACGTCGAAGTAGGGCGCTATTCCCATCCCCTCATGAGGTTAGGGACTTCGACGACTCGCCGCCTAACGTCAAAGTTAACTTCGACGTAGCGCCCGACGAGTGTAGCCGCGACGGGCGCTATTTTGAAGTTAGTGCCGCTACTTCGAAGTAGCGTGCACGTGTAGACACGGCTTATAAGCCCTGTTGAGGACTTCTAAAGAAATAGATGCTTGTAAGATAATATTGGTTTATCCCATTAAACACCTCGTACATAAGGATCAGAACCATGAACTGAGTCTGGTTACAGGTGTTTAGATTGTCCCGTTACCAGCTGAGAACTTCTGCAGTACTCGGGATGACAAATGGCATTGCAATCAATAGCACTGCTTACAGCAGGGGCTTTCATCCTTTCCAGATTACTGTGCCCCTTTCAGGAGTCCAATGTGTCTTCCATGCCCCCAGTTTCACCTCACTGAAAATCTGCTTGTTTACTTAATCAGACATAATTTTTTTTAAAAAAAAAAGGACATAGGACACGATTACTGAAAAACTGCTGACTCATGTTACCATCTAGTTGTGAATTAAATCTATTGCAATATAAATATCGTACTTACATCTCCATGCATTGCATACAGAGCAGCATAAACAAACCATTGTCTTATGAAATCTTAGTTTGTACTGAATACCCTAGTGTTTCTCATGTCGCCTGTTGTACAGATAAGCAAAATATCTAGATGAGTTGAGGTGCCCCTGGGAAGACCTCTGCATGCCCCCAGGGGTGCATGTACTCCAGGTAGAACACTCCTGACTTACAGGATTTCTGAATTCACCTCACTGCAAATAGACAAAATGATACCCCTTAATGTATTAGCTCATTTTACATGCGTTTTTATTATTGTTCACAGTAGTTGTTCTTGGAGAAGTACATGTGTCTAACTAAACCTGTTAGCAATATCAGCCTTTTAGGGCTCTTTCCACTGTTTTAAACACTAATTGGATCAGGCACATGAACAGAGTGTATAAGTAGGGGGATTGCTCACATTAGGTATTTGAAAAGACTCAACACACAAGAAATTTCCAGCATCTCCAGCAGATCTAGAGAAGTGATTAGTCCCCTCTGTTTGGCACTGGTGAGGCCATCTGGAATACTGCATCCAGTTCTGGGCCCCATAGTACAGTCAGGATGTGGACACATTGGAGAGGATCCAGAGGAGGACAACCAAAATGATGAGGGGGCTGGAGCACATGACCTCTGAGGAGAAGCTGAAGGATTTAGGCTCATTTAGTTTGCAGAAGAGAGGAGTGAGAGATAATTTGATAGCAGCCTTCAACTTCCTGAAGTAGGAGGAGTCTAAAGAGGAAGGAGAGGGGCTGTTCTCAGTAGTGACGGATGGCAGAACAAGGAGCAGTGGTCTCAAATTACAACGCGGGAGGTCTAGGTTGGACATTAGGAAAAACTCTGTCACTGGGAGGAAGGTGAAGCACTGGAATGCGTTGCCTAGAGAAGTGGTGGAATCTCAATCCCTAGAGGCTTTTAAGTCCCGGCTTGACAAAGTCCTGGCTGGGTTGATTTAGTTCGCGTTGGTTCTGCTTTGGGCAGAGGGCTGGACTCAATGACCTCCTGAAGTCCCTTCCAGGCCTAGGATTCTATGATGCGAGAGATTTTTGATCTTTATATGATATGCATGTGTTCCGTGGATACTTTTCACGCTGAGGTAGCATGATGAGAACAAAGCGGCAATCCTGACCCCAAATTTTCTTGGGTTATACTTCCTTTTTCTTGTGAAATGCATGCAATATACACTGTAGTTCTTCCATCAGTGAGTTTCAGAAGAATGACGCCTACCCACAAATCAAACTTCCCTTGGGATATGGTCAGCAGTCAGCTCATCCAAGCAAATGCAAAACCTGTATTTAACAGGACTTATGAGCTGCGTCTACACGTGCACGCTACTTCGAAGTAGCGGCACCAACTTCGAAATAGCGCCCGTCGCGTCTACACGCGTCGGGCGCTATTTCGAAGTTAACTTCGACGTTAGGTGGCGAGACGTCGAAGTCGCTAACCTCATGAGGAGATAGGAATAGTGCCCTACTTCGACGTTGAACGTCGAAGTAGGGACCGTGTAGACGATCCGCGTCCCGCAACGTCGAAATTGCTGGGTCCTCCATGGCGGCCATCAGCTGGGGGGTTGAGAGATGCTCTCTCTCCAGCCCCTGCGGGGCTCTATGGTCACCGTGGGCAGCAGCCCTTACCCCAGGGCTTCTGGCTGCTTCTGCGGCAGCTGGGGATCTATGCTGCAGGCACAGGGTCTGCAACCAGTTGTCGGCTCTGTGTATCTTGTGTTGTTTAGTGCAACTGTGTCTGGGAGGGGCCCTTTAAGGGAGCGGCTTGCTGTTGAGTCCGCCCTGTGACCCTGTCTGCAGCTGTGCCTGGCATCCCTATTTCGATGTGTGCTACTTTGACGTGTAGACGTTCCCTCGCTGCGCCTATTTCGATGTTGGGCTGAGCAACGTCGAAGTTGAACATCGACGTTGCCGGCCCTGGAGGACGTGTAGACGTTATTCATCGAAATAGACTATTTCGATGTTGGCTGCACATGTAGACGTAGCCATGGTGTGCAGGATCCAGGCATTTTCTGAACCATGAAGTAAAGTAATTTACTCATTAAAGTACCCATCTATCAATGAGGTTTTAAAAGCAGCACTAAAACATAGGCTATGGCTGAAAATGAATAAAAAATCCTGCCTCACTTGATTTAAAGAGTTTGATATGAGTAAAATTCCAGAGGTTTCTGATTTTTTTTCGTGCTTAATTATATGAAAGTCAGAATGACTACCAAAGACCACACGTGGGGCAGGATTTCTGAAAAGAGAATTCAGACTTAGTTTAATCCTCAGCATATGCGTGTAATCAAAGACATCACTTTAACTAGCTACAGGCCAACAAAAATGTACCATGAAATCCCCAAATATCAAGCTAAATGAGAAAGTCATTTGAAAAGGCCTAAAAATGGAAGTTAAGGATAAATAACTTGCAGACATCATTTGATGGGCTAAATGAATGAATGCATTATTCTATGCTCTTTATATTTACTTTCTTGAATGTTTTATCAGACTTTGGTGTGGAAAGATTTAATTGGGATGCAAACTATTAAACCATTGCAATGACTGGGAAATTGGTGGCCTGTTAAGATGACTTATTCTAGGTTTTTGAGGCATTTATAATTACAACACCTAATTCATTTCTTTTGATCTGTAGATGGTTCCCAATTTTAAATCTCCTCTTCTTTCACCTGCAGAGATTTATGCTCACCTTGCATACTGAGAAGAAGGTTACCTGAGGTACTTCTTGTGCTATGGACTAGAAAGACCCTTGGGAGTAACATGTTCTCAGCCCATGGGCAAAATAATTTGGAAAAATGTGTGAAAAGAATTTGGTTTATTTGGGAAAAGAATTCTTCCTGTTCACAAGCTCAGCTAACCATTCATGCTTCCTCTTTCAGGCTCAATTCTGTATTCATTGGAACAGGATATTTATGTGCATAGACCCATTAGATTGGGTTCTTTGTAGAGTGTGTGGAGTGCTTAGCAAATGATCTAAGGCTAAACTAAAGTACATGCTCTCAGTGTCTTGCTCTGGCGGCTGTGTGAGGAAACCAGATTGATTCCTGCATCTTTACCAGACAAAAGCTAAACCAGATTAAGGTGAAGCTTTTGATGGCAGAAAATGAATTAAGGGGATGAGTTGTAGAGGCACAAGGCATTCACCATTTCCCTTTTCCTAGGCTGGGGACACAATAGACAGTCATAGTACGCCCAAAAGTGGGCTTCTGGAGTGTCTGTACAGTAGGCAGGGAATGCACAGCTGTTCCCTTAGCAGTCTTCATTGTGTGTGGAACCTGCAGCAGCTTCCAACAAGCAGTACTCAGAAGAGAGACGAAATAGGAACTGCCTGCTATCGCCTTGGGGACAAGCAGAAACGATACACTGGCGCACAGTGCTTCACTTCACACCAAGAACTGGCCCTGGAATGGTCTCCTCAGTTATTCTCCAGTTCAAACTGTATGCAGCCGATCATCCTATCTGTGTAAGGGGATCTCTTAGAGCCCCCAACAGGGAAGGGTGGCAAAGGGGCAGTAGCTTCAGGGCCCATCATTTCAAAGGGGCCCAGAGCTCCAGCCACCACTGCTGCTGCTCTGCTCCAGGCCCCACTGAAGCCTCAACAGCCCTGCTCCCCCACTCCGTGTGGTCATGGGGGCAGCGCCACTGACAGTTCTAGGCCCTGCCCCTTCTGGAGGCATGGAGCTGGCCCCCCTCCCCCGCCAGCTTGCCCACAATAGCAGTCAGCCCCACTGGCCTCTTTGAATGGACGATATTGCTGCTATTGTTTTACTAACTGTGAATTACACTGCCGGAAAGATGTAAATGTGTGTGCTGAAAGATCATAGTCATAAATGTGGAAGATATTTCTGCAGTGAATTTTCTAACATAATATTTTGCTCAAGAATGTGACATATAATGTGAAGGCTAATGATCCTATAACAGTAACGCTAGAATCTCCACTGAGCACCAAGAAGGCAAAAAGAACTGTATTAGTTTGTAGCACAGTGGAGACACACATGCTTTCCAGCAAAAATAATGATCCCTGTGCTATGTGTTGCCACAAGTAAGATAAGGAATAGACATCTCCCTGCCCCCAGTTGCCAGGTCATAGTCAGAAAGTAAGCATGTAATATCTTTTTTAATGTCTGGCATACACAACATGAGTCAGAAAATGATTCAATTTCCTCTGAGAGAAACCGATACAGTTCTTTTGAGTTCTTGTGTGCTAGCCATCATGGAAAGCCCGCTGATTGAAGGGTCTTGGGAACAATTTACAGACACAGCCATCGAGAGGCAAGCCAAAGTGTATTACTTGCGGAGGAGAGGCCTGCTGGAAGCCAGAAAGGTCGCTTTGACATAAAGTTAGTGCAGTTGCATGAACTATGATGGTAAATTATCTGCTGCTGAATCTTAAAAGTCTACATCTGTATAGTAGAGAATAATCCTAGCCTCTTTGCAACCATTCCCTTCCATAACAATGAGCTATTTTCGGTCTTAGACTATGTCTATTCCAATGTTGTGATAAACCTTCCATCGCCTGTGTGTAATACTGATGATCATGAAATGGCTTTATCGTACAGACATATCTCTTCCAGAATCAAAGTGTACATTTCTTGGTAAAACACACAGATACTGGCCAACTTCTGAAGGTTTTATATGAGAACTGAACCACTGGGGGAACCTTTTAGGCACTTTAGAATGTTGAGGTTCTAGCATTTCCATTGCCTGTACAGGTTTGTGCAGTGCTGTGACCACAGGTTGGTAATACACAGCAGAGCAAAACTGCCAGTGTGCTTTCTGTGGCAGCAGTGCAGGATATAGGGGAGACATCCTTTGTGTGAACTACCACTGCAGTGGGAGCCCAACTGTTGGTGATGCTGGTATGAAAAGCAATGATGATCATAATCAAAGTAAGAGTGGTGTGATAGAGTTCAGAAAAGTAACTGAGATTGACAGTAGTGCTTTAATAAACGAGCAAAGTTTTTACTGTATTTTATTCAAATTCCTTCCAGTAAGCTGTTGACTAGCCCCACTGTCACTATTTTCCTGATTCCTGCAGGAAAGAAGGAACTTTTTTTCTCTTCCTAAAATATCTATGGAATTTAGGCCTGAATGTCATTCTTCCCCAAATGCTATTCAGTGACAATGGAAGGCTCCATTTCTCCACCTAGTGGCTAAAAAGTAAAACTAATATTCAGTTCTATAAAAGTGCTAGAAAGGAGTAAGCAAAATCCAAATAAGGGAAAGGAAAACCAGCTGAATTTCCTCACTTGCCCCCAGTGTTTTGTCTTGCTTCACTTAATTTTAATAAATGACAGATTATTTTCCCCTCCTGGTCTTTAAGTGAACTTACTGCTCATGAAAGCTGCTGGGCTAAGAGTCTTGGAGATTAAAGCCAACTATTTCTTCACAGAACAGGTACAGTACGTGCAAATCAGCCTGGTATTAAACAGTCAGAGCAAGAGATCTGGCCAAACTGCAACTCAGGGAGGGAGCACACGGCTTACTTTTGTGCTTCCTTGATCTTGCTGTGTGCAGGGCTGGTCCCCCCAGCACAAATCAGTGTGTGCTGAAGATTTGCGAAAATTATGCTGGCTGCCAACAACCCTAAAATGACAGCCGGGAGCTTGATGAGGGACATACCCTGCATGCACTCCATGCCTCCTGTGGCAAAAGCAGGCAGAAGGCATTGTATGGGAGTCTATATGGTGCGTGCATGTCACCAGAGGATTCCTGTACACTGTTGTGAGCTGAGGTAGCTCATTAAGCTGGCTTTATCGGTGCAGCAGCCATGCTGCATTCCACGATCTGGTCTACAAAGCACAAATAATTTGTTTAATAAAATAACCTGTGTTCACCATGAACGTACTCAATTCCGAATCAATGTAATGTGAGAACCAAACCTCTCAATGTTAATGTCATATCCTTGATGCGCTCTGCCCCGCTCTGTCCTGATACATAGGGTAACATGAGGCAGCCATGAAAAATAAACAAGACAGGACCTTGCTAACTTTTTCTTGCTAACCTTCTCTTCAACCCTTTCAAAGCTCAATTACCAAAGTCAGCTCAGGGCAGCAACACAGAAACAAAACACCGCGGACAAATGACAGGGGAAATAAAGGAAAAGAAAAAAGAAGATGTACGTGAATTTTGGCTGTACGGAGTCCACAGGATGGAGCTCAGAGTCCGTCAATGGCAAGTGAGGATGTAACCAACATTGTGTAATTCTTTGCATACTTCACTGATTCTTCCGGGGATTGTGAAAATATTTAGCGTTGTATTTTTAAATATATTTTTATCTCAGTGGCGGTACACCTACTTCCTTGTGGTACATCTAGGATATTGAGCTTGAAAGTTTGAAATGCTAATATCTTGAACTCTTTATCCAAACCCTGATTCTCTCAAGATCCCTCAGAATCATGTAAGGAAGTGTTAATATTAAAGTTTGTATAATTTGATCAGGAAAAAAATAAAATTTTAATGAAAAATTGAAGTGGGAAAAGAAAATTCCAGTAATTTTTTTTTTCATGTTCAATCAGTTGTAAATTTGGGGAAACTGAGGCCAGGAAACGGTTTGATCAAATGTTCCCTGTCATCAACTGGAGTCTTTCAGTGGGAATTGAACTGAGCCCTAAGTATTCAAACCCTGATTCAGCAGTCGTTCCCTAGTGAGTACAGCTTTATGAATACACTGAAGTCCCAGTGAAACCCAAGAGATAAATTTTTTTATTATGTTCTTTGTCCGAGCTAAGTGGAAAGTGCAAATAGTCAGGTTTTCCTGAATATGTTCTCTGTTAAGCAGGATACGGGATATAGTAAATTGACATCAACGTGCCCGTAACATGGCCAAGTCACTGCCATATTGCTTCCTGCTGGTCAATGAAGGAATTAACTCATTTGGTCTCCAGCTCAGCACCTCCCTCTGGCAGGTGTGTTGTCTGCTACCCCTTTTCTCTGCACAATCAACTCTAAATTCACATTGCTCTCTAGACTGCAGCATCCTCTTCCGGACACTACCTTCTGGCAGCGCCTGCTTCACCAGGCCCTTGCCTCCTTCTGGGGCACTCAGCAGTCCTGGTTCAATTCAAAACACCCACCCATGTGGCCCACTACAGCCTCAGCGTAGCTCCTCACCTCAGGAGCAGACTACAGTCAATTAGGGCCATTCTGCTGTGTGGCTAGGTGCTGTACCAGGGGGAAGGAGGAGGACCCATGTCCACCCACTACTCTGAGTCCCAGCCCAGGGACCCTTTGGCGGCAGCCTTGTCTAGTCCTCCTTTTTTCTTTCCTTCACTGCCTTGCTCCCTGGGCCACTTCCCTATGGCCCCCTTGCACCTTCCAGGCATCTATTTCAGGGCCAGCAGTCTGGCAGGTGTCAGGCCAGAGCATCTCCCTAGCCCCCTTAGCCTGCTCCTCACTGATCTACTGAGACGCCTCCTCCATGTGGGAGCTGTTCCAGCCCTTTCCTTGCGTCGGACCTCTCTGATCCAGCTCTGCTGGAACAGCTCCTTTTATGCAGGGCTGCCCCAGAAAGCTGCCCTCTGATTGGCTTCCCTGCCAGAAGTCCTTCATTTATTGGCTGGGGGGTGCTGTGCAGGTTCCATCCAGCCTGTATTAACCCCTCCCTTGCACTAGCGGAGGCACTTGGCCCACTACAGTGCTTTAAGTACATGTCTAAAATGAAGCATCATGTAAAGTCCTTTGCTGAATAGGGATGAGTTTAAGCATGTCTTGAAATGCCTTGCTGATTTGGAGCCTTTGTACTTTAGTGGCAGAGCCACAAACAGCACCCCATGTTTCAGGATTCAGGACTCCTAACTCTATGCTTCTACACTAGGGGAGGTTTCCAACACAAGAGGACAATTATGAAATAACATTTTAAAAGGCCTTTTCTATGGGAAACAGCCATTCATTGAGATGCTTTCAAATGTAAGATGTTTTGTAAAATCTTTTACGTTTGTAAAAACTTACCTTTTGGGCTTAAACTTTATGTGCCATGGGTCCCTTTTGGAGGTCAACAACACCTTAAAGCATGGCAAATGGAAGTATGCCATATAAGGGAAGAAATTATAATAAAGGATGTATCTGAGTCAGCTCCATCTGAGATTCACTGTTCACTGACTGGCAATATGTCCTTTCTGAGCTGGAGCACAGAGTCCTGAATGTCAGGGTAAGTTGCTTCTTTTACACTATATTACAATATGATGTAGTACTGACCTATTTCCATATCTCTCCTCCTGAAACACTGAGAAATCTTGATACTTAACCTCAGAATGAAACATTACAACAATTTAACATTATTTAGAGAAGTGCATTGATCAGTGGCTGTGCACTGAATGTCATAAGACAAATTGGATTCCCAGCTCTGCCGCTGACTTCGAGTGTAACCTTGAGTGAGTCACTTTCCTGATGCCAACAAAGGAACTGGGATTTTATACTCCATGGCTTGTTCTTCTCTGTAGAACAAAGGTGATAAATTAGTGTGGGTCAGAGGTCAACAACTGCGTATTTTTTGTTCCATTTTTGGAAAGAAAACAAAACCTGTCAAACATTTTTCACAAAATTCAATAATGTTATAACATCTATTTTCATATTAAAAAGGTCATGTTTTCCATTGGAGGATCTCTCCAGAAGTGACCAAAAAGTCCTCAACCTAGGTCCTCATCCATCAAACACATCACCAAACTCACTAACAACTCCACAAAACAGCACTATTTGAGGAAAATACATTTTGTTGATAATGTTTCAATCTTCTTGAATAATAATAGTAAACAATCTGCACAGAAGTACTTATTACAGTAAAGGTGACAGGCAGGTGGTCATTCACACTGCCTCTGCCACTGAATTCTACCCTTACACTGGCCTCACCAATGAAGGATAAAACCCATTGGATGATGTGTAATAGCTGACATGGCTAGGTTCAAGCTCCTTTTCTTAACTTGCTAGGAGCCCCACAAGAGAAATCTTGAAACAGCTCTTTGGGTAAATCTTCTGCTAGCAATCTGCAATATGAGTTCCCTTTATCTAGCTGAAGGGATAGAAATAGGAATCAATTCTACAAGGAAGTTCTTAGCACTGCAGGAAGATTTTCATGCACTCACCAAGAACGTCGAGTAATACATGCACGTTATATGTGGTTTTCAGTTCTCATAGCAGCTTCTCCTAAGCACACAATGGCCTCTCTTCCCAATCCCCCAGAATAATTTGCTTTTCTAATCATGCAGCCACACTACCAGAAAACAGGTGCCAACAAATACACAGGCCCCTACATGCCAGGTAAAATAAAAAGGGGTGTTTGACCTTTAAATTGTGAAACTACCATGTTTTTGGTCTACATATGTCGACTTCTAAACAGGCAAGCTGAAAGAATGGAAAGGGATGCATTTCCCACTCAGAGACACAGGCTATTTTTAGGTGACACTGGCTTGCTGACCAAGCAAAATACACAGCTTTCCTAATGGTAGATGGAAGGGCAAGGTGACTCGGCACAGGTTCAGTAAGAATGATTGTTATTGTTGCAAATATGTTTCCTTTGCTCTCTAAAGTTGTTTTAGGGTGTGGGGAGGGTTGCAAAGACCATTTAATGTATTGTACAAATATACACATTAATACCTACCTATTTTTGCAGCTGTCAGTCAAGGGCTTTGGTGCATTCATATTATGCATTGCTACTAGCAAAGAGAATATGTTGCTAATATAAATGACAGCTGTTTCCACTGCATATTCTTCTGTACTAGCAAATGTGATTAGTTGTCAGTATGAGCAGGAGGACTTTTTGATTTCTATGTTGTTCTTCTGCAGCACTTAGGAGACTGGAATAATAGGGCTGTGGGCAAAATCTATTTAAGGTAAAGCGATGAGAGGAAAATGCAGAAAGAGAGAAGCCCTAGATATAATCAATGGATTATGCTTCTACAATAAAGACCACAAGCTCCAATTCCCCATGGGCTCTCCTCCTTCCTGTGCTATCCCAGCTTATTTTACCCTCTTGAAGAAACTTACCATCAAAGAACCAGGGCTTGCAGAGGCTGATTTTTAGTTTTCACAGCAGGGCAATATTTCACTGAAATATCATTGTATAGTAGCACTAAAGAAAATGATCTGCAGCATACAGTTGATCACAAATTGAATGAGCCGATAATGTGATGCTGTTACGAAAAAAGCTAATATTCTCCAGTGTTGGACATGGAAGATCATTTTCCCATGCTATTTGGTGCAAGTAAGTCCTCAGCTGGAGTATTGTGTCCAGCTCTGGGACCCAACATTTTAAAAGGATGGAGTCAATTTGCAGAAAGTTCAGAGAAAGCATAATACAATGGCAGTCAGCTTTACTAAACCTCTTAGGCTGTGTCTACACTGAATCCTTAAGGATAGTTAAATTCTGGAATAGGCTTCCAGGTGAGTCTGTGGAATCCCTATCATTGGAAGTCTTGTTATTATTTTAATTAACACCTTAGACAAACCCCTATAAGGGATGGTCTAGGTAGCCTCTGTCCTGCCTCATGCAGGGGGCTGGATTAGTGGACCTCTTGAAGTCCAACCCTACCTTTCTGTGATTCTTATTTTAATTAACTGACAGTTATAATACAGTGTCACATGAAGCTCATTAATCCATTGCTCACAAAGCGAGAGAATCCAGGGGAACTGGCATTTGCTTCAAATCAGAGCCACTGCAAAGGAGTACAAAGCATATGACAGTAGGAACTTGAAACAGAGAGGCCCTGCAGTTCAGTCGATCTGTTTCATACTGATGCCTGATGTCTGGATTCCCAATAATGCCTGTAGAGCAGATGAATTACTTTCTGTGTCTTGCTTACAACACTCTTGATGACACTTCACAAATTCATGTTTGCTTTTTTTTGCAACAGTGTCACACTATTGATTCAGATTTAGCTTGTGGTCCACTATGACCCATTTCTCCTTCTTAGAAAGCCAGGTTCTATCAGTAGGTGTGAAACTGATTGTAAGGTCCCAGTTCAGCCAGGTGCTTAACACCTGGGCTAATTGTAGCATGTGAATAGTTCCGTCAAAATTATTTGCTTCATATCAGAGCCACTATGGATGTGCTAACAGTTCAGTGTGTGCTAAAGATTCTGATTCATGGTCCTTTATGAGATCGAGAAAGTTTTTTGGCCCACACTACTAAACCTTTGTACTCCACGTTGAGCATAGGTCATCTACAAGTCTCCACCACTTCACTCTGTCTTGGGACAAAACTTCTAGCGGCTCCAGGAGTACCCAGTTGGTGTCCTTCAGTCTCAGTAGACCTTGTCCACGTTGTCTGAGGTCTTCCTCCTTTGCATTTCCCTTGTGGGTTCCATGTGAGAGCTTGATGGACTGCCCTGGATGATGGTTCTCTCAGAGTGTTGGCCCCACCATTTGCATTTTCTTCTCTTGATTTCAATGTCAATTGGCTCTTGTCCTGCTCTGTTCCAAAGCTCTGCATTTGTGACAATGCCTTGCCATATGATGTGAAGGATGTACCTCAGGCATCTGTTTCTGAATGTCTGTAGCTTGTGCTTTGAAGACATTTTAATACTCCAGGTCTCACATCCATACAAGAACACACTTTTCACATCCATGTTGAAGATCCACAGTTTTGTCTTTGCAGATATTATATGTGAAAGCCATATGGGACGGAGAGTCTTCAGTGCAGCTGTTGCTTTCCCTATCCTGGCGCTCATATCCTTTTGGCCCATAGGGACGCTTTAAATTCTTTACTGTCAGCCAGGAGAGACACCTTGCCCTTATTTAAACTGACGCGATAAATATCCCTACATGAAAAGCCTGGGCCTGATGCTCTATGATCTTATTCCAGTCCTAAACACTGGTGTAACTGCATTGATTGTATCATTGCTAAATCCAAGGCATGAACATGGGAGGCCAACAGGGGCACACACCCCTGCAATCTTCATGTGTCCCAGAAGTCTGGGAAGGAAGCAGCAGGGTAGCAAACTGCAAGTGGAGCTCCACCCCCTCCTTCCTCCTACAGCTCTTGCTTTTCCTTCCCTGCTGCTGGAATCCCACCCATTGCTTCTGCCTCCGGCTCACCTGCACAACAGGCAGCAATGTGGGATGCCAGTGGGGGAGGGGTGGAGGAGAGGAAGCAGCTGCAGGGATGGGAGGAGGAGGAGCTCAGCCAGCTGTGCTCCTGCTTCTTCCCTCCCTGGCCTTCATGAGAGTGCTGCTGCCGGAGGAAGGTGCTGCCTCCTGCTGGAGAGGTCACAAGAAGGCAGGGGCGGCGCTTTTCATGTGAACATTTCATCTGTGTCTATTTAAAGTCCCCCACCCCATGTGATCAAATTTAAATTCCTGAGCTTGCTCCTGATTACACTAGTGTGAAACAGGGCTGGGGCAGTGGTGATTCAGGCCCTACATCTCTAGGCTGGGCTTTTCACGGGACTCTAGGGTATGGCTGCATTGGACACTCCTTTGAGTACATACACAGCACACCCTCTAGCAGAGGTGCAATGAACTCTTTCATGTCCAGCAGCCCCAGCATCGGAAGGTTGCCAGACATTCAACTATTCTGGATAAGAGAGGTATACCTGGCCATGCATAAAGCTAAAGAAAAACAAGACAAGATATTAAGAAACAAACAAACATGTATGCAGAGTACTTTATTTACCAGCAACAGTAGTACTGCACACTGTACACTTATGCTGTGTTTGCTGTAGTTCACTGTATTCACTTTCACTATGCCGTACTTATGGAAAATGTAACTAAAATTTACTTACGGTTAAAATGCTGGTTATTTGAGAGATCTGGATGGTTGAATGCCGGATATGAAAGCGTTTACCGTATAAACAATAGTGTAGACCAGGGGTCAGCAACCTTTCTGAGGTGGAGTGCTCAAATTTGACCTTTTGACCTCTATTTGACCGTGTGCTGGTGATACTTTTTAAAGTCACTACTTGTCCTACTTCCAACAGCTTCATTAATAAATAAATGAAGATGCAGAGCTTTACTGGTTAGGGTGTTGCTGGTGGCATTAGCTGGTCTTTTGTTAAGCCACTGGTGGCCTGGCTTTGAGCAAGCTCCTGGCTACATCAGGAAGGAGGGGCAGGGCTGAGCTCCCATCTTGCATGCCAATGAAAACTGGCTTGTTTGCCACTCTTAGCACCCTTGCTGGGGGCTGCTGACCCCTGGTTTAGACTATGACTATTATGACTGCTGCTTAGGTGTATAAAGCCATCCCAGAACCCTGTGGTTATGTACCCAGGTATGTGCCAGTCAGACCGGGCTCTCCATTCACCCAAGCAGTGATTTCCCCACCTACACTGCTCTTTATAGCAGTGTGGTGTCCCTCTGCTCCCCATTGCTGATGGAGTCTCTCACACTACAAGAGGTGTGCAGTGTAGACATCATGTAAAGGCAACAGGGACCCATTTACCATTGAATTACAACATGGCTTGGCTGCAGCTGTCCCTGAGGGCCTTTGAAAATCCCTTCCTTCAAACTGCAAGACAAGCACGCTTAGGCATCTATCATTGATGTGCAGAATGGGATTGTATGAAAGGGGTTCAAAATTATTTGTAGTTAGAAAAATGATAAGAAATGTGATTGAAGAACTGACCTATTTGTTTGACTAGGAACAATTGTTCACTATCTGTTTTTTGTTTTGTTTTGTTATGTTTTACTTCACATTTGTTTATACAGTATTGAAGTATAATACTATACTTATTTCATTCAAATATTTCATTCAAATTTCATTCAAAACATTTCTTGGGAGTTTAATCATTACTCTATACCATTCACCAATGTGTTCTTTAAACTAACTTCCATAAATTTTTAACAGGAAGAGGATACTTTTTCACAATAAACTCAAAAAAGGCCAACCTGTTTTTACATAGCAATTTCATGGAAATGCATATCATCACAATAAAGGGAAAATTTCTCCTTTTGACTTTCACTATTAGGCTGCTCTCTCTCTCTCTCTGTCTTCAAAGACGAGAGCTCAAGTAGTCTTGAAATGGTAATACCTCATAGCAAAATGGGATAAAAATGGATCTTAGTGGGAAATATGCTCTTTATTGGTTTAAAAGATGATACTTTTAGCTAAGATGATACTTTTCCAGTGGTATCTCTGAAGCATGCAGGCAATTGTGCACTATCAATTTTATGTTGGAATTGTTATTATAGACTACAATATCTTCAAAAATATGACAGCATTTTAGTGATCTAAAGGCAGTTATTCATTATAATTTCATCTTGCAAGACACACCAAGCATGTTTTACCATATATTTTATTTCCAAAATATGTATTATATTAAACATGGTTGACATTGCACAGTATATTACACGTCTGAAATAAATACAGGCCCAAGTCTTCCCTCAGCCAGATATGCACAACTCCCACTAATTTCCATGCTGTAGGAGGACAGAACTGGCTCTGTATTTGAACTACAAGCTTTAAAAATGCATGGCAAGGAAATCAAATAGAGACAACATTGTCCTGCATGATATACAATGGAACTGATGGGCTGTACTTCATCTGTATAATCTGTTATCACTTCATTTAACAGGCAACATAAAAGTCCAACGATTTAACTACTTTTCAGTTCCTTGGATAATTATGGGACTTATACTCAGCTATTGTAGAGTCTGCATAACTCAGTGGAACTATGCCAATTTGTATGAGCTGACGATGTGGCTATGTGTTCTTATATAGTACTTTATGTCCTTACCAAATGGTTTCACTACCCATCAGTTCCAGAGTATATTACCCAATAAAGTGCAATGTTCAAACCTGAGACAGTAGTCTTTAGAAGACAGAAAAATTACCAGCCTCTTTCATAGCAACTTTCTTGCCCCCTTACTCAGTTGAGAGGTTTTGTGGGGAAACTTATGCTCATGAAGAGGTGAAGTCATCTGACCTGGCATCGCTGACTTTAACAATCACACCCAACTAGATTTCTTAACCTTGGCTTTTCACATGCCTATGTATAGTTGTGAATGGTTAGAGCCGCTATTCAGAGTGGCCAATGGGGCACATGGGACATAGATCTATGTGAACAGGAAATAAAGAAAATCTTGCCTTTCTCCCAGCCATGCCATCTTGCCTAATTACTACAGTGCCAGCAATGCACTACTCCAATGTCTAGGTTAAAAGAAACTGTAAGGGAAGTAGGTGGTTCCGACTTATCCTGAATACAAGAGATGTGATGATGATTGGCAAGAGGAACTGTTTTAAGATACAGGCATGAGCTGTAACTTCTCCCATAACTGAGGGAATCTATCCTCTACTTATAAAAGATGTTGCAATCTTGGGATCTCCCCAGACTCACATTAATCCCTGGATTTGTAGGGACAAAAAATGCATTTTACCATTTTGAGCTAGACTGGCCTCAAGGCTAAACCACTGCAACATACTCAGTGGTGATTTACCCTGGATAAAACCTAGAATTCACAGCTATCTTAGAATTCCATGCTTCATCTTTTTGGTAGCACACCTACAAGATCTGGGAGATCCACCTGATCAGGGGCAATCTTTTGGGATTCTATTTCATGCGCCTTGAGGGGACATGCAAAATTGAACTACCAGAGGTCAACGCCTCTATTCCTCATTTTTTGAGGAGTAAGGGATGTCAGTGGGAGAGTTTCTCCCATTGACCTCCTTCACTGAGGATGGCCAGATAAGTCAATCGTAGATATGTCAATTCCATCTATGCAATTGCAACAGTGCGTTGTGGGAACCTATCCCACAGTTCCCTCATCCCTGTAGCATTCTGGGTATGCTCGCTTGTCTTTGAGATCATCTTCACACATTGCATTGTCCTCATTCCCCTCACATGCTATGCAAATGTCCATTTTTCCCGTTGGAAGGAAGGCAAAGTAGGATGTCTACCAAGATGGCAAAAAAGTTTACAGAAATGCTTTTCTTCTGTAGCTGAATTCTCTACTGGCCATCCACTGAGTGTCCTCACTCCCATGATTGCATCCGATCCCTGAAAATAATACAGGGACCCTGAAAAGCTTAAAGAATGAGAAGATAGGAAAGTTTTTCAAAAAAAAAAGTTGCTAAGAGGAGAGTCTTTGGCTTTCTGGTGTTGGGGTTTGGGGGTTGTGGAGGGGTGCTGTGGTCTGCGGCTGCAGAGCTGCTTGGAATGTTGAAGTATGTAAAGTAAAGTCCCCAGAACTATCTTAGCCACCAGGGGAGAAGTCCGGTGGTTGCAATCTCCAGTGGTCCCATGCTCGGGGCAAGGGGGGAATTCAGTGGGGAAGCCGTTGAAGTGGCTGCTGGGGGAGACTTCAACTCCCAATGGCTGCAAGCCCCTGAATATCTTAGTTGCCAGGGGGAGACTTCCCTGCAGTAGCTGCAAGCCCCCAAATATCTTTCTCACCCTTGGAGCCCTAAACACGCGCAAGCAAAAACATCGTGCTGTCTGGCAGCATGGTCAGCACCAAACAGCAAGCACGTCCTTTTAGTGGGTCAGGGGCAACCCACGTGACGTGGCTGAGCACAGGAAAGACCCTGACTGTGCAGCACGTGTGGGGGAGAGAGGGGAGTTCGCACAGAAGTGTAAACCACTGAGAAGAAGTTCCTCGTGCAAGCATGACCCCCACAACAGCCTTGTTGCCATGTGGTGCGACGGGGCAGTGGCTGGCACCAGGCAGCGCAGAAAAAAATAAGTGCAGAGACAGAACCACAAACTCCCTGCAGGGGCTATTTGTAACGGGTAGATGCACTCACAGCACTAATAGCAAAGAAAGAGAAACATTTCTCAGGCTTTCATACAAACTTGAGCCCACAGCCACAGACTTGCTGCTCATGCTTTGAAATTCACGGTCTTCCTGTTACCCAATTCCAGGACACTTGGAGAACAGAGGCCAGAGCAGAGCATTGTGGGTTACATATGAGATGCAGCTGGAGGCTAATGAATATGATTTTCAGACATGGCACTTCCACAATGGGCTTTAATTGAACTTCTGAATTCAAGCTTGATGCTATATCCATTGGTACAGATGATATTGTAATCTTGATATTAGTACTCCCTAAATCGAGCTAATGGTTTTGAAAGTGAAGACAGTCATGTGGTAATATCAAGCTAACTGCCTTGAATTCTAATTTATCTCGTAGTGTAGATGCAGCCCAAGTTGTACTCCACCTGGCAGAAGAGACATTACAGAAGTTTTATGAATACCCTGTATGAGATGGAAATGAGACAGTTTGCAAGAGCCTTGATGAGAAATTCATTATTCTTCACTGGCATGGATGGAGCAATGTACACAATGATCTAGTAATATATGTTTATGTGACAACAGAAATGGGATTGTCTATCTTACAGAAATATCTGATACATCTGGACAGGTCTGTAAGGGAAATTGTTAAAAGAAGTAGCAGTAAAAGACTTAATTACAACTCCACAAATAAAGGAAAATGTTGCTGAAATTGCAAAATGCTTCCAAAACACCCATCTTGCTTTAGCTTCTTTCAGATCCAACCCAGCTCTCCCTCCCCGCCGCCCCCGCCACAGTATATAATGGAATTCAGCACTAGTTCATTTTCAGATATTTATTAAGGACTGGCCTAGTCTGCTGACAACTTCTGAAGCAAATAGATGTAACTAGCACAACCAAAGGCCTCAGCTTTGGACTAAAGAGGAATGCAGATGATATGCTGTGTATACTCAGACTTATTTCTGTAGTCTTGGACAAACTACAGAAAGATTGCTGCTGCATTACTAATGCTGTTGAAATTTGGAAAGGACTTCAAGAGGCAGTGAAGAAAGATATACCTAACCACCAAGTTAAATTGCAGGCTCTAAAGAAGCATATGTATCAAGCACTTATTCCACCTAATTTTCTTGCCAATATCACCAACCCAAAGCACCAGGGTAGAAGCCTAACTTCTGAGAAAGATGCTGCTGCTATAACATGGGCATCTAATAATCACCCAACATTCCTGGCAACTCGAATGCATTTCTGGGCTGAAGGTGGATCCCTCAGGTAAGATTTTCATTGATGATGTTTTAAAGAAAATCACACCAATGAATGAGGGAATTCATTAGTGAAATACTGGAACCTGAGTCTTGGGAAAATGCTAAACAAGCTTTTGATAGCAGTAGCTTCATCTGCAGGCACAGAGAGAACGTTTTCTTCATTTGAAATAGTTCATGCAAAACTGAGAAATGAAATGGAAGTTGCAAAAGCAGGAAAACTTGTCTCTCTTCCAGTCCATGAATAAAAATGAGGTGGAAGGGGGGATGATCTACTAGTTTTTAAAAGTCTGTGGGACAACCTGTGTATCTTAGAGGAATGTTGTCTGATTTTTAAGAGGCTAAGATGATTATGAGCTTAAGCTCCAGTCACTTTTACTTAGGTATATTTGGAAATTTTCCCAAGCTGACTTGAAAGGATCTGTTTAATTCACTGTCTACAGTTAATCTCTCTGTTCCTTTAATCGTTCAGTTGTAAATGTGACAAGTTTTGATACGTTTATATATTCAACACTTTTGTTACTTTTGTTTAATAAAAATAAATTTTACATGTTGTTTTGTATATTAATTAAATTCTATTTACCATCCTCTTATAGTTTGACACAAAACATGAGCAAAAAGTTAATTATTTCATAACACATATCTCGTCATATCTTATTTATCATTTTTAACATACAAAAATCTACAATTAAAAATCAGAACATATTAAGTTATATAATTCCTTTATTCCTCACTATACACATGTATTTGAGTATCCTCCTAGCTAGTCAAAAAAAAATCTGTACTAAATCTAGTATAAAGGCTGTTTTTGGCTGTAAATCAATATCTTTTAAGAGGCATATCAACTAATGAGAATGCAGCTTTCTTTACAAACTAGTAGAAATACAAAGGGAAAGAGCTCATTAAGATAGATTAGTTAAATCGAGGGTTTTCAACTGCTGTTCTAGATCAGTGTTTTTCAACCTTTTTTTATACTTTTTAAAAAAATATATATATAAGTACCCCAGTACCTACAATTTTCAGACGCACATTTTTTTCTACCAAAACAAAAAAGCAGTCCAGTAGCACTTTAAAGACTAACAGAATAATTTATTAGGTGATGAGCTTTCGTGGGACAGACCCTACCATGCAACATATTTGTTTAAGGATCATAATCATAACATGTTTGTTGGAAGACATTGCCTATAGACCATAAACTTGCCATCATACTTATGACTGTGCAAAAAGGATACATAAAAAAGTAGATTCACATAAAATAAGTCTAAGTTTTTTTTATTCATGAAAAAGGTTGAGAACCACTGAGTTAATGTACGCTCTGGAAGAACGCTGCATACCCTTAGGGGTACGCTTAGCCCGATTGAGAACCACAGTTTAAATAACTTTGCTTTAAATCAATCCACCCTGTTTCAGAGGCTGCCTTTGTGATTGCTTAGCCAGATAGGGATTTGTTAATCTTCATGTGGAGGCAGCATTCTGTCAGTGGAGAACTCTGATCTGGGAACTGCTCCCCAGCTGGAGGTACATTGTAGTCCTTTGGGCATGTTATGAGCCTCAGCACTATGCAGTTGTTCTCTCACCAGCGTGCCAGATTCTGCTGCCTGTTTCTTATGCCAATTAGCACTTTTGTCCATGAGCAAACCCAAAGTGAAGAAGCTGTCCCAGAGTTATGGCAACCACCTGCTGACTTGTCATGCTTTAAAAACAATTGGCTGTGAGGGAGGGATGGTTAGAGAGAACGTAGCTTCCCTTTTATATAAGTTTTATGAAGTGCCTCAGGTGCTATGGTGATAGCACATTCAAAATGCAATTTGAAATAATTATAATGGCAACTTTTTTCATTTGACTGCTTAAATTTTTCTCCCCTTCGGAATATGTGGAATATCTTTGCAGAAACACCATGGCCACGATTTTCTGCTTTGTGCACCACAGAGAGATTGAGAATGACATAGGCGGCTTTCTGATCCTGATATTAGTATTAACGATTCACACTATGGTGGCATTTAGAGAGGCCAAGTAAGACCAGGCCCCCGTTACACTGCGCACTTTGCATACACATAGCAAGAGAAAATCCTTCCATGAAAGATGTTACACTCTTAATACCCAAGTACTACTATCCCCATTTCACGTATGGAAATATAGAAAGATTAGGGGACTTGCCCATCATTCTGCAGAAAGTCTATAGAAGAAACATAGCTTCTCTGAAATGCACAAACACCCAGAGCTAACCTTAAATGCAGGCAAAACTGAAGTTCTCCACCAACCAGTTCCCAGTCAGTCATCAGACTCAAAAAATAAATTGTATGTTGACAGAGAAGAGTTGGAAATGCAGAGCACTGTACCTGTCTTAGCAGCCATCTCTCACAGAAGGTAGACATAAGTATCAAGACTCAACACAGAATCCACTTGTGTTTGGCAGAATATATCAAAGGGTGTTCACCAATCATGACACCAGAGCACACACTAATCTTCTAGTCCATAAAGTGACGGTAATTCCAACTCTCCTTTGTGGATGTGACACTTGGTTGACCTGAAGAAAACATCTGAGAACACTGGAATACCAGCACTAACCCTTTCTCCTGAAGATCCTCAAGATCAAGTGGAAGGACCATTGAACGAACATCAGTGCCCCCATGGAACCCAACAGCATCAGTATTGAGTTCTTGATCTAGCACCAGCTGAGGTAAAGCAGGCGTTGTACATGCCTACTAAAAGAATTGCTGTGCATCTAGACTTACCAAAGGAGAAAGGAAATGGGGGAGGCCAAAAGAAACACTTCAAAGACACCCTCAAGACCAAAGTGAGGGGATTGAATTGATACTATACATAAGCGACTGTAGCCCAGGAAAGGGCTAACTGGCACAGGCTTGTCAGAGAAGGAACAGTCATTTGTTGAGGAAAATCACCTTACTTGGGTCATAGAAAATGACAGTAAAGAAAGGCCAGGTGACTGTCGTGCAGCAATTGTGGCCCAGCCCTGTTCCCAGCAAGATGTGCAATGTTTGCCAATGAGTTTGCTGCTCAAGATAGAACTCCTCAGTCATCAAAGGATCCATAAAAAGTGCAACCCTTGGAAGGGATCATCCTCAAGCCCAAGGGAATCACCACCATTGCCATAGAATAAACAGGAATTAAACTCAAGGGTCCTGAGTCCTCATCCAATGCCTTTATTATAGAATCCTAGGGCTGGAAGGGACCTCATCAAGTCCAGCCCCCTGCCTAAAGCAGGATCAATCCTATCTAAATCATCCCAGTCAGGACTTTGTCAAGCCAAGAGTGAGGCTTTGTCTATCCTAGGAAAATAAGTCGATTTCAGTTATGCAATTCTAGCTGTGGCGATTGCTTAGTTAGAATCAACATGTCAGAACTTAACTTACCTGACTGTCCTCACTAAATACTCCCACTGATCTCCCTTACTCCTGGTGATAGCAAGGTGAACAGGGGTCAACTGCCAACCCCAGAGAGAATGAGTTTGTGCGTCTTTACCAGATGCAAACAAGCAAACTCCAGAAGTAGAGATGTACGCTTAAAAACCTCAAGGGATAGAGATTCCACTACTTGTCGAGGTCATGCATTCCAGTACTTCACCACCCTCCTAGTGAAATAGTTTTTCCTAAAATCCAACCTAGACCTCCTGCTCTGTATCTTGAGATCATTGCTCCTTATTTCTGCCATCTGTCACTACTATGAACAGCCTCTCTCCATCCACTTTAGAGTCTTCTTTCAGGAAGTTGAAGACTGCTATCAAATCCCACCTCATTCTTCTCTTCTGCAACTAAATAAGCCCAAATCCCTCAGCCTCTCCTCATAGGCCATGTGTTCCAGTCTCCTAATCATTTTTGTTGCTCTCCACTGGACCCACACCAATGCATCCACATCCTTTCTGTACTGAGGGCCACAGAACTGGAAGCAATAATTCAAATGTGACCTCATGAGTTCCGAATAGATGGAAATAATAACTTCTCTAGATCTGTGGGAAATGCTCCTCCTAATGCACCCCAATATACCCTTAACCTTTTTGGCTACAAGGGCATACTGTTGATGCATGTCCAGCCCCTCATCCACTGTAATCCCCAGGTTCTTTTCTGCTGCACTGCTACTTAGCCAGTTGGCACCCAGCCTGTAACAATGCTTGAGATTCTTCCCTCACAAGTGCAGGATGCTGCACTTGTCCTTTTTGAACCTCATAAGATTTCTTTTGGCCCAATCCTCCAATTTATCTAGGCCACTCTGGAGCCTATCCCTACCCTCAAACATATATATGTGTCCCTTTAGCTTGCAGTGTCATCTGCAAATTTGCTAAAGGTACAATCCATTCCCTCATCCCGGTTATTAATAAAGATGTTGAACAACACTGTTCCTTGCACTGATTCTTTGGGCGCTCCACTTGAAATCAACCTCCAACCAGACTTCGAACCATTGATTTGTACCCATTGGCCCCGATCATTTAGCCAGCTTTCTAGCCACCTTATAGTCCATGTAGCCAATCCACACTTCCTTAACTTATGGACAAGAATATTGTGGGAGACTATATCAAAAGCTTTGCTAAAGTCAAGGGTATATTACATCAATTGAATGTCCATAGCGCCAGTTACCTCATCATAGGAGCTTATCACAAGCCCATTCATATTTATGAGGATGTTCCCCTTTTCCCAATGCACATCCACTGCAGATCATAAGAGCAGCCTCAAGGCTGGTCTTGTTCTCACCTATCTTAAGAGTTATAGGCTCCAGGGCCCCATTTTATTACTTCACGGTCTACAGTGGGCAGTGCTCTAGCAAACCGCAGAACTGGCCAGGCAGCTTGAGTCAAAGTGTACTCTAATGCTGTATTGTGGTCTGTATAATTTGATTTTAAGCAAACATTCAACAGGTTACAGTCAACAGCCCACCTCGGTCCATGTTGGCTTCGCTTTGATCTAGTATGTACCTGAAAGTTGGGAATGAGGTTTACCAATAAATTAAGAGGAGAGATTTCAGACTCTCTTTTGTATATATTTGTGTTTCAAGTGCTTGTTTTAATGTTTGGGCTGTTGTTGTTGAGTTATACCAAGCGACTGTGGTGCCATAGAAGCCATTTGTGATATTGAAAGACGTTCTCTGTGTAATTTCACTTTTTGGGTGGAGAAAATACAATTCAAAAGATCAGACTGAACAATATTTTAGTCCCGTAAGCCCTGAAAAATATAAATACAAATCCAGCAATGCTAAGCTCTATGCTGGTTTAAGCCAATACATCCATTCTTTTATTTTATTCACATTCTTGAAGACACTAAATCACTCTCTACATCTTTTTTTCCTTCATTTTACCCTTCAGCATGAGCCTTCCATTCATTAAACCCTCCCAAAAACAGGTACAGTGAAGCTACGCCTACACGAGAACGCCACGTCGACGTAGCGTATTTTGATGGAGATACATCGAAATAAGCTACTTTGACATATAGGCTACGTCTACACTAGCACACTACATCAAAGTAGCCTATTTCGAAGTAAGGACATTGAAATAGGCTACTTCGACACGTATTGTCTACACTTTCTCCAGGGCTGGTGCTGTCGACGTTCAATGTTGAAGTAGTGCCGGGGAATGTCGAAAGGAGCCACCCCGGAAGGAAATGTGGAGCGTCCACACACACAAACGCTCCCCATTGAAATAAGAGGCCAGGAAAGCCTGCGGACCAGGTCACAGGCTGGACTAGCCCTTCCGGGTCAACAGCAAGCCGCTCCTTTAAAGGGCCCCTCCCAGACACACCCGGCCTGCACAGCACAAGGTCCACAGGGTACTCTCCACACTCTCGCAGACCAAGTCACAGAAGATATGGACCCCCCAGCAGCAGCAGCAGCAGCAGGAAGAGGAGGCCCTCCAGGAAGTCATCCAGGGAGCAAGCGCCCTGCTAGGTGCTGTCCGGGAGACTGCCCAGTGGTTCCTGCCAGAGGACCCCTCCCCGGAAGCAGACGGGAATGCCCCTGACCACCAGGCTCCCCTCTTCATTCCCCACCGGCTGCTCCCCCGCCACTGGAGCTACCCCAGCAGCTCCGAGGGGTGGGAGCAATGGTCTCCCAGACTGACCTGGGTTTGTCCCGGAAGACCCTCATGAAATCCTCCCATGCCACCCACCGCTGGGTGGACTCCTCCCGGTCAAAGCAGAGTCTCTCCTCCACCACCTCCGTCTGCCGCCGGAGAACTGCCAGGAGCTGGGGATCCAAAGGGGCCATCCCCAGCGTCCAGTGGTGGCGAGACCATCCTGCTGGCCTTGGGGGTGTCTCTGGGCACTGGTGGTGGCTGACCTCTGGCGGGCTGTTGGAGACAATGGAGGGTGCCTGGCCGCCGGGGGCATCGGACGGTGCAGCTGCAGAGAGGGAGAGAGGGAGGGGAAGGCTGTT
Source organism: Carettochelys insculpta (assembly GCF_033958435.1). Lineage (NCBI taxonomy): Eukaryota > Metazoa > Chordata > Testudines > Carettochelyidae > Carettochelys > Carettochelys insculpta. The sequence goes on from NC_134138.1 coordinate 203,223,112, forward strand.
ACTACAGTGCCCTGGCCCGTGGCCCGTCCCCCCCAACCCCCTCTTGGGTGCTGGGTCTCCATCCCCATCGGTGGGTGTGATGTCCCTGTTGGCTGTCCCCATAGCATTGTCCCCCTACCCCCCCAGGGTTAAGGCACAGTGCTGTCCATGGGTGCTGGTGCTGATGGGTGCTGATGGCCGTGCTGCTGTCTTGTGACCGTGTTGTGGCTGGGTGATTGCAGGCTGGGGGTCCGCTGGGGGTGTGTGTGAGGCTCCCGGTTGTGTCTGGTGCCCCCGTCCTATGGCCCATGGGTGTGTGCTCTGTGGGGTATGTACCTGACCATCCATTGCCTCAGTCAGGGAAAGCCCGGTGGGTGGGTGCCCGGCTGGTGCTCCGGGAGGGGAGGTCGATGCGAACCCCGCCTCCCCACCATCCTTGCTGCTGGACTCCTCCTCTTCTGTCCTGGCGGGGGGGTCTCATTGGGTGGGACCTGGGGTGTGGGGCTGGCCTCTGGGCCGGACTCTGGCTCTGAGGCCTGCTGGGGCTCGTCAGCCATGTTGTAACGGGGGGCTGGGGGGGAGGAAGTGTCCCGGGGCCCAGGATGGCCCTGAGCTCCCTGTAATAGGGGCAAGCGGCAGGGGCGGCCCCAGACCAGCTGGCTGAGTCCCAGGCCTGGGCGTACCCTGGCTGCAACTCCTTCACCTTGCTCCAGACGTGATCCGCAGTGTGGGCGGGGTGACCCTGGGCGGCCAGGCCCTCGGCCAGTCAGCAAAAGCTTCTGCGTTCCACTGCTTGCGCCCCATCACGTGGCGCACCTCCTTCTCACACCAGAGCCCCAGCAGGTCTAGGAGTTCGGCCTCTGACCAGGAGGGGCCCCGCCTCTTTTTGGCCCCCCGCTTGGCTGCTGGGGGTGCCTGGGTCCCCTCAGGAGGGGAGCCCTGGGGACACTCGGGGGAGGGGCTGGCTCGAGGCCATGCATGGTAGGTAGATGGGTCGGGGGCTGTAGAGGGCATGCAGGGCAAGCACATGTGTGTGCTGCTGCCTGCACGCTATCAGCTTCCTGCCACAAGAAATCCGGGCCCGTGGTGTTTTAAAGGCTGCTGCGCGCAGGGACCATAGAGCCCTGCAGGGGGCTGGACGGAGTATCTCAAACCCCCTCAGCTGATGGCTGCCATGGAGGACCCTGCTATTTCGAAGTAGCGGGACGCGGATCGTCTACACACACCCTACTTCGACGGTCAACGTCGAAGTAGGGCGCTACTCCCATCTTCAGATGGGAATAGCGATTTCGACATCTCGCTGCCTAACGTCGATTTCAATGTCAAAATAGCACACGGTGCATGTAGACGCAACAGGTGTTATTTTGATGTTGTGCCAGCTACTTCGAAGTAGCCGGCTAGTGCAGATGCACCCATAGTTACACATCCTCCAGGGCTGGCACTGTCGATGTTCAATGGTGACATAGCAATGGGCAACATCAAAAGCCTCGCGCCCCCACCCCCACCCCCACCCCGGCCAGGAGAGCATTTACACGCAAAAGTGGCTCCTTTCAAAATAAGGGGTCAGGAAATCCTGTGGATAAGGTCACAGGGCAGACAAGCCCTTCCAGGGCAACAGCAAGCTGCGCCTTTAAAGGGCCCCTCCCAAATATACTCAGCCTGCACAGCACGAGGCCTGCAGAGCTGACACCAGACTCACAGACCCAGTGCACGCAGCTATGGACCCTGAGCAGCAGCCAGACGCCATCCTGGCTGTTGCTGGGGCAGGAGCTGCCTGACACTTCCTGAAAGGGACCCACTGGGGAGTGGGGTGGGGGTGGGGTGGGGAAGGGGTCCAGGGAGGGGGCCCAGCGGGGAGGCTCAGGGGAGGGGGTCTGGGGAGGGGATGTCTGGGGAAGGGAGGCTGGGGGGGGCGGCGGGTGCACCCAGCATACTCTTATAGGTGCCCATGTCCCCTCCCCACAGGTGGTCCATGCACTGAACGCCCTGCTGCTTCACAGGTTATGGGGATCTCCTGGTCCTCCTGCCTCCTGGTGCTCTGCCAGCTATGGAGCTACCCCACCACCTCAGAGATGTGGGAGCACCTGGTCCTGGCGGGGTGGGATGATTACCGCTGGCTCCAGACTTTCCAGATGCAGCAGCAGACGTTCCTTGATCTCTGCCAGTGGCTCACCCCCGCCCTGAGGCACCAAGACACCCACATGAAGTGCACCCTCGCCATTGAGAAACGGGTCGGCATCGCTGTCTAGAAGCTAGCCACTCCAGACAGCGATCCATCTGTAGGACACCAGTTTGGTGTGGGCAAGGCCACTGTTGGGTCTGTTGTCATGGAGGTAAGGAGCCTGGGCAGGGACCCATTGGGGTGGGGGTGGTTGGGGAGGTGAGGAAGGGGTCCTGGGAGGGGGCCCAGAGGGGAGGCTCAGGGGAGGGGAGGCCCGGGGGGGCAGGTGCACCCAACATACTCTCATCAGTGCCCATGTCCCCTCCCCACAGGTGGCTCATGCACTGAACGCCCTGCTGCTTCACAGGCTTGTGCGGCTTGAGGACCTGGACACGCCCATTGCAGGATTCGCCGCCATGGGGTTCCCTCAACTGCTTTGTGGCCATGGACAGGACCCACATCCCCATCCAGGCTCCAGACCACAGTGAGGGACACTTTATAAACAGGAAGGGCTACCACTTGGTGGTCCGCCAGGCCATGGTGGACAGGCAGGGCTGCTTCCAAGGCATCTATGTTGGCTGGCCCAGCTGCACCCACAGTGCCTGCATTTTACGGACCTTGGGCCTCTGCCACCAGGAGGAGGCGGGGACCTACAAACCCCAGAGGGAGATCCCGCTGGGGGACACTACCATGCTTCTCTGCTTTGTGGCAGATGCAGCCTACCCCCTCCAGCTCTGGCTTATGCAGTCCTACACAGGCCACCTCAACACCAGCCAGGAGAGGTGCAATGGCCATCTGAACCACACTCTCCAGGTGGTGGAGTAGACTTTTGGCCACCTTAAGGGTTGCTGGTGCTGCCTCCTCGCCCGCCTCAACGTGGGCGTCCCAAATATCCCCCAGATTGTGGGCTCATGCTGCACACTCCGCAACCTGGTGAAGAGCAAGGGAGAGGCATTCATGCAAGGGTGGGCTGTGGAGGCTTGCATGGTCTACCCACCCCCGCAGCCGGCTGCTGCCCCTAGCCACCAGGCCCACCATGAGGGGGTCTGGGACCAGGAGCCCCGAGGGCATATTTTGACCAGGGGGTGGAATGAGCAACACGCTGGCCATCCCTGGCAGGCCTCCCACACACTGTCCCCACCACCTGCCACTAAGCCTCTAAAGAGCACACAACACATTGGATTTTTGAAAAGTATAACTGTGATTATAGTATTTACGAACCAAACGTGTAAACCAATTCTTTAATGGAACAAATGTCCTTGGGAAAACTATGTGCATGGCCGGGGGGGACACTACCGAAAGGCGGCGGGGAACATTATTTACAACAGAGGCAGAGGGGAACTATATACAGAAGACGGGTGCCCAGTCCTTGGCCCCTCACTGCCCCATGACAGATGTGGAGGGGTGTGACCCCTGCTGGGTCCAGGTCACCCCCCGACCCTTGTCTGGGGTCACCGTTGAGGCCAGATGGGGCCCAGAAGACTGGCAAATATAGCCAGGCTGGCTCTGGAACTCCACAGTCCTCCCCAGTGGGCTCCGGTGCACAGGTGCTGCCAGGAGGGATGGCAGGTGGAGCAGCAGGGGGTGGCGTCCAGCCCACAATCCACTCTAGGGTTCCTGTGATGAGGTTGAACATCCATATGAAGGACCCCCCAGGCTTCCTGGCTCCAGCCCAATGCCCACTTCTCCAGCTGGAGGCGACACTCTGCCACCTCCACCTGGTGCCAGAGTGTGGTGAGGACCTGGTGGTCGGTGGCTGCTAACAGCTGGCTCTGGTGGTGGCAGGTCAGTCCCATCGGTGGTCCCTACCCTGGCTGGCTGCCATGCTGTGACTTCCCCTGCGGGTTGTCTGGCACCACGGAAACCATTGTGCTGTCATGGCCCTCAGATGGTGCAGCTGTGGACAGGTGGGGGAAGAGAGAAGACAGCCATTAGTACTGGGCCCTAGCCTGTTGCCCATGCCCCCCGCCCTCCCCAGTGGGTGCCAGGTGCCTGTCCCTTGGCCATGGGCATGGTGACCTTTGGAGGTTCAGCCCCTCTGGTCCTGCCCCCTGTCCAGAGATTGGGTGTGGTGGTATCCATGGGAGCAGGTGCTGACGGGCCCTGGGGACCATGACGCTGTCCTGAGGCCATGGTCCAGCTGGGCCATGGCAGGCCATGGTCAGCTGGGACTGTGGTGCGGGGGGCTGGTTGTGTTCTGTGCCCCTGCCCCATAACCAGTGTGTGTGAACCCTGTGGGGTACATGCCTGAACGAACACTCCTGCAGCTGGGGGACACCCATCGGTCATATGCCTGGCTGGAGCTCCAGCAGAGGAGGTCTGTCAGGAGCTCCCCATTTCTGGAGCCCTCCTACGTGGTCCTGGGGGCTGGCTCCTCCAGGGGCCCCTGGGTGTGGGGATGGCCTCTGGGCTGGGCTCCTGGTCTAAGGCCTGTTGGGGCTCCTTGGCCACGGTGTCAAGGAAGGCCGGGGATCGGGGAGGAGGTGTACCGGGGGCCCAGAATTGCCCTGAGCTCTCTGTAAGAGTGGCAAGCAGCGGGGTGGCCCCAGACCAGCTGTCCGTGTCCTGGTCCTGGGCATAACCCTGCTGCAACTCCTTTACTTATCTCCTGACATGGTCAGGCGCGCGGGCAGGGTGACCCCAGGCATTCAGGCCATTGGCCAGCTGGGTGAACACTTCTGCATTCTGCCGCTTGCTCCCCATTACTTGGAGCACCTCCTCCTCATCCGAGAGCCCCAGCAGGTCTTGAAGCTCAGAGTCTGTCCAGGAGGGGCCCCACTGCCTCTTCCCCCCTGCACGCTGGAGGCCTGGGAGCCCTGGATGCCCCTGGTGGGGGGGAAGCCCTGAGGGTGCTCAAGGGGCGGGCTGGCTGGTCACCATGTGTGGTGGGTTGGCAGCTCGGGGCCTCTCGAGGGCATGCAGGGCCAGTATGTGCCTATGCTGTTGCCTGCACACTCTCAGCTTCCTGCCACAGGAAATCCGGCGCTTTAAGAGCTGCTGTGCGTGGTGACTGTAAAGCCTGCAGGGACTGGACAGCACATCTCAACCCCTCAGCTGATTGCTGCAATGGAGGACCCCGCTATTGCTCAATAGCGGGCCGCAGATCATCTACACACACCCTACTTCAATGTTGACCGTTGAAGAAGGGCTCTATGCTCATCTTCTGATGGGGATAATGACTTCGACATCTCGCCACCTCACATTGATTTCCACTTCAAAGTAGCGCATGGCGTGTGTAGACGTAACGTGCACTACTTCGAAGTTGGGCCAGCCACTTTGAAACAGTCAGCTAGTGTAGACACAGCTTGAATACACTAAAGAGAAGCGTAAATTCTTGAAGAGTTTGCTATGAGTGCTGTGTTGCACTGCAAGGGGAAGAATGGCTTTATTTCTATAGGTGTGTTTACTCTGGGAATTGATGTCTCCTCCCCTTGTGTTTTAAAAGCTGTCTTTAACAAAATGACATCTTAAGATCCCTTCTTATTCACAGCTTGATGTTGAGATGGAAGCATGCCAGCGCTGGAATGGCTTTCCAAAACAGCCAGGGAACCTGCTGCTGAAGTAGGCTATTACCCTGCATGCGTTCCAGTGTACAGCCCAGTTTCCTCTTACCCATACTGCGCTGCTATCATTTACTCACCTGACAAAGTGGCCTTCTTCCTGTTTTTCTCTCAAAGAATTTCAGCTAAAACAGAACAAAATCAACATCATTCCTTTGCGCTTCAAAGTGCTCCACCACTTCAAATGACCGAGGAGTGTTGTTGTCTTGCAGAAGCTACAGGGAAAGCTTCTTGAAAGGTTCAATGAGAACAGAGTAGGCTATATTTTTAAAGGACCTCTTTTACTCAGCTGCAGCCAGCAGGGGAGTAGCCCCGTGCACATTCAAGACTCTGAGTTTGTGTGGGCGAAGGGCCAGTGATGCAAGGACGTCAGGTAACTAGATGCAAATCAAATGTATTTGCTGTTTTGTTGGTGCTGTTATGGCCTGTTATAGATAGCCAAAGCCAGGGTTTTATTACTGACTGTAACATAAAGGTAAGAATATACTGTTGTTCACATATAGTCCCTCTTCATTCATAAATTTCAGAGAGCTATAAAAGCTGGAGCAGCTGGAGAAACCAAGGCAGGAAAAAGCAAAGTGACAGGAGGTCATAGTAGAACCAGGACTAGCAACACAGATCTCCTCACTCCAAACTTGTAGTCCTGTACAGTATGATCTTGCACTGTTAAGAAGATTAACAGAAGGACATAATTGCAGATGACTGACTAACTTACATGTATTAATAACCATCAACCAACCCAAGATGGACTGTAGATGAAAATAATAGGCTGTGATTTCCCATATTCCTGTTGCCCATTTTCCTGTTGCTCTTACTTTCCTGTAGGAAGTCAGAGTCATCCCTCCATCCGTCTGGAAAGAACACCATGATCCCTTGCTATGATGTATCTTTAGGCGTCAAGTTCAGGGGGAATAAGCATCAATGGTTACAGCCCTCCATCAGGGTGGAGGACCAGAGATGTAACCCTGACCCACAGTCAGGGCAGAGCAGCAAAACAGTCTTTGAACCCAGACCCTCAGGCAGGGTGGGGCACCAACCATTTCAGGAATGTAGCCTGCATTTAGCAGAAGACTTCAGGGGCCTTGGTCCTCAGACAGGGCAGGACGCCAAATAGTAAGGGAGCTCCAGCCTGCAGTCAAAACAGAGCAGTAAAGAGTATAGCATCCTACCTCGGATAGACAGTAGACCAACCTCAGGCTTCAGGTGGTGATGTTGCCATCCCAAAGGTAGGGAAGCAGGGGGTAAGGAGACTGGGGCCCACCCAACTCCATTGGCTCCCAGGCCATGTCCCTAAAAATTGGGAGAGCTTTCCACCAGTGGATCTGTGGGAATTCCCAGCTGTAACATACTGAGCTAGTTTCAGGCCACATACAACCAGACTATCAACTGGTTTTCCAAGGCTACTTCCTATGCTCTCACTGTTGGGTACCTAGGTCCTGGGGTCATTGTCCTTCTCCCCGAGTTAGACACCCAATGACAGCCCCAACAACTCCTCCGCATCCATAAAACCCAGCAGCTCCAGCAGTTCTTCCAGCAGCAACAGCACCAATGGTGGCCATCTGACTGAGTGCCATCAGCAAGCAGGAGGCCTCCTCCTCTGGCAGCTCTGGCCCAACTGAAGACCTGCCCTTTGTGCCTTCAGTTCCTGTTCCCCCTTCTGTTTCTGTGGGATTAGTATGGCTGCCCTGGCTTTCCTCACCCCAGGTGGGGTAGAGCATGTCCCTACCCATCTGGAAGGAAAGCCAGGGTCCCTCACTAGATTCACAAAAGGATAAGTCCCAAACTCTGAAGTCTGCTTACTATGCAAATAAACAGGCTGTTCACTGAGATAGCCCACATTGTTCAGGAGAGATTAACTTCTCTCAGTTTATGGTATGGTACAAAATCAGAGCTACTCTGTGGCTACAGGGCAGCGGCCTGACTAACCAGAACCAGAGCCAGAAATGAAACACAGATCTCCAGAGGACCTATCTCTTGAACCATGCTACCTCTGCATCCTGCACTGTTTATTGCATTAAGCTGGGGTGACCTGAATCATTGGGAGGAGGAAACAAACCTATGACCTTAGTGGCTAAAGCCAATGGCTACATCTACACGTGCAGCCAACATCGAAATAGTCTATTGCGATGAATAACGTCTACACGTCCTCCAGGGCCGGCAACGTCGATGTTCAACTTCGACGTTGCTCAGCCCAACATCGAAATAGGCGCAGCGAGGGAACGTCTACACGTCAAAGTAGCACACATCGAAATAGGGATGCCAGGCACAGCTGCAGACAGGTTCACAGGGCGGACTCAACAGCAAGCCGCTCCCTTAAAGGGCCCCTCCCAGACACAGTTGCACTAAACAACACAAGATACACAGAGCTGACAACTGGTTGCAGACCCTGTGCCTGCAGCATAGATCCCCAGCTGCCGCAGAAGCAGCCAGAAGCCCTGGGCTAAGGGCTGCTGCCCACGGTGACCATAGAGCCCCGCAGGGGCTGGAGAGAGAGCATCTCTCAACCCCCCAGCTGATGGCTGCCATGGAGGACCCGGCAATTTCGACGTTGCGGGACGCGGATCGTCTACACGGTCCCTACTTCGACGTTGAACGTCGAAGTAGGGCGCTATTCCTATCTCCTCATGAGGTTAGCGACTTCGACGTCTCGCCGCCTAACGTCGAAGTTAACTTCGAAATAGCGCCCGACGCGTGTAGACGCGACGGGCGCTATTTCGAAGTTGGTGCCGCTACTTCGAAGTAGCGTGCATGTGTAGACGCAGCTAATGCCTGTAAGCCAGCTGGCTCTCAGCTAAGGCTGTAGTTCAGACTTCTCTCTCCATTGTCAGCAGTCTCAGGGCCTCTGCGTGACAACTGCCTGCTGTGTCAGGGAGCAGGAAGAGGGTCAGCAGAAGAGTGGGTAACACAGGCTTGTTGTGTGTTTTCTATATATATTCTGGGTGCATATTGTAACTGTCCCTTGCAGCATAGGATGGCAGCACTGGTATGGATTAGTACAACCAGAGAAGGAAATAAGTGAAAAAGGGGAAGTTGAAAGAAGAGTAAGTGTGAACACACTTAAAATGGTGCCATGTTAGCTACAGCGATACCGTGAAACCAAGTTTACTAAAGGAATTGCCAGTTACAGTGATACATTATATTTTTAAAATGTGACTCCAAGGATCAGACTTGGGCATTACTTCCAATTTCATCCCATAGTTGTCTTGCTCCATTTTGTGTCATCTTGCTCAGGTCCTGCAGCATGTGCAATGAATGATGTCCTGGAGCCTCGGACGACCATGGCTTCACAGCACATCTTCCATGGTGTGATGGCCAACAGACCAAAATGTAGCCACTAACAAAGAACAGATAATCAGCTTCAATGCCAGTAATTAGTATTTGCCAGGGATTCAGTTTGGATGGATTCAGACAATATGAATACATCCTAATTCGCAAAACAAAATTTAGCCTAAACCACCTGCTTCCCACCTGAAACCAGAAACGATTGGAGGTTGCCTGATGCATAGCCCAGGCCAAATGAAAGAGCCATGGATTTTTACAAACTCTTTGGGCCAGTGAAGATCCTATGTTTCTACTGCACTTAGAACAAGGAGAATTTGACCTGATAAGCATTACTTGCAACTGCAGGTTAAAATTGGAAACACCACCTTTTAAATAACCCAGGCTAAGTTTTGATTTGGACTATGCTGTTCAGTTAGCACAATAAAGGGGGCCATCTGGATTAATAGTCTGCCTCTCTATGCTTTTCTCATACACCTTCACTGTATCCGAGTGCTAATTTTGATCATGCAGTCCAAACTCATGGTGATGTTATTTGGCTCTCGGAGTTTTACACAGCTCTGTGTACACCTTGCCTTCTTTTCACGGTGTATTTAGCAATCCTGATGAAGGACTTGTCTTTGTATCCTGGCAATATGGCCTACTGTTCTTCAAATTATTGCACGTAATAGGAAGTCTGAAAGTAGAATGAATAGCATGTTAGAGTTTATGGTAAAACATTTATTCCAGCTTGTATTTATCTATAACCAGGGTTACTGCTATGGTGGGAGGGGGAGAAGGGGCAAAGGGGTCAGCTGCCATGGGGCATGATGATTTGAAAGGGACCAGGGCTTCTGGCAACCAATGGCAATACCTCAGCAACAGCTGGAGCCCTGGGCTTTTTAAATCACCATCAGCTGCCCCCCACCCCCAGCCCTGCCACTTCTGCACGAGGCCACACCCCTTCTGGGGAGGGGGCCCAGAGTCAGCTTCCCTGAGGGACTGGTAAAGACTCTCATTATCCCTGGCTATGACACTTGACAGAATTGGCACCCCCAGCTGGTGGGCGGGAGCCAAGGTGGCATGCTGATAGCGGCTGGTGGGCAGTGGATGCTGAAATCATTTGGAGCATGGGGCCCTGAAGGCACAGGGCCCAAGGAAACTGCCTTTCTCACCTTGTCCTAAAGCTGGTCCCACATCTTGAGTACATTTCTCAGCCCTGAATAAGAGCTCAATGTAAGCACTGAACTTCTCTCTCTCACCAACAGAAGTTGGTCCAATAAAAGATACTACCTCACCCGCTTTGTTGCTCTAATATCCTGGGACAGACATGGTTACAACAATTGCTGGTTGTGATATTTCTTTTAGAATATCAGTGTGAAAAGCCTTCTGGCTCCAAGCAGGGTAGCAAAGCCAAGTCTAATAGAAAAAGCATAGATATCAAAGTCTCTGCTTTTTCTTTCTTCCTCGTAGCTGTTCAGCATCCAGCAGCAAACTGTGTTTGAACATATGGTATATCTAAGCCTAATGGGTTCAGAAAGCCTTGCCTGAAGTAGTTCTCAACTTCATTGAAAATGCAATCCCCCTCTTCTTTCAAGTAATCGCTGTTTATTATGGTACTGGATCATAACTCCTGCTCCAAGGAGATCAAGGTGTTGGTGCCTGTAAACAGGAGTGAGGACTCTGAGGCTGGTAAATAAAAGAGGAATTAAAAATAGATGTGGTGATTCATTGGCAAATGTGAATTTTATGATCTATTGTCAGGGCTGCAGCTATCCAGACATGTTGGCACAGGAGCTGACAATTCTGGTAGACTGTGTGTTTTCCAACTCAAACACACTGCTCAGGCACACGATTACTTGTAATAACCTCAGATTCTCAGCATCCCTTTGTCTTTCCAGCTTGTCATTTTTCATGTTCCCCCGTCCTTGCTTTGAGCCAGCAGCATCAAAAGTGCTCCAGTTCTTTCCCTCTCCTCTGTCATGTTAAGTGCTTCTTAATGACCTGTAATTGGATCTATCCCTCCATCATTGTAGCTTACACACATCGTTATTTTCAGCTCAGAAAGAGCCATTTTTAATCGTTGAAGCTGATGGAATGTGTAAACGGACCAAATCACTGGTATTAAATCTTCAAAGTTAGGCAGTAAAATTAGAACCTCCCAAATATTTTCCTGCTAGACTTTGAGAAAGGGAGAATGATGGGGTGGGGAAAATAGTGCTGGGTGTCTTACTTCGCCCAACTTGTTGGTCATATGGAGTTGGAGTCACCTCTGGTCTGGAGATGGAGTCACATGCCTACTTATTATTACTTGTACCTTTGCTGCTGTTCTCAATTGGAGCTGGACTGCACCTGCAGTTTCCCAGACATCCAGATACTGAAGGCAATTTCCTGACCCGACCTAAGAAGTTTGTGCTGGTGACATTGTAATAATGCAAGCCAGAGTAAATATAGATCATTTACAGAAGAACCAATATAGGAAATAAGATCTGAGAATAATCATTTTCCAAACACTAGCACAACAGCAACACTGTCTTGTTTGCTTTAACTTCAGCACACATTGAGAAGTTTATTTTGGACTCGCGTAACTGACAACTGAACTGCACTTAAAGTCGAAGATGCCTTTGTTGTGATTTGACAGCAGACCTGATCAGGAACTGGAATGTCTGATCCACAGGAAATGCTTTCGTTTGAGGGTGGTGGGGAAACTTGAGAAATTGGAACAAAAGTGTAAAATGTCAAAATTTTCTGGGAAATGTAAATTTTTTAAAAAGTAGTTCAGGATATTCCAGCCATTTCATTTTGATAATTGTTATGGAAGAGTCATTTTGATTCATTTCATTTAGCATCTTATGTTAAAATATCAACTAGACTATATACTATACATACAAAAAACCAGATAAACTATGCAGTGGTGGAACATAAACATTAATGTTTTCATTTGACTTTAAGGGCCTTGTGAAATCAGTTAAAATGACATTTTCCAAATTAACAGGTTTCACTTTCCCCCATAAAAAATAAATCTAAGTTGACACACGACCACAAAATGTTTTCAGTGTAGCTGAAACTGTGTCTTTGGATGGAAAACTGTTCCATCAAAATAGTTGATGATCTCTACCTGGCACTGTTTTTAATGAGACTTTGCACAGTGTAAGCCACTACTCAACTGGAATAAATATAGTAGAATTTGGCCCTTAGATTATAATTGCACCCAGACACATCTTATCTGTTGTTCAACTAGCATGCTATTGGGTATTCAAATTTTTTCTCCCTTGACAGATCTCCCAAGCCTCTCCTTTATCTTTCCTTCTCTTGCTAGTCTTTCTGCCCTTATTTCCTCATTCCCTCTCCTTCTCCTCCTTGGGCCCTGCCCTTTTGCTCTTTTACAGGTATTATAGTCCTTGACTCACATTTATGTCTTGCCAGACTGTCCTCTGCTGAATTGGAAATTCAGAGAGACAACGTGTCTCCTCTCAGGAGCCGACTGCTTATTTCACGCATTGAGAGGAAGCATTGTCTGGAGCATAAGTTCAGAGCATCTGGGGAAATTATGGAACACTATTCTGGGCATCATTTAACTTTGTAATAAAACTAGATTAGAACATCCTACTTGTAAAGACCTTGTGACCAATTATGTCTGAGGAGGAGAAAGGAATTCTCTGAGCTGGGGGCATGTTCGCTGGGTACATGCAGTACATCTAGGAGGCTATTTTCAGCTCAGTGGTTGTGCATTTGCACTCACTGTTTTGCCAGTGTTGCTGTCCGGTCTAAGGAGTCACTCCTGTGCCTACGTGTTTTAGAGCAGCTGATTGCAGGAGACACAGCTACTTAGATTTGCACCAGCAACTGAAGTCTGGCCTCAAAGAAAGTAATACACCCAGCGCCCTCCAAAGAGAGAGCTGCCTTCTGAAATGTGGGAAACTTGTTATCATAGAATCATAGGGCTGGAAGGGACCTCAGGAGGTCATCTAGTCCAGCCCCCTGTTTCAAGCAGGATTAAACCCCACTAAGTCATCCCAGCCAGGACCTTGTCAAGCTGGGACTTAAAAACCTTGAGGGATGGAGAATCCACCACCTCTCTAGGCAACACATTCCAGTGCTCCACTGCCCTCCTGGTGAAGTAGTTTTTTTCCTAATATCCAAGCCACACCTCTCCCTCTGTAGCTTCAGACCATTGCTCCTTGTTCTGCCATCTGACACCACTGAGAACAGTTTCTCACCCCCCTCTTCAGAGCTCCCCTTCAGGAAGTTGAAGGCTGCTATTAAATCACCCCTAAGTCCTCTCTTCTGTAAACTAAACGAGCCCAAATCCCTCAGAATCTCCTCATAGGTCTTGTGCTCCAGCCCCTTAATCATATTTGTTGCCCTCAGCTGAACCTGCTTCAGCACATCCACATCCTTTTTATACTTTTACCCCAACTACTTTGCAGATAAACTCTTTTAGGCCTATATTGCCTCTCTGGCGTCTGGGCTTTTTGGAAGCTTATTACGCCAGTTTCACAGATGGGAAAAAGAGGTGGTGAGAACACTAACTAGATGGAATCTAAGTTCCAACCGTGCACAAGAAGGGAAGGTGACATTCTAAAGGTTGCCTCCAGTCTTAAATGCAAAAATGTTCTGCATGAAACAAGAACAATCAGGGATGGTGAGAAACAACAAATTGGTTTACGTGCACCCTGCCCCCGCCCCCCAGCAGCACTAGCTAAGAATGTGACCCTTTGGTGAAGCTACAAGTGAAATTGAGGAAAATTACATTTTTACATGTGAATGATGATGGATGACTGTGATCCAATAAGGGCATATGAGTGGGATTTCTTAATATATTATTTCTACTTCAATTAGCTACCATAAAGCAGCAACAGGACTTATATACTTCACACCACTTTATGTTACTGAAAGCTTGCAGTAGTCTCTAAGAGCACTTACAGCTCATCAGATTAAGCCAAAAAGTGCAAATTAAGTACAATCAAGCCTGCAAGCCATTGCTTTTATGGGGCTGGCGAGAGAAACAGTCAGCAGGAATGCAAGAATGAGGCCTTCAAATGTATTTTTCAATAGCAGCCAGTTATGCAAAACAAATAATTAACAAACACAATATGGCACCCCTTGCAGTGAGCACCAGGCTATGCACATATTGCTCCCAAAATAAAATAATGGCTTTTGCAGCCATTTGATTATCAAATTATTCCCAAATACAGAGTGGTTAGCGCAATTCACATGCTGCAGTTTGTGGAATGGGTAGATCTCGCCTTGCCTAAAATTCAGCTTGTGGCTCCCCCCAAACTTTGGCAAATAATTCTCCCCTTCAAAATCTTGACATGGCCTCAGTAGCCTATGTCTCAGAGCACCACATGCAATCTAAGCCCCACTCCAGCCCTGAGGTCAATGCAAGAACTCTAGTTCTCATAGGTGCTTTATAGCTGCACTTGAATCACCGTTGTTTGTACAGTGTCTAGCACCATGAAGCTCTGTCCCCTGATTAGGGCCTCTGGAAATAAGTCAAGGAAGGAGCAAGGAGAGAGCACACCTTTAAGGACTCCACCTTGGTTGATGTCAGCAAGGCTTAGAGAATGCCCGAGTGAACATTCTGACATCAGCAGTTTCCTGCTTGTGTTGTTAAAGGAAAGAAGCACACAGTGCATAGGGTAAGAAGGAACTCACACAGTGCATAGTGTACGAAGACAGGATGTTGGGTCAGCAGTGTCAAAAAACAGGTTGTTTGGGGCTCCTAATCTGAAGGAATTGTAGAAAAGGAGTCAGGGGAACTGGCAAATAAACAAAATATGCAATTTTCACCTTGTAGCATTTCACCTGAGTGTCATCTACTGTTGTCGATCTGCCATAGCAAATTAGGTGGCGATTCTCTAACTAGTCGTAGGTGCAGTAGTGTGTCCATATGCAAACAATTGCAGACTTCAGATATTAGCTTGTAAGCTCCTTGCAACAGGAACCCTCTAGCCCTGTGATCTGACACAGAGCTTGATTAAGGCATTAGCAGCATATAAATAAGACTAATTTTAGCAAATAAAGAGTGACACTGCAGTACTGCACAAATAAACGTATGAATTGTTTGTGCCGCATTTATCTGCAGCACTAATGTTATTCAGTTGTCATGAATATTCATACGACCGCATGTGTATTCATGAAAATGTTCACAGATCCCAAAAGGTTCATGAATTTTAGGATGAATACTTTTGAGTTTGAACATTCCTACTGAAGCTAGGTCATTGGCTATGCCTCCCTTGCAGTGTGGCATTTCCTTGGGTAAAAAATTCCAGTCAATCAACTACGAAATGGGGACAATACCACATGATTTGGGTGACCAGTAACATGCCAGAAACCGTAAATGGAACACAGCATGTAGTCAAAATGACCAATCCTATTAAATTAGTATGACAGCAAATTCTTTCATGTCTGGCAAACCAGGGACTGGGAGGTTTCCAGATGTTCAAATATGCCGCTCAATAGAAAATAGCTGAGGGAGGCACAAACTTCAGCACCCCTGACCTCTCAGCACTGGCTCCCCCATTACCATGCACATGACCATGTGGTATGGGGAGCCACTTGTGGGGCTCACACATGGCTGTGTGGTGCAGGAAGCCACTCTGGGCTGCGGACACTGGGCAGAAGAGCGGAGGAGCTGGCCAGCTGCACACATATGCAGCATGGAAGGATGCAGGGTGGGTGCTGAGTGGGCTGGCTCCCAAGGGGTGGGGCATTGCTCATGTGCTCAGTTCTGCTCTCCAAAGGGGCAGCAGCAGCGTCGCTCGGGCTTTGTGTCAGTTATTTGAGAGTTCCGGTTCAGCAAATATGGGTAAAACAGAGGACACTTGATAAAGAGCCTATATTGTCCCTTGATTTGTTACTGTGCTTCTTCTGCCCTCTCATACTGATCTCCTTTCTTGTTCACTCAGTTTTATCTTTTCTGTTTAAATAGTCAAGGCTTTGGCACAGGGACCGTCATTCATTTTGTG
Source organism: Carettochelys insculpta (assembly GCF_033958435.1). NCBI lineage: Eukaryota > Metazoa > Chordata > Testudines > Carettochelyidae > Carettochelys > Carettochelys insculpta. The sequence goes on from NC_134138.1 coordinate 203,239,044, forward strand.
TTCATACAAAGCCTGAACAAACAGGGCCCACACCTGGTTGTGGCTTCTATGCGCTACCAATGCTAGCAATCCACAAGGTAAAAAGTGATTTCCTGGAGTATATGGAGAGCAAAACTTTGGAATAATGAAACAATGAGTAGACATTAGGCAAGATTTGTAACTGGTTCATGGAGAGAAAACCAAAAGGGTATATTGATGTGACAAATCGCTTCCCCAAAAATAAAGTAGTTAGGTTTATTCTACTCTCAGTGATGGCAACTTTCCAGCGAGAAGCATCATATTTCAATACAGTCATCCATTTCAAAGTGTTAACATTATTCCATTTGGCTGCGCCTTCTAAGTTGCAGAATAAGTTATCAGAGGGGAGAATGCTGAAGTTTATTTCTAAAGTAGTCCCTTAAATTTGGGAGAGTTGACCATCAAGCACTGGGAAATGGCAGAACACACTTGCAAATTATCAGTTCCAGATTGGTCATAATAAGAGAGGTTGGGCATTTACTAAGGGTTTCTTAATGTTGCCATCCAGAAAAAGGAAGCTGTTTAAGGTTTTGTTTGGTATTTGGGTAATGAGCAATAGGCTATATTTGTCCAGTGATTTTTTATTAATAAAGGCCATGGACCCCAAAATCAACTCACCATAAGGCCATGTGTCTTGCAAAGACTTTCTATTGTTTAGCTTCTAACTTGACTAGGGCTTTATCATGGCACTTTCTGGGTCAGGATTCATTGACTGGTTCTTTTTTTTTAACTTCCAAAAATCTGAGAATTGTGAAGAAATATAGTCAAGTTACTGGGGAGTCAAATTTAGATAACAAAACAGATTATCCCTTGTTCATCCTATGCTCCTAAAGAAGGGTCAGGTAGATAGGCCTCCGTGTACAAGTGAAAGGGTAGCAGTGAGGAACATGGAGACATTTCCAATTGAAAATACTATAAACTCTTTCATATCTGGCAGCCCCAGGGACTGGGAGGTTGCTGGATATTCATATATTCTGTATAATAGAGACGTACACCTAGCCATGCATAACACTAAAGAAAAACAAGACTAGCTATTAAAAACAAATAAAAATGCATGCAGAGTACTTTATTCACCAACAACAGCAGTAGTGTAAACCATAAATTTATATGGCATTTGCTGTATTCACTTGTATTTACTTTCTCTGTACTGGACTTATGGAAAACACAACTCACATTTACTCATAGTTAAAATGCTTGTTAATCGAGAGCACCAGATGATAGACTGCTAGATATGAAAGAGTTTACTGTATATTGCCGAGTTCAAAGAATGACCCTTGCTCGACAATATGGGATTTAAGGCGGGAACCAAAGCAGACTGTGCAGTTTAGGAGAACCTGGCTACCATAAGTTGCACTAGAAACTAGATGACACTTAAAAAATGGGCTGTAATGTTAATCATATTTCTTTCCATTTAATTATATTTCAGTACTGAATGTGGGCACTTATCAGCGTTCCAGAGAGGGACATGCCATCACTTTCCAGTGTAGTCTCACTGAAAAGCATTGGTTGGCTGGGACCTGTGTCTCTCCCTTCCCCCTTTTGTGCAATATGAGACGAAAAAACCACAGATGTCCACTGTGCTTTTTTCTAGAAAAAAAGTGGTGGAACTCAAGCCCCAAACTGCCCCACCCCCACCCCCCCAGGCTTAACACACACACACCCCAGCCCCAATCTGCACCCCCCTCTTGCCCCCAGGCAGCTTAACCCCCACCAAAGCCCTAAATCGCCCCAATGCTTCACCCTGCCCCCACAGCCCCAGCCCTCCTGCTCTAAATGAATGCACTCCCTCACCCCCCAGACCCAGGCACTCCCAGCCCCCCTGCCAGCTCTCAGTCATAGAATCATAGAATCACAGGATGCTAGGACTGGACGGGACTTTGAGAGGTCATCGTGTCCAGCCCCCTGCCCTCATGGCAGGACCAAGTACTGTCTAGACCATCCCTGACAGACATTTATCAAACCTGTTCTTAAATCTCTCCAGCGATGGAGATTCCACAACCTCCCTAGGCAATTTATTCCAGTGTTTGACCACCCTGACAGTTAGGAACTTTTTCCTAATGTCCAACCTAAACCTCCCCTGCTGCAGTTTAAGCCCGTTGCCTCTTGTTCTATCCTCAGAGGCCAAAAAGAACAAGTTTTCTCCCTTCTCCTTATGACTCCCTTTTAGATACCTGAAAACCGCTATCATGTCCCCCCTCAATCTTCTCTCTTCCAAACTAAACAAGCTCAATTCTTTCAGCCTTTCTTCATAGGTCATGTTCTCTAGACCTTCGATCATTGTTGTTGCTCTTTTCTGGACCCTTTCCAATTTCTCCACATCTTTCTTGAAATGCGGTGCCCAGAACTGGACACAATACTCCAGCTGAGGCCTAATCAGTGCAGAGTAGAGCGGGAGAATGACTCCTCGTCTTGTTCACAACACATATGTGACTACATCCCAGAATCATGTTTGCTTTATTTTTTTGCAACAGCATCACGCTGTTGACTCATATTTAATTTGTTATACCTTTCCATCAGGATTGAGAACCATTAATAATTACTCTCCACCATTAATAACTCCATTAATAACGGCAATGTCCTCCACCAGAACCAGGCACCCCCAGGCTCCCCTCTAACCCCAACCCCCAGGCCCCTGTTCTAACCCAAACTCCCCTCCTCCCCTAGAGCCAGCCCCCCCGACTCTTACGCCATCCTCCTCCCCTTCCCCCCCCTCAACCAGGCACCCCAGCTCCCTCCCAGCTCTAAATCAATGCCCTCCCCATGAACCAGGCACCCCCAGCCCATCTTCTAGCCCCATCTCCCTCCCTTCGCCCAGATCCAGGTGCTCCCAGACCCCTGCTCTTATCTCATCCCCCCTGCCAGATTCAGTCACCCCGAGCTCACACCCCCCCCAACCATATATTCCAGTGACTCAGCAATGGCATCACTGGTGGAGCCAGGGATGAAGAAGTCGTGCTGGGCCTCTAAGGCTGCGCCGGGCTGAGGCAGCATGTGCCACAGCTGGCTGCAGCTGCCCAGGCAGCCTCGGGTCGCAGAACTCACGCGGCACCTGGGTAGAGCTGCAGGAGCCATTCTGGGGAAAGGGCGGTGACAGGAGCTACCTCTTCTGCTGCAGCCGTGCTTGTCCCACAAATGGCCCCACACGAGCGGCTCTCCTGAGCCACCTTTCTGTGCACTGTGCCTGGGGGCGGGGGGGGGGGGTTGGGGGCTGGTGCACAACTGGGTGGAATGTGGCTGCCCAGCACAGCCTCAGAGTGAGTGCCAGGCTCAGGCTGCGCTATGTCAGCTGCCTGCCACCTGGCCCAGCCCCGCTCTGCTTGACCTACCGCCATCAAAAAAATGGTGGCAGAACATCATGCCACGGCATTCCACCAGAGAAAAAGCCCTGGGTGTCCAGGGTACATGCCAACAAAGCCTATAGTTTAATGCTTATTGAGCAGTATGTACAGACCTATTGAACCTTAAGCACCTATAGGCACATACATAACTCTCTCTCTTACACACACACACATGCTGTCCATAGGTTGCAGTCTCTCTCTCTCTCTCCCCTCCACCCCCCCCCACACGCACACACACAAGCTGCCCATGGGCTGCAGTCTACGATGCCATCTGGTGGAAAGAAATCCATTGCAGCTCTCCTGATATGTTAAAAAAAGCTAGTGTATTTTTAACAGACTTAAAAGCAATGCCTTTTTTTTGTGCAGGTACTTGCCAGGACTGAGTATTGGCTCCTCAGCAGCCCCAGCCACAGGGTGGGGAGCCAGCTTTGTACTGGCTCCTCCTTTTTAAGAAAAGAAAAGAAAAGAAAAGAACAGCTTAAAGATAACTTTAAAATGGAAAAGAGAAGAGAAGCAAAAATACAGCACAGAGGGGAAAGGCCTTTGATCCATGTGGTTCAAAGAAGCAGTAGATAGTGTCAGACAAGCAGTTCTGGTCTGCCATTAAAAAAAACCCTAACCACTCACCCATTCACCCATAGGGTTAAATTCCTGAGAGGATGATCACCAGTCCTTGTGGAGTTTTGAAACCCAGGAAAGGTTTAAGTGGTACAGAAAAAAATGTAAAGACTTTGTTGCATTCCTAATAGCTCTATGCTAGATGCCATCTCATCTAAATGTTTGACATCAGCTAGGAATAACAGAAATTGACATTTTTGCTATTACATGAGAATGAATTGTTGATGTTCAATGAGTATTTTCATGTAAACCTGGTTATTTTTGTGGTGATTTGTCAGTCTTGCCTGGTAAGGAATCCCTCCATTTCCATTAGTGATGCAATTTTTGCGATGGAAACTGGAAGCAATACAGTAGTTTATTTTTTTCCTATTTATTGTATGTAGATATTTGCCCCACATGCAGATACAAGTAGTTACCATTCTCACAGTAAATTTTTGGCTTTGCTTGAGAAAATCATATTCCTTTTAATTTGGGTTCTTTTTGGGGGAAAGCAATTTATGGGGGTTCATACAGGAACGCCCAAATATCCCAAAAGCAATAAGTCCTGTGGCACCTTAAAGACTAACAGATATGTTGGAGCATAAGCTTTCGTGGGCAAAGGCTCAGATGCACTGTGATGAATAATGCATTGACAAAGCGGGTCTTTGCCCATGAATGCTTATGTTCCAAAATATTTGTAAGGTGCCACAAGGCTTCTTGTTGTTTTGCAGATACAGACTAACACAACTATCCCTCTGATCCAAATATCCCAGGGTATTTGCTCACCTCAGGCTGGTTTGGAGACATTGAGAAGCCAGCCAAACAGGAATACATAGAGGGCTTAATTTTGCACAGAGATATACAAATCAGCTAAATCAGGAGTAACTCACTCTGTCAGATGCAGAAGCACTATACTCAGGTAAAACTGGTGTGAGACAAGGAGCAGTCTAAGCGCATTTGAAGACTTGCAGAGAAGTCCTAAAAGCAATGAAAAGGCGGCTGAATTAATGATAGCCAAAGAGCATAGGGGAATAACAATGTTCATAATTATCAGTGGGGAAAAATATTAGAAAGAATGTTTAGTGTTGACATGAAACATTTCATGCTCAGCGTATGCAGGGGAAAAAGCTGAACTAACACAATCAATGATAGCCATATAAGGCAACTAAGGATGTTTCTAAAAAAAGCTTCTGAAAGGTTTTTCAATTGTTTTTGAACCACAGCAACAATAATGAAAAAAAAATGACCATTGACCAGTTGGAACAACTGCTAATGCAAAGTAAGGATTGAAATACTTTGAAAAGTGTGCAGAGATTGGGTACAAATGAAGAAGCACAGCTACTTGTGCATGAAGCAATGTGTCTATAGTACATTTGCCAGAAATGGAGTCATCTATCTTACAATTTGACTCAGTTCACTTATTCCCTCCTACAAGTCAAGCTAACCACTTTGTTCTTTCCTCTCCTCTTCTCTTTCAGATATGTCATCTTTGCTCCATGACACCCCTCACTTGAGTTACCTGAAACAGGCAGAGTGGAGGAGGAAGAAAGATTATTCAACTAAACTACTATGTCATCCTAGTTCAGGTAACATTCCCATTGACACTTCTGGGAATTAGGTTCAATAACGACGGAAAAAGGCTGAATAAGGATGTCAGGATGAGGTCCATAATCAACTTAATTTTGTAACCAGCAAACCAACTTTGTTAAAAAAAGAGACCAAAATTCAAAGACACCAAGATAAACAAATCAAAAATCAAACTACCACAGCATTTCATTTACATTAATTTGCCTTCCCCTTGTCCTCTGCTTGTCATCATATTCTGTCTACATTTGAGGCCTTATGCTGACTCCACTGAACTCAAAGGCCAAAACCATTGACTTCAATGGGAGTAGAATTAGATTTATTGCCCATTGTTCTACTACCATTTAGGTTTCTTTTCTCCTAATATCTTTTCTGAAGGGGCTAAAATGAAGCTTGCAAGATATTACAGCAGGTACAGAAACAAAACTGACTAAACATGTCAGATTTGAAATGCTTTGAACTTTTTTGAGGTATTTTAAGATGTTCTGACTGATGATAGAATTGGTTGAAAAACAAACTATTCATGAAATGCCCCCACCCCACACATTTTCTGCCAATCTGTAATCAGAAAGATGATTTTCCCTCTTCCACCATTTTCTTCCACCTCCTTTTTCGTCACATAAAATCAGAAACAATTGCTAGGCAGCTCAATAAGTTCCATAACTAATTTCGTAGAGACCACGTGATCTGTATTATGACAATGAGTAATTGTTCTTACTACCTAATGCAGAGCCATTAATGAGCAAGAGTTATTCAGAGAACAAACAAAAGACCTCACTTTCTACCACGAAAAGTTTACAATAGAAGCCTCTCCAGGATTTATAAAGAGCAAATCTTGCCAGACAAATATGAACATTCCAAAAAATGCTCCCTTTGTAATCACTGGGAATTTTGCCATTCACTGTAATGGGAACAGTGTTTGGACCATTGCTGGCTGTAGGGAAGGGAAAGCATGAAATATAACTGGCTTTTAATAAGAAAACAGATTCATTTCCTCATAACCCCTTAAAATCCGTAAGTTAATTTACTTATGAATAAGCACAGAAATCTGACTGAAATAACCAAAAGCTAATAACAATAACATGGCACAAAAGCACGTGGGGCTTTATGTCTGGGTGAACAGGGATGGGAAGGTGCCCTCTTTAACTGCAGGAATGGGGGCTCATCTGGCAAGCTGGTAGGAAGGGTTTTTAATGTATTTAAGTCACCCATCCAAAATGCAGACCTTTTCAGATTAAGGTGCAGGAAGTAGTGTGCCTGGCCAAGTCGGTGGTGGAGAACAATGCTGTCTCACTTCCACCAGGTGATGGGAAGGGGGTTAGTTATACCCATCACAGTTCCAGGAATGCCCTCTTTAATTCAGGCCAGGCTAGAGGGCAAATACAACTAGCAGTTCTAGTGGGAGTGCTTTTCCTCTGCGGTATAGCTGAAGAGCTTCACTCAAACCTCTGGACAACTTGAACCCTACAGCTAGGAAGGTAGAACTGGTGGGCTTAAATATCCTAAAGCAGTGTTTAGACAACTGTTGTAGGAATGTAAAGGCTTAAGTAAAACAACATCTGCCTTGGAAACTAAGAGATGCTGCGTGACCCACATATAAGACAACATGATAGGTGAGCTGGTGCTAAAACTAATGCTTGCCCAGTCTCTGGAGTGAGCTACCTGTTCCTTGTGTGTGTGTGTGCTTTGCTTGTGAGAACTTGGCGCAGGTCAGAAAACAATGTGGCATAATGGCACGAGAGGTCAATGAACTCACATTTTTACCCCTTCCAGTGCCTTATGAAAACTGGCATATAAATATGAAATATAGATAATTCAAAGATGCTTTATGCAAAACAGGTCATGTAATCCATGAATTTTACTGTTACAGTCTGCTGAAGCTGTATATTCCATTTTTGTGCATGTATCATGGTTATCATGCTTATAAATATGAAGTGTAGCGCTATAAACATAGTCTAAATGTGCAAATGAGAGACATTAGAGGTGCTCTAGAAACTTAATGACTTGGTGATCAGATCAGCACCTGTGAATAGTCTTGTTTGTCCTGTAAGCCCAAACAGTGGTAGGTCCTAGAAAGACATGACCATCACCCCTTATACTAGAATCCATTTTGAACCTTGTATTTTTCCATGGGAATGGGGAATGCCAAACAAAGGCTTCCCACTCTGAGGGAAGGGATATGTAAGCAAAGAGAAGTAATCAGCTTTTGTCTTCAGCTGGCTTTTGAAACAGCCTGGCACACCCTAAGAGGAGACAACAAACTTGAAAGAAGCTGTATACCCAAGTTAGAGTGAAAATCAAGTCTGACTTGAAGCTATTAACTGAAATAAGAAGAGCTGGGGAGGGTAAGAATTTGCATGTAACAAATCTTGTTCACTTTAATTTAGTAGCTTACTTTGATCTGACAGTTTTCACTTGCAACCACTTAAATCTTACTTTTTATACTTAATAAAGACTTTTGTTTATTACCGAGCCCAGTGTAAATAATTATTATCCAGGGGGTGGGAACAACCACTGTGTATATTCTTCTTTCATTGATAAGGAGGGTGGACCTGACTTTATGCACTTTCTCTGTGCAAAACTTTTACACAAAACAGGATGGATTTGTTTGGAGGTTGGTTTCCTGAGTGCATATAGCTGAGTCCTCTTGGAGCTGAACTAATTCAGCATCTATGCTATTCCTCAGGAGGGAGGTTGCCCCAACTCTGGGCCTCAGAGAGCAGGAAGGTGGATGTCAGTGGCATAATCAGCATGCTAGGGGACAACCACAGGTAACTGCACCGATTGCACTCGATCACGTATGTCATTGCAGAATATACAGGTATACAAAGAGGAACTAAAAAAAGCACAGAGCTGAAAAACTATCAAAAAATGCAGTTTGAATGATGGCATTATGAACGAGTATAAATTAAATGCAAAACAAAACCAAATTTCACCTTAAAATCTAGGAGACAAGTAGTCATTGCAATTGAACTTGCTGAAGCACGGCATGGAATGGTGTTTCAGTGGCCTTGGAAAAGCTTTTATAGTAGTGTGTGTGTGCGTGTGTGCATGCGTGTGTTGGTCAAGAGCCATTGAGCAAAACTGGAATCACCGTAAATGAGCGCACCCACTTCACTGCCACGGCCCAAGCACTCGTGGTGTATTTAGAAAAAAATAAGGTCATAATTTTAGTGCTTGGTCCAGTGGATGCCCATAGAGAAACAGGTGGGCTTCAGAAAACTGAGGGCCTAAGTTTGTTCCCACTGACATCAATGATAAAACTTGCTTTCAATGGGTGAGATGCACAGCAAAGCTGGGAGCTTTTCAACTATCCTCGCCAGTGGCTGGTGTTTGCCTATATCATTGCTAGCCAGAATGCGCAACAAGAAGGAATGTACGCAAGTGGCCCCCTTTCAAAGGTGGAGCCCAAAGTGGGTATGAATACAATAGAACTTTCACATCATTGGCCCTCTGACTAGTGTCCCCTGTAAGCTGAGCACTTGCGCAGCTGCCGAGGAAAGCTCCAGGTGCCACCCCAGCTGACTAGCAGAGCTCCCACAGTGGGCAGCATGTACGTCTGTTGGTGGTGCACAACTGCCTATGCCTTGGTGCCCACCGCAAAGTTTATTTTGCCCAAGGATGAGAAATAGCGGGGGGGGACATTGCCTGCGACTGAGAATAGCCAGCCTAACAAAAACAGCTTACCACGCCTCAAACCATTCTGAATCTGAGTCTTTTCCATATTCCCAGCCATTAAATAGGACGCACAGGCAGCTCCACAGTCACTGTCTATTCTGGACTACCCTTTTGAATGGTCTCATGAATTATCATCTTCATCATCATCATCTATATTACTGTACCACGTAGCAGCTCTAGGCATTCACCAGGACCTTACCATGCTAGGTGTCATACAAAGCCAGCACAAAAAGACAGTCCAATATGTTTTCCTTCCCTATGGCCTATTCATGGAAAGATTTCTCCCTTAATGTCGGCTGACTATAAATTCTGTTTCCTGCTTAGCCAAAACAACACTAATTATGGCACATGATCCTGGTGGGTTTGTAATATTCCCATGCGCAGCCCAGCAGCAACACTTGCTTTCACCTCTGTGCTCCAGCTGGCCTGTGTTTACAGTGTATTGTTCAGTATTTGTAGATTATCTTACAAATTTGAGGATGGCCCCTTAGATTGAAAGCAGAGGAGACTGATGGAGGCTGCTGGGTTGAGGAAAGCAATGAAGGGGATGTTGTTCAGCTCAGGGAGGAAGGAGAGGCTACCTGGGAGAACCCAAGGCCCTTTTTGGTTTTATACAATAAAATTATGCAACAAGCCCTGGATTTTATTTTGTTGCAGTAACTGCTCTCTGCGGTGTAAATTACCCCTCTACTGCAGACTTGAGTGGAACATTAGTAATCTCACGGCATTGCACTGGCCCTGTGCACAGGAGTTGGTCTTTCCCTATTTAGATGCTTGACTCCCAATACCCTACTTCTCTTGTGCCAGCAACTTTGCCTCTGTGCTGCAGGTTGGCAGCCAATTACCATCTATCCTGCAGCCTTTTAAAAATGACAGCAGCACAAGCCCCAGCTGCCATTGGCACTTAGCTGGCCCAATCAAGCACACAGACATGATTTATGGGAAAACCTTGCCAAGTTGTTTTGATGACTGTAAGTGGGAGTTGTTGGACACGCAGTTTGCTTTTGATTCAGGCGCAAGGGAATGACATCCTGCTGAATTCAGAGCCATGCTGATGACCTCCACTAGAACAACTCACATTTTGGGATGACATATGTTAAAGCCAGCGATACAGGACTTTCAAAAGGTTCGGTGGTTTGGGGAGGCATTAAAAACCTTGGCCACATAGCCAAACATCAGAGATCATTATTATTCCTCCCTCCTGCAAGATCCTGCTTACCTCTACAATAGCAGGCACCAGGACCTTTCCCTTGGGAATGGAAGGAGGAGTTCTCAAGGATTCCATAATGTGACAGTGGAGCTAGTTGATAGAATTCACTACTGAGCTCTGGAAGTAATTGGACACTCTGTGTGATTGATTTAATGAGGACTGAAGACTTTTTTCTGAGTAGAGCTATGTACTGCAAAATTATCATGAATGTGTTTCTAGGTACTTCCATGTGTTCACACAATATGGGGTTAAGTTGTGGCTTGAAGCCATAACCTATAATAAGGAATGGAATAAGTGTGTGCTGTTCCAGCTGGCTCTCACAGGGGTATTGTTACACAGCAAAGCACAAGCAATGGCTGGCCTGTGCCAGCTAACTTGGGCTTGGGCTGTGGGGCTATTTCATTGCTGTGTCGACTTCTGGGCTTGGGCTGAAACTTGAGCTCTGGGACCCTCCCACCTCACAGATTCCTAGAGCCCAGACTGCATCACAAGAACAGCCATATTGCATCACACCAAAGGTCCATCTAGCACAGTATCCCATCTTCAGTGGCCAATACCAGGTGCCCCAGAGGGAGTGAACAGAAGAGGTAAGCATTGAGTGATCCATCCCGTCACCCATTCCCAGCTTCTGGCAAATACTAAGTACCCTGTCCCTGACCATCCTGGCTAATAACCATTGATGGAGCTAACCTCCAAGCCTTGCCTGAGCTTAGCAGTCTACAGAGCAGTTAAACAGACCCATAGTCTCAGCCCTTTGAGCCCAATTCAGCTGGCATTGGTGTGCCACAGGTCTTACAGACATACCCATAGAGGGCCAAATTCTTCCCTCTTAAGCTACATTGGCTAGGATTAGCCTGTGCCCTAGCAGAAAGCTAACACTATTACATCGTGTATGTTTCTTTTCTATTTTAGGACCTAAAGAGCCACATCAAGAGACCACCTTGGCTTATTCACTGTGACAAATGACTCCAGCTGTTTTCAGAGAAAACACTTCCTTGTTACTTAGGAAAGCAATCAGCTAACTAACAAACATGCATGGCACTGAGTAAATTATGACAAACAACACAAGTCTGTAAACCTTCAAGAACATGAACGTCATGGTGGTGCAATTGCCAGTATTGGTTATTGTCAGGTAGAGCAGTGCAGAGGGAATGTTTGGGGGAATGTCAAACTGCCACTAACACAACCAAAACACAGTGTAAAACTGGGCATGCCACATTCCTGCATTTGCCCAAGAGAGCTCATGCTCTACACATCACAGGATAGACTAGACTAGGTGAATGAAATAGATGAACCAAGGTTTCAATAAAACAGAGTCTTAGCAGCAGAGTAGAGGTTTTGCTTTTGCTGTTCACCTATCAATACAACTGGGGCCAGGCAATAATGGGAGCTTTATTGCTGTAATATTGTCATTCCCTGCGTTGGAAGGAATCCCGCTTTGCCTCTTGTCAAGGACTCTAGTCTAGATGATGCCAAGTGATAGTTAGAACAAAGGAGGACTGAAAGATGGGTTGAAAACACCAAAGCAGGGAGGAAATATGGGAACCACAGAAAACATCTATACCCTCCCAAGCACCCCACCCCAAATGTAAACAAAAATAGAGGGTGGGTTTATGTTGCAGCCAGTAGATTAGGACTCAGGAGACTAGCTCTATCACAAATCTTGTGTGTGATTTTGGGCACGTGACATAGGCCCAGAGCACTTAATCAAATACCTAACATCAAGCACTTGAGCAGCAGGTTCACTGACTTCATGTAGTATTTCTTATGATACAAAAATCAAATACAGAAATAATCCCCCTAAATCTAATCCATTTTACATTAATTAAATGAATGGAAGAATTCTTGTGTGTAAATGTAAACCCATAATGAAGTGGCTTCCTAGATTGGAGGGTCAGCTCATGGTGGTTCTTCAGTTTCTAAGGTGTGAAAAAAAAATTATCCAGGGAGCTCTTTCTCCAACTCATTGTCTGGCTTAGCTGTGTAGACTGTAAGCGGTCAGAGCAGAGATTTTGTGTATGAAGAGGCACTAGCATAATGGTGGCCCGATCTGGTTAGGGTCTCAAGGTGCTTCCGTAATGCACATAATGAGCTACATACTGTTCCATAGTAAAAAAGGCTGAAAAATCCTCCATGACTTGCACTACATTTTTCAGCGCTAATAATATATTTTTCCCTGCTGGAGTATGACTCATGTTCTCATTTTAGAATTGAGCCATGAGGCCAAGCAAGAAATAATGGCAGAATGGAGATTTATGAATTGTGCTGTCTCCCTGCATCTTTTAAAAATCATAATGAATGACACTGCAGTGATGTAGTTTATGTCCTCTTAGTCACCAAGGAATTTTGCTTTAAGGGCAACCTAAGAAACCCTCTTTTTAACATCATAGTTGACCAATTACAATAGTGATGTTCGGTCTAATTCGGAGGGGTAGCACAGGGACTATGCATCATTAAATCTGCAATCTAGGGTTTTAGCTGGACTTAAGTGGTACATGGGCCATGTCCTGTCTCTCTGGTGAATTGTGCACTAGATAAGGCAGCGTATTTCCCCCAAACCTGGACAATAAGACCAGAAGGGACTATCATGATCAGCTAGTTTGACCTCTGACAAATTGCAGGCCACAGAGCCTCATCAACCCACTCATGAAATAGACCCTTTAACCACTTGCTAAGTTACTGAAGTCCTTGAAACATGATTTAAAGACTTCAAATTACAGAAAATCCACCATTTGCACTAATTTAAACCTGAATGTGACTCCTGTTGCATGCTGCAGAGGATGGCAGTCTCCTACCCTGGGGTCTCTGCCAGCCTGGGCAAATTCCTTCACAACCCCAAACATGGCAATCAATTAGATCTTGTAATGTGGGCAAGATACCCCTGGGAAAGAAGTCTCTGTAGTACCTCAGCGTTCACCCACCCCTTCCACCCCACAGTTAGTGTCCTATTTTTGGCTGTTGGAGATATGTCCTACTAGTAGCCCCCAATCAGTTGTATGCCTCTGTCAGCAACCTCACCCACCCTACTTCCCTCCATAAGCTTACAGGCTCTGTCTTGAAGCCTGTTAGGTTTTCTCTCCATCATTACTATGCTCCCAGTAGTTCCAGAGCTCCACTCCTCTCATTGTTAGAAAATGTCATCTAATTTCAGGCCTAAACTTATTGATGGTCAATTTATATCTCTTTGTTCTTGAGTCCACTTTGGCACTTATTTTAGACAATGCTTTTCCTTCCAGTGTATTTCTCCTACTAATGTATTTATGGAAAGCAAATGTATTACTCCTCTGCCTCCTTTTTGGCCAGGCTAAACAAGGCAAGCTCTTTGAGGCTCCTCTCATAGGGTAGGGTTCCATTCCACTGATCTTTCTAGTCACCTTTCTTGTGCTCCACTTTGAATTCATCTGTCTTAAACATAGGAGACTGGAATTGCACACAGTATTTCAGATGACGGCTCACCAGTGCCTTGCATAAGGGTATTAACGCTTTCCTGTCTCTACTGGAAACACCTCACCTACTGTATCCTAGGACTGCATTAACTTTTTCCCCAGCCACATCATAGTGCTGGCTCAAAGTCATCCTGAAACCAATCAATACACAGTGGTCTTTCATTTCCTCTGTCACTTCCAACTGATACGTCCACAGCTTATAATAAACATTCTCGTTGATAGTCACCAATGCATCATCTTGCACTATTAAATTTAATTCCATTTCTATTACTCCAATTTTCAAGATTCTCCAGAGCTTTTTAAATGATGTTTTGATCCTCTTCCATATTTGTAATACTACCCCAATTTTATTTAGACATGCCCACTGTTCATGCCAAGGTCATTAATAAAATGTTAAATAAGCTAGCTTCCCAAGAACAATCCCTGAGCATCTCCACTAATAACCTCCATTCAGTCTGACCGATTGCAGGGGTAATCCAGGGGCAAAAAGGAAACTTTTTGTATTTTGGGAGGAAACCTCCAACCATATACAGCAGTCAAATGATCACTACTCCCTGGGATCAGCAGTGCAACCCCTCCTCAGCCACCCCATTGTTCCACTTGTGTCCAAGTGTCTACACCAAAGGCATACCCAGCTTTTAGTGGGGTTTGTCTATAAGTTGTAGACACTCAGGCCCAGGTGGCCTCTCTCATGTTTGTGCAGCAACCAGCGTGATGCCATCCCTAGTACTGGGTGGGGCCTTTGAGTGTTATCATGATAGAAATAGATATACCTGCAATGCAGGCGCAATTGGGAAAGCAACACACACCCCAACTGTAACCCTTTGGGGGAGTGCTGAAAAGAAACACTCCATGAAAGGAAGGGCAACACAAGGTGGTGGCTCCACAGGACTGGTAGAGACTTGTCTGTTCAACAGCTGGTCAGCCTGCTGCGGGAGCCTGTTGGGGAGAAAAGTGTGCAGCGTGGGAAGGCACAGAGCCAGCCAAAATGTGAAGCACTGTTTCAAATATGCTTTTCTCAGCAATAAAACGGGCATTTGAATTCACTGGGCAAAGACTAAGAAAGCTCCAGAGAGCTCCCCAAAAGTTCTGAGCAGGGAGAAGGTCATTTGTTTACCAGAATAATGTATCTGGGATTGTATTTGTGTCTGCCTGCTTGGAAGCCAAGTGTGGTCTGCAGGCTCTGTCATAGTTTTGTATTGTTTCCTCAAATGAGTCATTTAGTGCTTTTTTTCTCTAATTGAATTACTAACTTTCCTTGGTACCAGCCACAGAGAGCCATACAGCTCCTGCCTCTACCCCCCGTCAGTACTGAAATAATTAGTGCCTAGCGAGATTAATCTGTTCTTGGTCCATGTCAGAAACAGTTGCTCACTCAGCCCACTAGATACATGAAAATCATGGCAGAGATGTTCAGTGGAGTTCCCAATTGCATTATTGGTGACTATATATGAAAATGGGAAGAGGCGGAATTTGGCCTGGGCTGAAGATGAGTGATACAGAAGATGGGGTGTGCCAATCTATAACCACGACTGACTAAAAGGTGTGCTCAGTTGTTTGACTACTCTTAAAAATATTGGAGAAAAGCTACCAAACTTAGCCAATTTACTGTCCAAAGTCAAAGCAATACACCAAGAAAAGGCAACATGTATACCCTCCTTTGTGCAAGAAACTTCTTGCAGCGTCGACACCTTGTGCAGTTGTGCAATACACATTTCAGCTACTAATATTTATAGCAAACATTGACAAACACACTTTCTCTATTACTAACACACAACCCACCAGTGGCTTAACTTCTTAGTTTGGTCTGTATGTATTTTTGTTTGGGTACTACATGCTGACCCGGGGTGGGGGAGGAGGGGGTGCACAGATATATCAACCTAAGCTAGGTCATACCATTTACATTGCTCAGCTTTTACAGGTTCCTGACTTTCTAATGCCAAAGATGTTCAGCTGTGCAGCATGTTGATGGATAATTGCTATGGGTGACCTCAGTTATGTGGGCATGCATAATGTATTCAGTTAACATATCTGCCCAGAACTTATGTATACTATATTAATACCATGCATGTAATACAGTGTGTAATGGACCTGACATTTATGTCTTGGTTTACACCACCAAAGAAGAAAAGAGAAGGATTTTTGTTTGGAAAATTGAGACACAATCCCATAGGAATGGCATTCAAATACCCCACAGCTTTTGAACTTGGTAATAATAATGGTTGAATAAAGTTCAGTGGACAAGCCACTTCATTAGTTTTCATCAGATGGGTACCTTTTCAATGGTATAGGTTGAACCTCTTTCATCTGGCACCCTGGGGACCTGACCAGTGCCAAATGAGACAATTGCTAGACCACGGAAGGTGAATATTATTTAGCACATTATCAACACTTTCACTGCTCACTGGGCTCTTAGAAGACATTTGGGGAAAATTACAACTAAATAACAGCCCAGAACACTGAGTGACAGAACCGGTGGCTGGAAACAAATTTTATGAGACCACGGGAAACTTGTCCACATCCATGATACATGGTCATCCAGCGAAATAAAATCATGCAGGGTTATGAATGTTGCTGTAATTGAGAATGCCAGCCTATAGAGATTTAATCTGTATATTACAAGCAGTATAGCTGGTAACATGAAACTCAGTGAAAATCATGAGAAGTCTTGTGACACCTTATAGACGAATAGATATTTTGGAGCATAAGCTTTCGTGGGCAAAGACCCACTTCATCAGATGCATCTGATGAAGCGCGTCTTTGCCCACGAAAGCTTATGCTCCAAAATATCTATTCGTCTATAAGGTGCCACAAGATTTCTTGTTGTTCTCGAAGCTACAGACTAACACGGCTACCTCTCTGATAAGTGAAAATCACGTTTAACACATTGTATCTTCCATCCAACTAGTTTTATTAGGAATACAATAGCATCTAGAGCCCCTCAACTAGGAGCTTTATAAACATAAAGGCCTGGTCTAGATTTTAAAAATTACCAAAGATTAACATTGGGTTAACAAGACTGATTTTAAATTCATCTATTTAAGTCCGATGTAGTTGCACTTAAACTTTTAACCCACATTTCTTTCACTTCCATAATTCATCAACTCAAGTTAAATTTATTCCAGCTGTCATGCAGGTACATTCAGGGTTTGCCTCAATTTAACTACATTGATTTTAAACTGATTTAAACTGGTTCCACTTTTTTTTTAAAAGCTAGCAAGTGGTTGGAGAGAGCCTGTGCCCTAAGAGTTTAGCACATAAGTAACATAAGAGCACAGCTCCCACCGAAAGGCATTCTGAATGATTTCCAATGAGATGCATGTGACCATGTCAGGCATATGCTTTTGAAATGCTCCCCATGGGCCCAGCAAGCCACACAATGGGATGGAAAACAGAAGCACTGCGAGCAGATGGATTTTGGTGTCACAGCAGTGCCAGGAAGAAAATCCAGGTCTCCTGATTCCCAGTCTAGTTCCCTAGACACTGGATTTCTCTGCTTTTCGGATTAATTAGTCTGCAAACTCTTTAGCTGCAGCTTCCCACCTCTTTCTCCCTCCCTTTGTCTCGCTGTGATAAGGAGCAGGTGGTGTCTCAGTATCAGCTTGCAAGTAGAGCCTGTTCCACTTCCAGGTCTGCTCCTCCATCTTCATGAGCCACTATGGTCATGCCCAAGGGAACAGGAGAAAGACCAGTGGGTAGGTAGCTCAATGGGCAAAAAGAGCCAGGGGTCAAAGGGTCAGAGAGGCCCAGACAGCTCCAGACATCTTGAGGGCATGTCCCTGGCCCTTGCAGGCTTGGAGATGAGGGAAGCTGAGAGATCTTCGGCCACCTGCTGGCCCACTGAAAACAACAACCACAATGGGGAGGGAGAAGCATGAAGAATGCCCTTGGCCCGACAGAAGCATGTGAGTGGAAAGGAAGTGAAAATGCTTGATGGCGGAGATCTCGTCAGCAGTATTCCCAGAACCCATGTGATATGTGGCCATGGCTGGGAGAGGAAAACTGCCCACTGAGCAAGTGCTTTTGCTCCCCAGTGGGAGACACAGCAGGAGATGGGGGCTCATTTTCCCTCTAATTTCATTTCTAAATGAGGCCCATCATGGGCAATCTGGGGACGGGCACACTGCTTCTGCCCATGCCGTATATGGTGCCAGGACTTCAGCCCTCAGGACTGAAAAGGATGAGCACCCAAGTCCTATCTGAGGCTTTTAAAAACTTAACTCATGCAACATAAGCCTTAGAAACAAAGGAATGTTCTAATTGGTGGGTATATGGTATGCAGGTGAGGGTCTCTGAGTATAGGGAACATTAGTATTAATCCCCAGGCCTCATCAGGAAAGAACCTTTCCACTCAATCCCATCTTCTAACCCACAGTGATTTTTCATCCCAACATTAAGGAGAAGCTGCAGTCTTCGCTCTCAGGAGATTGAATTCTTACATCCGTATGATGAGAGACTGGGCAAAGGAAAATGTGCTGAAGTTCCCCACACATCTCTGTGCATTTGAAAGGGCTTAATGCTTCAGGGAGACTCTGTTGTGATATGTCACAAGAACACGCAGCCACCCATTGCTGTTCTTTTATTTGTTTTTTTTTATTGAAAGCTTCATCAAAGAAAACAGAAGTTTAAACCTAACATCCACTGATCTACAGAAAGCCCCAGGAGTGGGAAAATGGCAGCTATTAGGGTTGTGGTACAAATGGAAAACAAAAATTAAAAAAGAAAGAAAATTATAGCAGTACAGCTCTTCCAGTGACAGTCTGAGAAATCAGCACAGTTATGCCATTATAAATAAGATTTATAACTTAAATGGCTCACAGAGGTTCTTTGGCCTACAGTATGGATACAGCAAGGTTTGTTTTAAAGAACCCCTGTTTCATTTATGTGAAACATATTCTTGATAGAGAATTCATCTAGCTTTAAAGCCACTTTGAGGTTTGTTAAATAGAAGCTTTTATTTATTTTTAAATGGAAAAATTAAATCTTTCAATATTAATTCTGGATGCTTCCTGTTTTTTACAGATTTTTTTTCTTAAAAAAGATGGGGGAAAGAGGGAGGGATTTACTCATTTCCTGGGATAAAGCACCTTTAGTAACAGTTGCATCAGCCATGTTCTCCTTTCTAAGCTGCATTTTTGGAGCTGTTCAAAATACATGACTGTAAAATCCACCAGACGTAAATATGTCACCCAAGAGACAGAAACCAATATTCTGAAAATATAGTAAATGCTGAGCAGATTTTTTTTTAAACAATGGGCCAAGCTCTGAGGAAGTGCTGAACCATAACAGGATTTGGCCATAGAAGGAAAATGGGTTTGTGGACCTGTCAACAACCAAGATTTTGCATTTCCTTACAAACAGTTATTAAAGTAAAAGAAACACAAATGTCATAGGCGTAGACTAAGAACAAACATAACTGGTGTAAACCCCAAAAGAGTTTCTCGTTATTGCAAAAGCAGCATTTTTTACAGCGTTTGTCATCTTTTTAACAAAGAACATGTTCAAAACAATGGAGATTATTGGTCTCTTCTGCATTCTCTGAGGCATGACATACAGTCTCACAGGTGCGAACAACATTCCAGGGTAAGTGAATGATATGACTGAAGTGGAAAGCGAGTGCTGCTTTTGAGAGAAAAATAATTCCCTCCCGCCACCCCCACGACTCACACTCCAGGTTTGCTGTTTGAGGATTCCAGAAATCTACTTTGTTGAGGAACATCCAAATGTGCTGCTGATTTGACCCTTCACCTGTTAATGTTTGTGCAGGATTGCCTGTTTGCAGGTATCAGAAATGAAAGGAATCACCACCACTGTAGAGCAAAGAAATGCCATCCAACAAAACAGCCAGGTTCACTGGAACCACCAGTGGGTTTCTGTTTTCTTTTGTATTTCCACCCCACTGTTAGTATTTCCTCAGCTTAAATGAGCTTCCTAGATCTCTAAAATCCCTTGCCCAAGGACGCTTCTTTTACATCAAGACCAATTTCATGTTGAATAAAGTTCTGAAAAGAAATGTTGACTGTATGGGGGTCAATCATAACTATCTTCTACTACCACATTTGGTCTCATGACTAAAAAGTGGATTGATTCATTACTTTAAGCCTATTATCGCTCTTTAGCATGACTCTTACCATAGGTACAGTTCAATGAGTCTCCTTAAACCTGTTTCACTCATGTCAACCTCAGCATTAAAATGAAGAGCCTGACTGATAAGCACCATCAAACTTAAAATTATGAACCAAGGCAGCTTGTTACACATTTAGTATTAATCTCATCCTTCAGTACCATAGACAACATAATATAGCTCAAAATACTATGACATATTAAAAATAAACTTTATTACAATGCAGGCTTCCTTAAATTTGCTGAATTTTGGTACACACACATACATAAATAATTCCCTTCATTTGATTTTTACTCATGTAAAAATCCATTTTAATGCTTAATCCCATTGCAGAATCCCTCACTTTCCTGATCACCATCTGCCATCTTCCACAGTTGTGCATGCATCCACAGCAGAAGATAATACAACATGATGAAATTGCTCTAAAATACCATCTAGTTCTGCATTACAATAAGGTTATCAACTATCACAGAAAGACAGTGTAAACCCCTTGGCAAACAGAACCATATAAGTATTTATCCAGTAGGGACATGTCGAGAGTCTCAGTGGAAGGAAAAATGCAGGCAACCAAAATCCTAGGCCTGTCTTTCAAAGGTGACCTGTGCTAACAAAATCAGCACTAGAGCCAGAAAGGAAGAAGGCTCCCTAAGCAATTTTGTTCACTTGGTACAATAAAACTTTTCACTGCCTTGAATTAGGCTCTTGATATGTCACTAGCATCTCCTAGTACAATATATTATATACTGTATTCAGTTCCATCATACCAATTATCTTTCAAACATCAGTGACAACTATGTATTCCAAATTTCCCAGCATATATCTGACACCTCTCATTTTCATTTAGTTGAAAAGAAAGAAAAATGTCTAACTGACTATTTACAACAGTTCAGATGTGACGGAAAGCAGTTCAGCTTATGGATTTGATTTTATTTCCAGACACTTGAGTTAGGCAGCTTTGCCTTAGACTTCTGGAGTAGTTTCTGCCACCTTTCAGGAACACCCCAATATTTAAGGCTAATTTGGCATGACACAGATGCTGAATACACAAATTCAGCACTTAAAAAAAGCTACTAAGAATTTTGTCAGCCATAACACAAAGGAAATCAATTTCAGTTGTCTGAAGCAATTGGGTATCTCTGTTTTCATGATACCCAAAGGGCAGATGGGTGTGCTGCATTCATCTGTTTTGTTTTGCTTCATCCTTGAGTTTTACGAATAATGATTTCCCTTGAAGCATTTTCTGTATTTGGAAGGTGTTATTTCTTTCCTGCTGATACGTAACTTTTTATAACAAATGAGCTATTGTTAAGTACCAATTAATCAATATTGGGATCAATAAAGTAAGATGATTACTTGGATTTATAGACTTTTTTCTCCTCACCCCTTTTGTATTTTTTTTTTTTTGCTTTTTCAACCATAATAAATGTATCATGGCAAACAGTTAAACAATTCTAACACAGATTGTACTTATTACAGTTTAAAGTGACAGGCAGCCTGATATCTCTGCCTGTCTGGCTTAATAAAAAAACACTGAGATTGGTTTATTTTATTTGCGTAAAATAATAATAAAAATGTTTCTGAATGTATAAATAAAGCAGCACAGTTCTGAATAGAAACAGGAAGGTACCTCAGCATATTCATCAGCCACATGGTAGCTACCTTGTAGCCTCATTGTTTGATAGTAAATGAGACCCTTTATTTGTGTCACATTAGAATTTATACAGAGACAGAACAACATGTATTTATTTTATATTCCACTCAGTGGTGCCTGGGGAGCTCTACTTCTATAAAGAGTTCCCACAGAGAGTGTAAAAAGGAAGAAAATAAGGCGAGTTTGATTTTTCCCATATCTTTTCCAAGGACAAAACTTTACTGTCATTCACAAAGGACTTGTCTACACTTGCCTCCAACTTTGAAGGGGGCATGTTAATCAGGGTGATGGGAAATTACTAATGAGGTGCTGTGATGAATATACAACACTTCAGTAGGCTAATTCTCCCCTGCGGCAACTTCAAGGTGTCAAACTTCGAAGTGTTGACATGCGTGTAGCCGCAGGCACTTCGAAGTGCCCATGCGACTTCAAAGTGCCTTTACTCCTCAACTCATAGTTGGGGGCAAGTGTAGACCGAGACAAAAATTAAACAGCAGGGAGGAAGCATGTGGAACAGAAAGGACAAAGCTAGAGTTCTTTCTGTCGAACGGAAACATTACTTCCCGCCCCTTTCCCTCCCACCCATGTCTGTTGTGGGCCTGATTTCCCACAACTCTACATGGAGTCAACAGGAACTGGGAGTACATTAGCCCTTCTGAAAACCAGCCCCGGTGCTGGCATGTAACCAGACAAGATTTTATCCCTCTTTTTCACATGTTGCTGTTTCAGCAGCCATTTCCTTGTGTAACCCATACTTTCTCACACCCCACTACATTAAAATATAGGTAATGAGTTTAGTAATTTTTTTTAAAAAAAATGTGATTTAAAAAACACAGTTGAAGGAATATTTTTATAAGGGTGGCTAAATCAGTTTGATGCAATATAACTTATTGTTTAACGGATACCCTGTTTCTAATGTACCACAGTGAATATGGTGAAGTGTCCTATTTTTCTTTGACGGATTAATGTGTCCAAATGTTTGGTTTAGATTATATAGCTATGCTGCTTTTCTTTGAATTTTCTGCTGTTTTAAGAAAAACGAGAACATTCATCTTGTTCTAACTTAGCTCTCCCCTTGTTTGTTTGGAAAGATCCAAGGATTTTAAACAGGATTTCTCTGTGCAATAATGTCATTCCTAATACAGATTTCAAAGGACTTAATTTATCTGCTATCATCTTTTTGACTAATTTTATCAATTACTGATTGTCAGCCAACGTATTACGACAACAGAAATCATAGGTGAGAAAAATAATTTTCAACTTCCTGCCTTCAAGAGCACACTGCCATGAGTAATTTTAACTTTCTGCTTGAATGGGAGAGCTAAAATAAGAACAGAGATTAAGTTTGCTTTCTCTGGTATCTACTAGGTGACTCAAATGCATTACTGAAGAACATACACAGAATCAAGGTGGCTATGCATGCTGCAAGATGACAAGACTGAGGTGAGGAAATGAACCTGTAGGATGTTGGAATTCAGAAGGAAGACTGTAGTTTCTGTAGAAATACAAAAGATTAGGCAATGTAACAAAAAACACATAAACATTAAAGCCCATCTGGATAGTGAGTAACCCAGATCTCCTCACACTCTGAAATGATCCAAAATACAGGAGGCACAAACTTGTAGTACCACCTGCTCCGAAATTCTCATTACAAACATATGTAGTAAGTAAAAAACCAGTGGAAGATAGTTTAAACAAACAAGAAAGTAAGAACTGGTCCGGCCATGTAGGTCAAATAAAGATAAAAAAAGAAAAAGAAAAAAAAAACCTTTATCTTCTGGACTGTGTTGTTAGGGTGTCACTTCATCTTTGGTATAAAATAGGCCATCCATAGGCTGCATTTGATCACAACTAGGAAAGACTACAGAAATTGTCAACAATTTCTTCTATCTATTGCTTTTTTGCACTTTTTTGACCATAAGCTCCTATCTACTTAAGTTTTTTAAATGCTCTTAAGCTAGGTTTTTGCAATGTGACAAGCAAAGCAGACTAAAAACTTCTTAAAGCTCATAAAAAAGACTGCAGATAAAAAGCACTAATGCTTTTGCTAGCGATCACGCTTCGTAAATAAAAAAAATCTGCATTCTGCAAGAAAACAACCCTGCATTCTTTGTAATGCAGGTTTTTTTCTTACTTCAATAACTTTACTGTAAAATGCTTTAGCCTTCTAGAATTTTTTCTGTCAACATTTAAGACAAAGTTCATAAAAGTTCCAGCATTTTTCCAATCCTTACAGTTGCCACAGTTCCTTTATCAACAAGTTTTCTCCAAAAGAAGAAAAGCATTTTCTTTTAAATGTACAGTTTTTGTTGTTCACCCCCCAAAAATTTCAGTCTGTTAAACTTTCGCACCCGCTGAAACCAGTGTGAGCAAGTTTCAATTCATTTTCTTTTTTTCTAACAAGACACTGACAGCTTGCCTTGAAAGCCTCTGACGTCCTTAAAATTAAGGCAATTAAGATTCAAGATAAATCTTACCTAAACATTTCTTTAAAAAAAATCCAAAACCACACTAGATTTAAAACAAGAAGAAAAAAAAAATGAGAGGAAAAAAGTAGCTTAATTTTTGAGGAAGACAATTTAGTTTTCTTGTCAGCTTGCTCCCTCTTGACATCCTCAATTTTGAAGTTAAAAAAAAGAAAATCTAGTTACATGTACAGGTAAATTCTGAATTCAAATGTTCATTCAGATGAAATGTCAACCCAGTGTTTTTCCTCTGGGTCTTTTCTTTAATTAAAAAATAGTGAAAATAAAACAGTCAGACTACATGACGGAACCATTTGCACAGCACTTAAAAACACCATTGTGTTTTCATTGGGAAAGTAGAAAATTAAAAAAAAAACAAGGCAAAAAAAAAAAAGCATTCATTTGACGCCTGTGCAAACTGGAAGCCAACTTCTTGTTCAATGAAGTTTCTCCATTCAAGGCAAAAAATTTGAGACCGACATTCTTCAGTCCTGTTTATTGTCTGTGAAAACAATTGAATTGAAGTGGTCATTAAGTCAAAACAACTCTGAAATAGGCTCCTGTTCTTTTTTCCACCCAAATCCCTTTAAAAGGTATCCAAGCCAAACTAACTCTGCAGCTGTTTAAATAAGGTGCAGCCACTAAACTGAAAATAGTGAGGCCAAAAGCTGAAAAATCCTGCATTAGAGGCATTTCCACTGAGTCCATAGAAGGATTTTTACTCTTTTTTATGCTGTGGTGTATGCACATCCCAGTACATCCAAATGAGACTATATGTATTTACATCACGTTAAAGCTTCAGTGTTACATAAATACCTCAAGGGTAATAAAATAAGAGCGAGAACTCTCTTTCAATTAAGTGTCACTTATTGATTGTGGTTGCTAGTATTAAAATGAAGGCTAAATTTAAAATTAAGAAATTCAACTCAGAGATAAGAAAACATTTTCTGATAGCAAAAACAACTGGGCAATTGTACAGTTTGCCTATGGAGCCAGCTATGGCTGATTTACTTGAAACATTCATGCTGCTAATAAATATACAAAAAAACATAATCATGCCATTATAGTAGGATATTTTTGTGGGGGTAGAGATGCCATTCATAAATCTTGTCTATAACTATGTAATCCATACTACTACAGATAAGGCATGGTTATTGCTGCTTTTGTAAACCTCCATGTTTAGGGATTTACAGCTCTTTTGTGTGACTCCTCTCCCGGTGGAAATTCAACATAAGAAAAGCCAATAGTTTTCCTTTTGCTAAATATTAAAATATTCAGTTGGGCGATATTTTGTTCCTTTAACTCAGTTTTTGGAAAAGAAAAGAATTTAATGAATCAAAGCATTTTCCATATGGGCCCCTTTCTGGGACTTGTAAACATAAAACTAGTTTTAATACAAAAATGAAATTTAGCAAAAAAGATCTCTATAATCATTTTAGGAAATAATTACCGTCAGTATTTTCCAATAAACAACAGACATTTTGGCATAGCAATGATGAAATATAATATTTATTTCCTTATAGATTTTCCAAATCATTTATGTATTCATATACTTGTTGGCATTCTGTTCCTGCAAACTTAGCGGGTAACGTTAGGTGATCACTCATAGCAGGGTCCTGGATTCCAATCAAAAGGATGGAAGCTGTAAGTGGATTTCAGAAACATCCTCCTATGCTTCAGAGCAGGTTCCTCAAACGTTAGACTTAGAGGTTCCTGTGAGGCAGCCACTAAAACCACTGACTTGCATCTCCTACACCTCCTACTCCACCAGAATTGTGTCTTACCTGTGCCAATGAGCCCCAGACTCTTCAAGCCAAGTAACATTTAGAACCAAAGATTTTGCCACTCTTTTCAGCATTCTGAGCTAACTGGTGTTAGGAGTTAGCCCTCATGTAAAGGCGGGATCTGTCATATTTGTATGCTTGTTTGCACTGTGGCGGTTTGGTCATCCTTGTGCTAAGTTTTAATGCTGCTTTTCAGCTGTTCAGAATACACAGACACTCAGAATTGACTAGCCACCTTCCGTGATTATAGCGCCCATTCAAGGGCAGCGTTTGGATTGCAAGCATTGCTCTTATTAGTGTGTATAAGTTACTGTGGGTTTCCTTGGAAAGTTTCTTGCAGCACCAAAAATCTGAACTCAATAGTAGACTGTCTTGCCCAGTAGAAACACCATGCCTGCTTTAATTTGGTACTGGATTTATCCTGGCAGAGAACCTGGAAATCTTTGTCTCCTACTGAAAGCTGCTTTCCAGAAAACAGACTTTTGCTCATAGTGTGGCATTCCCGAGACAAAACAATTTGATATAACTTCACTTTGAAGATTTTACATTTGCATATGCTAATATAGAGGAAGGTTTGCAGGGGAAGAGATATCTTTGGTCTAAAATGGCTGAAGTACCTTCTGAATGAGGTAAAATATTTTGCTCAGAGCCAGAGGTTAGTGAGCCAAATTAATCCATGGTATCCATTTTACTGGATTTATGCTGAGGTTTATTTTGACTCCGTGTTATTGCCCTTAAACCTGAACACACCAGGGTAAACCCATTATTAAAAACCAGTCTAATAGAGTAAGTGAAATAATTTCTTCACAGGCCAAGAAAGAGAAAAATTTACCCCAATTTTCTAGTTTTGTCTTACGTACAGACCCAGTTCAAAATCTTTATTATACACAGTTCAATTTTACATTACTCATCCATTTGTTGGTTATTTTCAAGTTAGTTCACAAAAAGATAAATATAATTGAAAAAGTGATTATAACCTCTCTCTCCTGAGTTTCTAGAAAACTCCTATAGGTTCTGCATGTTCCCTGGGCTACAAATGATGACAATACCTATCTAACCAGGTTAATTACTTTCTCTCTGTCTCTATGGAAATTATTGTTTTATACTGGGCATCATGTTCACTATTGTTAAATGTGCTTTTAAACTGAAAAAAAATATTGAGGTGATCTTTTGTAGGGGGGGCTTTTGAAAAAAATATTTCAACTTTTTTAAAAGTAGAAATTGCATATGCTTTTCCTGTATCAATCACTTCCCAAGCCATGGCATTGAAATCACAACTTGTAGACACAGAAAGAGCTGCCATGTTTCAGCAAAAACAAAACAAAGAAAAAGGAACATCCAGATAGCTTGAAATGCATCCGCTTAAGAGTCTGAAAAAGACATTCCCCTAAATATAACTAACAATGCTGTGAGAACAGCTCCTGCTATCACAGACATACAATGCCTGAGTATGTGAGGTGAGGGCTATTCTTCAGAAGATGGGAATTTTGCCACAGTGGAATAATCCAGCAGTCAGTTCAAAGAAGAGCTACAATCCCTGCAATATAGGCACAATTCCAGAAGAAACTGCCCTCAGCTATATGGAGAGGGCTTCTGGACTTAAGAAGACCATCTGCGTCCAGGTCAGTGTTTCCCACATGGCGTACCATGGAACCCCAGGGTTTTGCGAAGGAAAAATAAGGGTTCCATGAAAAAAATCCATTACAATAGCTGGCTCCTCTGCATCTCCCTGCCTTGCTGCCGCTGAAACAGTAGAATTAAATTTAATTGGTTTTACAGTCAGCAGGAAGGTGGGAGGGACCCAGACATCAAAACAACTGAATTTAGTTCCATTATTTCAGTGGCAGCAGGGCTGAGAGCTGCAGAGAGTCCCTCACTTGTACTCCTGCCTGAGCAGCCACACCCCTCTAGTAGGCATGGCTGAGCTCATCCCCACCAGCAGAACACCTCCACCACAGCCTTCCTTCCACGGGGTGCATATAGCTGTCCAGCATAGGCTCCCCAGTCAGTGCCACGGATGCATTAGTCCTGGGGGCTGATTTGAGGGTGAGAGGGGTTAAGCCTGGGCATGGGGAGGCAGGTTTGGGACTGTGGTGAGTTTGCAGGATGGAGGGTAAAGTTTGAGGAAAGGGGGCATACTTGGGGGCTGAGGCAGGTAAAGCCTGGTGATGGGAGTGGGGATTTGGGGTGTAGAGCCTGGGAAAGGGGTTCTGAAAAATTCTTTGGAGTTTAAAAGGGTTCTGTGGACAAATAAAATTGGGAAACACTGTTCTAGACTTAAAGGAAAGAAAAGTGGACAATGGGCATGGTTAGCTCAAAAGTTCTTCAGAACACACTCATCAAACTGGGCAGCCAGTATGGAGATTCCAGTTATACAGTACCCTCGATTTAATGAACTAATGAGGGGAACAGGTGTCCATTAATGCCAAAACTCCATTATAGCTGAAAGGTTATACTGTGTGATGATGCACTGACCTTCCCTGCCCATCACTCACTCTTATCCTCTCCCCCTTTTTCCCTTTCCTCCATTCTTCCCCTCACGCCTCCATCTCCCTCTCCCAATTATCAGGAGAGGAGCTGAATGTCTCCCTGGCTCCTTCTACCTCCTGCAGCTCTCGGCGCTGCAGCTCCTCCAGCCCCCAGCTCCAAGTTGCGCGTGTGAAGGCGGAGTGTGGCTGCCCCCAACCTGCTAGCGGACGGCAGCCTCCAACACCATGGCTGCTGCTCAGCGCCATTGCAGGCAGCAGTGGCCAGGTGCTGACATGCTCCACGCACACGGGACTGAGCGAGAAGAGCTCCTGCGCCGCACCACAGCCCCTCCCCCAGCTCCTCTGGCCCTGGTGGCCCCAGCTTCTGTGGTGACCTCTACCAGCCTCGCATACTCAGCCACTCTGGCAGCTCCTCCAGCCCTGGCAGCAGCTCTGGTGAGTCTTTGGCATTTATTTATGGCCAGAGGAAGGGGGCTGGCAGACAGTGTCCATTATTGCGGAAGCCTATTATAGCAGGGTCCCTTAAATCAAGGGTTTACTGTATGTGTCTCTTGTCCCACTATATTCTCTGAGTATGTTTTCATTATTTGTGTCTCTAGGTATTAAAGAAAGTGAAGCCAGAATAAGTATATAAACATACTGTGTGAAACACACATTGGGCCAAATTCTGTGGCACCAAACAATGCAGATGTGTAAGTGACACATTGGGTAGACGTGTGTTGGTCAGTAGATGGGCGTGGTGTACCTTGAACCAATTTGGCAGTCAGTCAGCATGAAGTGCAACTTAATGCTGAAGGGTCCAAAAATAGGTGAAGGAAAAATGGATAGAACTCTATTCTGTTTCATTTCTTTTAGGGTGCGTCTACACTGGCATTCCTCTTTCAAAAGAGGTATGCAAATAAGGGACATGGAAAATGCAAATGAGGTGCATATTTGCATATTTGGCACCTCATTTTGCATATTCTTATTTTGAAAGAAGAAAACCAGTGTAGACAGTGCTCTTTCAAAAGTAAACCACATCTTTGAGAGAATCCTTCTTCCCTTTATTTAATGGGAAGAAGGATTCTTTCGAAGATGGGGTTTACTTTTGAAAGAGCAGTATCTCTACTGGTTTTCTTCTTTCGAAGGAAGCACCTTTGAAATAAGAATATGCAAACGAGATGCCAAATATGCACCTCATTTGCATTTTCAATGTCCCTCATTTGCATATCTCTGTCGAAAGAGGAATGCCAGTGTAGACGTACCCTCACTGTGCCGAGCACCACTGTATCTAAGTATCTTTCCATGATTCAATAAACAAAGCGCCCACCATATGTCCTGTGAGGATCTTTGTTCACTCCACAGCTCCTGGATGGAAGTGGGTGTGAATTTTTTTGTTTTTGTTTTTTTTTTGTGTGGCTGGGGGTTGTGTGATGTGTTATGTACTGTCATTGGAAGGCCAGGGCAAAAAGAGAGTACTCTTGTCACTGGAGACAGGGATTTGGGATGGTTCATAAAAATGTATGCTCTGTCTTCTGCACAAATAAGCTCAGTCTTCTGAGTAATAATTGCCTTGGGGCACTGGAACATAAAATATAAGGTCTGTTTTGTTTCTGGATCACGGGGAAAAATGTTCAGGTATCCTTGGCTCAGCCACAGAGTTGAAAATAAGGTCAAACCTTGAATGTATGGTATTATTGTATGGAAGCAAATGCAGTGAACAGAGGTCAGGGTTGGATGAAACAGTCCTGCCTAGCTTTTCTTGAGGTGGCCTTTCCTGCAGCACCTCTTCTGCTCTCTTAAAAGTGCAAGTGACACCCACAGAATGATATTTACACAACTTTGACAGTTACATTCAAACATCCAGGAAAAACTAACAACTGGATGTGGAATTTACTGTTCCATTTACATTGCTCCAGAGTGTGATCTAAAGTGGTATCCTCTTAACACCCCCGATACTCTTAAAACCCTCTTTTGGATTTTGCCCAGTGTGCTGATTGCTGAGCATAAAACTAGAGAAACTCCACTGACTTAAACACTTCCTCTAATTTTATCCTACTGCAATTCAAAGCAGAGCTTAGTTTCCTCTGTTTCAAAGACAATATCAGATATAGCCTCCAGGTGGCTAATCAAAGTCTTACTTACTTAGACTGTTGGTAAGAATATGCAGGTGCATGTTCACTGGATGTTTCCACCGTCATCTGTTGCTGTTGACCACTGGCTTCCTGTGATGAAGATGCTACAGTCTGCGGAGAGGCATCAGCAACGACACCCTATGGAAGTAAATAAGAACAAAACGGCCTTACTGATATTAAATCACATCAGAGAATGGCATGAAGGCGTTCAGCACCATTTCACCACTTCTTTATTTGTGTGGATCTGTACCATTGATTCACGTTGTTGTGAGCGTCTGGGACAGCAGAAACCACATGCTGACGAGACATAAAGACTATCAATTCACAAGGAGATCTGACTTGGCAATGAGAAACAGCCTCAATTCACAGAATGCCTGTAGCACTAACATGCAATAGCGAAAAAGATCTGCGCATTGGGGGGAAATCCCAGCCCTGCCGGAGTCACAAAATTTCTACCGACTTCAGTGGAACCAGGGATTTTATCCAGTCTATGTTATTTTTATTACATACGCCTGGTTACCTGGTTTTATTTGACCTCACACAGATTTTATCATGGTTTAACACTGACTTACACTGTCTGAGAGAAGAATAAAGTCCCACAGAATTTTGGAGTATATTGTGCTGCAATGCATATGGTGCAGGTGCTGTAGCCTGCTTTGAACAGCAGTGTATCTAAATCGCTGTAATGTTTTTCTTTAGAGTGTTTTCTTTTCTAAAACAAATTTAAGGTAAAATATTTTACCTAAAAGGATGTCACACGAATGAGGCTTCGAGGCCAACATGTAAGTATATATTCTGCATTACATGCATCCGACTTGAAAATGGGCAATTACAATTATTCCACTGACAATGACATTTGCTGTCTTCTGGCACGTTTTGTTTTTTTACATTTCTGTTGGCTTGTGAAAGTGGCCATATACTGCTTCCATTACTTCTGTGCATGAATCACATATATGATACCAGCAGAGCTCTTCTGTGAATAGAATTTGTTAGTAGACTGCACTCTGTGGAGCCAGAAGAGGGCGCACAAAGCACTTGGTTTTGTTGTTATCTGAGTCCTATATAAACAATGGGTGGTTCATTTTAAATCTTTGTGACACAGTGGTCAATTTCTTCTTCAGAGGTTCTTAGAGTCCACTGCCTACCACGCCGACCAACACTGGCTCATTTTTGTCCTTGTACTCTTTTGTCTACCTACACCCATCTGTCGTCTCTGGCCTGACTTGTATTGTAAATGCTCTGGGACTGGGAACATATTTTTGTTCTGTGTGTACAGTGCCTCGCACAGTAGAGTGCTTTCCCATGAGTAGGTACTATGTTAATATTAATAAAATAAAATTACTATTAATAATAATAGACAGAGTTTAGCAAATTTGATGGTAGATCTTCTACATTATTTGTTTAGCGATGAATGAATTCAAAGTAAGCATTGTGATAAATGTGGAGCAAACACAATAGTGGCTTTTCCTACCATGTGGTAGATCATTTGGGATTCTGAGAATATGCGGTCATGGAAACTGAGAAAACCATGATGGATCTACTTGAAATAACTGCTTGAAGAGCATCCTCAACTGGCCAAGTCATGGAGCACTAATAGCATCAACTCCAGGGAAGAGACAGATAAAGATTGAAGTATTGAGATAATAGTGCCCCTTGCATTATCACGAAGTAGGAGAGAAGAGGTTAAAAACAGAGAGGATAATACAAATTCAAGATTAATAGCATCTTTATTTCCCAAGCCTCCCTCTTGTTGTGTCAGTTGCCCTTATGAAGATACACAGCAGCGGAGGTTGGGCTGAAGTGCTCCCAGCAGCTTGTGCTCTACAAGGTTGAGTAAGTACTTACTCATTAGAATGTCATCAGCATGACTCAGCCCCAAGGAGGGAGAGAGCGAATCCTTCCTCAAGGATGAAAAAGCACTCAGTCAGTGCAGCATCCTCCACGTCTGTATGTACAAGAGGAAGGTTTCCATTGCTCAATCACTTTTTCTGGTTGCTGTATGTTTTCAGCAATTACCTACACTCACTAAGGACTGCATCAAACTCTATTGCAATTGTCTCTTCTCGAAGCTCTTTGGGTTTGTGGTTTGATTGTTGCTTTTGTTTTCCTGCATTTTCCCATCTCCCTCCCAATATATATAAAATCAAGAATGGCTCATTCCATTTCTTATGCACTGAAACATAAATGTGAAAATAAGAGCACTTGCAGAGCTTAAAAAATCAAAGCCAAAAGAAAAGAAATTTGAAGTGTAATCCCAAAATTAAAGAGCAGCATAAGGTGTGGTTTGGTAAAGCATTATTAGACCCTTCTTGGTATACAATAGGTTCAATGAGGCATAGATTTGTGATTTGTCACCCTTCACCCTATTTGCATGAATGGAAGTGAACTTACTTCAATAGGAACAGCTGTTGCAGGCACAGGAGTGTACTGGGGAATGTAGGTCCCTTGCATAGGTGCAGCAGCGGTCATATACTAAAATAAGTCAAAGGCACATCAATGTTAGAAATAGATAATCACAGTTCAACCACAGAAGACTATATGTGCAACATTGCATAGATTTTGTTACAGTACAGAATGTATTTGCTAGCAAACATTGTATGCCACACCATGATTTTTTTGCTAATAATTTTACTTATAGTTATGAACTGGCAATTAGAATCACACATCTGCAGTGTCTTAGTGATGGTACCTAAAATTGTAAGCAACAGCAAAACTCCACCATGAAGCCTCTGGAGGCTCCATGCCAGTCCCAAACCTGGAGAGAGGAGGAGGGTTGGTGGGATGAGCGGTGATGCGCTGACCGTGAAACAACAATACAAATGAAAGCTAATGCCAGTATAATGAAATGATAAAAATGCTGGCTCGGACCTCACCCAGATAAACAAGATCCATGACACCAATCGAGTGATCAGAGTTGGGTTGATAAGTTGGCTACCAAAAGAAAATGACAACTAACACATATACTAGCAATTGGAAGGTGCAACATCTGAACACTGTGGGCGACTGGAAGATTAGAGCTGCTTCAGAAGGAGATGGAGAGATACCAATGTGATATACTTGGACTGGCAGAGATGCACTGCATGGCATCGGGAAGGATGTGCAGTTGAGAAGTCATTTGGTCAGGAAATGAAACAAAGCATGAGGCAGGAGTCAGATTTCTTCTTAGCAAAAGAGCTAGAGGAGCATTGTTAGGATACAAACTGGTGAGTACAAGAATGATGGTAGCGAGATTTGAAGCAAAAACATTCAGTATCTTGGTCATTCAGGTGTGTGCATCCACCTTGGACAGTATGGAGGAAGAGATTGAGCTATTCTATAAAGACTCGACAAAAATGCTAGAGGAGATACTGAAGACAGACGTGTTGATTGCCAGAGGAGACTGGAATGCAAAGGTTGGAACAGATAATGAAGGTTGGGATAGAATCACAGGAAGGTTTCAACAAGAAGGAAGAAACAAGCAAAGCAAAAAACTACTACAGTTTGTTACAGAGCACAAGATGGTGATCTACACCACGAGATTTCAACAAAAGAACTGCAGGAAGTGGACATGGCAATTGAGTAACAGGAAGACAAAAACATGATCGATATGATCTTGATAAGAAAAAGATGGGTAACATCAGTACAGCAGTGCCGAACTTTCCAAGGAGTTGATATAGACTTGGACCACAGTCTAGTGATCGCAAACATCAAGATGAAACTCAAGAGAAAGTGTAAGATACAGGTTAAGAAAAGAAGAGACATGACGAGACTAGGCAAGGAAGAAATAGGGAATGCGTACAGAATAGTGGTCGAAGAGAAGATTAGGAAAGCGGCCACAAAGAAAGACCTAGATGAGAGAGTCAAAGGGAAAGCCCTGGTGATAGAAGAGGCAGTTGAGCAGACTGTTCCAGAAGAAGAGAAGATCAATAAGAAGTGGATTAAACAGGAGGCCCTGAACTTGGTCCAAGAGAAGAGAGCTTTGAAGGTCAGAAAGGATGTTTCCGAGAGGGTGGAACAGCAATATAGAATGAACTGCAATGAGGTAAGGAGAGCAGCCAGAAATGGTAAGGCAAAATGGTTAAAGGAGCAGTGTAAAGATATAAAGAGATATTATGGAGAATGTAAGACCAGGGAGGTGTATAAAATGATCAGGAATATTAATAGGAAGTGGCAGCCAAAGCAGATGGCGATCAAAGACAAGAATGAAGAGCTGCTCATGAACAAGGAGAAGCTTATGCAGTGATGGATGAGATATCGCACTAACCTATACAAAGCACAGTGGCACCCTAGTGTCTCAGACAGACTGATTGAAGAACTGAAAGAGATATGTCCGCCAAGCATTGAGAGCAAGACAGATATTTTGAGCTAGGAAGTAGAAAGGATATTGAAACAACTGAAGAACAACAAAAGCCCTCAAAATGATAAGATCATGGGAGAGATGATTAAATATGGTGGAGAAAGTATAATTCAGGAAATATACCCACTATGTAATATAGTATGGAAAGAAGGGAAGGAACCTCAGGAATGGAGATGATCCGTGCTAGTGATGATACACAAGAAAGGAAGTGCACTGAAGTACATGAACTACAGAATGATTGCCCTAATGAGTCATCTAGGCAGGGTGCTGATGATGATAGTGATTGAGAGATTAAGATTGCAGATAGAAGAACATCTAGTGGATGAGCAAGCGGGGTTCAGGAAAGATAGAAATACCAGACAGGAGATATTGGGACTAAAATTGATAGGGAGAAAGCTCAACGAAAGAACAAGAACATCTACACTTGCTTCGTCAATTTTCAGGAGGCATTTGCCAGTTTAGATCAGAAAGTGGCTTGGGTGGTGTTTGAGTCATATGGTGTGAATAGCAGACTGATACGATTGTTGAATGATATAAATGACAATGCAGAGGCAGTGGTAAGAACGTGCAGAGAGATGGGAAGCTGGTTTAGAACGAGTAGAGATACGAGACAAGGAGATCTGATATCGCCGAGTATCTTCATCATGAATCTAGAAAGAACAATGGACAAGATTAAGGAAGAGGTAGAAGGTATATCTGAGCATGGGATACATATTAACAACTTGAGGTTCACGGATGATATAGTTATAATTGAGGAAGATAAATAGAAGGTAGCGAAAACAGTGCAGGTGCTGAACGAGGAAGGGAAGCGGTATGGACTGATTATGAACATGGAGATAAGGAAATAGGAAGGAAGATCAATGTAGACGGGATGGAACTAGAAAACGTAGATCAGTTCATGTATCTGGGGAGCAACATAACATATGATCTAGACTGTCAGAAGGAAATAGCGACTGGAACAGCAAAAGCAGGAGTGAGTTTGAAGGCGATGGGTAAGATCTGGAAAAGCAAAGCAATTAGCTTAGGAATGTAGCTGAGCATCTTGAAAACGTGTGTATTCAGCAGCAGAGTGTACAGATGTGAGACATGGGTGGCAATGAAAGATTCGAAGAGAAGAATATTAGTGTTCAAGAGGAGTTGTTATAGAAAGATCCTGAGAATGGAGTGCATGCAGAAGGTCACCAATGAGGTATTATATAGGAAGATATACCAAAAGAGAACCTACTGCACAAGGTTATAAAATGCAAGTTATAGCTATGTGGGCATATTTGCAGAATGAATGACAAATGAAAAATCAAAACTCTGGTATTTGGCATAATGGATAGTTCAAATAGGAGAGGCAGACCCCACAGAGAATGGGTAGATGATATAGTAGGTTGGTGCAGAGCTAGTCTACAGAAACTAAGTCACTCTGCACTGGACAGGGAAAGATGGAACAAAACAGTGAGAAAGGCACTGAGCCCATGGTTGTTGATGATGGTGATGAACGCCAAGACACGATAGTACTCAGTGCTGATGGATTTAGAGTTTACTATTTAATACTAAGGAGACACAATAACATCTCACACAAAGGCTATGTCTACCCTAGAGAATTTTGTTGACAAAACTTGCAGTGCATTTATACACAAAAAGCTTTTTGTCGACAGTCTGTCAGCACAAATGGGCACGTGCATGACAACATTCTGCTTCTCCATGATGAGGAATAATACCTTTGTCAACAGTTTCTGTGAACAAAAAAGCTGTGTAGACACTCCAAGGGGGGGGCCCTTAGTTGACAGACAGGGTTTCCTGTTCACAGGACAGCTCTGTTTGCTGAGGTTCCAGTTTGCATTCTGTTGAGAGAGAGGCCGGGCAGTCTGGCTGCTCTCTGACAACAGCGCAGATTGCTCTTTCTATCTGTTTTTGCATGTGGGTGTATTTCTTGACAGATTTCTGTGGTGTAGATGTAGCCGTAGTGATTATGTAGAAAAGTCTAAAGAAGCTCTTGGAATCCATATTTTTCAATGGTACTTACAAATACCCCAACCGCCCTGCACATAAAAACCCAAACAAACAAAAACAAACAAAAACACCTTAGGGCTAAAACTATTCTTCAAACCTGAATATGGGAACAATTATGTCTGTGGGGATCTGAAGATCTGGAAAGAACAGATATCTGAACATTTCTGTATTTTGTACTTAGGGCCAAACAGAATTTCCTTCTACATATGAATTCTTTTTAATATTTTTGCTGTTCTTTCAACATAACCTCCCTAGTCCAGCACTCTCCGGTCTGGCAATATCCATGGTCTGGCATGATTTTAGTTGGCCACACCCAGAATAAATGGACATCTGCCTAAGTTTCCTGTGGGCCTATAACTTTGTTCACAGCCACCAGCCCTGGCTCTCAGTGTTCTGTACTGTTATTCAACTCTAATTTATCTCTAAATGTCTTCTAAGAGCCCAGTAAGCAGTGGAAGAGTTGGTCATGTGCTAGACAATATTGACTTCCTGTGGTCTGGCAAATTCTCTAGTTTGGCACCAGTCAGAACCCAAGAAGCTGGACTAGAGAGGTCCAACCTGCACTACTTTCTTCTAAGATATTCTCTCACCCAAGCACTACAGGAAATCACTCCTTAATTATGAGTGGATGTGAATTTCACCATTGGTACCGCACTACTCTCTTCATACACAGTATTGCTAAGCAGTTGTTGGCTGCTGACTGTAACAGATGGTTTAAATGATTAAATGTTGCATCAAATATGTGTACGTCAAATTGAGACATTTTTCTTACTTGGTCCTATCTGTGTACTCTGACCAATAAAAATCACAGAGTAAGTTTGTAAGGGAGTGAAAGGAAACCCTGGCAGTGCAGGGGCTAAACAGAGTTTGTTTGCCCAATTAGCCTCACCCCATTTCACCTGCCGCCAGTGTCTGGCCTGCAGGCAGGATAAAAGGAGGGAAGCTAGCCCAGTTTAGGGCTGAGCAGCCAAGAGGCAGGAACTGGCTCTGACACTCGCACGGCCTGAGCCAGAGCTGCCCTTGGGTCGGCCGCTGGAAGACACAGCTCCAAACCCTCCCCAGGCTAAAAGGAGGAGAATCCCAGAGAACCTTCCCCCTAAGGAGGGGAAAACTAGACTCTCAGAGCCATGCCCCAAACTAACACTACAGCCTCTAGTGAGTAGGTTGAAGTCATACACCTTGGGCCCCTCGGCTCCGCAGGGGCCTAGCCACTAGGCCACTCTGCCACTAGAGGGACCTGCCTACAATGTCCAATCTCACAGCTGTCTGGATGGCCTCTCCAACATGTGATCCTCAAAGACACACTAGAGATATGGACCCACCCAGGACATATTTGGCCTTCCTGGCTGAGTTTAGAGTTGCATGCAGGATTTTATTTCATTGCGTGTTTTGAAATACATTTTGAATTCCTTCTTAGAAACTGTATTGTTTGAAATGTCCACAGCGAAACTGCATTATGGTAATGCAAAGAGGGATATAACAGATGCACTGCCTGAGAAATGTTTGGGGGTGCAGAAATGGCATCGACAAGAATACTGAGCGTAAAATTCCACAGTCCTTGCTAACATAAAAGTTCCACTGACTTCAGTAGAAGTTTTGCCTATACGAAAACAGTGATTATGGAGTGTAGGGTACAGACTCACATTAGTTGCACCACATTCTGAATCTGTAAGTAATTATAATGATGCTGAAATTCATTGCACCTTCCTTGAATTAGACCAGAAAGAAACAGGATTGCCACCCATGCATACACAGCCTGCCTCCTGCCACAACTTCCTGACAATATATTTTTGTATCTCTTCAGAGAAACCATTGCTGCACACTGTGTTGTTCAGAATTTCAGTGGTCATTGTCCATCAACCAATAATCTTAAAGCCAAATATCCCTCTTGTACTGCAGCATATAGTAGGGATATTCTCTGGCCATGAGCATTAGTCACTGAGGAGAGTATTATAAGAATGTGAGTCTGCTCAGTTTCTTTACTCATACACTCTGCTTTGTAGCACAGTGTCATCTGGTGCTACATCAATCTATAGCAGTCTTCTACATTAATTGTTAACTGTTACTTGAAATGCTCACGCACAGTTTCACAAAGCCTGCTTTAAATTCTCATTGTTTGTTTCTCTCAAGGAAATTATTTTAAAATTAAAAACAATCATATAAAGGAGACAAAAAAGCAGTTCTAGGGCAATGTTGTTTTCTTGTAAGCTCTTCCTGCGACCCAGCAGAAAATCAGCATCTGTGCTCTGAATCACTATATGTGATTCCTCCTTTGTTCATCTTAGTTTGATTCATCTTAGTTTGCCCATGAACACATAGCTAAACAAAATCTTAGGAAACACCACATGATTATTAAACCACTTTTAAAATCAGGCAATTTTATCTGTTTCAATAATTGTCATCAGTGAGTTCCACAGGACAACTACGGAGGTATGCATGAAATAAGGTTTGTTTTAGTAGTTCTTAAAGTACTGCCCTTTCGGATACAAGAGAATCAGGAGACTATTTCCAGATCTGACACATCAAATGACTTTCGGTAAGTCCCTTTGTCTCTCATTGTGGCCGTGTCTACACTGGCACAAAACTCTGAAATGGCCATGCAAATGGCCAAATCGAAGATTACCAACGAGCTCATAGGAATAAGGGGATTTGGAAATTGGCGGGGTCCTTTCGAAAAGGACCCCTGTCTGGATGAGCTGCGCAGGAGCGAAACGCAGCCATTTCGAAGAGCCAGGGCCGGCAGCATGCTAATGAGGTGCTGAATATGCATTTCAGTGCCTCATTAGTAATCCTTGATTTGGCCATTTGCATGGCCATTTCAGAGTTTTGTGCCAGTGTAGATGTAGCCTGTATGATTTTCTCCTACTGTAAAAGATCATAATACACACTTCTATTTGAAAGTGCCTTAAGCTCAATGGATAAAAAGCACAGTGGGCCAAATTTCACTGCCTGTTTAGCTCACTGACAGAAATGGAGCTAAACTGGCAGAAAATTTAGCTCCATAAGTGTTGTGCCAATCTTGCAATAAGATGCATCAATATATGTTCGGGTGTGCCTATATAGCAGAGGTAATGTCCTCTTTGGGGGGTGCAGTTTCTAAATTCCACTAATTTGTTGCTCATTATTTGGCGCATGCAGACAATGCTGGCTTAAACTAATGGTTCCATAGTCTGCTTTAACATAATGCTGTTTTAAACAGTACTACATTGAAGCACTCTAGGGATCTTTTTGTGCACACCAGCAGGATCAACAAGGACCGAATAATGAGCAACACGTTAATAATGAGCAACACGTTAATAATGAGTAACCAAATAATGGAACATTCCCCAAGAATATTATGCTGATTTCTCCTGAAAGGCAAGGTAGGTAGGATGAGGGGCTATAATTTGTTTATATCAGGGTATAAAACTGTATCTCAGGGAATATCTTTGGTCAGCGGAGGAGCACAGCTCAGTGGAAAGTCCTACCACTGACTGAGCTGCATCTGTTGTCACAGGTATATATGTCTTAATATCTGGCAGGTTCTATTCCCATGCTTTGTCAACAATCAACCTGGCTGGATGCCCTCATCCCTTAACAGATCTTGTGATCACTGGGCTGTTCACTAGAGGTCTGGTGTCTCTGTGTACAGCTGGGACAGCACACAGGGAGAACATACGCATGCAGCCGAACATCTGACCACATCTGATGATCCAGTTCTGGTGAGTTTCCAGAGGCCGGAGTGATACCAGAGTTACAGGACCTCAGTGTATTCAGTTTCCCATGGCACTAGGCACTGATGCAGGGGAGGCCTCTGCTAGGAGATCCGCACAGAGCTTTCTTCTTTCAACCACTCTCCCATATTTTACTGCAAGGAGGGGGACGTGAGATACACACACACAAACACACACACACTTGCTCAGCTTACAAGTGAACAGAAGACTTAACTAAAATGCAAATGAAGTTTCATTGCTGCCAAAATGGAAATAGGATCTAAAGAGCCAGCCCTGCTCCTTTTTTCTCATGTCATCATCAGCACTGGAGATTCCACAATGCAAATGTAGTTAGCTATTTTGGTATATGTGCACAAGTCAGAACAGACTATAGCACACTCTCCCAGGACTGTATTGGCTTTTGAAGAGGACAAAGAATAGTACTGCTAAGACACAGGGTACTGTAAAATGGTGTCTGTCTGGCACAATCATTTTTCTGACCATAAATACATTTTAACAACTGACCATTTCTACCAAGAAAAATGACAGAGATAGCCGTGTTAGTCTGTAAGAAAAAGTAACAGTGTTGGCAGTGCTGAAAATTCCTATTTACTATTAAACTGGTATTGTGTTCATATACTGTCCCTAGAGTACCTGAGGTTTATGATCACAGAGTGCAAGATTCTAGTGCAATGCAGACCTCAGGATATCTTACTGCTTAATTTCAAGCCTTGTTTATTATGGACACCAATTGAGCTTGTATTGATTCATCTCACACTTTCTTCTAGGGTTTTTTTTTTGTCTGTCTGAGGACACAAAGTATAGAGGACAAAGTCACAAAAATCTAAGCAAATGTAAAGAAATATGTACCTTTTGCACCACAAAGTTTTACAGCCTTTGAGACTATTATCTATTGATTTGTTCAGACTGTTTCTAGTCTAGTTGCTTCTTATTTTAAGATAATATATTTCAAATAGAAGAAGCCTGGGGGATATAAATAATTAACTTCCTTGGTCACAATAAGTCTCATTATGTGCTACATAATGAAAGCTGAATAGGGATGGGTGGCATAACAATACTGATCAAATTTTCCTGGTTCAGCCATCACAACATCAGAGGAATTCGGAAAATAACATTTAATAAATTTAATTCTACGCTAGATACAGACTGTAACTTTAATTCACACTGAGTAGCCCTGCGATAGTTAATGGGACTGCTCACATGAATATGAGTTGT
Source organism: Carettochelys insculpta (assembly GCF_033958435.1). Lineage (NCBI taxonomy): Eukaryota > Metazoa > Chordata > Testudines > Carettochelyidae > Carettochelys > Carettochelys insculpta. The sequence goes on from NC_134138.1 coordinate 203,280,807, forward strand.
AGGATGAGGCCTTTAGAAGTGTGAAAAACCCTCCTTGGTTGTTTCACAGCTGTTGGTCTGATTTACAATTATTTAAGGATCAAAAAGATACTGTGAATCCTGTGAAGTTCTTCTCTCACTGTAACACTTTACATACTCAGGACAATACTCAGCTACTTTTCAGCTGAACTCAGAAACAAATGGAGGCACCTATTCACATTTTGGTGAGCACTTACACAGGAACTGTCCTACTGAAGTACATTTAAATGGGACCACTCAGACGGATAGGTGCTAACCAGTATGAACCAGGGTTCCACAGTCTCATCCTTAGTGAATATCTGTATTGTGATGAAATCCAGATCTTGTGTGTGCTGGACCACACTGATAATAGCTAGCATTTTAGGATCAACAGAATTAATGCCAGTTCTTGCTTACGATCCAAGATGTCTAGACGCTGCATCACCAATAGAGCTACATGAAAACATTTGTAACACTGGAGAAACTGATGAAAGTCACACTGTTCCTGGATACATTTTAATTATAAATTTCTCCCTTGGGAAAACTGCCTTTCTGTCTTAGAATCTCCTCTCTACCACATGGTGGGGAGACTACTGATTGCCTGAATTTTGTGAAACTTTTAACAAAATATAGAATACAAATTCTCTTTGGGGCATTTTGGATTCTACTTTCTCATTTGGTAATTCCCAGTTCCCTGATTACTTTTTTACTGTGTTCTTCAAATCTGTGTTCTGGCAAGACCAAGTTATAGTTCAATGAAATATACCTCCCAGCAACCATAGTTTCTGATTTTTTGATTTGGGGGCTCCAGTCTTTGCTATGTTTCTTAGAGCTTTATTGGTAATTTTATAATTCCCCATTTAGAAGATGTGGCAAACAAAATGATTATTTTTGCACATATTTCAGTATTCTTCTCCATTGTTATCATAGTGGTCTTAAATACAATATGACTTGATGACATAAACTTATCCCAGCATGGGCAAGAATAGCACCCTTCATTCAACAGAGTCCAGTCGCTGGGCTATCTCATTCATTGCTCAAGTAAAAACTAGAGATCCTTATATTTCAACTCCTTACCCTGCTTCTCCTTAACACCAATGGATTTACAAACACTAAATACCACTTCCCCTTCAACTTTCCTAATGAGATAGTACCCAATTCTCTGAGCAAGTGAGATGAAGGTAGAAAGAGGAATACTTCAACAACTCTAGTTCCAGTCTAATCTCATTTTCTCTTTGTAAACTCCAAGTATGCTTCGCAAACCCTTACTTTTCGAAATGAGACCAATGAAAAGGGGTCAGAAGAATATTGCAGATGAGCTAAGTATAGGGTGACCACATTGCCATATGGCAAATACAGGACATCGGCCTCTGGGAATGGGAGCGGGGCTGCTGGCCCATGTCAGGGCTCCTTGGCAATGGGGGATTCTGCTCCAGGATGAGACACCAGGGATGGGGGCTCCACAGCATCCAATGGGGAGGCACCAGGGATGAAGGGGAGTGGAGGATGGGGGGTCCAGAACCCTCAGGTCGGGGGGGGGCATGTTCCAAAGCCTTCGTGCCCGGGGGCCAAGGAAATGAAGCAGGAGCTGCCTCCCTGAGGCATGGGAAGCTGGGAAATGAGGCAGCTGACTGGTGGAGGGGTTCCCTGGCAGTGGGAGTTGTCTCTCCTCAGTGTAGGGCACCAGGGAATGAGGCAGCCACCCCATTGTGGAGTTTGCCAGCAGTAAGGGCTGCCACCTTGTGGTGCCAGGGAAGGGGGCGGGTGCCAGGGAAGGGGGCAGCTGCCCTACAGAGGAGCTCCCCTTAACAGGAGTTGCTACAACAAGGCACAGAGCTCCAGGAAACAGGGCAGCCACCCAGTGAGGGAGCTGTCTGGCAGAAGAGGCTGCCACCCCAAAATAGAGGGTGCCAGGGAACAGGAGCCCCACAAAATACAAGACAATTTGCCTATTTTTTAAACAGCTTAAATAAAGGACTGTCCTGTAAAAACTGGATGGATGGTCACCCTGGCTAAGAAGCTCCTTACATAATAAATCTTTTTTTAATTTCTCCAGCTCAAGCTTGCTAGTGCAGCGGAGTGAAAAGGACCTTTCAGATAAAGCCTAATTTTTTAATACAAGTGGCAGTGAATTCAGCCAGATTGCCACACATAGCCAGGGACGACACACACACACTTAAATATTAAGCACAGCATTTGTAACAACTACAGTAAATGTAAACAGCACTCCAGGAATGCCTCTAGAAACAGACAAACCACACACACCAAAATTGACATGCACATTCTAGCCAATTCGAGGAACTGAAACGATGGAAAAAGACTTTACCTGTATGTTTGTTCGAATGTTTAAAATCATTTTCAGAGAGCATATCAATTAACATAAATACATATATATACACTTAAACTATGTCTACACTGCCCCTCTTTTTGGAAAGAGTATGCAAATACAGCTGATCGAAAATGCAAATGAGGACTGGATTTAAATATCTCATGCCTCATTTGCATACTCCCACAGGATCTCGCTTCTGAAGGAGCTGTTTTTGAAAGCCAAAACAGCTGTGTAGACAGGGTTGATTTGAAAGAAAGCCCCTTCTTTCAAAAGCACCCTTCTTCCTAATTTTTTTCAGGAAACAATCCACACCAGGATTTTCTGACATGACAGGTTTAACTTGTCTACTTATTTCTGTAGCATGTTATTGATCTTTAAGGATAAGGAGCAGAGTGCCTTCTAGGTTCAGAAATTCAATTAAAAGCAGATAACTGGAAGCATAGGAAAGGCAGAAACACATTAAAGATCAATAAGTATAATTATTGATCATTTCTTTGAAGCAGAAGGAATTTTACAATCACCTGTGTAGAAATAGTAACAGAGAGGTAGCCATGTTAGTCTATACCCTCCGCAACAAACCATCAGTTATGTAGCCCTTAAAGACTAACAAAGTAATTTATTAGGTGATGAGCTTTTGTGGGGCAGACCCACTTTTTCAGATCTAGAGAAGTGGGTCTGCCCCACAAAAGCTCATCGCCTAATAAATCATTTTGTTAGTCTTTCAGGCGCTACATGACTGCTTGCTTGTTCTGTGTGGAAATGTATATACAGATCAGAGTTATGATACAAGGAACTACTCGCAAACACCATTGAGAAAACACCTGTAGAGCTCATATGTGATTTGAAAGACAGTACTGCTTGGCTCTTTGTCCCTACAAGATTTCTAGAATCCAAATACTTCTGTTAGTTGTAAAGAAAGATTTTTATTGAAAAAAAAGTCATTTTAAGGCTTTTTGGTGGATTACATCATAAAGAAGAGCATAAGAACGGCCATACTGGGTCAGACCAAAGGTTCTTGTAGCCTAGTATCCTGGCTTCAAACAGTGGCCAATGCCTGGTGTCCCAGAGGAATAAACAGAACAGGTAATCATCAGGTGATCCTTCCCCTGTCACCCATTCCCAACTTCTGATAAACAGAGGCTTCTGACACCATTCCTACCCATCCTTGCTAATAGCACTATACAATAATATACGATCAGAGGATGAGTGTAAAGGTATGTTCAATGGAAAATGAAACTATCATTAAACTTAAAAAGTATTATATTTTAGCATATTAGAATACAAAAATATTCTTTTCCACAGAAAAAGAGATCTGTTCAGCTTTATTCACGTCATAAATTGCAATGATCATTAGTTTGGGCCGTGTTTAGTAGCAGGAGAAGGCATTTAATTTTTTTTCTATATACTTCAAAATCCTGCTGTCCATAGTTAGTATCTACTGAGGGAAAATGCAGATAAAAGTTAATGGCTGTTCTTCTAAAGGACTGATTAAGACACCTAAAGGATTTGGACCTAAATATTCTATTTATCCACTATCAAAACAAAAAGCAGTTGTTTTGATAGTGTATAGACTAGCACGGCTTCCTCTCTGTTACTATTTATCCACTGTGAAGGGGAGTAACGGCATGGTATTCAACTCTGAAAAGTGCCCCCTCCTCCTAGTTAGGTTTGTCTGTAGTCTTTCTGTTTATGTTGACCCATGTTGGTGTTTTTCAGCTCTCAAACTGAGTGACACACACCACTTGTGAAATACAACAAACCCCTTCTAGCCTCTACAGGCTTTAACTTGACCCAGCCCTAGTATGGGCCACATTCCTAGGGCTTCCTACTTGGAGACACCATTTTCCTGAGGCCCTCTTCTGCCTGAGTCCCAGCAGCTAGCCAGGAACTCTGGCTTTGCTCGCCCAGTCCCTGTCAGCAGACTCATCTGTCAGTGGTCATGCTGGTCCTTTAGTCAGCCAGGAATCCTTCCTCTGCAACCATTCTGGGAAGCTTGGACGACTTCTCTTCTACCTCCTCTCTGAGGAGTTGTCTATACTTAATGGAGGATCAGTACAGTGGTGATTGATTACCTAGGGGGTAATTCAGTGGGCCTATTGAAGACCTGCTAAATTGCCTTCTGATCACTTTCCCGTTGACTCTAATAGGCCAACAAAATGACTACATCTCCACTTCCCCCTTCTTTGAAGGGAGCATGGAAATCAGGCTGATGGGAGATTATTAATGAAGTGCTGCGATGCTTATGCAGCACTTCATTAGGCTAATTCTCCCCCCGCAGCAACTTCAAAGTGTCAAACTTTGAAGTGGTGGCAGCTACATGGCATGCTAGCACTTCGAAGTTTCACACTTTGAAGTTGCTGTGGGAGAGACTTAGCCTAATGAAGTGCTGCATAAGCATCACAGCACTTCGTTAGTAATCTCCCATCAGCCTGATTACCATGCCCCTTTTGAAGAAGGGGGCAAGTGTAGATGTAGCCAAGAAGAGTTTCTCACATCAACTCCTCATAGTGGAGAACCTGCAATAACTTGACCTAATGATCATTGACTCTACCAATGGTATTCATGCAGCTAGAGTTGCGTAAATTAGGTCAGCTTTGCCCCATAGTGTAGACTTTCCCGGAGATGAGGTGTGGCGAGACCCTGAGGTTCGCACAAAGGGCCTCTGGACATAATCACTCACATCACAAGCGCTTAGTAAATTGTGTCACATTAAATCTATGCCAAGGCAATCTTATAGGGAAGTGGAAATGCATTTTATCAGGGTTCTGATTAAGCGTATTTAACTGCATTATCAGTTCGGAAGACAACACTGATCTGCTGTGCTATATCACCAGGATTCAGTATGGACTGGGGGTTACAGGATTGAGCCTCTGCATTTTTACCACCAGAAACAAAATACTGGACATGTTACAGACTAAACAGTTCTTACTCTTTTGCTTGAACTGGGAGAGGTGTGTGGGATGAAGATGCAAGAGAAAGAAACAATCAAATAATATGCTGAAAGAGAATGAAGCAAACAGACAATTATTTGGATTCTCTCTCTTGTGCTATATGCTTTCCTTCTTTACTGCATTATCATAGTGCTCTCCTACCCTGCTCAGATTTATACTGCAATTTTACAATGGTTCTTCTCCTGTGTCCATCCCATTTTGAGCACTGTGTGTCCTGTGTATTATATGCTAATCAGGCAAGCAGCTCCTGCTTTCTGCACATTGTGGAAAGATGTCTCATTCTGACGGGAAAATGTGATAAGCAGCTAGTGCTGATGAAATGTGAGTGGAATGATCTTTCACGCTGACTTCAGGCTGAATGTCTTTTAATACTGGTAGGTGGTTAAGGCCTAGAGAACAAGAACCTTTTTGAAAAAAGCAAACAACCTTTCTCCAGAATGCCTTATTTAATATAGCTTTATGGCTGTGCTTAGTACTCATTTCCCCAGGAATTATATTAACAATGATTGAAAGGGCCAATGGAACAGATGTGCTTTGGTGTTCCAAACACCATTCCAAGGCTGTTGCCTGTGTGGCAGAGCTCCAAAGGAGACAGATCCTTGCACATACACATTAATGATCACCAATCTGTACCAATTCCCTGAACTCTGAGCTATTCTGGGTAACACAAATATCAATGGTATACACTTTAATGTAAAGCAATACCTAAGCAAGTCAGGGCTCAGTGAAAAGCAATTCAATTCAATAGAAACAAAAATTAATCGGTCTTCTCTCCACAAAGTCCGGTGTATTGATTCTAAATAATTTTAGAGAGCAACAAAAAATAAAATTATATAAAAGTACAAGAGGAGCAGCTCCGAGGTAAATGCTTGAAAGAAGAACAGGCAACAATGGGTGCTCTTATTGCAATTTTATTCAGGTTGTCAATTTAAAAAAAAAACAACCCACAACCAATCCCAGATGAAGGAGCTTGAAACACAAAAAATCACAAAGCCAAGTAACACTGGGGAAGAAATTAATACACTTACAAACATCCATATTTCATCCTTATGAACTCTCCGTGCAGCACTTAAGGGGTACAAGTTAAATGGTTGGCAGACAGATGCGATACGTTATGACTCAAAATGTTTGGTTGCCAGCCTGAAAGGCTGACATTTTTTGCTGAAAAACCTTTAAGGTAAACTGACTCTGTGTCTGCTGGCATGCTGCCATTTTTTTATAAGCTCTTATTACAATAGTGTATTTCTAATGGATTGGGTACGGTGCTTTTCCATTTTGCTAATGAGAAAAGCTAAAGGCCATTACTTGTTCTGATTAAGTTCCCTGAGGGAAGGAATGTGATGTGTATATTAGCAGGGCACACAACGGGAAGTATGTGGCATTGGTAATCAATCAGATGAGAGGTAGACAAAAAATACTGAAATTTTATCCTGTGACTACAGAGGAATAAGGCTTGGAAAGACAAAAGGTATCTTTAAAAGGTGACTTAGGAGAATCAGTTATAATGATATTAGTATGATCAATGATTATGGCTACTATCTGGGAAAAATGTAATTACCAAAATGAAAACTTCCAAATGGCAAGCACTGATCAAGGGCAAAAGCATTGTCGTATTTCTAAGAGTACTGTCAACTCTCATTCAAGCAATGTATTACAGTGACTTCTATCAGAATTACACTACTAAAACAGTTCATCTGTGTTTCCCTAGCTTGGAAGAGAACAAAATAAAAAAGGGGATTGTGAAAATGTGCTCTGATTTTAAAAACTTAGCTAAATCTCAGCCCAGGGGCAAGTTAAACATGTAATACTTAAAAAAAAATGAGAAAAACGATTAATGGTTTTATGGCCTTTTTTCCCTGCAGTTCTGAACACTCGTAAAGGCTGTGGCCACACTTAGCCAAAACTTTGAAATGGCCATGCTAATGGCCAAATCGAAGAACACTAATAAGGTGCTGAAATGAATATTCAGCACCTCATTAGCATGCTGCCTGACACAGCACTTTGAAAGTGCCACTTTCGAACATGCGCAGCTTGGCTACATGGGGATCCTTTTCAAAAGGACCCCCATGTAGCTGAGCCGCACGTGTTCGAAAGCAGAAATTTCGAAGTGCTGAGGCCGACAGCATGCTAATAAGGCACTGAATATTCATTTCAGCGCCTTATTAGTATGCTTTGATTTGGCCATTAGCATGGCCATTTCGAAGTTTTGGCCAAGTGTGGCCACAACCAAATAGTTTCAACTGAAGTAAAACAGGATTCTGTAGACCACTGATTTGTTACTTTTAAAGGGCATTCAATCAACAAAGTACCATAAGGAGTAATCCTCTATTTGTAGGGAGATGGACTGAATGATCTAATAAGTTCTTCTATCTCTGACATCTACAGCTTCATCAATGAGTAGGATCTTTGACAAATTTTAAATGGTTGATACTGAAGCCTGCAGACCCATATTCATACCTTTTTAAAGGACTTTTCATGTAAAGACTGAAACCATAAGATACATGCCTCAAGTCACAAGTGAAGTCAATGGAGTCAGATGCACATATTCTTAGGATACAGTTACACTACCTGGGAGCTCAACCTGCCAGGGTAAATCTCCTGGGGTTTGATTTTTGCGCACTTAGTGGGGAGGTGTGAAATCGAACTATCAAGGGTTGAGAGTTGACCCCTGTACTCCTCATTATTGCAAGAAATAAGGGAGGGAGTTTCTCCCGTCGAGTTCCCTTACTGAAGATGGACAGATAAGTGAATCGTAGGTATGTTGATTCCAGCTATGCAACTGCTGTAGCATATCTATGATTATAAGGTCTAGTGTAGACCTGGCCTATGTCAGGATAAGATCCTTTAAGCACATCTACAACACACTGTACTTGTACTACACACATAATTCATAGTACGCTAATTCAAATTAATACCATAATTGTTGCTGAGAGTCAAAAAAGAGCTATGCCTATGGATGACTTCTCAAATGTACATTGATGTGATACATTACTACAGTCTGAGATGCCAAAAATCTCATGTCCTCTGATTGCAGTGATGAAACCTGTAGGATGAAGGACCTCATACCTCCAGTGAGACTGCCTCAGTATTAACTTGGTTGGGTTTCCTTCCTCAACTGTCTCCTCCCCTACAGATTATATTTGTGAGTCAATATGGTGATTATTCGGAGATCAATTTGTTTGTGAGTTTAACACCCTGCTACTTTCATGACGGGTGTGAAAAAACAAAATAAATATTGAAAAGAAATGCTGTGTTTCAAATTTGGGAAATGGCTTCTCCCCTACCTCAGTCAGGGGTGACCCTGAAAGCACACACTATTAATTCTTATGAATGGCACCACATGAACATCACAGAGGGTCTGGGAAAAGCAGAAAAAGGCCACCTACTGCTATTGTATCAATATCCAATCCTCTCTAGGTTTCATTTGAGCCTTAAATGTAAAAGATACTACATAGCCTAATAACAGTATCACTAAGCATTTGAGGTATCTCTGCTACATTCCTGAAAGAAAGGCCACACACTACACAATTGTATTTTAGCACATATGGTCAAGCAATCAGGGTGGGTTAAAACATTCTGTTCTGTTCTAAAACCACAGCCTAGTTAGCAAATTGCTCTTCCCATAGGAATCTTGCAAGCTTTATTTTTGGGCTTGGTTGTACCTTCCGGTTCTTTAATGTACTCTTTCGGCTTTGGTGCATTAGCCATATGGCACACCAGCTGACCGAGGGGCTCAAACGTCCTCATTTACACCGACAATAGCACTGTTGCAAAATGTTCCCCTTTCTGTTTTCTATGCAAAACCCACTTTCAAAACCAAGATAAACGGCAGGGAACATATTTGCAGTTGAGAAAGCCATAATTGTGCCACAGCCAAAAAGAATGTGACAAACAATATGACAAAGTGGCCACTTTTCCACTGAAGAAATGACTTTATATCAATACCTTTAAGGTCGCAGGACTTACAAGATTCACCTTACAAAGAAGAACCTCTAATGACCTGTGTATGTTATGTAGTATACCTAAGCTTCTGCTGAAATAGAAATCAATAGGGTTAATGTTTCAAAGGTATGAGAGTGGCTGTTCCTGAGGATGTAGGAAGGAGTTTGCACAGTTACTGGCTGATTTCTGAGGTGATGAATTTTGCCTCTGGGGAAGTGAGTCAGCCAACCTGTACTGCAGTAACATCCCCTTCCAGTCTTCAAGGAATTGTAATTGTGCAAATTGAGACAGCAGCTGCTTAACTATCATTCTGGCCTTGGGACTGAAATTTTTTGCTTACAGTGAAAGATCATGAGAAAGGATACAAGCAAATTAAAGTGAAAAACAGAGCAAATAAAAAAGAAAAAGTATAGCCACCAAAGAACTGCACTACCAGTATGATTAGTGACATATGCAGCGTATTTTCCTTGACGTTACCTATGTGGCATTATAAGAGTTATTAATGTATACACAGTGCTCTGAAAATACATACTGTAATATGTGCTGTTACCTCTGCCTACTTAGGTATATCACTATGATGGGGTGGACTAGGCTTTACGGCTCCCTACTAGAGGCCTGCGGTCCTGTCACTCCCCACTCCAGAAAAGGTAGTGGAAAGGTCCTCAAAGTATGCTAGAGTGGCTACAGGGAAGGCAGCCAATCAGGGCCCAGGAAGCCAGTATAAAGAAAGCTGCTGGGCCAGAGCCACTAAGTTGCTCTTTGAAGTTCAAGGTATGAAGATTGGGGGATTAGAGGAGTGGGAGAGAGCAGTACTGTGGACAGTTCACCGTGGAGACTTTTTTTGCAGATTGGACTGAGGCCCAGGGGTGGCTACTGAAGACTGGGCTTGGCTGGTAGGAAGAGCTGAAGAACCCTGGAGCGAGTGCTGCTGGGACCTTGAGACAAAGAATGAGGGCACATGCACTTAGCCAGGGGGTGCTCGTGAGAGGTAAGTGTGTCCATGTTACAATCTCACAAGTGATTGCAATCACATTTTTCTCACTATGAAGAACATATATGACTGATTCTCTTATGCAGAACTACTGCTTCTAAATAAAAATAAGAAAATTAGGATTAGAATATCAAAAGAATAACCCAAGACTATACATGCTGCTTCTGTTTGAATCAAAAGTTTCTATAAAGATCCCATAGCTAGCTAAATAGAACTGATCATACAGGAGGAGCTTAGAATGAAGCATGGTTGTTGCACCATTGCAGTTTGCAATGGGCATAGCTCCATATGCAAAGGTCTATAAGGAATAATTATGGTCCAGAGGCACTAATCCTTTAAGCCACTGCACCACTCCAACACAAACAGTCTGGTTTACTCTTTCACACTCTATTCCTGATTTTCTAATTTTTATTTAAAAGTAGCAATTATTCAGAAGGGAATTAATTAAATATGCTCTTCATACTGAGAAGAATGGAACTGCAATTTTTGTGAGATATACTGAAGCAAGCAGAAATAACAACACTTGTAATTGCAATCGTACATTATTACCTCTTGGTAACAATATCTAGCAGAATGTGCAATGTAATAAAATTCCTAGTTTCAAAATTAAGCTTAAATAGCTGCCATGGGGCATTGGCTCATATTTTTTCTCCTTCAAAACGCATGGAAATGTAACATTGATCATGAAATTTACCAGAAAATTAATGAGAATGGATTTATAAACCTTCAAATATATCATTGTATTCCTTGCCTTCCATTGCAAGTTAGTTACTTTAAGGTTTCCTATCATTCATTTTTGATTCCCAACTCCTTCAGATTTGGTTTTAAACAAAGGCCAAGGAATCCCCTGAAGATCTCTGTCCTTTCCTAGCTATAGTCACACAGGCTATGTCTACACAACAGCATTATTTTGAAATAACTCCTTCTGGAATAGCTATTCTGAAATAATTTACTTTGAAATAACAGCTACACACAAAAATGCATTTCAGAATAGCACTCAGCTATTTTCAAAGAGCATATCTGGACATATAGGCCACATACACACAGTACTGCCCTTCTTGAAGGGACATGCGAATAAGTGAGAGAGAAAATTCAAATGAAGCATGGATTTACATACCACACTCCATTTGCATATTCACACACAATATCACTTCTGGAAGACCCTTTTCCAGAAGCAAAAACAGCCATGTAGACAGGGTTCTCTCAGAAGAAAACCCCCTTCTGGAAGAACACTTATTCCTCAAATCTGGCCCCTTTTTGAAAGAACACGTGGAGCATCTACACACAAAATGTGCTCTTTCAATCTGAAATTGAAAGAATGCAGCTCTTCTTCCAGAAGCCCTCTTCCACTCCCAGATCAGGAAGAGGGCCTTCTTTTGAAAGATTCTTTGCTTTAAAAAAAAAAAAAAAAAGCATGTGCTGATGCTCCATAGGCCCTATTTTCAAAAGACCGGTCCTCATGGCATCAGATTTTTTGATCCCCTGACCCGTTCTTTCAAAACTGCAGGGGCTGTGTGGACACTCTGTATTGAAACTGCGGATCAACCTTTCAATCCACTTTTCTGTGTATGGATGCACTCTTTTCAAAAGAAGTTTTTTCAGAAGAGATCTTCCACAAGAACTTGTTTTAAAATATCACCGCATATTAGACGTAGCCAGTGTCTATTTTGAAAGAGTGCCATTGGACGCTATTATGACTTATTTCAAAACAGTGCTATTCTGTGTCTTAACAGTGCCTATTTCAAAATAGCTATTTTCAAATACGTGTTATTCCTCCTGCAATGAGGTTTACAAAATTTGAAATAACGTGCCTGCTATTTTGAATTTATTTAGAAATACTGTGTGCATAGTGTAGAAGCTTGCAAATTTATTTGGAAATAATGTCTGTTATTCCAAAATAACAATGTTCTGTGGAAGTGGCTACAAAGACATAGCATAGAAATAAAGTAAAGGAAACCCATTTGCTGAGCCAATATAGCTTGAACATAATTTACTTATTTTCTACTGATCAGTTCATTACCTACCCCAACTTGACAAGCATAGATGAAGATGTTATCATTAAAATGTTGGTTTTACAGCTATGTCTTGCCCCATATCTTACTTACCACCAAACTTTAATAGGTGGCTGAGCAATTGAATTAATTTTCCAGGACATATTTACAATGGAAAACTATGGCTGAATGAGTAAAACTAAGACACTTCTTTGCTGCCAGAATCAACAACCCTCTTCTAAGAAAGCTATGTCACCCTCACAGCAGGTCAGTTATAGGGACAGTCAACTGCTGCGTTTTTACCAGTAGCAACTTGTGTGGTGATGGAATGGTGGAGAGGTGGTCTTGATAACCAGGTCACTGGACTATGTGTGGTAGACAATTACCATCTCATTGAAAGAGACGGGACAGAAACATTGGGCGAGTGAAGGGGCAGAAGCCAGCAACAACATGCGAGGTGAGAGTAGGAGCCAGTGCTTCAGCATTACAGAAAGTTAAGACAGAAAAGGATATAATACCAAACCATAGGCACCCTTAAGCTTCACTAGGAAAGAGTTCAAAGGAGAGTGATGACACTAATTCAGGGAATGGAAAGATGAGATCAGTGGGAGGAAAAGCTTCAAGAGACGCTTGTTCAGCATAAGTAAACAGGAAATAAAGACTGCAGTGTATTTAGTAATCTGGATGTTTAGGTACCAGACCTCAGCTGGACCTGGTTGTTGGCACAAGAAACAATGCCACTGTTGCGACTAAAAACCCACTGTTAACTGTTTAGGGCACTTTTGCAGGCACACAGTGTGTTGAGAGGTCAAGGGCCCTTCCCCATACCTGTATCTTTGTAAACCCGATTCAGTGGCCAATGGAAAATTCAAAAGAATGGTGCACCTTGTCCTTCCTGTTGAACACTGGAGACTTAGGCCGTGTCTACACGAGCCCCAAACTTCGAAATGGCCACGCAAATGGCCATTTCGAAGTTTACTAATGAAGCGCTGAAATGCATATTCAGCGCTTCATTAGCATACGGGCGGCAGCCGCACTTCGAAATTTACGCGCCTTGCCGCCGAGCGTCTCGTCCCGACGGGGCTCCTTTTCGAAAGGACCCCGCTTACTTTGAAGTCCCCTTATTCCCGTGAGCTGATGGGAATAAGGGGACTTCGAAGTAAGCGGGGTCCTTTCAAAAAGGAGCCCCGTCGGGACAAGATGCGCAGCGGCGAGGCGCGTCAATTTCGAAGTGCGGCTGCCGCCCGTATGCTAATGAAGCGCTGAATATGCATTTCAGCACTTCATTAGTAAACTTCGAAATGGCCATTTGCGTGGCCATTTCGAAGTTTGGGGCACGTGTAGACACGGCCTGAGAGAAGGCTCATACCTCTGACAAGTGGAATCGTTCCCTGACCTCATTGGCATAGGCTGGTGTAGTTCTAATTTGTCTCATGACTTAAAACAGCCATGTTAAAACATTTATTTCCCTTGCTAGAAAAACAACTCAGTTGAGCAAACGCCTCAGTAGAGTTTAATAACAAGTGCTGAGTGAGCTCTTCTACAGTAACAATTGGCTATAATGGTACTTCCAAACTGAGTCTTTTCAGACCATGAGGATTCCACAACTATATAACACAGACTGAATTTCACATAATTCACCAATAATAATAATATCATCCAAGGGCACGGAGGTTATTGCCATCAATGATTCCCTATGGCACTGTTAACCACTTAGGCAAAGATCAGACTTCCCAACATGCGGAGAATCCCAGCATAAGCTACCAGTTGGCAAAACTGCACCCTTAGTAGATAATTTAGGGGATCTGACCACAGAAAACTCAGGTCATCTGACCTTGCATTCCAAATTTCCAGATTACTCAATCTTGGACAGTATGATAGTTCCTGGGGGGTAAGATATCAGCAGCAAAGCATGACATACAAATGCACCTCAAATACATAGTGTAGTCAGCAATTTCCTGTAGGGAAAAAAATTAGCATTTGACAACCAGTATCTGGTCACATGAAAGAGTCATTGCTGTGTTGTAATGAATGCCACTGGAATTCAACAGTCTATTGTTTGTGATTCTGGTACTGTGCCTGGCTAGTCAACCTACGTCCAGACAGTCTCATTTTTGTCTCTGTGATTCAAAAACATCAGAAACAGAAATAAGGCCAATATCATTCCTTTTCAGTTTCACTCACAGTAGAACCTGTAGGCCTTTTCCATTGTATGGCATTGCCCCATCTTCAGGAATGTCACAGCATCAATAAGCTAGTGTTTCCACAAAGTCTTGTTCTTCCTAGAAAACATGGGAGCTGATGGACTCTCTGGGTCCCTGGGCAAGGTATGTGGGGGTCTGACTCAGAGCTCCTGGCAGGCATGGGGCCTCAGGCAGAAGGGTTAGGGCTGGTGGCAGGCAGCCCTTAGCACCACCCATATTACCCCGCACCCCTCCCCCTGATCTCAGTATCATCCAGAATGCGCCAACCAAAGCTCTGAAGTGTGATGCCTGGGGCTCTGGCAGTAATTTAAAGGGTCTGGGGCACCCTTTTAAAGGGCAGTTGCCCTCTTTGCCCTCCCCCTCTTCAGTGAGCCTTCTGAAAGGTACACTTCATCCACATTACAAATAAAATCACAAAAAAGTGAACAGTAAACACACCAACCCACCTAACACCTAGTGATATAAGAGTCGTGACCCTTAGCCCCAGGACTTTTTAGAGTTAACAATGTGAACAGCCAGCTGAACAGCATCTCTGATCTTTGGCTGCGCAAACTCCAGTTCATGAAAGAAACTCAACGTTTTGACTTACAGTTCTGATTTTGGTATGTTGTGATCAGAAATATTTTTAAATAGTGTACAATCTCCTCAAATTAGAGTACACATTAAAAAAGAGAAAAAAATGATCATTTTTATTGTTTAGTTTCATAGTGTAGTCACATTATTTCTTTTCAATAAAGAACAGAAGTCAGAGATAAAAAGACCACCTACCACTTCTCTTGCCAGGCCTGATAATTCTACACAGTACAATTTCTAGTGCTCAGTACCCCAGCTGATGGGCTTCCACCATTTCCTTTAGAAGGTTGTTTCAAACTCTTATTCTAATACCTCCTGCATCTCCCTAATGTTAACACATACCTTGAAGGCATGAACTAGTCGTCTTAAGTGGTTCGAGCTGTTCAATACCAGAAACATCTATATCAAGGGAGCATAACAAGGCAGAAGCCATTCACAGATTTCAGGACTTGTTAATATGTTCACAGCTCAATGATTATGTGTGAGTAGTTATTTTTCAGTTATTTTTCTTCTCTTCCCTCTTTTCCCATTGCCCTGTCCCACCCTCCCTACATCTCCTTCCTTTTGCTTTCTGTTTAGCTGGTCCCCTCCTAGCTAAATCCCACCCCAAAATGTAAAATGAACAAATTGAGAGCAATAACGTATAATATGTGGAAGCCATCAGACTGTCACACACTGCTTGTACATTCTATCCTTTTCCCCTGTCCTGTCTATCTCTTGTTTATTTAGACTATAGAAAGTTCTTGGAGCAGGGACTCTCTACTACTCTGTGTTTGTACTGTGCCTGGAACAATGGGCCTCACTCATGATTGCCTCTGAGGCACTATTGTAATAAATATAATGATAGTAACTTCAGAGAGCATGGCTGAAGATCATGTACAGAAACTGGTGATTTATTTTTTCCAAGATATGATGTAGATTAGTCACTATTTCAGTATCCACTCTGTGTTTTAATATAAAATAATTTTACTAAGAGGTAAATGCCTATTTCTAAGTCATGCACATGCTTTTGAAGAGAAAGCTTTGAATTATATTCTCAATGGCTCTTCATATATTCTACTAGTGGCACTTCTAACCACAATAAATAGCATGACAACAGAGACATATAGGTGAAATCAGCTTCTAAGAACTCAAGTTAACAGACAACTGAAGTCAATTAAACACATTTGGCTCATATAGGAGTAGATCTGGAGAGTTATGTAAATAAAATGAATATTGCCTTCTTACGTTTTAGCCATTATGTCAATGTTTCAATTTGCATGTGCATTATCATTTTTCTACATGTCAGTTTAACTCTTTAGCACAATCATTTAGAGGCTAGCATCTTTCCATAAGCAGAGACTTTAGATCTAATCCTGTCTCTCCAATAATGACCATTAGCTGATGCATCAGAAGCAGGGAAAGAGTCCAAATAAAATACCTGTTCATTTGTGCAAAGTTGCAGATGGTGGTAATTTAGTAGTGTACAAATACTCTAGAATGTTCTGTGAACGTCTTCTCAAATCAAAAACTGATTCCACTGCGTTTGTGCCCTTTCATTTTCCCCCTCTCTGAATACCTTAGCTACTGACTTTCCCAGAAGGAGTGTTTGCAGAAACAAACCACATTGCAGACAAATACTATAGTACAGAACCTTCTAAGAAAGTCACTGCTTAGATCATAAAATAGGGAGTCAGACTAAGAACTGTATTTTAACAGTTCTGCTCAGCCAGTAATGGAGCAGAAATATATCATGTGACCCATGGTCAACATTTCAAAGCCTGGGTGGCTAAATATCAGTTCCTGAATTCATATTTAGGCATTGAAATAGAAGCAGTTTGCAGTTAATGGGAGCTTAAAGTGTTACTTTTGAAGAAAAAGGAAATGAAAATCATGCAATGAATTATTTACTCAGTTCTAATATAAAAAATGTCTCTCCTTGCTTTCCCCAGCTGGTGATCATATTCTTGATCCAGAAGAAACTATATCCCCCCTTCCACCCCCCTTTTTTTGTACTTAGCTGTTGAGCCTGCAAATTGAATTCTTATCAATGTCAATTCCATTTTTCAACATCTTACTCACCTATTTGTCTTATTAATATCTGGCAGCAGCAAATTCTACAGATTGATTAGATGCTGCATCAGAAAGTGATTTAGACATTAAATTTGTTGACTTTCAATGTTATAGACTATCCCCTCGTTTACTTCAAACTATACAATAGATAAGAGGAGCAGCCAAGTGGCTTTCATTGTACTATTAGTTGTTTTACATTACGCCTACCCTTACAGAGATAATCCTAGTCTTTTGCTTGCCAAACAGATTAATTTCTCTTTGACAGAACCTGTTTCCCCAAAATGCACTATGATGCTAATGGTTTTCATTAGCCCAGGACCTAGGTTGAGAAAATGGTTGGGGTGATCTACTTAGTAATAGTATGAACCATACTTTAGCTTCATTTGCTGTTGGCCCAGTATTGTACTCTCCAACCAAAGAACTGAACAGTCAAACAAAATCAAAGAGATTCCAGATTAAAACCTGATAACATCAAATTCAAAAGACCGTAAAGGAAAGTTTCTCCTGTAAATCCACATGATGTTCAAATCAAACAACAGACAAGATCATTTTGAAACTGCTGAAATTTGATGACATCATATGCTTGTGTGGCCAAAGAATCATAGAATCATAGAATACTAGGACTGGAAGGGACCTTGAGAAGCCATCGAGTCCAGCCCCCTGCTCCAATGGCAGGACCAAGTACTGTCTAAACCATCCCTAACAGACATCTATCTAACCTGTTCTTAAATATCTCCAGCGATGGATATTTAAGAACAGGTTAGAATGTGCAAAGAGAACTTAAAAAAACAAGCCAGCTATTCTATGGAGAGCTTTTGATGACACTGAAAACCACCAGTGACCATGTATTATCCAAAGGTAAGAAACTTGTGACAAGTTTGTTCCATTGAAAAATTCTAGAGACATCATCTACTAGTAACAAAAATAGCGAACAAAGTAAGGGATAAGAAATGATGGACCAGAATAACATGCCTATTATTCCATCAAGGGATTTCTGGTGACATTGCAAACTTTGAAAGCAGAGTTAGGATAGTTTGCAATATCATCAGAGCCCTGAAAAAAACTAATGTAATTTTTATACACAACTGATTATTTTATAGGTAGATAGCCAGAACAATTACATAAACAAACAGTTTGTAAAGAAGAATCAAGAGTTTATGATGTAAATTGTCTCCTGTTTTCTTTCAAATAAGCAAGCAAATGCTAAAATGGCTCAGCCATGAGAGTGAAGAACAATTAAAATGCACAGTTGAGCAAGCAGTTTCAGTCTAAAATCTGCTTTCCATTCTCTCCCCCACTGGAAAGGCCCCAAAAACTTTAAAATAACATTGGGTTATATTGAAACAATTTCAAAACAGGAAAAAAATGTTCAGAGAAGCACATTGGCCAATGAAGGGTGAGAGGGTCAGTCTTGGGATGTGGGAGGTACAGGGAACCAAAGCATCATCTTTAATACATGTTGAAAATAAAAGGAATAAGGTACAGAGCTTAAAACCTCCTTCAGGAATGAACAGGGTGGTGGTGGGGACATATGCAGCAAATATTCTTTTCCATTCAAATGGCAGAAGTGTGCTGCTGATGGCTTAAAGTGTCACTGTCAGTGTAAAAGGAGCCCAGAAGTAGGGACCGAAAGCTGTGATTGGGCTGCAGAACTTTGTGTTTCTAAAGGGTTTTTACAATGTTTCCACTCCAGCTATCAATCAGAACTTTTATTAAACTGCAAAACAGACGTCAGATCAATGGTTGTGTTAGAAACATTTTGAGTGATGGATGATGATGGAACAATTCCAGCATCCATATATTATTAAATACACATGTACGCTATTCTTTCAGTGTTTCCATACAGTGCAGATCTACTCCCCATGCTATCCCAGTAAAATATTACGGAAGAGAGGAGCTAATCATAGACAAATATAAGGAAACCAGGGCTTACTAGAATTTACATCATGGTTATAATAAACTGGTAAAGGAGAGGAAAAAATCAGGGTTAAATCTAGCTCTCTGTCCTTAGGTTAAGTCGTTGGACCATCCTTTTTAAAATAACAGCAGGAGCTGAGGAAGGATTGTCTGGCTTAATCAGAATTTTTAGGTTTTTCTCAGTTCTGTCACAATGGTGACATTATTTAGGCTTAGGTATCCTTTACTTGCACAGTCTGCCCTCTGGCATATTCTCGGTGCAATTCCTGATTCCAGGCAGGGATGTGCACGTGGTCAAGGCAGCACAACCATCATCAAATGTATTACTGTTGTCAAGGATATTTCTAATGAGTATTAGCGTTTTACGTGGATAAAGTGCAGAACATGTGGAGACAAGGGGTGAAATCGACATGCACAACTCAAGGTCATGCTATAAAGCTGCTCTGGAGCCCCTCTCATTAGTTTTGTCCACCAAAACTATCCCTGCCTATGGGCTGGAGTATTTGCTGTACTTGTACTTTTCAGAGGAGGGATTCCGGGACGAATGGATCTGACTAAATGGAGACTTCCAGTCACTCTCCTGGTCCACCACCTTTAGGGCTGTACATGCAGCATCTATAGTCACAGGTGTGGCTATCAGACCTTTCCAGTCATGGGTAGGTGGGAAAAGCTTGAACTCTAGCTAGAAGTGGAAGGTTGCCACAGATAACTAAAGATTGATGCAAATAATACAGATTCATCACGACATTATAAATTTAATCTCAACTTTTCCTGTAAACAGGGAAAAAGACAAAAATGCATTGCAAAAAGCCCCACATGCTAGGTTTTCCTGGCAGGCCACTTGTGTTACTGCTAAAAGGAAAGAGAGGCCTCCCCTTAACTTAACTTAGCTACACTATAATGGTTTCTTGATATGTAGATATATATAAAAGCAAAGCCTCAGTCCTACATCTTCCTGTGCACTGCTAATGACTTTCTTTTACTCATCAGTTCACAGATAGCCCTTTACATAGATGCTGACTTCGGCTTTTCCAGTGAGTCCCACACACAGCTCTGCCTCCTCCCCACCCGGCCTTGCCCCCACTCTGACCCAGAGGCCCTGTCCCCCACTCCATCTATTCCTGTCCACTCCCCTAGACCCCCCATCTGCTCACTCCTTTCTGCACTTTCCTTCCTGAAGGGCAGTGAGGCTGGAGGGGACAGAGAGGAGCCAGTGGGGGGCAAACCCACTCAGGAGATGGTAGGGGCATAGAGCCAGTGGCTCAACAGCTTATTGGCAGCCAGCTCCAATGCCACCAGAGCAGCAGCCCTGGCCAGCCCTGAGAGTGCTGAGCATCCACATTTGTTCTCTGTGGGTACTAGAGCTCCTGAGCACCAATGGAGTTGGTGCCTACAGACCTTTACACAATTCACAGAGAATGCTAGTCAATTTGGGATTCCTGTTCCCAAAACAGGCTTCAGGCTGGCCCTTAAATGGAGCTGTCCAACCAGCTTTATGTCGGCCTTCATTGGGCAAGAATAGTATGTTTCCAAAATGCAGGACTGGCAAACCTTCTGCAGCCAAATCCACACTATGTGTGAGCTTGCATTTTGGAAACACATAGTCCTTACTAAACCAATGGCTTGGATCACATTTGCAACTAAGCTTACAGCAAATTCTTCACTTGGGCACTCCCAGGATGGTTTATCTGTCCCAAACATGTTTTATGCTGATCATCAAAATGGTTTGTCTAAGAACATAAACGCATAAAAGACTTCTAATAAAAATTCTTTGCATATGGGATTCTCTTAGATTAAACTGAGACAGTTTACTGCTCACATAAAGCAGAATTGTTTATGACTTTTTGGCCTGTTTGTTGAAAACAAGCTGGGTGAAACGTATCCAGTGACTATAGCCCCCTGCTGCAAATTCGTAAAGGACAAATTTAAAAATACATGCACAACTGAAATTTTTACACGTCTGAGATTGCTAATAAAATGTGGTTCAGTTGAGTAGCATTTTTTTCCTAGCTTGGCTGGAATTGCTGTGTTTTGTGCCTTGGGGATTCATGAATGCTAGTCCAAATAAATGTAAGAATCTTCTCAAGCTTCAGAATCTGAGCATTCTTCCTTCTCTTCAGAATGCTAGAATGTTGCTTTAATTAATATCACACATCCTGAAGGCAAAGGTATAGCTACATAATGACTATCTTAAAAGGGTACAAAATGACTCATACAATGCAGTAATACCAAATATAATATGACTGGTCACGCCATGTGAGACATCTATGAAATAGTAACCAAGAGGCCACTAGAAGAGGCTTGATGTCCAGTGGAGATCATTAACTGGATGTTTCCTGGTTTTACATGAAGATATTAGAGGAAAATTTTCTAAATCATCCAAAGGGTTTACATCTTCATGATTCTCTCTGATGTCAAAAAAAGACAAAGTGCAAAATTCTCAAGAACTGCTTCAACATACCCTTACTGTGCTTTAAACATTCATGTTTAGTTCAGTCAGTATAATGGACACAATAGCCTTCCTTACATCCCAGTGCCAATGAAAATAATAATAGTGAGAAAACCTCTGAAACCATATTTTTGTTTGTTTTGTTTATTGGCTGAAAAATATGTTAACTCATCTTTGTAACAGATGTTCTTCAAGAAGGGCTGTTCATGTCTATTCCATTTAGGTGAGTTTGTGCCACATGCATGGCTGCTGGCAAGATTTTCTTTAGTTGCTACCTATAGGGTCAGCTCTGGAGGCCCGTGGAGTGGTACCAGTGTGATGCCCTATCTAAGACCCTGTCTACCCGACCACCCCCCATTTCCTTCTCGATGGCTACTCCAACAGCAGGGAAGGAGGGTGGTTATGGAACAGATACAAGCAACACATCTGGAAGAACAACAGGTACAAATGAGAGTAACCATCGTTTCTTTGAATGTTTGCTAATATCTATTCCAATCCAGTGAGTCACAAGCCTTACCCAGGTGAGGATTGAAGTGTAGCTGACTCAAGAACTGTGATAACAAAGGCAGCATCCTGTATTGATTGTTGCACAATGGCATAATGCAATGTGAAGGTATGCACTGAAGACCATGTTGTGGCTCTGCAGATTTCCTGGAGGGATATGTAAACCAGGAAAGCCATATAAAGAGGCCTGCATTCGAATGGAATGTGCCATGAGAGGTGATGTGGAAAGCTGCCAGGTCACAGCAAGTGCAATACACAAAGTAATCCATGAGGAAATGTATTGAGACAAGACAGGCAACCCCTTCATGTGATCTGCCATTGCTACAAAGAGTTGGGAAGACTTGTGGAAGTCTCTAGTCCTCTCAGTGGTGTGGAAACTGGAGACCAACTTTGGGAGGAAAGATGGGTGTATACAGGTGAAAGAATGTGGATGGAGATTCTGATGCCAGGGTACAGAGCTCAATACCCATCCGGCTTGGTGATGACAACCAGAAACACCATCTTCCAGGAAAGGTACAGCAGGAACTCACGGCCCAGGGCTTGAATGGGGAACCTGTGAGTGCCTTATGGACAAGGCTGAGCTTCCAAGCTCATACAGGGTGCTGGGTTGGTGGGTGGGGTTAATCCAGTCTCTCAAGAAAGCGCCCAACTACGTGACTTGTGAAAATGGAGTGACCAGATTCTCCCAGGTGGAAAGCAAAGATGACCACCTGATGGACCTTATGTGAAACTGCTGTTAGGCCCTGCTGCTTTAGGGAAACCAGGTATTCCAACACTCACGGAATGGAAGCTCCAGGACACATTGGAGGTGCTAACAAGTAAAACACTTCCACTTAGCCAGCTATGTGAGACTGGTGAAAGTCTTCTGACTACTGAGAAGAACATGGCAGACCTGCTCAGAGCAGGCCTGCTTGGCAGTATTCAGCCAGGTGAAAGTAGCAGAGGTCCATGTGGCGCAGGCAACCATGGGCCTGCATCATGAGGTCTGGGAGGAGGAGAAGTGGAATCGGAAGCTGCACAAACAGTTCCAGCAAGGTGGGATACCAGTGCCGGTGGGCCCAAGCAAGAGCTATCAGGATAAACTCCATCTTGGCCCTATGAAACTTGAGGAGAACCTTGTGAATCATCAGGAATGGCAAAAAGGTATACAGCAGGCCCATATTCAAGGAAGAAGGAACGTGTCCTGTAGGGAGTCTGGGCTGACATCCCGGAACAAGCAAATTTGTGGACACTTCAATTGCCCTGATTGGTAAAATGATCCAGTCAGGGAGACCCCTATGGCTGGGAAATGGAGTGAAGGATGTCCAAGCAGAGCAAACATTCAAGAGCAAAAAATGAGGACTGAGGTGATCTGCTAGATGGCTTTGGATATATGGGAGATACACTGCCTCCAGGAGACACACATAGTTGGAGTCACTCATTGTCATGGACTTGAGGCAGGACCTACAGAACTTGAAGCCCTGGGACTCTGGCAAAGCCCATGCCCTGAAGGGGACATAGGTGGAAAGGAGAGACCCCCTTCCCTACTGGTGGTAACTTTACCAACTAACTGAAGACAATTATTTACAATTAGTTACAATTAGTTGCAAAACACGGAGCTAAAAGCACTAGGGACATGTGGCCCCCGCAGAGCAGACTGCCACAGTTCCAACAGCCATCACTGGTGGTAAGAAGGAACTGAGGGGTGGTTAGATCAACAGGATCATATATAGGGCTCAACCCCTGAACCACTCTACCAAGCCCCCCACAGCTGTCCCAACAGGTAGCAGCTAGGGGAAAATCTTTCCAGCAGCCATGGACAAGGTGATTGTAATGGATCCTGATTGTAATGGATATAAGTGAGCACTCAAAAAAGAACATATGCAATAGATGGCAAAGAATCACGAACCAGCATATTTAAGCATCCTGGGAGATGAATTAAGTGTAATATATCAACAAATATGGGGGAAAACATTGAAGTTGAAATAAACTTGAACCAGATCTGGTAGGATAGGAGACTGAATGACGTATGTAAAGTAACTGTATAAAAAAGAAACAAATGTCATATACCAAAAATATATATATAACTGCAAGACTCATAGAATGAACTCCTATACCATGTTAGAGACAGTTAAATTTTTCCTTTAGTTAAAAAGGCCTGAAGTGCTATGAGTGAAATATTAAGAAAAATTCATATAAAGGGTATAATAGATCTTCTATGTAACTGTTAAAAATTAATAAGCTAAAAAAGGAGCCATGGAAATATTAAAAGAAAAGAATGAAGTATTGGAAGCTCAAGTGCGCGGAAATGTCCTTGGAAACTCAGACATTAATAAAACATTTTGTAAAATAGAAACAATGTAGCATATTCTCTGAATTTACCGTTCCTGTTGTGCCCAAGGAAAGGTGATTCATCTGTTGGGTCAGAGGGCCCATCATGCTTGTTGGCTGCATTGACATAGTGTGGTCCATTGTTGGTGTTATCACCGCACCCTGCAAACACACATCAGTGTCCTTTAATGAATGAAGTTGGCTAATGCTTAATATTAATCTTAAAAAGAGACTAATCTTTGTGCCATGTGAAATACAATGAGTTCCTGCTGACAACCAAAACACACATATATATGACTTGTGAGGAAGTACTATGCCAGTTACAATTCGATACCATTTTTGGCTTCACTGATTCTAAAAAGGATATGGTCTGCTTATGGTGAACGTTACTGTACATGGCAAAATGCCTGTCATTTACGTTTTCCATATTCTACATGGAACAATCTTACTCACAGACACTACACATATGTCCCCCACTTCCCCTGGTTTTCAAAACTTTTGGTCTCTGATAGATTTAACCTATAATGGTAATTAACTTGTTTTTTTGAACCTCTCAAGATACCTTGTTTGTGATATTTTCCAGCTGATTAAACAAGACTACAACCCTTACAGGATTGACACCCATTTAAAAAAAATACATGTATGCAGGTTTTAAATGCACTGTCCCCACTGCATGGCACCAAAGAGGTCAATAACAGTCCGAAGATAAGGGAAGGCAAGCATAAGACTCTAAATAAGAGAAAAAGAATACCAAACAGTGTTGTGAGGGAGATCTGCTCTGTAATTTTCATCAGCCGTTGCTCTCAGCAATCAAAGACCCCATGGCAGTGCACACATTGCTTTGTCCAGAGTTACACAAGGCTCCCACCAGAGCTCCTAAACACAAAATTGTATCCCTGTGTGGGTTAGATGAGGTGTCTCAGGAATGGAGTAAGTCTCTCCTTTTTCCTCTGCCAAGGACGGCATGTGTCCCATTCCTCATGTGCCTCAGTAGGTGATGAACAAGGCACACCTTCTTAGAGTACAGCACTGGCCATAAAAATAACTGAGTAAGGATAAATAACTTCAGCTATTCCCACCTCTCTCTCAATATAAATCCCTCAGTATATTCTGTGTTTGTATGCAACGTAAAATTGTATACAGACACATTGTTAAAGCCTGTAAGAAATGGGATATTTTTGATTAAAACATTTGTCCCCCTTTTATAATCCAGATATTCCAAATTCCAGGTTATGTATATATTAATAATTTAGATACAATGAATGAAAGGGTGAAATGGTTCGCTTAGGGAGATAGTACAGCATGTGGGATAGACACCACCCCCCCCATGCTTTATGTTACATACCAGACAACATTCATTTGCATTTGTGTAAGTCACTAGAGGAATGCAGCAAACATAAAATTTCCTAAAGATAGTTGCGATGGCCCACTATGCATTCTCATAAACATCAACAGGCATATTAGTGAGTATATTTCGATTCCTTCTTTATGCGTCGTATTTGACTGGTGAACTTAAAGTTACCTCCGATGAAATGACAACAGAATTCATTCAAATTAACTTCAATAGTGCCACTATTCCCTTTGGTTGGAACTGCTCCCTGAAACATCTGTATTTCTACAAACCATCATCACATTTTCTTCACCAGATCATCATTGTCTCCTCCTCAAACATATGATGATAGTCTTTTCCTTCACCCTACTCTAGCTATAGCCCTTATTGTAACCCATTTTCTTATTATATTAACAAATGTCACAGAATCCACCCATAGCAAATCTTTTGAGTATAAGAGAAGCTTTTTAACAGTTACTAGGAGTATCAAAGCAGGGGTCTGCTGTAGCACCATGACATAGAAAACTGCATTTGGCCAGGTACTCTGCTTCCTGTAGCCTGGCATTCCGGGGCTGCACCTGAACTTGGTATCTTCAACCATATGTCCCTGAATCTCAACTATGCTATCTGGTTATAATACAAACTCAAGAAAATCTGCAATCATGGTCAGAAGCCAGAAACAGATAATGTTTGTGTGTCCAAACACTAAAGCTTGAATTGAGTTTAACGTTAAAAAAATTATCCTAGACATCTTTGCAAGCAGTTTTCTCCTTTGCCCTGGAGGCAGCCTATTCCCTCAGAGATGTCAGTGATGGATGATTTTAGCTCCTGTCTATGATAGGACATGCAAAAATGCACATATGCATTCCCAGAGCATATGTGTGTGGCTGATCAATTAAAGCACTGTCTGGTACACGGAAATAACAGACTCCTAACAGTAGTAGCAGCAATTAATCTGGGAGGCTCCCAAGGACAGTAAAAGCCTAGCTCACCTTTCTGATAGTTCTGTTGCAAAAGGCCCAGTTGGAGGTACTTGGTTTGATTACAGATGTGACAGACTAATGGCTATTCCAGTGCAGAAATTCAGAAGCCTGGCAATCAAGGACAAACAGCAGCAAGGAAAGTTTTGTGATTCAGTATTGTAAATATAAATGCCAGACGTGAAGTGGAAAAGTCACTTAGAAAACATTTCTTTTCCGTAAACAAAACACAGTTACTGTGAATAAATTATTTTTAAAAATGCAAAAACAAAAGAAAAGAAAAGGGGGAAATATATGTCCAATAAAAGAAATGCACTTGGGGGTGACAACTATTTTTTTGTTGAAACTCCTGGTTACTGGGAACATAAATGTTATCACCTCAAAGTTTACACTGTCCAGCACACTCAAAATAGGGGTAGGGAACACTCATGGATCTGTAGTTTTCTCATAATAATTTATCAGCTAGAGATAACTTAAAGAGCTTAAGGCTGACAGTTACCAAGAGCAGAAAACTACATGCATTTGCCAGTCCATTAATTCACCAGAGTTCGCAGAATCCTCTCGTGATCACGTAGGGAAAAAATTATCCTTAATTAGGGAAATATGGTCTGGTTGTTAAGGCAACACCAGGTCTCCAAACCATAATGCCTTTCATCAAACATGCTGTCAAATCCATTTGTATCCAACTTATTTAGCTTAGAAAGCAGCAATATCTCATGTCAGATGCTGCCATTCGCATGAAAGGTAATTTAGTTTACTCACAATGTATAGTATGTGTCCTCTCATGGGCCCCACTTGGCTAGTGGCGAAGCTAATGGGAACATATTTTTCATCTTAACATCTCTGGGTGTTTGAATTTATTCAGTTTGTAAACTACACAGAAAAAAGATCTTAATAGACTGTAATTCTATTGAAGGCCACAATTAGCTTAAAAGTAAACATACAGGTGAATTAATGATGACGTTTTTATCCCGTCTTTGTGTAATAAAGTTGCTGGTGCCTGCCAGATTATTTAGGTTTGCATCGCAGTCTCTCAAGGATTCGATTCTCACAGTTTCTGCAAAGGAATTTCCAACATCCACATGGAGTAGACTGTCCAACTGTTACACTTGTCCAGCATGTCACATACTGAAAGGGACTGACTTAGCAATTTTTAAAGGTAATTTCAACATCCTAAAACCATGATGAGTAATTCAGTGAGATTTATGGATTTCTTTTCAGAGACTAGGATCCCAATCACAACTGTTGTTAAAGTACTTCAGCTAAAACTGCATACTTCAACTTATCACGAAAATCAACCTCCTGTGGCCTGGCAAGGGTGGCAGGTAGAACTAAAATATTTGTTGTCTGATAAAAATCAACAAGGCAAAGGATTTATGCTCTTCAAATAATGAAAAGAGGACAAAGGGCTAGTGGTCTGGAATTGTCAGAGGACCAAGCATTCCTGGTAGCAGTTTCACAAACAATTCTACTACCCTGTAAGGTACTGAAAGGGGATATGGGGAATCTAAAGCTTTGTAGTCATACGTGACACCTTTGGTTTTCCAAATAACTCTAGCCTTGCGATTCCTTGCACTGGGATCATTCTAAGCTACTGGTTACCATCAGAAACACCACAGGATTAGAATCCAATCAACACATAAACACTGTTCTCCCCTATATCCTAATATAGTACTTTTATCTTTGTTCATGGGCTGCCTGTATACCTTATGTATCCTATACACAGAGCATATAGAGTAATATGCAGAAGCTGTCACATCTCATAAGAATGTTTTTATATCACAGCACACTTTCTGTCTGTACATTAGACCAACACCTCACCAAAAACATGTACCATTCAGTTAAAAATATGCAGCAGACTTTGAAGCCAAGTACAATATTACAGGTATGCTTGTAAGGTATCCAGGAAAAGATCATGGCTCCTACAGTCTCAGATAACATCCTTGGGATATTAGTTTTTAATGGGACAGATCAAAAATCTATTGAGCAGTTTATTAATTGTTTCATACATTATATACCTCCTCGGCTAATATTTCAATGCACATTTCTTTCTTTGTCAGCAGTCACTGCTTATCCCTTGAGAAGGTAGATCATGACTCCCTCAAGTCTCCAAGCTTCCTCAGAGAACTTAAAATTATGAGGAACGATTCACCATTTCAGCACTATAAGAACCTTTGGCACTACCATTTAAAATGCACTTTCAATGCCTAGAACACTTTGGCAATATGGTACTTTTTCCGAGTTGGCAAGATATTTTTGGTATGGGCCTTGTTACATGACACTGCCAATATTGGATTACCTTTCCTAGAGCGATTAGCGGAGATTATACAGTCAAATAATAATGAACCCCTGGCCGATTCAGAAGAAAAGATTGCCCTCTGAGGAGTACCATGTTACTTATCGTACAAAAGCAATGAGAACATACTTTGATTCAGAAATTTCAAACAATTGATTCTCTTTGTTAATGTACTGCTGTCTCTCTCTTTCTCTCCCTCTGTCTGTGTAATTAAGGGTGGAAGTTCTATGGCCTGTTTTAGGCAGAAGGTCAGATTAGATTATTACAATGGTCCCTTCTGGTTTGTAATTTAACAATATAAAATTATTCACACATTCTGGCTACATCTACACTAAGACAAAACTTCAAAATGGTCATGCTAATGGCCACCTCGAAAATTACTAATGAAGTGCTGAAATGCATATTCAGGCCTCATTAGCATGCTGCCGGCTGCAGCTCTTCGAAATTGTCACATTTCACTCCCACGCAGTTTGTCCAGCAGATAGGAATAAGGGGATTTCAAAGTTGGCGGGGTCCTTTCGAAAAGGACTCCCATCTGGACGAGCCGTGCAGCAGAGAAATGCAGCAATTTTGAAGAGCCGCGGCCGGGGGCATGCTAATGAGGCACTGAATATGCATTTCAGCGCCTCATTAGTAAGCTTCGAAATGGCCATTTGCATGGCCATTTTGAAGTTTTGTCTTAGGGTAGACACAGCCTCTGAACTGAAAAAGAACAAATACGAAAGAGGTATTTATACCTTAGCTCCCTCAGAAATCGATTACTCACAAACAGAAACCATGGACCATTTAGCAAATAAGAACACACAAAAGTGGATATAGGGATTGGCAAATAAATTTACTATACAGTAGTTATTGGAATACATACATTAATATAGAATAATGTTTGGAAAGTCTGGAGAAAGGCTGGCTTCAGAGATAAAGGAATATCTGTTATATGGTGAATAAGCTTTAAAATAGAGGCTAAAACAAGTTTTTTTACTTAGCATTAAGGTGTGGTTTATTTAACCATGCACACCACGGGACACATTGGCTGCACCTATACTAGCATTCCTCTTTTGAAAGAGGAATGCAAATGAGGAACACTGAAAATTCAAATGAGGTGCAGATTTACACATATGACACTTCGTCTGCATATTCATTCGAAATTAGGAAGAAGGGTTCTTTCAAAGATGGGGATTACTTTCAAAAGAGCTGCATTTACACTGCTTTTCTTCTTATGAAAGAAGAATATGCATATAAAGTGCCAGATATGTAAATCTCTACCTCATTTGCATTTTTGATTGTCCTCATTTGCATGCCTCTTTCGAAAAAGGAATGTTACTGTAGATACAGCCATTATGATTTCTTCTGCCATAAACCTGAAGTAATTCTATTGAAGTTTGAATGAAAATTCCACTGAGTTTTATTCAAAATACCCTGTTCTAGGGTCCTTGGCCCATGAATACATCTTTCATATAAAAAGTAAATATATTTGTCTGAGATCTTTTTGTTAATTTATCATTTACAGACTGACTTATATATATATATATATATATATATTGCTCTCTGTGAGGGCAGCAAAAAATCACAGGAAGAAAGGTAAGTATGCTACACTATTATATTAACTAAACTGAGGTTTTTAAGCAATTGCCACTATCAAAAGCGGGTGGAGTATTGCTGCCCCAGTGAAATGCACTCACTTTGAACAACTGTGAGTGTCAACAATAGTTGGATGGCGCATGTTTCACTAGGTGTGCCAGGATAGCTAGTTAGTGCTGGATTTCTAGAGTAATTAGCTATGCTAATATTTTTCTGCTTTTTTCTTGGCGTGAGAAAGATGTTGGTTTGGAAACACAATTACTGGCTGGACAATTATGAAAATTTATAGTAAGCATTTACTTATTTTACTACTTACTTTGTTGAGGATCTCCCACACATGTACATTTATTTAAGAAGTTCCAATGGGTTACAAATTATTGCCATAATATCAGAGCCATACCAGTAATCTTTACTACCAGGAATTATTTGTTTGTTTATGTTTGCTTAGACAAATGTTATACAGTAATAGAAAAATTACATCTTCCAATTAACACGGTATTATTATATTATGAAGTGAGACATGTCACACTATCCATGATGTGTTGTTTACGAATTTATTAAGTTGAGCGAAACTATCAGTTCTACTTACACTTATCAAACCAGGCATGTCTATCAAATGTTAATATTTAAAATAATTGGATAGATGCTCTCGAATTTCTGTGCAGATGACTGTATTTTTGTCTGAGTTTTGAATAAATGGTAACCAAATGTCTAATTCTGTTTATCCCGTTTTGCTGGGTATTTAACTGATGTGTTACTTTTCCACAACAACCACTTCCCTTATATATTGGAACCATTCCTCTGGTTTGGGATTATTTTTCTTTTTTCCACTGTAGTCTAGTGTCTAGTAGCAGATGAGAGAGATGAATTGTTCATTTCTTTGTGTGCGACCATTTCCCCGAGGTAATCCCACCAGGATTCCCAAAAATCATTTTGTAGTAAATATCCAGCAGGTTACACTATTTGGTTACAAATTGCTAATTTGTTGAGATTTTTCAAGTTCATCACACTAGTGGGAAAACTAGAGGTGGGACTGCACTACAACCTTGGATTCAAAATGCCATTCATTTGGGAATGTTCAAAATCATACCAGGATCCAATTCTCTCTCTCCCTGTACCTGTATGTCCTTTTCTATTATCTTATCCCCATTTTTATAACAAGTCTTCAAAATGGATCCCCTGAACTTGAATATTCTTGATCTTTGGGGGAGGGGTGGCTCTGTGTTCCCAGAAAAGACAGGGGCTTGGAAAGAAGGGGTGGGGCTGGGGACTAACCTCCTTCCGCCAGTCCTTCAATGCTTTCCAGAATGCTCCACCCAAGACTCCAGCAGCAATTTAAAGGGCCTCGGGCTTTGGCCACTACTGCTGTTGTAGCAGCAGTTGGAATCCCAGGCCGTTTTGCACTGCTGGGTCCTGAGGCAGTTGCCTCCTTTACCTCCCCCTCCCCCAACCCTGTACCTGTCAGCAGGCCTGGATATGTTCCCCAGACTGGCCCTCAGAAAGCTATGTTAGGCCAGGCAGGCCCAAATTGCCAGTAAAGCTGCAAATTGGATGGGTGGAGGGGCAGGGGTGGAGGCAGGAGGGCGGGTGGAGGATGGGGTGAAGGCTCTGACTGGGGTACAGGCTCTGGAGTGGAAAGAACAAGGGGTATGGATGCAGAAGGGAATCCCAGTCTGGGACCAAGCTTTTTAGAGTGTGGGAAGGGGCTCAGGGAAGTGGGTTGGGGAGGAAGCGAGATCTGAGCAGGAGTTATGATGCAGAAGGGTGCTCAGGGTGGCGGGGGCAGGGTCTAGGAGGGAGCTGGGGTATTGGAGTGGAGCCTGGGTTGGGGCTCTAGGAGTGGGGGTGCAGGGTCTAGGAGAGCATTAAAGTGATGGAGGGGGCTCAGGGCTGGGGCAAGTCTTGGGGTGAACAGCAGCTGGAGCAGCTCCCATTTGCTGGGAGTGAGGTCATGCAGTTCATTGCCAGCCACACTGCATTGTGTTCTTCAGGCACTGTCCCTCACAGCTCCCATTGGCTACAATTTTCAGCCAATAGGCACAGTGGGGGGCATTGGGGGGCAGAGAGGTTTCTGGTGGAACACAGGTTAAGCAAGAGCAGAGTGTGGGAGGAATAGCTGCCTACCACCCAATCCCTGCTGGAAGGGCTGGCCAGGAACACGGGGATTTAGAGATTGCAGCCAAGGGCCCTAAGATAAGCGAGTGGGAATGTCCTTAGCCCAAGGCCCTGGACTGCAGCCCCTAAAACCTCTATCTCAATCCAGCCCCGATGGGCAGCTTTAGTTAGGGGAAAGTTCACTTATGAGGGAACACTCAGGACTGCTATAAAGCCAGGAAGCTGGAAATGTGGCATAAAAAAATGTGTGGGCAAACTGAAAAATGTTTGTCATCTAATGGTAAAATTTAAGGTAAAATTTAACCAAAAGGAGAGAAGTCCTTACATACAAAGCAAGATATGGGCTAATAAAGCAAAACCATACACAGAGGCCCTGGCTACCCTAGCCCAGCCTTTTGAAAGGGGGATGCTAACAAGCCACTTCAGCAGATGCAAATGAGGCACTGCCATGACTATGCAGTGCCTCATTAGCATAATGGCGGCCGCGTGTATTTTGAAAGTGCCACTTTTAAAACGCACACCACTCATGTAGACAGGGCCTTTTGAACGTACCCCCAGACATTGAAAGCCCCTTCCTCCCATTTGGTTTTAGCCAAGGTGGCTCATTAGCATCCCCCTTTCGAAAGGCGGGGGCTAGTGTAGCTACAGCCATAAGGAATGCATTTGTGAAATGACTATACTAAATTTCAAACCACATGGGAGACATCTGCAGCAGTGGATTTTCCACTTTGCACCTTTACCTCTACTGCTTCCAGAGGTTTTCCCTGCACCCTCACCCCTTAATGCTAATCTGTGACAATGAACTGTTTTTAGTTTAACAGTTCTATTCCCTTCTCCTTCCTTGCCACAGACCATGGTAGTCAATATGTCTAGCCAAAGTGAAGCCTAGAAAGATGGCCAAAATCTGTATATTACTACAAGAAGGGAACAGGAGATGGTGAACTCCAGGCCTGTGCTTAAAAGAGTTACAACCAATCCTTCTCTCTAACTCTGATATATTTTACATAGCACTTATACAACAGGGAAGATTTAGTCCAAAGGTAACCATGGAAGGAAATCTCATAGGTAGACTGGACAAAAATTTATGGAGAAACTTTTCTATTGAAAAATTCTACAAAATAAAATCCAAAACATTCACATAATCATAAAGATGTTGATGATAATTTGTATAGAATCAGTACTGGAAGAAACCTCAAGTCATCAAGTCCAGTTCCCTGCATTCATGGTAGGTCTGGGCATCATCTAGATCACGCCTGACAGGTGTTTATCTTAAAAATCTGCAATGATGATTCTACAACCTTCCTCAGCAATTTACTCCTGTGATTAATCACACTGAAAGTCAGGAAGTTTTTCCTAATGTCCAACCCAAACATCCCTTGCCACAATTTAAGACCATTACTTTTTGTTCTGTCCTAAGAGGTTAAGGAGAATAATTTTTCTCCCTCTCCTTGCAACAACCTTTTAGTTGCTTGAAAGCCGTTATCATACCCCTCCCAGTTTTCTCTTTTCAAGACAAAACAAACCCAGTTTTTTCAATCTTCCCCCATAGCTTATGTTTTCTTGACATTTAATCATTTTTGTTGCTCTTTTTTGGACCTTTTCCAATTTGTCCAAATGTTCTTAAAGTGTAGTGCCCAGAACTGGACATAACACTTCATTTGAGACCTAATCCACACAGAGTAAAGTGGAAGAGTGACTCCTCATGTCTTGCTTACAAACACTTCTGTTAATACATCACAGAATGATGTTTGATTTTTTTCCCAACAGTGTCAGCCTCTTATTTAGCTTGTGGTCCGCTATGACCCCTAGATCCCTTTCTGAAGTACTCCTTCCTCCGCACTCATTCCCCACGTTCTATGTGTGAAACTGATTGTTCCTACCAAAGTGGAGTACTTTGTATTCTTCCTTGTTGAATGTCATGCCATTTATCTCAGATGATTTCTCCAGCTTGTCTAGATCTAGGTCATTTTATATTATAATCCTATCCTCCAAAGCACCTGTGACCTCTCACAGTTTCGTATCACTTGTAAAGTTTATAGGTGTACTCTCAATGCCATTATCTAAATAATTGATGAAGAACTGGTCCCAAAACTGATCCTGGAGGAGCCCCCCTTGTTATGCCCTTCCAGCATGACTGTGAACCATTGACAACTTCTCTCCAGGAATGGCTATCCAACCAGTTATGAAGCCACCTTACAGTAGCCTCATCTATGTTGTATTTACCTAGTTTACTAATGATAAGTTCATTCAAGACTTTTTCATATGCTTTACTAAAGACTAGGTATACCAATTCTTACCACTTTCCTCTTATTCACAAGGCTTATTGTCCTTTGTAAGGAAGCTATCAGGTTGGTTTGACATGATTTGTTCTTTATGAATCCATGATGACTATTACTCATTGCATTGTCTTCTACATGTTTGTAAATGGACTCTATCTATTTGCTCAATTATTTTTCTTGGTACAGAAGTTAAGATGACTGGTCTCTAATTACCTGGGTTATCCTTATTTCCCCTGTTATAAATGGGCTCCATATTTGCCCTTTTTCAGTCTTCTTGTATCTTTCCAGTAGTGTATGACTTTTCAAAGATAATAGCTAATGCTTCAGATATCTTCTCTGTCAGCAATTTGAGTTTTCTTGGATGCATTTAATCCAATCTGGTGACTTGAAGACATCTACCTTGTCTAAGTAATTTTAACGTATTCTTTTTTTCCTATTTTAACTTTGGAACCTACCTCATTTTCACTGGCATTCACTATGTTAGGCATACAATTATCACCAAACTTCTTGGTCAAAAACAAAACAAAGAAGTCATTACACATCACTGATTATTTCTTTTATTGTTTTTTCTTCTTCATTGAGTACTGGTTCTATCCTGTCCCAGGTCTTCCTGTTGCTTCTAATATATTTGTAGAATCTTTTCTTGTTACCTTTTATGTCACTTGGTAGATTGGGCTCATTTTGTGCCTTGGCCTTTCTAATTTTGCCCCTTATACTTTTGTTGTTTGTAATCATCCTCTGTAATTTGACCTACTTTCCACTATTTGTCTGACTCCTTTTTGATTTTTGGATCACGCAATATATTCTGATAAGACAGGGTGGTCCCTTGCCATACTTAATATCTTTCCTATGCAGTGGGTAATTTGCTTTTTTGGCCTTAATAACATCTATTTGAAAAACTGCCAGCTGTCTTCAGTTGTTTTTCCTCTTAGATGTGCTTCCCATGGGACCTTTCCTGCCACTGCCCTGAGTTTGCTGAAGTCTGCCTTCTTGAAATCCACTGTCTTTATTTTGCTGTTCTCCTTCCTTCTACTCTATCATTTCATGATTATTTTTGTAGAAGCTACCTTCCCAGTGGGGATGACAGGTGCTGCAGGCCCCTGGGCAAGATGGGAGGGGGGCCCAGCTCTGTGCTCTGGAAGTGCTGCAAAGACGGTGAAACTGTTCCCTACCAGGCCCTTTGAAAGGCCAGGCCTGGGGCAACTGCCCTCTTTCCCCCCACCCATTCCATTCAGGGGGCCTGTGCTTTCCACTTTCAGATTCTAAACCAGTTCCTCCTTATTTGTTAATATCAGACCTAGCACAGCCTTCCCAACAGTAGTTTTCGCCATCTTCTGAAATAAAAAAAAATATATTTATCCAATACATTTCAAGAAGTTACTGGATAATCTCTGCCGTGTTGTGTTATTTTCCTAACAGATATCTGGATAGGTGAAGTCTCTCATCACCACTAAGTCCTGTGTTTTGGACGATTCTGTTAGTCTTTTAAAGAAAGCCTCAACTACTCTTTGCCCTGGTTAGGTAATCTGTTACCTGCCCTGATATCACCTTTGTTTATTACCCATTCTCTCCTCGTCCAGAGAATCTCAACAAGTCTATATCTTATTCCCATCTCAACTTCAGTCCAAGCACATGCATTTTTAATATATAAGGCAAACCTCCTACTTTTCCTTGCCTGTTCATCTTGAGCAAGCTGCACCCTTCAATACCAATATCCCATTTATGTGTATTATCCCAACAAGTCTCTGTGATGCCAACTATATCATAGTTGTGTTTATTTACTGGTATTTCAAATTCTTCTTGTTTATTTTCCATACTTCTCACATTAGTACATTACACAGACATCTAAAGTACTTATTTGATTTCACTCCCTACTTCTGTTTTGTCTTTCCTTTATCCCTGCCATTACAGCCCAGGCCAACCCAATTTCTGACCCTTCTCCTTCTCCCAGGTCTCCATTTTTAAGACTTACCTTTGGGCTTTGGACACCTGCCCCCATCAAATCTAGTTTAAAGCCCTCCTCACTAGGATAGCCAGGTAGTTTCCTCATGTGAGGGAGAGAGCACCACCATGATGGGTGTTCAGGGCTTAACACATGAGCAACTCAGGTTCCAGTCCATATGTGAAATTTGGGAAAATGAGAGCCTCCCTCTTTCATTTCATAGGACCTTTTGAGGGGGTTTTAAAACCAAAACAAATTTTGAGACTTCAAAATGTTTTGCAATATGGAATTATTGTCTGGCCAGCCCTACAAGATCATTAATATTGAAAATATGGCAGGATGTTATGTTTGGCTTTCATAGTTATATTTATGTTATGCACACTGTGGACAGGACTAGATTTCTTCTACAGATGTCTTTCCTTTTGGTATCCTCCAGAGCCTTGTGAACTGCAAAGGTTCCATCAAATTAGAGAAGGATCTTCTTCCATGTGACAGATGGCCAACACATATTTCCCATACATAAGAAACAGCATTCTGGCTGTCCTTAAGACCAAATTCATGAGGAAGGGAATGCAATTTCCTCTAGTAGATTACAGTGATATTCAGCTAATATTTCCTGTCACAAACGGTTCTGCTGGGTTCCATTTCTTCCTGCAAAGAATGACGTGTGAAAACTGAGTCCATAGCGTAAGCTGGTTCTGACAAGGTGCAAAAGTGAATTTATTAAAGACCAGAATTAAATCCAGATGCAGCTTTAATGTTTAGCCTGAACTTTGAATCTCAGTCCTTTTTGGATTGACACCATAACTTTCAGAAGCCAAGTGTTAAAAGGAACCCCAACTCAGACTCCAATGTTTTATCTAAACACATTTGTACATGTAAATTCTTGTGATTATCCATACAAAGAGAGCTTCACGAAACCCTTTTTGTGCACATATTTAGCATACCATACTGTTAATTTTAAAATGTGTTCCCTAAAATGTAACCGAATTCTGACTTTTATAACTTTAAAACTATTATTTACTTTTATTTGTAGAACAAACTAAAACAAAGCAGTTGTAATATCTTTTAACACTTTTGAATTTTGTGCATTATTCAATCAATGACTCAGGGCTTCAGCAATGTACAAATAAAATACCTATTTCTCCAGTAATGCTATCGATCATTCACATTAGGAAATGCTCTTCCACTAGATAGTAAAATACAAAATTGTAATTTGAATATATTCCACTATAAATATAATTTTATAAATTTGAGAGAAAACATACTTTTTCATCAATTAATCTGTTTTTTTAATGGTGCAGTCACAATCTACAGAGAGAATGCAATATCACTGATGTAATACTTCTGAAACTCTATTTTCTTTCAAGACTATAGCCTTGGGGGAAGTCTGCAGGAAGGAATCAACCACAGACACCAGCCTGAGCGCCCAGAAGCAACTGAAAAGATGCTTGTGTGTGTGTGCACGAGTACAAAATGAGTCATCCCCTTGCACCAGCACCCAGCCCTGTGCAGGGGACAGCCTTTGGCAGGCACGAGGATCCAGGTGGCTGCATGTCTTCTCCCTTCAGTTGCCATTCCACCTGTGAGGACCAGAAACAGCCAAAGCAGAGACCTTTGGACCATCAGAGAACTTTTGACATTTATGACTGGATTTTTCTGCCCTGTGCTGATTGGCTGTTTGCTCCCACTTCTCTCTCTTCTCTTCCTCTCAGCTTCACTCCACACCCGCTCTTCTGACAGTACCAAAAAAACAGGGACTGATTCACATCTCATTTATGTTGGTGTAAATAGAGGTCAATTAAGTTTAAATCATTTGAGGTACAACTGAGGTAAAATAATACCAGTCATGTAAATTTAATCAGAATCAAGGTTTTCTTTTTGTGCCACACCTCAGCAAGTATAACTCTGTGGCTATGTCCACATGGAGCCGTGCTGCTGGTAGTGTGATGAAAAGAAGAGCTCTAGAAAATGCAAATGGCATCTCACTTTCATAGTCATAGGGCTAATTTGCATACTTCTGTGGAATCACCCTGCCAGGACAGGCTGCTCTCATCAGAAAATGAGCAGTGTAGACGTCGTTCTGTCAGCATAAACCCCTTTTGCTGGCAGTGCCTTACCCCTGGAAAAACCAGGGATAAGGGGCTGCCAACAAAGGGGGTTTTCGCTGACAGAACTACAGCTCCATGGCACTTTTTCTGCTAACAGCAGCCTCTGCCAGCAGGGCAATCCTGTGAGAGTAGGGCAGATTAGTGGTGTGAGTATGCAAATGAGCAGCCATTTGCATTTTCAAGAGCCCTCCTTTGTTTCACACTGTCGGCAGCACGGCTCCATGTAGACGTAGCCTGTATAAACAGAGGGGGTGGATCTGCTTGGTAACCAGGTACTATTTTCACGTCCTCCCTATTCAGTTAAAATGTCACTTTAAGACAGTTCCAGTTAAACCAGCCAGCATATTACAATAATGACAGACTTTTAGAAACCACCCTTTCCAACATGCTTTCCAAACAGAATTGCAAATTCTATGACAGGCTATCTACAGGGCTTAGAAAGAGACCTAATCTTAAAATTCTGTCAGGGATCTCGATGTGTATCTAAACTTCCTTAAGTCCATTGTGTTCAGAACTGGTGTTTGAGACTGGATCATTATGTCTACATGCCAGAGCTATTGTGGGATACCACAAATCTATCTTTTGTTTTTCCTTTTCTCTTCAAAAGTAAAAATACTGAGGACTAAGGATCTGAAAAAAGCAGTGCCCTGACAAAAAATGAAGTGATTTTGTTTTTCAGATATGGATCTTGTTGCTGTGCTACTTAAATAATCATCTTAAGAAGGCTCAGGGAACGATTCAGCAAAGGGTAACAGCTTATTTTATACCTGTACTGACTAAAAATGGCTCATTTGATTGTATTTTCTAAATGTTGTTCAAATAAAGTCACTCTTGGATGGAGATCTTTCTGACAGGGTTTCAGCCTGGAGCACATTTTGATAGCTGAGTTGCTATTACCTTTAAAAATATGAGTTCACCCTGGAAAATGCTGGCAGGTCTCTAACTATTGTATGGCAGAGAGCACAGCTGTAACATGTTAAAGAACTTGGAAGCATGTGGGGGAACAGAACAGCAAAGGGGACTAGAACTAGGAAAAGGAGACCTTCAGCTGTAGGTCACTGGGTCTGAATGTTGCTGAAGCTGTTAGTGACTGAAAGCCATTACAACCTTACAGCTGTTCAGTTGTGTCCAGCCATCAGCTGCCAACAGACAGGCACCACCAAGAAAAAAACATCATTGCAACTGGCCTGCTGAGCAGTCTCACCAAGAACTGATCAAGTGTAGAGATTTAACTTTTTCATTACCCCAGATGGTTCTCTTGAGGTCAGGACTGAAGCATACTGATGGGCCAGTGTAGAGAAATTTGCATGGTAACTGACTGTTTTGTGGATACGTGGCATCACGCATCAGACTGGGGGCTATGATACCTTTCAGGAGCACTGGGTTTATTTATTAAAATAAGCATTAACTGTCAATGGATGGTCCCAGGAGTGCTCACCTGCTGTGTTGCTGAATATGCCACATCCAGCCTCCAGTTCCATGTATTACAAAGGAATGTAAACAGATGACACTGCTACACTAGACTCATAATAGTTTACAAATGACTTCTTCAACTTGCACAGCCACACATACATAGAATGAAAGTACTTGAGGGTTTAACTTTTTCTTCAAACCAACTACTGTTTACCTTACTCTCCTTCAGACTTCACAAAAAATACACGTCAAAATTTCAAAGGCGTACTCCTAAACTTAGAAATCTAAATTCACGTACAGGTACTGAAATATGTGACTAGATTTTTGAGTATCAGAGAGGTAGCTGAGTTAATCTGTATCTTCAAAAACAACAAGAAGTCCTGTGGCACCTTATAGACTAACAAATATTTTGGAGCATAAGCTTTCGTGGACAAAGACCTGCTTCATCTGAAATTGCTCTCACTCAGGCATCTGACGAAGCGGGTCTTTGCCCACAAAAGCTTATGCTCCAAAATATCTGTTAGTCTATAAAGTGCCACAGGACTTCTTGTTATTTTTGGATTTTTGAGTGCTCAGAACCCACTTCTCCACACTCCATGTGACTGGGAGGGGTCAGCACATCTGAAAAGCACGATACCTATTTAATTGCATTTATATGTTGTGTTATTTTAGGTACCTCCCCCCCCTTTGAAAATTTCAGCGAAGGCAATTTTGGAAGAATGAGCTTTGCGTTCATTGTTTGAATTCTATAACATGAAGGGATTTGTATATGCTACAGTAACTAGGTCTACATTCCCCAGTAAATTATTGTCTAGACACACTACAGTTGTCCCCACATATGTTTTTAATTATGGCTATTTAGTGCAACATTGTGTCCTAGCAGTCATATATACATGTGCACATGCACGCACACAGCAATCATAATCTAGCCCATGATGAGTGAAGAGAGATGCTTAAGTCTCTCATGAAGAGAACAGCTTTCATTCTCCATGCACAGACAGACTTCCAGAAATTCAGAATTGTGTCAGCGGCAGTGCTCTGGACTGGCAGGTTTCCATGCAGTGGTCTGAATATTTTAGTGGCACCATGTTTTGTCTGGAAGAAAAAATGCCTGTTTTGTTTTTATTGTCAGCTGGAAACAAAACTATTATTGGCCTCTAACCCAAGTTCTTCACTGCCAATAATCTCATGCAAGAAAACAGCAATTTTCCCAGGCAAGAAAATAGCAATATAAAAGTTTTCTAGGTCTTTCTCTACAGTTATATACAGCCAGTGGAAGGCTGTCTTCATATTACAGGGGTGGCTGATGAAGAGTTGTGTATTAATATGCTAAGGTTTTACAGCCAGACCATCTATTACACTGTAGATTATTTTACTTGGTTGCAAAGCAAGAAGGGAAGTGGGCATCCACTAGGCAGTGTATACCCCAGAGCCAGCTTTATGTTCAGGCTAGATACTTAGCTTTTGCACACATTTTGAGATCAGTCCACTGTGTCTTAAGGAAGACTTTCACTGCATGAAGGAGCCACTGGTAAGAAGAACCCTTTGTGCTGGAAGAATAATTCATAGTGTGGGCTGCAGGAACAGTCCAACCGAGCAAGAATTAAGGAACAATGTGGGAGGAAAAAGACACAGCAAACACACCAGAGGAGACGAAAGAGGAAGAGAAAAAAGGATGATGGACCCACGTTGTTTACCTGGGAGCCAAGGGGAATAGAGAGAAAATATTTAACATAATTCCATTTTCGTAATTACCCAGGACAGACCTTCATATGCACAATAGGATTGTGAATTTGGGCCTACTGAAACCAAGTAAAACTTGGCCTTAAAGATAAAAACACACTAAAAATTAAAAACAGATGCTCAGGTAGACTCAAATAAACAATAGTATCTTGGCATTCAGATCTGTATTTTTCACTTTTTGAATCAAGCTGTTGCAAGATAAACACAGCCTGGAAATAAGGCATATATTTTAATGGTCAGAGCAATTATCCACAGGAACAGTGACTCTCACAGAATCATAGAATCCTCGGGCTGGAAGGGACCTCAAGAGGCCATCGAGTCCAGCCCCCTGCCTAAAGCAGGCTCCACCCCAACTAAATAATCCCTGCCAGGACTTTGTCAAACAGGGACTTAAAACCTCTAAGGATTTCACCACCTCGCTCAGCAACACATTCCAGTGCTTCACCACCCTCCTTATATACTATACCTCCCCACCTGTAACTTGAGATCATTGCTTCTTGTCCTGCCATCCATCACTACTGAGAACAGCCTCTCTCCTTCCTCTTTAGAGCCCCCTCCAGGAAATTA
The DNA here is from genome assembly GCF_033958435.1 of Carettochelys insculpta. NCBI lineage: Eukaryota > Metazoa > Chordata > Testudines > Carettochelyidae > Carettochelys > Carettochelys insculpta. The sequence goes on from NC_134138.1 coordinate 203,323,371, forward strand.
TAGAGTCACAGAATCATAGAACGCTAGAACTGCAAAGGACCTTGAGGGGCTATCAAGTCCAGTCCCCTGCCCTCATAGCAGGACCAAACACTGCCCACACCGTCCCCAGTAGATGGCTATCTAACCTGCTCTTAAATAGCTCCAAGTGATGGAGATTCCAGAATTTCCCTAGGTAGTTTATTACAGTGTTTAAACACCCCAACAGTTAGGACGTTTTTCCAAATGTCCAACCTAAACCTCCCTTGCTGCAGTTTAAGCCCATTGCTCCTTGTCCTATCCTCAGAGGCCAGGGAGAACAATTTTTCTTCCTCTTCCTTGTAACCCTATTTTAGTTACTTGAAAATCACTATAATGTCCCTTCTAAGTCTTCTCTTTTCTAATCTAAACAAGCTCACTTCTTTCAGTCTTCTGCCATAACTCATGTTCTCTAGACTTTTAATCATTCTTGTTGCTCTTCTCTGGACATACCCTCAAATTCTCCACATCTTTCTTGAAATGTGGTGCCCAGAACTGGACACAAAACTCCAATTAAAACCTAATGAGTGCTGAGTAGAGTGGAAGAATAACTTCCTTTGTCTTGTTCTCGACACTCATGTTAATGCATCACAATTGCCCCTCATTCTTCTCTTCTGCAGACTAAATAAGACCAAATACCTCAGCTTCTTCTCATAGGTCATGTGGTCCAGCCCCATAATCAATTTGGTTGCCCTCCGCTGTACCCTCTCCAATATATCTACATCCTTTCTATACTGTAGGCCCAGAACTGGATGCAATACTCCAGAGCTGTGTCTACACGTGCACGCTACTTCGAAGTAGCGGCACTAACTTCGAAATAGCGCCCGTCGCGGCTACACGCGTTGGGCGCTATTTCGAAGTTAACTTCGACGTTAGGCGGCGAGACGTCGAAGTCGCTAACCTCATGAGGGGATCGGAATACCGCCCTACTTCGACGTTCAACGTCGAAGTAGGGACCGTGTAGACGATCCACATCCCGCAACGTCGAAATTGCCGGGTCCTCCATGGCGGCCATCAGCTGGGGGGTTGAGAGATGCTCTCTCTCCAGCCCCTGCGGGGCTCTATGGTCACCGTGGGCAGCAGCCCTTAGCCCAGGGCTTCTGGCTGCTGCTGCGGCAGCTGGGAATCCATGCTGCAGGCACAGGGTCTGCAACCAGTTGTAGGCTCTGTGTATCTTGTGTTGTTTAGTGCAACTGTGTCTGGGAGGGGCCCTTTAAGGGAGCGGCTGGCTGTTAAGTCCGCCCTGTGACCCTGTCTGCAGCTGTGCCTGGCACCCTTATTTCGATGTGGGCCGCTTTGGCGTGTAGACGTACCCTCGCAGCGCCTATTTCGATGTGGTGCCGCGCAACGTCGAAGTTGAACATCGACGTTGCCAGCCCTGGAGGACGTGTAGACGTTATTCATCGAAATAGCCTATTTCGATGTTGCTACATCGAAATAAGCTATTTCGATGTTGGCTTCACGTGTAGACGTAGCCCAGATGTGGCTTCATCAGTGCCAAAGAGATGGGAATAATGACTTCTCTAGATCTACTGGAAATGCTCCTCCTAACGCACCCCAATATGCCGTTATCCTTCTTGGCTACAAGAGCACACTGTTGACTCATATCCAGCCTCTCATCCACTGTAATCCCCAGGTCCTACTTAGCCAGTTGGTCCCCAGACTGTAACAACGTTTGGGACTCTTCGATCCCAAGTGCATCTGCACTTGTCCTTGTTGAACCTCATCAGATTACTTTTTGGCCAATCCTCCAATTCATCCAGATCTCTCTGCACCCTATTCCTACCCTCCAACATATCTACCTGTCCTCCAGCTTAGTGTCATCCACAAATTTGCTGAGGGTGCAATCATCCAGGTCATTAATAAACCTGTGGAACAATACTGGCCTGTGACAGACCACAAGCTGCATGAGCCTGGTGGAGGGGCAGTATGCTGGGAGCTGGATTAATGTCTTCCTGTTCCCCAGCTAGGCTTAAAGAAAGTGCAACTCAGCAGCTGGTGCAGGCAAGTGGGGCTCATTAATGACCAGCCTGCAGTAAAGGGCCAATCAGACATCTGCTGCCAGGGAAGGTCTTCTGGCTCACCATAAAAGGCTTCCCCCCATGCAGAAGGGGGAAGGATTTGAGAGGTGGACAAGGAAGAGAGGTGGGAGGTTGGCGGTTCAGAATAGCAAGGTGGTGCAGCCATGTACCAGGGAAGCTGCTAGAGGGAAGTGGTGTGGAGCAGTGGCCCAGGGAAAAGGCTGGTGTATTTGAGGCAGAGGTAAAGCACCATCAGCTGCCTCTCAGATAGGGTCTCTGAGCTGGAGCCCAGAGTAACGGGCAGACCTGGGGTCTCACAACCCTTCCACTGGAGGACAGTCCTGATGGAAGGACAGGAGCATCCAAACATACTGAAGAGGGCTTGCTCCACTCCTACTGTGGTTTGGAACATGTTTGTGATGAGAATGACTCAGTAATCAGAGATCCCAGCTTTTGGAATGACCCAAGGCAGAAAAAGGGGCCACTTTGAGTCTCTGAGGCATACTAGAGCCTGCCAAGAAGTGCAGAACCCTGAGTGGGGCTGATAAGGGTCCTGTCACAGGCCCTAGAACTGATCCTTAGGGTACGCCACTTGAAACCGACCACCATCCAGACATAGATCCATTGATCACTACCTGTTGGGCCTGACCATCTATCCAGCTTTCTATCCACCCTACAGTCCTTTTATCCATGCCAGACTTTGTTAACTTATTGGCAAGAATATTAGGGGAGACTGTACCAAAACTTTGTTAAAATCAAGGTGTATCACATCCATTGACTTTCCCATGTCCACAGAGCCAGTTACCTCAACATAGACACTAATCAGATTGGTCAGGCATGACATGCCCTTGATGAATCCCTGTTGATTGGATCACTGTCAACTTTTAAATCACAACTGGATTTTTCCCCCCAAAAGAGCTCCTCTCAGAATAATTTTGGGGAAGTTCTATGTCTGTATTATACAGGTGGTTAGATTAGATATTCACATTCTCCTACCTTGGAATCTATGAACCTAAGAAGGAAAAAAAAGAGAGACTCCAATTATGAGGCAAAAAAAAAAATCCATGGGATCTGTTCTCCTTGCGGTACGTCCATTCCCTAGGAACTGAAATATCACAAAAAGGTATGATCTTGAGCTAGCCACACAAGTAGCTCCCAAAATGGTTTTAATTCCATGAAGAGATGTATACACATAAATGGAAATAATTGAAAGATAAAACCAAAACTAGATCCTAGGCACATCCCTCATACTGGTGTATGCTAATGAACAATTTCAGCTGGCATGAACTCTGCAGGCCAACAATTACAGCAAGACAGAAACCTTAGATTAGTGTGTGTTACAGAAATTGGAGGTGAAAAACCTGGCCCCATTGACATCAATATGAGGTTTGACATTGACTTTAATAGGAACAGGCCATCACCCTGTGGTTTAGCATGTTGGTTGCTCCTGAGATACTTACCATTGACATTTTCAGTGCTTGTTTTGTGTTGGTACACCTCTGTAACCCCAGCCTTGGGATTACCAGGTTGTGGAGGGTAGGGAGCCAGCTGAGTACCTGCACCATTCTCTCTCTCTCTCCTTATTTTTTCTTTTTTTCCAAAAAACGCACTGGATATTTTCATATTACCTCCAAGCACTTAGAAAAAATCACCTCAGAACAAAATTCTGTGGGAATATTTGGATCATTTCTGCTAATCTTTCTCAGACGGACAAGGTCCTGCTCTGGCTAGGCATCAAGTGGCTGATATTCCAAGAGAAAACATTGTTTGGATTTGGTTTGTCATAAAGTGGCAGTGAAAACTGTCTACTACACTGCAAAACAGCTGGAAACAAAACAGTGTGGCTGTATGGAGAAGAGTGGTAAAATAACAATTGTACAAATGCCGTTACTAGGTTTCTACAGCTACTCAGCTGTCATTTTAAACCACTGCATTTAAAGAGTACCAAGGCATAGTATTCATTAAGTACAGAAGGGCTTTTCCCTCTTTACCAGCATAGTAGAAATCAAAGAACATTACTCAGTAAAAGCAAGTTTTTTTATTTTGACTAAACACCTTTGCCACTTAGTTTTGCGTCAGTTTGTGCAACAGAAAACATAAAAATGTTTTGTTGCTGCCCACTGCCTTATTTAGAGCTGTTGCAAGTGGCTCCCACCATATTACAGTCTTCAAAGGCACATGTTTTTGTGTTTGTTCTCATTGTAACAGATGTTTTGTATCATGTACTTCAGTGGACTAATTCATCTGCAAGAGACCGCCCACTCTGGCTGGTGTGCATCCAGCTGTGGAAATAGCTCAAGTGACATCTGTGGCCATGTTCATTCCATTCTTCTGATCTCACAGGATCTTTGTGACTGAATCCAAGCCCATAAAAAAACAAACAAGACCTGAGAATATCCTTAAAAAAAAAATTTTCCAGCAGCAGAGTAGTGCTTCGCCAACAGGAAGCTTTGCTCGAAGGAATGAAACTGATGCTAAAGGTGAATATGATAAACTCCAGTGGTCTTGTTTATGCAGGGCTGCTTTTATCACATGAATTATCCAGTCAGCATTAAGATGCAGTAAAGCAGTATCACGTGTGTTTTGGATGGATCTGAGAGCCTCTGACTAACTCAGTGCCATATCAATTAGCCAGAGTACCAACCAATCAATTACTGCTCCCCTAAATGTACTGAGTTCCCATTAGAAGCTGCATACACCATGAGACCAGTTTATCCCAACCCACTGAGCACTTCTATGTACTGTGGATCAGCTGTAATATATTTCTAAACTAGAAACAAAATCAATTTGAATTGCTCTGTAGTGGAACCATTTCCCATTAATAGCTGTGCATCAAGATTAAAAAGTATTGGTAGAAAAAATTGCATGTCAGTAATAAGACAATGACTACTTTCTTGAAAGTGACCAAATAAACTATGCAGTGGTAATAAAGAACAGACTGTCTGAAGAGGCTATAAATCAAGTAGAATTACAACATCACAGTCCAAAATACATGTGGCATGGAACAGCCACTCTCTCTTTATCTTTACCTGAAGAAAGAACCACAGCAATATTTGTGTTCTGAATTTGGTAAAAAAGAGGCCAACTACTTTCTCCAGTCCTATAGGAAGAAGTTATTGGTATGTTCTTGACCATAAACTTCAATTCCAAATTCACCGGGTGTGTGAATTACCTTCAGACCACCATCTCAGGGAAGTCAGCTGTTCTGAAAAGTTTCAGTTATGGATCCACTAAAATTACACAATGAAATCAAGAGACTGAAAAAAAGAATTCTGGGAGCTCGAATTAACTGCACTTAACTAAGGGTTTACAATATGTAATGGGTTTACCCTGAATTCAGTTTTCACAAGATGCCATAGTAGCATTCAGAAGAGTTTCTGTTGTAGAGCTCCAGAAATCTTCAAGAAAAGCAGATTATCATGTTAACAAGTGGAACTGATTCAGCAATCTGAAGGATGCAGTAAAAGTCTTTCAGCTCTAGAGAGAGGATTTTAAAGTCTGTTGGCCAATTCCCCAACAAATACATTGCAATCCAAAGTCTATGATTGAATTTTAGAAGAACGGGAGATTTGCTTGAGCAACCTTGATAGGGCATTGTTCTTTAACCTACACAAATCTCTTGACTATCTGATAAAGCAGAGTCCATACTATCTGTGCAAAGGTCCAAGGCTCCAACTCCCAAGTGGGCTGTTGTCTGAAAGGGATGTAAAAATTATGCATTAATTTGGCTAGATGAGGGGTCTGCAACAAAAATAGCTAGAAGAGCCATTTCCTCCAAATTCAGTTACAAAATCTATACTTCAAGAGCTGCAATGCACGTGAATGAGACAGTCCTTAACAAATAATGTCATACGCTACTTTTTGTCACCCCTATTTTAAGAAGAGCACACACACAATTATTTGTACCAGTTAGAAATGTTAACTTACTTTCACCCCTGGATTGTAGAACAAATGAGGACAAGGAAAATGCTGTGCCTGGGGACGGGCTCTTAAGCTGGAAGGAGCAATGTTCACATCAACCCTCCACAGGGAGAAGGAAATGGGCAGCAAGTTCCCTGCAGGTGGCCCTCAATGTTACACCTGCTCTCCTGGCCAAAGCCTAAGTGCCAGTTTCTCTGGGCGTCCCATGAACTGACATTGCTGCTGGTTCCAGGCAGCCTGGGTTCTTACACTGCCGGGAGCAGTGGCACAAGGACGCAGCAGCTGTTCTGCACAAGACCCACTGCCAGTTCCTTGCCTGTGCATCAAGCAGCAGCAGCAGGCCCTGCCTCCTCCCTGCCCCATGCACTGCTGTCAGAGTGGGGAGCCCACCTGAGTCAAGCTCTGTTGTGGGGCCTTGTCTGGGGGGTGTTTGTTGCCCACGGCAGAAGCAGACAGGCAGAGGAGCCAATTCCCCCTCTATCCCCATGCACCCATTCCTTCTTCCATTCCCAGTCCCCCGGATCTACTGACCTGCACTGAGCAGAGGAAGGGAGGGAGGGATCTGGCCAGAGCTGGCCAACATGGAAGACACAGCTGAGCAGGGGAGGGAGGACGTAAAACCACCCCCATTAGTTCCCCTACCAGGGCCAGCTCTGGGTTCTGCCACTGCTGACTCCTCTGTGGCTCCCTACCCTACCTCCACTGAAATTATAGAACTAAATTCAGTTGGTTTAACAGCTGGATCCTTCCTACCACCCTGCCGGAGGTTAAATCCATTGACTGTAATGGATTTAGTTTGAATTCACCTATGTTTTCCAAACAACATAATAGTTTTTCGTACTTTAAAAAGTTGATTTTTGCCCCCAAAAATAATTTCACAAACAGTACATCAAATTAAGTTTAAAACCCCCCACAAATCAATGCTAAAGTCTCCTAGTCCCAGCAAACCTTCTGTAACAAACCAGAAGCAACGGGAAAACATGGGAGAATTTATACAGGTATTTTTTTTCAAGTTTCCTGCTGCTAGTCTGTCAAACCATAGGGAATATTTACATGGCATATAAAAAGATATAGTGACAGGAATTATTAGTAAAAAAGGTAATACAAACTACTGAGGTGACTCAACAGTTTATAATTAATGTGGTGTTTCTGTAACAGTGCAACTTGAGGACTCTTTTTTTTTTCCCCCCGAAGAACTAAACATGTGTCAATGCCTAGTCCATTCAGCTCATTCACTGTTGCGTGCCTGATGATTCTTTTCTCGTTCCCAGTGTCATAGCTGTGCACCTCTGTTACTCCTGATTTACATATTATCTAACATGAGAGGGGACTCAGACGCAGTACAGTCAATGCTTGATTTAACGGACTCTAATATAATGGACTTTGGAAATAACGGACGCTGTCTGCCAGCCCCTCCTAGCCCCCCAAATAAATGTCAGAGATTCAGCAGAGCTGCTGCTGGGGCTGAAGCAGCTGTCAGAGCAGCTGGGGCTGCTGGGACTGGAGGGACCACTGCAGCGGTTGGGGTCACTGGGGCCAGAGGATCCGGTGAGTGCGGGGGCTGCAGCGGGGCGCAGGAGCTCTCCTCCCCCAGCTCCATGTGCGCAGAGCATGTTGGTGCCTGGCTGCCACTGCCTGCAATGGCGCTGAGCAGCAGCCATGGTGTGGGAGGGTGCTGCTCACTGGCAGGCTGGGGGCAACCACGCTCTACATTCGCACAGGCAGCTCAGAGCCGGTGGGGCTGGAGCAGCTGCAGCGCTGAGAGCTGCAAGAAGCTCAAGGAGCCAGACTGGCATTCGGATCCTTTCTTGGTAATTAGGAGATGGAGATGGAGGTGTGAGGGGAAGAATGGGGCAGGAGAGGAGAAGGAAAATGGGGGATGGAGGACAGGACTGAGTGATGGACTGGGAAGATCAGCGCATCATCATACAGTATAACCATTCCGACATAATGGACTTACAGCATTAATAGACACCCCACTTCCCATTAGTCACTTAAATCGAGGATTTACTGTACATCTCTTTGGCAAAGGTACTTTTTTATCAGTCATCAGCTGATTACTATCTATAACATGATAGTGACTGGACGACAAAGCCGGGTCCTTGTTCTGGTAGGGACTGTCCAGTACAGAGTGAGGGACCATGAAGAGTTCACTGAATGAGTCAGGAAAAGGAAAGAAATAAAAAATGGGAGCAATTGTGTGCTCAAGGGTCACACAACACATCTCTAGCAGAAATGGGAACAGAACTCAGGACTGCCACGTTCAAAGTCAGGGTTCAGTCAACTATCACCAGCATGAAAGCAGGGGACATCTACCACAAAGGGGCTCCCAAGCTCTGGTTTCTAGATACAAATAAACAAATAGTCCCAGCACTCTGACTCAGGGATTTATTTTGAAGTTATAATAGAATCCTCTTAGATTGAAATCCTGGAAAGATTCCACATTCAAAAAAGAACACTGAATTACTGAACTTAGTTCTAAAATGAATGAACTGTGTCACATTACAGTGCTGAAACTGGTGTGAGTCCTCCCTATCAGGAATTAATATTTCCTAAGTTTATCAATAAATCTATGAGTCTGAGGGAGACCGGCATTGACTGTCCAGTCCTGGAAATCCCTATTTTGGTGCCATCACGCTCCTCTCCATCAAAACTGGGGTTATGCTGTGCAGTTCCTCGTACATGTTGCTTTTCTAGATTCAAAGTTCTCCAGTGTTGCACAGGGCCCTGCTGTCACTGGAATTAATGAACGAGTGCTGCACAAAGGGCAAGGATTTGGGAAAATCACAAATTGAGTCCAGGGTTCCTTTTTTTTTCCCCCTGTAGAGATGGACTCTGTAGGAACACCCTCTCTGCATCCTAGCAGTTGGTGGAGCCATTGCAGCCTGGGTTCTAACTACAGCAAAATCCCTTGATACCGAGACTGCTACCTGGATATTGCCCCAAACCTGTGCACATTTATAGTATAAACCACTGGCAATACAGATGTTCAGGGAATTGGAAATAATTGCATCAGTCTTAGTGGGACAAATTTATGGGCAGAGTATGGGAGATGCAGTGAGTGGTGGATGATGAGTTATAGAGGCTCCGATGTGATGTCCACCCCATGCAGGACTGACAAGGGTAAAGATGGCCAAAGATAGCACATTTGAGAGACTGCACATGGCAGAGAAGCCAGGGAGCAGGTAACTACCTGAAAGTATCCTGAACTGGACTGGGAAAGACAGGGCCTACAAAGTCCTGTAGTTAGCCAGAAGAGACTGCAGAGAAAGCGTATTGGTCAGAGGAGCTCCCCGTAACAGAGGCACACACACATCACAGGGATTCTCCGCTTTACAACATCACCTCCCCAGCCATACAACCACCATATGATATACGATGCAATATCAATGATGTGATAAACTGAAAGAAAATGTTATCAGCTTGTATCACGTGTCTATGTAATTTATCACTCTATTGATCCCATCGTCTTCCACCTGTTCATTAATCCATTATCCCAGTATTAATTCTGACATTTTTCTAAACTCAGGAAGAATTTCAAAACCATTTAATCCTTCAACACCCACAAAATGAGAAATTTCACTTAAAATTATGTGCCTTTTGCATTATTCTGCAAAAGATAACTACTGATTAATAAAATGCTGTTTTAAAAACACTGAGATATTCTGTTCCTTTTAAATAGTTGTATTAAAACTACTCTTGAGAGCATGAAGCTGATAATTAAAGTTGCTTCTTTTCTGTTAAATAGAAATCAATATTAATTGAACATTATTTATCCTAAAACAGAAATTCCTGACTATCACAACAAATTCCTTTCAAGCTTAGTGTTAATATGATTTTTCAAATATCTTTTCTATTCAAGTTTATAGATCTGATTTCAAAAATTTATATGCCTATATATTTTGTATACATTTCTACATTTTACCACTACCATAAATTCACTGTAAAATAGCTATGGCAAAAAACTAGACCAATGGTCTATCCCTTTAAAGTTTACATTGCCTCTGGAATGACTAGGAAAACCCAGTACTAATAGAACAATTAAGTCTTTTTAGGGATGAGAATAAATAGAAAAAAAACAAAGGGAAACACTCTAGCTGGGTCTGCATGCGCACATACATTAGGAATTTCTGGCTCTCTTTTGAAAGTACACGAGGAGCATCTACATGTGAAACACGATCTTTCAAAAGGAATTTGAAGGAACATTGTGCAGAAATCGAAATCCATACCCTGATCATGTATTAGGAAGAGGGTCCCCTTTCGAAAGACTCTTTCGAAAGAAGACATGCAGACACTTCAAGGCCTGCTCTTTTGAAAGAGGAGTCCTCCATGTCGCCGACCAGCTGGAGCGCAGAGGTGCCCTGGCCCACAGCAGTAGGGCTCTATGAGCTCTGTGTCCAGCTGCTGTTAAAGCTGTACAGACCCAGGAACCCTGTGAGAGGAAGCTGAGAGTGTGTGAGCAGCACAGCCATGAGCTACTTTCAGCACACGCTTGCACCAACCCTGCAAAAAGTGCAAAAAGCCATGATGGGCAGCAGCTGCCTGCCCCAAGAGCCCCATGCCCCACCCCCAGATCCCTTGCAGGATTTGCTGAAGACAGAGCCTGAGAAAAAAAATGGGTTCCCACCTGGACTGATCCAGAGCTCAGAGACCTTCTGGGACTCTGGAAGGAAGAGCAGGTGCTCTGAGAGATGGGGGTCAACCAGTGCAATGCTGTAGCCTTCAGCTGCCTGGCCCATGGCCTTGCCACCTGGGGATACCCCAAGCGGACTCCAGAACAAGTCCAGAGCAACATGAAGGAGCTCCAGCAGGGCTATGCCAGGGTCCGGGATGAGGCCAGCCACTCAGGGGCAGGTCCCGCAACCTGCACCTGTTAGCAGGAACTCCAGGCCAACCTGGGACCCCAGGACAGCTCCCCACCACCTGTTGCCCTCAACACCTCAGCAGAGAAGCCAGAGGCAGAGGCCCAGGAGGATCTGGGACCAGAGAGCCAGGCTCATTCCACCACTGTGCGGTCCTGGTTCAGCCTGGATGGGGTTCAGCAATGAGAGGGCCTCATAATCAATGTGCCTTCCCAGTCAACGAGCCAGGCAACCAGGAGCTGGGTGTCACTGGACCTCGGCGAGGGACCATCTGGTAAGTACCCAGTGAGACGTGCATCCTAGCGTGCGGGGTGGGAGCAATACAGCTGCCAGGGGGCCACGCACATGCCCAGTGATCTCAACCTAGACACATCCTGGCTGGCCATGGGGCCCCAGCATGCCACGATGGCCATTGGTGACATTCAGAACCCATCCCCATGGACAGCATCATGAGCCACATGAACAGCAAGAGTTAGGCAGGTCCAAACTGCACGCAGGGACCGTCCCACATGGGCAGGACACTTCTCCATGCTCGCACTACTCCATGGCCTCCATGTCTTTGGATGGGGGATGGTGCCCCAAGGGAGGTGATGGTGTCCCAAGGGGTTGGGAATGTTGCCCCGAGGGGTACAGCCCTTGGGGCCATGACAAGGGACTGATATGCTGTCTGTCTCTCCATAAAGCCACACCAAGAGAGTCCTGTGCCTTCTGTCATCCTGGACAGCCCTCCAGAGATGGTGGAAAGGGCCCACGCATACCCTGCACCCAGCAGCACCACAACTGGCCCATGTCTGGAGACCTCGGAGGCAGTCATGGGATGACAACACTAGCTGCTGACAGACCGAGGTGGCTGAATGATGCCTTCAGCTGGAGGAGGCCAACATGGCCTCGTGGAGGGCAGCCTGGAACAGACTCCTGGACAACCTGGAGGGCATAACTGGCATCCTCCAGCAGCACATGGTGAATGTGGCCTGCCTTCTCACCCACCACATCACCCCCCTGCTGAGCATCCTGCCATGCCCCAGCCAACCTCTCTGCTGCCCCCACAGCTGCCCTCTGCCAAGGCCGACTCTGCTGAAGCCCTCCCACCTGTCCGTGCAGCCTGCCCCATCTCAGCCCCACTGTGGACCCCAAACCCAGGGAGGCAGGGGATCCTGGGGCCAACGGGGCTTGTTGCTTTCCATCCCTGTCCTTCAGTGATTCTCCTATCCCTCCTCCAGGTTCAGGTCCCTGTCAGGCCCCCAATGTACATAGGTTGCCCCCCCCACCCCCACAGTACATATTTTTTGAGTCAGGAAACAGTTGTTTGGTTATAGTTAACAGTAAATGGTTTATTTTTTCCACAGATCCCTGTCTCCCGTACTGTTCGTGGAGAGATGGTAGGGGTTGATGTGTGGGTGTGGTGCTGGTGGGAATGGTGAGGGGTGGCTGTATGAGGGGATGGTGAGGTGTGGCTGTGGGTGGGGGTTGGTGGGGCTCGTTAGCGAAGCTCTCACAGAGGCCTCTCTGATATGGACCCTGTTCCAGTAGGCCTGGTGCTTGGGGGCCACGGTTGGCTGCTGATACCTGGGGTTGGACACAGCTGCCCACCCCTGCACAAAGGCATCACCTTCGCCCTCCATGATGTTGCGGAGGGTGCAGCAGGATCCTATATACTCATGTACAATGCTAGCCCACGCTACTGTATCCTCACTGATATTTGTAACTGCACTAGCTGGATTAAAGCTTGCATGGGTATGTCTTGCTTAGCTGCAATTGCACTAGCAATTTCCCGCAAATTTTTGGGAAGAAGGGGCCTCTGGAAGAAGGACTTCCTTCCAGAAGCTCCCGTGGGGCCGCACTTCTACACGGCGTTTTGGAGTCCGGAAGAACGGTCTTCCAGACTCCAAATCACGTGACCGTATGCTAACGAGGCACAGGGAATTTGCATCCGTGCCTCATTAGCATATTTCAGGCCATGTATTACCATGCCACTTTTGAAGAAAGTGGCCTGTGTAGAAACGGCCCCTGCGTGTTGCCATATTTTCCTCCCATCCCCATAGGATGTGCGCTTCCATTGGTTAACTGACTCCGGATAGGAATGAGAGAGAATACTTTGCCCTAATTACTAGTTTTTCATGCATATATAAGAGATCTTGAATGTAAAAATAGATACATGCACAAAGAACGTGTGTATGTTATTTACCATGGTTATCTACAAATTAGGCCCTTAGTGAAGAGCAAGTAATAAAAATGCATGAACTTTTAAAAACAAATATTCTTATAATAAAAATTATATGCCAATGTCATAGATAACTAAAAGAAGCATGAAAGACATCTCTCAGAGTTTTTAAATGGAATGTTTTCCAAAGTTTTGATGAGCCACCAAAGAGTGTTCAAGGACAGCAGGGTATCACACAACAAAAACACACTTACATGGCAAAATCTCTAAATCTACAAGATAACTCACTAGCCACACATTGGCTACGTCTACACGTGAAGCCTACATCGAAGTAGCCTATTTCGATGTGGCGACATCGAAATAGGCTATTTCGATGAATAACGTCTACACGTCCTCCAGGGCTGCCAACGTCGATGTTCAACATCGACGTTGTGCAGCACCACATCGAAATAGGTGCAGCGAGGGAACGTCTACACGCCACAGTAGCACACATCGAAATAAGGGTGCCAGGCACAGCTGCAGACAGGGTCACAGGGCGGACTCAACAGCCAGCCGCTCCCTTAAAGGGCCCCTCCCAGACACACTTGCACTAAACAGCACAAGATACACAGAGCCGACAACGAGTTGCAGACCCTGTGCATGCAGCATGAATCCCCCGCTGCAGCAGCAGCAGCCAGAAGCCCTGGGCTAAGGGCTGCTGCCCACGGTGACCATAGAGCCCCACACGGGCTGGAGAGACAGCGTCTCTCAACCCCCCAGCTGATGGCTGCCATGGAGGACCCCACAATTTCGACGTTGCAGGACGCGGATAGTCTACACGGTCCCTACTTCGACGTTCAACGTCGAAGTAGGGTGCTATTCCAATCCCCTCATGAGGTTAGCGACTTCGACGTCTCGCTGCCTAACGTCGAAGTTAACTTCGAAATAGCGCCTGACGCGTGTAGCCGCGACGGGCGCTATTTCGAAGTTAGTGCCGCTACTTCGAAGTAGCGTGCACGTGTAGACACAGCTATATTCAGACTCTGACAACTCTTTCCCTCAACTTTTATTCCAAGACAGCAATGGAGTACTCAGAGTTTCTGGGATAAATTAATTAACTGTTTTGTCAAGAGAACTCAGACACAACCTTGTCAAAATGCTTTCAGAGTGCGTTTTCCTCCAGAGTTGATAAACACATGTAGGGCATTCAGGAAAGGGGATAAATGAATGCAACTTGAACATTTGAGATTTGTTTGTGTGTTGACTATAGTGCAGTGAACCCAACCATCTAACTGAGATTACATTCACATGGGCCACAGCTACACGGGCCACAGCTACATAGGCAGAGGTCACTATCGACAAAGAAACATTGGCAGTATGTCTGTTGACAGATAGTTCCTACACATAAAAGCAGATCAAAAAAGCAAGCCACTCTGTCGACAAAGAGCAACCAGACTGCCCTGCACTCTCTCTACAGAATGGCTTGCACACAGGGTTGCCCGGGGAACTGGAAGCCCTCTCTATCAACAGAAGTGTCTACATGGGCACTCCGTCAACCACACACTGTCGAGAGAGGAGTTACACCTGATCGAGAACAGAGATAATGCTGATGACTGAACAGCTGAATTTTCTTGATAAACTCTCCACAGAGTGCTTTAACACAAATGCTCGGCAAGTTATGTTGACAAAAACCCAGTTTTGTTGAAAGAAGCTGCCCATGTAGACATGGCCTATATAGTGTAAAATGTTAAAAATGCCTAAATCACTTAGGATGCTTAGGGTAAACATTTTAAAAGTACCTAATTGATTCAGGAACCCAAATCCCATTTTGTAAAGCACCCATTTTGTGCAGATCTCCAGCTGGCAAATTCACTTGGGTTTTGGAGGTGTACAGATGTGGGTACTTCCTTAACATGACTTCTTTTGGCTAGCATGTGAATATCATTTGTGCTAATTATTTGAATTCAGCAGAAGTGGTTGAATCTATTTTATATTCATTTCCATGCAGCTAATTGCACAGTTAATAGAATTCATGTATAATACAAGTTATTTTAAATAATATTTCTACCCATTCTCTTTCCAAAGTAAAGTCAGACTTTATTCTTATTTGGCCGGTAACAACTAGAAATACATTCCTGGCATTTTTCCATGTAAACAGTTGGGTGGCATTGCATGTAGTCAACAATCCATTCCATCATGGCTTAGTTGCAGCTAGATATTCTTTGGGTTGTTACATTGTGCATCACAGCTGTTTCTTTCAGTCTGTGAGCTTGGGAACCTGGGAGAAAGCGGGACAGTGTGTGTGCACATATAGCTTCCTGAATAAAGACTCTCCATTGTAGTCACAGCAACAGAGTCTGGCTCATCTATTGTGAGGAGCACAACATCATGTTTATACTTAAACAGTATGTTAAATCCAACTTTTCTTCTGAGAATGAAAAATTAATCATCTAGTCACATTATTTACTGAATGTTTATAATTAACACAAAGTATGTACCATCAGCATTAGAACTGCCTCAAAAATTAGTCTCCTTAAAAATGTTTATGTTTACTCACAAAGAATAATGGAGCCTTATAAAAATGTTCCTACAGTCTGTAGCAAGGGGAACGTAAAATTTTAACAGCACTAGCATCTGATGTGACATTATACAGCCGCCTAAAGTACCCCTCCTGCTGCAGTCAGTCATCTTGTACAATGTTGTCAAGTAAAATAATGGCATTTTGGATAACAATGTGATATACTAAACCGAAGAGGAGAGAGAAATAGCTAATTGGGTCAGAAAGTCACCAGTGTCACTACCTCACTGGAGAATCTGAAATCTTCATGTAGCCAGATGTTGCCAGTTTTGTTGTTTTTAACTTCATGGAGGTGACAGTCTGAGTTGCAACTACAATGGGCTTAAAGTAGGGCATAATTTCTGTTTTTCTGTTAATGCAGCTTGCCAACTGGTGTGATGTTCCAGGGGACGCTAATCTTTATGCTCTTTGAATTGTCTATATTGTGTTTATTTGGTTTCTCATTATCAAGTTTTAATAATGAAACCACTGGTTTTGGGCTTTGGGTGAAATTTTGACTGGGAAATCCAACATTGTTGACCAATATCCTCCTGCATCTCTGTCAACTTGTTCTATTTCCCTCTTATCTAATGCTTGCTCTAGATTAAACATTTAAAAAAAAACACCTAAGAAATGTATCCATAAAAACTTTATGTAAAGTCATTAGGGTTGCAATAGACACAACAGGACCAACACAAACACACAAAAGAAGGGAAACAAGCACACACGTTATTACGACCACTGTTGCCCTACTTGATAGACACTGCACCATAGATTTAACTCCACCTGCTTCAGGATGACAACCATGCTTCACCTCTTTTATTCTACTCAAAAGTCCTTTACCAAACTAACCTCTCCCAACACAATCAACTACTGCACCAAACACCCACTACTATTAGCATTTGGGGGAAAGAATCTGCTGAAGGATTGTGTGCAGAAGAGTAAAAACAAGGCAGAGTGAAAGGTCATAGTCTGTTGTCATTGTGGTGACATTAAGGTGGGTGTTTGGATGTGGTCAAGCAGATGGCATGACAGAAAGTGGATTAATTTGAAACTTCCTTCCTTTAGTAGGATTGGGTGAGGCATGTTGTGCGTACAGCCACCCTAACTGCTTCTTAATGAAGTTTCTCAGTTTTTTAATAAAAGTCAACTAGTCATATGCAGTAAAGGGTCTCAAACCAGATCAGTGAGTGCTTGGATTTTCTCTGTAAATCCTGTGTATTTTGCAGGGATTGCTAGTTTTCCGCACATTAGCAAACAGTTACTTGTTTCACTGATGTGTGTGAATCTAATGTTTCATATTCTCCATGGTCATGTGTGAAGAGTTAGACAACAGATCTTATTTCACATCTAAAAAAACCTCACTACAACACAACTCCCTATAGTGTAAACACAGCCATGGTGGGAGCTTTCTGTGCTCTTTCCCTCAGGGAGCCATGGGTTTGCATCTACATTTGGATGCAAGTAAAATACACTTGGTTGTTTCAGTTGAGCTTTGAGTAGGCATTTGATCACATGATCAGACTACTGAAAAGCTTGAAAAATCTGAAAGACTGCCCAGGAGAGCAACAATGATGAATGAGCAAGGGTGTTTCAAATCAGGTTTATGGTCCACAGGTAATAATTATATCCATACTACTATATGCCTAACTTTAGCTAGCAAAACAAAGCTACCACAATTTCACAGACAGCAGAGTTCACTCCTAAGATATCATACTTCAGCAGATAGGCACCACATAAATAAAATGATTATTATTATTACAAAGTCAAAATACATGCATGAGAGGGAAACCAGAGATATTGTAAAAATCCACTGCTCTGTACTTTCACATTACTTTTACCCTCCTTATGCTAAATCAAAATTGTTGATGTGGAAAACATATTTGACTGTGAATAAGCAACAATCACATTTCACATCAATCCATATCCGGTAAAGTTGGCCAAATACAACACAAACAAACAAAACACTCCATAATTCAAACAATATATTCAGTTTGTTGCCTCCATTGAATACTTCACTGGCATTTAAATGCCAAAAGTATGTTGTGAGAGGAACTAAACTTGCTGAACTACTTATTTTTAATGAATAATGCTATGTGTGTTTGAGTACTTTACCCTGTTTGATGAAGCAGGAAGCAAATTTTCCAAGACGGGGAAAAAAAAAAAGAGTTGACTGAGTTGACTGACCATGTCAGAGAGTAGACCCAAATTCGGCAGAGAATCTAAGACAGATGTGCTTTGCCTCTTGCAGTGTTTGGAATATGTTAGTGATGCAGTAAGAATCCTTTCAGGTATATATATGTGTCAGCTAAAAAGCATTTTTGAATGGATAAACATATAGGGGAAGAGTAGCAGATGGGTTCATCCAAGCAACTGAAAATATCCAAGAGTGTAGTTATCTCTCAATCCCCAAAGTAATGATTCAGAGGCTACACTTAAGGGTTTTTATTCCCTTAATAAAATCAACAAAACTCGACAACATATGATCCATTTTCTCTTCACACTGAATACAAATACTATTCCTTAAATAAGCAGGTTCTAATGACCCAGCTGACTGATTTTATAACTGTTCCAATAATGTACTGTAGTACTGTCCAGCAGAGGTAGAGATCTGCTACATGCAGGTTTATTTGAATGAGAGGAAATAGCCACTTACTGTTGGTTGCATAACATACGGCGGATGAGGCATCCATGAAGTACTCTGGACCTGCATAGCAAACAACATGCGTTAGCACAAAACAGTTTTAAACAGAGCTCTCTTCTCTCAGTTAATTGAGGTGCTGGAATCCTTTGCATCTGTCTCGATTACAATTAATAGTGAGCTAATTTCAGGAAGAACTAGTCAGAGACAAAATGCATTTATGTCTTGTAATCCTATTGGCACAGAAAAAAATCAGATCCCATTCAGTAATGTGTCTGCCATGTTTGGAAGTCTGAAAGGCAGCACAATGTCAATGTTCCCCTGTTTTATCCAGTAAAGCACGTTATCCAAAAAATGGCACAATAGGCTCAAATTTTTAAGTCAAATTTTCAAAAGCTGGTTAGTGCCACAGTGCTTAAGCTCTAGTTTCAAAAGTGACTTATGTACACAGGAAGTAATTTTGAAAGGCTCCTTCAAAGCTTGGGAAAAGTGGTTCCTATGCTTTTAAAGAGATTGTAAATTTTTACCCTTTGTGTTTCCATTTGGATGTTATCTCAGTCACAGAATATCTGTTTGAGAAATGGCATAGCATGAAGCTTAAGCATAGCTCAGCAGTTTGAGCATTGGCCTGCTAAACCCTGGGTTGTGAGCTCAGTCATTGAGGGAGCCATTTAGAGATCTGGGGCAAATAAGTTTTAAAAAAAATCTATTGGGATGGTGATAGGTCCTGTCATGAGGGCAGGGGGCTGGACTCAATGACTTCTCAAGGTCCTTTCCAGTTCTATGACACAGGTGTTTCTCCATATGATTATATTAATTAATTTTACCTCTGGAGATCTGGTTTTCAGCCTCCCTTCCTCTAGAAACCACAATAATTTTGGTATCTCAACCTAATGAGAGTACCCTGCAGATATTTTTCTCCACATTAAAAAAACCTCAGCAGTGGCGATAAAACCCCAGAATGTAGTTTTGGAAGTCTGGTGGCGTTTTCTGAATTAGGTTCCAGGAGTGGAAGAGCAGTGATGATGGAGGTTGGAGCTGACCCATATGGAGACAAGCACACAACACTTGCACTATACTTGGTTAAAGAAAATACCAGAAGTATCTCATTTTCATGACCAGTAAATTCACTCGTAAATATTTAAAGAAAACAAGTCCAGACAAAAATCAAAACAATTCACCTCAGTAAGTTTAAGGGATACATTTTATGCATCGTTTCAACTCAAGGCCTGACAAATATGTTCCTTACCGTAAGGCAGGGAAAAAAACTCAGTACTTTTATTCTTTCGATCAATAATGACAAGTATCAGAGGGGCAGCTGTGTTAGTCTGTATTCACAAAAATAATGAGAAGTCCTGTGGCACCTTATAGACTAACAGATTTTCTGAGCATAATCATTCGTTGGCAAAGACCTACTTCCTCATAGTGGGTCTTTGCCCGCGAAAGCCTGTGCTCCAAAAATTTATTAGTGAGGTGTTCCACTCCAAAAATTTTGCTTGCAAATAAACCTATGTGCTTGTATTTTGACATTGACTCAGAAAAGCCATTCAGCCTTAACAAGGATTTCATGATAAAAACTTAGTATAGGAAATGGAGGCTTGGACAGTAAAATTATTTTTGAGCAGACTGAGAGGAGCTGGTGAGAACAGAGACTCCAAAATACAAAATAGATGGGACTCTGAAGACGTCTATGAAAACTATGTTCCCCCAATTCCTTGCTTTGCATGGTGCTAGTCAAAAGGAATATGTGTGTTAATGGATGTCACTGGGATAAGTACAGCTGAAAGCAAAAGGTCAAAACATGATGAACATAAATTAAATGACTAAAAAGCTGCATTCTCCAAAATTTGGTCAGTGAACAGAAGTCATAAATGGCCAAACACCTCATTAAGCATGAAAACCTTTGACAGTGTCAACTGGAAATGAAGCAAAAGCTAAGCACTTGAATAAAACTGAAGAAGAAAAAAACAAAAAAACCCATGGTGGCTTTTCCTTCTTAAGAATCCAGGAAATATGGGATACCCTATGCTAACGGAACTGAAGTGGTGCTAAAGTGGTGCTAAAAAAGCCTTGATTTAAAGCATGAGTAAAGCGTGCAGACACACATACAATTTTCTACTGTATATGTTTTGCCTTTGTCCACACATCCAAACCATAATCAAGTGGGGGGTACATACAGAGACGCATACAAATCTGACATACCTGATATGTAGAAACAGGGGAAGCAGCAATGAATGGCGTGATAGATGTCTGTGGAATCATGCGGTTTGTTGCAATACTGTACGGTGAGGAATAAAATCTGCAAACAGAAAACAAAAGGAAGATTCTTGAGGCTCTTGGTAGCCAGACTCCAACTTACTGGCCACTGCCATCACTGGGCAACAAAAAATAATTCCTTCTCTCTCTTTCCCCCTCGCCAAAATGGTAATAGAAGAAGGGTGATGTGGTTCTATTAATTTTGCTGGTTTTGTCTCCCCAGTTTCACTCTCAAGGTAATTTTTAATCCACATTTACAGAAACAGCTGAAAAGCAGAGACCTTTGGAAAACTCTCCTACAAAAATGCAGAAAGTGGCTGTTTGAAAAGCAAAAGTGGTTGACTTTCCAGAGTACAATCTAGTTTAGCAAAACTTCTCAGACCACATGAGGCAGTGATACTGATCTGATTTATATTTGTGTAACTATTTTCTCTCAGAGCTCAATAGTTCTGCATTTAGGATAATGTATTCTGTGCATATGCCCTCAGATTGCTTATTATGGGACAGCTGCAGTTACTGGACACTCTAGTTACAATTTTCACGTACATCTAGGAGCATTAAATACATATCTTCCATTAAAATTAATCAACAGTCTGTGTCTAACATGCCCTAGCTGTATGTAGTATAGTTCTAGCTGTATTGGTCCCAAGATATTAAAGAGATAAAGTGGGTGCAATGTCTTTTATTGGACCAACATTTGGTAGTGAAGCAGACACGCTTTTGAGCCACACAGAACCCTTCTTTGGGTCTGGGAAAGGTCAAAAGTAGTTATCACAGTTAACTACTAATTACTGATTAACTGGTTGATTAACACCTCTGCGGTCATAAGACAAACAAGAGGGGGTCACAGGATAACAGATTGCTGTAATAAACCATAAAACCAGTGTCTTCATTCAACATGTATTTTTAGTGTGTAGCACAGTTACCAGTTTAAGCTCCCAGAGGAGTTTGGTGGAGACTATGGGCCATGTCTACACTAGCAAGTTCTTTGGAAATATCCAGAGGATCATCTACACACAAAAAACATTCTTTCAAAAGCTGCAGGACGAGTGCCTCCTTTCAAAAGCTTCTTTTCGAAAAAAAAAAAAAAGTGGAGATGGTCCAAAAGAGCAATCCTCATGGCTCATGATTTTTCAATCCCTGGCCCATTCTTTCAAAAGAGCAGGGGCTGCGTGGATGCTCTCTTTTGAAAGAGCAGATCACTCTTTTGATCTGCTTTTTTGTGTGTGGATGTACTCTTCTGAAAGAAGTTTTTTTGGAAGATCACTGTAGTGTAGACATAGCCGTGGGGTCAAGAATTCTGAGAGCTGAGATGCCCTTGCAGGGCTTCCTCTGATCAGTCTGATGGTGGGGGAGCAAGTCAAAAATGTGCAGAGGATTATGGGTTGTGGCTTGTTCTACCCATAATCCTAGTAACTAGGCCCAAATGGGGAGCAAAGGGACAGAGCAGCCACTGCCTCCCCAGGTGGGCTGTCTTGTAGACAACATTTATACTGCAGAGTCAGTGACCTTGAGTACCCAGCCTCAGGTGGCATGAGAAGTGGCATCATCCTGTCCTCTTCAATTCCTGCCAAGGCCTGACTGACAGCAGGAAACGTGCTGGAATGGGGAGCAGAAACAGTGGGAGATGGATGTAGGCCCTGCCCACACCTTGCAGATAACTCTGTGGGAGAGAATGTGGTGGACCCAGAGCCAGGTGCAGGGTCACTGGAGAAGGTGCTGGAAGCTGGGTCCCTCTGCTCAGCCTGATTTAGGGGTAATACCTGTGCCCCTTGCCTCCTCTGCTGCAGTGTCTGTGAGGGCCCTGGAGTTCCAGGCAGATGCTGTACTTCTGTGGATCCCTTCGGGCTGGGACCAGAACCATATGGCCCAAAGGCGCATGCTCACTGTGGCTTCAACCCCTTGCCCCATATCCCGGTAGAACTGGCTGCCCTGGCTCAGGGAGATGGGGCTGTAAATTTCCCCGCAGAGGCAATGTCACAGGATCATAGAATCCCAGGGCTGGAAGGGGCCTCAGGCGATCATCGAGTCCAGCC
This sequence comes from Carettochelys insculpta, assembly GCF_033958435.1. Lineage (NCBI taxonomy): Eukaryota > Metazoa > Chordata > Testudines > Carettochelyidae > Carettochelys > Carettochelys insculpta. The sequence continues at coordinate 203,345,820 of NC_134138.1, forward strand.
CCCTGCCTAAAGCAGGATCAACCCCAACTAAATCATCACAGTCAGGACTATGTCAAGCCAGGACTTAAAAACCTCTAAGGATGGAGATTCCACCACCTGTCTCGGTTACATATTCCAGTACTTTACCACTCTTCTGGTGAAACAGTTTTCCTAATATCCAACCTACACCTCTCCCTCTGTAACTTCAGACCATTGCTCCTTGTTCTGCTATCTGTCACCACTGAGAACAGTCTCTCTCCATCCTCTTTAGAGCTCCCTTTTATGAAGCTGAAGGCCACTATTAAAGGCCCCTCAGTCTTCTCTTCTGCAAACTAAATAAGCCCAAATCTCTCAGTCTCTCCTCATAGGTCATATGCTCCAGTCCCTGAATCATTTTTGTTGCCCTCCACTGACCCCGCTCCAATGTGTCCACATCCTTTCTATACTGCGGGGGAGGGGCAGAATTGGATGCAATATTCCAGATGTGGCCTCACCAGTGCCAAGTAGACGGGAATAATAACTTCCTTAGATCGGCTGGAAATGTTTCTCCTAATGCACCCCAATATGCCGTTAGCCTTCTTGGCTACATGGGAACACTATTGACTCATATCCAGCCTCTCATCCACTATAATCCTCAGGCCCTTTTCTGCTGCACTGCTACTTAGCCAGTTGGTCCCCAGCTTGTAACAATGCTTGGGATTCTTCTGTCCCAAGTGCAGGACTCGGCACTTCTCCTGGTTGAACCTCATCAAATGTCTTTTGGCCCAATACTCCAATTTGTCTAGGTCACTTGGGACCCTATCCCTACCCCTTATTATATCTGTCTGACCCCTATGTGCCACCCCTGCCCTTTACATTGTAACCTCTGCTATCAGCAGGCATGCATGATCTTTGATGCCCAAGTTTGTCTTTTGAAGGAGTTGTGCAGGTCTTCTTTAAGGATGAGGACTGATAGGTCAACTGTTGAGTGATGGTTTTGTGAGATGCATTCACACGCGTGAGTGGTTGTTTTTGTCTTTAACCTACTTAGCTAAGCAATCTGTTTTTCCTTACATTTAGCTGGGATACTCGGAGTATCTTTGAGACCTGAGGAAGGGCTCTGTGTGCTTCTAAAGCTTGTCTTTCTCATCAGCACAAGTTGGTCCAAAATAGATATATTACCTCCCTCAGCTTGTGTCTCTAAGTCCCCTCGACAGCTTTTGAAATCTCAACCTCTGATTTATGTTACTGGTTTTATTTCTTCTGCAGACCCACCACCTGAGACATGCACTGGATACAAGTGGTGCACAGGATTTTTGCAGAGAAGCTTTCCGCAGGTATGTTAGTTAGAAAGTATTCTCCCCCATCCTATGCCATCTCCACCAAACCGGGGTTAAAAAAGAAAAATTAACAGCAGTCCTCCAAAACAGCCACACAACAACAAATTCTCTCTCTTTTTTTTTAAACATTAGGACACTTTTTAACAATCATGGTGACAGTCAGGGTTTAATACTAGTCTGTGTATTTAATGTTGCAGATTCTGGATGAGGTGTAAAATAAATCACTGAATCAGAGGAAATAGGTAGGCTGAAAAGCAGGCTCCCTTCTTTGAACATTGGGAGTAAATATCCAAAAAGAGAAGGGGACAAAAGAAAAGAAACAATCTGTTTTCAGTAATTCAATTAAGATTTTAAAATATCAAGGGCAGCAAGCTGAACACTGGAAAAAATCAAGAACAATAAGTTGCCATTTTTATGAATGTCTGTACTGCCTGACAGTGCTGCCCAGGTAGCTGTTTTATAAACATCTCTATATAATATTTTACATGTATCCTATTTATGAGATAACGAAGGAGAATATGGATGTATTTTCTGTTACACTGATATTCAGCAGGGGTCGAACATATGCTGTTATTTAAAACAAATGGATTTTCCGAATATATTTACCTGTGCCATTAGCACAATGCATATGTTTTTCCCTAGTCCTGTTAGAATGCTCTGCTGACCACAAGTGACATTCTCCCAGTCAACAGCTAATCGGACTTCATTTTGGCCCTGCTATTTTTTAGCAAATGTACCCAGGCAAGCTGCAGACCATAAATGAAAACAACAGTACCAGGCTGTTAGGTAGAATTTACAGAAAATTCCACAGGGAACTACAAAATAGAAATAGAAATACACCACACAAGTAAAGATATAGTGTAAAGGGGGAACCCTTTCAAGAAAACAATGCATTTGTGTTCTTACTGTTCTAATCCTATATGTCAAACTTGGAATGATATTTCACCTCTGGGAAGTTAAAATACTGCTATTCAAGGTAAGAGCTATCAGGTGGAAGAGAGGAGAAAAACAGCATCTTATTTGATCCCCTAATTCTGAGTCTGTGGAATAAGCTTTCAATAAGTCCAAGTACATATTACAAACTTGAAGGAAATGTTTGCTTGAGGCCATAACTCGATAGACAGCTAACCAGTTCATTTTCAGATTAGAGATGCAGCTAGGTGAATATTTCGTAAGCTTCTGGAACACACATTCTGGTTATGTGAAAAAATACATGCCTCTCAACTCCTTTGCCAATACCATTTATCTGTCATGGTCTGGGATGCTTGCAAACAGGTGTCATAGAAAACAAATTATCAGGGCACTCTGAGCAATTCCAGAGGAAATACACTAAGCCAACTTGGAAGAGAAAGTACAGAATGTTCACAGAAAAAAAATAGGAAAAACTGTCCTACAGTTATACTGCAATTTTAATGACACTGGGCCATATGCTGCAGTGGAAAGGGGAGATAAAGCTTTGCGTCCTTTTGGGGAAGAATTCCCCCAGTGAATAAACTGAGCAAGTCATCTGCAGGTTGTCTTCCGCAGCCCCTTCTGCAAATCTTGGTACAGACAGTGTGCTGGGGGCAGAACCAGGATCAAGAGGTCACAAGGGCATAATGGACCATGGTGATACCTCAACTGTATTGATGCCAAAAGATGGGTTGTCCTGGTGTGCTGTAGAAATGACAGTTCCCCAAAGCAACTAAAATCACAGCAGTCCCAAACTGGGAGGCAGCTTAAAGCTGCCTTACACACCTCTCACCTTGTTCTGTGAGTAGCCTGTTGCCTCACAAACATCCTGTCCATCCTCCCTCACACACATTCCCTGATGTGTAAAGGTATCATAGAGGAGCGAAGGGGCAGGAGTGCAATTTAAAGAACAGCCTATTGTGATGCACCTGCTGTCCTGGCAGGTATGCTGTCCTGGCAGCTGCTTTTCATGCTGTGCTGCTCTCTGTGACCTCTTGGTTTTGGTGACACCGCAAACTCCTTTAGACTTAATCAAAAGAGGTGGGAAGTGAAAGTTACATGTTGGTGAGTGTGAGCCTGAATATACGCATGTAATGGAATCCCAGAATCTTAGATGCCAGTGTGTATACTGTGGGGGGTTGGGGGACTGGCAGACTGTGAAAACAACATGTGCTTTTTTGGCCCCTCTAGACTCACCACTGTATTTAGTTCCCAAATCCACTGGTATTCAAAAGCACAGTAGGTTTGGAGGTAACTAACCTATGTGTTCAGGACTGGATTCTCAAAGATTGAGGCACAGCCTCTCTTTTCGCCTGTGCAATTTGCACCCATATTTTTGCACACACAGATTACTTGCAGGGGCAAATCAGAACTCCTGCACTTCCACCTGCAGTCAGGTTGCTGTAGGTGCACATACCCTCAATTCAAAAGCAAGTGCAACAATGCAGGCATAAATTTTGGAGACACAAACTGCACCTGCAAGTGGAGGCTGCATTTTCGTCCTTTACAGCTCAAAAAAGGTATCTTTTGCTTGTGGGTTTTATGTGCTGTAGCCAGACAGAATCCCCCTGATATACTCCATCTTGCCCCTTTTAGGTGCCTCTGAGCACAAAGCACAAAGAAACAGCACAGTCTTAGAATGTTTGAAAGCACAGATGCGCTTATCTCAAGCCCAGTCTTCTGAAGCAACAAAACACAGATGTGCTGTGTCAGCATGACCCTGGACTGAAGAGTACAGACAAGAGGGCTAACAAGCCAGCCGATGACCACAGGGCCTTAAATTGCCTTTGGCTGGTATTGCTAATTGATACACCCACACAATCGTCCCAGAAGAGGAACCTCACATCCCTACGAAAGAATGTCCTGTTCTAATGATTTGGTTATCTCTACCTTACAAGTGTAAATTAAATTGCAACTGCCTCGTAAGAACTGGCGTCACAAAGACGAACCAGCACAATTGGTACCTTTAGATAAGGAAGAGTGTGCATGACCCAAGGGGCATAAAGCAGGGTCAGGCAGACCACTCTAACTGAGCTCCAATTACCTATACCTGCTGGTCGGGTAAGGTCTTTGCCTCCCGAGGACCCAGGGGACGCTCTCCTTGCATTGTTCTTCCTGAGGGATTCAGTGAACAACATTGGCTACGCCGGAGTCAAAGGACGCAGGGGTGAGATTTATACCTGAAATGTACTTTTGTGCACATTTAATAGTAAGAGCTCTTTAGGCTGAGGCATCTGGTCCTCAAATGGGTAACTTTTCACTTGTAATCTAATTGGCATGTCATATGTATCATCCTACTAGTAGTTAAGAATATAGAGCAATAACCTTGTAACCATTAAGATTCTTGTTTCTGCTTTTAATAAATGGTAACCATTTAAGCTTTCAGCCTGAGTCCTTCCAGCTACTGTAACTCAGTCGAACACAAAGAACCTTAGCCGTTTGGCTATATCAGCCTGGTCAGTGGTAAGGTGCAGTAAAAGCTGAGCGCTGAGTCATGTCTCCTCCATGGGATAGACTCCTGGGGCACCCATCAGCCTCCCTGGCTGCCCACTGCGAAGGGACAGTCTGTCCTAGCAGTTAAAGACTCGGGTGAAATAAGCTCTCTGCACCAACATTTGGGCAGGCACACACTGGCTGCCCGCTGCAAAGGGACTGCCTGTCCTAGCAGCTAAAGACTCGGGTGGATTTCTGGGGCATCTGTCAGCCACTCTGGCTGCCCGCTGCAAAGGGACAGTCTGTCCTAGCAGTTAAAGACTCAGATGTGATAAGGCACAGACCACTCATTACCTGGCCATTGGTTAACATGTGCTTAGAGAAAACACAATCATGCATGCACCTTGTTACCCAAAAAAGTCTTTTCTGGGATCCATTTGCACAGCTCCCATTGCCACAGGAAAAAAGTTTACATAGAGAGTAATATATCTCCTTAATAAAACCATGTTCACAAGAAGGAGTTCCATATATATGACACATACTATAGGCAGTACTCCAAGGGAAGTATTTGTTGCCTAATTACTCATGTATCCCACTCCTACCTCAAAAAAGCAAGTTACACTTGGGTATCTGACTCTTCCTATGAGAATCATTAAAAAGTGGGCAGAGAATAAGACAGAGAATGTCTTACTGCCTCTATATAAATCCATGGTACACCTACATGTTGGATACAGCATGCAGATATGGTTGCCCCATCTCATAAAAGATAGATTGCCATTGGAAAAAGTTCAGAAAAGAGCAATGACAATGATTAGCGGTATGGAATGGCTGTCATATGAGAAGAGATTAATAAGAATGTGATTCTTCCACTTGAGAGAGACAACTAAGGAGTATTTTAATCGAGATCTATAATATCATGACTGGTGTGGAGAAAGTGCATAAAGAAGAGTTATTTACTCCTTCCCATAACACAAGAGCTAGGGCTTACCAAATGAAATTAATAGCTAGTAGGTTTAAAACACAAAAAGGAAGCTCTTCTTCACGCAACATAGGGCTTGTCTACACTACCACCTTCCTTCAAAGGAAGGAGGACAATTAGGGTGTTGGGAGTTTACTAATGAAGTGCTGCCGTGCATAGGCAGCAAATCCCCGCCCCCCACCCCGGTAACTTGGAAGTTTTAAACTTCGAAGTACCAGCACACGTCTAGCCGTGGCTCTCCCGCCGGTTCTTTGAAGTGCTGGGGCAACTTTGAAGTCCCTTTACTCCACAAAATTTTGAGGAGAAAAGGGACTTCAAAGTTGCCCCTGCACTTTGAAGTACTGGCGGGTGAGCCACAGCTAGACGTGTGCTGGTACTTCGAAGTTTACAACTTCCAAGTTGCCGGGGGAAGGGGTGTGTGATTTGCTTAATGAAGTGCTGCCTATTCATGTCAGTACTTCATTAGTAAACTCCCAATACCCTAGCTACCATCCTTCCTTTGAAGGAAGCTAGTAGTGTAGACAAACCCATACAATCATCCTGTGGGTCTCCGTGCCAGAGAATGTTGTGAAAGCCAAGAGTACAACAGGGCTCAAAAGAGAGTACATAAATTCACAAATGATAGGTCCATCAGTGTTTTTTTGCCACAATGGGTAGGGATAGTGTCCGTCACCACTGTTTGTGAGAAGGTAGGAATGGATGACAGGAGACGGATCACTTCATGATCCCCTCTTCTTTTCATTCCCTTTGGGACACCTGGCTTTGTCCACTGTCAGAAGACAGCATACTGGGCTAAATGGACCTCTGATCTCACCCAGTATGGATGTTCTTAGGTTCTGTGTATGTAACTGTGAAAAATATCAATATGGTTACTGTCCTGTGAGAGTGTGCAGCCTTCTAAATAGAATGTGCACTATGGTAAGACCTTATTTGCACAGAAATACATGCCTTTTGCTCATGTCTCATGTCCATAGGCACTACTGAAAAGGTCAGATTCATGAACAGCATCATGGGGCTACCATACTGTAAGGGTATCACTGAGCATTATCATCAGTGAATTTTCCATTGTAATAAGACACAGAGTCAGCTGTCAGAGACAGAAACCAACCATCTAAGTATCAAGCCCATTGCCATGCAAATCCATATTATATTCTGAGAGCTATCAGAATTACATTGGTACAATATATGTAACATTACACTCAAAACAGAAATAAAACCTCAGCAACATTTTACATGACTATGTTTACAATGCAAATAGAAGACTTATATTCTATTGTAGAAGGGCATTACACAGGTAATAGTAATACAATGAATTTTAAAACTGATAAGGTAGCACTACCTAATGCTCCCAGTAATAAAATCCAGTGCCTTTATGAATGTAATCTAAGAACGACTGATTATAAGAGAAAATGCAGAGCAAGAGATTGAGAGAGGAACAGAACACCACAGTGTGCTGTTACTGGTACTTTAGATGTTCATATTGCATTGCTATGGTACACTAAGGGCCTGATTCTCCACTCCATTACACACCAGTTTTATGCCGGTGTAACTCCATTGATTTTAATGGCATCCATCTGCATAAAAAAAGTATAATGGAATGGAGAATCAAGCCCCATAACTTGATAGTCTCAAAAGAGAACAATCCATTTCTTTGTGGGGGAAACTAATTTTTTTGTAATGAAAACATCTTACTTCTGATATGAACTTTCAAAGAAAATATACAATCACAGCGTAATTGATTTCCTGGTACCATATGGTAACTGGACTGCATCTCATTTGTGACATCAGCAAAACACACAGCCCCAGAGTTAGTCACTTCTTTCCCTAAGGCTTGGCTCCGTTAATACCTTAAAAGCAATACCATACACAGTCCAGCTCCTCTATGAGCTTTCCAGGGCCATCTCTGCCTTGCCACCTCTCTAGATAGTTTCTAGTTTCTGTTCACCTTGCTATTGCCTGTGTGGAATTAGTAAACTGCATCTGCCAGAATGAATCAGCAGCACTTCAGTAGCTTTATGCAGAATGCTACGTCTTGCTAACAGGTACAGTCAACCTTCTTAGGGGCTAGTTTGATTGGAAATTCAAATCTCATCCTACTCTTCCTCCATGACCTTTGCTGTGCCTAGGCTTTCCCTCCTCTGTCTGCACGCTCCTGTTGCCTCTCCTTTGAAAGCTATGCCACCTCTGTGGTAAGCCCGGTGGAGTTAATAGGCCACATCTCTCATGAAGTCAGCTGTATTTGACCAGCTTTCCGCAGAGTGCCAAAAACTGTGAACCCCTGTCACATGGATATTCCTGCCCACATTACTACAAACCCCCTGTATAATGCCCTGCTTTTGCTAGTACTAGGGTATATTCTCAACTTGATGCTCAGACTTTAGTGGCTTATCTATCATTATTACTAAAAAAATTTACAATAAGAACACGAGCTACCTGAATAACTGTGCTAACATACAGCGTGGCTGTGTCTACACTTGCATTCCTCTTTTGAATGAAGCATGCAAATGAGGGAAACTGAAAATGCAACTGAGGTGCAGATTTACATATCTGGCACCTCATTTGCATATTATTTCAAAAAAGCTTCTTTCAAAAGAAGAAAAGCAGCGTAGATGCGGCTCTTTCGAAAGTAAACCCTATCTTCAAAAGAACTCTTCTTCTCTTTTTTCATGGGAAGAAGGTTTCATTCAAAGATGGGTTTTGAAAGAAGGATATGCAAATGAGGTGTCAGCTACGTGAATCTGCACCTCATTTGCATTTTTGATTTCCCTCATATATCCCTGTGTGATATAGTCCACCATATCAGATCATAATGAACATGTGTTCGCTTTACCAGCCAAACATCAAAATGCTCCCGCACTTAACCAGACACAAATCCCATCTGCTATGCTTTTTTTGCATTTACACATGAGAACAGCATGGCAAAACACATATCATCAGATACAAAAGTCCTCGTGAAAACTAATACAGAATTGTGTCCCTAACATGTATAGAGATTAAAAGATGAATGTGGGAGGGGCCACAAAAATAATTGAATCAAGGCATAATGATGTTATTAAGGTAGAAGCAGAGACCACTTATTTAATTTTGTGTTTAGTATCCAAAGATGGAATGCAGACTATGCTATGTTATTCACTTGGGGGGGGGGGTGGGAGTGAGGGAAATTGTGGTTTTCTACATATTAATAAGTTCTCCTGATGACACTTCACTTAATCAGAACATTGCTATGTGAGAAGGGGGACTGGGCAAGGTTGGGTGGGGGGACCAATCCTGCCTTCTTGGAACGAGAGGGGTCTTAGGCAGAAGGGGCAGAGCCACAGGTGAAGGGTACAGGGCTGGGGCTAGCTTCCCCCTGCCAACCCGTCAGCACCCCTTGAAGCGTGACATTTGGGGCTCTAGCTGCCATTTAAAAGGCACAAGATTCCAATCACTGCTGCTGTTACTGCAGCAGTAATGGTGACAGGTGCCCCAAGTCCTTTTGAATTGCTGGGCCCTGGGGCAGTTGCCCCTTTCTCCCTGCCCCTTGCCAGCAGGCCTGCATGTGAGCATTTTGAGTGAGACTTTTTGTTTTGATCAAACTGAAAATCTTACGACCCTCTAGAAAAAAAGAAAGGTTGAGATCCGGAATCAGTTGTTACTGTACAATAAAGCAGCTGTCTGCTGTTATTTACTTTATATTTTTCAAATAAAAATCATTTTAAAAACTGCAAAATTGGAATTCTCCGTAGGACAGTGCATTGCAGAAAACCTTCCCCCGCCACTCCCAGCACAACATAATCTGCAAGAAAGAGAAAAATCCAAATGGCTGGATGGTATTGGGTACTCTGTAACACAAATAAGGTGTGGATTTGAAATAACTGTGACAGGGACTCTCAGGTATCTAGGTCACAAGCCCCTGTTCTGTCCACAAACAAGGTGGAGACCACTGCAGCTGCAGGCACCAGTGCTTTTATGATGTATAACAAGTCCCACCACCTCCTGTGATACACCTTCTGGTCACAGTAACCCCACTGAATACCCAAGCTAGCTTCTCCCCACTTTCACACCACTCTGGTGCTGCTCACCTCTACGGCCAAACACTTCATCTACAGGGCAGCAGAGCATTCCACTCCATGGCTACACTATTCATGCACTCCCTTTCCTCTCACTACCAGCTGCCTAATATAACCATCTGCTGAGGGCTCTCACAGCTGCCAGCCCTCAGGCCTGGGCTTGCTCAGTCAGCTCCCACTACCTGTTTTCAGTGGGGCTGCTGTGACAGACCTCTGTCTCAGACTCTCTGGCCAGTAGTCTGTCACACAGCTCTCACTATAATGTGACTGAATTTTACAAATCATCATACAATTAAACATAAAAGGATGTTAGTCACTCTGTGTCACTGAAATTAGAATTCCCAGTATGTTCATGTCACTGATACATGGGAATTATTTTAAATAAATTCCAAATGTGTTGACACACTGGTGAACTATGAACTTTGATGATTTTATTTCAAACATGTCCAACAGTGTGCAACCAGCTGAAAAGTGCATAGAACCATGTGGAACACTGCAGGAAAGAAAGGGATTTGTTTAAGAAGGAAAGAGATTTCCATGCAAGACTAGGACCAGGAATGCCTAAGTGCAAATCAGGGTTCTGACAAGTCTTTCCTGAGGGTTTTGGATAAGTTATGCTTTTTTAATTTGCCTTATCATCTTTATCCCCAAAATGAAAATATACCCCAGAGGGATGCAATTTGTAATGCAGGGTGAAGCTGAAAAGTGTTGCTAACTGAGCGAGCAGTGAACAGAGGGAATTTGCCTGGGAGTTTGCTGAGGGGGCATTAGTTCCCACTGAGGTTTTCTTTTTTCCTTTCAGGATTCTGGAAGCTGTTAATACAACATCTGAAGGGACTCTTAAAGGAAGACAATATGGAGAGTGAGCAATCAGCTGTCGTAACCTACAAAGGATGTTCCATGTTTATATTTCTCTTAGAAAACAGAAGCAACTTCACACATATGAAGTACAAGCTGGTCTCTATATTGAAAGAGAAGAAGAAAGGACTAAAGCTCTAAGTATTGACACTGCATTGTATCAGAGAAAATGAAGACTCTCTGGATAGAAGACAGTGTTTGATGCCACAGGCACAGCATGCTGAAGAATCAGAGAGGGCAGTGCAGACTGGGGAAGAAATCTGGAGCATGAGACCTCCAGACGAAAGAGAGAAGTCCTGTACCCACCATGCGGATAAAGGTAAGAAGCTCTTTTCAGGCTCCCTGCACAGGTACTACAGCAGAGAATAGGTTGGAAGACTTGTCTGAGGGAAGGGATCAGATAGAAACCTCACTGACCAGAAGGTATGTGATGCATTGTCTCAGTAGTGGGAGATCCACAGCCACCACTCCCAAGAGGAGGAGATACACAGTGGTGGTCAGGGGCTCACTCCAAATGGGGATGGAATCATCTGTCTGCCATCATAAGAACATAAGAACATAAGAATGGCCATACTGGGTCAGACCCAAAGGTCCATCAAGCCCAGCATCCCATCTGCCGACGGTGGCCAATGCCAGGTGCCCCAGAGAAGGAGAACAGAAGACAAGTGATTTATCTCCTGCCATCCATCTCCTGCCCTTGTTATGAAGGCTAGGGCACCATACTTTATCCCTGGCTAATAGCCATTTATGGACCTGACCTGCAAAAATTTATCAAGCTCTTTTTTAAACCCTAATAGAGTCCTGGCCTTCACAGCCTCCTCGGGCAAGGAGTTCCACAGGTTGACTGTGCGCTGTGTGAAGAAAAATTTCCTTTTATTAGTTTTGAACCTACTACCCATCAATTTCATTTGGTGTCCCCTGGTTCTTGTATTATGGGAAAAGGTAAATAATTTTTCTATATTCACTTTCTCCACACCATTCATGATTTTATATACCTCTATCATATCGCCCCTCAATCGCCTCTTTTCCAAACTGAAAAGTCCCAGTCTCTCTAGCCTCTCCCCATATGGGACCCTTTCCAAGCCCCTAATCATCTTAGTCGCCCTTTTCTGAACCTTTTCTAATGCCAATATATCTTTTTTGAGGTGAGGAGACCACATCTGCACGCAGTACTCGAGATGTGGGCGTACCATAGTTTTATATAGGGGAAGTATGATATCTTTTGTCTTATTATCGATCCCTTTTTTAATAATTCCTAACATCCTATTTGCCTTACTAACTGCCGCTGCACACTGCGTGGATGTCTTCAGAGAACTATCCACTATAACTCCAAGATCCCTTTCCTTATCTGTCGTAGCTAAATTTGACCCCATCATGTAGTACGTGTAATTTGGGTTATTTTTTCCAACATGCATTACCTTACACTTACCCACATTAAATTTCATTTGCCATTTTGCTGCCCAATCACTCAGTTTGCTGAGATCTTTTTGTAGTTCTTCACAATCCCTTTTGCTTTTGACTGTCCTGAACAACTTGGTGTCATCCAGCCTGGGAAAGCTGAGAAGTTAAGTGCAACTGGAGTTGCAGAAAGCAAGAGATATGAAAGATAACAAAAGGGTTTCTACAGTTATATTAGTAAAAAAGTTGGTCAAGGAAAGTGTGGCACCCTTACTGAATGGGGAAGGTAACCTAGTGACAGATGATGTGGAAAAAGCTGAAGCTATCACTATATATTTTTTTCCTCAGTCTCCGAAGACAAGATCAGCTCCTAGACACCTGCACTGGGCTGCCTAGGGTGGAGCTGAGCAGCTCTCAGTAGTGAAAAAGCAGGCTACAGATTATTTAGAAAAGCTGGACATGCACAGTTCCATGGGGCTGGATCTAATGCATCTGAGGGTGCTGACTTGACTGATGAGGTTGCAGAGACATTGGCCTTTATATCTGAAAATGCATGTCGATCAAGGGCGGTCCTGGGCAATTGGGAAAAAAAAAGGTAAATAAGAGTGCCCATCCTTTAAAAAAAGAAGGAAAATCTGTGGAATTAGAAAACTGGTCAGCCTCACCTCACTCTCTGAAAGAATCATGCAACAGCTCCTCAAGGAATCCATTTTAAAACACTTGGAGGAGAGGATGGTGATCAGGAACAGTCAACATGCATTCACCAAGGATGCCTAACCATCATAGTCATGCCTCCTATGATGAGAAAACTGGTTCTGTGGGTATTAGGAAAGTGGTGGACATGATATAACCTTGGTTTAGCAAAGCTTTTGATACAAGTTCCCTCAGTATTCTTGACAGCAAGTTAAAGAAGTATGGATTGAGTGAACAGACTATAAGGTGGATAGAAAACTGGCTAGATCATCGGGCTCAGAAGACAGTGATCAGCAGCTTAATGGCTAGTTGGCCATTGGTATCAAGTGTAATGCCCTAGGAATTAGTCCTGGGGTCAGTTTTGTTCAATAATTTCATTAATGATGGATGATGGGATGGATTTGACTCTCAGCAAGTTCACAGGTGATACCGAGCTATGGGGAGGGAGAGAGGTAGGCATGCTGGGGGCCTAGGGATCTGGTCCAAAGTGACCTAGACATATTAATGGATTGGAACAAAATAAATCTGATGAGGTGCAACAAGGAAAAATGCAGAGTCCTGCACTTAGGAGGAAAGAATCCCATGCACTGCTCCAAGCTTGGGACTAATGAGCCAAGTGGCAGTTCTGTAGGAAAGGACCTTGGAGATTATAGTGGATGAGAAACTGGATATGAGTCAACAGGGTGCCCTTGCTGCCAAGAGGTCTAACACCGTACTGAGGTGCAATAGTTTCAGCATTGCTAACAAACAGAGGGACATGATTCCTCTCTATCTGGCACTGAGGCAAAATGTGGGTCCAGTTTTTAGCCCCCCAATACAGAAAGGATGTGGAAAAATTGGAAAGAGTCCAGCATATGACAACAGAAATGACTAGTGGCTGGGGATGGAGTGTGGAGCACATGACTGATGGGGAAAGACTGATGGAAGTGAGCCTGTTTAGACTTCGGAACAGAAGAATGTGGGTGGTAGAGATTTGATAGCAGCCTTCAACTACCTGAAAGGGTAAGGGGGCGGGTTCCAAAGAGGATGAAGCGAAGCTGTACCAAGTGGTGACAGATGACAGAATGAGGAGCAATGGTCTCAACTTGCAGTGGAAGTATTTTAGGTTGAATATCGGGAAAAAGTAGGAGGGTGGTGAAGCACTGGAATGGGTTGCCTAGGGAGGTGGCAGAATCTCCATTCCTAGAGGTTTTTAAGGTGTGGCTTGACAAAGCCCTGGCTGGGATGATTTAGATGTGGTTGATCCTCTTTGAGAAGGGAATTGGATAAGATGACCTCCTCAGATCTCTTCTAACCCTTATCTTCTATGATTGTGGTTATTATCATTTGTTTTGAAATATCTGCAACATTTGTTTTTAAAATATTTAAACTATGGTCTAAAAGAAACACCGAAAAACAAAACAAAACTTTCTAATTTTTCATCCCTTTTTCCCTTCATGAACAGGAGATCTAAGATGATAGTTGCCAAAGAGCACATATGGAATTTAGTAAGGACTAACAAGACCCACAAGTCTTCTGCACTTGTAACTGATGATAATGTAGAATGAATTTATTACAGTCAATATCTATTTAGATAAACATGAACTGTGAAGTACTTCAGACCCAAAATACATCCTATTTTAAAACCACCAGCATCTGGCTGGAAATTTTAAGCCCAGCAAATAATTGCTGGTGTAATCAAGTGGGCAGATAAGTAATGACTGAAGTATGTGGGCACTATTTGTCTCAGACATTGTGGGCTGAAAACGAAGGTGAGTATAATTTGTAAGACTAGACCAAATCTGCTTTGCTCAAAGCCTAATATAAGGCTTTGTCTTTTTCTTCTTCTTCTTCTTTTTTTCGGTTTTGTTTGTTGTTGTTGTTGTTCAGGTAATGCTATGATAGCCATCCAGGTAGCAGAAGGAGCACAGATTAAGGAACAACCTTATTACTTCAAACCATCCTGGAATCCTCAATACTTATTTTAATTAAATGAAGTCAATAAAGGCAAAAAGTTTGTCAAATGGAGATGGAAATTATTAGGAAAATAAACTACTTCTTCAAGTAGGTACTACACACAACAGGGAATAAAAAGAAAAATGAAAACACACTTGTCAATGCACCTTGACATAGCATATAAAAGGATTATTAAATGAATTTACTTTTGGATGAGTTTCACCGCATGAGCAGAAACTGTAAAGAGAGTCCTCCAAATAATTTTAAAAAGGAATTGAAAAGCATATGTTACTTACCCATTCTGTATAGCAGCTGTTGGATCATAGGTCAAAGCCATGCCAGCCTGCACATAGTTAGAGGGGAAAAACAGATTTTTATTCTTGCTGTAGTCAAAATGGCATTAAACATTCTCTTACAACTCCATTTAACATGCATTCAGTTTGGATGTACATTGACTTAGATCCACAAGGCAAACTAAAATTTCTCAAAATAGTTTGGAAACTTAGCTACATCCTTGCCAGAGATATGCCCAGCCCATGTATTGGACTACTATTTTTATGTTAGTCTCCCTACACTATTCTAGGTCAAACTGTGCTCTTAATTACACCAGTATAAATCAATAACTGTACTTTGATCAATGGAGTTACTCAATATTTATGCTGAGGGCCAAGATCTGGGACCTCCCAGTGAGGCAGGTAGCTCATCAATAGATTCAGCCTGGGTATGGCAGTGTTAAGCTTAGGAAAAACCACATTTTCTTTCAGAGACCGCACCTCCAAAGACCAGATTACTCTATGATTTCTCTCTATTTTCAGCAGCAGTTGTAGTTGGTTGTGTGTGACAAATAATATCGAATCTCTGCTGTCAAACAGAAAAGCATAATCAGAAACATGCTGATAACTTTATATGGAGATAATAAAATAGTTTAGGGGACTGGTTACATAAAGATAAGGTGACCATATCTCCCCAGGCAAAATACAGGACACACTGGTGGTAGTGGTGGTGGGGATTTGATGCCAGGTGTCCCAGCCAAAATGGGACAGGTGGTAGCCCTACTCAGGTGATGGCTGCTTTGTGGGGGCTGCCATCCTGCTCTGGGGGGAGTGGTACTCCTTGGCTGCAGAGGGCAGCTGCAGTTCCCAGCTGTCCCATGTGTTGGGGCACTGGGAGTGGAGCTGCCACCCAGTGGGGGACCTCCCTGTCTGCCCCACGCCTTGGGGCTCTGGAAACGTGGGCAAAGCTCCCAGCTTCCCCAAGCTGTGAACACCTGTGAAGGGGCAGCAGCTGTACCAGCCTGGCTCCTGGCCCCCAGAGCTGTGGGGAGCCAGGCAGCAGTTGAGCCAGTGCTCCTTCCAGCACCCCAAGTTGTGGGGAGACAGGCAGCAAGCAAATATGGGGCAATTAGCCCCTTTGTTAAAATAAACTGAGATGCCTTTTTGGCGCCCAAAATATGGGGCTGTCCTGGCCAAAATGGGATGGATGGTCACCCGGTATAAAGACAAATCCAGACGCTCATTATTACAGTATTTCATGGTGATGTGTGTGGAACGAGCTGGTTACAACAAGGCAGCTTCTATTTGACAACTGTCCACATGACCCTTACCAAATATGTTGTCAGGGTCAGCAGAAGACCAGGGATGCAAGAGGGATGAGAATGAATTATCTCCTCCCGCTACTGCCTCCAGGGTTGAGACAGGCTGGCAGGAGAGTTTGGGAAGCACAAGCTCCTCTTGGTGTCACCCTGCCAATTTGACTCTCCGAGGCTTAAAAACCACCACCCTGCTCATGACTGCTACATTCACTTGGATTTTTTCTTCAAACAGAGGAAGTTCTTTTTAAAAAAATATTTTGTTTTAAAATCCTGCCAGGAGAGGTGAGAATTTGTTCTGTGGGACAGGAGAAGAAGGATAAAGGAGGAAGGGGAGAGGCAAGATGCTCCTCAGAGTCAACTGCCGAAAAGATCTTCATTCAAAGAACTCCAGGACACGGAAGGTGTCTATGGAAAAGCAGATATGAGCTTATTCTCTAGTAACCACACAGCATGTTCCATACTGTTAAAAGGCCAAAGGGTGCTGTCAGGTATTATCTCTTTAAATACCTACAAGTGGCAATCACTGTTACTATCAGAGGGCCTGCCCCACCCTAGATGGCTCTCCATAGGGTAAGAGTAGGAGGGACGGGGGCACAGAGTGAGTGAGCCTGGTCCTGCTTCTGTTCGGGCAGGGGATAATCCAGACAGGGCTGTGGTGACATCAGGACACGGAATGTTTATTTGGAGACTGTTTACTGAAAGGCGAGTTAACATAGCAGCGGCATGTTAGTCTACAGAGTGACTGGTTGTGTTTTCAGAAACAAAGAAGTATTTATTTTAAAATAAAAGCTTTGATTGCAGAGCATCACACTGTTGTGCTAACATGGTGGTCTGCACGGAGATTTATGATCAGTCCTGGTGTTGGGACATATTTTTGCTTAGTTTTCTTTGTTGAAAATGTTCCTGTTTCAATGAGAGGCTATCCATGAATATGTGGCTAATATTTTTAAATAAATTTACCATTTATTTTTTCTTCTGAGCCATAGCAAATGGTCGAAGGACACTTCTTTGAACTTAACTTAAAAATTAATCATAGTTCAGCTGAGTTTTGCAACTGAGAAATTCAGCCTAAAAAGGGAACTAGCCTATAAAATTGGGAGCACCTGAAATAGAGGCAAATATTTAGAACCTTAATTCTATGTTCTATGACAAAACACTCTAGTGTAGACAGCACCAGAGAGTACATCTGAGGCAGGCAAAACTACATTCATTATATCGTGACAGGTATTTTTCACGTGGACATTGAAGCAAATTTTATGGGATAGATGTTATATTGGTGCCATAACTTCATGGATTGCTCTATGTAGCCATATATCCAACTATCCCACCACACAGACACTCCCTTGCATACATGTTGCCATCACATTCCTAGCTTTTATGCACTATGGTAAAAGAATACTGTGAACATCTGGTTGGGAAAGCAAAAATGTAAAAAAGCCACATTCTGATAATCAAGAGTGCATGATACAGGGCATACTTAAGCAGTAAGAGGATCAGAAGATGACCCCAGGATTTTAAATGATGACCATTACACATTTTACTACTATATCTGCCACTAAGTGAAAGCCTCATATTAGCCAGACAAGACAAATGCATGTTGCAGAGATATATTTTGCCTAGTAATATATCTAGCACAATGAATAGTGACAGAGAGATAGCCGTGTTACAAAAAAGCAGTCAAGTAGCACTTTAAAGACTAACAAAATAATGTAGTAGGTGATGAGCTTTCATGGGACAGACCCACTTCTTCAGATCACAGCCATACCAGAACAGAATCTGTTCAGGTAAGGCTATCATCTGAAGAAGTGGGTCTGTCCACAAAAGCTCATCACCTAATACATTATTTAGATAGTCATTAAAGTGCATTATCTAGCACAATATTTCTAACATCCCACACCTCCAAAGAGTTTCAAGGAGTTGCCATTGCAAACAGCTGGAAAACAGAGACCTGGTTACTTCTTTCCCAGCAAATTGTATAATTCTTCGCTACAAAATTGCACTGGCCTGAGGCCCCAGAGAGCCAATATTTATCTTGCACCAGTGACAGGTTTATAGTCTAGTTTCATGACTCATCAGGGCTACAGACTGATGAGTAACTAAAGCCTCTGTGAAAACCATCCATCGTTTTCTCCATAATACAATAACCAGAATATTGAAAACAGCAGATAAATTATATGAGGGATAGCATGAGACCTCCATCCAATGCTGATGCTTGTTGCTGTAAGGATGTTCTCCAGAACAAAGAGCTGAAGGCCACATAATTCACGCCTCAATATTTTCCTGTTCATCACCTGTGTGAAGTAGTGAATACTGCCTTCCAAGTTTTTTCATCCATCACTATTACTTACATTGAAGTGAGGGGAGAGTGTTGTCTTCATTCTATCAGCAATGGCACTGATGATGAAATACTAGCTGAAACCCCACACAATTATTTGTCAGGTAGTTTTTCATTATTGAATATTTGGACCAGAGATTTGCAACACCATGTAGGCCTGATGGCGGGTCTATACTTTTCTATGTATTGATCTTTTCAGTGATGCGTATATTAGGGTGTGCCAGAATTTCAATACTTAACCAGGTCAAAACTAAATTAAAATCAAAGAGTAGCACTGGTAATTGTCAATAATAATAAACAAACAAACAACTTCATGCATGACTGTAAAATTAGAAGGTTTAGGATATCACAAAATACATGGAAGTGAAAGCATATTAACTGATGGGGAAGTGATTTTTTTAGACTGCTTAAATCTCTGTTTTCTTTAACAACTTAGCGACAATTGGACAAAAGGCTATTTTGATAAAGGTCCACAATCTCCTCTTTGCTTCAGGGGTAAAAGAGTTCCTAATGCACATTGCTGGCTCTTTTAGTGAAGATCTCCACTGAAATAGAGAAGATGACATTTGACATTTATAAGGTCAAAAATAATATACATAATCTTGGAATTCACTACAGGTGTGTCTAGCCCAGCCCCGAACTTCGAAGGGGGAATGGCAATTAGGGTGGTTGGAGATTACTAATGAAGTGCTGCAGTGCATATGCAGCACTTCATTAGTCTAAATCTCCCCTGCAGCAGCTTCGAAGTGTGAAACTTCGAAGTGCCGGCTTGCGTGTAGCCGTGGGTCAGCTGTGGGTACTTTGAAGAGCCGATGCTACACAGAAGTCCCTTTACTCCTCACGGCTACAGGCAAGCTGGCACTTTGAAGCTTCACACTTCAAAGTTGCCGCAGGTGAAGATTTTGACTAATGAAGTGCTGTATGTGCACTGCAGCACTTCATTAATAATCTCCCGACATCCTAATTACCATTCCCCCTTCGAAGTTCGGGGCTCGTCTAGATACAGCCTACATGTAACAGCAATGAAGGGTCCTGTGGCACCTTAGAGAGTAACAGAAAAGTTTTGAGCATGAGCTTTCATGAGCACAGACTCTGATGATGAAGTGAGTCTGTGCTCACGAAAGCTCATGCTCAAAACTTTTCTGTTAGTCTATAAGGTGCCACAGGACCCTTCGTTGCTGTTACAGATCCAGACTAACACGGCTACATGTAGTAATTTTGCAGATAACTAGCTGTAGCCAGACAAAGTCTCCCCCTTACAAGCCAGCTTGCTCGCTGCCCCGCCCCCACTGAGAAGCACACAGGGCACGGAAACGGCTGCTGACAGCACAGTCTTTGATGCCCTCATTGAGGCCCAGATGTGCTAGCTTATCGTGACCCTGAGAAACAGAAAGTACAGATAGAAGGCTAACAGGCCAAACTGTCAACAAGAGAGGCGGGGGGACCCTCAAGAAATCACCCCAGCTGGCATTGATGAATTTGATGACCACACAACCATCCCCGAAGAGGAAATCTCCGCCCCCGCAAAAAGAATGTCCTGTACTCCTAAGTTGCTTATCTCCTGTCTTACAAGTGCAAATTAAGTAAGAAATGCCCTTGTAACAAACTGGCGTCACAAAGACAGACCAGTGTGATCTGGCACCATAGATAAGAAAGAGAGTACGTAACCCAAAAGGGGTATAAAAGATGGGCCTAGCAGAACTCTAACTCTGAGTGCATTCCCACCAACTACCTGCTGGTCGGGTCAGGTGATTGCCTCCCGAGGTCCACAACTGGGGACGCCCAACCTCGTATTCGTCTTTCCGTGGAATTGAGTGACCGATCCGGCTTGGCTACGCTGGTATCAAGAGACGCAGAGAGGGTAAGATATACCCATGCTAGGTCTCTGTTTTTTTTGTGCACAGCTAAAGAATTAGAGCTCTGTAACTAGACATCGTTGTGTCAAGATATCATTGTATTAGCTGGTAACAGATATCTTTGTATTGGATTGTAACGTAACTTGTTAACACCTGTACTTTGCTAGCATATAAGAAGTAAACAATAGCCTTTGTAACTGCACGCTTATAACTGTAGCTTAATAAACTTGTAACTAGTTAAGCTCTGAGCCTGACTGCTGTTAACCCTTTTGTCAGTGCAACACAGCCGGCACAACAAAAAGAACTTTAACTGTTTGGTTACTATAGCCTGGCCATAGGTGAGAGTGCTAGCAGCTCCCTGCTCTAACAGTGAAAAAACTGGGTTGCTTAGGACCCAGGGGAATCCGTCAGCCTGTCTTGGCTGCTTGCAGCGACGAGTTCCCTCCTCTCGCAGTTTTAAACTCGGATGATAACAAGGGCATAGTTGGTACCTCACCGCACATTACCCGGCCACCGTCTAACACTAGCCTATACTAAAATGTCCTGTTGTTGTTAGTCTGACCCTTTCTTGTGCTTTTTGTCTGTCTTGCCCACTTTGTGACACCTTGCCTTTTGAATTTTAAGTTCTCTGGGCATTTCCTTTACATTTACACAGTGCTTAGCATAAGGGGACCCTGAGTAATTGCTGTTGGTGCTACCACAATACAAATAAACAATAACATTAAAACCTTTTAGGCTTTCTTTACAAATTGTAGCAAAGTTAAAAGGGAACAAAACTTTTTTATATATTCTTCAATTCCTCTTAATTATTTTGTGATTGATAACGAGGTATTTCCGAAATAAATATTCTCTCTATCACATGTATAGCTGTCACAGGAGAATTTGAAAAGTTTACATTAATGACTGTTAAGGCACAATGAACACCCCTTCTATGGAAACTAACTAGTTTTTACCCATGAGCATTAATCATGAAAAAATATACTCCAATTTTCACTAATTTCACTCTCATTTTAACCATGCTGCAATGTGAAGCTTCAAAGGAATGCAAGAAAATAGGAATTTGCAATTTTGCAAGTTTTCAACAGAATGATATTTTCAACATTTTTGATAATTTAGTTTTCTAATGTCTGACACCAGCAGACTAAACAGTTCTAATGAAACTACTCATTCTACATCTTTCTTCAAACTTAAAATCCCTCCTTGGAAAACATACAGGAAATAATAGAAAAGTTTACATGTTCCTCCCTAGAGGGCCAGAGTTGGTTTAGAAAAAAGAAACTTGAGAACTCTCATTTAACATTTTATTTTGCATAATTCCACTGGCAAAAAATGTGCTTAGACTTTTTTTCCTTGTTATGATTTAAACATAAATGAGTAAGTTTCCCTCATTAAAAAGACCCTCATTTGCATTGTGCATGTAAATTGTAATTTGTGAATCCCACAAAGAAATGATTATGTTGTGGAATGATTAGTTTAAAAAAATCCTCACATTTAAAAACCTGTGAAATAAACCAGGTTTATTATTTCTCTGCAGACTGTTTCTGGACTCTAAGAAGGGCTATATTCTAAAAAAAAATATTTTCCTTACACAAACACAAATAAAGACTAACACATGGATGCTCCCCCCACATCCTTAAATTCTGTGAAATATGAGCTACATTCATAGGTTCCAAGGCCAGAAGTGACCATTCAAATTTTCCCCAAAATAATTCCTTTTCCTGTTCCTATGGTTAATTACTGTTACAGTTAAAAATGTACACCTTATTTCCATTATTATTTATCTACTTTCAGCTTTCTCTGCTAGATGGAAGAACCCATTAAAAATGTTTATTCCCCATGGAAATACTTACAGTCTGTAATCAAGTCACATCTTAAAAATTTTCTTATTACGTTCTGTAGACTGAGCTCCTTGAGTCTGTGACTATAGGCATGTTTTCTAACCCTTCAGTCATTCTGATGGCCCTTCTCCAAACTCTCTACAATTTAAATGAACATACTTCTTGAACTGTGGGCACCGGAGCTGAACATGGTATTCCAGCAGTAATCGCACCAGTGACAAATATAGTGCTACTCCTATTAGAGACTCTCCTACTTGTGAATCCTAGGGTTGCACAGGTTGAACCTCTCTAGTCCGGCACTCTTGGGAACTGACTGGTGCTAAACAAGAGAATTTGCTGAACTACAGGAGGTCAATCTTGTTTAGCAGAACTGCCAGCATTTCCACTGCTTCTTCATCATCATCATCATCATCAAGAACCATGGTCTCAGTGTCCCTTGGTGTCTGATGCCTTTCTCACTATTTCGTTCCATCTTTCCCTGTCCAGTGCAGAGTGGCTTAGTTTCTGTAGACTAGCTCCGCATCAATCTACTATATCATCTACCCATTCTCTGCGGGGTCTCCCTCTCCTATTCGAACCATCCATTATGCCAAATACCAGAGTCTTGACTTTTCATTCATTGATCATTCTGCAGATATACCTGAATAGCTGTAACTTCTGTTGTGTAATCATCTGCAGTAGATCTCTTTTGGCTTTATAGTCATATATAATTTATATAATTTATATAATATATGAATATAAATTTATAATTTATATTCATATATAATTCCTCATTAGTGTCCTTCTGCATCCATCCTTTTCTCAGGATCTTTCTATCACAGCTCCTCTTGAATGCCAATATCTTTCTCTTCGACTCTTTCATTATCACCCATGTCTGATATCCACAGAACATGCTGCTGAATACACATGTATTCAAGATGTTCCTTTGCTTTTCCAGATCTTATTCATCACCTTCAAACTCACTCTTGCTTTTGCTATTCTAGTTGCTATTTTCTTCTTACAATCTAGATCATACGTCATTGCTCCCCAGTCACGTGAACTTCTCTATGTTCTCTAGTTTTATCCAGTCTATACTGATCTTCCTTCCTATTTCCTTTTCTCCAGATACCATTGTACTAATTTTATCAATGTTCATAATCAGTCCATACTGCTTCCCTTCCTCATGTACCTGAACTGTTCTCGCTAGCTTCTGTTCATCTTCCTCAATGACAACTATATCATCCACAATCTTCAAGTTGTTAATTCTTATCCCATGCACTGATATCCCTTCTACCACTTCTTTGATCTTGTCCATCACTCTCTCTAGGAGTGTGATGAAGATCCTGAACAATATCGGATCGTCTTGTCTTGTACCTCTACTGGTTCTAAACCAACTTCCCAACTCACCGTATGTTCTCACCATTGTGCCCACACTGTCACCGATATCCTTCAACAAACATATCCGTCTGCTATTTATTTTGTAAGACTACAACACCACGCAAGTCACTTTCTGATCTATACTGTCAAATGCGTTCTGAAAATCGATGAAGCAAGTGTAGATGTTCTCGTTCTTTAGTCAAGCTTCCTCTGCTATCAATCTTGGTGCAAATATCTTCTGTATGGTACTTCTATCTTTACTGAATCCCCCTTGCTCATGTGCTAGATCTTCTTCCATCTGTGATCTCAGTCTCTCCACCAGTATCACAACCAGCACCTTGCCTAGATTCCTTGTTACGGCAATTGTTCTGTAGTTCTTGCACTCCAAAGCACTTCCTTTCTTGTGTATTGTCACTAGCACAGATCTTCTCCATTCCTTAGGTGCTTCCCTTCTTTCCATGCTATATTACATAGTCGGCGTATTTCTTGAATCATACTTTCTCCACCATATTTGATTATCTCTCCCATGAGCTCATTTCCAGGGCTCTTGTTTTTCAGTTGTTTCACTGCTCTTTTTACTTCCTCCTTCAAAATATGTCTCACTCTCAATGCTCAGTGGAGATTATCTCTTCCAGTTTTTCAATCAGTCTCTCTGAGACACTTGGGTCCAACTGTGTTTTGTATGGATTGGTGTAATGTCTTGTCCATCACTGCACAACCTTCTCCTTGTTCATGAGCATCTCATCGTTCTCGTCTTTGATCACCATCTGCTTTGGCTGCTATTTTCTATTAATATTCCTGATCATTTTATAAATGTCCCTGATCTTACACTCACCATAGCACCTGTCTATATCTTCACACTGCTCTTCTAATCATTTTGCCTTTTCCACTTTGGCCACTTTTCTTACCCCATTGCATTTCACTCTATATTCCTGTTTCGCCCTCTTGGAAACATCCCTTCTGATCTTCAATACTCTCTTCTCTTGAACCAACTTCAGAATCGCCTGCGTAATCCACTTCTTATTGATCTTTTCTTCGGGAACTGTTTGCTCAATTCCCCCATCTATTGCCATGGCTACCCCTTTGATTCTCTTATCTAGGTTCTTCTCTGTGCCCACATTCCTGACCTTCTCTTTCAGAGCTGCTCTATATGCATTGCCTATCTTTTCCTCACCTAACTTTGCCACGTCTCTTCGTTTCTTGACCTGTGCCTTACACTTTCTCTTGAATTTCATCTTGGTGGTCATAATCACTAGACTGTGGTCTGAGTCCATATCTGCTCCTCGGAATGTTCAGCACTGCTGCACTGATGCTGTCCATCTTCTTATCAAAATCATATCTGTCATGTTCTTGGACTTCCCATAGTTTGATCGCCATGTCCACTTTCTACAGTCCTTTTGCCGTAATCTCACATTGCAGATCACCATCTTGTGCTCTGTAGCAAACTCTAGTAGTTCTTTGTCTCGTTTGTTTCTTTCTCTGTAACCAAACCTTCCACGATTCTCTCCCAATCTATGTTATCTGTTTTGACCTCTGGGTTCCAATTTCCTCTGATGAGTGACACGTCTGTCTTCAGTATCTCCTCCAGCATCTTTGTCAAGTCTTTTTAGAATAGTTCGATCTCTTCTTCCATGCTATCCAACATGGATGCATACACCTGCATGACTAGGATGTTGAATGATTTTGCTTTGAAAATTGCTACCCTCATTCTCTCACTCACCAGTAAGTATCTTAACAATGCTCCTCTAACTCTTTTGCTAAGAAGGAATCCAATTCCTTCCTCATGCTTTGTTTTGTTCCTTGATCAAATGACTTCACAAAAGCATATCTTTCCTGATGTCATCCAATGTGTTTCTGCCAGTCCAAGTATATTGTATCAGTACCTCTCCATCTCTTTCTGAAGAAGCTCTAACTTCCCAGTTGCCCACAGTGTTCAGATGTTCCATGTTCTGACTGATAGTGTTTGCATCAGTTGTAATCTTCTTTCAGTAGCCAACTTATTGATCCAACCCCAATTGCTTAATTGGTATCGTGGACCTTGTTTATCTGGGCAACATCCAAGCCAGCATCTTTTATCAGTTAGTCATACTGGCACCAGATTTTATTCGTATTGTTGTTTTACGAACAGCACATCAACACTCACCTGACCAACTCTCCTCCTCTATCCAGGTTTGGAACTGGCATGGTACCCCTAGACACTTCGTGGCGGAGTTTTCCACTGCTTACTGAGCAATTAATAGACATTTAGGAATAAATTACATCTAAATAACAGCACAGAACTCTGAGAGCCAGGACTGGTGGCTGTAAATAAACTTTATGAGACCACAGGAAACTTGGCCACACCTATTACGAGGGGACATCCAGTTAACTAAAACTATAGCAGATTTTTTTTTAATTGGAGATACACATCTCCTAGAACTGGAAGGGACCTCAGAAGGTCATCTACTCCAGTCCCCTGCCCTCTTGTCAGGACCAGGTACCATCTCTGACATCTGTTTGCCCTAATCCCTAAGTGGCCTCCTCAAGGATTGAGCTCATAACCCTGGGTTTAGCAGTCCAATGCTCAGACCACTGAGCTATCCCTCCCCCCTCATGACAGATGCTCCCAGGTGAGAGAATGCCAGAGTAGAGAGATTTAATCTATTTTAGGTTTTTTTTGGTGACAGCATCACACTGGGTTCTTATTTTTAACTGATTAACAATCATGAACCCAAATGATGAGGCGACAGTTTCTTTAAAAAGTTAACTTACCCTCATTGTTATCTCCAAGACTGAACCTTCAGGTACATGGTGGCTTCAGGACTGCCAGCCATCCCCCCACTATATAGATCTATTTCTGCATGTGCAAATCTATGATGACATCTATGTTTTGCTTGTGTGTGTTCATACACACACACACACATACACCAAGAGCCACTAGAATGAGTGTATGTGTGTCTGTACTTCTGTTTCTATATCTAAATGTATATTATATTATAAATACCGAGGTGCACTTTGCCTCACCAGATCTGGATCCTCTTCCCCGCAACATCACCATCTCTCTCCAACTACCATGGGTCCATTAGGCTCTCCAGAGGGCAGGTACTTTAGGTCAGTGATTCTCAAACAAAAATACAAGTACCCTTGGAGGTAATCAGAGTTCTGGCAGGGATTACATCAACTCATCTAGACATTTACCTAGTTTTGTAAAAGGCTACATAAAAAGTATTAGCAAAGTCAATATTAACTAAAATTTCAAACAATGACTTGTTTATAACAGCTCTGTATACCAGATAGTGAAATCTAAGTACAATTTTTCAGGAAGAGTGTGCTGTGACACTTGTATTTTTATGTCTGATCTTGTTAGCAAGTAGTTTAAAAAAGAGAGGTGAAACTACCTGGTATGCACTACAGATTGGACCCCTGAAAAGGATACAGTACTGTGCAAAGGTTGAGAGTCACTGTTCTAGGTATCCCTCATCTTAAAGTGGGAATCCACATTGCTGAGTTAGTGCTGTGGCAAAAATAATGACTCTTGGATTGGTGTTATTTTCTGTGGGGAATCTCTGAGGAGCCGCTACACTGATGGTGCCCCTCACCCTTTTCCAGAACCTCCTTTTCTCCACACAGCATCCTGCCCCCATTTTCTTCATAGGATGGATGTGATTAGCATCTATGAGGGCTTACTTGGCCCGTCTTTAACATAAGTTGGTAAACTAACATTTCTGCTACTACGATTGCCATACTTTGTTTTCATATTTGTTCCTGATATCTGGCAGTCACAAAGCCACAAGGATTCTTCTTGCCTTGACTGAAAACTCATTTTAAGCAGGAAAAGAGAGTGAAATGTGTGGGGGTGGGGGTGGGGGGGGGGTGGGGGGGAGAACCAACAACCCACATGATATTTGTTTAAAATATTGTTTTAATTAAATATGTTTACTTGGCAGGGAAGCTAACCCGGCAGTGTTCCTTCCTTTGATTATTTAAAGCAGTTTTTTTCTGAAAAGTTTCACATTCTTAGAAATACTCCTGAATTCAGAAAAGAAGTGGTTTTAAAATAATAAAAAATAAAAATAAAAGTGTAGATGTGACAACTTTTAAATATCAGAAAAGAAACATGACATTTTCCAGTGATGCCTGCAGACACTCATTTTAATACACATGGGCTCCCTGTGCAGCTTCAAGTATTGTGAAGAAATTGTTGGCATATGTCAGAGGCAAAAACATCTTATTTTAAAGTCAAATCAGCAAAAGAGGAAAAGTAGTTGATGGTGAACTTCAAAGGGTTCAGAAGTTCAATGAAGAACCCTAGCTGAATAATCTGAAACTCTACTGGGCCTTCAAAACTGGACTGGACATTTAAGTAGAAAGCTAAATAGCTTGTCTTGTGGTATCTGGCCACTTTATTTTCTTTTAGCCAGCACCTGGAAAAGAGGAGGTGAACACACATGAAAAAGAAGGGTCATATAATACCTCTCAAGACTCTTGCAAATCTGTGCAACAGAGTACAGCTGTCTCAGCAAAAAGTGTCAAATCTCACGGACCACATGCTGGTTTGCAACCATGCTTGGAGATAGCTGGATGGGATTTGGAACCCATCTTGCAAATAAGTAAATAAATAAATAAATAAATCTACTTAGGCATTAATACTGGGGAAGGCTTTCAGAGTCTGCCATGAGTAGGTGACTTCTCAGAAGTGGAGATCCAATGAAACCAAGCTGCCATAGAGCACTGGAGAAGTGGAGGCCTGAGATTCAACAAGGAGATAGGTCAGTGGACTGACTCATATCTCAAGCTGCTTGCCTGAGATTCAAGAGGATTTTGAGAAATTTGCAGGACTTGAGGGCTAGTCCTCCCCTTTTCTGAATGGGACAACATCTGCTTTAGTGAAAGGATTTAGGAGACACCTCATGAGGGGAGAACCTCACAGAGTTTTCTTAACCGCACAACAGACTCCCAGGGCTTTTTACTATAGGAAGGCAATCTGAGGCCCAAATGCTTAGACGAAGCAAACCTTTGGTCTGAACTTTGAATAACATTTCAGGTCAGTTCTTATTTGATCCAAAATGATCAATTTATTCTGAATCAATTTTAAGTAGCTTTTGTAGACCTGAATCCAATGACAGTGACTTCATACATGTTGAGATTTTCTAAAGCACTTATGTGGGTTAGGAACACAACTCCCAGTGACCTCAGCACCCTCCTTTATGGCAGCGAGACTTGGACCCTGTATGCCCGCCAGGAAAAGAGGCTGAACGTCTTCCACTTCCTCAGGCGCATCCTTGGAATATCATGGAAGGACAAAGTGACCAACACTGCCGTCCTCGAGCAAGCTGGAATCCCAACCATGCACACCCTCCTCAGGCAGCGTCGGCTCCGCTGGCTTGGCCACATCCACAGGATGAATGATGGAAGGATTCCAAAAGACATCCTGTATGGTGAGCTAGCCTCTGGCAAAAGACCTCCCGGACGCCCCCAGTTGCGCTACAAAGATGTCTGCAAGAGAGACCTCAGAGAGGTAGACATCGAGCTGCACAACTGGGAAGAACTAGCAGACGACTGCAGCAGATGGAGGCAGGGTTACACAAGGGCCTTCAGAAGGGCGAGATGAGGATCAGACAGCTAGCAGAGGAGAAGCGAGCGCACCGAAAGCACACTGAGGACTTACCAGACACCCACCACATCTGCAAGAGGTGCAGCAAGGACTGTCACTCTCATGTGGGTCTTCATAGTCACAGTAGACGCTGTAAATGAAGTCCTCAATTCAAACTGTAAAGGGCGCGATCCATAGTCTATGCAGACTGAAGGATGCCTACTACTACTACTCCCAGTGACATTAAATGGAACTTGGGCATCCAAATAATTTAGAAAATTACCACTAGTGGTGCCTGCCTCTTGTATTCCTCTGGAAGATTTAAAAATATTAGTATGTAGGTTTGAATGCATTTAGTCAGATATATGTTTTCCCCTGTCTGACAATGTGTATTCTTTGTCCACACCTTAGAACTACAATTCCTCTTTTTGTTACTCTTACTGAAAGATTCACACAAACGAGTCCTAATGCCTCTTACATATGCCCTCTAAATTGCAAGAAATGTCTTTGGGCATATGGGCTGCACATGTGCAGCACCATGTGTCTGGTCAGGTCTGGAAGGTATCTCCTAAAGATGAGAATTTCTGAGATAAGAACTGTCTGGATGTCAAATGCACCATTCCTAAATACTTAGGCTTACGGAGCACAGCTAAGTGTTACCTCTCTCCTGGGAAGCACAAAAAAACCAAAACAGTGAGTTATAAATGTGCCCAGCACAGACCCACAAATCA
Source organism: Carettochelys insculpta (assembly GCF_033958435.1). Classification (NCBI taxonomy): domain Eukaryota; kingdom Metazoa; phylum Chordata; order Testudines; family Carettochelyidae; genus Carettochelys; species Carettochelys insculpta. The sequence continues at coordinate 203,375,693 of NC_134138.1, forward strand.
CTTCTAAATTCCTGCTGCTGGTGCAGAGAGTTGGCTTGCTTCAGGATCAGTAACTTTAACTGTCCTCTGATATTGACTTTGTAACAGGGCTGGGAGGGGGAAATCTCAGTTTCCCAAATGACCTTCATGCATTTTTCTTTCTAAATTGCTGTCTGGAAATGAGCTGAGTGGTAATGGGTAGAAAATCAAAATAAAAAAGTGATGTTTAAAAGAAACTTTACAGTATGGCCACGATTTTAAAATAAATAAATAAATAAACATCCCCCCCCCACACACACTTTTTGAGAATTTCCCACAAATAGGTAATCTTGATTAAAAGCAAAACACAGCTTTGTTAATCTGTTGGTGGTTCACAAGAGGCAATATAACCACAGGTATCAGGAACAGCTCCCAGTGTAAAGAACAAACAAGCAAAGAAAGAATTATCAATGGAAAGTCAACTTTGCCTCATACCTCAGGTCAAGCTTTGATCTGGTGGAAGCCTGTGGAACTCACTGATTTCACAGGAGACATAGGTGTTCAATAAACTTTGATTTTCATCCCTCAGGTTAAGAGAGTAATTGAATGAGTGATACTTTTTAAAGAAAAATAATCTACTACATATTTTAGAAACTTTGTGTCCATCTGTACATCCATCTCTGAATCTGTTTGTTCAAGACATCCTCCTAAATGGTAAGAGCTAGGACCACCAATTTTGGTATATAGCTTCCTCTTATCATAACTTAAAGCAAGGTAAGGTTTGGATGAACCATGAGAATGGGATGTGCCTGGAACTGGACTATTTCTCAAAACATGGAAAGGGGGGAGTCTGGCAGGAGGGAGAGATATACTGCAGGATGACCACAGGTGGAGCAGCCAGGGGCCACAGATGGGGATTGGGACAGGTGGTAAGCCCATTGAGCCGGCAGGGAGCAAGGCTGGAGAAAGGAACAACTATCTTCAGAGGCAACAAGAAGTCCTGTGGCACCTTACAGACTTCTTGTTGTTTTTGAAGATACAGACTCACTCGGCTACTTCTCTGATACTTATCTTCAGAGAGTTTATCTGCTTGTATGTCTGGTTGTCTGTCTGTCCCCCAGCTGGGGTACATACACCTATCCCATAGCTGTGCCTACTGCAGCCACAGGGACCACGGACAGGTGCTTCTCACCTGACTCCAAGATACTGCAGTGACAGAGGGCTGGTGTTATCCTCTCTCCCTGGAACAGCCTGCATAGTTAACCCCTTCTCCCCAGCCCCACACCAGAAAAATGATTTAAATGAAGTTAAAAAAACAAAACAAAACAAAACAAAAAACCTTATTTGAGTTAAGGACCTGAGCAATGTCAGGCAAAATCTTCTGGTCCAGTAAGTACATATTTAAATCCACATCAAATCTCCCAGACACGTGCACATGGGTTTTTTTTTTCCCCACCATGACTACAAATACATTGAAATAAAAGCAAATGTTACGTAGCCCCAATTAATATTCCTACTCTTTCTCGCCCTGTTTATTGTGTGGTACTGCCAGAGATGTTTTCCAAATAGAGGGTCTGATTCTCTTCTCCCTTACACTGCTGAAGAATCAGATGTAACTATACTATACTCAGTAAAGTTACACTAGTGTAGAATTGGTGAGAGTGAGATGGGAATTGGGCCAATATCTTACCAAGAATATTTCAAATATTTTTGAATTTCACTACACATGCTTTAACTTCATCTGTAAATTAGGCCATAATAAGCTCAGTGCTCCCATCTGTTAATCATCAGCATATCTCAAATCAAATAATTCATCATGATGAATCTTTTCAAATGCTTCAAACTTAGGTGAGAATTAGGGGCTCAGAGAGTACAAGGTCTGGGATTCTCAACCCTTTTTCTTTCTGAGGTTCCCCAACCATGCTATAAGATCTCCATGGCTCACCTGTGCCACACAATTGTTTTTCTGCATATGAAAGCCTGACCCAACACTAGGGTAGGAAGCCAGACAATTGCTTGGGGCCTTATGCAAAGGGGCCCCCACAAAGCTACTTTGTTCAAGCTCTGGCTTCTGTCCCAGATGGTGGGGCTTAGAGCCTCAGCCTTCAGCCCCATGAAAAGGGACTTCAGCTTTTTGCCCTGGTCCCCAGTAAGTCTAATGCTGTCCCTGTGTGGCAGACCCCCAGCAATATGCTTGTGGCACCCCATGGGACCCACACCCATGGGTGAGGACCACTGTATGAGGTGAAGGTCTTTGATTCCTTACTGCTTTAAATGGCTCTTGTTGGAAAATGTCCTAATAATAAGAATTAAACCAAAAGTGTTCTAAAGAAATTCAGGGGGCTCTGTGGAAATTACTCTAAAACCTAAGGGGCCAAATGCCTGCAGACTCATCTGAGTACAAATTAAAGTTCTCCTTTGAGCTCCCTTGATTCTGTGCTCCCCTGCTGTGCACAAGACTAGAGGAGCTCTAACTATCTTCTGCAATGCAAAGGCCACCAGGGGCTGAAAATACTTTTGGGATCACTGGCATTTGGGGTGTCCTGAATTACCTCCCCCTTTTTGCAAAAGTGAAAGGCTACAGTTACAGAAAACTTCAGCTGCAGAATGGACAGAGAGATAACAATGCAGTGATTTTTTCCTTCTCAACTAAATCCCCTGCATTTTTTCCTACATCAAAGTATTGCACACAGCTGTCTGTTTCTACTTTGCATACTTAAACTTGAGGCCTTTGACAAAAGTGCTGGTGTCATTTCTCTGGAGTCTGTTCTCCTAAACAATAACCCTCATGAGCATTCAGTGTTAATGATGATGAAACCTTAGACGTTTCAGAGATGCAGTTCACATAAGCACAAAGCACTCAAACAGTTATTTGAATCATAGACAAATATATTTTGGTCCAGCAATCAAATCTCACAAGATGTGGCCAGGTTGAAAATGTCAAATGAATATTTCTGGGATGGTATTTCAGCATATATAAACAAGAAAAGCAGAGGTGCAGGAAAGAATTTAATAGCTCATCCTTAATCAAAAGTAGGACACCTGATCCCCGGATAATTATTCCTTATTACTTCCTGCCTCTTTTGCTTAAACAAATGATAGTTATAACAAATATAATTCCAAAAGGTACTCAGTTTAAGGCCCACAGCATGTAAAACAATTGACCAATGTATCTTGCTTGAAGGCACAGTTTAAAGAGTTAGAAAAATTCCATTAAATATCAAACAATCACATTTACCGCACAAAAGGATTTTTCTTAGCAGCTGTGCAAAATGTATGAATATGTCAAAGATCTATAATATATGGCTGATTTCCACTAAAAGATTAAAAGCTTTATTGTCTCAGTTACTTCAGCTAGTGGCTCCCAAAAAAAAGATATTAAAGTGTTTCCAAAGGTCATTATCATTTCCATAGGACACTTCTATCTGGAAGTATTCTTGCCTTCACTTCTTTGTAAACTTTCCAAATTTGTTTGGAAAATATACATTTTTAAGCATCCCTAACTCAGTATTTTTTTTTTTTTTTACTGCAGACTAGTGCTATTGGCTTTGGATACCTTTTGAAGCTAAACATTTTTAACATATGGGCCGTGTCTACACTAGCCAAAAACTTCGAAATGGCCATGAGCAGATGGGAATAAGGGGACTTTGAAGTAGGTGGGGTCCTTTCGAAAAGGAGCCGCATCTGGATGAGCCGCATGGCGGCGAGCAGCATCAATTTTGAAGTGCCGCAGCTGCCCGCATGTTAATGAGGCGCTGAATATGTATTTCATTAGTAAACTGAATATGTATTTCATTAGTAAACTTTGAAATGGCCATTTGCATGGCCATTTCGAAGTTTTTGGCTAGTGTAGACACAGCCATGAAGCAAAACCTACATATAAGTCATGAGTATAACACTGCCCTCAACTTGCCCCATTGTGTGTATTTCAACACATGCAGAATGTATCATCTACTAAGCTGAGGAATGTATAATGGCAGTATATTCATCTTCAATTTACTTTTGCTTGCTGGTTACTGGTTGGAACTCATGGAAGTGTAGGACAGCCGACATGATAGGCTACAACAGCATTTATTGCATGACTATGGATACAGGCTGTTTAAAATATGAATTGTTGGCATAATAGAAATAGTGCCTATCATTCAAACTGCTCTTTAGAGATTTTTATGGGATGGGCAAAACATACTTGGCTGCTCCTTTTTTCAGAAATTCTTAACACAATAAACCACAATGTCTCCAAAGAGACTTTTCAGTTTTTTGGATCAGTGGCATAAGAGACCGTAATGACCCCTTTGAGCTGTTTCAGTCTGTCATGTCAATGTGGCTGCCAGGTTGGTGCTCTAAGCCTGCAAGCGAAAAACACTTCAGGGAATTGTTGTTGGATCGATGTACAGTAATTGCTGTGCTAAAGTGAGCAATGCATACGCTTTCCACATGCCTTTTTTGTTTGTTTTAGGAACTCACTTATGGTGCTTCATGGTCTGAACTTCATGGACTCGTGGTCTGCAGAGTATCAGCTAACCAAATCAAGCTGCAGTCTGGCTAGAACACAACAACCTGTCTGAAACCACTAACCACCGCTGGAAGTTACAAATGGCCAAACTCTCTCTCTCTCTTTCCCCCTTGTAAATTTAAAATGTGAGCCACTAAAAAAGCTGGAACTCTTGTGTGCCACATTTCAGAAGGGAGTATACTTTTTAATATCCCAATGATAAACTCCAGGAAGGGTAATATCCCAATGATAAACTCCAGGAAGGGTGCCGTTAGGCAGCGAAATACTACAAGGACTTCATGCTAGCAGCTATACCAGTACCAATGATTGTACTACAATCAGATTTACTACATTATACCAAATGGCTTCATCCCATAAACAACATCAAAGAGGAATAAGCAAACACTTGAAGGGGTGAAACAAATGCCATTCTTCTTTGGTTCACACACTGAGCTGCTTTGGTACATGTACATGGCAAATGAGTTCCAATTTGTTGAACATTTATGGCAACAAAAGGAAGCAACTGTTATAATGGACACCAGTAATCTTCTTGTCCTTGAATTGAGCAAAGAGCCCAAACTCAGACCTGCTATGAGTGAGCAGAGCCTCCCTCCATTGGATGTGAACTGGGTGCAAGTATATTTTTTTAATTTCTATAAGCAATACCCCATTCAGGACTGACCTAACACAAAGTACTGTGAAGACCAACAATAGCTCTGCCATAGGGTATTAGTTTATAACTATACTTTGTAATGTAAGAAACAGTCACTGCACTGCTTATTTTAACTGCATATGCTCATTTGTATGACTGCCACAATGCAGAACTATCCACTCTTGGTGTCTCATCCATAAATAGCCACTGACTTCCAGCCTGGGAACAGAGAGCTTCCTGTATGGCAACGCTGTGATCAATTATACCTCTTCATTTTGTAACCTGATACTTGACATATTAACATAAAACTCTTGTTCTAGCTCCCTCTTTCAAGTAAATTTGTTTTGCATGGAACCAGATTTTACTGAGTCCCTGAAAGCCAAACCCATAGGTCCTGAAGGTGTCTCCTCCCAAATGGGTGAATAATGACTGCTGTGTGTCACATACCTCTCCATCTCTTGGCCACGGCCTTCCGTTCTGGGTGTATTTGCTTTGATTCTGTCTCTTCTTTTGCCCTCCATCAGCAAATTTGCACAGCAAAGGCTCAGTGGGGGCTGCAAAAGACAAAAAAACACAGTCTATATTAGCAGCCCCCCAAAGAAAGTGATTATACCAGCAACAGTAATGCTTTGTATACTGATCTTCTGAAGTAAAATCTTGCCTTCTGCAGATATTTTTTCCTCTTTTAGCTTTGGCTCCACTGGCAGCTGTTCTTACTAACTAAGCTTAAAAAAATACTGGCAGACCTTAAAAGACTGTAACAAATATAGTTGAAAAAATAATCAGCCTACACAGAATGTTAAGTTGCTGTAGAGGAATAGTAGAGGCAGGCATTTATTCCAGATATGTTAGACATGTATTCATGACCAGCATTTGTGTGAGGATAAACAGGGCTTTATAAAAGCAATTCTCTTTTTTGTTACAGAAACTTTGCAAAAATCTTTTTTGGGAATAAGTATTTTCATGATTTCTGTGTTTTTCAGCACCCAGGTCTTAAAATTTGCATAAATACAATAGATACAACAAAAATGAAGGCATTTGACAAAACATAGTCCAAAGTCTTTTGTTTTCCTATTGACCCCTTGCAGTTTAAGATAGGTGGCCACTGATGGGCCTTGTTACCTCCCAGAGTGAGAACTCTTCTGAGAGTAAAGCGGTCATCAAGGCACAAGTGCTGGTGAAGTATGAATACTCAAAAAAACCACAGACCAGAAAATGGAATTAATAAAATAATCCCCCCATGGGCTCCATCTACACTAGCACAAATCTTCAAAATGGCCATTTTGAAGATTACTAATGAGGCACTGAAATGCATATTCAGTTGCCTCTATAGCATGCTGCCAGCAGCAGCTCTTTCAAATTGCCATATTTCATTGCCGCGTGGCTCGACCAGACAGGGATTGTTTTCGGAAGGACCCCAGGAACTTTGAAATCCCCTTATTCCTATCAGCAGATAGGAATAAGGGGATTTCGAAGTTGGCAGGGTCCTTTTGAAAAGGACTCCATCTGGACAAGCTGTGCAGCAGCAAAATGCAGGAATTTCAAAGAGCTGCAGACGGCGGCATGGTAATGAGGCACTGAATATGCATTTCAGTGCCTCATTAGTAATCTTCGAAATGGCCATTTGCATGGCCATTTCGAAGATTTGGGCTAGTGTAGACATGGCCGTGGAGAATTAACACATGCAACATAGGAACAATTGAAAGGGAACTTTGTGTTCCCCCAGATATCCAGCTTTAGTGACAGGCTTTTCAACATTATTCAGTCAAGGCCACAAATCCATTTTCTGTTTGGAATTTAGTCCTTTTTTCTCCAACCCACAAAGGGGCCAAAGCCCTAATCAGTTTAGTACTGCAACTGTTAGGCTGCTTCTCATCTCTCTCTGTATCCAGAAACGATCATCTGAGCAAACTGATACATGCATCAGTGTTTGTACCTCCCCTCAAACGCTTGATTCTAAAAACCCTGAAAAATGATGCTTCTCATCTAAATCTTGTTGGGACTGTCTGAATTCTCTTGGGTCTGGAGATTTGGAATGAAAAACTTAGGAGAAATGAGCTTCTTGCAATGCTTCCAGTATTTCCTGATCCTGGGAGGGTGGAAATCCTGTAAGAATAAAAATTCTTACAGTATTTCAATGCCTACACTTATGATTGCCACCTGGAAGTGCAGACAGATAAGTATACACACACACACACACATGAAGTGGAGTGGGAAGCATAACCTTTTTTTTCAGTTAAAAACTATTACATATACTGAGTTTCAGGGAAGGTCTCATAACATTGGAACAGTTCATCCTCAGTAACGGCTACGTTAAAATGTCTCAAACATATAAATTACAGGTATAAATTGTCCTCATTTGAAAACTGTAACAAAGCAACAGGATAAGCAGAGGCTCCACCATCACAACCGCCCTGTTTCAGTGGAGTGGGATCTGTTTGACTACAACTGAAGCTTGAATTACTTTGTTTTCTTTCAAGTGTCTATTTCACCAGGGCAGTAATTTCCAGGATCACTAGAAATCGAATGGCAGGAAACAATTTTAGTATTGGCAGGAAGATGGACTGGGTAACCTAAGAAGCCTTTTTGCACCTCTGACTCCTATTACTGTATCAAGTTTTAGAACAGGCAATGCTCACCCAGCCATTTTCAATTTAAAATAATGAAAGTTTAAAAGTCTCCAGGTGGCTGTGGGGATTCTCCCTGCAGCTGGCTAGCTTCCAAGGGCCTGATTACCTCTCACTTACGCTGATTTTATACTGATCTATCTCCAACAATTTCAGTACAGTCCCTCATCATGTACTCTGGTGTAAGTGGGCAGAGAATGCTATGGCAACATTGGAGAAAGAGGTATTGGAGTCATATCTGCAGTATCAAGAGTATTTTATTTTAAGATCTGTATCACAAAAACAAATTCATGTGTTGCGTACATATATACACCATAATGTTCAACTAACTATATGTGTGGCAGAAAGCTCTATTAATCTGCATTTCCGATACCTCCCATACAAATCTTCAGTCTAGTAACCAGGAATAGTATAGTGCCCAGAAGCAAAAGAGGCAGAAAACAAGCAAGGAAGATGAAATCAGGGATTTATTCAAAGGAGCAGCTTCCAGGGTGTATCATAGGATTGGTACAGATTCCGTTCAATCTATTACATTTTAAACATCTACAATGATAACTGATGTTGATAATGATGCCACTGAGGTACCACAAGACACTGTAGTAACTTCTGAATCATCAAAGATTAAATCGTGTTAAATATATTTTAGTGTTCAGTGTGTTTTTAGTGAAAACAGTGTCAGAGAGAACTTTACATGCATACACATAAGTGAGTCAAAAAACCAACCACTCTGCAGTGCAGTACTAATGCTGGATTGGTGAGTATCTGTGTGCTATTTTATATTTTATTCGTTTTATCATATTCTAATTCTGTGCAAATTGGTATTGCATAGCTCTTAGTTAACTGTAATATTTAATTAACTGGCACCCCCATCCTCCGAACATGCTGGATAATAGCTATGAATGGAGTGAGATGTTGCAGCTAAGACAAAGATAGATATAACGGGCTTGATTCTGCCAAGCCTGTGGGATGGGGTGTCAGGGAGCTAGCTCTCCAATTCTTAGGGCCAGCCATGAACCCCATGAAAAGTGCAGTTGTTTCCTAGCAGGTGCCGAATGGACCCTATGCCAGTGAAACAAAGAGAGAACTCCAACACCACCATCTTCCCATAACCTAACATGACTTTGACACAAACGTGGTGGAATAGCAGATACCTGGACTGGAGCTAACGCATAGGTGCCAGCAGCATTGCCCTCTCTAAGGGGAATTCTCTGTCGGTTGGTTGTATGGTCCCTTATAACTCCCTTTGTACCTCCCAGAATGATAAGTGGGGCCAGAGAAAATTAGAGACGTCAGCCCTAAATGTCCAGATTTGATTGTTGTTAAGAAGGGATGGAAAGGGAGGCCTCAACCCAGGGTCTTCTAAAAAACAGACAACAACCCTACTTAGTGTACATGAGAGAATAGCTGTGTGTGGGAGACGGATTTGCTGGCCTACAATAATAATGCTCCTCTCTCTCTTAAGTCTGTTATTCTACACAGACATTATTCTCCCCATTTGTTGCCCATAATGATAAACAGTGTCACAAAGAACTTTATAAGTATATACCTAATTGATTCAAAGAGACCCACCGTTCTGCAGTGGGAAGCAAGGAGCGTGTGTGGTGCCGCACCACCCCTAGGCTTTGCGCCGAACATGGCCCCCTGCCAGGGTCCCTGTATCTGGCCCTGCACCCGGGGCCTCATCTGCCAGCTCCAGGTCCCAGTTATTGTCCCTCTATGCAGGTACTCAATTTCTGGTCTGGCCCTGGGTCTCTGTTACTGGCCCTGGGGCTCCATTCTTGGCCCCAGGCTGGGCCTCTGCAGCTGCCCCCACCTATGTCTCCAGATTAGGGTGGTGGGGGACGCAGACAGTACTAAGTGTGTGTGTGTGTGGGGACGGGGAGGGGTGCAGCTCAGCCTGTCCACCCCAAACATGGTTCCAGTGCCAGTGGAAATGGAGGCAAATCTCTCCAGCTAAAACAATGGGAGTTATTTATTTTTTTCAGGATAGGCAATACCTATCCAAAGGAGAACTGGACATAGGGGGCATCAGCACCCATTCGTACACACTATTCCATGAAGAGACTGTAATGATCGCAAGTGGTTATGTGTTTTACAACTCACCCAAAAGAGCATGTCCAGCAACTTAGCATAGCCATGGTCCCTGCTGGCATGAATTCATAGAACCAAGTGCCAACTCTATAATTATACCACCATTTCCTGCAGAACTTGGCTTTTCCTTGTAGGTCTCCCATCCAAGACGTGACCAGGCCCAACCCTGTGTAAACTTCACAGATCCGACAAGAACTCAGCTGTGAGTTATTCAAGGGAGGCAAGCAGATGAGGTGACTATACCCAACGCTAGCTAACCAGCTAGCCAGCGGAGGGACTGCTGTTAAAGCAGCATGACAAATGGAAAGGCTCTGTAAGGTAAACAGGCAATATTTTGGAGCATCTATGAAAGGCTCCATTATCCATGTTAGATCCTGGCTGAAAGAAGAAAACAGCCACCTGGCTAGGGTGAGGCATCACCATGATCAACGAAAGAGGAGTATTCAGCCAAAGCTATTTCTTATGTTACATAGCTCAACTCAACCAGAGAAAAGCACACAAGTTTGAGCACATGCATTTCCAAGTAATGCTGCACACTGATCTGGCAACTCCTGAGCATGCGTCCTCCAAACAATGCACAACTGTGTATTTTTCTCCAAACAAATTAGTATTTTCTTACATGAACAGGGAAGCTGCCAAGGAGACAGGCAGATAGATCATTTAACTGCAAGCAGAGAAATGGAATTCAGGAAAGATTCTGATTGCAAAAAAGTTGCATGAGGAAATGAGGTCTATATTTCCTTAATGCTATCCTGTGCCTTCAAATGGTTGATACAGGTCAGTCTTTCTTGTTCTGGATTTATCACAGTCTACACAGATTACATGGTGGTTCTGTTGGCACAGGTGATCCACTGCCATATAATAATCTGTATTTAGAACTGCTCAGTAAAAGTGCTGCAGCTATTTTAGTTAAAAAGAGTTTTTCTGCTTTTTGTCGGAAAATAGCTTCAACAACAGCAACAAAATTCCAAACACCTGACAGCCATAAAATAAATTCTATATGGGATAGTGTAATTAACCATATATGTATGCAATTTAATGATACTGCTTCATTTCATGAACAACAAGAAGTCCTGTGGCACCTTATAAACTAACAGATACTTTGGAGCAGAAGCTTTAGTGGGCAAAGACCCACTTGATGAAGCGGGTCTTTGCCCACGAAAGCTTATGCTTCAAAATATCTGTTAATCTATCAGGAGCTACAAGACTTCTTGTTGTTCTCAAAGCTACAGATTTACACGGCTACCTCTCTGATACTTCATTTCATGTCACCCTGACGTGAAAGCCATGAAATGTGGTTCACAACATGGGGCTCTAGCTGCCCCTAAGGAACTTAACAGAACTATAAATAATACGCATTATGGTGTATTTTGGGAAGGAATTTGGGTATTGCAGAGGTTGTTATTAAAGCTTCTGAGAGTGTGATCTCCTCATGTTCATATTAATCAGTGTATTACAATCTGCTGATAGATGTAAAGTATTTTTAGAAGAGAGTAACTTGTGAATGTACCGTGCAATGGGGGTGTCCCAGAAGCACCATGACGAGGTTTATATTTAAGCTCTGCAATTTGATAGGAGTTAACCAGTGTTTTATTTTCTTATACATGTAACTGGCTGAGATTCTATGTGATCTGTTACATAAATCAGACCAGATAATCTGATATTTTCTTGTAGCCTTAAAACTTACACTTAATATCCACTATAAAAATGTAACATGCAGTGGGATAACTATAAGAAGTCTGGATTTTTTGAGAGAAAATTGGTTACTGGGCGAAATATAGGGTGACGTCTATTAAAATGTAACAATTTAGGGTAAAAACAGCAATTTTGCAGAAATTGGGTAAAGTCTCATAATTTCTTCCCAAGTCCTTTCACATTCATGCGCACAGATACCCATCGCAGAGGCGTATCATGTGTGCAAGGCATGGGCTGAAAACTCGTTCTGATTTTAAACCGTTCAGTAGTCATGGCCAGAAAGGGGGTTGCTCCATAAAAGCTGGTGTTGCCGACTGTTGCAGGACAAATTCCCACCTGTCCTGCTGAGTCCTGATCTCTGTTTCTATAGGAGCTTTCCAGCAGTGGGCAACAGCCATGCTCATGGGAAGTGAATAAACCTGCTATTCTTGTAAGCTCTGGTTCAGCCATGCAAGGAAAGGAGAGAGTTCTTGCTTGTCCATCTGCCACTGCATGTCAGTGGAAGTCTCTCTCAGAGTCTGGCACTCAAGGGGGAGAAAATGATTGTACGTAGAGGCAGGGGGCTCAAAAATTAGATAAATGTCTACTGATCAGCAATCCCACAAGACAGAAACTGGACAATCTTTTTCCACATAAGTGAAACTGAAGGAAAGGGAGTGTCTTTGTCCCAAAGGGGCAGCAATACATCAGCAAGCACAAGAAAAGAGAAGGGTACTCATCAATGTTTTGGTCAGCTCATGAGTATAATGCCACTACCCCAGTCCTGAGCAGCTGAGAGATGCCCATCTCCCTACTTCACTCAGCCACCATTGCATGCTTTGAGAAGAAGGTCTCCAGCCCTTCCTGGATCAGAGGCAGAGTCAAAAATATTCTATTAGAATGTAAACTTTCTTAAGAAATAAATACATGACAATCAGATAGACAGGAAAGAAAACATCTGCTATTACACCATATTTGCCAAGCCATTTTGAATTCAATGCTTTTCAAAGGATGTGGTGCTTTAAAGATAACAAAATTTACTTTGGAAACAGAAAAAAAAGTGCTGAGAGATATTGTGCTTATCAGTTAAAAAGTAACTTTTTAGGAAGATTTCAAAGCATACCAATAATATGTGACAAGTTATCAAAGGCAGAAGGGATTGTATCAGATCTGAGGGAAAAAGTCTGTATTTCAAATATTTCATAAGCGTGGAGCGTGGGAATCTTTAAAAATATTTCTCTTGTTCTTTTTGTTTGCTCCTGATGGACATTTCTGAATTCCCTGAGTGTATTTTTACTTTTTCCTTACAGTTGCATATGAAAAATGAGGATTGCAAATATAGTTTAGCTTCCCTTTCTGTGTTCTCACCAATCTTTCTAAACTTTGACACAAAATAAAACACAGCCTGAATATTTTATAAGTGTTCACATTTTGAACTGATAAGCAGAGAAACATATTATATGGCTGCTTGCTTGCTTTCCATGTTTGTTTGTTTGTATGTAAGGGTATTTTTGGTCTCTTCAAAGCCTAAGGGAGTTGTGGCATTTTGCAGTGCATCTGGAATTATTTTTTAATGATGTTCACCTTTTAGAAAAGCCAGGAGCATGGTGCTCAATAGACCAAGTTTAGTCTATTAAAACAACATAAACTCCTTGGAACAGGAGCTGCATCTTCGCTGGCTTCGCACATGGTGGTAACTCTAATGAGATCCTGCAAGGTCCATCACCTTTTCAAGTGGAGATGATCTAAACTTGGGAAATGCTTACAAGGGACCTGATTGAAAATCCACTCATGTCAATGGGAGTCTTCCATTAAATTCAGTGGCCCTGATTCAGGCGTTCAGTCCTGGGAAGGAAGCAGACCCAGCATCAGGCACGTTAGAGGCTGGTTGGAGAAAAGGCTGTGGTCGCTGTTCAGAGGTAGCTAACCGTTTAAGTAGCTAACCAAACTTCTATAAATTGTATTTTTATTTTATTCATGCCAATCCAGTCATCCCATCCCTGTCTCTTAATTGGTAGCTGCAACAAGGCTGATAGACAACGTTACCAAGCCCTGAGGTAAACTGTATCAACAGCAATGGATAATATGCAAAACAGGACAGAATCACTGGCTAGAAAGTGCCTCTGCTAATCCACACCAAATCTTGGTGTCCACTGGAAACATTTCATGTCAGGAGGGCAAAGTCAATTAAACTGAATAATCTAAAAGTTCTCACCAGATATCAATATCGATGCTCGTTATGTATACACCTAAGTTTCGATGAATTTTTATAAAGAGCATCACTAGGCTGCAAACAAAGCTGGTAATGCGGAGACAAGCCTTGATATATGCACAACATCTACATCTTTTCATGAATATGTATTTTATAACAAAATGACAAAGGTGAAAGCATCACATTTCCATCTAGCTGATCCTGTCCTGTCATTTCAGGAGCTCTGAAACTTTTTTGTTTTAGGAGATGTGAGAAAAGATTGTCTTAACTTCTTCCCATTTGCAATCATGTCGCACCAATATGGCAGCAACAGTGAAGTCTTACAAAAGTAAAACTAGCCCATACTTATTTTTTCAAGTGTTCCCAGCACATGTTTGAGAAGTGGGTACTTGTTCTTCATCAACTCATCTCTCCTCAATTTAGTTTCCCTCAGCTAGAAACAAGTCAGTCAACTTTCCATGAGTTGCTAGCAAATGGACTGTGGAACACTACAATAAACCCTCAATTTAATGGACCCTGATTCAACAGCCTTTGGAAATAACAGCTGCTGTCCACCAGCTCCCCTCTCTCCCACAATAAATGTTGGCGACTGACTAGAGTCACTGGAGCTGGAGCCACTGCTGGGCTGGAGGAGCCACTGCCATGGCTGGAGCTGCAGGAGTGCCTGGGGCCGCCAGAGCCGGAGGAACCACCAGGGCCACTGAAGCTGGAGGAGCTGTTGGAGTGGCTGGAGCCACTGGGGCTGGAGGAGGCACCAGAGTGGCTGCGGCTGCCAATGCCGGTGGGGCCACTGGGACCAGCGTAGCCACTGGGACCACCACAGTGGTTGGGGCCGGAAAAGCCACCATGGCCACTGCCACTGGAGTCTGGGTTTAACAGACTTTTGGCATTAAGAGACACCCCTTCCCCCTTATCAGTCCTTTAAATTGAGGGTTTACTGCATAGACTATTTCAATGCATCCTGCCCTTAGGTCAGCAAGAAACAAGCTACTGGCAAACCATGTGACTCCCAATACTGCCCAATCAACGGCTTCTTTTGATGCCTATTTCATCAAAAGCAGAGCCAATTTGTGTTTTATCCTTGGCCAATTATGTTCCATACTAAAAAGCAGCAGTAAAAGAGCTGGGTTTGAAATTACACGGCGGAGCCACACAAAGTTTTGGTGGCTTAATTTTGATATCCCCCTCCAGCAGTCCTGGAGAATTTTCCATTCTATTTTTACATGCAGGGATCATCAGCTGTCCAGCTGGAAAATTTTATTTCAGCACAGATCACTCACCTCCCGCAAAGCACAACTGGTCTCTGTGGCTGCGTCTACACGTGCCGGCTACTTCGAAGTAGCCGCAACAACTTCAAAATAGCGCCTGTCACGGCTACACGTGGCGGGCACTGTTTCGAAGTTGACATCGATGTAAGGTGGCGAGACGTCGAAGTCGCTATCCCCATCAGGAGATGGGAACAGCGCCCTACTTCGACGTTCAACGTCGAAGTAGGAAACATGAAGCCCTTGCGCGTCCCGCAACATTGAAATAGTGGGGTCCGCCATGGCGGCCATCAGCTGAGGGGTTGAGAGATGCTCTCTCCAGCCCCTGAGCTTGATGGTCACCGCGTGCAGCGGCCCCTAAAAGCTCCCTGCCCCCTGCCTTCCTGTGCAGGAAGCTGAGAGAGCGTGCAGGCGGCAGCACAGCCACGCAGCCAGCCTGCACACTCCTCTGCAGCCACAAGAACCCCCCAGCGCTGCGATGGCTGCCCCCCAGCCCTCTAAGCGCTCCCAGGGCACCCCCCCCCACGGGGAGCCAGGGCTCCCAGACCGGCAGCCAGGCTGGGAAGCGGCAGCGGGGCCCCTCCTGGACGGAGGCTGAGCTTCGGGACCTGCTGGGGCTCTGGAGTGAGGAGGAGGTGCTCCCAGTAATGCGGAGCAAGAGGCGGAACGCGGATGCATTCGCTCGGCTGGCCGAAGGCCTGGCCGCCCAGGGTCACCCTGCCCACACTCCTGACCACGTCAGGAGTGAAGGAGCTGCGGCAGGGTTACGCCCAGGCCCGGGATGTGGCCGGCCGATCTGGGGCCGCTCCCGTTACTTGCCCCTTTTACAGGGAGCTCAGGGACATCCTGGGCCCCCAGCACACCTCCTCACCTCCGGCCACTCTTGATACCTTGGCCGACGAGCCCCAGCAGGCCCCAGAGGTGGAGTCCGCCCCGGAGGTAAGCCCCGCACCCCAGGGGCCCCCCCAGGAGCCCACCCGGGGGGCACCGGAGGAGGAGGAGGAGGGGGAGTCCTCCTCCAGCGACGGGGGGCTCTGGATCATGCTGCCATCACGGAGCTCCAGCAGGGCATCTGCCCACCGGGTGTCCCCCAACCGTGGGAGTGGACCATCAGGTATGTACCACCCCGGTGCACACCCCTGGGGTTGAGGGGCAGGGGTAATAGATATGACCAGGGCCCTCCCCATGCCCAGATGACCATGGCCCCAAGGACAGCAGTGGCATGTCCCTCAGAAGAGTGCATCAGTCCCTGCCCCCCCCCAGCACGACAGTGCCATGCCCCACCCCTGGGGATGGGGGGAGCGGAACCTAGGGTCCCCCGGGGGGGAGGGGGCGGGACACCCATCAGCAGCAGCAGCAGCATCTCCCGGGGATGGGGATGGGGAACCAGCAGCAGAGGGGTGGGGGGACAAGGGCCATGGCTTGGGGCCCACACTAACGGCTGTCTCCACTCTTCTTCCCCCCGTGTTCCACAGCTGCACCATCGGAAAGACCGGAGAGCGCCGGCGAGGTGTCAGTGGTCCCGGAGAGCCCACCGGGGCCATCACTCCAGGCCAGCCCCTCGGCGGAGCACCGACCGGCCCCAGAGCGGGGACGACGGCGGAGCCAGCACCACCCGTGGATGGCAACGGACCCCCAGCTGCTGGCCATCCTTCGTCGGCAGCTGGAGGTCTCCGAGCAGCGTCTGCGGGTGGAGGAGCGGCGCCTCCAGCTTCAAGAGCGGGCGCTGGCCTGGCTCCAGGAGGCATGGGGGGCCTTTATGCGCACTTTTGAGCACATAGTGGACTACCTAGCCCCCCATGCCGCACCGTCCGCCACTCTGCCCGCTCCACCTGCTGTTTCACCCGCTGCTGCACCCGCTGCCCCACCCGCCATAGCACCGTTGTCCGCCACCGAGGGCCCATCCGCCGAGGGGGACCTGGGGCCAGCTGACACCCGCCGGCCTTATCTCCCGGTCCGCCCGGCTCCCAGCCAGCCCCGGCGTGGGCAGCGGCCGAGGCGCGGGTCGCGGCCGCCCACCCCCAGCGCTGTACATTAGGGGGTGTGGGGCCCAGGATGTGGCCCCCCCTCCCCCTTTGTATATATCCGCCTCACCTATGTTTTGTAAATAGTTTGTATTAGACCCCTGTTCTGTTATGTTATGATGATACCTGCCCCCACATGTAAATAGTTCTCCCCTTCCTTGTCTTCCCCTTTGTTTAATTTTCATCTTATAATACGTATATATATACAATATTTATTTTGGATGTACATAGTTATAATATAAGAAGAAGAGTTTAACATATATATTCTGGTTTGACGAAAAACATGCCTGTTTTTATTTGCAAGAAAAGTGTGTGGGGGTGCTCTTGGGTGCTCTGTGGTGTGGGTGTAGGGGCCAGGAGTGTTGTGGAGGATGAGGGGGGTGCAGTGGGGGGCCTGCCAGCGTTCACCCTGCGGCCTCGTCGAACTGGGCCCGCAGGGCCTCCCGGACCCGGGTCCCTTCGGGGTCCACCTGGCGACTGGGGGTAGCAGGTGGCTGCACATCGGCTCTGCCAGCCTCCACAGCCCAGCCCTGAAAGAAGGCCTCCCCCTTGCTCTCGATGAGGTTGTGGAGGGCGCTGCATGCGCCCACAGTCTGGGGGATGTTGGTGGGGCCTGCATCAAGGCGGGTGAGGAGACACCTCCAGCGCCCCTTGAGGTGGCCAAATGTGCGCTCCACCACCTGGCGCGTGTGGTTCAGGCGCATGTTGAAGCGCTCCTGGCTGGCTGACAGGTGGCCCATGTAAGGGTGCATGAACCAGGGCCGGAGAGGGTATGCCGCGTCTGTGATGACGCAGAGGGGCATGGTGGTGTCTCCCACAGGGATCTCCCGCTGGGGGATGTAGGTCCCTGCCTCCAGCCGGCGGCACAGGCCCCAGTTCCGGGATACCCGGGTGTCATGGGTGCTGCCAGGCCAGCCCACATATATGTCCAGGAAGTGGCCCCGGCTGTCCACCAAGGCCTGGAGGTACTACTGAGTGGTAGCCCTTCCGGTTGATGTAGCATCCTCCACTGTGCTCCGGGGCACGGATGGGGATGTGGGTCCCATCCAGAGCCCCGAAGCAACTGGGGAAGCCCAGGGTGGCAAAGCCCGCGATGGCGGCATCCGGGTCCCCAAGCCTCATGAGCCTGTGGAGGAGTAGGGCGTTGATGGTGCGGACGACCTTCAGGGGAAGCACATGGGAGAGCACCAGCGAGGAGTGTGCAGGGTTTGTGTGGCCCTCCCCTTTCAGGGCTCCCTTCCCCTCCCCTCCCATCCCCTGCCAGGGCCCCGCTCCCCTCCCATCCAAGGGCTGCCTCCCCCTCCTCCCGTGGGTCCTCTTACCTCCATGAGGACAGCCCCAACGGTGGCCTTGCTGACGCCAAACTGCTGGCCCACAGATCAGTAGCTGTCTGGAGTGGCCAGCTTCCACACAGCGATGCTGACCCGTTTCTCCACACTGAGGGCATGCCGCATGAAGGTGTCCTGGTGCCTCAGTGAGGGGGTGAGCCACTGGCATAGCTCCAGAAATGTCTGCCGGCTCATGCGAAAGTTCCTGAGCCAGCGGTCGTCGTCCCACTCTCCGAGCACCAGCCACTCCCACCAGTCGGTGCTCATGGGGTAGCTCCACAGCCGGCGGCGTGTGAGGCGGGGGGTGGGGGCGGGGTGCTGCAGGGTTGGGGGTTGCTTCCTCCTCCCCTGCGGGCAGCTCCTCCTCTGTGGCTAGGATGTGATCAGCTGCCTCCTGCATGGCATTGAGCAGGGCAAGAACTGCTCCTACAGGGGTGGCTGTGTGGACCTCTGGCTGCTGTTGCTGCTGCTGCTGCTGCTGGAAGTCCATGACTGCGTCGCTCGAGGTGTGTGTGCCTATGGCTCTGCAGACCGCTTGCCGTGCAGGCTGAGTGTGTCTGGGAGGGGCCCTTTAAGGGAGCGGCTAGCTGTGGTCCCGGAAGTGCTAGTCCGCCTTGTGACCCTGTCTGCAGCTGTTCCTGGCACCCTTATTTCGATGTGTGCTACTTTGGCGTGTAGACGTTCCCTTGCAGCGCCTACTTCGATGCGGTGCTGCCCAACGTCGACGTTGAACGTCGACGGCAACAGCCCTGGAGGACGTGTAGACGTCATTCATCAAAATTGCCTATTTCGATGTAACATACACGTGTAGACGTAGCCTGTGTGATCTAAGGAAATCGCACATCATCTGACAATATATCAAGAGTAGTTTCCAGCCAGTCTGTACCCAGCCCCATTCAAGTAAGGAATATTTCAAGGCTATGGGACTGGCATATATCAGATATACCTGTGTTGTGACACTGAGGCAGATTAATTCAAATTTAAGGCCCTCATCCTGTAGTTGGCTACATGTGAGTGGACCCAACAGGATTTTGCCTGAATCCTAATAATAGAACTGCACATCCTGAATGTTTAGCTATGGTTTGATCCTGTATGATGCTGAGTACTTTGGTTTCCAAGCAGCAAAGAGTTTACATCCTTTAACAGAGTTATTCATGGACTTAAAATTAACTGTGTGTTTATGTACAGTCTTGAACTTGGAACCTTAACCCTACACTTGCTTTTATCTTCAGAGTTGAGAAAATAAAACAGGACATAAAAAGACTCCTCCATTGATACAAGACAGTTCTACAATCCATAGATTAAAACGTGATGAGAGAGATTATGGTTTAGCATGTAAAGGGAGCATGTAAAATAGAATTATAACAATGCAGAAAAGGAAAAGAGCAATAGTAATTATGAAAAAGTGATTACTGTGCATAAGCAGTCACTGATTTCTAGGCCATCGAACTTTTGCTGTATTATATTTCTTTTTTTCAAAAAGGAGAATAACCAAAAGCATTAATTCACTCTTGTGACCAATTGGCTAATTGTTTTATATTTTTCAATAAAATGAAGCTTAAAAGTATCTGAAACAAACAGCAGTTCATGTCCCACAATTTAATGTAGAAAAAAATTATTTAAACAAAATTTGGCGAAAACATTCTAACCTACAGTGCTGCAGAGTGGGGTGGCCAAACCGTGGCTCATGAGCCACATACACCTATTCTGCTGTCAAAAGTGCAGCTTGTAGAGTACCTTATGGCTGCCACATTCTCCATCTGCTAGACTGGAGAGGGGGGGCTCAGGATTTCTGCTTTGCAGCCAGGTGGTGGGGTAGGGGTTTCTGTCCAGTGTGGATGGGGATCTTAGAAAGGATTCGGAAAAGAAAGTAAAAAACAAACAAACAAACAAACAAATATAAATAAATAAATGTGTTCCCCCACACACACATATTTTTCTCATTTCCTTCTTTTTTTTTCTCTAGTGGAAAAAGTGATAAAAAAGGAGTTTCTTGTTCTGACATGAAAATACATTTGTCATTGAAAATGTACAAAATCGTTGGCAAATTTTTAAAAAAGGAGAAATTTTCATTTTTTGTCTCCTAAATATTTGTACTTTTAAAATAAACTCTCCTGCTTATGATATGGCATATTAACTAGTTTGCTGCTGTTTGGTTACATCTTCTGTATTTGCATTGCTTTGCTGCATTCTTTGTTACTGATACTGCTTTACCTAATTATTCAAAATGCAAATCACAATGGTGTCAGCCACTAAGTTATGATGTTGAATTGGTTCATGCTAAGTTAAAGAATAACTGTTAAATAAAGAGAATTTAATAGAAATTTGTAGAAATTATTTCTAAAATCTATATTTAAAATTACAGGATGCTACCAGACAAGATAGTACCATGATGAGTGGCAACTGATCCTTAAAATATAGTAGTAGTAGTAGCATCCTTCAGTCTATGTAGACTATGGATCGTGCCCTTTGTAGTTCCATTTGGGATCATCATTTGCAGCGTTGACTGTGACTGTGAAGGCCCACATGAGAGTGACAGTCCTTGCTGCATCTGTTGCATGTGTAATGGGTGTCTGGCAGGTCCTTACTGTGCTTTCTGTAGGCTCGCTTCTGTGCTGCTAGCTGTCTGATCCTCATCTCACCCTTCTGAAGGCCCTTGTGTAGTTCCTGCCTCCATCTGCTGCGATTGTCTGCCAGCTCCTCCCAGCTGTCCAGCTCGACGTCTACCTCCCTGAGGTCCCTCTTGCAAACATCTTTGTAGCTCAACTGGGGGAGTCCGGGAGGTCTTTTGCCAGAGGCTAGCTCACCATACAGGATGTCTTTTGGGATCCTTCCATCATTCATCCTGCGGATGTGGCCAAGCAAGCGGAGCCGTCGCTGCCTGAGGAGGGTGTGCATGGTTGGGATTCCAGCTTGCTCAAGGACAGCGGTGCTGGACACTCTGTCCTTCCATGATATTCCAAGGATGCGCCTGAGGAAGTGGAAGACGTTCAGCCTCTTTTCCTGGCAGGCGTACAGGGTCCAAGACTCGCTGCCATAAAGGAGGGTGCTGAGTATGCAGGCTCTGTAGACTTGCATTTTGGTGTGGGTGTACAACTTGATGTTATTCCACACTCTCTCACTGAGTCTGGACAGAGTTGTGGCTGCTTTACCGATCCTCCTATTTAGCTCAGTCTCCAATGACAGGGTGTCAGTGATGGTGGCCCCGAGGTAAACGAACTCGTGGACGACCTCTAACGTATAGTTGTCAATGCTGATTGATGGAGGTTCAGCAACATCCTGACCGAGTACGTTTGTCTTCTTTAGGCTGATGGAAAGCCTGAAGTCCTTGCATGTTTTGGAGAACTGATCCAGCAGTTTCTGAAGCTGGTCTTCGGTGTGTGACACTACAGCAGCATCACCTGCGAACAGCATATCTCTGATGAGGATGTCCTGCACCTTAGATTTAGCTTTCAGCCTTGCAATATTAAACAGTTTCCCATCAGATCTTGTATGCAAAAAGATGCCCTCTGTTGAAGATCCAAAGGTGTGCTTCAGGAGGAGTGCGAAGAAGATCCCGAACAATGTCAGAGCAAGGACGCATCCTTCTTTGACGCTGCTCCTGATGCTGAAAACATCCGATAAAGTGCCATCATATTGGATGGTTCCTCTCATGTCTTCTTGGAAAGACTGGATCATCTTGAGTAACCATGGTCGACAGCCTATCTTGTGGAGCAGTTTGAACAGTCCATCCCTGCTGACCAAGTCGAAGGCCTTGGTCAGGTCGATGAAGGCACTATAGAGTGGCTTCCTCTGCTCCCTGCATTTCTCCTGCAGCTGCCTCAGAGAGAAGACCATGTCAACGGTAGATCTCTCCGCACGGAATCCGCACTGTGATTTGGGATACACCCTCTCAGCAATCTTCTGGAGTCTGCTGAGGATGACGCGAGTGAACAGTTTACCAGTGATGCTTAGGAGGGAGATTCCACGGTAATTGTTGTAGTCGCTTCTGTCTCCTTTGTTCTTATACAAGGTTAAAATATACAGATGATAGTACAAGTAGTCACTAATTCATGCTCAAATGCTTCTTCACTGTCTCCCACAGCAGAGGCACAAAGTGATGCTATATAGACAGGCAAAACTAAGTAACAACCTGCTGTTTTTTTTAAACTAATGAAAATGTGGGTTTCTACAATTGTAATTGTTAATCTAAACAATGGGTGAATGACTTTTTTGGTTTTCACTGAAGGTCTCTTTGCTAAGCGGGGAAAACAACTTTATATAACAGAAAAGTACCCCAAAGTGACAAGTAAAAAGAGGACAGCTGTTTGGCTCGAAATAAAAATGCATGAACAACTTTTCATAAACTATATTATAGCTTAAGTAATTATCTCCAGTTCACCCCTCTGTTTTAAGAAATAGAAAACCATCCTTTCATCTTTTTTTATGAAGCAATTTCTAACAAAGTGCAAAAATACATTACAAATGGAAAACGAATCTTAGAGGAGAAACATCATGTCAAGCAGAAAGCTGGCGTTTCCATTCTACAGGCACAAAATATTCAGAAAAGATAAAACAGTTAATTATGTGTGTACACTGGGGAGCCAGCATGTCTGCTGAAGAGTTTCAGTCAGCTCTTATTGCAGTCAATGGAGAGATTCCATCAACTCCAATGGAGTGCAGTTGCCAGATGTCCAGTTTTTGACCAGAAAGAAGTCTTATCAAAAAAGGAACCTGGCAGGGAGGACAGAGAGGGTGGAAGAAAGCCTGGAGGATAATTCAGGAACACCTCCAGTGAAGAGCTCTACTAGCTGCTCCTTTGTCTGGCCCCAAGAATGTCTCTCCCTGCTTCTTCATTCACCCCTTCACCTCCAGAACATGCCTCAGACTTCCCGCGTCCCACCCAATCACCTCTCCCATGCACCGCCTCTGAATGTGGCTCCCTTTCCCCTGCCCTGCCCCCAGTTACTCACCAAGGCTACGTCTACACGTGCACCCAACTTCGAAATAGCTTATTTCGATGTGGCGACATCGAAATAGGCTATTTCGATGAATAACGTCTACACGTCCTCCAGGGCTGGCAACGTCGATGTTCAACTTCGACGTTGCTCAGCCCAACATCGAAATAGGCACAGCGAGGGAATGTCTACACGCCAAAGTAGCACACATCGAAATAAGGGAGCCAGGCACAGCTGCAGACAGGGTCACGGGGCGGACTCAACAGCAAGTCGCTCCCTTAAAGGGCCCCTCCCAGACACACTTTCATTAAACAGTGCAAGATACACAGAGCCAACAACTAGTTGCAGACCCTGTATATGCAGCACGGACCCCCAGCTGCAGCAGCAGCAGCCAGAAGCCCTGGGCTAAGGGCTGCTGCCCACGGTGACCACAGAGCCCCGCAAGGGCTGGAGAGAGAGTATCTCTCAACCCCCCAGCTGATGGCTGCCATGGAGGACCCCGCTATTTCGATGTTGCAGGATGCGGATCATCTACACGTCCCTACTTCGATGTTGAACGTCGAAGTAGGGCGCTATTCCCATCCCCTCATGGGGTTAGCGACTTCGACGTCTCGCCGCCTAACGTCGATTTCAACTTCGAAATAGCGCCCAACACGTGTAGACGTGACGGGCGCTATTTCGAAGTTACTGCCGCTACTTCGAAGTAGCGTGCACGTGTAGACGCAGCTCAATAGAGCATAGTTCTCCCTTGAACATTCTGGCCCAGTCACCCCGCTGTTCCTAGAGCCCTGCTCAGCTGGCAGGGAGAGATGTGGAGAGTGCAGCAAGTAATAACAGGGGAGAAGAGGAGTGGGGAAGTGGGGTCTTGAGGGAAAGAGGCGGAGCAGAAAGCAGGCAAGGTGCCAGAGCTCAGTGTCCAGTTTTCACCAATTAGAAAGTTGTTCACCCTTCAGTGTAGGTTGGATAAGCCTAAACCACAACTGTGCTTCAGCACGTCATTGTGGAAACCAAAAGACATGTTTGTCAGAACTGTTTACAAACCAGAAGTTGCAATCCGCAAAAAATGCTAACCGTTCCAAATTTGCTTTCATTCTGAATCAAATGAAAACACTGAAATTTTTGAATTGCTCTCAAAACAAAAATGTAAAAAAATGATTCAGAATTATGAAATGTTTTCTTTCAATACTGTCAGAAAGATTTATTTTATAATTATATTTTATAATATCAAGATATTATTAATAATAAGTTTAATTATTACAATATTATATACGTTTTAAATAATATATCTAATATTAAATGTAATATCTAAAATAATATATGGATACATTTAAGTCAAAACAATTCCCACAAAAATGTTTTGATTCTAACAACATTTCATTTTTCCAAAGAAAACTATTGTGCCAATTTTTTGACTAGTTCTGTTTCTTTCCTGTCAGATAGGTAACAGGAGCTGATCCTAAACAGGCTTAAATAGATTTATGTGAGAGAATTGCATTCCAGAGCAAGCACTTCAGTGGCTCAACAATGAGTACTTGGATTTTCCTTTTATTTTAAACTATGGGTCTGAATCAAAGCCCTTGAAGGACTCCCATGACTTCAGTGGGATTTGGATAAGACTACTTTGAATGGGAATGTAATGAACTAAAAAATTCTTTACTGTTAAGCACTTGTGTTGATTTTGGCACCAACCTCAGAGACTTGGATAGGAGAAAGTACAAAGTTGAGCAACTCCTTTTCTTGCCACTTTCTTCTACATTAAATATAATTTTTCACTAGCAGTAACACAGAAACAACAAAAAAGTCTTGTGGCACCTTATAGACTAACAGATATCAGAGAAGCGGGTCTTTGCCCACGGAAGCTTCTGCTCCAAAATATCTGTTAATCTATAAGGTGCCACAAGACTTTTTGTTGTTCTCAAAGCTACAGACTAACATGGCTACCTCTCTGATACAAGTAACACAGAAAGAAACTTCAAACCCATTTAATCTTATGTTATACGGTTCTGTGGAAGGGTAATGGCACACCCGCATTCTGGAAGTGCTGAACAAGTGTATGTTAATTTTACAAACGTGAAACTCCTTTTAATGACTGTTTCAGACGAATTCTCCTCTCATTAATGTATACCCTGGTATGTATCAGGAGTAACTCCACTGAAGTCACTGGAGTTGAATCACTGCAAAACTGAGGTGATGGTAAGGAAAAGCAAAATCAGTCTATATATGCCTTTGAGTGGAAACAACATCTTCAGATGTTGATAGCTGAAGGTGAGGGTTACAAAAGCCATTTGTTAGGGTGTGTCCCTCCTGCGAGCTAGACATCTGATTCCCAGCTGTCATCAATCTAACTTGCTACAACTAGAAGGTAGCCACAGCAGCATGTGCAGCAGGATGAATTAGCCACCCCTAGTATTTGCCTAGAGTCTCAGATGGTTGAGTGCTAAGGACAGCTGGCCCCTCCCACTGCTCCACCTGCTGCAGCTGCGATCTACTTTTAGCATTCTAGCACAAGTATGTCTCCTCAAGCAGGGAATGATATCTCCAGCTCGCAGTGTAAACATACCCACAGTTGTGTTTTTAAAATGCCTCAAGTGGCACTTAGATTAAAGGGGATCTCCTTTTTTTATTGAATGCACATACAACCAAAATAAACAAACAAACCATACAGCAAGTGGCGATCACTCCAACCACCTCTGTTTGATAACATTACAGGACCCATAGCCCACTGGAATTTAAAGAAACTGGAATCTATTCAGGTCCCTGGAATTAAAGACTCTTGCAGCAAGTGTTATGATGGGATCCTAAATGACTCCAAGCCAGGAGGGTCTGAGATTTCAGCCTCGTTGAGAAAGGACAAGAGAACACTGTACCATAACATTAGATCAGTTCAGATTCAGAAGGAAGAGTATCAAATGTTGATTGACTGAAAATGCCTGCTATATATATCAACCATGTAATTTAATTCTTCTATTTTATTTACTGTCTCACTTCATTTTGTTACCTGTAAGAGCCTTAGTCCATAACACTCTAGAGCCTGATCAATATCATCACAAATCTGAATGCTACTTCCTATATAATATTTAGGAAACCACACCCTAGCCGCCTATTCTAGGGACTTTTGGTAGAGTCTAAAAGCTCATTTCATGCCACAGAGGCTAACCAGAATCCTTAAGAAAGGAAAAGCAGTTGTCTCATTGTTTTTTTTTTTTGTAGCAGAGGTGCAAACACTAATGGTACCATCACTTCATATCATGGCTCTTAGCCACTTAAAATGATTTGCTATTGACAGCTTTCCTAAGAAGAAAATGTTTTGCATTAGTGGCATGAATTTTGCATGAACTGATGAGATATGCATTTTCTTCTAGATTATTACTGGGGGTTCTGTTTCCTCAGTTTTCATACTTGTTTATTTTTATCCGCTTTAGAATCTTGTAGCTTCCTATAAAAATTGTTAGTTTCTACATGAAGCAGTCTCTACAAATTTGAGCAGAATTTGGCTCTCAAATAGCAATGACATAAGTAAAAAAGTTACAAATACCTAAGAAAGCTTGTTTATAATCAGTTTCATTTGATGTTTTGCACCTTCCATTCCTATGTAAGTAGGTGGCCACAGAAAAGCAGGCCAAACATATTTTTACCATGTATAACCAAGATGTAAGCCCCATGAAGTTAGTGCTAACACCCAGAGTCTCAGATTTTGATCTGCACAAGGAGCTGAGACATGGACATGAGTTGTATAGAAATCTCTTTAAAAGAATATTGCTATCTTCTTTTTTCCTATTTTCCCTCTCAGTATTTCAATTTCAAGGCCAAAGCCCCAAAATTATGAAAGGCAGTGCTTTATTGGTTGGTTTGGATTTGATCTGAATGTTAGACTCTCTAGATATTCTGAACAGAATGCAGAGAATGAATGTGAGAACTAACGTCTAACCCTTCATGAGGAGCAGAGTGATTTACAACAAAGAATCACACAATGGGGATTTGGTTTCTTCGTTTATTGATTCTCAGCCTTAACAAACATTTACTAAAAGGAGATATACTATTGTTCTGAACTTCAGGCTGCTTTTATTACTTCTTAGACCGAAGCCTCAGTTCACTATTGATGAATGATAGTATGGTTAGCATAAAAAGCTTGCATTTAATTTTGATAGAAGTAACAAAACACAATTTTGTCTTTAAACACAAAGCAAACTTAAAACCAATTACCTTAAGAACATTCTATTTTTTTTATTTTATTCAACTACAAAGAGTCAGATTCTCATCTGTCATAAAGCAGCTCAGCACCATGACTTCAGATGTGCTATGCCAATTTATACCAAATGAAGATCTGGCTAAGCAGTTACCTATTTTGTACTTGAAAAAAAAGACTTAGCTGAGAAAACCCTTTAACTATGAATACCAAGCCACACTTCAGGAACTCACACAAAACAGCCTCTATAGACTATAAACTTATTCAGGGAAGAATTAACTCAATAAACCTTTTTGCTCTCTTCTGCAAAGTAAGACTTTTTTATTTGGATGAAAAGAGTGCTCATGCATTTCTTACTGTTCAATTATTATATAAGAGCAACAAAGTCAGTTTCATCACAGGGTACTGGCAATTTTTAAATGATCTCATATACTGTAATTTATAACAGAAAATCAGGTACAAAAAGTGTCTGAAGCTTTCTAGTTTTCCTTTAACAGAAATAAAATGAATCCCTGGTTAAAGCTGACCTTACTTGCACTTGCATTCATTTTCCTTTTTAGTGTTCTACTTAGTGCTCTTGGAAGGAAACAGCAAATGAGTACCTCTGACCTGATCATGCCTCTCAAAACAATAGCTCTATATTTCTGTTTTAAAATCTATTTTCCCATCGTCAAAATAAAACTAATGATCACCCAGACATCATTATCCCAAAAGGTGAACCATATTTAAAATGACAATCCCGAGGGGGAACAAATAGGAAACATGTAATATCAAGAATATATTCTACCTTTCCTAATATAAGGCTATTTCATATAACACATTAATTAGCATTTATAAAGAAAGAGCAATACCTCCTCACATTTATTCTTTTTTCTATCTACCACTGCCACAGTTAATCCCAGTAAGAAAAGAAAACACACTGCAAGCATATGTTCTCAATATGAACCAAGGGAAATCTGGCAAAGTGTCTTATGTCAATACAATGATTTTTCTTTCCCACCAGGATAAATGATTGTTGTACATGGACATTTATTTTGCACTAATTAAGACCAAGTCTTGGCATTCTGGGCTTGGCTTAACATATGTATATCATTAATGTCCTGAAAAGCATATACAAACCCAATGTAAAATAGTGTGTGATGGCGGGGAGAGGCGAGGACATGGGGGCAGTTTTGCTTCACTTCTGCTCATTCATGTGTTTGATCCAGCCATGCATGTTTCAGCAATACATTTTGTTTACAGGTCTTGGGGAAAGAGACATCTGCTGTGTCTTTGTGAAAGGCCATTGTAATTAAAAACAAACAAACAAACAAACAAACCAACAAAAAA
The DNA here is from genome assembly GCF_033958435.1 of Carettochelys insculpta. Classification (NCBI taxonomy): domain Eukaryota; kingdom Metazoa; phylum Chordata; order Testudines; family Carettochelyidae; genus Carettochelys; species Carettochelys insculpta. The sequence goes on from NC_134138.1 coordinate 203,404,468, forward strand.
ACAAAAAAACCAAACAATGTTTCCATTATCTGAAGCTATCGTCATAGCTTGATTAAAATGTGTGGCACAATATCTGCACGACAAGAAGGAAGATTTTGGTCTGGTAAAGACGTAATAATGCAGAACAGAAAGTAATGTAAAAGGCTGCCACATGAACATCATAGCTATAACTTGTTATGCTCACAGCATACACTTATGATAGCTCAGTGGTTTGAGCACTGGCCTTGTAAAGGTTCTAGAGCAGGTTAGATCTAAGAAAAAGAAAGAAAACCTGTCAGGGATGGTGATAGGTCCTGCTGTGAGTGCAGGAGACTGGACTAGATGACCTCCCAAGGTCACTTCCAGCTCTATGAGGTACAGTAGACCCCCAATTTAACTTCAAATTTCTTGAGCAACTCAGGGGAGCCAGGCAACTGATGAGGGCACTAGTCCTGGTCAGTTTCCTGGTTCCAGTGAGTGGAAGGGAGCTGGGCCCAGGCAGCTTGGCCTCATCAGCTTCCTGGCTCCTGTCAGTTGTTTCCACACTCCTGTCAGGGGCAGGAGCCGCATTAAGCCGAGACGTGCAGCTCGGCTGTGTGTATCTTACAGGTTTACTGTATGTATGTACATAGGAGTCGTTGGTTAAAACCATAAATGCTCTTGCTGGAAGGTTGCAGCATAACACCACTTTATTTCAGAATCCCAAAACTGAGGGACAAAAAACCAAAACTGTTCCCTGAGGCAGCCAGATGCAACTCACCCAACGTTGCTTTCAGCTGGTTCTTACCAGACTGATTGACTGCATATTGATTGCATATTTCTCTCCTGATGCCCTTACCCTGTGAGCAGGACCAGAAAACCACCTCCAGACCCCGGTAAACTACATACCTGTACATTCCCAAAGGGAGTAATTTGAAATGTGTCAACAAAAAGTACGGCCAATTATTGAGGAAATGTTAGTGAAAATTACAACCCATTTCTTCATCAGCTACAGAATGACCAAACAAATTTGAACTGTTTCCATAAATGAATAGTAACAGAGAGGAAGCCATGCTACTCTATATACTATCAAAACAAAAAGCAGTCAAGTAGCACTTTAAAGACTAGCAAAAGAGTTTATTAGGTGAGCTTTCGTGGGACAGACCCACTTCTTCAGACCATAGCCAGACCAGAACAGACTCAATATTTAAGGCACAGAGAACCAAAAACAGTAAGCAAGGAGGACAAATCAGAAAAAGATAATCAAGGTGAGCAAATCAGAGAGTGGAAGGGGGGGGGGGGTCAAGAATTAGATTAAGCCAAGTATGCAGACGAGCCCCTACACAAAGGGTTAATGGGCACAAAACAGACATCAAAACACTCCAGATCCACAAACCAGTTAGTCAACATTTTAGTGGAATGGGGCATTCTGTCAATGACCTAAAGGTATCAAAGAGGAAGCCGTGCTAATCTATACACTAACAAAACAAAAAGCAGTCAAGTAGCACTTTAAAGACTAGCAAAATGGTTTAGCTCACCTAATAAACTAACAATAAATTAATAAACCTAATAAAGCTCAACTAATAAACCATTTTGCTAGTCTTTAAAGTGCTACTTGACTGCTTTTTGTTTTGACCTAAAGGTATGTGTGTTACTGAAAAAGAATTTTCGCACCGTTCTTCAAAGGGAAGCAGCCAAGCTGGCTTTTATATTCAAATTCGGCACATTAACACATGGTTTAAACTGGAACGGGAACTTCCTGGGTCACTATAGGACCTCGTCCGCATACTTGGCTCAATCTAATTCTTGACCTTCCTCCCCACCCCTCCACTCTCTGATTTGCTCACCTTGATTATCTTTTTCTGATTTGTCCTACTTGCTTACTGTTTTTGGTTCTCTGTGCCTTAAATATTGAGTCTGTTCTGGTCTGGCTATGGTCTGAAGAAGTGGGTCTGTCCCACGAAAGCTCACCTAATAAACTCTTTTGCTAGTCTTTAAAGTGCTACTTGACTGCTTTTTGTTTCCATATAGAGAGAACTAAATTTTTAATAGAACTTTAATTGTAAAATGTTCCCAGTTTTCAAGTCAACTGTACCTAATACGGTACTCTCCAATGATGATTCTTGGGCACAAGAGAAAAGGAACCAGTGCACAGGCATAATACACTGTTAGCTTACTTAAGAGCAGGGGTTTGCAGTAAGTGCGACGGGAAACCGCTGAAGAGGAAATTGTTTTTATTATTGTTTCTCTTTTTTCCATTTAACTGCACTGGATTCAAAGAAAGATTCTGGGCATGTGGTCCTGTAACAGGACACTATGTACTAACTCACACAGCAGTGTTTCTTTATTCGCTACAATGCAGCCATGCCTTAAAAACGCATTTGCCTCTGAGTGGGTTAGGAATGCGATCTGAAATAGGTTACACATCAGAAAACATTTACTGGAGTTGTGACTGACTGACTGATTCATACAGCTGGGGGATTTACTTCACCTTGGGACAAAATAGCCAAATGATTCTGGAAGGCTACAGGCAGCATAATAATTTTGTTTCACAAACCTTCACAGAGGGCTATTATCATCTCCTTCCACAATGCCAAGAGAAGGGAGAACCTTTCAAACACTGCATCAGGCTTAGGACATGGAAAGAGGGACCCCAATCTCTCCTTTCTGTGGGGGATTAAAAGTAGCACGGAACATGGGCAGCTGTTAGCCTGCCCTCTGTGCAGATCCCCAGGGTATACAAGAAATCCCATGCACAACTGTAGAGTCCTAAGTAGATACCAATAGCCTATCCACACAATTTCCAAGCTCTGCTGCAGAAGGCAAGCGAAAGCTGCAGTTTTGTGTGGCGTGGTGACCTTGAGCATTAAAGGGTTTCAGGGGAGGGCATTCCTTGCAAGCTACAGGTGGCTACCTGCTCTGGGAACACCTTGTCACCTGGTCTCTAGCTGAGATGGTGTGGTTTCACACTGATCACAATATAAAGGCTCAGCCTTCAAAAGAGCAAATAATCAGAGAATCTTAGAAAAATCCACAGAATATAAAATCATATTATGGTATCACGGGACATTTTCAAATAAACTAGCTATTAAGGGTGATATTTGCTGAAAAATGCTATGAAGTAAAATTACTTTTCTTCTAATGCAAGTGATGTTATTATCCCCAACTCTTACGCCTTTTCACACTGTGCAACTGATATTAAACATTAAACCTAGCATGCCACAACACCACAATACATGATTCTAACCTGAAAGCCTTTGTTATTGTCCAAGTCCATGAGCACAAATGCTAACTAAGCAACAGAAAACACAACAGAAATTTTTGAAGTGCAGAACACTTCCTTGGGGGAAACGTCTCTGTATGAAATCCCTTTTGCTTTTGTATGGTACATGTATCTCTGGGGGTTGTTTGTATGAAACAGTTTCAACAGTTCATCTTAGCGTGGACTCAAAATTTGGAGAAAGTGAATTGAATTTGCATTTGTCCCAAGCTTGGAAAAATATAATCTTGTTTCCTTCCATTCTAGAGCTGATTATCCAGAGAGAAGAGACTGAGGAAAGGGGAAAAACAAGGAAACATTGAAAGATGAAGAATAATTAGAACTGGAAACAGGCAAAGTAAGGCAGAATAAATGGGGAAAGGAGGGGGATGGGAAAAAGATAAAAAAGTAGAAAAAGAACCATGCTAAATCAATAAAGGGAAAAGTAGGAGGTGGAGGGAGAGGAATACTCCTGTGCTGCTTGAGAAAAAAAATGTAAACGCTTCAAGCAAAAGCAAATGCCACAGATGTCTTTAGCTATTTCCACAGAAGACAAAGGGGGACTTCACAATACAAAGACCTCTGCAGTGAAAGATTGTAACTGAAGGAGTAAACAAATGGGTGAAATGTCATTGCCTGTGGCAAATTCTTTCAAGAGTGACAGAAACCTCACAGAAACTTTGCTGTGAAGGCTGAAGGCTACCTGTTGTATTGTATCAGAGAGGTCGCCGTGTTAGTCTGTATCTTGGAGAACAACAAGAAGTCCTGTGGCACCTTATAGACTAACAGATATTTTGGAGCATAAGCTTTCATGGGCAAAGACCCGCTTCTTCAGGTGCATGAAAGGGGGGGGTGGTTTCAGATACTTATTTAAATATTTAAACACCTCTCTGAAACCACCCCACCACTCATGTACCTGATGAAGAGGGTCTTTGCCCACAGAAGTTCATGCTCCAAAAAAATCTGTTAGTCTATAAGTTGCCACAGGACTTCTTGTTGTTCTCTACTCCATTGTGTTGCCACAGACATGTTAAGGCTTCAGGTGGTGTCAAGGTGAGACAGTGTGTAGGCTCAAATAAAGGAAAAGACAGAAGATTGCAGAGTCTATTGAAAACAACATACATCTGTCATCAAGATCAGTTTAAAAACTCACCTCAAAACTATACTGTCAAATCAACACATATCTTCACAGTGAAATTAAGATATGAATGATACCATCAGAGACAGCCATCTGGGAGACTAGAAAAGCAGGCTCTAGGTTTTAAATGTGTTGTGAAAAATACAGAATTTGAGGTAATTCAACCTTTTTTAAAGATCTCTTTTGAGAGCTTTCTGTTTTCTATTTCCATATTGTAGCACTCGTACTCTATGGCTACACAGCCAAGTTATTTTGAGATAACAGCAGTTATTTTTAAATAACTTTGTGTCAAGTAGGCTGTGTCTACACTAGCATGTTCTTTCAAAAGATCCCACGGACTGTCTGCACACAAAGGGCTTGTCTACACTACCTCTCTACTTCGAAGGGAGCATGGAAAGTAGGGTGTTGGGAATTTATTAATGAAGTGCTGGGGTGCATATTAAGCAAATTCCCCCGCAGCAACTCCAAAGTGTTAAACTTTGAAGTGCCGGCTCGCGTGAAGCCGCAGCTCACCCGCCGGTACTTAGAAGTGCCCAGGGTACTTTGAAGTCCCTTTAGTCCTCAAAATTTTGAGGACTAAAGGGACTTCAAAGTTACTCAGACACTTCAAAGTACCGGCGGGTGAGCCGTGGCTACACACGAGCCAGCACTTCGAAGTTTAAAACTTCAGAGTTGCTGCAGGGGGGAATTTGCTTAATGAAGTGCTGCATATGCACCGCATATTAATTCTTCATTAATAAACACCCTGTCTTAATCCCTGTCGTAACAGCACATATTTCAAAATAACTATTTTGAGATGGGCGCTATTTCAATATAAGCACTATGGCGCTTTCCCTGATCCAAGAACACCAGAAGAGTGCATTGTGCATGTAGACGCTCTGGCCATTTCTACACATGCCACTTTCTTCAAAAGTGGCATGTTAATAAATGGCCCAATGTATGCTAATGAGGCACGGATATAAATTCCTGGCACCTCATTAGCATAAGGTCACATGATTTGGAGTCTGGAAGAAGGTCTTCCAGATTCCAAAACAGTGTGCAGAAGCACAGACCTAAGGCATCTTCTGGAAGGAAATCCTCCTTCTGGAGGCCCCTTCTTCCTGAAATTTTTCGGGAAGAAGGGGCCTCCAGAAGGAGGACTTCCTTCCGGAAGATCCCCCAGGGGCTGTGCTTCTACATGCTATTTTGGAGTCCGGAAGAGTGTTTTCCGGATTCCAAATCGTGTGACCTTATGCTAATGAAGTGCCAGGAATTAATATCCACACCTCATTAGCATATTCAGGCCATTTATTAGCATGCCACTTTTGTAGAAATTGGCATGTGTAGAAATGGCCTCTGAGTGTTGTTTCAAGAAAGGCCAGATTTTCTGAAAGAACTTGCTAGTGTAGTTCTCTGATTGGATGAGCACCACTCTTAAATTCTGGTTTCTGGTGCAAATACTCAGGAATCACAACTTGAAATTTGCTTTCTGAAAATATGCTATGCTATTCACTTAACATTTGCTGTTTGAGGAAACTGGGCCATGTGAAGAAGAAGGTTTGCTTCACCACCCTTCTCTTCCCCGTAAGTGAAGTGAAAGCTCTCATTTCAAAGACTGAAGAAGATATCATACTTAGGTCAGGTCTACACAAGGAAAAAAAAAAGCTATTCAAGATGCACAACTGCAGCTATGGCATTTTTGTAGCTGGAGTCGACATTTCTAAAATTTATTTTTGCCAGCATCTCCACAGTGGGAGATCGACAGGAGAAACTCTTCCCTCAAATTCCTTGCAAAAAGTACTGGGGTTGCTGACAGCACCCTGATTGTTATATTTAGCGCAGCACCACTAGGCATGCTAAATCAAACCCTGGAAGATCAATCACCAACGTATTGATCTTTCATTTTCTATCAGTTTCTATAAACTGTTCAGTGGTTTAAGTTTACAAGTTTATCTCCCTAAAATGGATTTTTTTTAAATGAGGCCAATTTTACAGGACTTAAGATCCTAACATTTCCATTACATTCTATCTGCTGTGGGTGTTTTTTATTCTGACTTAGACTATGCCTGTTGTAATCTATACAGAAATATTTTTAAGCTTTAATTTCGTAAAGGTGGTAAAGCAGACTTTTCTGCAAACTGCTATGAAGAAAAGAGAGGACAGATTCAGGATACACCCAGTGCTCCTACATACACTGAAATGCTGCCAAATGTTTATCCATTGCACAGACTTCTTTACAAGATTTGTCAAATCATAAATTAGCTGAAAATTAACTAATAAATAAAATCTTCATCCTCTGTATTATTGTGACATAGAGGAGAAAGTTTGATAGAGTTTTGTGGACTTACTTGGATGAGAAAGAGAGAGGGACAAGGAAAATTAAAAAGCTAATGTATTAAGGAAGAAAAGGGTAAATAAAAATTACAGTAAATTCACTAATGGCCCATAAATTGTTATACAAATTCCACATAATAAATTCTGCATGTGAAGTATTTACAGTTCTTAGAATGAGGAGACCTACTGGGTCTAAACTAAATTCATGGGCATGTTTTTCCCATGAACACTTGAGCCTAATTATCTTTACTGTCCCACTAAACAGGGAACTAAGCAGGTCCTTACAGAATGCATATTGGTATTAAACCTTGAAATCTATGGAGCTCTGACAATTCATATCTGTGGAGGGTCTGGACCTAATGTTTGCCAGGTTATCCCCTTTATGAAATTAAAACAGTTTGCATCCTTACTTGGAAATGCAGGAAAACACCAAATTTTTGAAAGCCTGCTGCTTAAAGAAAAGCATTTGAAAATTTAATTTTGAACAGTCATTTCCCTTTTATACATATTCCTACTTCACATGTCATACAATAAAAAACTACTTTTTATTGAATAATTCAGTACACCATTATGTATTTGACCAAACTTAAGACAAAGATCCAAGACATTCCCTGGTATTACATTTAAAATTTTTGCAAGTGTTTGTATTACTTTCCTGAAGAAGTGGTATTGAAAGACACCTCCAATCTGCTTTTCAACTTTTTGTCCTCTAAAACCTGCCTTTTTTGAAGGTGTCTCTGTGGGTAGAAGGGATAAATTAGGGAAGAACTAGTGCTCATCTAGCAATGATACCTGTATGGTAGGATCACAGTTTATTCAGACATCCTTTCCAGTGTAGCCTAAAGAAATAACCTGACAGGCAGTCAGACAGGTTTCCATTTAAACGAAAAGAAAAGAAAAAAAGAAAAGACTTTACGAAATAACCACTAAAAACCTTGTTGTTCACTTCCTTCCTTGAATTCCCCCAACAAAAGTAATGAGTGAGGTGACAGGAAACCTGATATGAATTCTGCAAGTTCTAACTAGATGTGCAGAAGAGCTAAGCACAAGGAATGGAGCTGGAATGTAGAGCAAATAGGCAATTATTCTGAGCAGAAGTATTCTATGCCTGATGATGACCTGCCCAGCTCTCCTCTCTAGTGGCAGTTTTACAGAGACTGTAATCTTGTATGTTGATGCCTACATTCAATCCTAATGCCTGATATTGAGTGATGGGAAGCTGTACGGATTCTTGTGAGAGTCACTGTTAATGGGTTTAACTCAATTGGTGTGCCTGCCTGGGATATTTCATAAATATGTAACCAGCAATACGTGCTCAGAATAACTACCACAACACATGGAGTGCGTTCATCCTAACAATACCATTTGTTCTCTTATTTTATCACCTTTGTTCTAAATCTTCAACTGCTCATTTATGTTCAAAAATGTGAAAATGCCATTAGGATTTTACAAACACACACGCACACACACATAGATCATTTTGGAGCTGGGGTAACAGTGCTGTTCCAAGTCTGTTGGCAGACTTATCAGCAACGCTCTTTGGATAAACCGTAACACAGAAGCCTATAGAAGTATGGTCTTGTTATGCAGATATGAGACTGGAGGACTGAGGTTGTACTCTGCTGACTGCACTTTCACAGTGTTAGCCAATCAGATGAAAAATCCATGTTTTTCACCCTGTGGACTCTGGGCCATTCTAGAGTAGAGCAGATTGCTTCTAGAAAGAAAAAATCCTTCGTCAGAAAGAAAAGCAAACACTCTTGAGAGCAGTAACAGAGCGAAAGCCATGTTAGTTTATATGCTATCAAAACAAAAAAAAGAAGTCAAGTAGCACTTTATAGAGTAACAAAATAATTTATTAGGTGAGCTTTTGTGCGACAGACCCACTTCTTCAGACTATAGCCAGACCAGAACAGACTCAACATATAAGGCACAGAGAACCAAAAATAGTAATCAAGGTTGACAAATCACAAAAAGAATTACCAAGGTGAGCAAATCAGAGAGTTGAGGGGTGGGAGTGTGGGTGGGGGGAGCCAATAATTAGATTAAGCCAAGTATGTAAAAGAGCCCCTATGATGACCCAGAGAATTCCCATCCCAGTTCAAACCACGTGTTAATGTGTTGAATTTGAATAAAAAAGGGAGTTCAGCAGCCTCTCTTTCCAAACTGCTGTGAAAATTCCTCTTCAGTAAGATGCAAAGTTTTAAGTCATTAACAGCATGGCCCACTCCATTAAAATGCTGGCTCACCAGTTTGTGGATCAGGAGTGTTTTTATGTCTGTTTTGTGCCCATTAACTCTTTGTCTAAGAGAGTTTGAAGTCTGTCCAATATACAAAACATCTGGGCATTGTTGGCACATGATGACATATATGATGTTAGTTGAGGAACATGAGAATGTGCCCATGACCCTGTGAATAACCTGGTCTGGTCCAGTGATGGTAGCTCCAGAATAGATATGTGGACAAAGCTGGCAGTGGGCTTTGTTGCAAGGAAAAGTTCCAGAACTGGTGTTCCTGTGGTATAGACTGTGGTTATGGGTGAGAATCTTCATGAGGTTGGGAGGTTGTCTGTAGGAGAGAACAGGCCTGTCACCTAGGGCCTTCTGGAGCATGGCATCCTGATTAAGGATAGGTCGTAGGTCTTTAATAGTGCATTGCAGTGGTTTGAGTTACCAGATATTCATAAACCTGAATTACACAGCAGGAGAATTAAAAAAACAAATCGACAGGGCCAGACAAATACCCAGAGACCAGCTACTCCAAGATTGGCCCCAAAAAGCCAAGAACAGAACATCATGGGTCATTACCCACAGCCCCCAACTCAAACCACTGCAACGCATTATTAAAGACCTACAACCTATCTTAATCAGGATGCCACATTCCAGAAGGCCCTAGGTGACAGGCCTGTTCTCTCCTATAGACGCTGACTTTCTTCCTGACTTTCACTCCTTAACCTTCTCTTTCTGAAGGACACTGGATTCTGAACAATTCCATTTTTGCTTTTGAAATCAATGTACAGCTGCTCTGATACTTGGATAAAGCTCTCTTTTATATATTTGCCCTCTGTGGGCAGCTTTCCTCATTTCATGATCTCTTGAGCTGCCACAGAAATAGCCACAGTTATGCCATCTGTATTTGTCCTTATGATTTCTCTGTAGTGATGCTGTTTCTATGGGTTTCACCTACCTGAACACTGGGATAGAGTATATTCACTGAACTAAACCCTGGTAAAAAGGATTTTAATGATACATTTGTGGAAACAACATATGTAATTGCTCTCGCTTACATTTTGACTTGTAGTTAACAGGAATGAGAAAGGGATTTAGGTCCCACACTGAGAAAGGGGGAAAATTAATGTGTTTTCTCCAAAATATTGCTAGTAGAAGATCTGTTAGGGTTCTAACAAATATAGATTAAAACTTGAAAGGGTATAATGAATAGCACAGGTCTAACGCATCTACCCAAGGAGAATGACACAGTATGAACTTTCAAAATGTGCTAAGAATGGTTTGTATTTGTTTTTTAAATGCATGCCTAGTTAATCCCCTTCAATTAGTATTGTAGCATTTTTTGTTTGACTTACAAATCAGATTATAAAGACATTTAACACTGGTTATTACCACTTATGTCTTTCAGACATCCACTTATGCAAATAAATCGAGCACAGTTCAGGCTGTATTTCCTACAGTTGGCTGCAATCATTGTCCCAAGAATGAATTTACATAATAACATCTGTGGCTTGTTACCATTTGCAGTTTAAAACTCAAGTGCATATAGGATAACTTGTACAGCAAACTGTTTCATTATTGTCTGATGTGAATGGATTCTGTTTTGGTTTCTTTTCCTCCATTTATCAGGGATGTAAATGGGATAATGGTAATATGCACAGAATCAAATTACAGAACAATCATAGCAGGACAGATTACTATAATTGTTCATGTTCCCAAAGCACAAGACTTTTGAAATTCTGATATTTCATTTTAGGAATGGCTGAATCAGATAACATTAGAAATTTTGTGTGCATTTCATTTTAAAAAATGCATGGTCTCATGAAATGTACTTGTTTTTTTATGATACATAAAACACGAAAAAGGGTCAGTTTAAGAAGTGCAGCTCAAACCCCTCTTCTGACTGCCTTATCTGGCCCTTTTCAGAAGGAGCATACGAAGATTTTTGATTCTCCATTCCTACATACTGAGGAGAGGACTCTAATAGCAGTATCCTCTCAAGCAATATTTCATATTCACTCACTGTTGGAAGACTCTTCCTGATTCAATTTCCCAGCATTTTAGTTTCAAACTACTGCAATGTCTGAGTTCACATTTGGATACATTTGATTTTAAATTGTATTGATTTCTTCCACTATATCATTGGTTGACTTGGATCTGATTATACTCAATAAATCAACAGCAATAGTCTGGATAGAAAATACCATCAAATTGCAACAATCCCCTATCATTCTACTATGGAATAAAGTAAAAAAATAAAGGCTCAATGGACCATTATATTCCTATAATGAGATGATAAACGACTGTGTATTCCAGTGAGAGAAGAACATGGCTGCAAGGTTGCTGTAATGGGATGTGGCTGGGAGATGCTGTTCAGAAAACGTTATTATTGAGACTACTCAGAACATACTGAAACTGTGCCTAGAATTAGAAGTGCTCTGGGATTTAAACATTTCTGTCAAGTGTGGGCACTATCTAAACAATTTTGAATCTACACTAGTATGTTACAATAGTTCTCAAATAGTGCCCAGTGGCCCAGCTGGAAGTTGATTGCCTATCATAGGGACCAGCAACCAAAACAGCAAGATGGGCCATTTTTTTTAAATTCAGAAAAAAACTCAATAATTCAAGAGCCGCAATGCATGTGAATTCAAGACAATCCTTAATAAATAATGTCAAGCCATATTTTTATAACCCCTATTTTAAGAACAGCACGCACACACACACACACAGTCTTTCTTCCTGACTTTCACTCCTTAACCTTCTCTTTCTGAAGGACACTGGATTCTGAACAATTCCATTTTTGCTTTTGAAATCAATGTACAGCTGCTCTGATACTTGGATAAAGCTCTCTTTTACGTATTTGCCATCTGTGGGCAGCCTTCCTCATTTCACGATCTCTTGAGTTGCCACAGAAATAGCCACAGTTATGCTACTTGGTGATTTCACCCATTTAGACTGCGTCTACACTACAGCGATCTTTCGAAAGATGACCATCCAGAAGACCTTTTCCAAAAAATCTTCTTTCGAAAGATCACATCCACACACAAGATGCAGCTTGAAAGACTGATCCACTCTGTCGAAAGAGAGTGGCCGCACAGCATCAATAGCCCTTTCAAAAGAAAGGGCCAGGAAATGCTGCGGATGGGGTTGCCAGGCTGTCAAGCCTTTCAGGGAGTTCCGGACAGCCACTCTCTTAAAGGACCCCTCCCAAACACCCCCTCCCTGCACATATTTCTGAGGCCTGCTATGCTGCACATAGGACTGCAGAGCCCATGCATGGTCCTGAGGCTCACAGCCGAGAGCCAGGGACCAACAGCAGCTCACCCCGGCTGAGCTGCTGGCCACCACCACTGCGGCCGCCCTTCACTTCCTCAGGCGGCAGAGACCCGTCCGTGGGGCTCCCAACTTCCCCTCACTCCTCTTGCCCATCCACCCCGCACCCCATTCCCCCCCCCATAATGAGAGACGTGGAGGTGTCGAACAAAGCAACTATTTACTAATAGAAACTAAAACACTGCAAGCATGAAAAACAACCTGACAATTATTTATGGAGGGGGCTATACATAAGGGGAGGGGCTTGGGATGGGGGAGTGGGGCCACCTGAACTTGGAGAGGGGCTCGGGACAGCAGTGGGGCATCCGCAGTCTTCCGAGGGCATAGGGGGCCTTGAGCTACAGTGGCTATGGAAGCCCCTCCCACTCCATGTGCAGGGCTTTCTTCAGGGCTAGGATGGGGCAGGGACCAAGACAAGTTAGGGCCATTGAGGGGGGCTTCCATGGCAGGGCCCACTCTACCCATGAGCCATTTGGCCAGGCCCTGAATCACACCAGAGCTGTGGTCAGGTGGGAGCAGGGCAACGAGGGCAGCTTGGGGCAGGAGGTGGGGTGGAGGGAGGGTAGTTGGGCGGGGGCTGGTCCCTAAGGGCACCGCATATGTGGTGCAGGGTGAGCACCACCTCTCCCCATGCTGCCAACTGCCATGCGCCAGGTCAACACGGTCCCGGGTCAGCCACTCCTGGAGCAGCTGGTTCAGTTCCTGGAGGCAGCCATACAGGTTGCAGCCTCATCTGTCCTGCTGTGGTGATGATCCCTCCGGGTGCAGCCCCACCCGTGCACTTGTGGTTGGGGTGGCCCGGCCCGGTCACCTGGAGACGGTGGGCCCCCCAGCTCCACGAGGTGGACAGGGCTCTCCTGGCCCTCAGGTGGTGCACCGGCAGGGATGGAAGGGGCAAGAGGGGCGTCAGTCCCGTAGCCCAGCCCTGAGTGCAGTGTTCCCCAGCCCCTGTAGGCAGCAGCCCCCACCTGAGACCAAGGATGTTCTGGGAGCAGTGGCATGTGTGCCCTGCATGGTGGTCCCTGCTGCACATGGCCACCACCATTCCTTCAGGATGGGGCTGACCATCATGGCCCTACTGCCCCCCTCTGGGGAACGGGCTAGTTAGTAGTGGGGGATATGCAGCCACAGACAGATCCCCACATAGATGGCAGCTGAGCTGGGCGCAGTCTGGCATTTCCCACCACCATCCCACGTGTGCGACCCACCGTGCTGTCCACAGAAGTGGGTGCTGAGTGTTGCCTGTGGGCACACCCGGCGTGCACTCCTTGGTGGGACATCCAGGGTTAAGCCATCACCCATGGGGGTGGCCCACTTCCAGCTGTGGCAGAGGCAGGCACCCCCTACCCCCACCCAGAAGTGTTCGACATGCTGGGCCCTTACTGGCGGGTCCTGGGGTGATGTCCACTGACACCCAGCTGGAGGTTGCCCAGATGGACAACCCCAGTGGGGCAGCAATCACCACGGTCCTGTTGTTCAACCTGTCATTGTCCAACAGGGCCTCGGTCCCCGGCTCCTCGTGGGTGCCCTGGGTGGGGGGTCCTGGCTGGTCTGGGAAAGGCTCTGGCTCCTCCTTGCTCACAGCCTCCAGGGGCTCCTTTGCTCCCAAGTTTAGGATGGTATGTGTGTTGGTGGGGAACTGCCCTCGTGCCCAAGGAGGGCATGGAGCTCCCTGTAACAGGGACAGGGGACGGCCCTGCCCCCAAGTGCCTGGCACTGTCTTGGGCCCACACATACCCTGCCTCAGTTCTTTTACCTTGGAGCGAATTTGCTCCAATGTGTGGGCGGGGTAGCTTTAGGTGGAGAGGCTGGTGGCCAGCTGGCCATAAGCAGGGGTGTTCCTCCTCTTGCCCCTGGTTGCGTGTAGGATCTCCTCCTCTACCCAGAACCCCAGCAGGTCCCAGAGCTCCAGCTTTGTCCAGGAGGGTGTCCTCTGCTTTGAGGCTGGGGCTGTCTCCTGGGACCCCTCAGCTGGCTCAGTGGGGGCACTGGGGGAGGGTCGCACAGGGGCTGGCTACGCACCATGGGGCATCTCTCGGCTGCTATGGGTGGCTGTGAGGGCATGCTGCTGGACACCCTTGTGTCTGTACTCCTGCCACACACTCAGCTTCCTATCACAGGGTTTCTGCATCCCTGCAGCTTCAAAAGAGCTCCATGGATGCTGACCAGGGTGCCTCCGGGCTCCAGGTGGCCGGCACCATGGAGGACTGCTCTTTCAAAAGAGCAGCCCATAGATCATCTACACACATTTTTTTTTTTGACAGAACCTTTCAAAAGGCAGCACAGCTGCCTCCTTTCAATTTTCCTTCGAAAGAACGCATTTTGCGTGTAGACGCTATGGGGGATCTTTAAAAGAAGCTCCACCTTTTTGTAAAGATCTCACTAGTTAGATATGGCCTGAGTGAACGTGTTCATATTTTGCTCTGCTTTGTGTAGAAGCTACTCCATGGCTTTTTTTTTTTTTTTATCTGGAATCTCCAGCTGGCTACTGTTTGGCAAAAATAGTGTGTTTTTTGAGAAAATGCCTCTCATAGTTGCATTTTTTGTTGTTGGCAAATTTCTTGTTGTAAATGAGACATAAATGGAGCTTACCTGAACTCGATACAAAAGCAAAGAATTGGGTCCATTCAGTCTGAAATTCTCTGTTTTCATCTTCAATATTCCTATTTTTGAAGCCATTCCAACCTCACTTTAATTATGCTAATTTTTCTTCATGTTTAATTTCTATTTCCTTTCTTAAAATGCATGTTGCCCTTCACAGCAGGAATGCTACAAGCTTCCTTTCCCTTCTCAAAATCAAACCTTTATTACTAACATGATTGAAACACAGATACAGTACCATATTCCACAATGCACTGCACATATTAAAGGGAGAGTTATCCAGTGTTCCAAGATCACATTGTTTGCTATTCAGATATGAGCTGTTCATTGTTGGGCTTTTAGATAGTCACTGTTTATTGAAAAACATCAAGAGGATGTTTTTCTACTTTGCACTTACAGCATTGGGAGCCACAAAGAAGTCTTTAAAGAGCTGCATGTGGCTCTGGAGCTGCAGGTTGCAAACCCCTGGTCTAGCACTTGAAAAACACTTCCATGGGGTCCTCAGAGCTGCTTCAGTTAGAGGTATGGAACCTACATCATTCATGAATAAGGGATGCTTCTTGACAGCTGTAGCTCAGAGCAAAGTGGGCTTTATATAATGAGGATAAACTCAGGCCTAGTCAATATAAAATTCTACCATCCAAGGGGATAGAATTAGCAGGACAAATACCAACTGGAGGGATATAACCAAAAGCAAAAAATATTGGACTACAGCACAATTATGTTCATGTTATCTCCTAAACAGTATCCTAATTTTTCTTCTTTCATGTCAACAAGAACTCAAGTTGCCAGTGGGAGAGTATGGAACTGGAACGTAGAGACAGCAGTGGCATGTCCATATCAACCGCAAAGTGGTCGACAATTTGAAAACAAACAAACAAAAATACCCAAAGACATCTTATAGAAGATCAAAAAAAAAAGTGATGGATAGTCTATCATCATACTACATGGAGTAGGAGAAAATTGGAATAATTTAAATGCTCATTTAACATAGGAGACTGAAAAGATACATATTTGGTAGAGATGGGCCAATGAAGACATGGAGCAACCAGTCCTAATGAGAATTAGTGTGGATCTGAATTCAAGTCCCTTGATCATCAACAGCTGTTCTTGTGATATTTCTGGATTTAATGATTTTTTTTCAATAAAAGCATATCTTCTGAGATCCCTGCCATCTTCCAGTAAAGCATTTCAGATTCTGGAAAATTTTGGCTTTTCCTTAGATTCCAGCTGTGTCTCATCTTCAAGGAGAAAATAGCCTGCCTTCCCTTTCATTAAACCAATCTAGAACCAAAAATATAGGAATCTATTCAGATCTAAGGAACGTAACTAGACAAAAATAACAAAAATGTTTCTTTAAGCCTGTAAAAACATTAACTTTTTCAATTTGTAGAAGTTAGACTTTCAGTTTGTTCTAAACTGATTTTCTTCCAGAATTTTTATTGAACTCCAAATTAATTTTTCACCTACTTTTATTTAGGAATAGAATATAATTGCTTTGTCCACCACTACCACCGCGTTTCTGAAGGGTTCACATTTTGGATTCCTATTTTAGCCTATAAATAGGTCACAGGATCTTAGGAATAAAGAAAAATGAAAAAGACTCAGCAGGTGGTAATGATTATATTATTATAACTTAACAGGAATACCAGGAACATATAAATTAGATAAAAAATGTTATGAGAAATGGCAGATAGCCTTAGAAAAAATTATATCTGCAAATAAACTGAAAATGACAACTATCTCTTATAAACACCTCGCCTTTTTTTCCTTTAACTTATCTGTATTGATATTTCGCCCAAATTGCACTGAGCTTGTGAAACTTTCAGAGAAACGAACACAACTGAAACGTTTGCCTTTGCTTGTAGTGGTCTACTGGGAACCTTACAAGGATGGGCTAAAGGCAGATTTCATCTCAAGCTCATAAATTTTATTATGTTCTGTAGCCATAAGCACCTGAAATGCCACAATTTCATCACACTTCCTCTGACTACCATTACTATAATAACAAATAATGTCTTTAAATACAAACATTATTTTTTTCCTAAAAAAAAAACCTTGCATATGCAACAATAACTTTGGATAATCTTTAGTATTTTTTCACATTTCAGCACGTTTCAAAACCCACTATTTATGGATTTGATAATGGTAAAGACACCACCTAGAGAAAGCTATTTGGTAAATCAATCCATATTACCATGCTTCTACATTACAAGTCCAGGCCAAGGTTTTTATGTTCATTGCACAAAGTAAATAATGTTTATCATTGAAAAACTATAGACCTCAAGCCAAGCATGCTGTGTTATCACATATTTTATTATAACTTGTGATACTAGACTGTGCTCAGCATACTCATAAGCATCTGCCTTTCTGAGGGAGGAAATTAGGGAGTCTCATCTCTCCAACAGAATGAATGGTAAGAGACAGTCATTACTGCTAAATCCACAATAGAAGATTGTGCTTTGCCACCCACTGTTCAAGTGGTTTCTTATATTCCCATTGTATTCAATATTTAGCTTGTAATAGTATACTAGTTGCTTTTCTTGCTTATCAGTGAGAGCCAGCCTTCATTTTCTGGGAAAAGACCTGCAAAATGATAGCAAGCAGCTCCTTCTCCGTCCAAACAGAATTACCTGCTGCACAGCGTAAGCATATGAATGTGCACAGAGCAGTGAAATGATATACCACAAACAAAATGGATTCATTTTTGCAGAAAAGTGTGTGTGTGTTGGGGGTGCAGAAGGGGGATTAGACTTGCCCACGCCTAGCGGCATATCCATCTGCAGAAATGGAGACCAGTTGCTTGAATTAGACTTTGTGCATAACAACAGACATTTGAAAAAAAAAAAAAAAAAAGGTAAGGGGCAATAGTCTAAATAAGTGGAGTATCTGAGGGCTGCAAAGATCATGTAATTTAATGATTTTAAGCACATATACAGTATCGTGCCATTTATAAACATTTCTCATGAGCCTCTTGGTGATATATCCCTGGGCTATGGATGGTGAAACTAGGGGAGAAAAGTCACGTGAACAATTCTCCAGCAGCAACCAGTGTTCAAATCAGGAGTAGGATGCTGGA
Organism: Carettochelys insculpta; assembly: GCF_033958435.1. Taxonomy (NCBI): domain Eukaryota; kingdom Metazoa; phylum Chordata; order Testudines; family Carettochelyidae; genus Carettochelys; species Carettochelys insculpta. The sequence goes on from NC_134138.1 coordinate 203,422,380, forward strand.
GTCCTTGGGCTCACTTGTCCACTAAATCCATGCTACTGAGTTTTTATTCCTTGATTCCAAAAAAGCACAGTGGGTGCTCAGCAGAAGTGCAGGCTCAGATTCTGGCACCTAAGAGGGAACTTGCTACATCCCGGGTGCTATCAGGGGCAGCCCAGAATGCATTTCTGCAGCATCTAAGGTGACTGGAGGGGCATGATGATCCTGTGATCATTTGGAGTGGGGTGGGGAATCAGTGAGTAACATTTAACATTAGAAATGGTGATACATCTGGAGAAGGACACAAGTAGCAGAGGATTTATAATCAAAATCTCTTGAGGATTCCAGCTGTGTTATAATGAATTAGCCAAAACTTTCCCAGCACTAAAACTACATCAGCAACAACACAGTATTTTTCAATATAATACACTAGGCATTATGAAAAATAGCTTAAAAAGGGAACAGTTTCATCATACAACAGCTGATCTAGCTGGGAACAGTATTTTTTGCAAATCACTTTAGACGTTTTGATTATAGAAATGGGAGTAGGATGTCTCCTCACTGTTGATGTTGTCAGAAGCTGAAGTGTAAATTGTGTGTACACCTACTCTCACGTCACCATACACTCCCAGAACAGTGTAAGGTGGCCTTTGTGTAAATGGCAAATCAATCCCCAAAGCTACATGAGAAATGTACCTGGATCTTGTACTGCGCTAAAAACAAACTAACAGCTGCACTTTCAGCCATACCATCTAAAGCTGCTCACAAACACAGAATTTCTTTTCCTTGTGGTGGTTTGGCTGCATTCTGTTAATTCTTCCAAGAGCTTATTTCCATCATTGTGATGGACAGACCTCAATGACTCTGAAGATAAAAGGACCCCATATTTCTGAGGTTTTTCAAAACATTTTTTATTCTGCGAAACTGAAGTGAAAAAACTCATAAGAAAAAGCTCTCTTAAAATCACAGCGATTCTTTCTTCTGCTTGGGTCTGCATTATTACCTAGAAAGAGGCTATGTTACTATTCTGGCATCTCTGCTTTTAGACATAACCAGAAGAAGGAACAGGAGAGCTGTATGGAAATTCAAAATAATAGAAGATAAACACTATCAAATTCTTTCAAACTGAGAAAGATGTTCTAATTCAGCTTTGATCAGAGTTCTGGAGAAAGGAATCGGGTCTAGTTCTTATCTTCTCTAAACCTGTTTATACATTCCTTTTTACAGCCACAAAACACAAAAGAAGTCCTATAGCACTTTACAGACTAACAATGTAATTTATTAGGCGATGAGCTTTTGTGGGACAGACCCATTTCAGATGTGGAAAAAATTTTATAACCATTCACTTTGCATTTTTACATAAGTACAAGCAATTACAGCAGAAATTTTCATGGAAAACACTGAAAAATGGATGATTTTTGGGGTAGGATGAAATTAGAACAGAAATACAATCTAAACCCCAAATTAATCTAAAAGTCTTTGGATGTGACACTGTTAGAAGAAACATTTCTGGAATTTTCAATTTATTGTACCAGGAAAGTGCAGAGTGCTATGTTCTAATGCACTTTCTGTAGTTGGATTTGTTTGTTTTTCCCAGAAGCAATTTTCCCTTACATTTCAAAGCTATAAGTGTCACTGAAGAATGTTTAGGACTACTCAATCAGGGCAAAGCAACTTTTATGGAGACTGAAAGGAGAAGTCAGCAACCAACATTCAAACACAGAATTAGGCATTCACCAATGTTAGGAAGGCAGAAAATACTACATCAAAAGGGCATCTTACAAACACATATTTGATGGGCGGAAAACATCAGGAAAACAGAGGGCCAAATTCTAAAGGTTGACCAAACTATGCCTGGTGCAAGACTTGTTGCAGCGTAAAGGATGCAAAGGTTTTCTGTAACTATCTTCATATACTCCTAGAAGTTGGCTAGCGTGGTCCCTGCATAACGTAGAACAGCTTTAGGGGAGTGAAGCATGGTGATAATTGGTGAGCAAAATACAGACAAGCACAGACGGGTCTCTCTTTGGAGGCGTCTTCCTTGCTTCTCTGCCAAATGTTGGGAAACCAATGGTGGCAGAGGTCTTCAGTGCTTCTGTTGCATAAACAGGTCCTTGACCAACAAATTATTGATGAAGAAAGCAATTTTACCCTTGTGAATGAGATTACATGAGGAGCTATAACGATTCTTGATCTAATGGAGAGGACTTAATAGAGTCAAGGAGGGAAGTTTCTCCAGGACCCATGGGTAGGAACAGTAGTATTGGCTTTTTGAAGGCCTGAGTAGGAATCATTGGCAGGTGTATCAAAAACACACACTTGTATTTGTATAGTGACAGAGAGAAAGCTGTCCTAGTCTATATACTATCAAAACAAAAAAGCAGTAAAGTAGCACTTTAAAGACTAACAGAATAATTTATTAGGTGAGCTTTTGTGGGACAGACCCACTATTTCAGACCATAGTGTTCTGGTATGGCTATGGTCTGAAGAAGTGGGTCTGTCCCACGAAAGCTCATCACCTAATAAATTATTTTGTTAGTCTTTAAAGTACTACTTTACTGCTTTTTTGTTTTGACTTCTATTTGTAGACGATGAGCATGTGCCATTCTCTGTCCTGCCAACTTTCTTGGATGTTTTTCTGCCTTAAAACAGTTGTCTTTAGGGAATTAAACCAGTGTTTTGAAGACAGTAGATCTATCAGTACCCAACAGTCAGCCATATGTCAACAGAAAAAGGATCTTTGGAGAGCCATGATTCTGTTTCTAAAATATTTCTTGTGGGAAAACCTCAAGAACCTATTAAAACAATTTTGCTAGCTATCACACTTATTACTAGACATACCTGTTGGCAGATCACTTTTTGGTAGCTGACAAGCAGCTGTCTTGCCAATGGCACAAACAATATTAATTAGCACAAAAGGAAATATAAATATTTTGGACATGCAAATTGCCACTGCAGAACCAACTTGTCTCTTCACTGACCTCAGCAAATAACTTCAAAATAATAGTCTAAGCCTCCACTTTCCATCAGTGGCGGTGCAAATGGAGATAACATCTTTGTGTTTTGTTTGTTTTGTTGTTGTTTTTTTTAATTTACCATGGGAGTGCATAAACTCCTTATGCAAAACATTTCCTACCCTTTGTTTGTCTGAATGGTACAGGATAGTATGATGCATATTAGCTTCTAGTTAGCATCTTCCTCACACCGGGGAACTTTTTAATAAGCAGCAGCAAGGGAGAAATCAATGTTAGCTTCTATAGATACACTAGTAATAGGGGGAATTTTTCTGATGAATTTGTTGGCAACATCAGATAACAAAAACATAAATTAAGGGGAAAAAAAACACCTTAATCTTACTGAAGTTAACACAGGACAAAAGTGGTAATCTACACCATGAAAATCAGGAAGAGATGCTAACAGTCTCTCTCTCCCTCTCTTTCTCTCTCTTCTATTTGAAACAGTGTGTGCGGTGAAGCACAAGAGAAAAGATATACAGCTCCCCAAATAGGCCCTAGTGGAAAATAACCAGAATGTTAGAAGGCAGTTACTATAAGGGTTCAGCCATTATACAATATGAGACAAATAATTTTGGCTGAAATAGCAAAGAGCTATTCATGCCTGCTCCCAGGTACAAATTCAATAACTGTATTCTGATTTCTTAATGCTTATTATTTCCCTGTTGACACTGCTGTTAAGCTGCAAACCTGTCCATTACGGTATTTTCATAGTTCAGTGTTGGAGAGCTACTTGGAGTCAATCCAAAACCTGATTGTTCCCATATTTCAGGATGGAGTAATTCAAATCAAGGAGATTTAAATCACTGATTTAAATCACCAAAAATTCATTTATTTAAATAAAATTAACAAAAAAAGCTAAGACAGATTGTGCTTAGAATGCTCTTAAGTTTGGGGTAAGCCCCACTGAACTCACTGGCACTTCTGTTTTTTAAGAAAACAACTACAGAATGCGGTGCTCTTGGAAAAAGCGTAGTTATGCTGAAGTAAAAGAGGGAATAGACTTGTGGCATCACCATTATGGTCAGTGGCCATGATGTTTCAAAATAAGGGGCAGAGGTTATGTAATAAAAATAAGAAAATGGTATCCAGTGGCAACTGGCAGCTCTAGATTTTTCTTATTGTAGTCTTCTGCATTGAATACGTGAGTGATAGATAAACCTAGCTAGTTAATTAAATAAAACATAAGTTCTAGTTAAACTAAACTTCTCTAGCAACATCCAGTGCAGCAAATGACTTGAGAGCTTACTTTTCAAATCACACTGGTAATCACACAGCAGAGAGAGAGTCTTGAAGACTGATGCACTGCAAAGTGAATTATTTAAGTTACAAGCCAGTTGATTCATTCAGCCATATCCACATCTTCCTCCACGTCATTTTCTCCCAATAAACAGTTTTCCTTATCATATTTTTTTATGTAGCTAGGCCCTGCATCTTCTTCTTGCACTGCTTATGCTTGACACAGTTTCCTTTTTTTACCCAGAGAACAAATTCCATGGTCTGTATTGATTAAAAATATTCAGATACAGGGATCTATCCCTGCAAACGCAGGGTTGAGGACCTTCATCAAAAAGACAGCAAAAGAAAACAGAGAGAGAGAGAGAGAGATCTGCTAATTCAAACCCTTGATGGAACATGTGCTAAATATGCAATGGAGATTCATGGTCCAGATAAGAGATTCAAAATCAAGCTCAGGGAAGATGATTTTGTTTTAGGTGACTGGCCAGCCTCTCTGTCATAGGCTTTTATACAACTAATTGCAATCCAAAGAGGGATTTGTCTTTTGTTTAAAGAAATCTCTGAATTAATCACATTATATTTGTTCCTAAAACCTGTGTCTCCTTGTGCACTGTACAGCCAGGAGCTGACGACTGATGTGCTCTAGCACAAATATGGAGTACACTAGTGGATATGGTTTTCCACAATGACTAGAAGTAAGTCCCAAGCCTTATTTATGGCTGTATCTCATTCAGAAGAGTTCACAGTAAAAAAAGATTGTCTCCCTACTCTTAGCAATAGGAATAATTTGGTGAAAATGCAAAAATGCTCTTATCCAAGTGGGATAAGTTTCCCTTATCCCTCCCCTTTGTTTATTATTTTTCACCCATCCCTCTGCACATGCGTTGCGCAGGACCAAGCTCTTGGAATGATTTTGTGTCCCCCAGTATGAAACAGAAACATCAGGAAAACAGAGTCCCACATGAAAACTCATGCATTCAAACTCCAGCCAAGCATCCCTGTTTCACTGCTGTGGTAATACAAAAGAGACAAAGAGATTGGTGATTTAGTTGAAGATAGTGTTAGAAAACAGAAAAAAACAAGCTTATGTTTGCTTTAAGTTTCAGCTGTTTAAGCAATTCAGTTTTGCTTCAAAGTTTTTCAGTTAGGTAAGTTTTCTTCTCCATCTAACTCTATACATTCCGTTGTAACATCACTCCTCACAGTCTTTCCAGCTCATCCCCTGAAACTCATCACTATAATCAAAATATTAGCATGAATAACCCATTCCGTCAATAAATACACAGATACTTTTGTCAAGCCACGTGGACTTATATTCCTATAGTGCAAGATGCAAAAGAACTGCTTGCTGTGAGTGACAGTAACACTGGCTAAGATATTTGTTCTAAGCCACTACCTACACATTACAGTTGTTTATTACATTTCTTCCTGACCAAATGTTCAAAATGTTCACCATGCCTTCTGCGTTATTAAAGTTAATTTTTTCTTTAGCAATTGTTCCCAATGCCCATACTGGAAAAATCCCTGAAACAGAAAATAATCAGATGACAAAAAACTAGAAATAAACACATTTATGGAAGTACTACAAAAGCCAGGTTGAAATGGGCATAGATTATGTATTACAATCCTACTCAGGTTACCACATTATGCCCATGACTGGGTGTCTGATTTATATCAGATGAAAACATTACCTGCAGCATGGGAGGACCAGAGTCTCTTCTCTGATCGGAAACCTTAGAATCTCAAAAAAATCTTTCAAGTCCAGAATGTCTTAAGGAAGTTTCAGAGAGGCAGCCGTGTTAGTCTGTAGCTTCGAGAAAACAAGAAGTCTTGTAGCACCTTATAGACTAACAGATATTTTGGAGCATGAGCTTTCGTGGGCAAAGACCCGCTTCATCAGATGCATGAGTGGGGGGAGTGGTTTCAGAGGGGTATTTAAAGAGTGGGGTCCCAGTAAGAGGGAGGGCCAGAGCTGACAAGGTCTATTCAGCAAGGTGGAAATGGCTCAGTATCAACAGTACTTATCAAAAGAGGAAAAAACAAGTCAGATCAGACAGGGGGACTTGAGCCTTTGTCAGAGTTTAATGGGGAAATATTAGCACCCAGAGCACCCAAATTTTCAAACAGCTGGTCTACTGGGTGTATCCTCCATAAGTACTAACTTCCAGTCCTGCCCATAGAAAGCAGAATCATTAGTTTCAATGACTCAGCTATCTCACCTAAGGTTATATGTGAATAAGATGGCAAGGCAAACCTTGGGAGTGCCCTATATTCCCAACATCAGCAATATAATTTATTTACATATAAATGATAAAGGTCAAACATGTCATGCTAAATTCTAAATATGATATCACAAAAATCAATGAGGAACTATTTAAACCAGTGGTTCCAAAACTTTTCGGCATCATGCGCCCCCACCTTTGATTTTTGAGAAACCTTCATGCCCACCAACCTCTTCCTTTCCATCATCCAACCCCTCTTTAACAAAAAAAAAATGATTTGTAATTTAAAATAAACAAAATCTTGATATAGAAATGTTATTTACAATTAAAGCTAAGCACAAATAGTTTTTCTTGGCCCCAAAATTTAATAAAAACATAATTTAACATCAGAAACAGCAGAAATAAATTAATTTAATGTGGACGATGATGCTGAATTTTCTTCATAAGTTGGGAAATCCCAGGAGACCAACTATGGACCATCCAGGCTAACAGCACAGGCCCCACATTATGGGTGCCTGGTGCAGCCCAAGCTGGCCAGATGCCTGAACCCCACGCTGCCAGGGCTGTCTGCTGGAGCCCCACCCATCCTCCAAAGCCAGGCACCATCAGCCCCCGCATCTAACCCCATCCGCCTCCTTTTCCCTGCCCACACTCACTCACCTTTGCAAGAAGCAGCTAGCTCCATGTGGGCCTTTGTTGGCTGGCCTGTTTTTTATAGCGGCTGAGCTGGCTCTTTCTTGGGGTGGGAGGGAAAGACGGGGGTGGGGGGGAGGCTGCCTCACGCCCCCCCCTCCAGAATTTCTTTACACACACTCCCCAGTTTGGGAAACCATGATTTAAACAGAAATACTTCAAAAACACAGGAGACTTCCATGTGAACAAAAAATAGTTCTTATTAGAATTTGGACATTTAGCCTTTTTTTTTTTTTTTAACTAGTGAATAGAAGCTAAAACCACTGCGAACATTTGATATGGTTTAATAATTAAAGTATGAGATTAGAAATTCACAGACCTTGGTTTTATTTCGATTTGCGCCACAGATTTGCTACCTGACCTCAAACAATCCCTTAATCTCTTTATGCATCAGTTCTCTTTCTGGCCGAAGAGGAATGTTGCTTTCCAAATGTACAAAGCTTTCAAGAAGCTAATATAACTGATGTTTGCAAATCCCTTTGGCCCCTTGAGCCCCAGACACTGCAAACCTCCACAGCATTATGATCACTATTGAGACAGCACAACATTTTTATCTTTATTGACCAGGTCTGATTGTATCTTGCAGAGCAAAGAGGGGCTCATAACACCCCAGCCAGTCTTGAATATCATTCTATAAGCTTACCTCCTACTGACAGAAATGAGGGCAAATATGGTCTTTAATTTTCCATTCTTTAGCATATCCCCACAGTGAACTGCCTAAGAGGAATAAAATCCCTCTGGGCCTGGATTTTCAAACACTCAGCACTCACAGTAAGGAACAGATTTTAAGGCCTTGACTTAGTATTTAAGTAAAGGCCAGATTTTCAAAAATACTCAGCATCCAGCCGTTCCCATTGTGATACTCATGGACAGATAATGTTATCAACTACTTATTTTGGTTTCTGGATCAGACCTGAGCTCTTTACCTCAACTGGCCACACTTAACTGGGCAACTTGAGGATCGGTGTCTGAGTTCAACTGATTGTTAAGGTGGTTTTTTTTGTTTTGTTTTGTTTTGTTTTTTTCTTTCACAAAAACCCATGGAAATTACTTCTTTGGAAATCACTTTAAATACTCCTCAATGAGGGAGACAAGATGGGGGAGGTAATGTTTTTACTGGACCACCACCTCTTATTTCTCAATGTGATGGCCATTTCTAGACAATGCAAATAAATGCTTTGATGTCTTCACAAGAGGGGATGAATGTTCTTGCTTGCTTTGTCCTCTTTGGTAGTTTTTTCTTTGCTAAGCAAATAACTGAGTTTGAAGGCTGGTTAACCCAGCTAATGGAATGAGTTATAATGTGACATCTTATTGAAATACGATAGTGGACAAGTTCAGCTCTTGAACACTTTCTTCTATCTCTTGAAGGATTAGGCAAGAGTCAGCACAGAGAACAGCCATTCTGTTATTTTAAATATCCCACATCCTACAGCAAACATTTCTTTCGCGCTCTTCTCCATACATGCAGAAATGAATTGTATCACATTAGAGGTAGCTACTATGCATTCCACCTTGAGCACACCATGTTTTAAATTGCAAAATCCATTTTTATTTTCATTCTCATTTGTCAGCTCACCAGTGGACAGGAAGATTTCTCGACGCTTATTGCACTGCACGGTTGACAATATCAAGTTGAAGTTTGATATATTAATATAAAATTGAATATAATAATGACAATTATGTAAGGTCAATGAGCAGATACAGGAGAGAGAAAGCCCACAGAATTCGATGTATCTACTGATACAAACCACTGAAGAGATTGAGATGTGAATACATTTAAAGGAACCAATGGTTAATTGAGGAAATACATAAAAAAAAGCAAACCCAATTTTTTGGTGTTATGGTCATTTGCAGATAATATAGTGAATATATTTGCAAATAATCCTGATTTGCATGTGTTTGCTTTGTTATCATGGATGATGATAATTTGTCTTCTCTAAGTATAGAAGAAAAATGCTTGTGCAGTAATAGAATAAGACCTTCTTGTCCTTTACTTAATATCAGTCACTTGGGCATAAAACACTGATGAATTTCACCTTTGGGAAAGCCTGTTACATTATCATAAAGGAAAACTGCAAGATAAAAATGGATTTATTGCCTCTAAAATGTATCTTCTTACAATTTCTCTTAGAAATTAAAAATTACTTTTTTTCAACCTCCACAATATTACAAATCAATTTCTGAATTTAAAAATAAAATAAGTGAATGTGGTAAAACATTAAAAAAGATCACTACAACTACATAGCATTATGTCCCAGAGGCATGATGTTAGTACCTATCTGTAAAAGGAAAAATGAAAAAGAAATATACAATTTATACTGTAAAATGCATGCAAAGGAGAAACCTTCAGCACTATCTGATGGGTCAAAACTCTCTCTGGAATATGAAAGAAGACTCTGTAAACATTCAACGTAGCCCAAAATAATGTATTGTTTACCATATTTGAGCTTTGAAAAATGGAAAAAAATATGTGCTTTCCACCTACTGTCAAAATTCTGCAGCACACTTGCCTTGTAAGAAAAGCACAAATTAATAATAATAATAATAATAATAATAATAATAATAATAATAATAATAACAACAACAACTTCCTATAGAGCCCACACCTGCTAGCTACCCCTTTTGGAGAGAAATCAATGGCAAGCCTGAACTCCAGGCCAACTTCCCTCAAAGTCAGCTCCTTATCTTTGTCCTTTATTTGGGAGGGTTTCATTTCATCTATAACCCTCAAAGCTGAGAAGAGATATTGTACAATATTAAACTTAGGAAAACCAAGTATTCTTGCAACAGGTGAAAAATCTGTGTGAACTTCATCAGAATCCATGTCTGGACAAGGCTGGACATTTGGGAACTCAGTCCTTTAGTCTGCTGCTGAAAAAATGTGTGTATGCATGATGGCCACGAGACAGAGACTTGCTGGATATAGGCCGTGTCTACACTGACAAAAAAACTTTGAAATGGCCGTGCAAATGGCCATTTCAAAGAATAATAATGAGGTGATGAAATGCATATTCAGCACTTCATTAGCATGCCTCTGGCTGTGGCTCTTCAAAATTGCCACGTTTCGCTCCCACGTGGCTCGTCCAAACTGGGTCCTTTTCCAAAGGACCCACCAACTTCGAAATCCCCTTATTCCTATCAGCTCGTAGGAGAGACTATCCAGTTTGGCCAATGTAAATTGTTGTGGGACATTGCTGGCACATGATGGTATATATTATATTAGTAGATGTGCAGGTAAAGGAGGCTATCAGGGGCTTGCTGAATAGACCTTGTCAGCTCTGGTCCTCTCTTTTACTAGGATCCCACTCTTTAAATACCCCTCTGGAAACCACCGGGAAACCACCCACTCATGCATCTGATGAAGCAGGTCTTTGCCCATGAAAGCTTATGTTCCAAAATATCTGTTAGTCTATAAGGTGCCACAGGACTTCTTGTTGTTAACTAACTACTGAATCATTATTAGCTTAGCTTATATAATTCATTTTTAAGTACCTATCCTGTAGCCACGAAATGTGAAAATCCACAGAAATACCAACTAGACAGAGAATCCATTTCCATACAGCATAAAAAAACATCCTCCTGAGAAGGATCAACTCCCCACTAGTTAAGGACAGATACAAAATGCCACATCTATATTTAGAAGAAACAATTTTTATCCACCTTATTTTTTATATTCAGATCCAGACTCTCATTTTGGCCAAAAAAAATTTAGGCTGTGTCTACATTGCCCCTCCCCTTTGGAAGGGGCATATAAGTGCAGCAGATGGAAAATGCTAAAGAGGCACTGATATGAATATTTAGTGCCTCATTCACATAATGAGATCCACTTGCCACGTCAAAAGTGCTGCTTTCGAAAAGCAAAATAGCCTTGTAGACAGGCTTACTTTGAAAGGAAGCCCTGCTTTTGAAAGCACCCTTCTTCCCAATTTTTTTTCAGGAATAAGGGTGCTTTTGAAAGCAGGCCTTCCTTTTGAAGGAATCCTGTATATTTGGCTAGTTTGCATTTCGAAAGCAGCACTTTTGACCTAGTGAGTGGATGTCATTATGCAAATGAGACACTGAATATTCACATGAGTGACTCATTAGAATTTTCTATCCGCAGTATTTACTTGCCCCTTCCAAAAGGGTGGGGTGGTATAGACGCAGCCGTAGAGTTTTCTTCACAAGTTGCAGTAGAACACATCCTGTAACATACCAAATTATATATTAATTTTTTTACAAATCTTAGCTTTCTTTTCTTCATTATTTTAAAGACTATGAATCATCTGAACTCCAAAAATCACATATGATTTCCACAGCCTGGGAAAGACTTCAGCAATAAGTCGGTAAAGTGAGAATTCATTGTATGAAAATGTCTCCTTTCTCAGGCTGTCTCCTTTCTCAGGCTACCTCCTTTCTTCTTTTTTGGTACGTATGTAACTGGTGTAAGAACCTCACCATGGACAATCCCCAAGTGGCAAAACACATGACACCAAGAGAATACTTCAAGCATGAAATGTACTAGTAGACATCAAGAAACCTCAAACACAGAGAGGTCAAAAAATCACAAGCAACTCTTTCCACCACTGCAGCTAACCTACAACATCTTTTTTAGTCTAAATTAACAAATGCTTGGTGCTCTCTTGGCTGACAGAGAGATTGCAAGCCGGATAGATTGAATTTGTATGACCTGAATAGAGGATGTATGAAAAAAGGCATGTATGCATACAAAAAAAAATCTTTTCAATAGGGGACACAGACTTACAGGAAAAGACAAAACATCCTGAAGGAAATTTCTAATTCTAATGAAGATATGACTGGCACCACAGAGAGACAAACTGAGATATAACACAGTCCATGCTGAGGCACAGGAACAAAGATGGACCACAGATACACATGAACTAGGGATGGGAAAGGGCGACACTTTACCATAAACTACGCTCCTTGACATCGACTGACTTCCCACCTTCTCCTTTAATGTAACATTTACGTGCAAAGGAGCGTCAAGAATTTTAATGAAGTGTACACTTTAAATGTATTCAAATGAATTATGCAGAAAAACAGCCGGATAGCAACAGATGTACAGATCTGAGGGTGACATGCATAGTGTCACTTGATGAATGTTTGTTTTGCTGCTTGAAAAATTAATATAATAAAATATTCAAAGAGAACACAAAAATCTAACATTGACTTGTGGTAAATCCTTTCCTTACAGGAATGGAGGGTCTGGGGGAAGTGAGTTTAAATGTCACTGGAATCTGAATGAGAGGTTTGCTTATTTTATGCCAACTTTTAGGATTGCCTTAGAGCAGGGGTCCACCACCAACCCTTTGAATCCAGCCTGGGACCATTATGTAGGCTCAAAGTGGCTGGCTGCTCCATGTGCCTCTCTGTGTTGTGCGCCAGGGGAATGCTTCATGCACTGGCCCTCCCCCAACAGAATCTCTCAGCTCCCATTGGCTGAAATTGGAAACCCCTCCTCACCCCCAACTTCCTGCCAGAGGTCACCCTCCTTCACTCAACCTCTGTCTCAGACCCCACAACCCCTCTGCAGAAAAGTGCAACCCTTGACCACTTACCAAAATCTTTGAGTGGCCCCCAGCAAAAATTACTGGCCCACCCCATCAGAGGATAATTAGCAGACACAATAAACCTTCTAAGCTCTTTCAGCGCTGCATTCAGGAGAGTAAGGAGTTAGAGGAATAATCACCTTTTCCAATTTGATATGTAGTTATTTAGGTCTACGTTTTCAAAAGAATCCACTCAGTTCTGCAATTTTGGGAAACTGAAGTAGGACTTTTAGGGTGTGATTTTCAGAAGTGCTAAGTAAATAGTTATCGATGGTCATCGATGTTGAAAAACCAGCCTCTGCAGTTTTTATGCTATGAGGTGCTCATAACAAATAGATACTTTCTGAAAACTTAAGGGCAGCTTTTCAGCTACACCCAGCTTTTGTTGGGAACAGCAGAATGTATTTGCAGAGGGGAGGGTCATCAGGAAGCCTTGATTTCTTAGCCTAGCTCTAGCACAAAGAAATACTGTGACGCATTAGAACATATAAAACAAACATAAGGTACTAAACTGTTTTAGGATGCAGTAAGCAGTAAATTTTCATGGGGGCCACTCTAAGTTTTGGTACGTGGTCAAGGGAGTCCACAAAGCATAATTTCTTTTAAGGCTCTGTAGTGGCTTATGGAAGGCAGGCTAGATGCCAATAGCAGAAGGAGATGTGAAACAAAACCCAAACTGGGTAAAACTGATACCCTTTTCCTGATTCCTTATGAGAGATGAACCAGGGGAAATAAAAAGCCTAAAATGAAGGAATGGAGAGGAAAAAAATCCTATTCATGTTGCACTCCAATAGACTACTTTACGAAATCAGAGGTGCCCATATTAATTTCAAAAATTAAGAATACAACTGGGAACATCCTCCCTTTGCCTGCAAGTAAAAGTTTTTCTTGAGAAAGAAAATAAATAAAGAATGCCACAATGAAATAACTTTCATGCACAGGCTTTGAAATAATAGCCCCATGAGAAAGAAAATTAACCTAGTAGATTATTTTATTTTAACAAATCATTTTGTGCAATACAATAATTTTTACCATTGGGAATAGCTGCTGCTACCCCAGACGTGCACACTAGCCATGTACAAATGATGCAGCTGCTAGGTTAATGAAATTTTACAACTATAAAAGAAACTTGGGGATAATGATGATCGCTGTCACAGATCACTTTCCAATAACAACTCACAACAATTGACAGCATAGTTAAAAAAAATCGCAATTGGATCATTCCTGAGATTTTGAAGATTTTAATTTCCTGACACTTTCCTCTGAAGAATTATCTCCATTATAACAGGCAGAGAAGAGGTTATAGCTAGAACAGCTCAAAATATCTTTAAGCTTCATGAAAATTCTATTAAACAGCAGTATGTAAACATATGTTCACTGATATTTAAGCAGTCCCTATTCAGCTCTGCTTTGCTGAACTGTGTTTAACTGGTCAGAGTATTTAATTCTTTCTATGCCATTCTCCAGCTACATCTACACTACAGCCAAATCAACACTTCAGTGATTGACACATGGGTGATCGATTTTGTCAGTCTAGTGAAGAGCTGCCAAACTGACCACAGATCACTCACCAATCAACCATGGTATTCTACTCCACCTGAGAAGAGCAAGGTAAGCTCATGGCAGATACCACACATTGTAGACACTGCAGGAAATTAATCTAAGCTTTGTCAATAACAGCAATGTGAATAAGGCAGAGTTACAGAACTTAAGTTGACATAGGAAGTAGTGTAGACCTAGCCTCAGACAAATAACAATGGCTTTGTTAGTCCTTCAGCTTACCCCTAATACCTGGAAATGAATGATAACTTTTGGCACTGCACACCCCATACATAACCTCAAATACTGGTGTAGTCTCCAGCAAGAGACAGACACCTTCTCTAATTATGTAGAAGACACAACAGCCCAACAATATGAGGCAGTGAGGTAAACCTGACTTGACAGAGAATGGCTTTGTTTTCATGAAACTCTGGATGTACTCAACAGAGGGCCCTAATCCTAGAAGATCTTCTATGGGGCAAGACCGCTCTTGTGCATGAGACCACACTGATTATAAGCTAAAACTGAAATAATACTCCTGTCTCCTCATTTCCTCACATCAGAATTCTGAAACATCTCTCAGCATAACAAGATACATCCTCCTCTACTTCACTTTTCAAAAGTTGATTTCACTGGGGCTCTGCACAGGCTGAGGCACTCATCCCTATGGAATCCCTTGCTGGATCAGGGTGTGAGTTTGAATCTTTCACACAGGTTAAATATATGAAACAATATTCATTCTTATAAACCAAATAGCAGCGTACAGGAAACCAACTTACCTAAGTATGCTTCATTGCTTGCAGTGGCTATCTTCAGATTTCCAGACCGAATGTTTTATGGTGTTGGATAAGGGCTTGACTAAGAAAGTCATAAATGACTTCTCTCCTCATGCCATAATATCACAGTTGTGATTGGCAGAGACACTTGAGCTAGATCTGTCTTGATTTAAAAGACAAGAAGCTGGCAGTAGAGCATTCTCCAAGAGGGGCCATCAGGTCCAGATGTGATTGTAATGTATCCTGAAACTGATGACTTTCAGGGCATACTACAAAGCAGGTCTATATTCAAGGGCTGCTTTGGAAAATAGGCATTTGTGAGGAATTAGATTTTAGAGTTTTGTGTATTGCTAGTTGTTTAATTGTACTTGGGTTTCCATAGTTTATAACAAATATTCCTAAAGCTGTGTGTAACCCAGAGGCACTGAAACCACCAAGAAGGGAGAGTGAAGTTTGCTCTATGGTGATAGCTCAGAGCCAGCTGGTTTTTAGCTCATGCTGTATAGACTCATGGCTTTAACCCCTAAGTTCCAGCTTCAATTCCACCTACTGATGAACTGGGACCATTAGCCCTGCAAGTGTATGTGTTGGTGGAGGGGTGGGGGGAGTTGTCCAGGATGAGCTACTGGGAAGTCTCTAAAGCTTGGGATGTGCCTCCTCAGCTGTGGGAAATATGTAACCCAGAAGTCCTCAGACCACTGAGAATGGGAGAGTGAAGTCTGCTCTACAGCCTTAGCTAAGAGCAGGCCTGGCCTTAGAGCAAGATGGGAAAGGCGACTGCCTTGACCCATGCCTTCAGAGCCCCATGCTCCAATTGACTATAGCGTGTGCCGCCCATAGCTGGGACTCCTGTCAGCATACCACCTTGGGCCCCACCCACCTGCCAGGCCCTCCTGGACTGGCTCTGGCTAAGAGCCAGCTGGCTTAAGCTAAAAGCTTGTAGACATGCTGTAGACAACAGCAGACTTCACTCTCCTTTTCTCAGTGGTCTCAGGGCCTCTTGGCTGCACACACAGTATATGCCTGCCTTCTTCTACTTTTGCATGAAGAAATCATCAATAAGCATGACTAAGTATAAAAATAGAGGGGAAAAGAAACACTTTTTTAAACCAAGGAGTAATGGTCAAATGGGGATGTGGTTATGATACCTATACTGTCAGTGCACTGGCAAAAAGAAATATTCAGGGCCCGATGTGTCCTCCTGCGAGTGGAACTACAGAAATTAATTTTAAGAAAACAAGAGTGGGAGAAAGCAGCAATAACTGCCACAATAAATATTAAGAGTATTAAGAAAAGCAGGGGATGACTCTTTCAAGGAATTTAATGTCTGTATCCACCAGAGCCCTTAAATAGGAGTATAGACCCATCCCGCTATTAAGTTTAGGCATGTAATGCCACACATTCCCTTCAAGGCAGCTGCTTTACTGGACTGAAATCTAAAGCTTTATACAGACATTAAGGCAGTGAAAGGTTTTGAATCTAGAGAAAGAAGAATGAAAGGGAAAAGAAATCAGCATCACAAAGAATATTTGTGGTTTTGGTTTCCTGAGTAGAGTTAAATGTGATAACATTTGAATTTGTGTCCAAGACATTGGCGCAACATTTGGCAATCACCAGGGGGAAAAAGGCAACTTTTTTACCTTGACAGCTGTCAGAGAGCTCTTAGAAGAGAAAAGAAAGTTCTAGGAAACAGTGAGAGAGTTATTATTTTGGTTCTGACAAATATTACGGGCAGAGACAGGCTGGTAAGATGGCACAAAAGCAAAAGAAAATTCTTTTTGAAAATAATAGAAAAATACTGTTCCCAAATCTAAACATAGTTATACAAGCTTGTACAAAACAGTTGGTGAAGGTAAATGTTAACATGAATTCCTCAGTCCTGTATGAAATCAAACTAGGTTCTGTTTCCAAGGGAGAAAACATATTGCCAGGCAATCTCCCCAAGAAAACATATGGGGAAAATTAAAAATGATAAAGATGCAGACAGCAAGGAACTAAAAAGATTAGTGCAGTACAAAGCATGAAAACAAGGAAATAGACTTATAAGATTTAAAAAAAAAAAAAATCAGGGTCTGATTTTCACAAGTGCTGATGGTCTTAAATTAACCCAGGACTGGGAATTTGTAGATCAGGGTTCTAGTCCCAGTTTTGCCACAAGTTTCTTGTGTGATCTTTTATAAATCAACTAATCTCTTCATGCCTTGCAATCCTCACCTGTTAAAAGGGCATAACAATAATTCACTATCTGAGAACGTTGTTAGGGATTCACTGATTGGTGTCTGTGAAATGTTAAATATTATGGTGATGCATGTAATAACAATGCAAATAAATACACAACAAATCAAACCAACCAAAAATTGAAGCTATATTGGAACTTCTACGAAAGTTTGACTTGAGTTTTGGTCAAAATTATATGCAGTAGAAAGGAGGAGATTTTATTTTGTTCAAAACAATCCTGACGAAGCAATTTTGATTTGGCTGGAATAAGTGATGATAATCCATTTCATTCAGAGAAGACTGTTAAACAAAACGGAGGATCCAGACCTTTCTGATCTTTGTGGGAAGTTTGGAACCTAATTTTACTGCTTGAGTCTAAATTGTCTTTCTCTCCTTCACCAAGAGGCCAGTTTCTGGGTTCAAGACAGGAATTAGGCACAGTCCTAAAGTCTGAAGTCAGTAGGACTGGAGCAATGTCTTTCTGATTTGAAGCCTAAAATATTAATATTTCAGAATGATGCATATTTTATTACCTTGTGGCTGTCAACCTAGATGAAAAAGCTGCTTGCCATTAAGTGTGGTTTTGACAGCTGGGAATAGAACCCAGTTTGTCCCAGTTTTCCATTCCTATATCTTAATGCGCAGAAACAAATAATAAAAAAATAAAATTAATTACTCATTTGAAGTTATCAAAACTCCAGCAACCCAAATCTATTAAAATAAAATAAAATAAAATAAAATAGAAGTGGGTAAGTTGCCACCCCATGGATTTAGCATGGCAAACATGAAACAGGACAAAAAATAGCTTTGCATTAATCCTTTGCAGGTATCTATTCCCACACCTACCTTTGACTAATCAGTCATACAGCATAAGACATTAAATAAACTGGTGTCCCTGTTGGGAACAAACATCTTAAAGAGGATGTTCTAAATTTACTTCCGCTGCTGTTCAGTGTGGATGGTACCTATTCAAGGTAGTAGACTCTACGTCAGGCCATCAGTAAGCAAAACTCTTGTCTCAGAACTGGGGATAAATGACAAGATGCACTGAGTGAGATAATATCTTTTATTGGACCAGTTTCTGTAGGTGAGAGATGAACTGTTGGCTTTGGAGCCTCAGGAAGCCCTTTCTTAGGACTGGGAAAGGTACGCCAAGCAAAGAGGAAAAGATTGCTTAGCATTAAATTGTTAGTGTGTCTCAAAAATCTGTCTCTCTCACCAACAAAAGTTGTTTCAGTAAAAGATTTTACCACACCTTGTCTCGCTAATATTCTGGGATCGATGTGGCTACAACAACACTGCATACAAGATACAGCCACTGCCCAACATAGTGCCACAGGCAAGGGGTGTGTGGATGTAGGTAAGGTTTGATTTATAATGTTCAGTGGGGCACAGGCGAGAAAAACCCAGGGTGGAAAATTTTGAAATGATGGTGTAAAAGATATAGTGACAGCAAGGCAAGACTAGCTGCAGGGAAAACAAATAGCATTAAGCCTACCAGGAATTACGGAGGGTGACAGACCACCACATTATTAAACATGTGATTCTTAAAAAGTGGGCAGCTCCAGGGGCGAGTGCAATACAGCCAGCTGTCCCTGAAGGTATATTCAAGTGGGTTAAACTTATTCACAGTAGAGAGAGGATCAGGAGACGTTTAGGCTAAACTTTTGAAGAGTAACAATAGATGATCTGAAATGAGTGTCACACCTCTGTCATTCATAGCACAGGCTGTGTGCTATTAAATGATGGTACATTCACTCTGGAGACTTCACTGCAGTAAGAGAGTGAACATCTAAATTCAACTTGATTATTTGTATTCCAAACATCCATGCTTGCTGAGGGCTGCTGTAGAGTCCCCCCAGGGCTCTGTTGCAGGCCTCAGATTCATAATCAATTTGACCACTGCAGTTTTTCCAGGAGGAAGTACTTGATTACAACAGCTAATCTGACAACTCCGTTATCTACGCAAAAGAAAGGAAGCAACCCTGTAGCACCTTAAAGACTAACAATTTTATTTATTAGGTAATGAGCTTGCATGGGCAAGACCCACTGCATCAGATTTGAAGCAAAACTGATAGTATAGAGCATATATATATCAGGGGTGGGAGGAGAAGAAAATGGGAGGGGTTGGGAAGAGCTGGGGGGAAGTGTCACCAATCATTAATAGGACAAGTGGAAGGAGTAAATCAAGGTAAGTGGAATTGGTGCCATTCCTGCAAATATCAAAGGTGGGGAAATTGTCCTTTTAA
Organism: Carettochelys insculpta; assembly: GCF_033958435.1. NCBI lineage: Eukaryota > Metazoa > Chordata > Testudines > Carettochelyidae > Carettochelys > Carettochelys insculpta. The sequence goes on from NC_134138.1 coordinate 203,441,857, forward strand.
TGCCTAAGATAACTGAGTTGTGCCTTGTCCCTCCTTCTGCTATATATATGCCCTATGTTGTCATTTTTGCTCCTAATCCGATGAAGTGGGTCTTAACCAGGAAAGCTCATTACCTAATAAATAAAAACGTTAGTCTTTAAGGTGCTACAGGGTTGCTTGCTTTTGTTTTGCAAAGATACAGACTAACACAGCCTCCCCTCTAATACTGTTACTGAGTTCAACAGTTAATACAAGACTATCTCCAACTGTTATCCTGTCTTGCAGAAATTTACACACTAACAGGAAAATGTTTGAATTTGTTATTGAGTGCCAAATGTTCTTGTAAGAATCACACTGATGAGTTTTTTGAGTTGGCAGCTGTTTGCAGGACCTGACGGCTTCAGATGAGTGGCAAGGGCACATCAAGGCAGTCACTGATTCAAAACCTGGGTCAGTCAGAAGTGAGTGAAAACAATTAACGTGGTGGTGGTCTGGTTGGGGGATTATTTAAATATGTTGGTGGTCTCACTCCAGTTCCTAGCAGGCACCTCCATTTAACAGAAATTATCAATGTAAGTACAGGCTGAACCTCTCTTGTTCGGCACAGTTGGGACCTGACCAGTGCTGATTGAGAGAATTAACTGAAGCATGGGAGGCCAATATTGTTGAGCAGCACTACCTATACTTCCACTGCTTACTGAGCTTTTAGAAGACATTTAGGGGTAAATTAAAGCTAAATAACAGCACAGACCACTGACAGCCAGGACTGGTAGTTGTAAGCAAGCTTTATGGGACCACGGAAAATTTGCCCACACCCATGATGAGTGGTCACCTGGCTAACTAAAATCATGCCAGATTATGGATGTTGCCAGATGAGAGAATTCCGGACTGGCCATGTTCAACCTTTAGCACCTTTATGGAAGACTAAGCTCAAAGGACAAGGACTGGACTTCTCTGTTCTCTGGACTTGGTCCCTCACGTACAGTAAATGGACAAGGCACATTGCAGCAGTTATGTGTGTGTATGAAGTGCTCTACTATATTATAGTAGGTGGATAAAAAGAGGATTTTAGCTTTGAGAACTGACAATTGGACTCTTTTCTTAAGTACATAACACAAAAGTATAGGATGAAACCTTCCACTGAACCTAAGGGCTCTCAGAGCTTATTTGCCATTGACATTCAATAGGATTTGGGCATCTAACTCCTTACGTTATGTTAAAATGATAAAATAATAAAAAATAACTTGGAAGCAACATGAGATACAATTATATATTGCCATCTAGAAGTGAGTTCTAGAATTAAACAGCTGCCATGACGATCAGATATAGGACTGATGACTCATGGTTTAATCTCCTCAGTATTTGATTTTCGGCATTTTTCGAAGGCTCGCAACTTCCACAAAGAGCCAGTGGGATCCGTAACTGCTGAGCAGCTCTGAAATTCAGTCCAGCTTCATGTAAGTGTGCAACTTTTGGTGCCTGTTTTTCCATTTTTTCACCCTATGCCATTACTGAGGACCCATCTACACCTTTACTTTGCCTATCGCTGAAATGAAGCCACTGTTTGGGTGAAACGTCCAGCACATAGTACTACAGTCCAGCCCTTTGGGGCATGAGATGAACAAGCAGATTATATCCAGCTGAAAGAACAGGGGAATTTTACAAACACAAAACACAATTACCTAAATTGGAAAGTGGCAAGCACATCAGCATTATCATCACTTCTCTCACAAAAAACTGCATTAGGATATTTAATGATCTTTTTTACATTAAATGAAGGAGGCTGAAACACTGACACAGTCAAAGATAACTCAAAAGAGGAACAAAACAACAGCAATTACAGTATTGATAAGAAGTCAATACCATGAAGAAAGTTTCATTAGACTCTTAAAAATATAGGAATTAGCAACACAGCACCACACCATAGAACCATCTAGTCTAATATCTTTCTCTAACCAAAATGAAGTCTCCGGAGAGAGTGATCATCATCAAATAGGCCACAGACACTACTATAATCACATAGATTCAGCTTTTGTTTTCTCTTTTTCTGTTTTCTCCAAACTTTGGACAATATCTGATGCATCAACGAAGATGTAAAAACATCCCAAAATGCATACAGGGAACTGCATGATGCACTGCTTAACATAAATAAATAAAGATCTTCCATATCCTCTTAAAGTCTAGAAAACCCACCCCACTGCTTTATAGAGAAGCTGCCATCCTTCTGACTGCCAAGTGATGAATCAGAGACAAAGAGGACCAGTTATTTCAATCCCACATTAGAGAACAATGGTCTTCATAGTACCTATAATACTTATTTTATTTGGGCTACTTTTGAAAAACCTAAAATGCTGGGGCATCCACTGCTTCACCTGTCTCCCAATACTTGATTTTCTTCAGGAGTCACTTCTAAATGGAGCAAGGTTGATCATGCTGCCTTCATAGCACTTTACTCTCTAAGGCTATGTCTACATGACAACCCTATTTCAGAATACGATATTTTGAAATAACGCAACCAAAAACAAAATGCATTTTGAAATAGCACTTGGCTATTTTTAATGCTATTTTTAAACAGTGCCATTGGAACCCATTATGGAATGAGGTTTACTGCACTCAAAATAATGCCCCACTACTTTGAATTTATTTCAAAATAGTGTACGCGTCATTTTGACCAACACCAAAATTATTTAGAAATAACTGCTTTTATTTCAAGATAACTTGGCCATGTAGACATAGCCTAATTGTCTCCAGCTTGGCAATACACAGCATTATCATTAGGCCAATGGGCTACACATACCCTCTTTTAAAAATATGTTATTGATAAAGGATAATATACATTTTCTTTGGAACTCACAACAATTAGTTTATTCTAACACACTTCAGGGTTTAGCCAGAAATTGCAGTACTTTAATTTTTTTATAAAATAGGCTATAGAGTGAAATGTAAGACCTGATTCTATGACCTTACTCACGCTGAATAGTAATTAACTTCAGGAGTAGGCCCACTGCACCCAGTAAGGTCACTTACCGAATTAAGTTGTAATACTACCAGGAAAAGTATTAGGAACTGTTTTTGTTTTCTGTTAAAATACACAATTTCTAATGGTACAACTTGCAGAACTGGACCTTAGAAAACTATTTGTCCTACAATGCTGATGAAAGCATACTGTTAGATATGTAAATTAGGTTAATTTTTTCAGACTTTCTGAAAAGTTTTTGATTCTGGAAGTACCATCTATTTAACAATTACAAATAGGCACTTTTTGAGAAAATTAGTATAAAACATTGTTTTTGTAAGCTGTAACAGCAAGGATAAATGAAGATGTAGATGTCTGAGGTCTTCGCTCTCTTCCTTGAGGACTCTCACACTCAGGAGTACTGCATAATTCTAGAGTAAACTGTAAGACCACCACAGACACAGCGGTTATGGTATGAAAATGTAGGCAGAATCAATCTTCAGGTTTCAGTGACTATGCTCTTATGAACTGCAGCAAATACAATGAAAACAAACAAAAAAACATATCTGGAGCATAGGTTCTGCAGCCAAAGGTGCTGGAGATACTACCACACCCCCTGGCTCAGGATCGATGACTGGTGGAAGGGGACAGAGGAGATAATTGCACCAGGGCTCAGGGATTCATAGGAGCCCAGAGCTCCCAGCTGCTGCCACGGCCACTGCACCAACAGTGGTAGACAGAGCCCTGAGCCCCTTAGAATTGCTTCCAGAGCACCACTCTGCACCGCTCTGCTGGCATGGGGTGGCGTGGGCATGACACTGTCTAGGGAGTGCTCAGGATTGACTGCCCAAGGCCCTGCCCCTTGGCGGGGCACAGAGCTGGCCCCTCACACACCTTGTCCTGGGGCCTGCAGGAGGTCCCACTGTCCCTGGCTTGAAGTGGCTTCCATCATGTGCAGGATTTACAGCTTGATTCAATGACCCTCAGAATCTCACCGTACAAATTGTTCCAACATTCCTGACCAGGCGTGCCCTGGAAAGGGGACTGATGCACCCAAAGGGAACTGCTAACCATTGCAGCACTGTTACGTTACAAATATGGATTTGACTGGCAGGTTTCCTTCCAGTCTTAAGCTGCATTATGTCAGCCTGAAGGATTTTCTCTGTGAGGCGGCGCTGCCCACAGAGCAGGAACTACGCAGCAGGCTATTATTATATGAAACATCTCCACTGACCATCCGTCCCGTTTTTGGCGGGATGCTCCTGTATTTGGGACACCAAAAAGGCATCCCAACTTATTTTTAAAAACGGACTAATTGTCCCATATCTGCTGCGCAGGAGCAGCTGCCCTCCAGAGAGCATGTACAGCGTGTCAGTACGTGCTCTCCAACAGAGGGAGCCGGCAGCTTAGCTGAGGGAAAAGTGGGGGAGCGCCGCAGCTGCTCCATCATTGCTTCTTCTTCAAGCCTCGGGGAAGCAGGAAGGGCACCACCCTCATCCCATATGTGACCATGGGAGATACGGTCGCCCTAGAAACACGTGATAAACAGAAGTTGTACTGTTGCACATCTTACTTTGAAGAAGTGCGTAACAATGTATGAAAGCCTAGATCCCCATATCCTGACCCCTTGTTTGCAATGTGAAAAGGATCAGAGAAGTATAAAATGGCCCAGAAACCCTTTCTGGCACCCAGGACAGGACTTCCCTGGCACAGAAACTGTGGAAATCAGCCAAAAGGACTCTCCCCAGAAAGTCCCCTTCCAAGCCCCATGCAGGGCTGAGAAAGGGGCAGGAAGGACATGTCAAAGCAGAGTTGCAGTGCTGCACAGTTTTTGGGCTCTGCTGTGAACCAGAGGGCAGCCCAAGCAGGTTGCTGTAACTTAGGCCTTGTCTAAATCTATGGTGGCTTGTAAACTACAGGCATTACACAAGTAAGTTCATGCTGCAGTGAAAGGCATGCTCTGTTCACATCTGCCACTATGCTGTGGCAATGACAAGCTCTGGCCGGGGCAGGCAGAGTGAAAAGGCTGCCAGGGCCATTCACTTCCTGGCAGTGCTGTAGACCCAGATTCCAGGCTCACTGGACCTTATGCTAATTGTACAAACTACATCTGGGGTCTGAAATTCAAGCTGCTCCTTTACTGGCTCACGCACTGTGATCAAAATTACAGAAATACCTCCAGAAAAGAACTGTTTGCATCATATTTCCAATGTGGGAGTACTGACAAGCTCATTGGAAAGCATTTTCGTTTACTTTTGGGGTGCATGAGTGCATGCGTGTGTGTGTCAGAGACAGAGAGAGAGAGAGATGTCCAGCCTCATTTCCAGCTTAAGAGGTTCAAAATAAAGAAGGATTTGCCCATCATCAATAATAACTGACAGTTAAGTTTAAAGCAGAAGAACATATTCTTAAGAGTGCTGTGTAATTCTTTGCCCTCTTAAAGCATTTCATCAACAACCTTCATGTTTGGAATATTCTACTCTCTGAGCTGTAAGTATGTGGACTTTAGGTTTGTACAAATAGCAAGCTGAGTGCCACGTAGAATTGCTAATAAGTGAGGCTTGATCCTGCTTCATTGAAAAAGTGGTTGTCTTCCTACTGAACTGAATGACAGCAGGATCACACCAAGTCACTCAGTGGTAGAACAAATATCCCTTGCCCCCTGAAAAAATATCTATTTACCTAAAATACATAAATTCCTACAACAAAGACAGTTAGAAATGAAAAAAAAAGTGTAAATCTGTGTAGAGGCTCTGTTGTGACAGGAAGCATTTACTGATGTACCCAATACCAGCCCTGAGAATAAAATCTATATCAGTATCTACAATATAAGGACAGCTGGAGGATATGTGGGCACAAACATAAGAATAAGTCACAGATGAAAAATGAAGTTACACTGTAGAATCCTGTCTCATTCAGTGATAAAAATATAGTTAGATTTGAAATACTCAAAGTTATCAAGGAAAACGTTCTTTCAATTTTAAAACCGCTGCCTTTGAGAGCAACATAATGACCTAATTAGAATAAAAATCATTATCTATTAGAAATCTATTGCTGAAAAGCAGGAACAAATCTGAGATACTGCGACTGATATTCAACCTATTTAAAACAAGGGAGAAAAAGGTAACTGAGGCTCTAGTAGTCACGTGAGGATGCAATGTTTACAATAAAAATAAGTCAGAAAGAATTCAAAATTATAAACCATATGACAAATGTAAAAATTGTGGAAATCTATAAAAATATCATAAACTGCAGTTAAAAAGGATGTTGAGGGCTCAAGATGAAAAAAGTACAATTTCTGCTAACAACAGAGTTCTGCATATATATTCATAATACCTAGAAAGTAAAAGATAAAAATGACAGTAGGGAATTGCAGAGAATGGATAAAGAAATGGAAAATTTGTTAAACAGTCATTTTGCAACTGTCTTTACAGGGATCATATTTTCTGATACAGTAGAGGGAAAATTTATACACTATACTCAACAGATAACAATGGAGCTGTTTGCAAAAAAACAGAGGCTTGGAAGGTAGACAAAGTAACAAATTCAGATCATAGTACCATCATAAGTATTAAAGGAAAAGAGGATACAAATGGTAGAATTATTTTGTTTTTCAAATCCAGAATAGCAAAGTGAGATCATCATTTAAAAAGTTAACAATAACAGCATTAAAATCTGTATTATTTATTTGTATCATTGTAGCATCTTTGAGCCCTAGTCATGGACTACAACCTGACTGTACTAGGCATTGTACAAACAGAACTAAAAGATGGTCCCTGCCTCTTGCATTCTACGATCCCACTCAGAGTACTCAACTACTGTTTACATACTAATTGTAAACTAAACTATAGGGTCAACCACTGTCCTCTGTTCTGGTTGCTTCGTGTCGCAGTTGCATGATGTAGCTACAGATATCTAAATTAACACTAATTCTGTGGGCATACTGCAATGGCTATACCAGCATTCATCGTGCAGTCTGATGGAACAGGTGTAGTACTGAGAGTCAGGAAACCTATCGTTCCCAGCTCTACTGCTTTGCTATGTCACTTGAGATAAGTCACAACCTTCTCTTCATCACAGTTCACATCAGGTATTACTTTTACCCCAACTTTGCAAAGGGTCTGAACTACTCAAGTGAATAGCTCTTTTAAAAAAATGTTACATGTTATTCACAAGAGACACAAATAGACACAAATTAAAAATCAAGTAGCAAACTGAAAAAGAAAGGGTTATTGAAATTTCTACAGTTCATCAACTCAGAGTACAGCTACAACACCAACAAAAGCAAACAAGACACCGTTGTCCATTCAGCGAAGAAGAGGAAAATTAAAAGAAGTGATATTGCAACCATACAATATATTTGTTAAACTTGATCTACAAGAGGGGTGAACAAATTTTTTATCTTGGACCTCACTTTTTGTCTCTGCTATTAGCAGCCCCCCCACCTGCCTAATGTAATCCAAACCGACAGAAATTTTGGTTATGTTTGTATGAAAAAAAAAAAACGTTCAGCATGCATAAGAAAATAAGTATGTAAAATGTAAAAACTTTATTAATCAGTATATAAATGTGAATACACAGAGATAAAAACAGTAACATCTTTCAACATTTTTAATGAGATGGATGAGCCTGACGCATAGCAGCCAATTGTGTTGTTCCCTCCCCTTACAAAATTTTGCGCTCCCCTGAGGAAGCCTGCCCCCCCAACTTTGCCCAAACTGATTTAGAATACTGTGTTCTGTTTTATTTACTTATCCTTAGGAAAGACATTGTTCTTACATGTGTAGTTTTGCATGCTAAGAGTACTTCCTAGGAACAAAGATTACAGAAATTGAGTTTATTCTGAGGTTTGAAGAAGCCTTGAGTTGAGTTAGGATGTTAGGAATAATTAAAAAAGGGATAGAAAATAAGACGAAGAATATCTTACTTCCCCTATATAAAACTATGGTACTCCCACATCTTGAGTACTGCATGCAGATGTGGTCCCCTCACCTCAAAAAAGATATATTGGCATTAGAAAAGGTTCAGAAAAGGGCAACTAAAATGATTAAGGGTTTGGAACGGGTCCCATATGAGGAGAGGCTAGAGAGACTGGCACTTTTCAGTCTAGAAAAGAGGAGACTGAGGGGCGATATGATAGAGGTATATAAAATCATGAATGGTGTGGAAAAAGTGAATACAGAAAAGTTATTTACTTGTTCCCATAATATAAGAACTAGAGGACACCAAATCAAATTCATGGGTAGCAGGTTCAAAACTAATAAAAGAAAGTTTTTCTTCACACAGCGCACAGTCAACCTGTGGAACTCCTTACCAGAGGACGCTGTGAAGGGACAGGACTCTAACAGAGTTTAAAAAAGAGCTCAATAAATATTTGGAGGTTAGGTCCATAGATGCCTATTAGCAAGGGGTAAGGTATGGTGCCTAGCCTTTTGTGGAAGGCAGGAGAGGGATGGCAGGAGACAAATCGTTTGATCATTGTCTTTGGTTCACCTCCTCTGGGACACCTGGCATTGGCTACTGTCGGCAGACAGGATACTGGGCTACATGGACCTTTGGTCTGACCCAATATGGCCATTCTTATGTTCTTATGAGCAGAGAGAAATATTCAACTGATGAAGGAGTAGAAAAAAAAATTAAATGTTACTCTGGTGAAAGACACAACACTGTTTACTTAGGTATTCTGAGTTTTCCCAGTGAAGAGTCTTCAAATGAAGGAAAACACGATTTTCACTGGCACTGAGATGAAACAGAGCAGTCTGGATCTGCAACTTGTTATGTGACAGTAAATGGCAATTGAAGTTAGAAAATCAGGAAACATACTTTTAGCTCTGAATACATGTAAGACAGGTGCTATGCATGACACCCTGTCTGCTTGTTCTGTGTGTGGGGGGGTGGGGGCACTATATTGTACACCCTCCTCCTGTCATCATTATCATCACCATCAACAACCATGGGCTCAGCACCTGTTGGTGTCCAATGCCTCCCTTGCTATTTCTTTCCATCCTTCCCTGTCAAGTGCGGAGTGGCTCCTGTACTGTTAGCCAAATCACTTAAATGATTGCTTGTAGTCTATGCCGAGCTTTGTTGAAATGTCTCATTACTTACTTTACAGGAGTTGCATAGAAGTTGGATCTTCCGTGACTTCCTGATTTACCTATACATGAAACTTTCATTTTCCATTTTCTAAATGAAGTGTTCACATGCTAAGGGAATTTACAACTTGTGGGAGAACTGTGTTCAAAAATGGACAAATCAGGTACATCTCTGGGAGGGTATTAATAAGGATTAACAATTCATGATGTATTCATTAGAAGCTTATATGTAACTAGAAGATGAAGTAAAGGGAATTTGGGGTAGAAAACGTGGTTTAAAACAGGAGTTTGCTCAGTTCTCTGCCATTTCTGTTAAGCTGCCAGGAATCCAACTGCAAGTTCAAAATCAACTGCATTTAACCCTAGGCAGATTGGCTAATTTTCTCTAGCAATCAGATGACTGTTTGTGCAATTACATTTAATAACAAACATGGAGGTATATCTAATGTCATCAGATTCCTCATTTTTTAACTGAAATAAATAAAGGGGTCACCACAATAAATAGAGGTGATTTTCTCTATATGCTAATGATTGCATTGCTGGAAGGATAATTTTCAAACTCTGATTAGGAATTTCCAAGTACACTAGAGCTACGTCTACACGTGAAGCCTACATCGAAGTAGCTTATTTCGATGTAGCGACATCGAAATAGGCTATTTCGATGAATAACGTCTACACGTCCTCCAGGGCTGGCAATGTCGACGTTCAACATCGACGTTGCACAGCACCACATCGAAATAGGTGCTGCGAGGGAACGTCTACACACCAAAGTAGCACACATCGAAATAAGGGTGCCAGGAACAGCTGCAGACAGGGTCACAGGGCGGACTCAACAGCAAGCCGCTCCCTTAAAGGGCCCCTCCCAGACACAGTTGCACTAAACAACACAAGATCCACAGAGCCGACAACTGGTTGCAGACCCTGTGCATGCAGCGTGGATCCCCAGCTGCAGCAGCAGCAGCCAGAAGCCCTGGGCTAAGGGCTGCTGCACATGGTGACCATAGAGCCCTGCAGGGGCCGGAGAGAGAGCATCTCTCAACCCCTCAGCTGATGGCCACCATGGCGGACCCTGCTATTTCGATGTTGCGGGACGCGGATCGTCTACACGTGCCCTACTTCAACGTTCAACTTCGAAGTAGGGCGCTATTCCCATCCCCTCATGGGGTTAGCGGCTTCGACGTCTCACCACCTAACGTCAATGTTAACATCGAAATAGCGCCCAACACGTGTAGCCGTGACGGGCGCTATTTCGAAGTTAGTGCCACTACTTCGAAGTAGCGTGCACATGTAGACACGGCTTAGGAGATCTGATTCTCCTTGCATCCCCATGCAGGAAGATAAACAATTGGTAGCGGGAAGATGAAGCAAGACACTTCTATCTTTTCTGAGAGACCTAAATACAAGTTATAAAAGCGACATATAAACTGACTAGAAGCTATTACAAGAAACTATATGAATATGAAGAAACTGATTTTTACCTACTGCTAAAAAGGTAAAGTTCAAACTAATATTACCAGCAGAGAAAAAAAAAACAACCTTTCTGATTCAAAAGATCATATTTGTTCTGTGAGCTCTTAAGAAGGGTAATAATGAATACAGTAGAACTGATTTTTGAATATGGATCATGGGAATACCTTGCTTTAATAATTATGCCGAAATGTTCAAGCCGCATGAATCAGTGTAACTGTGATAATTCCAAATCAACTGGGTTTGCAGATACAAAATATCCATTTTCTAAGGACATACTGAGTTCTTCTAGGACGTCTAGTGCTTAGTAAAATTAGACAAATTACTCATTATTCCCACTTGCTTTTTCTTAAGGTGTAATATTCTTTACCTGGTACTAAATGGTACTCAGTTGAAAATTCTTAAAACATTAGAGAAATCCCTTCCTAACTGAACCCTGCAACTAAATGACTACTGATAAGGATAAGCAAGGGAAAAAAAACCACATCAAATATCTCTCTCATATGGGGTTTCTCTTTTGGAAATTAAGATTTGATTCATATACTGAGCTGAACGACCAGAATCAGTCATGATCATTAAAATCCAATTCCACAGTATCAGCTCAAAATACAGATAAACAAGCCACCTCATCAAGTTTCCTGTTTGGTTGTATGTCCCACTTTTATTGCTTTGTGTACCCCATTTTTGTTCCCACCTGACAGATACATTAATGACTACTAAAGATAAAGAAAAATATATTTGTCTCTATCTCTCATTATATAGCTCTTTTTGGCTCCATATAGCTATGCAAAATTTACCATTGTTTAAATGTGGCAACGTATCAGTAGCATTTATCTAAATGGTCTATCAAGCAGAGAGAGTTACTAATACAATAAATAAAGCCTAGGGTTACATTCTTTAATAACGTTAGAGTTAGCTCTAATGTTTCTATATCTTCACTTACGCTGAAACTTGCCAATGGAGTATGGGGGGTTATAATGACTGAACTCCTGCACTGACAGAATCCTTGCTATTCACAATGTTTCCATCGGGTGTAGCTATGATATTAGATAGGTTTGTATGGCAACCCCTTCCTGCATGCATATAGGAAGAAATGCCAAAAGGCCTCAATGCATGTTTTTTGCCCTTAATGTGGTACAGCACAAATCTATCTTATGCCATGTTTCATATAGATTACCTACATCTGCTGGATAAGAAAAACTGCCAGCAAATATCTTGAGGAGAGAAGTCTATAAAACAGAATATTATCAATCAAATGAAAAGTTACCTACTTGTGCATAGGGGTGATTTTACTATAATATATTTTGTGACATCATTTATTTATTATATTATTTTAACTAGAATATTGTTTGTCTTCCATGTAAGGAAATATGCAATGCATAAGAAATAATTAAATGGTAGTAAATATCTCAAAACAAGAAAACTAATTGGAAAACTACACTGATCCTGCACAAATGTCTTGCTTTCACATACTCCAGATAGTCTCAGAAACCATGAGGGTTACTCATATTGTATAAGCCTTCACAGAACTAAAAGCAACAGAACAGAGTTGTCAAGCACTTGGACTCAGCCGAGTGATTATGACAGTGATTTCTTAACTGTTCAAGAGATGATGATATTGATAACCATCTAGGATCCTATTAACTGTGTCTAATTTTCATAAAGTAGTTTACATATTTATTATTAATACTGGTATGGCAGAAGTCACCTAGTCACATTGTCACAGTTCTTTGGCACACTGTGCTAGCACTACTCAGTTTTTGAAGAAATGCTGCATTGTCACTATTTTTGTGATGCAGACCTTTTAATAGCTGGTACAAGAGCCAGCTTTATGGGCGAAGTTGTTCCTGAGATAAGAGCCATAGGCTTTGGCTGAGATTTCTGATAGAAGGCATTGTCTGACTGCTGGTTTTGACCACCTCTGTTCAAGGACTAGCAAATATGGTGTCAAAATCTAAAATTCAATATCACTGGTTTCTCCCTATAGGAAACAGCCTCACAAGGGCCTGTAATGTGGTGTGACTTGTCTGGAAGGCAATAATATGTAAGTGCAGCACATGTAGATTATAGGTCCCAGCATGCTGTGCTCCATCTTGATCTCAGAAGAGACCATATTGATCAAGATCCATCATTCCATGATAAGACATGTGCATTTTGCTTGCTGCAATTTTTGACTGAAAATGAGAGTGGTTGACAATTAAACTGTATAATTGTAGGCTTAATTAGGCCTTTACACTGTATTTTGACCACTCCTGCTATATGTTCATTCCATCTCTGAGGAAAATAAGGTATGAATGACATATCTGATGGTGCTGTGATGGAAATTATTAATATGTAGCTTAATGCCATAAAACTTTTACATTGCGAGGCAGGACAATGCTGGCACCTACTATATGTCTTCAGTTCTCAGTTTCTTTTTCTACATTGTCATCAGCTTCATGATCATCAATACCCTTAAATTATCAACAGAAGATATTCATCCCCCTAAGGCAAACCTGAAGTCAGGATCTTTTTTGTTTTTAACCTAGTAACATTTTGAATAGAACAGAAACTAGAAAACTCACAAAAAAAAAAAAAAATCCAGGGAGACACAATCCAGGAGCAGGTATTGCTGGAAAAGTGCCTTTAAGAACATCTGACTCATTCTTGATGAGTGATTTAGGGGATGGCGTGACCACTTGCTCTCCCATCATCCACTCCCCCTCCCCGCCTTTGGGAGCTGACAAAAAGGAAGTAACATGGAGCGATGTATGTCAGTCTTCCATGGCTTTTGCACCAGAGGAATTCTCACTGTGGACACTGTCACTCTTACTTCCCCTACATGCTTCCAGAGAGACACATAGGCTGTGTCTACACGTGCACGCTACTTCGAAGTAGCGGCACCAACTTTGAAATAGCGCCCGTCACGTCTACACGCGTCGGGCGCTATTTCGAAGTTAACTTTGACGTTAGGCGGCGAGACGTCGAAGTCGCTAACCTCATGAGGAGATAGGAATAGCGCCCTACTTCGACGTTCAACGTCGAAGTAGGGACAGTGTAGACGATCCGCGTCCCGCAACGTCGAAATTGCTGGGTCCTCCATGGCGGCCATCAGCTGGGGGGTTGAGAGATGCTCTCTCTCCAGCCCCTGCGGGGCTCTATGGTCACCGTGGGCAGCAGCCCTTAGCCCAGGGCTTCTGGCTGCTTCTGCGGCAGCTGGGGATCCATGCTGCAGGCACAGGGTCTGCAACCAGTTGTCAGCTCTGTGTATCTTGTGTTGTTTAGTGCAACTGTGTCTGGGAGGGGCCCTTTAAGGGAGCGGCTTGCTGTTGAGTCCGCCCTGTGACCCTGTCTGCAGCTGTGCCTGGCACCCTTATTTCGATGTGTGCTACTTTGGCGTGTAGACGTACCCTCGCAGCGCCTATTTCGATGTGGTGCCGCGCAACGTCGAAGTTGAACATCGACGTTGCCAGCCCTGGAGGACGTGTAGACGTTATTCTTCGATGTTGCTACATCGAAATAAGCTATTTCGATGTTGGCTTCACGTGTAGACGTAGCCATAAGGTCCAGTATCAGATCCATATGTGTGGCAGGTATATGCTACTGAAAATATATGATGATGCTAAATGTTCTGCATCGAACCGAAAATAACGAAACTTAATGGATGAACTGTAAGAACAATAAGTGAGTACAGAAATCATACATTATGTAGATAAGACCGTGATAACCTCAAATGTAAGCAACTTAAATTAAATAATTGTATCGTACCTGAAGATGTTATAAATGCACTTGAGATCCTCTCCCATTTGTTGCATTCCTAGAAGGTTCTCTCCCCTCTTGTTGCAAGAAAGAATCACGCAAGCAACAGGGGAAACTAACAACAGGGAAACTGACTCTGCACAAAGATTGAAATGTTGCCCTCCAGAAGTCAATGGAGATTTTACCATTGAAGTAAGACTCTGGATTTCACCCAAGCCTCAAATGTGAAAGTAAAACAAACGGGGGGTGGGGGAAGGATGAGGTGGAAATGAGTCTGACACAGAAGTATGGTATTTAGGTATTCTGGAACATTTTAACCAAATGATGTTTGTAACAAAAAGGAAACAGTTGCTCAACTCTGCTTGGTTCAACTGAGGTCCCTGCTGCACTAGTGTGTCCAGCTGCAGGCAGCATACTTTAAGAGAAAGGCAGACAAACTGGAGACAGTCCAGAACAGACCAACACACATGCTAAGAGGTTTAGAAACTCCTGTCTCTTTAATCCCAGTAACCACAGAAACACCAATTCAGTCTTTTTTAAATTTTTTTAAACTAACATTAGGACACCAGGACTATTTATCTATCTGGATTTTGCCCCAACTTAGAAATTCAAACAAAACCCATACAATAAAAATGAAAATTTTATGCAGTAAAAAAGATTGCAGCCATTATTTAAATTTCTTCTTATCGCACAAGAATAACTCATATGAGAACAGGACCAACATTGTAAATTCAATGAGGATTGGAAGGTAAGAAGCAAATATAAACAAATAACAATCACTGCTGGTAATGAATAATATGTGACTGCTTAGATGGGGAAACTTAACAGCAAATCTATAATAGTGCATCTCTTTCTGTATTCCTATCATCTAAATCAGCTAATATGCCTCAGGAATGTTTATGCTATTTTAGTGATCAAGTAATGGGAACACTTACCTGGTACACCAGGTGGAGTTTTTAAATATTTGCCATTAAAATGTTGAATTACTACTTCACATTTTTCCGTAGACTCCATTCTAGAAAAGAAAACGGGGAAGGGGAAGCAATTATTACTAAGAGTTGTATAAAAGTATGCAGTCAGCAAAGGAAGATGTGACACAGATGTTGAGCAAATGTCAAAAGCAGCTCTTGCTGCATTCTGCAGAGATGCAGGTGGAGCAGTTTATTTCAATATGGTGTTAGCTAGCAAGGAGCACTTGCCACTATCAAGCATTATAGCTCTTTCCTGGCTGCATGCACACTGGAACCGTGGCTTGCTTTTGAGTCCTAAGGAGTGTTCCAAACAAGAACATATTAAGTGCTTCTTGATAAAACTCAGGGCCTCGTTCCAAATTTCTGATACCCCCAAGAGATGTGCAAAAGATATAGGATACAAGCTAAATCTGAAGGGGAATGAAATTACAATAATTCAGGATTATAAAGTGGATACACAACTGTCTGAAAAATATCTACTCAAGGAATAGTTATCAATGGTTTGCTGCCAGTTATGTATCTAGTACTATTCAGTATTTTCATCAATGACTTGAATAATGGGTTAGAGAACATGATTGTAAAATCTGCTCCAAGCTAAGAAGGGTTGCAAGTACTTTGGAGGACAGAATTCAAATTCAAAAGGACCTGGATAAAGTGGGGAACTGATCTAAATCAACAAGAAAAAAATCAAATTTATGACTACAAAATGAGAAATAATTGGCTAAGCTGTAATACAGCAGAAAAGGATCTTGGGGTTATAGTGGCTCACAAATCAAATCTAAGCCACCAATGGCAAGAAGTCGAAAAAAAAAGCGGCTAATATTATTGTGGAGTGTGCTCACAGGAGTGTTTTGTCTCAGACCTGGGAGGTAATTGTCCCATCCTGCTCAGCACTGCTGAGAATTCACCTGGAGCACTGGGTCCAGTATCAGGAGTCACACTTTAGGAAAGATGTTGACAAAGGGAAGAGAGTCCAGAAGAGAGAGGGAAAAAAATGATACTCGATTAGAAAACCTGACCTATGAGGAAAGGTTAAAAAATTGAGTACGTTCAGTCATGAGAAAAGAAGACCAACTTTGAAGTGATAAAATTCTTCCAATATATTAAGGGCTTTTATAAAGAAGATGCTGATCAATTACAGTAGGGCCTCATGATTCTCGAACTTAACATTAACGAATTCAATTATTCACAAGTGGTCGAGCTGCCACTTCCCCAGGGTCCCAGGCAGGAGTGTCAGCAGCCACCTCTTCCCCCAGGACCACAGGCACCCCCCGTATTTGTGAAAAATCAACTTTCACAAGGGTTCCAAACATGGAACTCTCGCAACTGTTGAGCCCCTACTGTATTATTAGTATCTACTGAAGCCAACACAAGAAACAACTGCAGCAAAGGAGGTTTAGTTTAGATATTAGGACAAACTTTTTTACTCTAAAGATAGTTAAATGCTGGAACAGACTTTAAAGAATGGTTGTGGAAACAGCATTACTGGAAGTTATTAAGAAGAGATTAGATAACCTGCTGTCAGGGAGAATCTAGGTTTACAGGGGACTGACTCAGGATGTGTCCTGGACTTGAGAACCTGTCATTAAGAACATTTCTATGATGGTTACCGAGTAAAGAAATAATGATAATTGAGTATAAAACAAAATCAACAGCAATTTGTATTTGTATATTACATGAGTCCAATCTCTGGACGGAGACAGACATTCCTGTACATGAACTTGTCCTGGTGAAATGACTCATCATTCACCTGCCATAATTATGAATCGTAGTTCTCAGATGCCAATGATACTTCAGCAATAATAATAAATATGCACCTATAGGACTGAAATGATTATACAGTTATGAGCCAAATCCTTAGCCAAGAAGCCATTTTACAGGACCTAAACAGACAGGTTAACTGATCCTGAAAAAATATACCCCAGCTGTTGCACAATAGAAATTAAAATGCTGGTGAGGAGAGGGATGACTCATAACTAAGTACCAAAGACTCTACAGATATTATGTTATGGATTATTTTTTCAGGAGCGCTGTCTTCAAAGATTATATTCAATACTCATGTCATATTTTGTTTCTGATCCAGGTGTTCTTCCAGCTGGGAAATTACACTGACTTAAGTATTACTTCATTCTCAAAAGTCAAGTTAAATAACTTCCTAATCAGCTCCTACCACAGAGTAGTTGGGGAGGCAGGGAAGAATAATATTCTGCAGAACATACATATTTCTCTAGAGTAGTGTTTCTTAAAACTATTTTCCACAGAACACTGGTGTTCCACGAACAACTCACAGGTGTGCTGCATGCATTTGATATTATGCACTGATGGTATTTCTTCACTGTTATGATACTTGATTAAATTACCCCATTTTGGTTTTGCTGTATAAGTAGCTGTTTGTTTGGGGTTTTGTTTGATTTTTGCTTTTGGTCGACAAGATGTTTTGGAAGAAAATTTTCATAAGTGTTCAACATAAAAACTATTATTGTGTGGTGTTCTGTCATCTCAAAAGTTCAGGAAACACTGCCCCAGATCCTCAACCCAGTGCTGAGAGGGGCAGGTTATTGTCTTGGATAGGAGTTTGCCAAGAGTTAGAAAAAAATAACTGAGCAAGAGAATAGGATGATTAATAGTCCAAGCTGTACAAAATCTTTTGTTGGTTTGTTTTAAGTCAAACCATTAAAGTTGCCCCTTCTGGGGCCTAACCATTATACAGTCTTTTGCAGCTCAGTTTTTAAGGCCATATTATGGGGGATAGGCTGTTTCCACGAGCACAGACAGCAACGTAGATTGTTCACTTTGGCTTCATTCAGATTTAACTAAGCGAATGTTTGCAGTAAGCCTTTAGAGACTCCTGTCTCTGACAGCATAAATGCAAGAAAAGTCTGTTTTCTGTAGCTGCAGGCATTTAGTGTCAAAGCACGCTATGTTGCACCACATAGCAGTAACTATTTCATTTGAATACATGGGGCACGTTTTAACAAGCCAAAGCAGCCCCGGCAAAGAATGCAATAGAGGAGCTGCCAAGTGAAAGCGCCTCCGTGCACTCCATGCATTTTATGTGGGAAGGGAATAAAAGTGAAGCCCAGGGTACTCTGGGATAAAAAAAAAATAACAAACATCTCCTGAATAGCTGTCTCAAAACGAATGCGCCCATTTTATTCTCAAGTTTCACAATTAACAGCTCTCAAATGCCACTACTAGCTATCTGTAATCTGGCACACGCTTCACTTGAAACTGATACTAGCATTATCAACTTGGCCTGAAAAGGCAGCATAGTAGACAAAGCCATCTTTACATGTTCCATTCAGTGGTGCTGCTGAATAACTACAACTGTACGAATTATTCCTCCACACTACCTGAATCCCTGGAGGCTTTCAGAATGGCTGTGTGTGGCAGGTAGGCTTTCCCTCCAGAAATATGTTAATTAGACCTCTAGCCATTAACTAACACTCAAGACATATTGGTTATATCTGTCACCTATGGCACAGATGCGTGAAATGTATTTTTCAAATGTACATACGTAGCATGCGCTGATGTATCAACATTGTGTTTAGTTTAGGAAATCAGTTTTTTCCCATTTATTCTTTTGTGTGTGATATTTAAGGTTATGAAATAACCAAGGTGGTATACAGTATATGGGAAAAAGATATGACAATAATATTCTAGGCTACATCTGCACAAGAAGCCTCTGTCGACAGAATATACCACCAGACTGTACCAGTATACCACCAGAGGTAATCAAGTGTGCCTTGGACACACTCCTTTGCCCACCAAAGCTTATGCTCATACATTTCTGTTAGTCTACAAGGTGCCACAGGACACCCTCGTTGTTTTGTTGACAGAAGTCACTGTTGGAAAGGATTTTCCAGCAAAACTTCTGTTGACAGATTGGGTCTACACATAAAAACAGATCAAAAGAGCACTCTGCTCTGTCAACAGAGAGCAGCCAGACTGCCCAGCCCTCTCTCGACGTAATAGCTGACCAGGAAGCTCTGCAAACAGGGCTTCCTGATGAACCAGAAGACCTGTCTGTTGACAAATGGGCCCCAGAGCATCTACACGGCTGTTCTGTCAACAGAATGCTGTTAAGAAAAGGCTTATACCTGAATGGGGAGCGGTATAACGCTGATGGCGAATGCGCCAGGTTTTGTTGACAAACTGTTGACAAAGCGCATTTTGCTTGTAGATGCACTACAGTTTTTCCTGAAAAATAGCCCAGTTATGCCAGGAAAAGACTCTAATGTAGACGTAGCCAGAACTATTTCATGAAGGTGTGCCTATACAGCAAAGTTATTTCATAATAATGGTTGTTACTCCAAAATAACTTTGAGAGGGTCTGCACAGCAAAACTGCAATATCAAGATCATTTCAAAATAGCTGACAGCTTATTTCGAATTCTGTAAACCTCATTGTACAAGGAAAAGTGCCTTACCAGGGAAATCCATGGCAAGCTTAAACTCAAAAGGATGCATATAAGAAGTGGAAACTTGCACAAGTAACTAAGGAGAAATATAAATATATTGCTCAAGTATGAAGAGGTGTAATCAGGAAGGCAAAAGCACAATTGGAACTGCAGCTGGCAATGAATATGAAGTGTAAGAAGAAAGGCTTCTACAGGCATATGAACAATAAGAGGGTGACCAAGAAGGGTGTGGGACCCTTACTGGATGAGGGAGGTGATCTTGTGATAGATGATGTCGAAAAAGCTGAAGTACTCAATACTTTATTTGCCTTTGTCTTCACAGACAAAGTTGGCTCCCAGAGTACTGCACTAGGCAATGCAGTACAGGAAGGAGTCAGGCTGCCCTCACTGGTGGGAGAACAGGTTAAGAACCAGTTCGAAAAGCTAGACATACACAAATACTTGGGTCCAAATTTAATGCATCCGAGGATACTGAGGGAGTTCATAAATGTCATTGCAGAGCCTTTTGCATTGTCTTTGAAAACTTACGGAGATCAGGAGAAGTCACAGATGATTGGATAAAGGAAAATATAGTGCCCATCTTTAAAAAAGGAAAGGAGGACAATCCAGGGAACTATAGACCGGTCAGCCTTACCGCAGTCCCTGGAAACACCATAGAGCGAATCCTCAAAGAATCCATTTTGAAGCACTTGGAAGAGGGAAAAGTGTTCAGGAATAGTCAACATAGATTCACCAAGGTCAAGTCATGCCTTACCAATATGATTAGCCTCTGTGATGAGGTAAGTGGCTTTACGGACATGGGGAAGTAAATGCATGTGATATACCTTAATTTTAGCAGTCTCTCATAATATTCTTACCTGCAAGTTGAGGGAAGTATAGATTGGATAAATGGACTGTAAGGTGAACAGAAAGCTGGCTAGATGATTGGGTCCAATGGGTCGTGATCAAAGGCTCTATGTCTGATTCTAGTGGAGTGCCTCAAGGATCGGTTCTGGGGCTAGTATTGGTCAACATCTTTATTAATGACTTGGATGAGGGAATGGAGTGCACCCTCAGCAAATTTGTGGATGACACTAAGCTAGGGGGACAGGTAGATACATTGGAGTTTAGGGAGAGGGTCCAGAGTGACCTAGATAAATTGGAGGGTTGGTCCAAAGAAATATGATGAGCTTCAACAAGAACAAGTACAGAGTCCTGCACTTAGGATGGAAGAATCCCAAGCATTGTTACAGGCTGGGGAGCTACTGACTAAGTAGTAGTGCAGTCAAAAAGGACCTGGGGATTACAGTGGATGAGAAGTTGGATATGAGTCAACAGTGTCCCTTTGTAGCCAAGAAGGCTAATGGCATATTGGGGTGCATTAGGAGGAACATTTCCAGCAGATCAAGAGAAGTTATTATTCCCCTCTATTCAGCACTAGTGAGGCCACAATCTAGAGTATTGCACCCAGTTCTCCACCCTAGATGAGGATGCATTAAAAAAGGGGCCAGCAGAAGGCCACAAAAATGACTAGGGTGATGGAGCACATGAACTACAAGGAGAGGCTGAGGGATCTGGATTTGTTTAGTTTGTAGAAGAGAAGAGTGAGGGGACATTTGGTAGCAGCCTTCAACTTCCTGAAGCTGTGGTCTAAAGAGAATCAAGGCTGGATCCCATGTTCCTCATAATGTTAGGACCTGAAGGAGCACAGATCAGAATCTACTCTTTGGCTTGAGAATACAGCAAGCTATTGTAAGGTCATACCATTGGCAGCCTAGAGTTCACTTGCTGTGAAGGGCACAATTTCAAAGCTGGCTGCTCTTATTAGTGACTGTTCTTGGTAGTAAAGGTCAGCAGAACAAGAAACAATGGTTTCAAGTCACAGAGCAGGAGTTGTAGTTTGAATATTAGGAAAACCTATTTCACCAGGAGGGTGGTGAAGCACTGGAATGTGTTACCTAGAAAGGTGGTAGAATCTTCATCCCTAGAGGTCTTTAAGTCCCGGCTTGACAAAGTCCTGGCTGGGATGATTTAGTTAGGGTTGCTTCTGCTTTGAGCAGGGGCTGGACTTGATAGCCTCTTGAGGTCCCTTCCAGCCCTAGGATTCTATGATTCTATCATTCTCTTCCAAAATAGATATTTTGGAATGGGGGCGATATAGACAGGGAATAGGAGCTATTTCAAAATAAGCTGCAGTGCTTCCAGGGGCTCTAATCTGAAACAGGCTCTGTTGTGTGGAGATGATCTATTCTGAAATAGCTGAGTGCTATTTCAAGATGCACTTTTTGTGTAAACACACCATTTTGAAATAAGCCATTCTGGAAAAATCTCTTCTGAAACGGCTTATTCCGAAATAACGCTGCTATGTAGATATAGTCTGAGAGATCATATTTTCAGTTGCTTATATTTTTTGCCAAACTGCCCTCATTTTGGCTGAAATATTTCATGACAGGTGTCTGCCTCAGGCAGATTTTATTTAAAGTGAAAATATCAGTCAGGAACTGCAGCAGGGGCTTGAAATTGGACAAGCATTGTCAGAGAGGTGTTTCCATTGTCCTTGTGAAAATCTGCTCAAATCTGGCCTGGTTATAAGCCTTTTAAAATCACATTATGCACATGCTTCTTAGACTGTGGCAGTTAGCTCTCCCCACCCACCAAGAGTCTGCCTGGAGCTCCACCCTGTAAGCTGCGCACTTGTGCAGCTGCTCAGAAGAAATGCGAGTGCCACCCAGCCGATTCAACAGAGCACCCACAGTGAGGTTTTGTGTTTCTACCAGTGGTGCATAGTTGTACAAGGCTCGGTGCACATAAAAACGTATTCTGCCCAGGGATGGAAAAAAATCTGCAGATGTATGGGAAAGATTAGAGGGAACATTGGTGCTAAGAACAGCTTTTCCTGCCATGGTAGGCTGAGTCAGGGTTGGATAAGAGACTATATGAATTGAGAGCAGGAAATCTATTTCTCCTGTGCTCTCAGTCACCTACCCATCCTCACCCTTTCCTGCTACGCTAAAGCAGCAGGGAGGAAGCAATTTGTTATTTGAATGCACAGGGGACAAAAACAGAATCTGGGTGACCACCAGGAATAGACGGGGTGAAGACTGCCTGGTGGGGAATAAGGGAAAAGGGAAGCTTAGAAAGGGACTAAGAGGAGGGTGAAGACTGGGGTGGTGGTGCTCTGGGTCCGTAGTTGGAAGAAAGGAGATTGAAATCAGATGAGGAGACAAAGGGAGACAAGGAGTGGCTTGCCAAAGAGATGGGGACTGAGAACTAGTGGGTGGGAGAAGAAGATGAAGGGAGATCAGACAGCTCTGAGTGGGAGCAAGGACCAGTTGGGTAAAGAGATTAGGCCAAAGACTACATGGGAAGGAGTCTGGGAAAGAAGATTGGAACTGGGAGCCGCTAGGACCGAATGAGGCAGCGGTCCTGTGTAAAAAGTGTGTGACCATGTAATTAAAGACTGTACATAACATATATGAACAAGGGTCAACTCATGGCTTTTCTTAATGCCTAAGTGCTAGTTTGGATGCTTAATATTGTTCTTTTAACATAGTTTTATACTGTAATGCTTAATATAATGTACAAATACAGTATAAAACTATGTTAAAAGAACAATGAACAAATAAAAAGTTCATTTTGCTGCTCTAGCTACATTTTTATTGAAATAAGAGCAGCGTTAAATGAGCTCAAATTTTTCAAAACTGAGCCCCCAAGAGACATAATTTACACACTAAAATGTCTGAAGGATGCATACATTGTCTGTAAATTGAGTGCAAATTGGTTTTGCAGTCCAACATTTATTGCTACTGCATAAGTTTTGCATCCTGAAGTCACTTCTGTGAACAAATTGTGGGCTCACAAATGGAGACTTGTGAAAAATTTCCCCCCTTATGCTTAAGGATTGACTTAACACAGCAAAACAGGAACATTTACAATTAAGGCTGGATCCCGTGTTCCTTGTAATATGAGGACCTGCAGGATCATAGGTCAGAATTTACCCTTTGGCTATGAGAATATAGCAAGTTAGTGTAAGGTCATGCTACTGGCTGCCTAGGGTTCCATTGCTGTGAAGCACTCATTTTCAAAGTTGGCTGCTCCAGCTGCTCCTACCATCTATCCCTGTGCAGGAAAACCACAAGATAGACAAACATATGCAATAGTCACAGAGAGGTAGCTGTGTTAGTTTGTATCTTAAAAAAAAAAAAAGTAGTCCTGCAGCACTTTAAAGACTAACAAAATAATTTATCCGGTGACAAGCTTTCGTGGGGAAGACCCACTGCTTCTGATTTGTTTTGTGAAAAATATGCAAGAAAGGCAAAGACTGAAAACCGCAGATTTATGAATGTGAAACAAATAATTGCCTATTCAAGTAGGTTATTATATGAGACAGTTTGTAATAATGACCCTTTGTGATTGGTAAATGGGATTTTATCTGCATGTGGAATTATGAGGACTATTTGGCCAGGGTAATCTAGTGAAGTACGTCCTCAAGTCGTCCAGTTCCCCTGGAGGAACTGGAAAGTCACAGAAAGGCTCTGGAATTCATAAAGGAAACCAAACTTCGGTTTAATACAGTAAAATCATTCCCCCTCTCCCACCACATTAGCTCCTTTTATGATTATCTAGATTTTGGCTCACCATATTTTGCACACATATGCAAGGCCAGTGAATGGAGCTATGCCAATTTTTCTCCATCTCAGGATTAGGACCATACATCCATGTTTGAATTTATATATGCTTATGTTTGTAAGGTGCAATTTAAGCCCTTATATTTGCAATTGTAGCTCTGAATGTCCTCTCCATTACCAGAATTAATCTACTGCTCAGTGACGTTTTAGCAAAATTACTCTGTGATTCAAAGGGTTAAATTATTTGTGCTTTAAGAATGCAGTGAAAGACTGTCTAAGTGATGATCCTAAAATGTGCAATATCTTGTTTAATAAACTGAAGCAACTCATTGATGTGGTTTCCTCTACTCATTAATTCATAACTAGCGGCAAAACATGTTTACTACTCCTGGAAACAGTTTTGCTGGTCTCCAATGCATTTTGAGCCTTAGCAGGTGGTGAGATATTGAAACCTAACATCCTACCATTCTGATTTGCCATCTTGTTTTAATTCCCCTGAAATTTTTATACCCTCTCAGCACTTACTATGGGCAGAAATAACATTTGTGATTCTCACATAACATACTGTGTAAGAACCTGATTCTACACATGGAGGTGTGTGTGGTCAGAAGGGCCCACCCACACAGAGCTCAACATAGGACTGAAGACAGCATCATTTGCTGTTTTTCTTCTGTTTGTTTTCTTTTTTTTAACTAATGCCACAAAAGATACTTAAGAGATATAGTAAACTAGAAACTAAGATGTCGATCTGAAAGATGTAAAAAATAAAAATCCTAATAATGTCACAATTTGTCATGTAAAGAGAGGGATGTAAAATATATTTGAAAAATGGGAACTAACTGTCTAGTAAATTTGTTTCTGATCTACTTGGTTCACAAGATGCCACTTTCAAGCTCTTTAACAGCGAACTTTTCATACTGGTCACAGACAAATGGAAGAAAGTTCCAGGCCCTAGGGAATCTTTAACATTCATGGCCCCCAACAAGTCTGAAAGTACTTGGGTGCAACTTGTAAATATTATTTCTTATGTAAGAACTAGATTGGAGAAAATAAGATCCTACCAAAGCCATAGGACACATCTTACAATTCTTAACATATTGGGTAATTATTTTAAAACCTTTGAATTTCCTTTTCCTTTGTCTTTGTATCTCTTCATTTGACCAAGACCTGAAACTGAGTTGTGCAAATACTATTCAGAGAGGCTATTCTTACTGGCCATGTCTACATGGGCAGCCTCTGTCAATACAGTTAAAGCGTTCTGTTGAGTTTGTTGACAAAAGTCAGCTGTTCTGCTGGCAGCGTTATACCTCACCCCATTCAGGTATAACCTCTCTGTCGGCAGTGGTTTGTCGATGGAGTGCCTGTGTAGACAGTTCTGTTGATAGAGCGGGTCCTCCATGGTGGCCAGCTGCCAGAGATGGCAGATGACATCTCCACAGCCCACGGGGCTCTATCGTTACCGCTTCCACCTGCCCTTAAAGGAAGAGGAATCCAGAAAGACCAGAGCAGGAAGTTTGGGGAGTACATGCAGCCTGGCTGCACAGGCCCAGAGACACACCCCAGCAGCCATATCCTACACTTTGCCAAATGGCAGAGGCAGCCCAGGATCACCCATGCTGAAGGACCCCAGGAGCCATCCCAGGAGCCCACCCAGCAAGGCACAGGTATGCCCTGTCATGGTCCAGCAGTGAGGTCAAGGACCTCCTGGCCCTCTGGGCTAACAAGCCCTTGTGCTGGACCCCAGTGCCAAACGATGCAACACCCCTGGGGCAATGACCACCTGGCAAAAGCCCTGATACAGCATGGCCACCCTACACGCAACCTCCAACATGTGTTTGCAAAGGTGAAGGAGCTGTGTCAGGCATACATGTGGGCCAGTGACACTTGGCACCACTAGGGCAAAGAGGTGCCCTCCCGTCCCCACTACACAGGCCTACACCACATGTAAGAGGGAAACAATGGGGCCCCAGGCCCAGCGATGGTGAACACTGGTGAGGAGGCCCCCTGAACTGAGGCCAGCACCACAGACCCAGGATCCTCCCCAGAGCCACAGGATGAGCCATCCTCCAAACCTCACACCATCAAGGCGGTCCCAACGGTGGACCTCCCAGTGCAAAACTGGTGATCTATGGAGCGGTAGCTGTTGGGGATGGCCAGGTTCCAGAGTGCGATTGTGACCCTCTTCACCACAGGGATGGCAGTCCGCATGTTGATGTCATGGCAGCGAAGGGTGGGGGCCGAGCCGGGTGCACATTTGCAGGAATGTATCCCTGAGCATACTGAAGTTCAGTGTCCATTGCTCATCACCACATTGCTGCATTACAACTTGGTCCCACCACTCGGTGCTCGTGGGATGCCACCAGATCTGCCCAGGCACCCAAGGGAGTGTCTGTGGCCAGGGCAGGATGATGTCAGGGGCCTGCTCTGCAGGTCATCTCTTGGGTTCTGGTTCCTAGATGTGGTCATGGAGAAAGATGATAGCCAGTGGCAGGGCCAGCAGGAGTGGGTCCATGGTCCAGGCATGCCCAGGGGCTGCTGTGCCATGGTCAGCATAGGGAAGGGAGGGGGTCGGGTGAGGGGGAAAAGTATTGGGTCGGGGGTGTGGGGTAGGGGGAAGTGGGTGTTGGGTACGGTGTCAGGAAGGTTGCGGTACCAGGCAGGGTAGAAAGCAGTTTGGAAAGAGTGGTATCTCTCTCAAGCTGCAAGGAGCCCTGCAACAGCTTTTCTTTCCCTCCAGGAGGTGGGCTACCCTTGGCATGCACCGGTGGGAGCACTTTAAGGGCACACAGGGCCAGTGCTCCAGGAAGGGCTTTCTCCCCATGCTTGCCTGCCTTCCGGGTCACAGGGCCATCTCTGTCACAGAGGTGTCCGTTCTGTCAACAGAGTGTCTGGTATGTGGGGACACTCCCTGCTGAGTGAGAGGCTCGCTCTGTCAAGGCATGTTTGTGTGCAGCTGCGGTCTGTCAGCAGAGGCTCTGTCAAGATTTCTCTGTTCATAGGGACTTCTGTTGACAGAAGCTGCCTGTGTAGACGTGGCCACTATGTTTCTGACCTAGCGAGAAAGTGTTGAAAAATCCCTAAAAAATACTTCCTCTTATCAAATGCCCAGCCCAAATTTGCAAACTCAGGATGTTTGGACAAAGTTCATATACAGACTCAGAATACTGTATGCAGAATCTGAGCAAATCCCACCACCTAACCATTTGAGGTTTATCCTTCCCTTGGGGAAAAAAAAGACTATTTTAAAAATGTATATTATTCCCCTCTATAGAGCACAGTGGCTCCACAGTAGTCATTATAAGTTGCTATAAATAACAGGGATCGTTCATAAGGGTAGTACACATAAACCTTCTGGAAATGAATCTACTGTACTTGCTCATTATGCAGATTAATAACGTGTCAAGTAAAAGTTAGAGAACATAAACATATATTAGAAAAGAGCAACGTACTTACTAAGTGGCTATTATATAACAAATAGTTGATATCTTGTAATTATCACAAAGCAATAAAAGTATGTGGGCTTGCTTCTCATTTAGACTGCTAGAGCAATGTAAATGGGGCTTGGAGTAAATTGTGAGTGAAGTGGACTCCACTATTTTTAAATTTCAACTGAATATTGGAGATTTTATGGAATTAAAGGGTCGCTTCATGCGTGTTCAGATTATGCTTCCCTTCACTGAGTAATTTTATATTAATATCGATACAAAGATTTTAACGTGCTTTGAAAACATTGAGTAATCCCTGTGAGACCATGATTTGGTAGGGAAATAACTTATTCTGCAGAGAAGGGAACTACAGCAAAGAGGTTAACTGCCTTGCTCAAGGACACAAAAGGAACTGGGTTCAGCTCGGAGTGGCAGTCTGCACCTCAGAATTCCCAGGCACGTATCTCAGACCACGTTTTACTCATATACTCTTCAACCAGGATGAGGGTTTTGTTCAGTGGGAGCATGAGAACAGGTGTGCTAAACATACAGCTGTGTATTTTGCATAATCATCAAACAACAGCAATTAGAGCTGACCTGGTACACCGCTGAATAGTTTATTACAACACATTTGCTAGTACTTTTTAATTCCATCTACACATGGAGTTTACATTTCTTCGTGCATCTGATGAAGTGGGTCTTTGCACAAGAAAGCTTATGCTCCAATAAATCTGTTAGTCTATAAGGTGTCACAGGACTTCTTGTTGGTTTTCTTGGCTACAGACTAACACGGCCTCTTATTATTTCATTTGAGAACCTATTACACAGTCTATGATAGCTTACTGTCAAGCACTAGCCAGTAGATCCCAGTGGTCAGTCTGGGAGCTAGCTGGTGGAGGTGTGTCAGTACCTCCCTTCTCCTGATACCTGTGTGTATGTGTGGAGTGGGAGGAAGACAAAGAGAGAGGCAGAATGCTTTCTCTTTCCTTCCTCTGGTATCCCTGAGGAATGGAAATAGGGAAAATGGTCCTCTGAAGTCAGACATGAGAATGGCCACTCCTGAGGACCTCACAAGGTAGGACTAAACTCCAGGTGTGGAGGGTGGGGAGGGAGGGGGCAGGAAGAGAGAAAGGGAATGTGTATGTGGGCACACGTGCAGTTAGACATATGACACTGTCTCCAAAAAGACAATACAGGTATGTGTGGGGTATACTAGAGACTCCGAAGTTATCCCAGTGCTCCTGGGAGGGAGGTGGGACAGGAGGAAAGCAGGGCTCCTTCTAATTTTTTTCATTCATGGGCAGAATAAATTTTATTATGTGCACCAAATCATGTGCAGATGTGCAACACCAACAGGCTGTGAGTGCTCTGCTAATCTGCTAATTAGCTGACTCTTTATTGGGCAGCCAACCAAGTGCTCAGCTTACAGAGACCGCTGGTGGAGAGTGCCTAAGAGAAAATCCTCCAACAAATCACCTGTTCCCTAACCAACTCAGTTGACAGACCCTGCATGACTTCATTAGCTGTAACTGTGAAACTATTTTGCCTCCTTTTCATTCCTTTTTACACCTTTGACTCCCTTTTTTTCCCACCAGGAATTGCCGCCTTGCATTTGCCAGGCTTTCTTCCATACACAAGATTTTACTACTTCCTACCAGAGTACACTACTCACTGGGTAAGTTCACAGATTTGCTTTCTTGAAATATAATATTCTGATATAGGTGCTTTCTGTGAAGCCTTTCTTTCCCATGGCTCACTTAGCCAGCTTGTGTTCCCTTGTTCCCTCTCGGTTGGTAAGAGGTAGAATTAGGATGGCATCACTGGTTGAAATCTGTACTTATCACATACAAGCCGCGTCTACACTAGCCAGCTATTTCGAAGTAGCCGTGCCAACTTTGAAATAGCGCCCACCGCGTCTACACGTGCCGAGTGCTATTTTGAAGTTGAAATCAACGTAAGGCGGCGAGACATCGAAATCGCTATCCTCATCAGGAGATGGGAATAGCGCCCTACTTTGACGCTGAATGTTGAAGTAGGGCACGTGTAGATGATCCGCGTCCCGCAACATCAAAATAGCGGGGGTCTTCCATAGCGGCCATCAGCTGAGGGGTTGAGAGATGCTCTCTCCAGCCCCTGAGCTCTATGGTCACCGCATGCAGCAGCCCCTTAAAGCTCCCCACCCCCTTATTTCCTGTGCAGGAAGCTGAGAGCTCATGCAGGTAGCAGCACTGCCACGTGCACAGCCTGCACAGACCTCAGCAACCCCAAGCCAGCTCCCTGCACCCCATGGCAGCCAGCCAGCCCCCCAAGCGCCCACAGGGCACCCCCCCCAAGGGGACCCAGGGCTCCCAGCCTGCCAGCCAGTGGGGGAAGAGGCAGCGGGGCCCCTCCTGGATGGAGGCTGAGATCCGGGACCTGTTGGGGCTCTGGGGCTAGGAGGAGGTGCTCCAGGTAATGGGGAGCAAGAAGCGGAACGCGGATGCGTTCGCTCAGCTGGCTGAGGGCCTGGCTGCCCGGGTTCACCCTGCCTGCGCTCCTGACCACATCAGGAGTAAGGTGAAGGAGCTGCAGCAGGGTTACGCCCGGGCCCGGGACGCGGCCAGCCAATCTGGGGCCGCCCCCGCCACTTGCCCCTTTTACAGGGAGCTCAGGTCCATCCTGAGCCCCCGGCATACCTCCTCCCCGCCGCCACTCTTGACACATCGGCCGACGAGCGCCAGCAGGCCCCGGAGACGGAGTCCGCCCCGGAGGCAAGCCCTTCACCCCAGGGCCCCCCCCCAGGAGCCCACCCCTGGGACGCCGGAGGAGGAGGAGGGGGAGTCCTCCAGCGACGAGGGGGCTCCACATCGCTCTCCCGTCCTGCAGCTCCAGCAGGGCGTTCGCCCAATGGGTGTCCCCCGAACGTGGGAGCGGACCATCAGGTATGTACCCCCCCGTGCACACTCCCAGGGTTAAGGGGTGGGGACAAGAGACATTATCAGGGCCCTCCACATGCCCAGATGATCATGGCCCCAAGGACAGCAGTGGCATGTCCCGGAGAAGAGTGCATCAGCACCTGCCTCCCAGCAGGACAGTGCCATGCCCCATCCCTGGGGATGGGAGGAGCGGAACCTAGGGTCCCCCGGGGGGGGTGACACCCATGATCAGCAGCAGCATCTCCGGGGGATGGGGATGGGGAACCAGCAGCAGAGGGGTGGGGGGACAAGGGCCATGGGTCAGGGCCCACACTAACGGCTGTCTCCACTCTTGTTTCCCCCTGTGTTCCGCAGCTGCACCATCGGAGGGCCCAGAGAGAACCGGCGAGCTGTCCGTGGTCCCGGAGAGCCCACCGGGGCCATCCCAGCAGGCCAGCCCCTCGGCAGAGCACAGACCAGCCCCAGGACGAGACCAACAGAGGAGGAGCCACCCACGGACAGTCACAGACCCCCGCTGCTCGCGACCCTCCACCATCAACTGGAGGTGTCGGAGCGGTGCCTGCGGGCGGAGGAGCGGCGGCTAGAGCTCCAAGAGTGAGGCTGGCCTGGCGCCAGGAGGCTTGGGGGGCCTTCATGTGCACGTTCCAACAGCACCCCCCCCGCTGCTCCGCCCACCGCTCTGCCCGCCGCTCCATCCACTCCACCCGCCGTCCCTCCACTGTCTGCCACCCTGGGGCCTGCCGCCGAGGGGGACCATGGGCCTGCGGACTCCTGCCGGCCCTATTTGCCGGTTCTCCCAGCCCCCATCCAGCCTCGACCAGGGCTCCGGCCGAGACGTGGGTCGTGCCCCCCAACACCAGGCGCTGGACAACAGGGTGCGGGGCCAAGGATGTTGCCCCCCCCTTTGTACATATTCCCCCCATGTTTGTAAATAGTTTTTGTTCTGCTCCCCCATGTACATAGTTCCCCCCTTCCTTCTGTTAATAATAACGTTGCACTGTTTTGTTTCAAACAACATTTGCATTTATTTCAAGGAAAAGTGTGGGGGTGTGTGTGCTCTTGGGTGCTCTGTGGTGTGGGCGTGGGGGCAGGGAGTGTTGTGGAGGATGAGAGGGTGCAGTGGGTGGCTCACCACCAGCTGGCCCTGTCAGCGTTCACCCTGCAGCCTGGTCAAAATTGGCCCGCAGGGCCTCCAGGACCCAGATCCCCTCAGGGTCAACCTGGCGACTGAGGGCAGCGGGTGGCTGGATGTCGGCCCTGTCAGCCTCCACAGCCCAGCCCTGGAAGAAGGCCTCTCCCTTGCTCTCCAACAGGTTGTGGAGTGCGCTGCATGCGCCCACAACCTGGGGGATGTTGGTGAGCCCTGCATCCAGGCGGGTGAGGAGACACCTCCAGCGCCCTTTGAGGCAGTCGAAAGTCCGCTTGACCACCTGGCGTGCATGGTTCAAGCACGTGTTGAACCACTGCTGGCTGGCTGTGACGTGGCCTGTGTAGGGGTGCATGAGCCAGGGCCGGAGGGGGTACGCCGCGTCTGCGACGACGCAGAGGGGCAGGGTGGTGCCCCCCACAGGGATCTCCCGCTGGGGGATGTAGGTCCCCACCTCCAGCGGGTGGCACAGGCCCAAATTTCTGAACACCCGGGCATTGTGGGTGCTGCCAGGGCAGTCGACATAAATGTCCAAGAGGGAGCCCTGGCTGTCCACCAAGGCCTGGAGGACCATGGAATGGTATCCCTTCGTATTGAGGAAGCGTCCTCCGCTGTGCTCCGGGGCACAGATGGGGATATGGGTCCCATCCAGAGCCCCAAAGCAATTTGGGAAGCCCAGGCTGGCAAACCCCGCGATGGCGGCACCCGGGTCCCCAAGCTGCACGAGCCTGTGGAGGAGCAGGGCATTGATTGCACAGACGACTTGCAGGGGAAGGACATGAGACAGCACCAGTGAGGGGTGTGCAGGGTGTGTCTGGCCCTCCCCACAGGGCTAACCCTGTCCCCAGAGGGCTCCCCACCCTCCCCACAGGGTTCCCCCCATCCCCACAGGGCTCCCCCCCCTCCCTCTGGGTCCTCTTACCTCCACGAGGACAGCTCCGACGGTGGCCTTGCCCACGCCGAACTGCTGCCCTACGGATCGGTAGCTGTCTGGAATGGCCAGCTTCCAAGACAGCGATGCCGACCCGTTTCTCTACTGTCAGGGCACGTCGCATGGGGGTGTCCTGGTGCCGTAAGGCAGGGGTGAACCACTGACAGAGCTCCAGGAATGTCTGTCGGCTCATCCGGAAGTTCCGGAGCCAGCGGTTGTTGTCCCACTCACCGAGAACCAGCAGCTCCCTCCAGTCCGTGCTCCTGGGGTATCTCCACAGCTGGCAGCGTGTACGGCGGGGGGAGGGGGGCTGGGAGGGCAGCAAGGTCTGGGGCTGCTTCCTCATCCCCTGGGGGCAGCTCCTCTTCCACAAATAAAAGATGGTCAGCTGCCTCCTGCATAGCACTGAGCAGGGCAGCCACTGGTCCTGCAGGGGCGGGTGTGGGGGCCTCTGGCTTCTGCTGCTGCTGCTGCTGCTGGTGGTCCATTCTGCTTACACGGGGTGTGCGGGCTTCTGGCTCTGCAGACCGCGTGCTGTGCAGGCTGAGTGTGTCTGGGAGGGGCCCTTTAAGGGAGCAGCTAGTTGTTGCCCCGAAAGTGCTAGTCCGCCCTGTGACCCTGTCTGCAGCTTTTCCTGGCACCCTTATTTCGATTTGGGCTGCTTTGGTGTGTAGACGCTCCCCTGCAGCGCCTACTTCGATGTAGTGCTGCCCAACGTTGAAGCTGAACGTCGACGGCACCAGTCCTGGAGGATGTGTAGACACTATTCATCGAAATAGCTGATTTCGATTTCGCTACATCGAAATAAGCTATTTTGATAGAATCATAGAATCATAGAAGAGTAGGACTGGAAGGGACCTCGAGAGGCCATCAAGTCCAGCCTCCTGCCCTCATGGCAGGACCAAGCACTTTCTAGACCATCCCTAAAAGCCATCTATCTAACCTCTTCTTAAATATCTCCAGTGATGGAGATTCTACCACCTCCCTTGGCAATCCGTTCCAGTGTTTGATCACCCTGACAGTTAGGAACTTTTTTCTAATGTCCAACCTGAACCTCCCCTGCTGCAATTGAAGTCCATTGCCTCTTGTTCTATCCTCAGAGGCAAGGAAGAACAAGTTCCCTCCCTCTGCCTTATGACACCCTTTTAGATACCTGAAAACTGCTATCATGTTCCCCCTCAATCTTCTCTTTTCCAAACTAAACAAGCCCAATTCTTTCAGCCTTTCTTCATAAGTCATGTTCTCTAGACCTTTGATCATTCTCGTTGCTCTCCTCTGGACCGTCTCCAATTTCTCCACATCCTTCCTGAACTGCGGTGCCCAGAACTGGACACAATACTCCAGCTAAGGCCTAACCAGCGCAAAGTAGAGCGGGAGAATGACTTCTCGTGTTTTGTTCACAACAAACCTGTTAATGCATCCTAGAATCATGTTTGCTTTTTTTGCAACAGCATCACCCTGTTGACTCATATTTAGCTTGTGGTCCACTATAACCCCCACATCCCGTTCTGCTGTACTCATTCCTAGGCAGTCCTTTCCCATTCTGTATGTGTGACACTGATTGCTCCTTCCCAAGTGGAGCACTTTGCATTTGTACTTATTAAACTTCATCCTGTTTACCTCAGCCCAATTCTCCAGTTTATCCAGATCCTTTTGAATTATGACCCTATCCTCCAAAGAAGTTGCAACCCCTCCCAGCTTGGTATCATCTGCAAACTTAATAAGTGTACTTTCTATGTCAATATCTAAATCGTTAATGAAGATATTGAACAGAACCGGTCCTAAAACAGACCCCTGTGGAACCCCACTAGTTCTACTTTTCCAGAAGGATTGAAAACCATTAATAACTACTCTCTGGGTACGGTTATCCAGCCAGTTCTTCACCCACCTTATAGTAGCCCCATCCAAGTTGTATTTGAGTAGTTTATTCATAAGTATATTATGTGAGACTGTGTCAAATGCTTTACTGAAGTCTAGGTATATCACATCCACCGCTTCTCCCTTATCCACAAGGTTCGTTATTCTATCAAAGAAAGCTATTAGATTGGTTTGACATGAGCTGTTTTTAACAAAACCATGCTGGCTGTTCCCTATCACCTTATCACCTTCCAATTGCTTGCAGATGATTTCTTTAATGATCTGCTCCATTATCTTTCCTGGCACAGAAGTTAAGCTGACTGGCCTGTAGTTTCCCGGGTTATTCTTGTTCCCCTTTTTATAAATGAGTACTATATTTGCCCTTTTCCAGTCTTCTGGAATCTCTCCCGTCTCCCATGATGTTCCAAAAATGATTGCTAAAGGCTCAGATACCTCTTCTATCAGCTCCTTGAGGATTCTAGGATGCATTTCATCAGGCCCTGGTGATTTGCAGACATCTAATTTTTCTAAGTAAATTTTAATTTGTTCTTTTCGTATTTCAACTTCTAAACCTACCACTTTTTCACTAGCATTCTCTATGTCAGGCATTCCTTCAGATTTCTCAGTGAAGACCGAAACAAAGAAATCATTAAACATCTCTGCCATTTCCAAATTACCTGTTACTGTTTCTCCCTCGTCACTGACCAATGGCCCTCCCCTCTCCTTGGTCTTCCTCTTGTTACCAATGTATTTGTAAAAAGCCTTCTTGTTTCCCTTTATGCTTGGAGCTAGCTTGAGCTCATTTTGTGCCTTAGCCTTTCTAATCTTGCTCCTGCAAGCTCATGTTGTTTGCATATATTCATCCTTTGTAATTTGTCCTAATTTCCATTTTTTATACGATTCCTTTTTTAGTTTGAGATCATGCAAGATCTCCTGGTTAAACCAAGGCAGTCTTTTGCCATGTTTTCTATCTTTCCTACGCAGCGGGGTAGCTTGCTTTTGGGCCCTTAATAATGTCCCTTTGAAAAACTGCCATCTCTCCTCAGCCGTTTTTCCCCTCAGTTTAGCTTCCCATGGGACCTTACCTACCAGCTGTCTGAGTTTACCAAAATCTGCCTTCCTGAAATCCATTATCTCTATTGTACTGTTTTCCCTTCTACCCTTCCTTAGAATTGTGAACTCTATGATTTCATGATCACTTTCACCCAAGCATCCTTCCACTTTCAAATTCTCAATAATTTCCTCCCTATTTGTTAAAATTAAATCTAGAACAGCTTCTCCCCGGTAGCTTTTTCAACCTTTTGGAATAAAAAGTTGTCTCCAATGCAATCCAAGAATTTATTGGACAGTCTGTCCCCTGCTGTATTAGTTTTTCAACATATACCTGGATAGTTGAAGTCCCCCATCACCACCAAATTCTGGGCCCTGGATGATTTTGTTAGCTGTTTAAAGAAAGCCTCATCCACCTCTTCCACCTGGCTAGGGGGCCTGTAGTAGATGCCTAGTAGGACCTCATCCTTGTTTTTTACTCCTCTGAGTCTAACCCAGAGACTTTCAACCCGTCCATCTCCTATGTCCATCTCCACCTCTGTCCAAGTGTGTACATTTTTAATATACAAGGCAACACCTCCTCCCTTCTTTCCCTGTCTGTCCTTCTTAAGCAGGCTGTACCCTTCAATACCAACATTCCAATCATGAGTATTATCCCACCAAGTTACTGTGATGCCAACAATATCATAGTTGTATTCATTTATTAGTACTTCCAATTCTTCTTGTTTATTTCCCATACTTCTTGCATTTGTATATAGGCATCTCAGACATTGATTTGGTCTTGCCTCCCAGTTTTGTCCTGGCCCTCTTTTTACTCTCCCAGTATAGCTCATACTCCCTCCCATTTCAAGTTCATCTCCCAGGTATCCATGCTCTCCACTTACCTGCAGGCTTTGCTCCCCTGCCCCCGTCGAACCTAGTTTAAAGCCCTCCTCGCTAGGTTAGCCAGCCTGTGTCCAAATATAGTCTTCCCCCTCCTCGAAAGGTGAACGCCATCTCTGCCTTGTAGTCCTTCCCGGAAAAGGATCCCGTGGTCAAAGAAACCAAAGCCTTCCTGGCGACACCATCTACGCAACCAAGCATTCACCTCCAGGATACACCTGTCTCTGCCTGGGCCCCCACCTCTGACAGGGAGGATTGAAGAGAATACCATGTAGCGTCCCAGTGCAGACTTAGCTAAAGGCACACAAAATTCATATTGCAGCACGCTAGTGAGATGCTATAAGAGACACATGGGTTACACACCTCTATGTTTGAGAAAGAAAACTGAGGGTCTGATTCTCATCTCACTATGCTATTGTAAATCAGGAGCAAGTCCATTTCCTCGAAAGCCAGTGTAAGCCTTAGGATAAATGAAACAAACCAGCAGTCATGTAGTACTTTAAAGATTAACAAAATAATTTATTAGGTGATGAGCTTTCGTGGGACAGACCCACTTCCTCAGATCAGATTCTTTAGATCTTCAGAAGTGGGTCTGTCCCACGAAAGCTCATCACCTAATAAATTATTTTGTTAGTCTTTAAAGTGCTACACGACTGCTCATTTGTTTTGTTAGAATACAGACTAACATGGCTACCTCTCTGACAGTATAAACAAGACAGGCCTAATCCATTGCTGCTCATGTTCTGTGCTGGGCTTTTTCAGTCCATGAAGTAAATTTCAGGTATTTAGTGAAATACAATTTCCAAAGACTAAACGTGAAGTTTAATTGGGACAATAAACCCACAAACACGTGCAAATAAATCCACTCAACTAAAAACATACTGAAAAACATGGTAATCATGCAACAAAAGTAAAATCTGACCCACAAACCTAAAACATCTAGTCACAAAAAATATTTTAAAAATAAAAGAAAAAAGTACTTTCTCAATGTTCCTCTTTGCTCTCAGGTGTGGGAGGAATATAATTTGTGAAATTCTTAACTTTGGTCATCCTCTCTGAACAGTACCATACCATTATTTTAAGATGGTTTGCTGTGTCTACATTTGCCCCCAACTTCGAAGGGGGCATGTTAACCAGGGTGATGGGAAATTACTAATGAAGTGCTGTGATGCATATGCAGCACTTCATTAGGCTAATTCTCCTCCATGGCAACTTGCAAGTGTGAAACTTTGAAGTGCTGGCATGTGTGTAGCCACGGACACTTTGAAGTGCCCATGCTACTTTGAAGTGCTCTTACTCCTCAAAATTCTCCTCAAAGCGTCCACAGCTCCGCGCATGCCAGCACTTTAAAGTCTGACACTTTGAAGTTGTCGTAGGGGAGAATTAGCCTAAGGAAGTGCTGAATATTCACCGCAGCATTTGAATAGTAATCTCTCATCACCCTGATTACCATGGCCTCTTCGAAGTTGTGGGCAAGTGTAGACAAGCCCTTTATGTTGGACAAATTCTCTGTTGTTACTGGAGAGGAGAAATGGCTAGATGAAAACATCGTCATTTCTAGCCCGACCTCGGCTGATTTATTTTACTGTCTTCTCCCTAGCAGGTTCAGTATTATGCAGGCACCTGCTAGTACTGCAATGGTTGTCTGTCAGCATTTCCATCATAAATTTCTGTTTTTGGAGGTTTATGACTTTGCTGTAAAACATTGCCTGGGGCTGAATCTTACAAGGTCATTTTAAGTTACGAGAGAGCAAACACAATAAAAAATGTTAGTGGCTTCTAACACTTTTTTTGCATTTCCCATTTAAAAAGCATCTTTAGTAAAAGCTCACTATGCAGTGTAATTTATAGCGTAGAACAGAACATTTAATTATGGTATTTGCAACAAAACCCCTAGAGCCTTTCTATTATTTCTGTTACAAAAGAACCCACCTACATGACTTCGTCTGAAGAGGCACTACTTTTCAACAACAACAACAAAAAAATAATCAGAGGAGATTTTACAGTGTGGTTTTAGGGGGCCAATTTTGGTCTCATTGATTTAATGGTGAGTTTTAATGTTGACATCAATGGGATCAGGATTTGACACTGTGTAACATAACTGATGAATCTTGCCCCTTGAGGCATGTCATCATGCCTCAATTTCTCCTTTTCGTGTGTTGCTAGTGTACTAATGTACAACACAACTGGTGTTTCAGATTAAAATCTCACTTTCCTGGGTTTTGTTTGTAATTAATTTAAAGCAAAAGTTATGCTACTCGTCACCCTTATATCTGGGCTTCTCAAGGCTTCCCAGGATAGAATCAGGATTTTCCACTAGTTTTATTCTCGAGTTCCTGCTTGAGCTCTCATTACATGGGGAGTCTCACTAATCCCACTTCAACCACAGCCCTCGGTCCTTCTACGGGCTTCTTCAGAGGGACCTGCAGCATGTATCCCCTAATCCCTGCTTTCCTTCCAACTGAACCTGAAGTAAATGAGTATTTCCCAGGCGTGGCTGGAGATCAGCAGCATTTCTTCTTTTGCAAAGGCTGCATTTCCATGACAGGTGCACACAAAGAACTTGTGCCCTGCTATGGTCCCACGATGCTTGTGTGGTACAATTAAAGAGATTAGATTTTTAAAGAGTGGTATTTTTTATGATTAATGGCAGAATCTAT
The DNA here is from genome assembly GCF_033958435.1 of Carettochelys insculpta. Lineage (NCBI taxonomy): Eukaryota > Metazoa > Chordata > Testudines > Carettochelyidae > Carettochelys > Carettochelys insculpta. The sequence continues at coordinate 203,480,957 of NC_134138.1, forward strand.
AGTCACCCAGGTTGATTTCAGAATAGTCTGAATTCATCCTGTCCTTCTGCCTTATGGGAAAAAGGCTTTCTGGAAGGAAAATGCTACAGTGGAACAGTGCAAAGCGATTGGAAAAGCAGCAACCAGTGTGCAGCCAGATGACACACTAGGGACGTACAGGAGATGATCTCGCTCCCAGCGTTTTCCAACATGATGTTACTCAGAATCCTCTCTCAGATACTACTCAGTGCTTTAACCAATGGTCCATCTAACCCAGTATCTGACACTGGCTAGAGGCTTCAGAGGGAATGAAGAGAACAGGGCAATTCTGAGTGACCCATCCCCGATCACGCAGTCCCAGCTTCTGGTAGCTGAAGGGTTAGGAACACAAGAATTATGGAATTACATCCCTGGATCCTGGAGTTACCTCTTGGCTGATAGCCTTTGATGAACCTACAGAGCAAGACTCAGAGGAAAAAGAACTGAAGATGGTTGGCAGTTTTTTAAAGAGACATTGTTAAAGTCAGAAGAGCAAATTGTTCCACTTTGTAGACGAGATAGGAAGCATGGCAAGAAATAATGTTGGTAAAACCAGGAGCTCTTGAATGCTATAAATCAAAAAAAGGAGTCCAATAAAAGTGGAAACTGGGTCAAATTACAAAGAATGAATATAAAAGAATAACACAAATATATAGGGGCAAAATTAGAAAGCTAAAACCACAAAATGAACTCAGAATAGCTAGAGACTAAAAAGGGTAACAAGAAAATATTATACAAGTGTAGCAGGTGCAAAACAAAGGCCAAGGATAGGGTGGGCCTGTTACTCAATGGAGAAGGAAAAACAATAACAGAAAATGTGGAAATAGCAGAAGTACACAACGATTTCTTTATTTTGGTTTTCAACTAGAAGGCTGATGGTGATTGGATGCCTAGAATAATAAATGCTGGAGAAAATGAAGCAGGTCCAGGTGTTAAAATAGGAAAAGAAAAGGTTAAAAAATTACATTGAAAAGTTTGATGTGGTCAAGTCATCAGGGCCTGATGATATGCATCCTGGAATACTCCAGGAGCTAATTAAGGAGATATGAGAGCCCTTAGTTTTCATATCTGAAAAGTCACAGAAGTCAGGAGGGCTTCCAGAAGACTGGGAAAGAGCAAATGTAGTGCTCATCCATCAAAAAAAAGAAAAGAAAAGAAAAGGAAATCAGGGCAACCCAGAAAACTACAAATCAGTCAGCTTAACTTCTTTACCAGGAAAAATACCAGGGCAAATAATTTAGAAATCCATTTGCAAACATCTGGAAGATAATAAGGTGATAAGTAGCAGTCAGCATGGATTTGTAAAGAACAAATCATGTCAAACCAACCAGATAGCTTTCTTTGATAAGATAACAAACCTTGTGAATAAAATGGAAGTGGTATATGTGGTATATCTAGACCTTGGTAAATCATTTGATATAATGTTGCATGATGCTTTCATAAATACACTAGAAAAATACAGCCTAGACAGGATTATTATAAAATGGGTACATAACTGGTTGCTAGATGTATTGCTAACACCAAGTAGTCAAAACTCAGGATGCTGTCCCCAACAGATGGTGAAATTAGCTTAATTTTTCTAAATACATAGACTATATCTGTACTTGAGAGTTTTCTAGACAAAACTGGAGTTTTTTCTACAAAACTCACAGAGCATCCACACAGAAAATGTGTTTTGTCAACAGAAACTGTATACAGAAAAAGCTGTGTAGACACTCCGGGGCCCTTTTGTTGACAGAGCAGATCAAAAGATGGATCCACTGTTATGTGTAGACATGATGTGTTGACAGAAGTTTTGCTGGAACATCTCTTCCAACAGTTACTTCTGTAGACAGATGCTTTTAGTGTAGACATAGCCATAATATATTACTTTTTCTCCAGTTTCTGTTTTTTGAGACTTTAGTTGCCCTTTCGGTCCCGCTTTTATGCTTTTCTCCACAACCATGAGGGTAGAAGCTCACAACGGGGATAAGCAGGAGGATAAAGACACGGGGGGGCACCATGATGGCTTAATGCTACGCAGGACTCCCCCAGACAGGTAGAACCCTCTAACTACATGAGTTTTAGGTATGCTTTACACCTGCAGAGCTTTAGAAAGTGTTTTTAATGGAGGCAAATGTGAGGGTAATCTGTCTCCATATAAATACAACTGATATTCCACCATTGCCTCATAGTCACACATACCCAAGCCCACTAATGGGGACAGGGGAAGGAGATAGTTGCCCAGTGTCCTGCTTATTCAAAGGTCCTGAGGCTTCTGGTGCCTGCTACCACAAGCATGGAGGCAGCCTGAGCTTCAGGGCCTTTAAATTGCTGCCACTGTGCTGCAAAACATTCTCTGGGCAGCTCTGAGGCCTGAGTCCCCACCCTTTACATTAAAATGGAGCCCCCCACATCCCCCCACCTTGCCTAGGGGCTCAGGAAATCTGTGGGCATCTTTGCATATACCTACCATGTGTACTCATATGCTAGATGTGCTATCATCTACCCCTACAAGCTTCTAAGCAACCATGAAGTGCTTATCTCTATATGGTGACACGCTGTACAAAGAAGCTGAATAGAGCCTTGTCACAAGAGAAATACACCATTAAAGACTAGATTGTAAATTCTAATGTCCAAGGGCAAAATGAAGGTTCACCATTCAGTTGTGGCTCTGAGAAAACCTGGTTTCATTCAAATCAATGGGAATTTTTCATGGGCTTCAGAGGAGCCAGGATTTCACCCTTCCTATTTTTGTATACTTACCACATATGCGACCTTCATGTTGATTAACATGGAGGAGGTTTGTTTTTTTTTTAATGTTATCAGTTAAATATATTTCCATGAACATGGCCAACTTTTACAATGCAATATGTATGATGCAGTAATAATGATCTGCATCTAGTGAGAAAAAAAGTCAATGGAAAAAGTCATTATCTTTGTTAACATAGAAGGTATGTAAAGAATGGTGTGTCATCGTTTACTCTCTCCGATTTGTCTCTTGCCATTTGAATTGAGCCAGTATTACTGTAACATTTCCTTCAGTGTGATGATCTTATATATCAAAGACAAGGGTAACATTACAAAGACATAATGTATTGAAGGGAAATTCACAAGATAACCCCGTCATACTTTCACTAGCTGTTCAAGAGTAAAGTATTATGATTACTCTGCAAAGCACACATTTGCTTTTCTTTTGAAGCAGGGGATATTTATTTACTGTGTAAGTGTCTGTATACGTTATGCCTTCTTCCACTTACCTCTTCTTTCCTTTTCTACGTAGTCTCCACTCTTTACAATTATTACTGGTTAAACAAATCTACTGTGTTAAACAGTGTTTCTAGCTGAGGGAGCTTTCGGTAAGCACTTCCTTATAATTAACATGAAAATACTTCCTTCCTCTCATGACAATGACACAAGCTCTGTCTGTCTGTCTAAAAAATCACACCAGCCAGGGCTTCTTAAATGTAAATCTCTCTCCTGACCTTCTCTCAGTGGCCTGGAATCCTTTGCATGTTTTTAGCAACTTGTGTTTCTCCAGATATGCCTCTCTCCTGTGCTCTGCTTGCTGATAAATTTACCTTCCTTGTTAGAAAGGCTTTGCTAAATCTTTGAGTGCATTCAGCCATAGGACATTTATTATTATCTAAACTTGATAATGCTTGGACAGGTCACCATTGCTAGCTATTTCATTTCCATATCCAAAGTATAATGAAGTAATTTTTGGACCAATGAGATGAATTCCTATTTGCATTTATATTCTTTAGTTCTACACAAAGTACAGACACTCAGTCTGATAAAGATGTTTTTAGCTGATTGCTCTGCATATTCCATTACCATGGGGCTTCAGAACAACAGAAGAAACAGCCCTCCCTCCCCGCACCAAAACATCACACACACCCCTGACCAGGGTAAACCAAATAGACCAAGAGTTTCACCTGGCAAAGCCGACTCCTCTGCTGACTCCATTAGCATCTCTCAATATTCTGGTGGAAATGACATGTCCAAAGGGTTTCAGCATATTCTCCAGCTCCTGCTCATCCATGGAAATGGGTAAATTTGAGATGTATAGATTAGTTGGGTCTTGCTCTTGTTGCTAAGATAAAAGAAATAAATAGCCTCAGTTAAACTCAGCACTAGAACAAACCAGGTTGTGGCCCCACAACATCCAAATATGATGGGCTCTCAAAATAATAGAGCCAAAAATGATAACAGGGTTAGAAGCAGAGCTCTGCAAGTTATTCACAGCTCACAATTTATTTGTCAAATACAGCCCATTAAGGCTCCTAACTTGCAAATCCTTATGCATGTGCTTACCTTTCCATACATGAGCAGTCCTGTTTAAGTCTCATGCACAAGTGTTTCCAGGACTGTGGCCTGACTTAGGAAAGTGGCTACACAAAACATGATTTCCACATATGTGTTCACTGCTGAAAAATATTCAGCAAATATTGTATGCAGAAGCATATATTCCAACCTGCAGACTGTTTGCAGCATTGCTACTATGAGTAAGGTTGGTTGCAAAGGGAGAGTGTTTTTGTGGAAATTTTCCATAAAGCTCCATCAAGGATTTTTGCTTTGCATATTTGATATTTGCAATTCAAACTTCAAGCTGTTTTGACTAATAGGTCACATGGTATATGCTTTAGCCTTTAGATAAGCATATTTCTCAGAATAGGTTAGAATAGGAATACTCAAGAATACAAATCTGAAAATCATTTTTTATTACAATAGTATTAGTTTGCCAGGGTGCTAGTTTAAAATCACAAGAGTATGAGTTTAAAATGGGAGTAAAAATGTGAAGATACACCTATCTCATGGAACTGGAAGGGACCTTCACAGGTCATTGAGTCCAGTCCCCTGCACTCACAGCAGGACCTATCACCATCCCTCACAGATTTTTTTTTAAATGCATTGCTTCAGATCCCTAAATGACCCACTCAAGGATTGAGCGCACAATTCTAGGTTTAGCAGGCTAATGCTAAAACCACTGAGCTATTCCTCTGCACTTTTTAAAGGCCCACATTGCCCTTGCATTTAAGTTACACATGTGAACACAGGGCTGCTTTACCCATCACTCACCACACCCAGGGCTTTGTGAATGGGATCTACATACCACATAAAGCTGGAACCAACCTCAAGAGGGCATGGAGTCCAGTCCCCTGCCCTCTAGGCAGGGCCAAGCACCAGCCCCAACAGACCTCTTTTTTAAGCTATTGGCCCCAGACACCTGAATGGCCTCCTCAAGGATTGAGCTCACAACCCTGAGACTACCAGGCTACAGCTTTGGCCAACATTCCTGCAAGTGAACATGCTTGCTAGAATGGTCCCAGGAAGGGAACATAAAACACAGATGAAGCAAAAACAATAAAAACTTCAAACAAAAGCCTCATCTACACAAAACTTCAACCAAGTGCTGTCTACATACGAGGTTAGATCAATATAGTTACTCCTTTCAGAGGCTATGTGTACACTGCCCTCCCCGCCCACTTCTGGAAGGGGCATGGTAATGAGCACAGCAGAAGATGCAAATGAGGCATGGATTAAAATATCTCATGCCTGATTTCCATATTCCCATGAGATCTTTCTTCCAGAAGATCCCATTCCAGAAGCAAAAGCTGCCATGTAGATGGGGTTCCTTCAGAAGGAAAAGGGGGGTTTCTGAAGGAAACCTCCCTTCCAGAAGACCCTTCTTCTACAGTCTTTCTGGAGGAACCCTGTGTACATGGCAGCTTTTGCTTCTGGAATAGAGATCTCATGGGAATATGTAAATTGAGGAGTAAAGGGACTTTGAAGTACCAGCGGGTTAGCCGCGGCTTCATGCAAGCCGGCACTTCGAAGTTTGCCACTTTGAAGTTGCCGTGGGGGAGAATTAGCTTAATGAAGTGCTGCATATGCACCGCAGCACTTCATTAGTAATCTCCTGACACCCTACTCACCATGCTCCCTTTGAAGTTGGGAGCTAGTGTAGACACAGCCTAAGAGACATAATATACCAAAGTAAATACCCATTGTAGATCAGGACTGAGGCTAACCTAAGTCAGTATAGTTTAAACCAAAATAAGACAGTCCTTACAGCATTTGCATTAGTTTAGCTAAATTGCCTTTAAAATCGCTCTTTCAGTGGCTCAATTTGTGGACAAGCATATAACATCCCATGCATACGCCCAAATATGTGACTAGAGTGCAAACACTAAGAGCTCGTTTCTCCACTTCCCTGTCCCTTGTCCAACCCGTGTAAAGTGAACATCACTGTTAGTCACTAGAGAACTCTGATTCTGTGGTAATTTGTACCCATTGAACAAAGTTATAAAGGAAGACAAAAGGGGCAGTCCTGTAGAGAATCAGGGCCAAACATTTACAAAATTTTCAAAGCAAGAACATGGTGAGTGAATTCAAAGAGAAACCTCCCAGGACAGCAGTTCAATAAGGCAAATATCTGGTATAGATGTGCAGCTGAATTTTGCTTGTAATGTACAGAAGATCAACATCAGGTTATAAATTCAGAATACTCAGCTCCATTTCACTATAAATAACTCACAACAAACTTGGCATACAATAAATATTTCAACCTGGAAATATAATAGGAAAACAGAATTGTGCTATGCCTAATAATAAACAACCAAACTTTTACTAGTTAAACACTTTTGGAATCCTATTAACATTTAAAGTATGTTACATGTACAAATACACATACATATTTGGAACACACGTGAACATGTAAACACACATACATCCAAATGGAATGTTGCTTGACATGCCACATTGCAGTGACTAGTACATTGTTGCCAACTCTCACAATTATATCAAGAGTCTCACAATGTTTAGCTATCTTCTTAAAGTCCTAGATCCCTGGAATAAACCAAAGAAAGAAAGGAAGGAAGGAAGGAAGGTTGTATTACATGCCCAAAAACCTGAGGTACTTCTTAAAGTTTCCTGGTTTTTAGCCAATCATACTTTTGGGGTCTGATTCATGAATGCTTAGTGTACAATGCCACACATGGTAAAGTGCTTATTATCTCCTAAGCTCTTTCCACAATGTCTCCCCTAGAACTACCTGTAATATATCATATCAAAGCAGTTTGAAACAGCTGCTGTTTTATAAAATGGCAATAGGAATTAAAAAAGCAGAGAACACTCTAAAGATACTAACCTCTCTTGTCCCGCACTGTCAAGACCTGACTGGTGCCAAATGAGAGAATTTGCGGAACCACGGGAGGTCAATATTGTCTGGCAGCATTAATAACACTTCCACTGCTTACTGGGCTCTTAGAAGACATTTAGGGGCAAATTACAGCTAAATAACAGCAAGAACTTTGAGAGCCAGGACTGGTGGCTGTAAACAAACTTTATGAGACTGGGGGAAACTTGGCCACTCCCACAAAAAGTGGTGATCCAGCTAACTAAAATCCTGCTGGATTACAGATGTTTCTGGACAAGAGAGTGCCGGACTAGAAAGGTTCAACCTGTACTAAAATGTTTGTAAATGATTGAGCTTATTTTATAGGGAGGAACAATAACACCCAGCAAAGGGAAAATGTTGAAAAATTAAAACGAATACCCCCAACCTTCTGCATTCCTTATAATCACCTCCCTTTCTCTCCTCTCTTTTACACCTTCCCTCATGCCACATTCCTTTTTCAGATTGGAATGCTTTTTCCCCCTCAGTCAGTAACATACATTTTTGCTTACACTGCATTTCAAAACTGCATTGGGAATGAGGGACTAAGATTGTTACGCTGTCAGCAATGTGAAGACAAATCATGTGATAAATTCTGAGACTATAAACCTGGTTGGTATTTAAAGGGGGAGAAAAGAGGGAGGTTGGGAACAAGGAAGAAATTATATGTATTAGAATATTAGAATAATTAACTACCTTTTTTAAAAGCACTTTTCCTTCTCAGCACATTCCCTTCACTGTGTGTATATTGTAAACTGTTATTTTGCTTTGCTATTTTGGTGTAGCTGAGGGAGAGGGAAGATTAGAGAGTGTCTGTTTTGAACATACTGAGCAGTGGAGTCAATTAAAGCAGCGGCATCGCAGACAGAACCCAATCAGAGCAGAGATCTGCAATTTCACAGGCAATGTTATTTAGAAATAATCTGATTATTATGTAAATCTCTAACTTCTGATTGGTGAACATATTTTGGCTTAATCAACCAATCAGTGCACAGAGTCACCACATCTAACATTATTAAGATTAAATATAAAGCAGCAGTGCAAAATAGACCTATAACCAGAATGCACAGGATAAAATAACAGAAAATACAGAGTTATGTATCAGTGACTCAATGGCCCTTACGCTCAGTGAGACAATTCTATTTCAGCAGAATATTTAAGTGTGAGATTCTGCTTTCACTACTGAGTCTTCTTCATACCTGTGGCTAAAAAAAGTTTAAAAATTGCAGCCAACATGCTCCATACCACAGAGATCATCTTCCAGTTCTTTTACTAGAGCAGGAAGCCCTGATCCTTGGTAGCAGTTACAAATTAAATACAGATTCTTTAAATATCCATCACCATTTCAGCTAAATTTTAAGAATGAATGAATTCCCACCAGAAAGTTTGCTCTAAGACCATTATTTACCCATCACACTTTTTATCAACATGATAAAAAGAAGCAGTAAGTAGATATATTAGAGCTAATTAGGCTGTGTACTCTACCTCTAAGTGATTTACAATGTTTTGTGTAGAAAGGAAATAATTCCATATTAGTTCTTCTCTGCACAAATATAATATTTAGGGAAATATTTTCTTTCCTTGGTAGGAAGAGATGACTTCAAAGATGCCATGCTTCAGATGATAAGCTGAAAAAGAATGCAAAGCTATTCCAACTAAAGATTTCAGAACATTTAAAAAATAATCAGTTACAATTGCAAACTGTGAGTGAATAACAGTAGCCCAGTTTTAGAGATGGAGAAACTGAAAAGCATAGAAACATTAAATCATCAGTCCGGAGCTAGCCCCATAGGAGGATGCAAAGTGACATCTGGGGGTGTGGCTGAAGGCTGCGTCAGCTCAGTGAAGTGAAGGAGAGAGTGCTACCCTGCCCCAGTCTGGCTTTGCTGCCAGCTATGGCGCTCATCTTAGCTTTGTTCCCCTGACTACAGTTTCAACTCCTGGCCCCAGCTCCCTCTCCTGTCTTAGCCCCTCCCTAGCTGCCACTCTATCCCCAGCTGTAGCCCCAGCTTCAACCTGTTACCTCTGTCTGCGCTACCCATGATAGTGGCCTGACTCCTAACCTTGTCTCCTGGGGGGTTGAAGACAGAAGAAAGAGGGGCATGACCAGAAAAAGTCTGGGGACTGTTGCATTAAATGATTTTCAAAGGTCACATGGCAAACCAATGTCAGCGCCAAGATTACAATCCACATTCCTGATTCAGCTCCTGCTGTAAGCAGTGTACTATGCTGCTTCTGGCACAGGAGTCCGCCATAATTCTTTGTAAAGACAGAGAAAACTTCCTCCGTGGATTGGGAATTGAAATGCTTGCACATAACTCTGTTTCTCTGTGTTCTGGATCTCCTGATTCATGAACAACAAGAAGTCTTGTGTCACCTTATAGACTAACAGATAGTTTGGAGCATAAGCTTTTGTGGGAAAAGACATGCTTCGTCAGATGCATGAGTGGGGGTTCCAAAGCAGACTTATGCTCCAAAATATCTGTTAGTCTACACATTGCTACAGGACTTCCTTTTGTTTCTGAAGATACAGACTAACTCGGCTACCCCTCTGATAGTGGTTCCTGAATGACATATCTGCTTTTTTCCTCCTCTCCAGTTTCAGCAATCACTTTTCTTCCTCTCCATCAGGAACCTTCCTTTCAAAGGTATCTTCCTTGTCAAAATATTCCTGTATAACACTCCCCAGAAACTCCCAGGGATGGAAGGCACCTCACCAGTATCACACCTTATCCCAAAGTAGTTTACAAGAAGCCTGCTGAAGACAGATCTCCCAAAAGCACTACATTCTGGCAGCACGTGCACTATTTTCCTGGTCCCTGCAAGCCTTGATCTCTCTTCACACAGATAGCAATAGGTACACATCAGCTCCTGACTACTTACCTATTCCTGGCAGTGGTCAGCTCCATGTCCACTGAACACTCAAATAAATACCAGGCCCACTGCTCCCAAAGGAACACTAAACCCCAGTAGGTGTGACTCAACTCCGGACCACCACATTGCTTAATAAGCCAGCACTTGGATATACTAACAGTGAAAACAAGAATCAGAAATACTTCCAAGGAAATGAGATTCAAGTAACAGCACAAATATTGAAAACAAATGGTTGCATGTAAAATAAAAATAGTTTAGTTTCTAGGAAGCATGTTAACAGGATAATCTCCTGTCTAAAGAAGTTTCTCTCACCCAAACGCCTTGAGCGTTTTCAACAAAGCCTGGTTGAAACCACTTTTTCATAAAGCAAAACCACTCTCCTTTGATTTCCTCATTGCAGGTGCCTCAATGTCATCTCTGCTTCTGAAACTAACCTTTGAAGTGCACCCACCAGACTAGGTTCCTTCCACCCTGCTGTTTGTCTCTTCCTGTTAGATTTTTTTCTGAAATCCCCAGGATCCTTCAGTTGCATTCAAGCTGATACTGGTGAAGGGATACCCATTGTGAATGAGACAATTCTCCGTTTACACATAAACAGGTAGATGGTTATTTCTCTCTTGTCTGAATTGAACCTGTTTTTCACCTGTGCTAGTGGCCAGTATCTTGACATAGCCTTAAAGAACAAATTTTCAGTATTTATGCTGAATTCCATGCACATCACCCACTCTTATATTTCACAATTATACTGATGACCTGTAGGATGCCAGGTTTCAGTTGAGAGCTCACGTGACATCGTTTGGCAAACGAAAGTGTACACCCTGTCTGAGTAGATTTCTGTAACCTTCCTGCACTGCACCATCAGTTGAGTCACCATATATTTGTTAACAAGATGAGCCTGAGCCAGACCCAGTAGCCCAAGCTCTCCCGGAAAGCTGGGGTCATTCAAAGTCCAAACCTAAAGTCAGAGGCTACAATGAATCTTTAATTTGGGGTCTCCCAAACCTCACCTCTCAACACTGCAGGACTAGTGGGACATTTGAGGTTCAGATCGGATACAGTGACTCAGGCCTACCTCATTTCAATCTGTTTTTGTTTTTTTCACTATACCTTGCAAAACCTCTTTCCCATGTGGGAGAACTGAAGTCCTATTTATGTTTTAAACCCACTTGTCATTGTGTTGGGTTCTGAAATGACTGAGCACCTATTTATGTAGCAGGTCTGAGTTTTTGATGGGAAGAAAAGCCCTTCACCTGTATGATAAACGAATAAGATGGCTTGTACAGCTGAAGAGCAAATACTGAGAAAGAGGGTGGGAGGAAGAAGATGAAATATATCCCCTCAGACACACATGCACCTGAAGCTAGGGTTTCCCCTTAGCCACTACTTACTTACCCTATGTCAGTGCAGTAACTGCAGCCCTTCCATACCACTTGCACAGTGTGTACTGGTGTTGGTGTTACCACACAGATTTTGTGCCCCTGATCCTCAGTGCCCTTTAACACATCATCCATGCCGACAAGATCTCTTTTGTACTAGAGGGGAGTGAAAAAGCACTTCTGCACAGTCATTGTACCTGCAGTTTCACATCCTGTAGGGGGCTACAGCAGTACAGAAAGCCTGGTAATGGCTCTCCTCACTGCTTCTGATTTCACCCCTCCCTAATTATCTTCTCTTAGGCCGTCTGTTTTAATAGAACATAAGGGGTCACATATTTGAGACTCTACCTGCAATTATGTGCATACAGGTGATTATTCTGGCAAATATGGGAGTGAACTCACTGCGTCAATACATGCAAGTATTCTGCATGAAAGACTGGGGTACTCCCATGTTGTGGGGTGGTCATGCCTTGGCCACCCTTCAGTCTCAGACTGCAGCATAACAGGTGGACTTGCCTCAGGTCCCTTCCTTCAAAGTTCCCAGTAACTCAATATAGGTTTTCTTGACTAGTAATACCTCTCTTTGGGGCCAGTATCCGGCAAAAATGTCACACAAGTGGCCCATAAAAATCCCAAAACATAATCAATTTATGACTCCCCACTGACTATAAACCTTAAAATCCCACATCCTCTAGTTCATCAGTACCCCACATACTGTAGTCTGAGCTCTTCATCAGGCTCTCTGCCAGGAGAGCCACCACAGCCCTTCCAGCTGGAGTGCAACATTGCTTTGCCACAGGGAATACCCAGGCCTTTCTGCTGGGAGTTCATCCATCACTTCCCCTGTTCTATTCACCTCACATGTCCCAGACAAGTCAACAGATAGGTACTTTCATGGGTATCCTAGCTCCAGCTCTCCAGTGTGGAGACTTCAGCAAGTAGAGCCCCCACTGCTGCCATGCCTTCATCTGTGGTTTTCCATTTTAAAAATCTATAGGCAATGCTCTCTGCTGCTCTCTCCAGCCCAGGCTCTCTGACTTGGGCAGATAGATCAGCCAGCCCGATCAACCCCTCTGGCAACTCTGCTGCCTTCAGCATTCCCGCAGGAATATCCTGCCATTTCCTTCTAGGACCTCCTGCTTTCTTGTAGCTTTCACCTGCCAATTTCTAACTCTCACACAGTTCTCACCTGCCACTTTCCCTGACTGTCCATATCTATGCATTAAGTCAGCTCTGACTCACTGTACTCCCAGCTTAGAGTGCTCAAGTTCCCTCTTTTAAGACCACCACTTTAAGACCACCAGGGGGTCTTGCTTTGAAGAGCCAGAGCCACCCTGTGACATCCCAATTAATGTGCATGCACATATGCACGCGCACACACGCACGCACACACACACAGACCAAAGGGATGGTGGTGGGGAATAGAGAGAGAGATAGAGGTAGGGAGAGAGAGAGTGATACAAATCTCAGATCAGTTGTATCGTTGTCTGGATAAGTAAGCTCAAAGGTTAAAACACTGAAGACAGCAGATGAACAAATCATTAAAAACAATATTTAGAACAAAATCTCAGCCTCAGACTATTTCAGACACTTGGCAACAACTATATGGCTGTAAGAACTGAGATTCAGAGCAGTCAGGAGCTCTAGTGTTGAAGTGGTTTAAAACTGCAGCGGCAGTTAGGAAGATTTGAGTCAGACATGCAGCTAGGAAGGGCTGTGCCAAAAAGATCTGAGAGCTTTGCTATAAGGTCAGGCTGAAATATTCCATACTTCTTAAGTTTAGAGGTTAAAAAACACAGAGGAGGGCCTGCTGAGACCTTGGGATAGTGTTTGGTTGGCCCTGACATTTCTTGATGGAAAAGAGGATATATTCATATGGGGTTTTCCACTGCAGTTGAACGGCCTTTGGACGAACTAGGAGCATAAGTATTTGTTGACTGAGAACAACTGTGATACTTGGCTGCTAATAAGAGATGCAACAGATTTTTGGGCTTCTAGTATTCTGCCTGTGCCATCTTATGTCCTTTATTCGGTAACTTTTCTTTTTTTTTCTTTTTTTTTCTTTTTTTTGCCCAATAGTGTTTCTTTTGAACTGATTTTTTTAAATCACAAGCCTAACCTGGATTTGAACCAAACTGATTTTGGTTTACTAAGGAGTCCTCTGAATTAATTGCCTTTATTAACAATCTGTCGCAACTCCCTAGAGCAATGTGCAAAAGGGAGTTAATCACTGATTACCAGTTAAAAGGAGTTTCATTTTAAATTTTCCAAATTGACTTTGGAATCTCTGAGAACACACTGTGGTGTCTAGTTTTATGTCACACTTCTCATTTCTTGACAACAGTGTTCACTTGTTGCAGCCATGTATTGTCAGTCTTGTCCTTGGACTCTCAGTTTATATGCCAGTCTGGACTGAGAACAAGTCAAAACTGAGATCATTTAGTGAAGGCTTGTAATAATTTCTTTCTTTTTGTGGACTCATTCAAAATCTCTTCTTGCTTTCTAGTATTAACATATTTTTTGAAATTGCAGACGATGGAACCCTTCTAGCTCATTTGAAAAATATACTAAAAAATCATATGTGGAAACTGGTTTGGTTTGTATTTGACTGGCTAGTCACAGTCTGTGACCTTCAATCTGAGAGGTCACATTCAATCAGTTCCATGAATGAGAACAGAAGGTTTTTTTTTTCCCCAGAGTTTCATTTTTGTCATTGCTACTTTCTTTTTCTTTCTGCTAGTTTTCACAGATTGGCAATAATGCCGACATTTTCAAACTTCAAGACACTTCAGAAAATCAGGTCACTAATTTATTTGATTTCTAACTACAGATAGAAGTGTCCAAATTTAGGTGGGCAAATTTAACATTCTGATCTCAAATTTTAACACGTTGGCTCTGGTCATTAATGTTATACATGAAATAATGTAACATTCCACTTTGTTTTTCCACACAGCAATCTTCCCATTTCTCCTTTCGAAATGAACTGTGCCTATTTGGCTTGACAAAGCACTCTAAAAGTAAAAAGAAATCTATGCCCAACTTCTACAGCACACAACTCTGAAAAGTAGGCACAGTAGGGAACATTTTTGCTATATATCAAATGTGGATTATATTTAAGGGCTATGAGCTGGAATGTCATCTGGTGTAAATCATCATAGCTTCATTGAAATTAATGATGCTAAACTGATTTACACCAGAGGATGGTGACCCAGTATTTGTTTGTTTATTTGTTTTTAATTAAAACTGCCGTTATAAAAATGCTAAAACAATGGTCCAAGTAAGTAGGCTAAAAACAATGTTACTGCAATAATTTGGCCATTACTGTTGTAGAACTAGATAAAGACAATGCATCAGTTCACTGTGCCAGCATTCACAACCCCTTTAATTTGCTTATTTGCATGTCTCTGGGTGGGCACATTTTTAAGAGTGAGACCATTCTCAGGAAGCAAAGCTGTTGTGAACAGGGAGACAACAGCAACTGGAGGTATCCAGTGGAACATTCTACCTGCTTAGGGGAACTCATCACTAGCAGAAAGCTGTGAAGGTTGTAATGGCTGCCCCTTTATTTCTACCAATGGGGGGAAAATTGGAATATTAGGGAATTCCATGACATGGAAGAAGCATGGCAAAGCACCACTATGCCTGCTCTTCCACTGGAATAAGGAGGCTGAGGACTCTTGTGGCATTGGTTGCAATTCTTCCTATTAAGGTCTAAACAGTGCTTAGGCCGTGTGGCTGAGGATCGGGGGCCATTGATAAGTGTGTGTGGGCCCTTCTCCATTTGTGTCTGAGGTCTTCATAAACAGCATAACTTGCTGATGTACTTCAGTGGTGTTCCATAAGGGCATAAGTGTTTGGTCAGCATTGCCTTGGTCCTGTGCACATTAAAGTTTATAGCAAAACTCCCATGGACTTCAAGGATGTAGATCACACTTTCGATCAGCTTGCTGGATTGGGGCATTCAACATCCACTGCAAACACATTTATTTCTCTTTAACCACCATCACATGCTTCTGCTTTGTGCCTTCTCTAAATTTCCATTTCAATCCTAGTCAAATAAATGCTTAAGACAGATACATAGTTAGTTAGTAGGCATCCTTCAATCCCGAGGGATCATGGGTTTGCGCCCCAGTTGGACTGATTCGAGCAGCGTCTTCTATGGCTGTGCAATCCAATCTGGGAGTGGCAGTCCTTTCCGCACTGTGAGCAGCAGTAGGCAGATGTCACTCTGGTATCACGGGCACGGATCTTCCTGAGGGCTCTCCTGTCTTCCACTCCACACAATCTACAAAGGGTTAGTGAATATATTTCTGCTATCTCTAGATCAAAAGAAAAAGTGCATGCAAGCGCCCCCATCAAAAGTGGTCTCCTGATCTTTTCCACAAAAATCTTTTTTATGTTTCACCAAAGCAGATTTGGAAAATCAGGAACTTTTCTGTGAACTCGAAAAAAGGGCTCCTCTTCTTTACAACACTCACCTGGGTCATCCATTCAGGAAAGAAGTTATTTACCTGGTACAGTACCAGATTTGAAATCTTTTCTGCTTTTGAAGGCAGGTATCGTGAATACCTCTTTCGCTACTTCGGAGTAACACCTGCTGTGCCTCTCAGAGAAAGATGTGCTGGAATCACGAAGGATCCACATTTTTGGATCACAGAATTTGCAGGTAGTACAGAGAGTGCATCTTTCATTTTGTGAGGGCAGATATATAGCGACTGGAAGAGTCACTGGTGGGTGGACATAGTACCAGCCATGAGAGGCAATGGTATCTCTGTCTGGGCCAGTGCCACCTTGCTCAGGTTCTGACTATGATGATGAGAAGGGTGGTAAACAGCAGGAAGACAACGGCAAGTCACGGGCTTGGGTGGAACTTGGCATCAGGGCGCCGGCACTGAGAAGAGGTGTGTCCTGCGCAGTAGATACTGAAAAAGTTGTCATGCAGTGAAAAGCAGGAGACTCAGAAGGCATCAGAATTGGTGGTGGCTGTCAGTGCTGAGAGGTTTGTACCAACTGGGTTGGAGATATGGACCTGGTAGCAAGGTTCATTGGTGCCTGGCATTCCACAGGCTGTATCAGTGCCCATACCAATGACGCTTCCCTTTGGCAAGATCTATGTTTTTGTGCCCTGGTGGAACTTGGTGTTTCGTTGTGAGTGTGCACTGGGTCTCCAGGCAGCCTGACTCACTCTGTTGGCTTGGTACTGTGCATGCCATGAGTTCCAGATTTAGACAGATTTGGTACCAATGATACTGATCTATCTGAAGATTGTTTTTGGCAATCATGGCCCACTGCTCGGACTCCCAAACTTTTTCTTAGAGACCATAATTGAATGGCTCTTCAGCACCTCCCGAGGCTCACCTCCATTTGAAGGAGAGGATTGTGGTGAGGCTCCTGATCGCACTTCAGAGGTTGAAGGGCTGACTCCATGGATAGGAGTGTGAGTCTCAGTTCTCTGTCTTTCCTGAACCTGGGGTTCAGTTGTTGCCAAAAGCCACACACCCATGGAACACGTTTTTCTCCCAACAGCAAACACATTGTGTGTGTCTGTCAGTCCTTGCGATTGATTCTCTACCCAACTATGCCTAGCCTCCTGGCAGACAAAGATCAATACTAACAGAGAGGGAGCCATGCTAGTCTATAGACTATCAAAACAAAAAGCAGTCAAGTAGCACTTTAAAGACTAGAAAACAATTTATTAGGTGAGCTTTCGTGGGACAGACCCACTTCTTCAGAACATAGCCATACCAGAACAGACTCAATATTTAAGGCACATCCTGCACACATAACTAGGGCTACGTCTACACGTGAAGCCAACATCGAAATAGCTTATTTCGATGTAGCAACATCGAAATAGGCTATTTCGATGAATAACGTCTACACGTCCTCCAGGGCTGGCAACGTCGACGTTCAACTTCGACGTTGCGCAGCACCACATCGAAATAGGCGCTGCGAGGGTACGTCTACACGCCAAAGTAGCACACATCGAAATAAGGGTGCCAGGCACAGCTGCAGACAGGGTCACAGGGCGGACTCAACAGCAAGCCGCTCCCTTAAAGGGCCCCTCCCAGACACAGTTGCACTAAACAACACAAGATACACAGAGCCGACAACTGGTTGCAGACCCTGTGCCTGCAGCATGGATCCCCAGCTGCCGCAGCAGCAGTCAGAAGCCCTGGGCTAAGGGCTGCTGCCCACGGTGACCATAGAGCCCCGCAGGGGCTGGAGAGAGAGCATCTCTCAACCCCGCAGCTGATGGCCGCCATGGAGGACCCAGCAATTTCGACGTTGCGGGACGCGGATCGTCTACACGGTCCCTACTTCGATGTTGAACGTCGAAGTAGGGCGCTATTCCGATCCCCTCATGAGGTTAGCGACTTCGACGTCTCACCGCCTAACGTTGAAGTTAACTTCGAAATAGCGCCCGACGCGTGTCGCCGCGACAGGCGCTATTTCGAAGTTAGTGCCGCTACTTCGAAGTAGCGTGCACGTGTAGACACAGCTTAGATCCATTATTTACAGTCAAGCCCTTAGGTACAATTGCATTTGCTCTGATCCAACTGACAGAGGCCAAAAACTACAAGATCTTTATCAAATATTCATAAACCTGAATTACCCACCAGGAGAAGTAAAAAAACAAATCAACAGGGCCAGATGAATACCCAGAGACCAGCTACTCCAAGATCGCCCCAAAAAAGCCAAGAACGGAACACCACTGGTGCTCACCTACAGCCCCCAACTCAAACCACTGCAATGAATTATTAAAAACCTACAACCTATCCTTAATCAGGATGCCACGCTCCAGAAGGCCATAGGTGACACGCCTGTTCTCTCCTGCATACAACCTCCTAACCTTATGAGGATCCTCATGAACAGCCACAGTCTATACCCCAGGAATACCAGTCCTGGAACCTTTCCTTTCAACAAAGCCCGCTGCCAGTTTTGTCCACATATCTTCACATATCTTCACAGAATCACAGGCACTTTCTCATGCTCTTCTACTAACATCATATATGCCATCATGTGCTAACAATGCCCAGATGCTTTGTATATTGGACAGACTTCTAACTCCCTTAGACAAGGGGGTTAATGGGCACAAAACAGACATTAAAACACTCCAGATCCACAAACCAGTTAGTCAACATTTTAATGGAATGGGGCATTCTGTTAATGACTCAAGAATATGCGTATTACTGAAAAAAAATTTTCGCACCGCTATTCAAAGGGAAACAGCTGAGCTGTTTTTTATATTCAAATTCAGCACATTAACACATGGTTTGAACCAGGACAGGAATTTTCTGAGTCACTATAGGGGCTCGTCGGCATACTTGGCTTAATCTAATTCTTGACCTTCCCCGCCCAACCCCTCCACTCTCTGATTTGCTCACCTTGATCATTTTTTTCTGATTTGTCCTCCTTGCTTACTGTTTTTGGTTCTCTGTGCCTTAAATATTGAGTCTGTTCTGGTCTGGCTATGGTCTGAAGAAGTGGGTCTGTCCCACGAAAGCTCACCTAATAAATTATTTTGCTAGTCTTTAAAGTGCTACTTGACTGCTTATTGTTTTGAAAGATCAATACGTGTGAGTTGAACAGACATGGCTATCAAAGTTCTCTAATCAGAAGCACAGGGACACAGACACTCCCACAGTGGAGCACCGATGGGGACACTACTTGAAGAATAAAAGAAAAAGCCGAATACAACCAATCAAAATGCATGATAAATCAACAGTGAATACTCACAGCAATTAGTTCACAGACAAGTCATAGCCTATATTTTTTTACAGATTTTGTTAAATAATTAAAACCAAGAAAATTCATAAATATCACAACCCGTAAACAGAAAAAAAGGGGAAATTATTTAGTCATGTTATTTGCAGCAAATAGTTTGATTAGCTCTATAGGGTAGTATTATTTATAAGTGCTGATTTAATTAAAAATTGACCTTTAAATTGAGTTCACAGTGTGTATATAGGTAGAGGAATTTTTTTCACTTTGCAAACTTTCAAACTGCTGTGCTGTATGACGCACTCAGCTTTCTTTTAATTAAGTTTGTCCGTGGAAAGCACAGCATCTTCTAAAACTAAACAGTGATAGAACTGAATTATTATACATCTACCATGTCTGGTGCAGAATCTTCCATCATATATATTATATGCCAATGCTGATTTGATTTTCCTCTCATCTTGAATTGCAAATATGGAAGTTACTACAGACTGTGCCTTTTGAGCATTATATCAGATCTGTGGGTTGATATTTCTTTTTAGTGTGCATAGAATATTATCATAACTCAACCAGAATGAAGAGACAATTATTCATACTTTTGTAACTTCTAAGTCAGACTGTGAAAATATCTTGAGTTTACAGATTTCTAGAAAAAAAAGTGCATGATTTCTAACCAGAACATTATCACACACTAAGCAAATTTACCACATCACTCCAATTTTGAGGGTCTTCTGTTGGTCTCTTGTTCAATGTCAAATAGGTTTAAAGACTACTTTGATGCCTTACAAAGCTGTACATGTAGTTATTTGAATTTCTGTTCTTGCAAGCACTAATTCACTCCCAGAAATGACTTAATCTATAAATATTCTTCAAATACTACCTAGCCTCCTAGCATGCCCACTCTTAACTAGAAATATACTGATACTCACTATGACCTGGGTACAACCTGTTGTCTCAGACCAATTCCAACTTCAAAATTTTCCCTATTCCTTTTAGTTGGTCTCCCTGGGTGTGTTTACACAGCAAAGTTATTTTGAAGTACCAGCCGCTATTCTGAAATAACTTTGCCTACATCTATGCAACGCAACCACTATTGTGAAATAATTTCAAAATAATGGCTGTCTTATTTCAAAATTGGTAAACCTCATTGTATGAGGAACAGTGCTGATGCTGAAATAGGTGTTCCAAAATAGAGGCTGTGTAGACAGGAAATATTTCGAAATAAGCCACAGCGCATCCAATGGCTTTATTTCAAAATAGGCTCTGTCGTGTGTGGATGCTCTATTTCAGAATAGCCAAGCATTTTAAAGGCTGCATCTACGTTACATTCCCTTTTGGAAGGGGAGTGCAAATGCAGCTGATCAGAAATGCAAATGAGGTGCTGATTTACATATCACATACCTCATTTGCATAATGGCAGCCACTCACTGTTCTGGAAGTGCTGTTTTTGAAAAAAAAACAAGCAGTGTAGATGGGGTTCATTTGAAAACAAACCCCGCTTTTGAAAGACGCTTCTTCCTGAAAAATATAAGGAAGAAGGCTGCTTTTGATCAATCAACCCCGTCTACACAGCTTGGTTTTTTTCCTGAAAACAGCACTTCCAGAACAGTGAGTGTCTGATATTATGCAAATGAGGCACACAATATGTAAATCAGCATCTCATTTGCACTTATGATTAGCCACATTTGCATTCCAACTGAACTTATGTTGCAAATTATACTTTAAGTCACATGCTACTGCATAGAATATATATTCCGTAACATATAAATGCAACATATGTTATAGAATGTGTGCGTGCGTGTGTGCGCGCGCGCATGTTACTTTTTCACTACATTGCATTGGACTAACAGTACTTTGACTTCTAATCTTATTTTTATTCCTTTATCTGCCATACAAAGCTAATGAAACAATTACAATGCAATTCTTACCAAGGCACATTCATATTGACATCAAGTGGATTTTGCATGCTACTTATTTAATGCAGAGTACTGATATTATTTTAATTACAAGTACATAGCATGAAATTACATAGGTATGCAACCCTTCCATTATCGTTAACATGAGAACACAACTAGCTAAATCCAAAACTTAACCTGCAAATACCCTCATAAATCTGTGGACTAAAGGGTCAGAGTGCTCTCTCAGGAAGATCTCTATGATGAAAAACTAATTTCAAGCTCTGTCCAAAGGACCAGAACATAACTGTCTACATTCACATTTAAAAGATGTTGAGGTTACTAACAAGGGTAAGCTTATCAGCCCTGGAAAAATATTAGAGGCTTTGAGGCATTTGGGGGGATAGTATTAAAGCTCTTTAATGTTCGACCCATTGAACCACTCAAGCAGGTAAATTCAAGCAGCTTTTAAATCCCAGGGTATTGCTTGTGAAGAAAAACAAATGCTCTCTTTTGTCATATTACACTTTACCTACTATAAACCATAAATGAAGTCAAAATCTTGTCTGGGAATTCCTGTTGGGATACAGGTTCAAGTAAATTTAGCCTGAGTCCATGTAAATCCCAGTGAACACAGTTACTCATCTTGATGCACACACCAGAAATGGAAACCAACTGGTCCTTAAGGATGCATCAATTTTCTGGAAGTCTGGATCATTCTGAGTTCTATGGAAATTTTGAAAAAAAAATCCAGATACTTTACATGAAAAAGAAAATCCTCATAAAATATAGCCTTCGATTGTTTCAGTTTGAGAAATTTTACTGAGAATACCATTCATACATAAGAACAATGCACTATTCACTAAGGCTATGTCTACACTCGAGGGTTTTAAAAACTGGCATTTTTTGTCAACAAAACCCATGAAGCCTCCAGATTCCCAAAGTGTTCTGTTAACAGTAAATCAACAGAATGCAGCACTTTTGTCGACAGTCTTATCCCACTCTCGGGCTACGTCTACACGTGCACCCAACATCGAAATAGCTTATTTCGATGTTGCGGCATCGAAATAGTCTATTTCGACGAATAACGTCTACACGTCCTCCAGGGCTGGCAACGTCGATGTTCAACTTCGACGTTGCGCAGCCCGACATCGAAATAGGCGCAGCGAGGGAACGTCTACACGTCAAAGTAGCACACATCGAAATAAGGGAGCCAGTCACAGCTGCAGACAGGGTCACGGGGCGGACTCAACAGCAAGTCGCTCCCTTAAAGGGCCCCTCCCAGACACACTTTCATTAAACAGTGCAAGATACACAGAGCCAACAACTAGTTGCAGACCCTGTATATGCAGCACGGACCCCCAGCTGCAGCAGCAGCAGCCAGAAGCCCTGGGCTAAGGGCTGCTGCCCACGGTGACCACAGAGCCCCGCAAGGGCTGGAGAGAGAGTATCTCTCAACCCCCCAGCTGATGGCCGCCATGGAGGACCCCGCTATTTCGATGTTGCGGGACGCGGATCGTCTACACGTCCCTACTTCGATGTTGAACGTCGAAGTAGGGCGCTATTCCCATCCGCTCATGGGGTTAGCGACTTCGACGTCTCGCCGCCTAACGTCGATTTCAACTTCGAAATAGCGCCCAACACGTGTAGACGTGACGGGCGCTATTTCGAAGTTACTGCCGCTACTTCGAAGTAGCGTGCACGTGTAGACGCAGCCTCTATGAGGCATAACAGAGAGCTGGTCTGGATGTTTCGGGGGCCCCTATGTTGACAGACAGAGCTTCCGGGACACCGGGGCTACGTCTACACGTGAAGGCTACATCGAAGTAGCCTATTTCGATGTGGCGACATCGAAATAGGCTATTTCGATGAATAACGTCTACACGTCCTCCAGGGCTGGCAACGTCGATGTTCAACATCGACGTTGCGCGGCACCACATCGAAATAGGCGCAGCGAGGGAACGTCTACACGCCACAGTAGCATACATCGAAATAAGGGTGCCAGGCACAGCTGCAGACAGGGTCACAGGGCGGACTCAACAGCCAGCCGCTCCCTTAAAGGGCCCCTCCCAGACACACTTGCACTAAACAGCACAAGATCCACAGAGCCGACAACGAGTTGCAGACCCTGTGCATGCAGCATGAATTCCCCGCTGCAGCAGCAGCAGCCAGAAGCCCTGGGCTAAGGGCTGCTGCCCACGGTGACCACAGAGCCCCGCACGGGCTGGAGAGACAGCCTCTCTCAACCCCCCAGCTGATGGCTGCCATGGAGGACCCCACAATTTCGACGTTGAGGGATGCGGATCGTCTACACTGTCCCTACTTCGACGTTGAACGTCGAAGTAGGGCGCTATTCCGATCCCCTCATGAGGTTAGCGACTTCGACGTCTCGCCGCCTAACGTCGAAGTTAACTTCGAAATAGCGCCCAACGCGTGTAGCCGCGACGGGCGCTATTTCGAAGTTAGTGCCGCTACTTCGAAGTAGCGTGCACGTGTAGACGCAGCCCGGGAAGCCCTGTCTGCTGTGCCTCCAGTTGGCCGTTTTGTAGACAGAGAGGCTGCACAGTCCAGCCATTCTCTGTTGTCAGCGCGGATTGCTCTGATGATCTGCTTGGCAGTTTGGCCACAATCTGTCAACAGAAGTTTTGTTAGAAGATATCTTCCAACAAAAACTTCTGTCAATAATCAATGTAATCTACACATAGCCTAAGTGTTGAGGAATAGTGATATTTACTAATATATACTAAAGGTGAACTGAGTCATGTTTAAACAAGACAATTGATGTTTGTCATTTGGCAGTATAATGGTCAAATGACCTCCACATTGTCACAGGAAGTGGAATTCCCAGCAATAAATCAATGGTCCCAGAGGCAAATTTAGACATTAAAAAGAGGGCTTGAAACTCCATCTGCCCATTCACCAGTGGTACACAGTAAATTTTGTCTAGTTAGTGGAGTGAATGAGGCTACCAGTTTCAATGGAAATTCAGCTTTTATTTATTTCATGAAAGCTTTTCAGCCTTGCGATTCCAAAACATTTTTCCAGATATGAACTCAAGCTATGTTGACTTGTTGAGTCCAGAGTGTAAGAGTGAAAATGAGAAAAATGGAACAATGGCAGCTGGAAAACTAATAAGGCATATTAATCAGCCCTTTGCTGCTTTCTGGAGAACATGCCATACAAGAAGCAAGAGAGCAGGAACCAAATCATGGTCTAATGACTGAATAGTTGTTGCGAACCAGGCCATGGACGGTCAGGCCTAGTGGTGAAGTCAGATCCAGGGAAGGCAAAGTCCAAGAAATGATTGGAGGGTGAGTGCTAGAGGAACAAAACAGAAGTGAAATGCCAGAGCTAGAGTCATAAGCCACAGGTAGAGCCAAGGACCCATAATGCAGAGACAGAATACCAGAGCCAGGGGGTCAACTGGAAGCAAAATCCAGAGGCAGAGCTGGGGGTCAAAGCCAGAAATCCGAAGCTGGGGGGATCAGGAGCTGGAGCAGCAGGAAGTGGAACCAGGAGGTGGAGCACAACAGGCATGACATATGTTGAACACTCACTGAACAACTGGGAAGTATTGGCTTACAAGCAGAACTGCTAGGTCAGCTAGGGTGTATGGCCACTCAGAGTTCTATGGCAGCTGTACCCAGCTGGTTTGGGCCCTGACAATAACTTTGAGACTGGACAGAAGCCATCTTTCTAACAGCAACCAGGACACCGGGAGCTGAGAAAAGAAATAGTGTCGCCTATGCCCTTTCACAAGAGTCAGAAGGATGGAAGAAGAGTAGTTGAAATGTCTTCACCCTTTGCCAGGACACCAGTAGCAAAGGGAGGTGGGAGGCTGGCTGTAGGGAGCTAGAGTAACAGGCTTCCCTGAACCCCAACAATGTCCAAACTCTGAAGGGAAGAGGGGGATAAGAGAAAGCTGCTTCCGGGGAGGCTGACAGACTTGCCAATGAAGAATGTCTCAACACGTTTATTCTTACATGCCACAGGCTAGTTAGGCAGCCACACATTTGAAAATATTCTGAACCTGATTTTAAATGAAGTGAGATTTTAAATGAAGGTAGTCACAGAAAGAGGAAACTGAAATACTGCAGGATGAAGCCATCTGCACCTATGGATAGCCTCTAAGGGAAAATATGGGACTGCATCGCTGAGAACACCATCAACAACCAACGCAAATTGTTGGCTCTTCAAGGTAAACAGCTTAAAGTTAGATGAATCTATTCCAACAGGCAGCTCAAGTTGCACTGCTATATTGTCTTTAACTGAATCATCTACATTTTTATTTCATGACTCAAATATATATGAATCATATTTAAAATGAAGCGGGGGGAAAGGGATTGCAAATATTCTGCAAGTCTGAAGATCAGATATAGAACTGGGAAGAGGGAATCAGCTGTTCTCTCCCACTCTGCCATTTGGGACCTGGGTAAGAGGAAGAAGCTATTACGTTGTCACTGTCTGGGATGTAGCTGTTCTGTGAATAAATGGAGAACTTCAATTTCCATTTTGCTAACTTGGCACCTTCCCTAAGCACTAGAATTAATGATAATATTTATTAAATGAAAATAAACCTAAACAAAGAAAAAGCACAAATGAAACAAAGGACCTGAGCAGACAATTACAGGCTCCTGGTGTCAAGTGTTAATCCCACTGTTTTGGCCACATTCTAAATGGGACAATTAGAATTTGCCAACCTAAAATTCTCCCTGGAATTTCAAACACAGGCGTTACTCTTGATTTCCTTCAAAGGTCAATTTAGTATTGTCAGAACAACTACTCATCTTTAATAGTGTCTTTGTATTCTTCTGAACCAATTTTCTGAAGTTAGCTTGGATATTTTTCCATAACTTTGGGAAGACAGATTTACCGTGCAAGCACTGTATCTAAAAGAAAGTCCAGAATAATGTACAGAACTTCCTCCACTTTGAAAAATATTCATATCATTCCTGAGCCAAAAAAGATTAATGATTTATTACTAGGCTCATTAATCAAAAAGAGTGTGTGTGTGTGTGTGTGTGTGTGTGTGTGTGTGTGTGTGTAAGGACCAATTACACTGTTCAAGTCAATTAGACCTCAAGCTATTACACTGAGGAGAAGAAGCTGCAACATTTTGAGACTACCTCGAGTGTATTTAGACTATAAAGTAAATGCTATTATTGAGGAGAAATGGAATTGCTAAGCTGCTTAAATTTGTACAATTGGGAACCTGGTGTACATTAAAATGCTGAAACTCATTAGCAGCCTTTTTTACAGAATCAATGACATTCCTCAGAATCATTGACATTCACACAACAATTTAGAACAATAAAACACTCCCCATACCAAAGAAGAGGACAACTTCCACTCCCTCAGCTCTGCTTTCTGACTCACTGAGGCAGATCTGGTATCTAACCTCTCAGACAACCTCTGTCATTTAGCAGTCCAATATAATATTCCAAATAAAACAGCAAAATCTGCTAGCACATTCTACTAAACGCCCCCCCCTAAACAATTTAGTTAAGATTGATCTGTCAGAGTACAATCTAATTTTCTCTCTCTGTCAATAGTAAGTAAATTGACTCCAAAGTTAGAACATGATGTATTTTTCCTTCCAGCCTCCAAATTCACACCCCAACAGAGGCTACCTCCTTGGGTACCATTTTGCTGAGCAAAAAAGTAATGGAATCCACACCACACAGTCTGTTTTCACTAATGCTAGTTGCACCCTCTCATTCTGCAGGTACCACAGTGAAAAATTCTTTGCTGTCCAATCACTTTGATGGTGGGATTTGAAAACTGGTACTAAAATAGTCTAATTAATTTTCAGAGTCCACCGCCTATCCTCATTCTTCTTCACACAACTGCTCAATTCTTGATGTGCTTTTTCTGCACATTAGGTAGCAGAGACTCAAAACAGGATCCTGATGCTCTCCTGATTAACCAGAATTAAACCTCCCTCTGACTGAACAAGGCTCATCTGTGCTAAACTTGTCTCGGCTGGAAGTCACTCATTTTGCATACTGAACAGTGGGCAAACAGCAGTTAAAGACAATGCTTCTCCTTGATCTAATAATACTGTAGTGTATTAAGCTGTGCTGGGTGACTGGTTTCCTCCTCACCAGGGACTGCAGAAATTGTATGTAATGCCACAGTCTCCATCAGTCAGAGGAAGAAGCCACACAAATCTATCCATTTTAACATGATTTAGACTGGGGGTTTTCAAAAGTAGACGGTTCTGTCTCTAAGCAAGTTTCCATCTGTTATACTTGTTTTAGTTTTCTTGTTACAGCTACAGATCTTGAATTCAAGAGCAAATGATTGTGTTTGGAAAGCAAGAGAAACAAAAATCTGGAAAAACAAAAACTAGGTATAAGTAAGAGCTATGGGAAAGGTAACCATTCCAGAGATTTCACAAGACTTATTGGTCACACAGATGACGTACAGCACTGAAACAAATATATTCTTGGGGCAATTACTGAGGTTGTTAAACTGCACCTGTTATTCCAAAATATTCTTCAAAATAATGAACCAGTGAACTGTCTGCCAGAGAATTACAAAGAAAACAGTTTCTTCTTTTTTCCCCTCTCAGCATTTTGGGTGGATTGTAATACAATGCCAAAGCAGTGATCAAGATCATATCAGCAGTCAATTGGTAGGAATCACTCTTCCTCTGGGATTCTCAGTTCAAAGATAGATCTCAGTTGCAGAAAAAAGATGCACAAATGCATTCATGTGTGACCTCAGACATATAAAACAAACTAAAACAACAACAAAAAACACTATGAGAAAAGAACAGAGCATAACCACACCAGGCCTGTGATTAAAAGAGCAGACGTTCAGATATTATATGAACTGAGGTTGTTTGCTATTTTCTTTGTAAACAAAGTGTTTTCAAGTTTTAACTAAAGTGCTATGTTTGTGTGCTATACACCTGGCCAACATAGTTTGAAAAAAGCAGCCAACAAATCTACCTGCACTGACAATTGGTCATGATTTCATTGGTCCATACTTTCAATCTGTAATTTATAAGTACTGTGAAGTGAAGGCATCAAGACAACGTGACTGCTGACAGGAACAAAATTGCTTAGATTACATTCTTGAGCCAGCTTCAGGCCTCAGAGCACACATTCAGGAACATTATTGCTGCAGTTGTGTAGCTGTCAACATAACAGGTGGTATTGTAAGTGTCAAGCACACATTTAATAACACTAGCGGCAGGGCAGTAGAAAACCCCAAGGTTTTCACAGACAAAAGACAGATCCAATGAGCAGAGGAATGTATCAGTTTTATTGGGACCACTGGTTGGGGTTTGGATAAAATCATTATTAGAATGAAGACATACAAAAATCTTTCCTTTTAAACTTCTCAGCACACAACTTGGTTAGAAGCTTATTTGGTTTGAATCAGTAAGAGAGCCCTTTACAAGAGAAATATTGTATTGCAGCTGATCCTTTAAGTGGTGCAAGTCTCCATCTTGAGGACTCTCTTTCTCCTGCATTCCTTCTAGTTCATTAAGATTAACTGGGTTGTGCAAGATGACAGCCTTGAGATATAAATGGGAAAAATAAGAGATAAGATGTTTTTTCAGAAGGGGTTCTTGACTCTGGACTTCATTTCCCTTCATTCAGTGCAACACAATGCAGCAGTTCTGACCTTCAAGTCATGTTGCAAAACCTATCTATTTAAAGCCAAATGGATCTCCTTCTTCCTTTCTCCCACACCCCCACCTTCAAAATGTGTGGTCTTTTGCCATCCTCTTTTCTGTGAACAATTTAGAGCCCAGTCTGAAGAATTTATATTCAACTAAGCTTCTGTTTCTGCATGTTGGGAAACAAGACGGCCCATCTTTCAGTATATAATGTAGGAAAATCACTTTTATTATTAAAGATGTGATAACCTTTTTATTTGCCCATAGCTATGTCTACACTACCACTTCCCTTTCAAAATGGGGATGCAAATGAGACACTTTGGGCTATGCTAATGAGGTGCTGCAATGAATTGCTCATGGCTCGTCGACACAGGGTTCTTTTTGAAAGGACCCCTCACACTTCCAAATCCCCTAATTCCTATAACAAAATAGGAATAAGGGGAACTGGAAGTGTGTGGGGGCTTTCGAAAAGAACCCCACATAGACAAGACGCGCAATCGAAAGCAGCACTTTCGAAGTGCCACGGCCTTCATTATGCTAATGAGATGCTGTGCATTCATTGCAGCACCTCATTAGCATATCCCAAAGTATCTCATTAGCATCCCCCTTTCAAAAGGCAGGTGCTAGTGTAGACACAGGCCATATGATTCAACAGTTTAAAGTAATATTTGCCTAAGGATGCAGCTAGAAAGGAGACTTGGCTTACATGGATTTTCTTGGTATTGTTCAATACACAAATTAGGGTTAAACCATTACTTTTTAAAACACTGTACATTTATTCTGGACAAGTACAGACATAGGACATGGAAAGAAAGGGATGTGGTTACACGAAATTTCTTCTCAGCTAACTCTGGGCAATTCCTGATTTGCATTCACACACATTAGGATGATTGAATGCCTAAATCAGGCATGTTCAACTATGCAGTGTGCCCATAACTTAATGCACCTAATATTTGAAAATCTGGTTATCAAAAAGAGACAAAAAATAGTCCTTGCCAATCTTGTACCTGTCAGCAGCCATGTTGTTTTGATGTCTTCAGTTCACAGTGCATGTAAATTACAGAGTGAAAGCAAATGCAAAATCTACAGCATTTTCCTGAGTTCTAAGAACAGATGCAGAAAACAACTTTTGTCATTGCTATTTTACTTGTTAAAATCTGCCTCTCTTTAAAAAGCTCTGAAATCTTCCTATGCTTTGTTCAGCTTTACACACCATGTAAGTAAAAGGTGTGTCCAAATCTAAGCCTTGTGGACACAGGTCCGTCTGATCCTAATGGCTAGTTGGTCAAATGCAGCTCCAGTGTAAATGCAAAATCCCATTGACGTAACTAGAAACTGGATTCTCCACCCTGCCTGAGCTTTGCTTGGATAGAGTGGAGGGGAGAGGGCTCTTGGGGCTGGGTACAGCTATCTGATTTGTACTGCTCATCTCTGGCATATGTGAAAATTGCTGAGGAGCAGCAGTTGGTGTAAAGATCATCTTCTACCATACATCAGTGCAAGTCCGGAGCTCTATCCAGCCACGCTTCCAATATGCACTCTGCTTCACTGTACACCTGTGTGCAGGATAGTGAATACAAGAGGCTTGCTAAGGCCACCTTTGTCTTTTTTCTTTTACCTGAGCATTATTTTGTGCAGGAAGAAGTCCTGTGAACAGCATAAAATAGACTTAGTGGAGCACACATATCAGTCTTGGGGCTACATATGTCACTACTACTCTGGACAAGAATGACAATAAGTGAGTAGAACACCCTCAAGAAAACACTGAGTAACTCAATCATGTAACATTCCAGGTAAAACAAATAGTGAGGCACTACAGGTGAATTGGAAAGAAACACAGTCCTAAAGTTCATTCACTCATTCAGAGCAACTCAAGAGAATTTAATGTGAATATGAAATACTGGCAACAGTTTCCAGATAGACACTTTTCACTGTTGATAAGTTTCAGTCTGATTCTGCGAGCCCTTGTGTGTGCCAAAATGTACCTTAGTCCAGAGGTAGCCCCAGTGATGTTAATTGGACTACATGCAAAGTAAGGGGGAAGAATGGGGCCTCAAAAATAGATCTGTCCCATACAAAAGTGTAGCTGGTCAAACTTTCTGGTGTAAAAACAAAGCTTGGGAACAGACAGTAAAGATAAGACATCAAGAAGCAGTGAGAGAAGAAGCGATCTGAGAGAGGAAGAGTTCTCAAAAGCAATGGATAACAGAACCCCTAGTTAATGGGACAACCAAGGATAATCTGAGGCACATGAATCACAGTTTTCAGGATTGGGGCTTAGATGGAAAGTTACATCAACACTACCCTGGAAGATCAACCCCCTCAGGATCGATCTTTTGGGGTTTGAGTTCATGCACCTAGTATGGACATGCAAAATTGACTTGCCAGGGTCACAGTCTACCCGTGTACTCCTCACAAGACACGAGGAGTGAGGGAGGTCGACAAGACAGCCAAGTTAGACAAGTGCAAATATGTCAATTTTAGCAATGCAATTGCCATAGCTAGAATTCCGTATCTGTGGTTAACTTACTTTGCCTAGCGTAGACATAGACTAAGTAACTCCTGATGCAGCTAGCATTTGGTGAAAAGAGTTCACAGCTTTAGCACCAACATTTCCCAAATAAAATCTTCACATCTAAATTCGTCAATTCAATGAGCAAAATCTCTAAAATTACTCACAGAAAAAATACAGCAATTTTATGGGAACACTCCAGGATTTTGGTTACAATTATTTTGCACATATAAATTGATTATGAGGAGTTTATTTTAGTGGTAGACTGTGACGCTAAGTATTGACAACTTACACTGGTTTCTGGTGCTCTTATCACCATCAAAATGGTGCTTGAGAAAATTAACATTAAAACACAAAGGATTAAATTTTCACATCCATTGCACAAAGCACTGTATACACACTTAAAACCTGTGAAACTGCAAAATTTACACTCTTGATGCATAGCCATGCTTTGGCCATAGTTCTCTTAAATAGCTTGTAAGCGTTATGCTAGCATGGTCTGAGTTGGAATTTGTAATGAAAGTCAAAAATAGAAAAAAAAAATTACCTGGAAAATTTACTTTTAATTTAGTGCCAAAGCCTTATTTCAAAGGCAATAGCTTCCATGTGCTAACACATTTGATATTAGTCTCTGGTAGCTAAAACCTGAGAGGATAGCTATCTAGAAATGCACACTGTTCTTTGTGAGCCACAGGACAAATAGGTGCAGTGATGTATGAGCCAATAAAAGAAAGAGCACATATCACTAGTCTCCTAAGCCACTGCAGCACAAGTGACTTCTTTAAAAGTAAAGCACATTTTTAGCCACCATTAAGGATTCTTGGGCTAAGGCCATGATCTGACACTTTTGAAAATTTAGACAATGAACATAAGTGTTTTCTTGTTTCTTTAATTTCCATCTTCTCAGTCAAAATAAGACCAAAAAAAAAAAAAAAGGCAAAGTGTCTGCCATACTAGAAGAGACCACCAGATATAGTCTATATGGCTGCCTCTGGTAGTGACCAAACCTTGACAACATCCCCATAACATTCAGTTGGCAAATAGAGTGTGAAAATCACAATAGTTTTAGAGTTAGTTTTTATAGTTCAACAATTCTGTTACCTTGTTACTGTCACCACAAGCCTACCCATGGATGAAGATCTGAACATCAGAATCGGGAAGGCAGCTACGACTTTTGTCAGACTTACGAAACAAGCGTGGAACAATCCTAAACTGACAGTGAAAATAAAGATACTAATCTACCAGGCATGTGTATTGAGTATCCTGCTATATGGTTCTGAGGCATGGACCACCTACTCAAACCAGGAGAAAAAACTGAACAGCTTCCATCTTCACTGCCCCCACAGAATTATGAATATCAACTGTCAAGATAAAGTTTCAAATGCAGATGTCCTGTCAAGATCTGGCATACCCAGCCTCATAGTGATACTCAACAGCAGAAGACTACGATGGCTTGGTCCTGTGAGAAGAATGAGTGACTAACGTCTTCCCACAGAAATCCTTTTCGGTGAACTGTCATGTGGGTTGAGAACAAGAGGAAGACCAAAGTTAGGATTCAAGGATATATGCAAAAATGCCATGAAAAAGTTCAACATTGATCCAAAATGCTGGGAATCTACATCATCAGATCGAAATACCTGGCGACAATTGCTACAACAGGGCACATCCTCCTTCAATAGCATATGTACAACCCATGCAAAAGAACTTCATCTTAGAAGGAAAAACTCTCAGATTTCAGAACTCGGAAGCAGACTGACGTGGTTATTGCAACTGACCATGCAACTCCAATATTGGATGGATAAGCCATGAGAGAAGCTGCAGACTCAAACATTGCCCATAGATTCTCACTGCCCCTGCTAACCACTGTCACGCAAGATGAAAAGGAACCATAGAAGTCTGCATATAAGAAATAATTGCACACCAGAAGTACCATCAGCACTTTACATAGCACAATTAGTATAAAACCAAAGCACCTTTTATCCTCAAAGCTTTGTCTCTTCGTTTCCTACCCACAGTGAGGGCTGGCTAAAGACACTCAGAAGCCATACTCAAATACACTCTAAAATGTGGGTCCCTCTGTGGCCAGGCCCACCACTGGCAGTAGTGGGGTCCCTCTACTTTCTCACAGATGCCAGGGCAGTACCATGGGATTCCTCCATGCTGTCCACAGTCCCATACATGAAAGGCAAAGTATTTTCAGAGAAGAACATGCTCTGTAAATTGACAGGCTAATTTAAAACATATCAGCAAATACTACAGATGAATTTCTGTACTCCAGGTATCCCTAATTCAGGAACACCCATGGTACAGACCCTCAGAGTGGGAGGGGGAAGTGACTCTGTGTGATGCTGCTCACTCCTCTACCAGCTGAGGCATGGCAATGTAGCAACGCACTGCACCTGAGCCTTTTATCCACCCCTCCCACAGCAAAGGGGAGCAGTGCCTGGGACAGGTGGGATGGGGTGCAGAGCCACGTGTGCTTCTGGAAGTGGAACACCAGTGCCCCTCTCCCATCCCCTTCAAGTGCCAATCCCGCAGTGCCCTCCCTGGCCCAGAAAATGCTCTAACAGATCACACCCTGTTTCCCAGGGTTGCCTGTTTAAACAGGCTCGAATATGCAACAAGTACAACATACGGATGGACTAGACTTTTTAAAACAATTCATATGGACTACTGGTTACAAGGGACCAAATAACTTGAGTTATACTGTACTTCAAGACTGATAAGAACATAAAACAGCCATACTGGGTGAGACCAAAGGTCCAAGAAGCACAATACCCTGTCTTTGCCAGGTGTGCTAGAGGAAATGAACAGAACAGGTAATTATCAAGTGATTCCTTCCCTGTGGCTCATTCCCAGCTTCTGACAGAGGCTACAGACACCATTCCGGTCCATCCTGGCTAATAGTAATTCATAGACCTATCCATCATGAATTCACCTAGTTCTATTTTGAACCCTGTTATAGTTGTGGAATTCAAAACATCCTCTGGCAAAGAGGTCCACAGGTGGACTAGGCATTGTGTGAAGAAATAGTTCCTTTTCTTTGTTTTAAACCTGCTGTCTACTAATTTCATTCGATGACCACCCTTGTTCATGTGTTCTGAGACGGAGAAAATAATACTTCTACTCTAGTCATGATTTTATAGATTTTAATCATATCCCTCCTTAGTCTTCTCTTTTCCAAGCTTAAAAGTTGACATCTTATTAATCTCTCCTGATATGGCAGCTACTGCATACCCCTAATTGTTTTGATTGCACTTTTCAGTACTTTTCCCATTTCCAACATATCTTTTATGAGATGAGGTGACTACATCTGCATGCAGTACTCAAGTTGAGGGCATAACATAGCAGTCACATCAATGGTCAAAATACTCCAGTGTACCAAGCAAAATATGTCACACTGAATTCTTGAGTGATATTCTTTAAGTTTTAGGATATAGTGGTGTAAAAAACAAAAGGTCAACAGGCAAATTGCAGTTCTGTACTTCTGTTTTATGCCTTGTATAAAAAGATATCCAGTTATGAATTTAATGTAGAGGAAAAACTTAAAAATCCCCACAGTAACAGTAATAATTGTTTGCCACATTCTTTGGACTTTCAGTCCCTGAGAGCAACAGATAATTCAGTATTGCTTGGAATAAATGGAAAATATAAAGAAATTAAATGTCTGCTACTTCCTACACTTAGTAAAGGAAATTATGCACTTCCCACAAAGCCTAATGCCAACTCCACAGGGATTATATTATTATTTATTGTTTTGTTTGCTCAAATAAAACACCTGTCGAGGTCAGCTATTTGAAGAATTTTTAATATACCAGCTTAACAACTATGGCGAGTCAGAAATGTTTATAGAGGCACTCCTGGTAAAACTGTTGGTTCCCCTCCTCCCTGGGTAGGTGCATAATGATTTAATAACAGAAACAGCATGCCCACAAACCTCTCAACTCCATATTTAAATGAAAACATAATCTATTGGAGATCTGGGTGTCAGTCTCAACTGTGCCTTCAGCTTTCTGTGTTATGAAAGGAGGGGTAACCCTAGGATCCAGCATCCTTCCTTTATAAAGTCCCTTCTTAAAGAGTCAGAAGTCAAGGAATTATAAACAAAAGCAGTGTAAATCGCTGTCAATCATTAAAGTCTTTGATCTGCTCTTTACTTCAAAAGGCATTCTGCTTTCTAAACAGAGGGATCAACCACCCTACATTAGACCTGCTGTTCACTACCATTCTCCCATGCTGTCAGCCTGAAGGCCAGCGAGTGGAGACACATTCCACTGACAACAAACCAAAGGAAGGTATGCAAGCAGTAAAGCTGCTGTGTAAATGCGCTACACAATGGCTTTTCCTTTTGCCATTTTACAGACTTTTCTAAAAAAAATGACAGCATGCTTTTGCCTGTCTTTTTTTACAATGGTCTCCTTGTGTAGTCCACTGCCACTATTCTCCTTAGATAAGGAGAATTGTAAAGAGAAAAGAAAGTCTTACAGTGAAGGAGACTGATATAAATAATCACATTTTTTACAACATTTCAAGAACACAAAATACATTGCAGATTTGCCTCAACATGTTCACTGGTTTCTAGGAGGAGTAACAGTTTCTCTGAGCAAATAAAAGAAAAAGTGTTATTTTCCCTTTTTTGTACAAAAATAAATTACACTTAGAATATAGTTATTTCACTATGAAGATGCTAAAATAAACCAAAAATGATCAGTGTTTGCTTTCAGAAATGGCTAATGGTAATGCAGAGTATCATTTATATCTGCAGGGTTACACTGTACATTTCCTTTAGGGCCAGATCCTACCATCATTACCCTGCAAGTACACTGAAACCCACTACAATGAGGCTTCTTATGTAGAATTAGATAAAATTTCAACATGATGTACATGGCAGAATTGAGCCAATAAGTGGAATGCCCTTTCTCAGAATAGCTGTTACGTATCCTAGGAAACAGCTAAATCCTAATGGTAGTGAATGATAATAACTACTGGATAACAGAGATAAAAGTGGCACAAAACCTGTGTAATAAGGATGCATTTGATCAGTGGGGCAAAGGGTCAAGTGACGCTTAATCCTATTTCAAATAGGTATGGAATTCTAGCCAGCCGGTCCTAATATTAGAGTCTCCTGCCTTTACTCAGGTTATGCAGTACCTTACATCACAAATAGTCTCTTTGATTTCAAGAACTCTCTTGAGGTTAGGAACAAATCACATTAAGAGTAGGGCGGGGACTGGCTCTTTAACAGAGATTCAAAGAAAGAACTAAAGGTCAGAGACAAAATGTAGGGAATAACATTTCTATTCTTATACTTTTATTTGCCAGTATTTTATCTCATTTCAAGGGCCAGATTCACTCTATTCTCCAGATACTCTGCATCATTGCAATAATGCAAAGCAGCTGTAAACCCTGCTCTTCAGGCCAGTTAAACTGGGTTAGCAGATGCTTCGCATCTCTGGAGCAGCACAGAGCAACCAGAGTGTGCCCATGAACTTGGCCCATAATCTTTAAAGGCACATTTTATTTTAAAAATAGCATTTCTTCTTGTGACTGTTGCTTAACTGGGACTGTAACTTGTCCACCAGGGTACCCTCATTAAGAAGAATAGAGTGTACTAAGAAAAATGTGAGGTTTCATGTGCACAGAGGCAGAATTTAGTAACTTTTTTGGTATTCATTAGGCAATCTTGTTACACAGTAGACTCACGACTCACACAAGTTCGACTTGTGCGTTACTTGCAATAACGTGAGTCAAAATTGTGCGTGGCGGGCAGCCGGGAGACCCTCTGCTCCCAGCTACCCTCTGCTTGCTGCATTGGTCAGTTTCCTGGCTCCTGCAAGTGGAGGGGAGCTGTGAGCTACAAGCAGCCAGGACTGGGGCCCCTCTGACACCCTGCCCCAAATTACATGAAATTTGACTAATGCGTGGTTGCCCAGGAACGCAACCTACACATAAGTCAGGGGTTTACTGTATTGGTAACTGTATTGTCTCATTTTCAAATCTGATTTTAAGCAAGCCTCAATGCAAAGGGTCAATACAAACTGTACTGGCCAAATTGCTGTTTAGAGCTCTGAGAGCTTAGAAATTAATGTACAGAAACAAAGATGGAGAGTTACACAATTTGGGCAGACATGAAATAGGAAAAAAAAAAACCCTCCCCCACCAAATGCCTTCCCATTCAGCTAATGAGGTTATGGTAACTTTCAAAAGCTGATTGCTTTGCAATGCTTCCTTCACTCACTTTCAAAAACATAACACATGCAAAAGCCCAGTCTACTCATGCACCGCTTTACATTAGGATTAGCTGAGCAATTAAGTATGTCCTATGCTGTTGCTTTCTCACCTTATTATTACTTCATTTGTCATCTGGAAGGAGCTTATGCTCATATACTGCTAAGCTCTCAGGAACCACAGCTACTCATTTCCCAAAGAGCACTCAAGTGAAAAACAATCTGAAATCCAGAGCTAGCAATTTCTTCAAATCGAATTCCACAAGGATGGCTGAGAAGCAGCTCTCTGAACAGTGCTCTCCCTCCCCACCTTTCAGAGGACAGCTATGAAAATATTTAACAATATAGGCTTGACTCCAATCTGACATCAGGCTAACTCCACTGCCTTCAAGAGAGTTACTTCTAATTTACAACAGCGAGACTGACAGCAGACTCAGTCCCAAAATATACTGGCTTGCTATGGTTTCCCTTCTGTGCTTCAATTTCTTCATCCTTGATAGGCTACAGGAAGATTCAGATTGTTGGAAGTCTGATGAACACATAAAACTATGGTTGCTATAGCTGTATCACTGAAGGCTGTGAAAAATGTTGTCCCCTCACTGTAGAATGGAAGAATTCTTCCAATGACCTAGCTGTGGCCTCTTGGAGAGACGGATTCACCACAGCACTGCAAAGACAGTAGTACAATGCTGTAGCCGCAGGTGTCACTGTAGCAGTTAGACATTCCCTAAACTGCCTCTGTATTGCAATAAGTCTTCAAAATGATGAACTCCAGCATCACACAAAGGTTTCTTTCATGACATTTTTCACTCCTGCATCCCCCTGCCATACTGATTACAACACTAATCAAATAAGGAGGGCAGATTAGGTCAGTCAGTTCAGCTGGTCAGGCTTCCCTTATCTTGATTATATGTCACTCTTGTTGGAAGCCATGACAATTTCACGGTCATGTAAATAAAGGCAACAGGAAAACCGAAACACAATATCAAAATAATTATTTTTGAATGAAATCAATTATTCTTAAGTCCTCTTGCAGGTTATGGCAATACGAAGACTACAGTGCATATAGCATTTAGTTACACAGCTTGGGAATAACATGATTCTGCAAGTTAAATTTTCCTGGCAATTTCAGTCATAATACGGTTTCAATGCTGCATGCAATTTCTGTTCCTGACATGAAGTGATAGAACTTGCAGAATCAATGCCATGTGCCTTGGCTTGCACAAAGTAGTAATAATTCTGTCACAACAACCTGGAAATCCTGGATATGTGACATCATGTCTTCGGCACTTCAGTGGCTCAGCACTGCCATACAGCTCAACATGAATGACACCAATCAAAAGGGTGCGGGGGGGTGGGGGCAGAGCCATCACTAACACACCTGCTGCAATTGCAGACATTTAACAACCAAAAAAGCCAACCATAAGAAAATCCCATTTTCTGGAGTCTTAATTATCCAGGGAAATAAACTGTGGTGGGAGAAATCTGCACTGTTATTTGTTTCAGCTGGAATATGATTCCTCACACAAACTGCATACACAAACCATGTCTGTCTCTGAAGTTTGAAACCTCATTCTATCATGCCCACCCTTACAGATAGCCACTCAGGCCCTTTTATTTGCTTATACTACACTGTATTAATTGCAATAATCCATTTTTCCTTTTCCCAGGGATAGGTCATACTTGAGTTAATCTCGCAGAGGTAAAGGAAGTCAATGAAAAGCCTAATTCTCTGTGAAAGAGTTAATCAATTCCATCTACTTAACCCTCTTCCTCTCACCCCGCTTTGCAGGCAAGGCACATCAAGCCAAACTATAAAACTAACTAGGCAGCTGTAAGCCTATGAGAACATAGGAATGAGTCAGACCAAAGGTGGCCAATGCCAGGTCCTTCTAGGGGAAAGTAATGATCAAGTGAGCCACCCCATCACTCATTACCAACTGCTGGCAAGCAGAGGCTAGGGACACCCTCATAGCTATTGATTGCCCTTGCCTCCCTGAATATATTAAGGTATTATAAAAAGGGACTCATGTAGAGCTGGGTGAAAAGCAAACAGGGGAGGCAACTAGCCTGGCTTACCAGGTAAATCCTTGAGAAGAGGAAGACTAAGGTGGAGTATAAATATGTTCTTGGGGAATGCAGAAGAGTAATCTGGACGGTGAAAGCACAAGTGGAACTGCAGTGAGTAAGGAATGTGAAGGCGAACAAGAAAGGTTTCTACAGGCACGTTAACTGTAAGAGGCAGGGTGTGGAGCCCTTACTGGATGATGGAGATAACTTTGTGAGCGATGATGTGGGAAAAGGTGAAGTATTCAATTTTTTATTTATTTATTTATTTTTGCCTCTGTCTTCATGGACAAGATCAGCTCCCAGACTATGGCACGAGGCAGTGCAGAATGGGAAGCAGGTAGATAGCCCTCTGTGGGGAAAGAACGGGTTACCAGCTATTTAGAAAAGCTAGACTGAGGGAATTGGCAGATAATAAATAAATAAGTGTAATGAAGATACACATCTCCCAGAACTGGAAGGTCATCTAGTCCAGTGCCTGCCCTCTTGGCAGGACCAAGCACCATCCCTGATATCTATTTGCCTCAACCCCTAAATGGTTTTCCTCAAGGACTGAGCTGACAACCTTTGGTTTAATAGGTCAATGCTCAAACCACTGAGCTATCCCTCCCTACCAATGTCATTGCAGAGCCTTTGGCTATTATCTTTGAAAACTTGAGGTGATCAAGAGAGGTCCCAGATGACTGGAAAAAGAAAAGTATAATATCCATCTTAAAAAAAGGAAAGAAGGACAATCCAGGGAACTATTCAGGTTGGCCTTAGATCAATCCCCAGAAAAAATATGGAGGAGCTCCTCAAAGAATACATTTTGAAACACTTGGGAGAGGGGAAAGTGATTGGGAATATTAAACATGGATTCACCAAGGGCAAGTCATGCCTCACCAATCTGATTAGCATCTATGATTAGGTAACGGCCTCTGTGGATCAACTTATCTGAAATCAATTTATCTGGACATCCTCACTGAGGAAGGTCAACGAGAGAGTTTCTTCTATAGGCTTCCCTTATTCCTCCTGATAGCAAGGAGTACAGGGGTTGACTGCCGACCCCTGATAGGTTGATTTCATGCATCCCTACCACACACGCAAAACCTAATACCAGAGATTGACCCTGAATGGGTTGATCTTCCGGGGTAGTGTAGACATGACCTTAGATTCACAGGGGTAGCCGTGTTAGTCTGTATCTGCAAAACCAACAAGGAGTCCTGTGGCACCTTAAAAACTAACCGATTTATTTGGGTATAAACTGTTGTGGGTACACCCCACTTCATCAGATACATTAAAATGGCTCCAATGCATTTGATGAAGTGGATTTTATACACATAAGCTTATGCCAGAATAAATCGGTTAGTCTTAAAGGTGCCATAGGACTCCTAGGTATTAGATGACACTACGTAAGCACATTCCTGATTGGAGAGGATGGTACAGAAATGCATAGCTCTCTCAAGTAACTATGTAAATGCATTCTTTAGAGATAGTACAAGGACACACCCACTTCTCGTAAGATAAAGATGGGATGACAGGATAATTATAAGTTATATATTAAACTCCAGACGCTGTTAGTTCCCACCCTTCTACCTGCTAGTTCAAACAAAACATCCTTATCCATTATCCCTATATAACTTATTTGTATGAATGTATAAAAGAAAAGGTCACAAGAGGCAATTTTGTGCTTGCCAAGAGGGAGGATCGTGGTGTCCTGACTTGTTGAGGGTATACATCTGTTAGCATACTTGCAACTCCTATGGGGCTAGTTTTGTTGAGGACAAATCTGGTTGAACACCCTCGCCACCAACCCAAAGCTGTGGTCTTTCTTATAACCAACATCAAAACTATTGAATTAACATGCTGCACTGTCAGCTGACATCAGCTCTCAAAAAAAAAAAAAGCAACACTGGCAGCAACAACAATGCTGTAGTAGCAGCAACATTCTTCACCATTAATGAGAAGAGTCACAACGAGAGAGTGAAACTCCCATCCCCTCCCTTCAGCAATTATTAAGATGGAGAGGTTGACCTCTTGTTCAAAGATGCAGCATTGCCAACCCCTGCAATAATCTTAAGAGTCTTGTGATTTGGAGGCAGATTTTTGTGGTTGTTTCTGATTGCATAATCAACCACAGGCAGCTCAGGACTTTGCTTGAGCTTCCTGAAGTACCGACCACAGATCCCAAGCAAGTCCTGACAATATCAACGTGCTGTGTATGCCAAGCAGACACAGCATAGCAGGGCTGCCTCATTCCTTCCAACGGCCTTATACACCCATTCCTCATTTCAATGTAGTGGCGAGGATAAATGAAGGGAGAAGCCTAAGAGAAGCCCACTCTATGTAGGCTGGAGACAGGGAGCAGGTGCCAGAGCCTGCCTGAGAGAAGAGGTCCACTGGAGCTTGCCACTGGGCCAGGAGTGGAAATTGGGGGGCAACAGCCACGGGGACATGCTCATGAGGAATGTGATGGACAAGGGAACAAGGAATGGACTGGAGAAGAGAAGAGAAGAGAAGAGAAGAGAAGAGAAGAGAAGGCACTGGAGAACCAAGGAAGAAGGCAACTGGGGCACTCAACACAGTGAGAGAAAGGCAACATCAGGGCACAAAAGCACAGGGCAACTTGCATTTTGTACATCTGTTGTAGGCTGAATTTTCAGCTTGCAGTTGACACATACTGGCACTGAGATGGGCAGGGAAAATTTAAATACCAGCAGCCAGATCAAAAACATAAATGATTTATGTTTAAAATAAATACCATGACATTCTGACCAACCTAACTATTTTTTTAACTCTTTGGGTCATCACTGGAGTTGATGTGTGCAGATTTGTATTCATGAGGAGTAGGCCGTGCCACCTCTCACTGTTGTCTGTGCTACCACAGCCACATTACTAGTTTTTTGTGGGTGCTGAAGGAGAGATAGTACAAATATGTGTAGTTTAACTGAGAATCCCACCCCGATATCCTGGTGTAGATTTAGTCTGAGCAGCAGAAGAGCTGCTCTGGTGGCTTCCTATTCCATATCAAGGGGCACAATCTCAGACAAAGGAGGAATCCAAAACACATGGGTGCAGTCCACCTGAAATGTACTGAGTCAAAAAAAAAAAAAGTCATGTTAACAACATCTGGAGCCATTTTGCAAAGAAATGGAGAGTTAAGTTCTTAACACTCCAAGAAGATCTGCTTATAAAACACCCACTTGCTTCACTGGAGTTTAAAAAAAAAACACCTATTGCATTAAGTCTTGCAATAATCAGATTTTTGAGAGCTTCTATTACAGGGATATAACTTTCAATTCTGAGTTTCTGTTTTTGAATTCAATCCAGGATGGCATGGCCAGAAATTGCTACTATCTGATTCCTTTTACAGGTGCCTATGAGAGATGATTATCTCCACCCATTCCATAATGGAGAGGTGGCCATGTCAACAAGACTATCACCGCAAATAGCTGATTTCTCAGAATCTCTCAACAGAGAGGCCAATAACTGAATAAACCTGTAGACAGAACAAACCTCACTCCTTCATGGTGATTCCTTTGGGCCAGAGCTGATTGACAAGTGGCAGAGGAGGTGCAGGGGACAGGTAGTTGGAAGGAAAGAACCCTGCGCATCTGTTTCACATGTTGTATCTGTTTTGTAGGTAAACAGAGGACTGTTGTTGCTAGACCTGTTATTCTGTCCCTGTCAGCAGACCTGATAGCCACTATGGGCTCGGGGTGGGGGGTGGCACCATGCCCAGGAAGGGGCATGGCTTAGGGTAAAAGGGCCATGGCAGCCAGCCCATAGCACCAACTAAACTGTGATGCCCCCCGACAAGCCCTCAGTCCCGCATGGAGTGCCTGGTAGGGTTTTCCACCACCGATTCAAAGGGACCTGGGCTTCCCAGCCACCACCACTGCTATGGCAGCAGCAGTTGCAGCTGGGAGCCTGATCTCCCATTGAACTGTGAGGCTCCCAGGGCAACTGCCCTCACTGCCCCCCCACCCGTCTCGTCAGCAGGCCTGGTCCCCATTCATCAAAACTAAATTCATGTACTCGCATAAATATTTAGGTTCTCGGACTTCTTTTTAACATTACAGTCTTCTGAAAAATTGTCTTTAAAGCCTAAAAAAGGGGAAAACAAGTGGATCTCTTTATTGGAGTTACTGTTTTGTCGCTTGTACAAAGGAAAAAAAAAACAAAAACAAAAACAACAGCCCATATTTCTCTTCCTCAGCCTAACTGTATTTGAATCGTAGCCACAGTGACACTGGCA
Source organism: Carettochelys insculpta (assembly GCF_033958435.1). NCBI lineage: Eukaryota > Metazoa > Chordata > Testudines > Carettochelyidae > Carettochelys > Carettochelys insculpta. The sequence goes on from NC_134138.1 coordinate 203,524,674, forward strand.
CTGCCAATGTTGAAAAGCATGTACTGTTCAATAAATGCTAATGAAAGCCAGTGTTCAGGAATCTGATGATGTGTGTGGAATACTGACACTTAAGTTTTATAATATAACTCTATTCGTGAGGCCACCTACAAATAATGACAAAGAATTTCTATTAAATTTTATAGCATGGTAATAGGCAAAACTTACCCTCATATAAGCCGCGTCTACACTAGCCGGCTATTTCAAAATAGCCGTGCCAACTTAGAAATAGCGCCCGCCGCGTCTACACGTGCCGAGCGCTATTTCGAAGTTGAAATCGATGTAAGGTGGCAACACATCAAAGTCGCTATCCTCATCAGGAGATGGGAATAGTGCCCTACTTCAACGTTGAATGTCGAAGTAGGGCACGTGTAGACCATCTGCGTCCCGCAACATCGAAATAGCAGGTTACTCCATGGCGGCCATCAGCTGAGGGGTTGAGAGATGCTCTCGCGAGCCCCTGAGATCTATGGTTGCCGTGTACAGCAGCCCCTTAAAGCTCCCCGCCCCCTTATTTCCTGTGCAGGGAGCTGAGAGCGTGTGCAGGCAGCAGCACAGCCACGTGCACAGCTTGCACGTCCTCCCAGAGCCCCAACCCACCACCCTGCACCCATGGCATCCATCCAGCCCCCCAAGTGCCCACGGGGCACCCCCCCCAAAGGGACCCAGGGCTCCCAGCCTGCCAGCCAGTGGGGGAAGAGGCAGCGGGGCCCCTCCTGGATGGAGGCCGAGATTCGGGACCTGCTGGGGCTCTGGGGTGAGGAGGAGGTGCTCCAGGTAATGGGGAGCAAGAGGCGGAACACGGATGCGTTCACTCGGCTGGCCGAGGGCCTGGCTGCCTGCGGTCACCCTGTCCACACTCCTGACCACATCAGGAGTAAGGTAAAGGAGCTGCGTCAGGGTTACGCCCGGGCCCAGGACATGGCCAGCCGATCTGGGGCCGCCCCCGCCACTTGCCCCTTTTACAGGGAGCTCAGGGCCATCCTGGGCCCCCGATACACCTCCTCCCCCCTGGCCACCCTTGACACCTCGGGCGACGAGCCCCAGCAGGCCCCAGAGATGGAGTCCGCCCCGGAGGCCAGCCCTGCACCCCAGGGGCCCCCCCAGGAGCCCACCCCTGGGACACCAGAGGAGGAGGAGGAGTACTCCAGTGACGGGGGGCTCTAAATCGCCCTCCCCTCCCGCAGCTCCAGCAGGGCATCTACCCAATGGGTGTCCCCCGACTGTGGGAGCAGACCATCAGGTATGTACCCCCCTGGTGCACACCGCCGGGGTTAAGGGGCGGGGACAAGAGACATGACCATGGCCCTCCACACACCCAGATGACCATGGCCCTGAGGACAGCAGTGGCATGTCCCTCAGAAGAGTCCATCAGCCCCTGCCCCCCAGCAGGACAGCGCCATGCCCCATCCCTGGGGATGGGGGGAGCAGAACCTAGGGTCCCCCGGGGGGCGGGGGGTTGGACACCCATCATCATTATCAGCATCTCCGGGGGACGGGGATGGGGAACCAGCAGCAGAGGGGTGGGGGGACAAGGGCCACGGGTCAGGGCCCAGACTAATGGTTGTCTCCACTCTTTTTCCCCCCTCTGTTCCACAGCTGCACCATCAGAGGGCCTGGAGAGTACTGGCGCAGCGTCAGTGGTCCCAGACAGCCCACAGGGGCCATCCCACCAGGCCAGCCCCTCGGCGGAGCACAGACCAGCCCCCGGACGAGCCCAACAGTGGCAGAGCCATCTGCGGGTGTCCAAGGACCCCCAGCTCCTCGCCACCCTCCGGCATCAGCTGGAGGTGTCCAAGCGGCGCCTGCAGGTGGAGGAGCAGCGGTTCGACCTCCAGAAGCGAGCACTAGCCTGGCACCAGGAGGCTTGGGGGGCCTTCATGCACACTTTCCAGGACATCACGCGGCACTTGACCCCATCTGCCGCTCTGCCTGCTGTCCCTCCACCATCCACCGTCCTGGGGCCTGCCACCGAGGGGGACCATGGGCCTCCAGACTCCGCCCAGCCCTATCTGCCGGTTCTCCCAGCCCCCACCCAGCCTTGACAGGGCCTCCGGCTGAGACGTGGGTCGCGCCCCCCCCCCCACCAGGCGCAGGACAATAGGGGGTGCGTGGCCGAGGACGTTGCCCCCCAAGGCCCCCTCCTCTTTGGACATATTCCCCCCAATCTTGTCAATAGTTTTTGTTCTACCACTGTTTTGTACCTGCCCCCCCATGTACGTAGTTCCCCCCTTCTTCTGTTAATAATTAATACAGGTTGCACAGTTCTGTTTAAAAAAAAATTCCATTTATTGCACAGAAGTGTGGGGGGGGTATGTGTGCTCTCGGGTTCTCTGTAGTGTGGGCGTGGGGGCAGGGAGTGTTGCGGAGGATGGGGGGGTGCAGTGGGTAGCTCACCACCAGCTGGCCCTGCCAGCGTTCACCCCGCAGCCTGGTCAAAATGGGCCCCCAGGGCCTCCTGGACCCGGATCCCCTCAGGGTCAACCTGGCGACTGGGGGCAGCGGGTGGCTGGATGTTGGCCCTGCCAGCCTCCACAGCCCAGCCCTGGAAGAAGGCCTCTCCCTTGCTCTCCAACAGGTTGTGGAGTGCACTGCACGCACCTACAACCTGGGGGATGTTGGTGAGCCCTGCATCCAGGCGGGTGAGGAGACACCTCCAGTGCCCTTTGAGGCTGCCGAAAGTGCACTCGACCGCCTGGTGCGCATGGTTTAAGTGCGTGTTGAACTGCTCCTGGCTGGCTGTGACATGGCCCGTGTAGGGGTGCATGAGCCAGGGCCGGAGGGGGTACGCCGCGTCTGCGATGAGGCAGAGGGGCATGGTGGTGTCCCCCACAGGGATCTACCGCTGGGGGATGTAGGTCCCCGCCTCCAGCCAGCGGCACAGGCCCAAATTTCTGAACACCCGGGCGTCATGGTTGCTGCCAGGCCAGCCAACATAAATGTCCAAGAGGCGGCCCTGGCTGTCTACCAAGGCCTGGAGGACCACGAAATGGTATCCCTTCCTATTCAGAAAGCGTCTTCCACTGTGCTCCGGGGCACGGATGGGGATATGGGTCCCATCCAGAGCCCCAAAGCAATTTGGGAAGCCCAGGCTGGCAAACCCCGCGATGGCAGCATCCGGGTACCCAAGCCGCATGAGCCTGTGGAGGAGCAGTGCATTGATTGCGCGGACGACCTGCAGGGGAAGGACATGAGAGAGCACCAGTGAGGGGTGTGCAGGGTGTGTCTGGCCCTCCCCACAGGGCTCCCCCCATCCCCACAGGGTTCCCCCCATCCCTCTGGGTCCTCTTACCTCCATGAGGACAGCTCCGACGGTGGCCTTGCCCACGCCGAACTGCTGCCCCACGGATCGGTAGCTGTCTGGAGTGGCCAGCTTCCAGACAGCAATGCCGACCCGTTTCTCTACAGTGAGGGCACGTCGCATGGGGGTGTCCTGGTGCCGTAAGGCAGGGGTGAGCCACTGGCAGAGCTCCAGGAATGTCTGCCGGCTCATCCGGAAGTTCCGGAGCCAGTGGTCATTGTCCCACTCGCCGAGCACCAGCCGCTCCCACCAGTCCATGCTCGTGGGGTATCTTCACAGCCGGTGGCATGTGCAGCGTGGGGTGGGGGTCTGGGAGGGCAGCAAGGTCTGGGGCTGCTTCCTCATCCCCTGGGGGGCAGCTCATCTTCCTCAAATAAAAGATGGTCAGCTGCCTCCTGCATGGCACTGAGCAGGGCAGCCACTGGTCCTCCAGGGGCGGGTGTGGGGGCCTCTGGCTGCTGCTGCTGGGGGTCCATGGTGATTCACAGGGTGTGTGTGCTTGTGGCTCTGCAGACCGCATGCTGTGCAGGCTGAGTGTGTCTGGGAGGGGCCCATTAAGGAAGCGACTTGCTGTTGCCCTGGAAGTGCTAGTCCGCCCTGTGACCCTGTCTGCAGCTGTTCCTGGCACCCTTATTTTGATTTGGGCCGCTTTTATGTGTAGATGCTCCCCTGCAGCGCCTATTTTGATGTAGTGCTGTCCAACGTTGACGTTGAACGTCGACGGCACCAGCCCTGGAGGACGTGTGGACGCTATTCGTCGAAATAGCTTATTTCGATTTTGCTACATCGAAATAAGCTATGTCGATGTAGCATCCCAGTGTAGACGTAGCTATAGTGTCTCATTGGACACTGCATTAAGCTAAATCCCACAGAAAATTCCCTTTTCTATGTTCAGTTTAGCATGAACCTGACCAGTGCTTATATTTTAGTTCAGAAAGTGCTCTTTTTATTGTTTTATGTAAGATTTCTATTGTTTTTCTTTTCAACAGGGAAGTGAGAAAAATACAGTTAGGAATGGATGGAAATAAAGGTTTGTACAAATAACTTACATACATACATCACCACCATAAAACAGAGAAAAAAAAACAACCCTTGTTATTTGCGGCATTCCTTACTTGTTTTAAACAAAAAAGAATCACTGAAAGATATTTAGCCCCCCCCCACCCCTTAATGGTTTTAACATCATATAATATAGAACAGGCACTACAAGCTGCCAATAAAAAGCCGTATCTGTTCTGGTAACATTTTAATTAACAGTGAATGGTCATTCTAAATAAGAACATACAAATGACTCTTGCACAGTGGTCACAGAAATACTCATTTTTTTAAGAATGTGACAACAGGTACACTTTGAAATGCTTTTCATCTTTAGATTGACTTTGCCTTCAAGTTTTTATTAAGGTGAGAAAGATCAAATAGTCTACATTGCTGTTTTTCAAACACAAACTATGCATAAAATGCATGTCTAAATCCCTCTGGCTGTGTCTACAGGGGCTCTTTCAAAAGATCCCGCGGAGCGTGTACACACAAAAAGCGTTCTTTCAAAAGTAAATCAAAAGAATGTGGGGCTCCTTTTGAAAGCAGTCTTTCACTCCTGCTTCAGGAAGAACACCTTCTTTCAAGATCTTCTTTCAAAAGAAAACTTGTAGACGCGCGTCGGGGCCCTTTTTGCAAAAGAGCAGTCCTCTTGGCACCTGATTTTTTTCAATCCCTAGCCCATTCTTTGGAAAGAGCAGGGGCTGTGTGGATGCTCTCTTTTGAAAGAGCAGATCACTCTTTTGATTTGTGATTTTGTGTGTGTGTGTGCGTGCGTGCGTGCGCATTCTTTCAAAAGAAGTTCTTTCAGAAGAGATCTCCTGGAAGGGCTTCTTTTCAAAGATCTCTGTAGTGTAGATGTAGCCTATGTGTTTTAGAACAGACATTTTCTGTTTAATTCATGAGTCTGTGCTTCTGTCATTTTACTAAATTTGTACTTCCTTTTACTAGACTATGAATCCCTTTCCGTGTATGAGTCCTTCTGTGTATCAGAGCTAAGCAGCAAAAACTATTTCTGAAGATCTGAAGAAGTGGGCCCGTCCCACCTAATAAATTATTTTATTAGTCTTTAAAGCACTACAGGACTGCTTTTTGGATTTGTGAAGATACAGACTAACACAGCTATCAAAACAAAAAGCAGTCAAGTTAATCTAATTCTTAATCTAATTCTTGACCCCCCCCACCCCTCCACTCTCCGATTTGCTCACCTTGATCATTTTTTTCTGATTTGTCCTCCTTGCTTACTGTTTTTGGTTCTCTGTGCCTTAAACATTGAGTCTGTTCTGGTCTGGCTATGGTCTGAAGAAGTGGGTCTGTCCCACGAAAGCTCACCTAATAAACTCTTTGCTAGTCTTTAAAGTGCTACTTGACTGCTTTTTGTTTTGATCGTGTACAGACTAGCACGGCTCCCTCCCTGTTACTATTTAACACAGCTATCTTTCTGTGACTATCTCATAAAAGCAACAGACCATCATCAGGCTCCTTTGTATCCGATGCCTTTGGGTACAAGTCCATTTTTGAAAAATGAGCTGCACTACACTTGTTACAAGAAAGATTTGAACATTCTGAAGCCTGTAGAGTCCAATTTACTATTTTTATTGGGCTCTTACTGTTGTAAGTAGGGGAAAAACACTACAAAATATTCATGATCAGTATTTCCATGGCTCAAAGCCTTTTGAAAAATTACCACAACTCTTCAGCTGACATCGTCAGCGGTTATGAAGAACTAACAACAGTAATGCTGATAATGCAAGACTTTCTAATGGCACCGTATACACCATGACTTCAGGGCACTGTAATTGAAATTGGCTCTTCCAATGAGAGGATGCACTGGATGTGATACTGCCAATGGTAATAACTTTGGGTTCAGTATGAAAGATTTTAAACAAACATGGATCCACAAGATAATTACATTCAAATGAAAACAGAAAACAAAGGAAAGACCTGAATGCATGTGCTTTAAACAGGCAATGGAGTGAAGCCTATAGTTTTTAATATTGATATAGTAGAACCTCAGCATTACAAACACCTTGGGATTGGAGACTGTTTGTATCTATGAAATTTATGTAACTCTGAAGAAACCATTATGGTTTTTCTTTCAAAAAGTTACAACCGAATATAAACTTTAATACTGCTTTCAAACTTCACTATACAGAAGAAAAAAATGCTGCTTTGACCATCTTTTTTGAAACAAAACAAGAACAGAAACAGTTTCCTCATCTGCCAATTTAAAAAACTAATCTTTTAAAAGTAGTTTATGTTTATAACAGTACAGTACTGTTGGTATTTGTTTGGTTTTGTCTCTGCTGCCTGATTGCACATGTTTGGTTCCAAATGAGGTGTATGGTTGGCCAGTCAGTTTGCTACCCTGGTGCACATAACTCTGAGGTTCTAATGTAATCCATTCTTAGTGCCTGAAATTTAAATTTTATATATAGTAATACAATGTACCATAAAGTACTTAGGAACATAACTTGCAGCCCCAGACAAAATGGATTACTTTCCAAAATATATGCAACAGCTCAACTGAAGGGATGGGCTTGATGCAGAAATTCCTGCTCAAGCTTCCATGGCTATGTGTTATGCAGAAAGTCAGACAAGATGATTATAATGGTCTCTCTGGCATTAAAAAAACAAAACAAAACAAAACAAAAAAACGCTGAATCTGTGAGCACCTATTACAACTAAAATTGGGTGGCATAATGATAATTGATGAAAAACCACTCAACATCCCAAATTGCGTTCGTATTAAATGAGAGACAATCCCTCGTACATTACACATAAATTAAATGTGAAGAATTACATGATGCTATGATATGGTACAGAGATATTTTAATCATGAATGTGGCATGGTGGAATGTCCCCCCCAAAAAAGTTCCAATAGACTATGCTGTGGAATAATGGATTCAGTAAAATACCTTTTAGAATACTGGAAATCCTTTTAGAAATAATATAAGTAATAATACTCCATGTATGCTCAGACTTCTTTAGTTAAAATGAGTAGCTGTCCAGTCCTCAGAGAAAAACAAAAACTAGAATAAGGACATTTATAAAACCTCTACAATTTATTGAAAATTACTTTGCTGTAGAAATATCAGGTTTCCAAAGAACCAGGTGCTGAATATCTCCTTGATAATGAGTTACCCCTTTTCTACTCTTTTAGTGGAATAAAGTTCCCATTTTTAGCCTTCACAGAACATAAGAAACAAAGTACTTTAACTCTGTCAATGGAACAAGACTGAATATGGCCAACTCATTTTTTTTTTTCAGGAGAAAGGTGAAAGTAGGGAGGGCAAAAAGGCACTGTTATACTGGTAGATTCTTTTAAAAATGTGTAGTTTTCAAGCTCTACAGAAGTTTGTAACACCAAAGCAACCCCAGGGGACAATGATTAGTGGTCAGGATGCAGGTGATACAGTCAGAAGTTCATGAAAAATATAGTTTATAACAGACTATTTTATTTAAATTATTTTATTCTGAGTTACATATACATACAATTTGAAAAGAATTTCTCATATGCTCTAGTTTGTAGATTATGTGAACGACATATACAGATACACTATGCTCCGCATGCTATAGACTGTTAATTAACATATCTAGACTGAGTACGTTCACATAGCACAATGTACAAATGATTCTGGTTGCTGCTTTTTCCTAGTTCTGTTAATCTGAATTTATATCTAGATGCTGTTCTTGTTTCTAGCTATCCATGAACTTCATTACAAAATAAGGAACTGGAAATGACTATTTCCTAGAGTGTAATATTCTTAACAGAGTAGACCTAATGAAAGAAAATGAAAAAATTTGATAAGAAGTTGACACTTGGTCCTAGCTCATTAGCCGTTTGCCCTTTCTAGGATTTAGAGGTATGCTGTTAGAATATGTTATTGACCATACTCTAAAAATCTAGTATAGAGAAAATAATGTATCAAATGTTGTCATTTAAGGGGATGTTTAGGCTTTAACTTAACAAACTGGTGCATGTTAGTAAATATATACACACACATATGCACACACATTTCCTTGCCTACATTAGACTTTAAATGTGTTCGCTAGAGTGTGGTAGTTAACATCTTCTGATAGCATGCCTTTAAATCACAGTCAAGGCATTTGCAGAGTTATGCTATAAATAGTGCTGCACAAAGAATTAATGAATAAGTGAACCTGAAAAGCCTGGAGTTCAATTTAAATGAATCCAATCCTCCATGCACTAGAAAGCTGGGGCAGAAGTCTTGCAAAAATCCCAGATATTCTTTCATGAGATTTCTCAGGCTATGCGTAGATTGCAGGGTTTTGTCAACAAACAGATGAGCTCACAGCTGGAGAGTATGTTGGAGGGTGTATAAGGACCTCCAGTGGGACTATGCCACCACCCTCTGGGCCATCCAGGGCACAATGGACAACTGGCTCATGGCTGACATGGGGTGGTGGTCATAATTCTGGGACCAGCTCATGTCCTGCTTTGACGCTGTCACCAGCACCTAGAAGGACATGCTGTCCCAGCCAGTCACGGCTGCACCCACTGCCCTGCATCCAGCAGCTCTCCCACACAGCATCCTGAACCCCTGCCTGATCCCCTGGGTGATGAGCATGTCCCCTCCTCCTGGCCCCCAATTTTTTAAAAGTACAGGAAAGCAAAAATGTGAGTGTGCTACACAAAAAGTTGTTGCCTTCTTATTTAATACTTAATAAAAACCAGAAAGACACAGAAAAAAACCCCTGATGTTTAATGTATACATGTTTGTTAGTAGAAACAACTTATTTGGGACTTATTTGGGACTAATAGAGTTCCCCCCCCCCAGAAAAAAATTAAATGTTTATATTGGAGACCTCAGTTAAAGAATGAAATACCTATCGCCCCACAGAGTATTCCTTCTGGGTAATCAGGAAGTGCCACACATTGTTTCTTCAATAAAAAACAGAAAATTAAACATACAAATCAGTTGAGCTGTCAGCATTTTGGAAATAGAGTGGTAGTCACATCTGTCAAACCTATGGATTGAAAATCAGAATGTTTTGAGAAGTGGGTCTGTCCCATGAAAGTTCATCACCTAATAAATAATGGGGATATTCTTCAAGGTGCTACAGGACCTTTTTTTTTTTTCGAAGAAACAGACTAACACTCTAAACACTAACACCCTCTCAGAAAATATGTTTCAGGTTTGAAGGAAATATTTTATATGTTCTCTAATGATAGTGTTTAAAGGTGCCAATGAAGTTCAAGTTTTACATGCAATACTTTATACAAATACCAGATCAGTGTATGTTGGTAATCTGTATCCATTTGCAATACATGCATGTGAAAAGTGGTTTGACTTTGGTCTTAGACTGAAATGTGCATAACCTAAATATTTTCAAATTTCAGAGGAAACACATGCCAAGGTTCCAGATGTAATATTCTGGCTCCAATCCACCTTAGCAAATTGGTTTCAAGTTGAAGAATCCTAAACTAGGAAGGCCCTATTTTCTATTTCCATTCTATATGTTTTCAACTAGAGATAGCAGAAATGTCTTCAATAGTTGAAACCTAATCATAGTTTCTATTCTTCTGAGCATTATGCCTTTGGGGCCACATCTTGTGAAATGTCAGAGCCATTGACTGTGGCACTTTATAGGCTACAAATATTTCAGAGCAAAAGCTTTCGTGGGCAAAGACCCGCTTTAACATAACATTGACTATAATCGTGGACCACAGTGCTGATCTGGTCGCAAATCTGAACTTTAACATAAGTCCTGTACCCAAATTCGAAAAGACTCTCCCTTCCATTTCTACTTTTACCTTAGTGCTGGAAGGGAAGTCAGAGGCCCATTTCATAAGTAAATGCCAAAGGAGTAATATGTATAACATTAGAAGGCGAATGTCCAAAAGAAGGCAAACGCTAATAAAAGCAAGTAATTTTCTTTGTCCTACTTGCTTCAGTAATACAGCCAATAAAATTATTTTTTCAATCTTTCTTCATAAAGTATGTATTCAAGTGAATCAGCAGTTGTAAACAAACTCTGCTCAGGGTTCATTCTACCAACTTATGATAAACCATTGTGTGCATTCAAATTCATATCTCTGGTAAAATTCCCCTAATGAAATGTTGTAAAACTCACAAACCAGCAGCAAAATTAACCCCCCGAGAATTTGCGTTGCTTTATTTTTCTCAATACAATTTTAAATATTCAAAATGTATGGGTCATAAATGTATGCTTAGGGCAACATTTTCTCATAAATTCATTTGTGCATTTTAAATACATTTTAAAACTAAATAATGCCCATCTAACCCTCCAAATACAGTCAAACAGCAGCGGCAATGATGAGAAAAGGTCTAGATAATTCTATCCTAAAACCGTTAATTGTCATATGTTTTCAGGCTAAAATAATGCCTCAAGCAGGAAAAGGAATGTGTTTAAATGCCTGAAGCTGTTCACATAATAGTTCAGATTTCTATGGCAATCCCACTCAGACACATTCACTTACAACCACAAGACAAAACTACTTAACATTTTTAAGTGAAAAAAGGAGAAGCCATAGCTCAGATTTTAAAAGTATTCAGGCTCCTAACTCCCTCTGGATTGACAAGGTACAAGTGTTTAAAGGTACTGATGCACTTATGTGACTAACAATATTGCTCAGTCTGGCACAGTTATGTGATTCATTTTCAATTAGCTGTTGCAGTCTCACACTTGGGGAACGTGGCTCTTGGTTCCCGAGCTTTGGGATCTTCTAAAGAAACAGTCCCCTCTCCCACCACCAAATATTTGGGCTATGTATACATGGCATGCTGCTGCCAACAGGGTCATGCAAATGTGGGCATCCGACAATGCAAATGAGGTGCTCATTTACAAATCACGTGCCTCATTTGTATACTCTCGCATGATCGCTGTACCGGCAGATGCTTCTGTTGCCACAAAACAAGCCATGTAGATGGGGTTCCATCAACCAAAATCCCCCTTGTTGACAACCCCATTTCCCTGACAAAAATGACGTGGAACAGACATAATTGTTTCATCAAGAGAAATAACTAACACTGTATCTTCCTGGTCAGCACATATCATGAAGAATCTCTGGAGTATTGTGTGCCTGTCCTTTTAGGCCTGAGGTTTATAGCTCAATATACCTGACAATTATAAGGGAATCTAAAGCATAACAGAGAATGGGTCTGTGCCTCTACTGAGGAAGATAGAGGCACATGAAACACAAAACGTAAATAGATAAACTTGGGCAGGGTTACTTGGCAGGTTGCACACAATTCCCCAGAATTAAGATGGCCCAGGAATCCAAGCTGGCTTACCTAACAGCAGCAGCAGCAAGTTGAAAGAAGGTTTTTGACTAAGAACCACAAAGATGCTTTGGATACACAATGAAGTTCCGTACCTCCACAGCAGATTGTGAGAATAAAGCAGCACTGGGGAATTGCACAGGCTCTTAAAATCTTGGCCTGAATGTTTGGTGCCTAAGTGACAAGATTATATCTTACAAGTAAGCACACTCAGAGGCCAACAAAAAAAGAAAAAAAGCATGATTTGATATTACTTAGTTCAAATAACATAGTTCCAGGGCTTGAATATAATTTTAACATAAGAATCCCTTAAAATGCCACTTACAGTTCTGGAAATTACAACTAAAAATACTATGTTAGCAATAATAATTCCTAAAATCACCTTCTGGAATTCGATTGTTTTTTATCTGAATTTGAGGAAGCTATCTAATATGTTATGCCAACATGGTACAGACAGATGGGTATAATTAACGCTTGTTATTTACATTTATTTTTAAAAAACAATTAACTAGGTGCATGCCTCATCAATGGTAATGGGAGTTACACTGAGACAGTATGTTGAGTACCATGCCATAAAATATTGGTCCTATGCAAGTTAGATCTAACCAGACGGCTTGGGCTGAAATAAAAACCCTGCAGATAAATAAGGTTAGGTATTCATGTTGCTTTGATAATTCTAAGTCAATGATGTCACATATATTGGCTACAGAATGAATTCTCTGAGCATGTTCAATTCTCTATTATTTGCAGGTGATAGGATGTAAGATTCTAACTTTGTGTTCTGTAGACATCAAAGATTAAATGAAACTTTGGCCAGATTGTAGGCGAAGAACTCTATGGTGTTCTTTTACTACGTTCCTCTTTTCTTTCCAATACTCATAGGTATGTCCTCAGCTGACTCAGTTTATGGGACATGCCATAAGGAGCTCATCAGCCCAGAATAAGCTTGTGACTCAGAGAGAAGCTATGCACCAAGAAAATCCTCACACAGTGTACTTTCAAAACACATGACCTCATTCTTCCCTAGTACTAGTCAAAGGGAAACAAAACCAAACCAAAGATTTTGTGGAGTGAAATATGAAACCAGTGACTGCTATTTCACTTGCAAGAATGAAAAGCAAATTGCAAATCTATAAATGAAAAAGTGTGCCTGTTCACTCAACAAAAGAATTACTCCATTATCCCTTCATCACAAAAGCTGTAGTGCCATTTGGTTAATATATGGAGAACTGACTTTCCACATTACATTAGTCCAAATTTTGCCACATTGTGAGGTATTGCTAGAAACCATGCCTGTGTTTTAGTGGGTTGAAAAATAAATACGCCCGTGCTTTTCATCTGTTTAGTTCCTCAGGCAAACTCTCATTAAAACTGTGCACAGCTCATCATTTCACTTCACCAGAGGTCACACAACCATCATCTTCAAGATTAAATTTGTGTGGATTTTGACCCACTATGTTACAGTTTCAGAACAGCCCCCGACACATGTCAAAAAACAGTGAAAAAGCATAACTTCGCTTCATTTTTTCACAATTTCCCAGGTATCACTATAAATTATTCTGTAGAAAATATTCAAAAGTGCATGGTGTTTTCAAACGCAAATGAAAGGTCTTTAACTCAAAGTCAAACCATATGCAAAATATCAGGGGATTATCTGATCCATACGGAGAGTTGTGAACATTTCAACAGAATATCAGCGTAAGGTTACAGACTTTTGCCACACAGATCCCATAGAGAGCAAGATGCAAAAGATGGTTGCCACGTGGATTTCACACTAATTATCCTTTCCTTTCTATTTCCCCCACTGCCACCCTCCAGCATTGCCCATGTCAATTTTCAGGTCTACATTTTTCAGTGCCATTGCTAAACTTTAATGCAGAAGAAATTCTTATTCCGGCGGTTCTGCTTGGGTGTCAGAGTGACAGCCAGGGGTAAGTGCAAGAGGGTTACACCACTGTTGAGAGTTCATCCATCAAAACTAGTTTGAAACTGAGGAGGTCAGCTTATCCTACTTTATAATGATAAATGAGGTGATCAAAGAAACATAGAAGTACTCTACATTTATTCATCTAAATAATTACAAACTGCATTTAGCTGCACAGTGACAACTATCTTAAAGGACTACTGTGAGGTTCACCAATACCTTCCACTAGGTGGTCTTCCAATACATCTGGAGCAGATGTTTACTCAACTTTTTGAGGGATTTTTTTGGCAGACCCTTATAAAATAGCAGGTTGTCTGCTTTTTAAACAAATGCACACACTATGTCACAAGTAAGAAAGTAGCAACCATACTGACATACTGCATATATTAAGGCTATGTCTACACTTGCCCCCTTCTTTGAAGAGGCCATGGTAATCAGGGTGATGGGAGATTATTAATGAAGTTCTGCAATGCATACTGATCAACATTTTGGGGAGTAAAGGTACTTTGAAGTAGCAAGGGCACTTTGAAGTGCCCGCAGCTACACGGTATGCTGGCACTGCAAAGTTTGACACTTTGAAGTTGCCGTGGGGGAGACTTAGACTAATGAAGTGCTGCATATGCACCACAGCACTTCATTAGTAATCTCCCATCACCCTGATCACCATGTCCCCTTCAAAGAACGGGGCAAGTGTAGACATAGCCTATGAGAAACTAGAAGGCAGTATTCTGGACAGAAAATGTACTATACCTGCAAGATATGTCAGTGTGAATAATTTGTTGGCTGCTGGCTAGAATATGTTTTGAAGTTCATTTTGTTTTATCACATTATTCACACTTTATTCTGGAACAAGAAGTTCTCTTCTTATATGACTACATTCTAGTGGAACAAATGAGCTCAAGCCTATGATTAATTCCCTAACATAGTCGAGATACTATAGCTTTATTCAGTTTTTAAAAACTGCTTTATTCATTCACTAACTTCAGTGTGACTCCATTGTGTCAACTACTGAGAACTATCATTGTGAAATGTTAATTCTGCTCTCACAGAGGCAAATTTTTTTCCCCTCCAATGAGTGTGAATTTCTTGATAAGTAGAAGTGGCCAGTACAGACAGACTGTCTCTGTAACAAATTCAGAAAGCACGCTCCCAGAAATATTTTCAGGAAGTTCACCGCTCTAAATATTCCTCTTTGGTTCTGTTTCCCTGATGTAATACAAAAGATCAAGACAAACTGCCTTCTTTACTTCCTGATCAGGAACTTCAAGGGATGGGAGAACTCCAACTCTCACTAGGGGCCCCTGAAAAGCTAAAGTCATTGCAAGGGCTCAAAGGTTTGTAAAAGACTGCTTAAATCTCATTCAAATCCAGCACTCATCTTCTGGGCCTACATATTTTAATTACAGTGAAATAACAGAAGAGAGTAAAGGCATTTGGGGATATAGTTTGCATGAGCACTAGGATACCAAAGGAACATGTTTTGTACTGATGAACAGGTATACTTTTTCCTCCCACACTCAAAAAAAAAAAAAAGGGATGACCTTTCTTGCATTTAAAATTATAAGTAACCCCAGACTTGCCCCTAAGAAACATGGTTTTAAGGTAACTTGAGGTCTTGAAACAAGTGCCATTCAACCCTTCCAGATTACTGTTCCCTTTTCAGGAGTCAAATTTGTTTTGCATACCCCCAAGTTACACCTCACTGAAAAAACTGCCTACTTACAAAAACATGCAAAAACATCACAGAAAACTACTACTGAGAACTTGCTGACTTTCTACTATATTATTATCAAATTAATGAATTGGATTAGAAATCTAGGGATTACATTTCAGGATAAGGCATATGAAGCAGTAGAAACAAGTCATTGTCTGAATGAACTTTTAGATTGTATTGACTTTTCCTGTGTTTTTGTTTTTATGTAGCCTGTTGTAAAACTAGGCAAATGTCTAGATGAGTTGATGTACCCTGTGGAAGATCTCGGTGTAACCAGTAGCATACTCATACCCCTGATTGAGAAACACTGTTATATACCACTCACTTGTATTTTTAATTCTCTTTAAAAGTGAGGCACACAAAATCTTTCTAAAAGGAGCAACTACATTCCTGAAGAGTAACTACAGAAATCTGAGAGACGCAACAAGACATGAAGAAACTATCTCACCACGAGTTAGTATTATAAATAAAGTGAGGTTGTATAAAAATGAAATAAGCATGGCTGCTCCTTATAGGATTCAGAATGATCTTTATTGACCCAGGCAATGGTGAACTAACGCAGTTAAACTGAATTGGACATCATTGTTGAGAACCATGTTAATCCATAATCCAGTCTACCACTTAAACATTCAAGTGTGTGAAGGAGAAATATGATTTCAAATCAAACTGCTTATGAGACTCATAGAAGACAATAACATTTCATGTTTGGAAAAGAAAAATCCAACCACATCAAATGACAATATTTTTGATGTAATCCCTACGTTAAAAAATTATTTGATACTACCTATCCCATACCACACAATTTTTATTGCAGAAACCAAACAAAAACATTCTGTTCTAGACCTGGAAGAAAAGCACGGAAAAAGGTTTTTGACTTTAAACTTTAGAAACCCGTCTATTGTGTATATCACAATACTTCCTTTATTTCAGGCCTGATCCAGATCTAAAACTTACACTGACCTAGCTACATTGTGCAAGGCAGCAAAAAATTTCTCAGTGTGAGCTGTAGTTAAATTGTCCTAACCCCTATCACATAGACAGCTAGGTAGATAGGCATATGATAGCTCTGTTAAATCTAACACGCTCAAAATAGTGTACTGAAGCATAGATGCTTCTCACATCAATGGAAAGGATGTTTTCGTTGTAATTAATCCTAGTTTCTACCAAATTCAGGTTTTTACTAAAAAAGACACCAGAATTAATGACAGGCCAATCTTAAAAAGGTTTGGAAGTTTGCTTTCCACTTCAAAAGGACCCTGAATTCAGCTGTTCGTCCAAAACTTGGCAATCTCAAAGCTCCTTCATTTCCAAGGCCCTTTCTTTCCCTCATCAGCACTTCTCTTTATGCTAGTACACTAAAAACACCAGTATGGATGGGATTTGCATGCGAAGCAACTCAGGCTAGCCACCTGAGCAGGCACCCAGGCAGTCTGGGTGGGTTTGTATTCAAACAGCTAGCCCACACTGCCCTGGAGGCTACCAATATCTATGCTGCTAATTTTAGTGCACTGACTTCAGCGGAGAACTTGACCTGGGAAGCCTGCACCCCACTGCAAAAGAACTTAACCTCCCTTCACGGCCTTGGAGAAATGTTAGGCTCCTTAGAAAAAGAAAACACAGACAACAAATTTAGCATGGCAACATAGCTATAGAGAGTTCCAGTGGCTGGGGACAAAGAGAGATAAACGTAGGAGATGAAGCTAGACTGCACCTGAACTCCAGGATCCTGTGCAGAGGAATGGGCCTCCATTCTGTCCTACTCTACTGCTCTCTTCCCCACACCACTAGAGGAGGTTGCAACAAGAGCTGCCGATGACTGCAGGGGGCAGTTGAAGCCACATGGATTCTTGGCACTACCTCCAGAGATACCCCTACTCTTGGAAATTTTAATTATCATGCACAGTGATTGGTTAGCTTTGGGAAGAGTTTGCAGGTTGACTCTGAGCCTGAATCAATGCACAGGAAAAGGGGGTGGTGGTGGGTATCATGGCAGAAATGGCAGATGAATTTGGAAACTATGTAATATATTAAAGAACTATGCTGGACTTAACCACATCTGGAAAGAGGAAGGACTAAAAAAAAAAAAAGAAAACAAGAGGAGGCGTGGATAATATAAATAACAACAACCCCTGTAACTAGCCATATGTCTCCCAAAAATTATTGCACATGTTCTCGCTTGTATGTGGTTTTGTCTACTTTGTCTTGGTTACTGCATCTTCTTACATGTTTGTACACCTCCTAGCACATTTGGGGCACTACTGCAATACATATAAGTAAATAAGAAACAGTAAATAAAAATATCATCTTGAAGAGAGAAGGCAGGAGAGGTAATATCTTTTATTAGACCAACTACTGTTGACTGCCAAAAGTCAGAAGTAAGCTTGAAAACGTGTGTCACACACAGAATTTGATAAAAAAAGAGATCTTTTGGGGCATGCAGTGTGGTTTATTGACTTTAATGGCTTTCATAGGAGTCATGTTATTTATTATTTAAAAGGTGATATGTGTTTGAACTCTACTAACACACTGCTCATTAATGACACAGTAAAATGTTTGTAACAGGTGAAATTATGGATGTTGTCAGATATCATGTCCTGGATATTTAAGTAAACAAAGGTACACAAAACAGGATTTTTCTATATTAAGTGGAAGGCTTCCTTCAGGTGGACCAATGGTTAACCCTCTCACAATCAAGGGGAAAGTGTGACCCTAGGAGCATCCAAATGCCAGAGGGCAAGGGACTCATTGGTGACAGGCAATGAGCTTCAGTTGCCCCTGATCAAATTCACTGTGATCATAATTTGTACCTAAGAAGTGTCACACACTGGAAGACTAACAATTCCCTGATTGTTAATATTCTTTCACAATGTTTGTATGCTGTGTACGTATGAAGACCTCTAGATATGTACCAGAATTATTATTAAAATGTTTTAATTCAGGCATTTCAAGGGAAGTTGGTAAATGAGTCAGCTCTAGTCAAAGGAATATGCAATTGCTTCTCTGACCAGCCAAGTCATCAGAGAGAGACAATGAAGTTCAATTTACATATTGAATAAACAAACCTATCAATCTAATGAGAGGGGAAGGAGACAATTTCCAGTGGGGAAGAGAAACTTTATCTGAACTATAAAGACACGTCTGAACCTGAAGTGATAACCAATTGAATCAACTGATTGCATACAATATTACTGTTTTATAATAATTTATTAAGTGAGATGCTTTAGAAAAGTCTATGACACATTTGTGATTAATATCATTGTAAAATGTATATGTGTTAAGGGTATGCAAGGAATTATGGATATTCACTTCTATTAGATTACAGTCTGTGTCCAAAGGAAGAAACAGTGTCTCTCAGATAGGAGAGTGTCATAAATACTTACCTGTCTCCAATGCAAATTAAGCATTGTGAAATCAAAACAGTGGAAACCCATTTAGACACAGAGGGAAGGAAAGCCCAAAGGAAGAGGGGAAACAGCATGAGGTCATTCTACCTCTTGAAACAAACTCATTGAACTTTGGAAGATGTAACCAACAAAAGAAGCCACCTTTGACATCCATCACTAAACAGACCTAAGAGGACAGAGCTCTTCAAGGCTGGGAAAGATGAATCCTTGAACTGGAAACTGAATATAGGAGAGAAATCTGCTCAGGCAATGTTTTCTCATCTAGGAAGACAAGGGGAAACTTTGGTAAAAGGTCCTGATCAAGGAAACATCCTACATGGCTGGGAAGAGTGAGAGAAACCACCTTGAACAAACTATGTACCCTCTGAAATGAAAGTTTACATTGTTAAATGTGTGCTTTAACTTTTATTTGCTCATAACCAGCTGTATATTTGTTTCTTTCACTTATACTATGTCTTATTATTAAGAAATTTGTTTTATTTTTACTACAAACCAAATCATTGCTATGTTTGAAGAAAAGGGTATATGTGCTCCATTTAAATTATAGGCTGTAAAGTGCTTTTGTTTTTTAAAATGAGCAGTGAATTTTATAATTTCTCTGAGCTCTCCAGGTAAGTACTGGCCACTTCTGAGTACACAGTCAGGGGGGCAATTCACATCTGGGAGTGTACTGTGATCTCCTTTTGTTTCTAACCAAAGGTGGTGGCATCCAGAGTGAGGGTCTTGGGGACACACACAGGCTGTAAGATCAGAACTGCAGAACCAAGCCTGGCTGCACAGCACACGGACATTTAGGGTGTGACCTACATACTTGTTGCTGACAAGCAAAATATTACATGAGCAAAAACATGGTGAGGCATCAGAGGACAACCCTTTACCGGTCTGGATTGCACCTCAAAGTGTGACAATGGTCTTGTGACTTGAGACACATGAGTGGGGCAGCATAGCTGAATCCTGCAGGAGAAGGGATGAGGGAAAAGCAGGCTCTGAATCTGGCACCCTACATTAAATTACAAGAGATATTAACGAATGAGCACTTATGCTATCCTCATCACACATACAGTCCTCTTTTCTCTCTCCATCCTTTCATCAGTCTACATTACAGCATAATTCTGCATCTCTTACGTATTCGTTGGGAGTTACCACCCAGCTAGACATTCATGTCTAAGACTATTGTTCTGTCAAATCCATTCTGTCAATTCTTTGTGTGGCAATGATGCCTGAAATGAGATACATATTACTTAATCATTAGACTTCTGCAAAACATGTTCAAACAAATATGCCAGGCTTGATGATACCTTATTATCGTCAATGAAACAGAGACAGCCTAATGGTGCCATATATGTACTTCTCAGCAGTAAATGCAAGTGAAATGTTATCTGTTTCAAACTCAGACAGCTCCTTAGTCTCAGTTAGTCAATTTAGCTAAAGATGACATGCTAAAATGAGGGCATTTATTACTAAGTGGCATTAAGAAGGGGGATATTTACCCTACCACTGAAATGCTTACAGCAATGCATGGAGAAATCACCTAATGTGTGCTGGCAGTAAATTTATGACATTGGAGACAAGGCTAACATCTCCCCCCCCACCCACTGTTTGTGGTCTGACTTTGCAAACTGCAAACCCTAAGGAGCAAGTTTGATATAATACAGCTAATGAGAATAAGTGAGGACACTGCAGTATTCTTAAAGGGTTACATTGCTGAGTGTTTGACTCTCTAATTTCCCTGTACAAACAGTGCACTGAAAAACGGCAAAATCCATTTGGCTGATCTGTGCTACAAATTAAATCCTTGATTAAATTTTGGCAATTACTTCTTTGGGCCTTTTTCATTTAAACATTTTTAATTCATTTGAATAAGCTTCTTAATCATGATTCTGGCAAGCCATTGTATAGTAAGACAGACCAATAAATACTGTAAGACAGCTAGACAAATAGGAAGACAAACAGACTCTGAAAAAGGAACAGGATTTCTTTTTTATCGCAAATGAATATTGTTTATTTCCATCTTTGGTAAAAACGACATTGCATTTTACTCTATGGATTGAAATTACTTTCCTCATGCATTGACACCTTCCTTTGAGGGTGACAAAAGCTAACGAAGAGTCAACGTAAGGATTCAAAACCTCTTAGTAGGAAGGTGAAAGGAAGACTGAATCATCCTTGACACATAAGTCTAAATACAGGGTTTTACTTCTCAACTGGCAGAGAAAAAAGGAGCCATGACTCATGACCGAGTTCCATTTGATCATCCCCAAAAGGAAAGGTAACATTATTCCACTTTTCATTATAGTGTATTTTACACGTACTCCGCAAGACACATTTTTTCCATTCATTTCAAAAGAGAGTTGGGACCAAATCCTGATTCCTGAGCCAAGCTTGAGTAAACAGCCTTGAAGGAAGTGCTTCTGTCTGAGTTGGAGGAAAGGAAAGAAAATATTCCTATAGGCTGCTCTGTATCTACTACTGAACCCTCCAGATTGGTTGAGACATCTGCAGCTGCTGCACGTGTCCCACGTGAAATAGGTGACTAGTAGATTCAGACTTGCCTTCAAACACCCTGTGTTTATGAAAAAAGACTTATGTTTTGTCCAATAGGTAACATATATTAACAGGTGTGACCCACAGAAACACATGAGATTACAATCCCAATAGGTAACATATATTAACAGGTGTGACCCAGAAACGCATGAGATTACAATCCCATTCATTTCAACAGAATGGGGTTGGTTGTAGGACACTTTCAGTGAAGGCCCTTTGGTTTTGACTACACAGCCAGTGACACTCAGACTGAGGGTCAAGAGACAGAAGTGTCTCTTTAATGTGTTTGTTGCAGCTGTTTGTAGCACATTATATGAAAACACTGATTTAATTATTGGTATGAATTAATTACTAACCAATCTAACTTTTTAACTAATCTGTGATTATGTTATTAACTGATTGCAGTTGATATAATGATACTTGGTTAATCATTTCACCGTGAGAATTATACACATACATATATTGTATAAACTAAATATTTCACTGTCATACTATTTTTATATATATATACATAAAATGAAAAAAAGTCTGTCTCTTTTGGGTTAATGTGAATCATGAATTTGGCTCCTGAACTATCATCCTTAATATAAATAATTACCCCCTTTAGTGAAAAAATGTTCCATCACATAATTCACTATAGGAAGTTTATTTTGTGTGTATGTGTGTGTGCATGTATCTTTTGAGACTGTAGGTTTACTTGTTCATGTTGGGGGTCAGACTGGGAGTTGCAGAGGAGATTCACCAAGTTATTTTAGGTGGGGGCAGGTCTCTATATTGCCCCCCCTTACTTCTGAACTGCCTTCAGAGCTGGGCAGCTGGAGTTGTTGGTCAGATGCCATGCCATGCAGACGGCAGCATGGAATTAAGGGGGCAATACCATATCATGCCATCTTTACTTCTACGCTGCTGCTGGCAATGGCTCTGCCTTGAGAATGGGGCTCTTAACCAGCAGCTATTGCTTTCCAGCTGCCCAGCTCTGAAGACAGTACCCCGCCAGCAGCACCACAGAAATAAGGGTGATACCAATCTACCATGCCACTCCTACTTCTGCACTGCTGCCTTCAGAGCTAGGTATTTGGGGAATTGCAGCTGCTGACTGATGGCTCAGCTCTTCAGGTAGCAATGCAGAAATACATATGCCAATGCTATACCATGCTATCCTTCCTTCTGCGGTACTGCTTATGCTGGCTCTGCCTTCAGAACTGAGCTCCTGGACAGCAGGCGCTGCTCTCCACTTGACCAGCTCTGAAGGCAGTGCTACCACCAGCAGCTGTGCAGAAGTAAGGGTGACAGTCCTCTGGGGCCTTTGGATATTGGATTTTGTGGGGTCCCATAGGCTCCAGTGCGGGGGAAAAAATGAGGGGTCAGTGTGACTAGGAGTTGTGTGTTGAGACAGGAGTTTCAATGGCAAAGAGAGTAAAGACTTCAGCTGCAGAGGTGCAGACACTGGAATGGGACTGTAGATGAGGGGCTTGGGACACAGGAAAGGAAAAAAACATGGTACATGTATGTAGGTACCACTCTGCCGAGAAGTAAAAGGTCTCCCTTTCTTTCCGCAGGCTAATTAGAAAAAAAAATTACCTCCCAAGTCTTTTAATCATTTTCTTATCTGGGAAGTGGCCCCACTGTCTCTCTCACCCACACTTGATACATGTTGTGATGAATTTTACTGATAAACATATAGCTTTTAAATTCCTGTCTTCACTCCTTATTAACCTAGAACTAAGGCTTCAGAATGCTTCAAGCAAGGTGAAAACCCTGTGCTTCCACCTGTGCTCCAGGTGTTAGGGAGGAAGAAAATCTCAGAGCAGCTGAGCCTGCTCCTTCCTCTCTCTCCGTAGGACCCCAGAAGCTGTGGAGGCTCTATCGCTGAAGATTTTTAAGAGCAGGTTGGATAAGCACCTGGCAGGGAAAATCCTCCTAGAAGATGGTGCTTGGTCCTGTTATGAGTGCAGGGGATGGGACTTGATGACCTCTCAAGATCCCTTCTAGTTCTAATGTTCTATGATAAGAAAGAGGGTGGCAAGAGGATTCAGAGGTAGCCCAAATTCTAAGATTTACGCTGAAAGGGCCTAGTCTGAATATGGGTTATTTTGCAGAGAGACCATTAATCAAAATAGTCAAAATAAATGCCCAGTATTTTGGGGGAGGGGAGAGGATTAGTCCCAGTCCAACTAAAGTTAAAAGTTAATAAAGTTAAAGCCTTCCATTATGAAACCCATCCCTTTGTCTGTATGTCATTCTCCTGTATGTTTTGATTACTTATATTGTGATTCTGGATGAACAGACTAAAACTGAATTACACAGCATGCAATGGGGAAACATCCTTCCAAAAAATAAACCCAACTGGAGTCAATCCCTGCCCAGGGAAGCACATTTAGAATACTGCAACAAGCCCTTGGAAAACTTTTCACAGTGTTCAGCTGTTCCTTTCAACATTTTCTAAATGAGCCATTTTTATATTTCGTTTCCCAGACATAACATTTTATATCAACACGGTGTTTCATAGAGACATTCAAAATGTTACGTTTTATGTGAACGAGTTTTGGGCTGGCTTTTATTTTTTTGAGGAAAACAAAACAAAAAAAATCAGTTTCAGTTCAAAACAAGCTCATTTTTTTCATATTTTTTCAGCTCAGCCACCAAAATCAGAAGTCAATTATTTGTTATACTCTAATTTTAATGTATTCCACAGGAGATGAGTGACAAAACACCCAGTATCAGAAATAACAACAACAACAACAACAATAATAAAACCAGCCACCTGATATTGGCTAAAGTTCAGAGTAAGAAAAAGACTGGAAAAGGTGACTTAAAAATGAAAACAAGCAGTCGTGTAGCACCTTAAACACTAACAAATTTATTTATTGGTAATGAGCTTTCATGGGTAGGACCAACTTACCCATGAAAGCTCATTGTCGAATAAATAAATTTGTTAGTCTAAGGTGCTACAGGACCGCTTGTTTTCTGTGAAGCTATGGACTAACACGGCTACCCCTCTGAGAGTGTTGATAAAGAAAAGTACAGTTTTCCAATAAATTTGGCTTCTAAGTTTTATATAGCTATATCTCACTTCCTCTTCAGATATTGGCACAGAGAGGATTTAAGAGCCAAGTTCAATGCTCAATTTTATTGAAAAATTGAATTTGCATGTGACTGTGAAGCTTCTATTATTTGATTCAGCGTAATCTGAAAATCGAGTTTGGCCCAAATAGTGGTAATATGGCATACATGTCGGCGTGCCAAGTTTGGGGCCTTCAGTGTAAACTGAGATGATGGCAGAGGGAAGAACTAGGGATCAATATTGTATTGTAAACTTATTTTATTTCCATGTAGCCATTTTAATTTACTAAACAGTGAGGCAAAGGAACTAAAATGGTTTTATCAGACTCAGATGTTTGCATCAAATTCCATCTGTGGAGGCAAAGTTACAGTTCTAATTCAGTATATCAATCAGCTGCCTTCGTTTTAAGGAAGCATGAAGACAACACTCTTCTATAACTGGAGGGCTGGAAATAGTGGCCACCCAAATTCCACCAACAGCTACAAATAAGCATTGGGGTTCCCAAGTGCCTAACTTTAGTGCGTACCATATTCTGATCTCTAATCAGTTGATACTTTAGTTCAACTTCCTGTGGAAAGAAAAAAGTTATCTGTTCAGGAAACAATTATGATTTATTGCTATATCAATAAATACTTGGCATTAATAACTGTATATTACAAGTGTTGCAGGTGAAGAAACACATTACTTTCACAACCCAAACCTGGATAAGGGATGGGCCCATGCTCAGACAACTCCACCTTTAAACTGAGCCTCACTCATCAATTATTTTCATAGTTTTGACTCATTTATTTATGAGTTTCTACTTTAAAATCTTGCAAGCTTCAGTTTCCCCCACCAACGTTGTCCTTCTCAGTCACTAGCTCTATTAGATTTTAAACTAAATTTCCACAGAGCCAGAATGGGACAATTTAGATTTTTCTTTTCTGTCCACTCCTTCAGACCTAGTATTCACCCTGTATACCACAGAGAGAGGTGTCCATGGGTAAGGGAGAAAACTGTGCAGCAGCTGCCCTTTGTGTATGCTCTCTCCAAGCAGTGAATGCAGGATCATTATCATGCAAGCTGATTATGTCAGTCTTCTATACCCACTCCCTACAGGACTGGTGTTGAAGAGAATTGAACAGCTGCTATGTATTTAGAGAGGTAAACGTATTATGTTATTTAATGAATTATGTCACTTTTGATAAAACTATTATTAAAAGTCTGACTATGGCCCCTTTTAGGCAGGATTAAAATTTATGCCCACTGTACATTTTCCATTATTGCCAGCTAACAAGTCCTTCCCTCCTTCTCAGCCGATCACTCACCCAACATGCTGTCCCCTGCATGGCACTCATATTGCTACCTTCCTTACAGCTTTTCTAGGCCCCTAACAAATTGCATCCCAATTTAGCAATCCTGCTGTAATAAAGCCCTCATCTTGCCCCAGTGTCCCTTCACACATTTTTTTCAGCTCAGCATCACAACTTCAGCAAATCATAAGCCAAACAAATGTTATAGGAAGTCTCCTTCCCCAGACCAGTTCTTTGTGTGTGGGGGTGGAAGAAAGTACATATGATGTAAGAAAAGCTATTCAGATTTTCAGCTCACCATCTGACGCTATCCATAAATCGAAACATGAAGTTAGCATGTTCACCTCAGCTCAAAATCTGCCTCTTCCCTTCAGGAAAGTGCCTGGTTGAGCTGTATTTTCAGCCTGAACCAAGATATGGCGATGAGGTTTAAATCCCGGAGCTTTTTTCATTAAACAGAATCAGAAAACTCACTGGGTTTTCACAATAAAAGGGGATGGGAGAAAACACAAGTTACGATCACTTCCATTACACTGTGACAAGTATCAGAGAGGCAGCCGTGTTAGTCTGTACCTTCTATAAGATGCCACAAGACTTCTTGTTATTCCATTACACTGAAGGCCACAGTGTGAGGCTCCAGTTTTATCCTTGCCTCTGTGTTGTAGTTTCACATTATTCTGAAGGTAACATAAGCACTGAGAATTGTTATTCAGCCTACAATAGAGGATGGACACAAAACTACTTGCTGCAAGACTCAAACACATTGGCAAGCATATGCTTTCTCTTTCTTACACTTTACACAATGATCTGAGTTTTGAAAGGCGTTTGGAATCCTTTGGACCCTGGACCCCACACACGACATATGTTCTTTCTAGAGTGATTTTTTCTGATTTTCCAACTGCTTCTCCCATTGGTCTAGGACTTAGCTATACCCCAGTGTCCGGACATAGCATCACATCTCATTCACATGTCTGAGATTCTCACTGTTCTGTCAGTGGGTGGATACTGGATAACTCAGCACAACAGGTCACTGAAATGTTCAGTTCTTAGACAATTGTGGAATGCAGCCAAACCGATCCTATATACTGTTTGCACTTCTTAAACCGAGCATGGGATGCCAAATGCCCTTGTTTTTGAGACAAAAAATGTTACCAACCTTTTTTTTGAAAAATCTATATGCTTTAAATCCTCCCTGACACATGAAATCAGTCAATTTAATTAAATGAATACATAAGAACATAAGAACGGCCATACTGGGTCAGACCAAAGGTCCATCTAGGCCAGTATCCTGTCTGCCGACAGTATCCAATGCCAGGTGCCCCAGAGGAGGTGAACTGAAGACAATGATCAAGAGATTTGTCTCCTGCCATCCATCTCCCGCCTTCGACAAAAGGCTAGGCACCATACCTTACCCCTTGCTAACAGCCATCTATGGACTGCTAATAATGCTGCTAGTATTCCTTGCACGATGCTTACACAATGAAGATGAACTTGGTCAAACTCAAAACCACGATACACTGCATTTTTTTTTAATACCAAGCAATTATTTCAAACTTGGAAATGGTACTTATACATAGTATGCTTCATGAACAAATGTTTTGTGGCCTATTGGCATTTCTTATAAAATATCCAGCCTTGAAACAGCAGCATGGCTTGGTGGCATAGTGTAGGACAGGGGTTGGCAACCAAAATAGCAAGAAGAGTCTTTTTTTTTTTTTTTTTTTTTTGGAATTTGGTCAAAAAAGCAATAACTCAAGAACTGCATGTGAATATGAGACGGTCCTTAACAGACAATGTCAAACCACACTTTTTGTAACCCTCTATTTGAACAACAGCTTGCACACAATGATTTGTAATGTGATTTATGTTTACTGCAGGATTTTCACAGATGTTTTACCTATTCTATTTCCTCACACTTCACGTGTGATTTGTATCAGTATCTTCCTGACTTTCACTCCCAGACCCCCTTTAATTAGGGCAATTTTACTTCACAGTTATTTTCAGTTTTCTTTTTTTTAATTCACAGCAGGAATGCACCAAGCTTCCTTTTCCCTTTCAAAAACAAGACTTTACTGGTAAGATGATCAAAACACAGATACAGTATCATATCCCACATTGCACTGAACATATAAACGGCAGAGTTATCCAGCATTTCAAGATCACGTCATTTGCTATTTAGATATGAGTTCATTGGCGGGCCTTTAGACATGCTTCATTTATCAAAAATAGTCAGGAGGTTTTTTCACTTTGCAAGCATAGTGTCAGGAGCCACCAAGAAGTCTGGAAAGAGCTGCATGCAGCTCCAGAGCCAGAAGTTGCAGATCCCTGGGGTAAGCACTATAGTACAGCTGAAATGGTGTGCCTGTTCCCATACACACTGGTGAAAAAAAAATGTATGTATTTTTGTGTTATATAAAACATTAATCCATGTTCTCATGTGTCTCAGAGAAGAAACATGCAAGCACCAAAAAGAGCACATTCTGTTAATGCATCCAGGTGTTATTTTATTTTAATCCATGATCTCTAGTTATGTACAAACCAGAAGTTTCATGGAGAGGGGGCTTCTAATTGGTTCCTCATGGATGGATTCTTAAAAACCCAAACCAATCCATGCCTTCCTATTCCTGAGAGTCCATCAGTGTGGAACTGAAGGCTGAAAAACCCAGCAGGGCACTAAATAATAAAGGGGTAGTTATGGCAAAACTGGTGAAAAAGGAAAAAAAAATCAAGGAATAAGCAGAAACCAGTGGGGCTGCACAAGGGAATTCACTGAAAGGTGTTTTGTTTTGTCTGGAGTTTTAAAATGTCCGTAGTGGAAACTGAGAAGGTTCCAAACAAAGATTTTATGAATCAGTTAAAACTTGCAGGGAAAGATAAAGGAAACAAAACAAAGCAAAGCAAAACAAAACCAAAAAGCAAGTGCGGGGGAAGATTCTATGCTAGCTAAAGGGATTAGTGGGAGTACGAAAGGCTTTTACAAACACCGTAAATCAGATGGAAAAGAGAGAGAAGAGGGATGGGATGCATCAGACAGTAATTCTAAAGTGAATTAATCTGTATTTAAAAAAGAAACATAAATAAGAGAGGCTTGAACAGTAAGAACTGAATGGAGTCAATAAAAAGCACATGAGGGAAATTTGGAGAATACAAGACAATATTGTAATGAAAGTCCATGTTTGGGGAAGGGAGAACAAGTAGGAAAGCATGCTTTCTTTGATGCACCTGTACTAGCTCAATCAGGCTGCCTTCAAGGCTCATAGGAGATGGCACATTGGAACAAAGGTATGCTTCTCTTCGAGAAGGTGTGCTCCCCTGCCGGACAGCTCAGTTCTGCTTGGCCAATGGGAAGATATGGGGGAGGGAGAAGATAAGGGCCCTACTATCCCCCCACCCATCCCACGTGGAAGTGTTTCGCAAGAGAAATGGCAGTAGCCCCATTAAATAGGATGTTTAAAAGAAGACTGGACAAATCACTAGAAAATGTATTAGAAGGTCAACTTCAGCAAAATATATCTTGATGCTGGAAAGAGAAAGGTGTGTAGCCCATTATAAACTCATGAAGATTTCTTGTCAATTAATATCAAAAGATTAGACCAAATTGAGGGTTTAAAAGAACTGTTGATCTTTCTATTAAGAGACAGGTCTAACAAAGAGAAGGTGTGCTGACAACTGGCCTTTCTGCTTGGGACGCTGTACGGTCTGATATGCTGCAGCCTTGCACCTGGTATTCACACTGACATCTTTGCAGAATGCGGATAAAACTCCGCCACATTCCAATCTTGCACCATTTGACAATTGCTTTATCCAGGTGTAAATGACCGCACAACAGGCAAGACAACAGAAGATTATCAGCTCATACATTGTATAACTGACACAGACTAACCTAGGAAGGAATGGGCCAGATGACTATACGGGCTTTTCTACCTCCCATTAATTTATGAATACATTAAATTAAAGCTTATGTTGCCAGAGATTGGTTCCTCTAACTAGCAAGTTGCCACTGATTTGCTGACTTCTGTTACTGACCCCTATGTACCTTAGTGCGGCTGTTCCATAAAGAATTTCAAATGTAAAATGAAGAAGAAATGGTGAGACTTTTAACAGATCTACATTGAAATGGAGTGGACAGCAAAGTACCAATAGCAATAAAATATTATACTCTTAGAACTGCACTTATCTGCGGTGGAAATTTGAGTCGAGGGATGAAATTTATTGCTCTGTGGTTTTCAACTCATGTACCATGACACACTGGCGTGCCATGAGACCTGTCCAAGTGTGCCATGAAATTTCATCAATTTCCCCTCAGCACAGTTCTTTGCAGAGCCACCACGGGGGAAAATTGTTGACCCTGCACCAGCTGGGGCTCACGCAACAAGGCTGCCTGAGTCCCAGCTGAGGCGGGGTTGGTCAGTTCCCTCCATGATGGCTCTGCAAAGAACTGTGGTGAGAAGAAATTGATGAAATTTCATGACACACTTGAACAGGTCTCCCTTATCTCTGAGTGGAACTCTATCACTCACCCCTTTTAGCCTCTGCTGTCAGAGTTACAGGCTGTGCAGAGCCTTATGCCCTACTGCAGTCCCTCACAAGCGCACTCCTCAAGTGACAGATTTCACTTCCTCTCTCCAGGTGCAACTTTCAGTTCTACCACTCTCAGACTGGATCCCAGAGGGTCAGCCTGGCTTGTCTCCATTCACGTTAGATCACCCATGTTTGGTATCTGTAAGACACTTCTCTCTGGGAACCTGTGACTGGTGACTCCAAAGAGCTCCTTCCAAACAGCATTGTCCATTTGCCCAAAGGCACTCACTAAACAGGGATCTTCAAAGGATTGCCTACCTCAGTCATACCTAATGCTCACCACCCTTCTCGATGCCTAAGTGAGTCCAGTTGCCTCAGAGTTTCTTGCCCAGCCCCTCTCATTGTCTGTCCCTGAACAGCTGCTGTCTATTCTCCCCATTCTCTCAGGGGTTTCAAACAGATCACTGTTCTTTTGATCTTGGGTTCTGATGCTGAAAAAACAGGACTGTTAACCTGGCTCAAGAGAGGCAGTTAAACATCTCCCAATGAATGGCTCAGCCATTGTTCTATTAAGGAAACTTGTTATTTTCCCTGGAGACAATTTATCTTCCTTACTGTTCTGTTTTCTTCTCGTTTTCCTCTGAAATAGTTTTCTTCGATTTAACTCCATGCAGTTAAACAGAATTGTGTAAAGTAGGTTAACTAAAATATATAGAACACCCACACAAACACGATCGCCACAGACCCCATTTTCAAAGATGGTTAAATACTTTACATCGCTGAACAAATACAATTGCCTACGATTCCTTCTCTCTCATCATTCCACTGTCTTGTCCTTTTTCCTCCAGCAGCCAATCACGCTGAACTTAACAAAAAAAAAAAATTTTACTCATTTAATGGAAAAAGAAAAAGTCAAATCAGGTGCAGATCCAGTAAAATTTGTGTTAAACCAAAAATGGTCAGAAATGAATTATTACCTTATTGAAGAAAGAAAAAAACAAAATGGTCCATTATGCCTACCAGCCTACCAGACTACCCAGCCCTCTGTTGACAGAACAGCCAACTGGAGGCTCTGCAAACGGCAGCCCAGTGAACTGGAAGCCCTCTCTGTTGACAGAGGGCCCCCACGAGCATCTACACTACTTTTGTTGACAGAATCTGTCAACAGATGCACTATGCCTCATATGGTCAAGACAGAACTATGCTGGGTATACTACTGTGTTCAGTTGACAGATTCTCGACGGAACACAATTGTAGTGTGGATGCTCCCTAGCTTCTTTGACAGAAGACCTCTTCTGTTGACAGAACTCTGTAGTATAGACCCAGCTAAGGAGATGGAATCCAGCCATTTCCAAAACCTCAGGCATTGGAAGAAAGCAGAATATTGCCACCACTGTGATCAAGATTAATCTAGAAACAGCGCTAATTCTGGAAATGGACACCAGAAACTGTCAGAAGCATAAAATCAGCCATGTTAATATCCATCAATTATTCCTCATTCATACCCCAACCTTCCTTTGTAGGTCTTTGGATGAGCCAATGACACTGGCTCCTTGTGGGAAAAAATACTCTAGAAAGAGAACTGTCTACAATCAGACATTATGTCCCATAATGAAGCTGGGAAAATAAATCACCCACCCTTTTTTAAAAGGATTTAAGTAGACTGATTTATAAACTAAGCTGACCTTTTAGAATACATTTCTGCACACACGCCAGGGATGGTTGCTACTGAACTAGATAATTATCAGACTTGAATCATCTCTTTGGTTTCTCAAAATCCCAAACTGCTACCAGAAGAGCTGATGCTTATTTACGAGAATCACTTGTGTATTCTCATTCATGAGCTGAACATTTCCATTAACATTAAGAAAAAGAGCATTTGATTCATATTGACAAGCATCTTGCTGTACTTAACTTGAATGCAGCCAGTGAGAAATCTAGGAGCCTTAATGATTAATTTTTATCTGAACCACAATAATAATTAGAACGTTTGTGCTGCTTTCTTCTTTTTCTGATTTTGTACTTTCATCTGTTTGTCAGAGACCATACCAAAAGGGATTTACATAAAGAGAGTCGCATGCCATGCTGACCTCTGACTGACTCTTTCATCTCTTCAAATAGTCTAACAACTAGTGTAAACTTAGCCATAAACAATATGGCATTTACAATGTATCTGATCACAACAGAAGATGCACAGAATAAAACACACTTAATATAATTATGTTTCTTCTTTTTAACATACTCTGAATACTGACATTGTGACCCTTCTGTCTGCAGAGGGAAAACAATCCTTTGGTGTTTGGCACAATATTAAATGCTAATGAACACTTGTGATCTGACCAGAGATTTGCATGAAACTCAAACTAACTGTAGTGAAAATTATGTCCCTCCATGGATATCCTTTCAACATTATCTACAGATCAAACATGCAATGAGCTGAACTCTCCAAATTTGGCAGTGAACTTCCTGCTCATTTCTCTTGTTACATCTACTAATCTTCACCCTCCAATAAGGATTTCAGCTCTCAACAGGAACTAAACTTTACCATATAAATGCTCCCTGTGTATAACAAGATTGTCTTCCATTACACTACACAACTCATCTGCTAAGTTTGATCACTTTTCTTTTTCTGTTCTCATGTTTACAGTGTGTTACTCTCCCCTTCCCCACTTTTTACATCTCTTCTCTATTACCACTGAGTGTTGAATTCCTTGTTTCCCTCAAGAACAGAAGCCTAATTGTTTTGAGCCATTTGGGTTGGAATCTGTTGTCAGATCTTTCCAATAAACAGGGCTGGAAGACTTTCAAGGAAAACCCATACGTCTTCACTAAGTGGCAAGGCAATTCAGTAGGGTGAGTTCTCTTTCAGTGTTACTACTGACTGAACCGATAACCTGACAAATTATTAAGGGGCACTGTGCTGTCAGAGGTGCTCTGCTAACATTGAAATGTAAGTCAAAAATCACTTCTTGACAATAGAGATCCCATGACAATTTTCAGAGAAGCAGGGGTCCACATATGTGGACATCGTGGCTACAATCCAGTTCAGGTTTCCCACATAAATTCCCCTGCCACTCCAGGTTGAATCTTCAGTTTCTCTTCTAAATACTTGTGTACTGTTGCAAATGGCTCCTGTGTTCCAATACAGAGGTAGCTGCATGTCAGCAGTGAAATGATTACTGTAAATACAGGTGGTACACAACGTGCATTGGGATTCTTCAGAAGGAGAAATACTATGTAAATTGAAATTATTAGCAAGAACTATATGGTAGACGTTTACATCTTTTCTATATCATCCTTTCTTCTCTCATGACTTATCCATCTGTGGCGCTACACCTTCCCTTTCCTATACACCTTATCACTTTTTAGGGGTCAGTTCTGATAGCTGATTAGCACCAGTGAAAACCCGCAGTTCCCCTTAGAGTGAATGTATATGAAATGAGATTTTCCTTCAATTATAGAAATGACTGTGGTTCTCATATATATGCCAGCTTCTTCAGGGCCCCAGGGGTGCACAACCTCCTACTCTGCCCAAAGCCGAACCCCCATCCTACTCCCCAAATCCTCATACCTGCTCCCAATTTTTCTACTCCATCTCCACGTCTTCCCACCCAGTCCTGCCCCCTCCTGATTCTTCCTCTTCCATGGCACCCCCTACGTGCCCCAAAACAGCTGGTCACAGTGGGTGGGAGGCTCTGGGAAGGACTGGATGAAGCTGATCTGCAGGACTGCCACTGGATGGGAGGTGGTATAGGTCGGGAGCTTGCTACCATTTTTTTTCCCTGGGTCCTCCAGCCTTGATGCACCCACAGAATGGGTACCTATGTGTTCTCAAGCACTGAGATACTGACAACATTGAATTAAGACACAAGGTAAAATCCTGGTTGTTGAAATCCAGTGGTAACACTCCCACTGACTTTGAGTGGTAGTGGCAGTGATGGACACAAGATTTCATCCCTACAGTGCAGCCAGTTTAAACCCTTTTTTCTATGTGAACCTGCCTGATGTTCTGAATGAAGCTGCCACAGCTCTGGGCCTCAAATGAAATGTGGTAAAGGCTGGCAGCCAAGCAGTACCCCAGCCAGGCTTAAAAATAGGCTTCTGGGATGGTGTGATGTCCGCTTATCGTCTTGAATGCCAGGGAAACCAGCTTCCCTATTACTGTCAGTCCACTGGTCGGGTGAAGATCAGAAGCTTCAGGCCTTCTCCCTGACTGTGAATTCTTATGCTTGCTCATGAACGCTACAAGTATCACACTAGCAGCATGGAGCCAAGCATGTGTATCCATTATACAACTTGTGCCTCGAGAGAGAATGATACCTATGCACCCCAGCAATGTGTTTTGAGATTTATGGACAAAGACAGCATTTAAACACAAAGGGTGCATCTACACTAGCTGACTACTTCAAAGTAGCCGGCACAACATTGAAATAGCATGCATCGCGTCTGCACGTCCTGTGTGCTATTTCGATGTTGAAATCGATGTTAGGCGATGAGACGTCGAAATCGCTATTCCCATCCAAAGATGGGAATAGCACCCTACTTCGACACTCAACGTCGAAGTAAGGCGTGTGTAGACGATCTGCGTCCCGCTAATTCGAAATAGTGGGGTCCTCCATGGTGGCCATCAGCTGAGGGGTTGAGAGACACTCTGTCCAGCCCCTGCGGGGCTCTTTGGTCACCGTGTGCAGCAGCCCTTAGTCCAGGGCTTCTGGCTGCTGCTGCTGCAGCTGGGGGTCTATGCTGCGTGCACAGGGTCTGCAACCGGTTGTCGGCTCTGTGGATCTCATGCTGTGCAGGCCGAGTGTGTCTGGGAGGGGCCCTTTAAGGGAGCGGCTTGGGGCTTTGCTGACCCCTTATTTTGATGGGGAGCACTTGTGTGTGCGGACGCTCCGCATTTCCTTCCGGGATGGTTCCTTTTGACGTTCTCCGTCATTACTTCGGCGTTGAAAGTCGACGGCACCAGCCCTGGAGGACATGTAGACAATACGCGTCTAAGTAGCCTATTTTGATGTTCTTACTTCGAAACAGGATACTTTGACATAGTATGCTAGTGTAGACGTAGCCAAAGTAATTTTAGCATTACTGATGAAAAACTAGCCCAGTCATGGCAAGATGCTCATCACATAAGACAATCAATCTGTTCAGCATTAGGAGTGGTCCACCAGGCAAATGCTCATCTGCTGGAGAGTCTGTTCTTGGAAAGGCTAGAGTTTTACCTTTAAATAATATTTACCTATATGGTGTTTATTAAGCATTTCCTTACATTTGTAAAATTACAAGAAACATTCTCTTGAGGTCTTAAGGGCCTCTGACAATATGTGCAAATAGGATAAATCAACATGGCCAAACATAAAAGAACCCCACAGAGTAAGATAAGACTAAGCACACAAGCAATAATCAAAACACAACAAATTAACTCCCTGATTTTCTTATGCATCACCTGTGAAAATATCTGCTTCTTCCCCAGACCCTCCATAAAAGATGTACCTTCCATTGTGCACTGAAAGGTCAGCAGACCTATTATGGACCAACTGTGAAGGAAGCACAACTCCAAGGAAACCTCACACATACACCTTGCTCACATACCCTTCTCTTTTATACAAGGTAGATCAGCTTGGGCACCTCCTCAGCTCTCAACTGAAGCAAGATGGTATGAGCAGAAAGGCAATCTTTCAGGCAGGAAGGTCTGAAGCCATTTCATAGACTAACAGATTTACTGGAGCATCAGCTATCATGCGCAAAGACCCATTTCATCAGATGCATGGAGTGGAAATTCCAGAGGCAGGTATAAATATACAGGCACATGAAAAGAAGGGAGTACCAATCAAGAGGAAGGCCAGAGTTAATTAGGTTAATTAGTTCAGGGAGGATGTAGTCCACATCCACCACTTGATGTGGAGGTGTTAACACCAAGAGAGGAGAAACTGCTTTTGTAGTTACCCAGCTATTACCAAATGGCATTACCATTGTTATTCATTTGCTAATTTGACAACATCTTTTTTTAACAAATACTGGGAATGGCTGGCTAACTATTCCCATCTTTTCATGCGACTGTATATTTATACATTCTTCTGAAATTTCCACTCCATGCATCTGATGAACTGGGTCTTTGCCCACAAAAGCTTGTGCTCCAATAAATCTGTTAGTCTATAAGGTGCCACAAGACTTCTCTTTGTTTTTGCAGATACAGAATAACCCAAACACCCCTCTGAGTCTTCAAGACATTTTGAGAGACTTGGGACAATGGCAAAAAAGCCTGACTCCAGTAAAGTCAATAGAAAAACACTCATCAGCTTGAATTCATCCCTTAAATTCCACCCAGTATATACATATCACTGAGTGCTGGTTGATGTGAATACTGTAGAAAGGTCTGCATTGGCTTTCAACTACTGTCCAGGTTTGAAACCATTTCAGAGTTAAGTATTAAATTCAAGGGGAATTGAAGTCAC
This sequence comes from Carettochelys insculpta, assembly GCF_033958435.1. Lineage (NCBI taxonomy): Eukaryota > Metazoa > Chordata > Testudines > Carettochelyidae > Carettochelys > Carettochelys insculpta. The sequence continues at coordinate 203,561,211 of NC_134138.1, forward strand.
ACAAGCTAATTTTGCCCCAACATTGCAGAAACCTCATAGAAAGATGTATCAGGACCAGAATCAGAAGAGACCTGAATGTAAATTTGGAATATGACCTGAACATGTAGGAAAACAAATTTCAACTGAAGACCTCACCAACATTTGAGAGGATTTCAGTTTGACCTTGCAGTCTTGCCCATACCCAGTCACACTCACATTGAATGGATAATTCCTACACATTAATGTACTATAACTGGAAAAGTGGGACAAGAAAAACAACTGTTTGTATGCTTTAGTATATACAAGTGGAACCCTCTAAGCCAGCATCCTTGGGATCTGACTGGTGCTGGATGAGAGAATTTGCTGGACTAAGGGAGGTCAATATTGTCTCGCAGCATTACCAACACTTCTTAATGGTCTCTTATGGGTAAACTACACCTAAATAACAGCACAGAACACTGACAGCCAGGACTCGTGGCTATAAAACTTTATGAGACCATGGGAAACACTGCCATACCCATGATAAATGGTCATCCAGCTAAGTAAAATCATGCCCGATTAAGAATGTTGCTGGCGGAGAGGGTTCTGGATTAGAAAGAAAACCTGTACTACTGAACACATTCTGTCTGAGTGGGAGTGTGATTATGTTAGGGTTTAGATGCACTGCTCTGAAAATGCCCTAGAAATGTCCCCCTGTGAATTTAGAATCCACCAAGCACAATTACTGCTATATTAATTCTATACTTCCCTCTTAGCTAGGGTTTTGTATTTAAAATATTGTTCAGACAGCTTCCTGTTCAACCTCCTTGTCAGAGACCTTATTTTTACCTCATGACCTCTCTGTTTCCCAAATTCCCCACATCCTCAGAAGTATTTTAAAACAACCAGTATTGAGCAACAACTGAAACCAAATGTTTATTTCTCCAAGATCCCTTTGTCCCTGGTACTATGGTAAATACTGACACAACCTTGTCAGCAGGAGTCTTTGAGCATGTGTCATTCTTTATTCTCCCCTCCCCACCTTTTCCTTTTCCCTTCCACTCACACATACACTTTTATTTTTTTCCTTCACATTTTCCAGCATCCTTTTCTTCACTGCATACAATCACTCCTTCTCTCTTCTAATCCTCTGTGTGTCACAGATAAGGCAGTGCAGTGGAGACACAAGAAGAAAGCAAGCTTTGAACTTTAGAGTTAGCAAACCACAAGTGGCAGTCGCTGAGCAGCAAATAAAAACAGATTCATTGTTTAAAAGCCAGAATTACTACGGAGTCCAATGAAACAAGTGAATACATGTGTCAACCCCAGGCAATCTTTCAAACAACAGACCTTGCAAAAGCTATGGGATTGCTGGGGTAACCTCAAAGGAAGTGGATCAGATAAGCATCCAAAATTCTGGTGTTTTTCAAAGTGTGCCTGAAATTTAACCAAACTTCTTTGGTTTAGAGAGTGTGTTGGAAAACAGCTGAGAATACCTCCCCCCAAGAGATAATAGGTATTTGCTGATTTTCAGCAGCACACCTACCACATAACAAAGCCCAGATGAGGGACACAATGGTTACAAACACTTCAAATGAGCAACCCGTACAACCATAAATACACAGAGAGAAAAGTTAAAATGCTGTAGAATTTTTTCTTCAGTATACATGACTCTTGGTATATCACTGCTCACATGATTCTTTGTTTGGGATAAAAGTAAATATCAGACATAGAAAAAACTGAAATACACTTGTGCGAATATAGGAAAGAATTGTGGCATCAGCTGATACCTGTGTGAGAGAGATGCTGGGAAGTGGAGAGGTACTCTAAACCTCAAAACTAAGGTAAAAGTTTCTTTGGGGGATTTCTTCTGTTTCCAGACCCAAACAGCCCAAAGAGAAACAAAGATCAGAAATTAAACATAATGGTAATTGGATTTTCTGAACTTCAACAAAGGTTAGGTTAATTTGAGATTTGTGAAAAGATTTATATTGGTCATTTTATCAGAGCCAACTGCTTGACTGTCCTTACATGGCATGGGGTGAAGCAGAGGGGAGCAGTTCAAATGTTTACTAACAAAATGAATACTACAGGATTTAATTTCAATTTAAAGAAAAGGTATCAATAGAAGTGAACCCTCTTCCCTTTACGTCACTACGGCTACATCTACACGTGAAGCCAACATCGAAATAGGCGAATAACGTCTACACGTCCTCCAGGGCTGGCAACGTCGATGTTCAACTTCGACGTTGAGCAGCACCACATCGAAATAGGCGCTGCGAGGGAACGTCTACACGCCAAAGTAGCACACATCGAAATAAGGGTGCCAGGCACAGCTGCAAACAGGGTCACAGGGCGGACTCAACAGCAAGCCGCTCCCTTAAAGGGCCCCTCCCAGACACAGTTGCACTAAACAACACAAGATACACAGAGCCGACAACTGGTTGCAGACCCTGTGCCTGCAGCATGGATCCCCAACTGCCGCAGCAGCAGCCAGAAGCCCTGGGCTAAGGGCTGCTGCCCACAGTGACCACAGAGCCCTGCAGGGGCTGGAGAGAGAGCATCTCTCAACCCCCCAGCTGATGGCCGCCTTGCAGGACCCGGCAATTTCGACGTTGCGGGACGCGGATCGTCTACACGGTCCCTACTTCGACGTTGAACGTCGAAGTAGGGCGCTATTCCGATCCCCTCATGAGGTTAGCGACTTCGACGTCTCGCTGCCTAACGTCGAAGTTAACTTCGAAATAGCGCCCGACGCGTGTAGCCGCGACGGGCGCTATTTCGAAGTTAGTGCCGCTACTTCGAAGTAGCGTGCACGTGTAGACACAGCTTACAACAGTAATCTTAGTGTCTCACAACATAACAGAGAAAGAGAGAGAGAGAGAATATCCACATCACCCTTTCTCAAATAGAGAAAAGTCACCACAACATGAGCTTTAAGGGGATGGGTACAATACAAAATAAATTAACCACAGTCTATTGAATGACTTCAGTTGGAGCTGGATCAGTTGTAAGATTCTGTTACTCCTCCATGTATGATACTGGTCCTTTGGCAACTGCTGTATTGCAATGAACAGCTTAATTTATTCTACCAAGGCATGCTGGTTGAAGCACAAAATTAAATACAAAATGACAAAAAAAATCAGAAAATACATACTTAAAGAAAACTGTGAAAATGACATTAAAAAGGGGAAGCTCAGCTGTCATGTGGGGCAGCACCTGCTTTGTTCAGAAAATGACAACACAGTTGTGACCAGAGGTATAAATACAGTGCAAAGAAAGAATCTGCTAAAACCTGATTTTGGAGGCAAATGTAGAGCGCTTTTTAGGATCCTAGATAACGAGGAAACAAAGACTTCATTTACAGATTTCTTCCCCCTGATCCATGGGTGACAAAATATGGTATGGGCCAAAAGAAACTAATATAACTGTTGAATTGTCATCCTAGAAAACTTTATGAACTAAATGTGCTGTGAAGGACACCTCACCATGGCTGTGGCCACACTAGGAAGTGCCGTTGAAAGGGGTTATCCCTATCCATCACTTCGAAATAAGCAATTTTGAAATGAGTTCTTTGGCAGCGGCTACACAGAAAACGCAGATCAATGTTGTGATCTGAAACATGGAAAAGATGCCCCATCATTTCAAAATGGAGCAGCTACACAGCCACGGCTTCATTTCGAAATAATGGTGCAGAAAATGGTGAGGGCAGGGTTGAGTGGCTGACAACCCCTTCCTGGAGCATGGGCCAGCCACCCCCTTAAAGGACCCCTCCTAAACACATCCCCCATGCACATGCTGAGGACCCTGGCTGCTTGCAGCACATGACCTCCAGCACAGCACTCGGCAGAGCCTTGGTTAGTCACCACACCACTGCCTGCCATGGACCTGCAGCACTTCGCTGAGGGGGACACCTTGGACATCATGGCCAGCCTGAAAGTCATCCTGACAGCATGCCATATGAGGCTACGTGCTGCCTGACACATGGCCAGCCTCCCACAGCGCCCCGCCTCACTCTGCATCCAGAGCATCCCCTGTTCCAGCCCCGCTGTCGTCTCTGGCGGTACCCCACCAGCGGGGAATGGTGGGACGACTTTGTCCTCAGAGAGTGGGACGACAACCAATGGCTCCGCAACTTCCGGATGACTCGGGCCATGTTCATGGAGCTGTGCCATTGGCTGGCACCAGCACTTTGTGACCAGGACACAAGCATGTGCCTGCGCTCCCCTTGGAGAAACGAACAGCCATAGCCCCGTGGAAGCTGGCCACCCTGGACAGCAACCGCTCGGTTGGCCACCAATTCAGGGAGAGGAAGGCCACCGTCAGGGTCATCCTCCTAGAGGTAAGGCACCCAGGGCCACATACCCATGGCGGGGTCTTGGGGAGCAGGGTCTCAAGGAGTGGGGCCCCAGGGAGTACGGTCCCTGGAAAGAGGGTTGCAGGGAGCAGGGGCCCAGGGAGTGAGGCCCCAGGGATGTGGTCCCCCATATGCTACCACACACTCATGGGCTCCTGTGACCTCTACCCCTACAGGTTGTTGCCGCCATCAACAGGATCCTCCTGCGCCTCCTGATTCGCCTTGGAGATGTGGACACCGCCATGCCTGGCTTCCAACAACTGGGATTCCCCAACTGCATCGTTGCATTGAACAGCATCCACGCTGCCATCTGGGCCCCACCACACAGCCGGGGACAGTACACCAACCGAAAGAGCTACCACTTCATTGTCCTCCAGGCCCTCGTGGATACCTGAGAACGTTTCACAGACATCTGTGTGGGCTGGCCAGGCAGGGCCCACGATGCCCGCATCCTGCAGAACTCATGGATCGACCACAGGATGGCAGAGGGCACCTACCTCCCCCCATGGGAGCTGCCAGTGGGGGACGTGATGATGCCCCCCGTGCATCGTCACGAGTGCTGCCTACCCACTCCAGGCCTGGCTGGTGTGCCCCTACATGGGACACACCAATGACAGCCAGGACCTCTTCAGTGCCCACCTGAACCAAGCCAAGAACACTGTGGAGCGGGCATTCGGCCATCTGAAGGCATGTTTCAGGTGCCTCCTCATGTGCCTGGAGGTAGGCCTGCCCAGCGTGCCCGCAGTCGTGGGCACCTGCTGTGCACTCCACAACCTCATGGAGAGCAAGCAGGAGCTCTTTGTGGCTCACTGGGCAGCCGAGGCCATACTACGCTATGAGAAGGCAGGTGCAGTCCCATGTCGCCAGGTGCACCAGGACAGTGTGTGCATGCGGGAGGCCCTCCAGGAGGCCTTTGCCCGGGGGCCCCCATGACCTGGTACAGCTGACTGCAATGCCCACCCCCGTTCTCACCCCTCCCAACTAGCCCCTCCACGCCATCCCCATCCAAGGCAGGACACACATCACTGTTAAATAAATTCAACTGCTATTTTTTGAAAACAAAGAACATGTGACTATTTACATGGGGTGCTGGTTTGAACTATTTACATGGGGGGCAGGGTTGAACTATTTACACGTGGGGTGGAGGTGAACTATATACACAGGGAGGTGGGGGGCCTCAATCCTCCATCAGAGTGGCTGGTCAGGAGCCACAACAGCCCCTGGAGCTGTGACCGCCCCCAGTCCAGGGACCACAGCAGGGCCGGGATGGGGCAGGTGGAACAGGAAGGTAGGGCCAGACTGGTGTATCTAGGGGCTTGGACTCACAGGGAGGGAGGGGAGCAACAGAGAGGCAGATCTCGCCAGGGCACTGACGGTGTGCTAGCTCCTGCTGCTCGGCCAGGGTCATGTTGGCTGGGAGCAGAGCTGCAAGTGTGGACGGGGGGTGGGGACGGAAGGGGCACAGGGAGGGCTAGGGAGGGAGGGGGAGCTGAGGAAGAGGGGGAGGCTAGGGCAGAAGGCGGGGCCAGGGAAGCGGGGAGGATGGGGCGGGGGGGCTGTGACAGAGGAGGGGACCAGGAAGGGAGGTGGAGCTAGGGCAGTGGGGGGGTGCTGTGGGAAAGACCATCCATGGGACAGGTGGCTGGGCCAGGTGGTTGGCGATGGCCTTGGTCAGGGTGTCAAGATACCCAGCCACCTGGTCCCAGGCTGCCCGCTCCATGGAGAGCCATTCCCACAGCAAGAGGTTCTGCTCCCACCATGCATCCGTGTGGGCTGCCGCCAGATCATCTGCCCAGCTGCAGTGACGTATCCTCCCACCACGGCCCCCGGTCCAGCCCGGTCTGCTACTGCGGGGCTCCCGGGCACTTCCAGGGGCCTGGGGTGCCTGGCAGATGTCAAGGCTGTGAAGACATAAGGGGTGCATCTACACTAGCCAGCTACTTCGAAGTAGCCGGCACAACGTTGAAATAGCACGCGCCGCATCTACACGCGCCATGTGCTATTTCGATGTTGAAATCGATGTTAGGCGGTGAGACGTTGAAATTGCTATTCCCATCCGAAGATGGGAATAGCGCCCTACTTCAACGTTCAACATCGAAGTAGGGTGTGTGTAGACAATCCACGTCCTGCTACTTCGCAATAGTGGGGTCCTCCATGGTGGTCATCAGCTGAGGTGTTGAGAGACGCTCTGTCGAGCCCTTGCGGGGCTCTATGGTCACCGCATGCAGCAGCCCTTAGCCCAGGGCTTCTGGCTGCTGCTGCCGCAGCTGGGGGTCCATGTTGCATGCACAGGGTCTGCAACTCGTTGTCGGCTCTGTGGATCTTGTGCTGTGCAGGGCAAGTGTGTCTGGGAGGGGCCCTTTAAGGGAGCAGCTTGGGGCTTTGCTGGCCCCTTATTTCAATGGGGAGCGCTTGTGTGTGTGGACGCTCCACATTTCCTTCCAGGGTGGCTCCTTTCGATGTTTCCCGTCGCTATTTCAACATTGAATGTCGATGGCACCAGCCCTGGAGGACATGTAGATGATACCTGTCGAAGTAGCCTGTTTCGATGTCCTTACTTCGAAAGAGGCTACTTCGACGTAGTTTGCTAGTGTAGACGTAGCCCAGGTGAGAGGGTGGTGCCCCGTCAGTCATGAACCTGGGTACTGTGGGCCAGTGGCCTTGTCCCCACTACCATCCCACCCTGCTTGTGGTGAGGGGCTCTGGGGTGGCCTGTCTTCTGTGGGGTCCATCAATGCAGGGCCATTAGAGTGGCCACCCCAGCCCTCCCAAGCTTCTGGCCTTCATGGCAGCCCATAGCCCCATGCGGCCCCCCCCACCCCAGCAGCGATGATGGCCATCCCTGGGTCCCTGGCCCACGGCCATGTGCCCAGGTCCATGCTGGCTGTGTTGGGGACTGCCCTCCCCCCCCGCATGACCAGGGCACCCCACGCCCAGTCCTACCTGGGGGTTCCTTGGGTGGTTCAGGGGAGGCCTGGGTGGAGGTAGCCTGGATAGGGCCCTTTAGAGGGCTCAGCCATGCACAGCAGTCCCTTGCTCCCGCTGTCACTGTTCCCAGTGCCAGAAGGTATTTTGGGGCCTGCAGTAGGGGGCACCATTGAGGGTCCTGGCTGGGGCTCCTCGCCCTGCCCCTCCGGCTCCACTGTGTCCAGGGTCTCCTCAGGTGGTGCAGCCTCCCTGGGTCCCAGCAGCTTGTGGAGCTCCCTGAAGTAGGGGCAAGTGGCTGGTGCTTCCCCTGACTGCCGGGCTGAGTTCCCTTGCCTGGATATATCCCTGCTGCAGCTCCTTGACTTTGGAGTGGACCTAGTTCAGGGTCCACAGGGGGTGGCCCCATGTGGCAAGTTTGCTAGCGAAGCAGGCAAAGGCGTCTGCATTTCTCTTCTGCCCCTCCGTCCTGAGCAAGATGTCCTCCTCCCCCCAGACAGCCAGCAGGTCCTAGACTTCAGTTTCCAGCCAGAGGGCCCCCCCTCCTCTTTGGGGGCTGCCCAAAGCCCTGGGAGCCCTGCCACCCAGAACCCTTGGCTCCCCAGGGATCCTGGAGGTCTTGGCTACTAGCCATCTATCCGGCCACAGAGGGGTGTTGCTTTCTGGGGGTGCTAGGGAGTGTTGTCTGGCCACCTCGTGCTCCTATGGGTGCCAGCACACTCTCCGCTTCCTGCATGGGGTTTCTGTGTCCCTGCAGCTTTAAGGCACCTGCGGCTGACAGCCACAGAGCTCTGGCTGCTGGTGGGAGGGGCCGGCTCTGTGGAGGACTTTTCATTTCGAAATGGCAGCCAGGGAGCAGTTAAACACATTTCATTTCAAAATTAACATCGAAATGAGGCGTTATTCCCAACACCAGAGTGGAACAGCGAATTCGAAATTAAAGCCTTTTAATTTCTAAATTGATTTCGAAACAAGCAATTTCTGCGTAGTCGCTCTCCTGCTCACTTCGAGATTGCCCCTCATTTCGAAACAGCTTTCTAAATGAGCGGCTAGTGTGGCCACAGCCCATAAGTGCTGTTCACAACAGCTCTGTGTTGGATACAGACAAACTCCCGTCTACATAGCTTTTGCCTCTCACAGAGATGGAGCAATTATGCCAACAGGAGAGTGCTCTCCCATCAGCGCAGTGCGACTTCACCAGATGACCTGGCAGTTGGGAGCACCTAAACTGAACTGTCTTCTGCTTGCACCAGGAGATGCTCTATCAGCAGAGTCTACACTGATATATACAGCCTTAACAACAGGCCTGGACGTATGTCAAAGTGAGTAAGGCAGTTGCCTTGGGCCCCTGCCTTCAGCCCCTCCCCCCCGCTCCAACTGTCTGTAGCATCCACCACCCAACCTGTTGAGCCCCAGTGTCAACATGCCACCTTACACCCTGTCCACTGGCTGGACCCTGCTGGGTGCCTCTGCTTCATACAGAAGAATTAAAGCTTCTGTGGCCAGTCCTAAACAGGAATGTAGGTGCCCAAGTGTTATTTTCAAAGTCTAGCCACTTATCTGCATACTTTTTAACATCTGCCCCCTTGTCCTTATATTTTTTCTCCTTTCCTCCTCCTTAACTTAATCAGCCAACTCATGACTTTGAAATGAGAGTAATTAAACACTTGTACTAGAACTGTGTCCCATTAGATCTCCTCCACAGGTATGTCTTCTTAGACACAGAAATAACATATGCTAGGAGAATTTGGCTGTAAATTACTATTTGAAGCTGACAGTGCTTAGGGGAAAAAATAACCAAACCATTTAAACAGCTATATCCAGAGACGTGTGCTTTTTAATTAGCTGGGAGAGCTGACAAAACCTGAATTCAAAATATTTTCACTTGCTGAACCTGCAAATACTAGCAGATCTCTCATTTCATCTCCAGGAAAACTATCGTTTGGATGTGCATTAACTGTATTTACCGTACACAATTTTAACATGTTCTACTAGCCTGTGCCAAGCCAAAGTATAATCTAGGTCCCCTCAAAAGGCCTGGAATTCTTTGCAAGCAATAAAAATACTTTTTCTGCAGAAAGTATGCCTGGAAGTGCAATGGGGACACGTAAGATGTTTGCATATGCTGTACTCTAATTACACATTTTCAGATATTACCAGGCTCTCTGTAGAGACTTAAATATTTCAGACATGAGTACCATGTTAATGCGGTACATATTAAATCAATTTGTCCTGGAGGAGGCCGTGGTAGTGACAACAGCAGAGAGAACCTTCCACCTTCCTTTTTCTCACAGTGGAAATCTTTGCAGCTGAGGAAATATTTAAAGCTGGTCCAAGTAGGCTGTTTCTAAACAAATCTGACAGATGGATAGCACTTCCTCTGCCACCATAACAGAAACAATTTTAAATAAAAATCAAAGGGCTTTTTTTTCCATAATAAACATGCCCAAATGACCTGGTGAAGACTGAGATATAGTAACAGAACAGCTAAATAACATTTTAAACACCTTTTTTGTGTAAGGGAAGTGTTCTATTTGATTGTGTCAAGTAAGAGAACTGAGAATGCTGGAAAATACACTTTGGGCCAAATCTAGCTGCCCTACAACAGCTGCATGGCTGTGCATCCAGAGCTGCTCTAGAAATATGGCAATGACAGGAGAGGTATGTGTGGGATGAAAGGGACATTTACTGTTCTGGAAAGATCTGCAATATGAGTGGAGCAGGTTGGAAGGAAGGATCTAAAAAGAGCCAAGTCTGATGAGAAGGTCTGAACTGAATTTTAAATTTCGTTATAATGTTTTGTGAATTTGGCCTCTGTATTCTGAGTAGGGTGTGTCTGAGATTACATTGGGGTAAGGCCTCCACTCATATTTACATATTTAGGGTAGAGTGAATCAATTACTTTATAAATGGGATATAGCCTTGTAACAGGAATCACTAGAATACAGGTCAGCAACCCCTGGCACGTGTGTGAAGAGTGGCACACAAGCTGATTTTCATTGGCACACGAGGCAGAAACTCAGCCCCACCTCTCCTCCCTGATGCAGCCAAGAGCTTGCTCAAAGCCATGTCGTCTGCGGATTAACAATAGAACAGCCAATGCTGCCAACCGCCACCTAAATGGTAAAGCTCTGCATCTTCATTCATTTATTAATAAAGCTGTTGCAAGTAGGACTACTTGTGACTTCAAAAAAGTATCACCGGCACTCAGACTGTACATAAAGGTCAAAAGGCCAAATTTTGGCAATCCACATTGGAAAGGTTGCTGACCCCTGGACTGGATGATCATAATGGTCCCTTCCGGCCCTAAAACACATATTTTTTTCTTTCTTAAATACCACAGATAAACAATTATGGTGTGGACTCTAACACCTGTAAAGGAACTGCTAGCATAAGAAAGAAGAAGCAGTCAAGTAGCACTTTAAAGACTAGCAAAATAATTTATTAGGTGAGCTTTCGTGGGACAGACCCACTTCTTCAGACCATAGCCATACCAGGACAGACACAATATTTAAGGCACAGAGAACCAAAAACTGTAATCAAGGAGGACAAATCAGAAAAAAATGATCAAGCTGAGCAAATCAGAGAATGGAGGGGTGGAGGGGGAAGGTCAAGAATTAGATTAAGCCAAGTATGCAGATGAGCCCCTATGGTGACTCAGAAAATTCCCATCCCAGTTCAAACCACGTGTTAATGTGCCGAATTTAACTATAAAAGACAGCTCGGCCATTTCCGTTTGAATACCGGTGCAAATTTTTTTTTCAGTAAGACGCATACTCTTAAGGTGACATGCCTGTTCGCTCCTACAGACAGCCTCCCAAACTTATGAGGATCCTCACAAACAGCCACAGTCTATATCCCAGGAATACCAGTCCTGGAACCTCTCCTTGCAACAAAGCCCACTGCCAGCTTTGTCCACATATCTTCTCTGGAAATACCATCACTGGACCTAACCAGGTTATTCACAGAATCACAGGCACTTTCTCATGCTCCTCTACTAACATCATATATGCCATCAATTGCCAACAATGCCCAGATGCGTTGTATATTGGACACACTTCTAACTCCCTTAGACAAAGGGTTAATGGGCACAAAACAGAAATCAAAACACTCCAGATCCACAAACCAGTTAGTCAACATTTTAATGGAATGGGTCATTCTGTTAATGACTTAAGAGTATGCGTGTTACTGAAAAAAAATTTTCGCACCGGTATTCAAAGGGAAACAGCCGAGCTGTCTTTTGTATTTATATTCGGCATGTTAACACGTGGTTTGAACCGGAATGGGAATTTTCTGAATCACTATAGGGGCTCGTCTGCATACCTGGCTTAATCTAATTCTTGACCTTCCCCCTCCACCCCTCCACTCTCTGATTTGCTCACCTTGATCATTTTTTTCTGATTTGTCCTCCTTGATTACTGTTTTTAGTTCTCTGTACCTTAAATATTGAGTCTGTTCTAGTCTGGCTATGGTCTGAAGAAGTGGGTCTGTCCCACGAAAGCTCACCTAATAAATTGTTTTGCTAGTCTTTAAAGTGTTACTTGACTGCTTTTTGTTTTGATAGTATATAGACTAGCATGGCTCCCTCTCTGGTACTATAAGAAAGAAGGTATTTAACCCCATATGACAGTGAAATAAACTTCTGAGTATGATTTAAAAACCAGAGATAAGGTTTACAATCTATTCTCAGGCTAATCAGTTATATGGTGTATCAACTGGAAAAAAGATCTTAAGATCTTATGGCTAGATGACACAGGGAACTCCATAATGGAGGAGAAGGTAAAAGAACAATATGTCTGGACAAGATAATTAAGCTAAATATGGGATGTCCCCTTCTGGACTTTAGATTGAAGCAGTAATTCTGGGGCTTGAGCTTCCCTTCAGCATCACATTGATTCTCTAAATATTTAATATAAAATTGACCACTGATGAATTAACGGTATTTTAAAGGGTTACTATGTTTTCCATCTTTATTTCAGCTTTTTTCTGTTTTTTTTTAATAGTGAAAGGATATAATCGTAAAAAAGCAGCCACTCAAAATATTCCCTGCTTTGATCAGTTCTTCCTCTAATCAAACTTTTCTGGAGTATTTATAAATCAATGCTATTATCTTATTGTAAGGTTGATTGGCATAAATTCATTTATTTCCATTAATTTTCAGAATATAAATTAATGCCCCGACCTTCTGATAACTTGTGTGTGTGCTTTATTTTACACAGTCCCTAATCTGTGCTTGAGTAGACAGCACAATAGGCCGGGAGACTTGGATTCTAATTCCAGAGTGATCACCCAACTGCTCCGTGACCTCTCTGTGCCTGTTTCTTTCTTACAGCTGGTTTATTTTGGCTAGTGCCACTGTGATTTCTTTGAGACAGGGGAGGTCTCTCACTATGGCACCTTTCCTAGTAGTCCTATTGATTTCAACTCGCATGCTTAATTTTGTACTTTTGAGTCATCCCATTCACAACGCTGGGACTGCTTACACTGTCAAATTAGATGTATGCATAAGTCTTTGAAGAATATGAGTCCTAAAATTGTGATATTCCTAGAACATAGGGAACTAGCATATTTTCCACAAAGTAGTACCGTTTACTAACGTTGTTGCTGCTTATGGCCTGAAAGTGACATTCAGCAAGACAAGTTTGACAAAGCCTAAACTTTAAAAACTGATAGGGGAGTTTATTAGCAGGCAAAAATCACTGACCTTGAAATTCCAGTTTTAAAGATTTTTCTTGTCAGGGGAAAATGACTAGTAATTGCGTGACTCAGTGAATTTCAGTGAAAAACATGACAGTGGGCAGATACAGTTTTTAAAGGAAACAAACATGTAAAATTAGAATAAAAGAAAAATAAAAGGAGCTCTTTATATCAGATTAAAATTTTACATGGTAATGCCACAATTCCCAAGGTTCAAAGTCTTTGTTGGGGTATTTTGTACAGTGATGAAGACCAATATTCATAAGTAGCATTTAAGACCTTTTATCCTTACCTCTGTACAAAGCCCCTCTTGTCACTGGAAAATTCCTTAGACAGCACCAGGCACTCTGGATAAGAATTCAAAAGACACAAAGCATAGCTTCTACAAAGTACTGCTCATTCACCAGATATTAATTTGAACAGTGGAATCAACCTGCAAGGTTGCTATTAGATTGTAATCACTGGAGTAATTTAAGACTTTCAGTCTAAAGCAGAGAAAAGAACTTCAGATTTTTACATACCTATCAGTTGCGGCTTGAGAAGGTGCTTTGACAACAGTACTCCTCTATTATTACTAACAAATTTCAATAACCAATTTAAAATGGACTTCAGAAACACAGGAATACCTTTTAATTCCTCTATTAGCAATAATTACAACATAGTTCGAAAGATACTATTTGCCTGAATTTGTTCGTTTTTTAGGTTTTCATCTGTAAATCTTTACCTACATGCTGAATTTTACTCAAGTGAGTTGATCCATTGAAAACAGTGGCAGTAAAAGTAAGCATCAACATGCATTTCCAGGATCAGGAGCCTAAGAAATAAAACACAGTAATTCCAGCACCTCGCCATGTCTAATTGTAAAATTACTAGGAATCCAAATGAATGCAATGGAACTACTCACATGAATAAAGTTAAGCACAGTTGCATGCTTTGTCAAGATCAGATCCTTAATTTACTTTGCTTCCTTTTAAAAAGAAGCAAAGAAGATTCCTAAATAGGAGGGCAACAAAACATCACAACATGAATTTTCTTACTAACATCGTGAAAGAATACACATCACTACTGATCAAGCAGTAATAGGTAAGACGAGATAGAACACACAAAAAATATCAAAGACTCCCAAATATGGATCAAAATTTAAAACAATATTTGCATGTTAAATACATGGCCATTGAGTATTAATTGGGTGCCATCTAAAGAAAAGGCATAGATGGATTCAAACCCAGGTCTGAGCATCCTCAGAACTCCAAGCAGGTTGGATCCAAGATTGGGATTCTGACTTGGCTGTAGAATAAATCAGGGTTTGGATTTCAGTGCACTGAACAAATTAGATGGCCTGACCATGCTTCTAATAAGCAAAAATGTCATCAAATGAAACTCTGTTAAAGAAAGATTTCACTGCATATCCATTTTATTTATTTGTAATGAGCACTGCTTCTCTTTTCAGTACATTTTGATGAAGAGACAAAATCCTGCAGTCCCACTGGATCTTCTTTCAGGCCTGAGCAGCACCACTGACAGTGTGAACATGCCAAATCAGGCCCCATTTGTCATCTATTATGGTGAGAGCTGGGAAGTAATAAAGGTAAATATCTTCAGAGAACTCACAACTTTCTAAGAGATTTATTGTAAAATATCAAGCGTATGAAATGAGCTTATTTTGGAAAATACTGTTTTTGGTATTGAATTAAAAAGCAAATCAAAATCAATTTTATCACAGTTACCTTACCATGAGAATGATAATCCAGGCCAGGTGGAAAAAAAAATAAACAAACCACCACTGTCACAGGTTTTGCTACCTTAGCACAAAATCATTAAAGATTCAAAGATCAGCATTCTCCACAGATTCCTGCCCCCACCTCTCTACATACTACTTTCAACAGGCCAGCAAGTTATATAGCTGGGAATTATGAAATAATTTCCCTCACAACTTGACAATAAAATGAGACAGAAATTGACAGGCAAGACAAATGTATCTGTCACACAACTGGCAAATAGTAGAATCAAGCCCTGAGCAATGTTTAAAAAAATCTGATGTATTTTGGTCACAACACTAAGTGCATTTTCCTTTCTCTGTAATTCCCTGCAAGATGCCTGCTGCTCAATAGGTGTGTCATGCTGCTTGACAACTGACCTGAGGATAACTTGACAACTTTTGGCTAATGATGTGGAGAGCCGTGTGTGTGTGTGTGTGTGAGAGAGAGAGAGAGAGAGAGAGAGAGAGATTTCATTGCGCTATTTACCTTATCACTTTACAGACATCAGAAAGAACAAAAACATATTGAGTGGGAATAACTCTGTGATCTCCTACCTCTTTCTTGTACAGTTTTGCCAACATGGGAGATTGAGAAGAAGAAACTTCTTTTAAAGATAATGATTGAAGGTTGACTTAGACATTAACATTGATGAAGAGGTAGCAGGCAAACAAGTCTTAACAGAAACACTTTATCATCTTTTTTTAATGTTCCCTTTGTATCTGCCATTGACTATGCTGGTCTGAAAGCTCATCCCTAAAAGCACTGCATGTGTGGCTGCTAATGCACAGGCAATGTGATTAGCTGACTGAGAAAGGCCTAGAATTACTCCCATTCTGACTAGATTACTGGATAATTAGATTGGTGGCACTCTCCCCTTACTGGGCTGTCAGATTAAATCCTGCTGTTTTTCTTCAGATAACTGTCATGTTCCACAATAACAAATAGAGACTGACACCATGTCCTTTTTATGTTCAAAGGATGTGAATGACTTTTTTTTCCCTTCAATGGGCCAATATGAAAAATGCCTGCTGCATTTACTAGTTCATAGAGAATGCTATTATACTTTATTAGGACCTAGCTAGTTGATAAACCTGGTCAAAAACATTTGATTTGCGTTGATAAATGGAAATCACAAGGCTTTGAATGCTCATTTGCCTACTCACTTAATGGAAGGGCACTATCAAATTACATATTAAAGGAAGAAGAAAGAACATTTCAATTTTTCGTTAGAGAGTAAAAAATCTCTTCCTCTCACTCTGTTCAGATTAGTGTAGGGAATTGGGTGATATGTTTGACGCCTCCCCTACTCAATCCAGCTGGAAGGCTTTGTAGCACATCTGTGCTCCCAGTGTTGACATGGGCCACAGGCCTGTAGATTTCTTGCATCTTCTTAATTCCCTGGTTATCTTCTTCAAGATCTTGAATTAATTCTGGTATCTGACTGGATTCTGAAAGCAAAAGTATTAGTTCTAGGAATGCATAAACAACAGCTGTAGTTCCAGCTCCACACATTGAAAAATAATGAGGTAGGCCACAAAGAATCATAAGATTGGCTTAAAAACATGAAATTTTCCATGACCGAATTCCTTTTACTTCATCTTTGCTTAGTCTTAGGGGAGATGTCACATTTCGAGCTTTTCTCAGCAACCACACTTTGTTTTTGGGGGAAGCAGAGATTTTTAACATTGAAGGTGACATTCTCACAAAGTCAGATGATTCTGGGATCCAGGATTTTACGCCATCCACCAAATATCCCACGGCTTGTAAGAAAATTGCAAGAGCTAACAATGCTTGCTGTATACATCTGTTTCTGAAAAGGTAGAAATAAATATTCACTATGATATATTTAATGCACAAGATTGAATAGGGACCCACTAACCGACTGGCCTGTTAGGAGGCAAAACAACCATCTACAACCGATGTTAACTTAGGCTAAACCTGGGGACTTCAATAGGAGCACTGCCTGAGCAAGCCTGAGAAAGTTCTCATGCTGAAGATTTCATGAGTAAAACAAAACAACAGATGTCTATACATCACAGGAACAATAAATCTGATGTGTCTGCTTAGACTAAATGCTAGGCTGGAAGAGTATTTGTATGTGAGAGGAATAGATATAGTATAAACCGCAGGTCAAAACACCGCCACTATCTTCAGTGGGCTAACGAAATGGTTCCCTCTCCACGTGTTTGCTCCCCAAAGATTACAGTCATATGCTCAGCTTTCTCCAATCTGTGTTAATGAAGTTCTAAAATATACTTCTAACACAAGGGACCTTTATTGCCCTCTCCAGAAATACACACACTGTTGCAACATGCTTCCGTCACATCACCCAACCTCTTAAGGCATATGAGTTAATCTTTTACTGTAGGCAGTTCAAAATGCTTAGCTACTGAGTGGCAGGCTTATTTAATAGCTTTCACAGCCTAGGTCAAAGAAGACCATTACTGCTATTTGCACTGAGCAGAGTAAAATGACCCTTATTTACGGTTGAAAGAGAAATTATTAATACCAGCTCCCACACAACTGTCAGTGGCCAAAGTTGACCGAAATACACATACAATCAACAATCAGTTTCTATCCTTCCAACATGTTCCACGACTGTAGCATTTTCCACCAGCAAATGTGAGAAAATTTGTAAGAATGCCCTGAGTTTGAGGCAAGAGCATATACGTGCTCATTACATTAAATTATTAAACACTCACAGGCATATTTTATCTCCTTCCACAACTAACGAAGTACTCTGTGGTTCATTTGATGGATCACAATAACCCCAAACTAGTTCAAAACCTTATAAAATATGATAAATGTATGTGTATCTTTCGAAGCTTGAGCAAGAAATAAAGTTTAGATGCAAGAAGGTAAAAGACACATGATGAAACTTCAAAATATAAAGAACATTTTGAAGTTGCACAGCTGTTTCTGCAGTGTTTTTATTTATTGCCTGACTCTGAATTGTTGGGTTAAATTGCATAAGCAGGCATTTATACATTTACAGAAAAAGCAAGCAGACAATAAGTGACTAAGTCATTGGTTCATAGCTGTACACAGTAAAAGGTAATATTCCTAGATGATGAAAGATCATTCAATCATTTCAAAGAAGCTAACACAACATTGAGAGCTACAAAATAGGTTAGTTAACAATGAGTAATATGATCAATAGGGCATTTCTACTCATTGGTCTCCAATATGCTTTAGGTTCTTTACAACGTCTATCTAGGGATGACCCTGTCACTTATTCAGCCAACTGCAGAGTAAAATGTGACAGCTGTTTTACAATGTCCAGCAACACTACACATCAAGTTGAGATAAAAGATAAGTGACAAATATTTTATCCAGCTGAAACAGCAGGAAGATTTTGATGGGCAAACAAAAAGTTGAATTAGAATTTAACCGAGTTGTTCAAATTTACTCCCTGTTTTCTTGCAAAATGTTCCACATAATTTTGTAAAGGATAGGAAAAAAACTCTGAGATCCTCTAATGCAAAGCATAACAGAAGTGAGAAATGCAAGCCTAGGTATTATTATTATCTATATTTTATGGATTCCCACACTGGTAATGGTTTTATGAGTCAACTAGAAGATAGAACCTGCAGCATACTGCATTGAAGAGACCTTTATTTTAAGTTCTTATCTTTTGGAAGTAAAACAAACTAAAGTTGGTGACTATTAGACTATATGTGTGTATATTACACTATACAGAGACAGATACTTAGTAGATATAAATCCACAGAGTTTCATGGATATAAAGGGAGCGATGCTCATTTAGACCAACTGAGGCTCTGATGCACCACATATAAATACACATAACCTGGAAAGGACATAAAACATTAGACTTCAAAGTTGTGACAACTTCCAAGTTGTCACAGGGTCAGTACAAAAGCTTGGTAACTCTGGATTATGAGACAGGCTAACCTTTTGTGGTGGGAGGAGGAGTAAATATTTCTCCAGTCATCTGACTAAAAACAAAATGGCAGCTGTATGAAGCTACATAGAGGTTGGAATGTTAGAATATGTCCCAGAGCAATGGACTAGTGGAAATGTCATAGGCATATATTTGTCACATGCCTGTGCAACTGATAAGATACACAATTTATTCATGTAGTCAATAGAAAAAAATTGTATTGCAATTTACAATATTGTGCTTTGTCTCAGTTGCAGTATAAGCCTTCATGCTGCTTTGACCATATGTCTGCATCTAATTCTTGACAGACCTCATGTAGAAATGGGGAGTGGTGAATTTAATCCCAATGCCTCTTTAATCCTTAATCTCTTTAATATGATTGTTTACTATGATGGAGATATTCCCTGTTGTGATTACCTGTCCTTGAGAAGCCAAAAAGAAACCACCACATCCTTCAGGATATCTAATTGCAATCAAATGTGAATTGGGTTTTGGTTACTATTGAGCTGGATAGGATTAACAACAGTACAGTAGGGCTATGTCTACACTAGCACACTATGTCGAAGTAGCCTATTTTGAAGTAAGAACATCGAAATAGGCTACTTTGACACGTATCGTCTACACGTCCTCCAGGGCTGGTGCTGTCAACGTTCAATATCTAAGTAGCGACAGGGAACGTCGAAAGGAGCCGCCCAGGAAGGAAATGCAAAGCGTCCACATGCAGAAGCACCCTCTTTTGAAATAAGGGGCCAGGAAAGCCCACGGACTGAGTCACAGGCTGGACTAGCTCTTCCGGGGCAACAGCAAGCCGCTCCTTTAAAGGGCCCCTCCCAGACAAACCTGGCCTGCACAGCACGAGGTCTGCAGAGCAGTAGCCACTCTCTCACAGACCAAGTCACAGCAGATATGGACACTCAGCAGTAGCAGCAGGAAGAAGAGCCCCTCCAGGTAGTCATGCGGGGGGCAAGCGCCCTGCTAGATGCTGCCCGGGAGGCTGTCCAGTGGTTCCTGCCAGAGGAGCCCTCCCCAGAGGCAGACGGGGACGCCTCTGACCACCGGCTCCCCTCTCCCTCCCCCACAGGCTGCTCCCCCGCCTCTGGAGCTACCCCACAAGCTCCGAGTGGTGGGAGCAGCTCATCATGCAGGACTGGGACGATGATATGTGGCTCCGGAACTTCTGCATGCACCGGCAGACCTTTCTCAAGCTCTGCAAGTGGCTCACCCCAGCACTGAGGCACCACAACACCCGGATGCGGCACGCCCTCCTTGTCAAGAGGAGGGTCACAATAGCCATCTGGAAGCTGGCCACTCCAAACAGCTATCGCTCCATGGGACACCAGTTTGGAGTGGGAAAGGCCACGGTCGGGGCCATCATCATGGAGGTAAGGAGGCCCGGCGGCGGGGGGGTGGGGTTGGGGAGGGAGGGGGTGGGTGGGTGGGGTCCCCAGGGAGTGCATGGGAGGGGGGCCTGGGGGAAGGGCCCTGGGGCACCCTGCACAGCCTCATGGGTGCCTGTGTTCCCTCCCCACAGGTGGCCCGTGCGATTAACGCCATGTTGCTCCAGAGGGTCGTCCGACTCGAGGACCTGGATGCAGCTGTCACCGGATTCACCTCCATGGGGTTCCTGAACTGCTTCGGGGCCCTGGATGGGACCCACATCCCCATCCACACCTTGGACCACAGCAGAGGAAGATACATAAACTGCAGGGGCTACCACTCTGTGGTCCTGCAGGCCATGATGAACAGTCGGGGCCACTTCCAGGACGTGTACATGGGCTGGCCCAGCTGCACACACAATGCCCGTGTTTTTAGGAACTCAGGCCTGTGTCACCAGCTGGAGGCAGGGACCTACATCCCCCAGAGGGAGATACCTCTGGGGGATACCACCGTGCCCCTCTGCCTCGTGGCGGACATGGCCTACACCCTCCAGCCCTGGCTCATGCTCCCATACACCAGCCACCTCAATGCCAGCCAGGAGTGGTTCAATGCCCGCCTGAACCATGCCCACCAGGTGGTGGAGAGAACATTCGGCCATCTGAAGGGCCGCTGGCAGTGCCTCCTTGCCCAACTGGACGTCAGCCTCCAAAACATCCCCCAGGTTGTGGGCACATGCTGCACACTCCACAACATCGTGGAGAGCAAGGGAGAGGCTGTTGTCCAGGGGTGGGCGGTCGACGCTAGCACAGGCTTCCCCCAGCTGGCTGCCACACCCAGCCGCCAGGCCCACCATGAGGGGGTACGGGTCTGTGAGGCCCTGCGGGCCCACTTTGATCAGGGAGACCCCTGAGCACCTCCCTGGCCTTCCCCAGATGACCTCCCCACACACAGCCTGAACTGCCCGCACACCGCCCCCAACACCCACACGCCACCCCACCCAACAAGCACACGCCTCCAACTTTTTGAAAAACAAAACCTTCTTTTTTCTGAAACCTGATAACTTGTTTTGTTCACAACAGAAACTGCAACCAATATACAAAAAGGGGGACAACTATATACATGGGGGACAACTATACACATGGGGGGCCAGCGGACGGCTCGGCCGTTGGCCCATCAGTCCGGGGTGGGGGTAGAGGGGCGCAACCCCTGGCGGGTATGGCTCACAACCCCCCCCCCCCCGTGTCCGCGGTCCCCAGCGTGGCCAGCTGGGGGCTGGGAGGATTGGCAAGTATGGCTGGGATAACTCCACTGGCCGGTCTTCAGCCCCAGAGGGCTCTGTGGAGCTTGCAGGTGGTGAGGCGGGTGGGGCGGCAGGCAGTGCAGCAGGGGCGCCTTGGGTGAAGCAGCGGGGAGGGCAGGCTGGGGGTTAGCGGGGGGCAGGAGCCGGGCGACAGCCTCCCGGATCGACCCGGCTATGTCCCAAAAGACCCCCATGAAGTCCTCCCATGCTGCTCACTACCAGGTGGACTCCTCCTGGTCAAAGTGGAGACTCTCCTCTGCCACCTCCGTCTGCCACCGGAGAGCTGCCGGGAGCTGGGAGTCCACAGGTGCCATCCCCAGCGTCCGGCGGTGGCGGGACCGTCCCGCTGCCCTTGGGGGTGTCTCTGGGCACTGGCAGTGGCTGACCTGTGGCGGGCTGTCGGGGACGACGGAGGGTGCCTGGCGCGTCGGATGCTGCAGCTGGAGAGAGGGAAGGGAAGGCTGTTAATACTGTGCCCTGGCCCATGGCCTGTTCCCCCCACCCCCTGTTGGGTGCTGGGTCTCCGTCCCCAGTGGTGGGTGCAATGCCCTGTTGGCTGTCGCCATGGCATTGTCCTCCCGCCCCCGGGGTTAAGGCTGAGAGCTGTCCATGGGTGCAGGTGCTGACGGGCACTGATGGCCATGCTGCCATCCTGGGACCATACTGTGACTGGGCGTTTGCGGGTTGGGGTCCGCAGGGCGTGTGTGAGGCTCCCGGTTGTGTCTGGTACCCCTGCCCTGTGGCCCATGGGTGTGTGCTCTGTGGGGTACGTACCTGAGCGTCCATTGCCACGGTCGGGGGAAGCCCGGTGGGCAGACACTTAGCTGGTGCTCCGGGAGGGGAGGTCGATGAGGAGCCCCCCTTCCTTGCTGCTGGACCCCTCCTCCGCTGTCCCGAGGGGGGGCTCCTTGGGTGGACCCTGGGGTGCGGGGCTGGCCTCTGGGCTGGACTCCAGCTCCGAGGCCTGCTGGGGCTCGTCGGCCACGGTGTCAAGGGTGGCCGGGGGGAGGAGGTATCCCGGGGCCCCAGGATGGCCCTGAGCTCCCTGTAATAGGGGCAAGTGGTGGGGGCGGCACCAGACTGGCTGGCCGAGTCCCAGGCCCGGGCGTACCCCTGCCGCAACTCCTTCACCTTACTCCGGACGTGATCCAGAGTGTGGGGAGGGTGGCCCTGGGCGGCCAGGCCCTCGGCCAGTCGGGCAAATGCTTCTGCATTCTGCTGCTTGCTCCCCATCATGTGGAGCACCTCCTCCTCACCCCAGAGCCCCAGCAGGTCTTGGAGCTCGGCCTCCAACCAGGAGGGGCCCCACCTCTTTTTGGCCCCCCACTTGGCTGCTGAGGGTGCCTGGGTCCCCTCAGGATGGGAGCCCTAAGGGCGCTCGGGGGGCTGGCTCGAGGCCATGGGTGGTGGCAGTGCAGATTCGGGCCTCTGGAAAGCGTGCAGGGCAAGCACGTGCGTGTGCTACTGCCTGCACAATCTCAGCTTCCTGACACAGGAAATCCGGGTCCGTGGCACTTTAAAGACTGCTGCGTGCGGGGACCATAGAGCCCCGCAGGGGCTGGACAGAGTGTCTCAACCCCTCAGCTGATGGCCACCATGGAGGACCCCGCTATTTCGAAGTAGCGGGATGAGGATCGTCTACACACACCCTACTCCGACGGTCAATGTTGAAGTAGGGCACTATTCCCATCTTCGGATGGGAATAGCGACTTCGACGTCTCGCCACCTAATGTCGATTTCAACGTTGAAATAGCACATGGCACGTGCAGATGTGACGGGTGCTATTTCGATGTTGTGCTGGCTACTTTGAAGTAGCCAGCTAGTGTAGATGCACCCTGGGAGTGAAAGTGGAGCTACAGAACTAGTACAAGGTGGGCAGAGTTGTTCAGTTCTCAGTGCTATCAATTCAGTAAATGGCATAAGACCTGCAGTAGTGAACATAGAAATAATAATGAAAACAGAATCTTCTGGTACCTTGAGTGGTATTATGTCAGTAACAGGTTACTTATGCTGTTATGTCATAAGGATCCCTAAAATGTCAATAGCAGCAATGAAGCAAATCCAGTGGCAATAATAAACTCAACCTTAATTAGAAATGGTTACTTTACACCTCCCCATGGAGAGGTTGTCTGATAAACTGAAATTAACCATTTATTAAAGTTTACACAAACCCAAGAAGGGAAAAAAAAAACCGAAATCAACAAACCAATTTTACAAGGTTATGAAATCTTCATCCTTCACATACTCAAACCACTCCTTTAATCACTAATTAAAACAGTGCTCCCTATACCTTTGTAGAAAATTGGATCTTATGGTGAGAAGAGTATCACCAAAGAAGGAAAAGATTAATTTTCAGTGTGGTCCCTGTTATGCAAAAACATTTTTACAACTTTTACAATATTTAAATTTTAAATATTTTCAGTCTGAATACTCATTTCAAAACTTCATTGCTAAGTTTGTACCCTAATGCTACAGCACACTAGCTGAAGCTACTGTCTTTAAATGTCACAGGACTGCTTGATTTTGTTTTACATTTTGAAAACCTCCTCTCTTCATTCCACTAAGGGGAAAGCTCCACATATTCAAAGCTCAGAGTGAGTCAAATTTGCTTCTGACTTAAACATTTTTATTTTAGAATCACAACTGCTGTTATCTTCCAAGGTAAGTAGACAGTTTTCTAGTTATGATATTAAAAGACAGCCAAATTTCAACTGGATCACCGAAAATTAATTATGCCTTATGAAGCAACACTAGATCATTTCCTGAGCTGACAGAAGTAAATAACCCTTATGATTACATAAGAAGAAATGACTATAGTAATATTGTTCTGATCTAAGAAGGTTGGAAGAGTCTAGTATGGGCATGTAGGGTTCTGCCAAAACAATGCACAGGTTTGATGCTTACTGAACTGTAGTTTTGTTTCCAGTCTGAACTGCTGCCTTTGGATAAGATCTTATGCCTCATTTTTTCTAACTCTCTTCTCTCTCTCTCTAAACACTTCCTGGCATAATGGGACAACGAACTCCCCATCTATGGGTGGCAGAATGAAATCAAAGCACACTGAAGTCAGCATTTTCCTTCATAAACTTGACTTCTATTGCAAAGCCATTCTGGGCTCTTAAGAGTACATGCATATTAACAGACCCATAAAAGGAGCAAGAGCTGGTAGGCATAGGCAAAAGAAACAAGACAGACAACAGAAATTTAATTTCTGGATGAGTAATTCTCCACAAACCACATAAAAACTTAAGTTAAACAAACTGCCTTAAAATGTGGGATTTTCTGCAACAATCAAACTAACAATGGCCTCATTTTTCAGTGTTCATTTGCCCAAGGTAAAATTCAGCTTGGCATAGGAAGACCATGAAATGCCTCTCCTCCACCCTCACCACTGAAGTCCTTTAGGGATGTGCTCCCCTTGCCAAGAATCTCCCCCATCCATCTGTCTTATACTTAGATTGTAATTGCTTTAGGACAGTGCAACTCACCTGAGTACAACCCAGACTAATGAGTGGCTTTGTCACCCCTGCCCTGTGACTTAGGGTGCCCTTTAAAAGGTCTTGCTACTGTAGCCTCCAACCTGGACTACTCACAGACTCCAGCACATAAGTCACACTCAGCTATGTCTCTGTGTGTGCTGTAGCCAGTCTACCACACCTGGGTCCTTACCAACCTCTCAGACCCTAACCCATTTCAATCAGAGACCTTTCCCCAGAATTGTATGTCCTATATTCCCCAGACCGTTCCTGGACCATACAAATATGTGAAGCCCATTATTCCTTTAAAGAAATGTTATGCATACAACTTCCTACCCCAAATGGAGATACCCAGACACTTCCACGTGTACGTACTGGATTAAATAAAACAATAAAGTAAGTCTCAACTACAAAGAGAGATTTTATGGGAATACAAGTAATGAGGCGTAAAGGTCAGAACTGGTTACAATAAAGGTAAAATGCTTTACGGGTGCCTAATCTAACAGGTTATATTTAATTCTCAGCACCCCTTACTTACAGCTGTCTTACTGACCACATTCTTTAGAAAAAGACTCCACACCCAGAGTCCAATAGCTGCCCCCTTTGTGTTTTCATGTGCAGTGAATGCACTGTGTGTGTGTTCAGTGGGACGGGGGAAGAAAGGTACTTTGGGAGTTTTCCCCATCTTTTTATAGTCTCAATCTCCCTCTTGAAAAACATTTCCAGCCAAAATCCAGGAGACAAAGCATCTGTGTGGAAGGATGCTCTCTGCAAGGAGGTTTTCACCTGTCTGACCTTTTTGTTTTCCCTCCCTGCTTGGTGACTCATTTTACTGCTTAATTGCAAATTAATAAAAACCCCACATTCTTTCCTTTGTTTAGAACAGACATGACTTCTACCTGAGCAGGGCTGTAGGATTTGAAACCTGCACTGACAATATCGCACTGTAAAATCTTATAATTTCACATACAAAGGTGGCATGTACATTCATCAAGCCAATACTGCCCACTATACTGACAATGAAATCTTACAAGGTCTAGTTTAAACAAAGATTATTAAAATATAGCGTCAGGCATGACTCCAAGGCTGTGTTCTGATATAGGCTAGGACTTTCTTTTGGATCTACGTTTGTACAGTGCCTAGCATATTAGGTGACAAGGACTCACAGGTGCTATGATAATACAGGCAACAAATAGCAATGTTTAGTGTAGCATTAGGTCAGGGCCAAGTAAACTACAAATGCATAAAGCCAGTTGCCTGAATATGCTCTTAAGAGTGATTGACCCCAGTTAAGTCGATGACCTCTGCCATTAACTTCAGTGGAGCCAGTATTCTACCCAGAATGCCTGCAGCTCAGAGATTAATGCAGTAGCCACAGTACTGGGAAGCTTGTTGCTCTACTTTTGGAATGTAGGTTTCACCTCCTGATAGGGTGACTGTCCATGCCGTATAGGTCAGGACAGACCTCTATTTGGGACACCAAAAAGGCGTCCCGATTTATGTTTTGAAAGGGACTCATTGTCCCATATTTGAGCCACACCCCCTCCCTTCCCTGAGCCTCAGGGAAGCAGGGGGAGTGTGCCGCTTCCCAAGGGCTCCGGGGGATCGCCAGCAGCTGCCACCTCCTTCCTGGATCCCTGTGGCTTGGAGGAGCCACCCCTCTCCCACATACCTCCCTATTCCATATTTGGGACAGGGAGCTATGTTCACCCTACCTCCTGAACCCCTTCAAGCTACAGCAACTTCACTATGGAGCTTTATACAAACGTGAAGTGAATTTCTTCTTCAGTGATGAACAGCAGATTAGTTTGCATCATTAGCACCACCATTGTTATGATGCTGCACAAAAAGAACAAACAAAACAAATTCCCTGGCTGCCAAATGAGTTTAGCTATAATTACAGAGAAAATGGGCTTGACAAATAGGATTTTGCATCGTGTCAGAAAATTGAGACTACAAATACACACTAGACAGTTTCGGGTAGGAGTTAACTATTTTTTGCTTTTTATAAAGGAAGAAAACCAGCTAGCTAGAGCTGCAACAAGATTTCACCAACCGTTAATCTGTTTTGCAGCCTAAAATGAATACATATATGGCTGTCCTGCTCAGAACATTGTGTCATGAGAGAATTAAGAAAATGCTGGTCAATATGAAATGTTTCTGAATTATCCTGCCATTGTGCAACATGTACTATACATTTGAGAGAGTCTATCTGTCTGCCTATCAATCCATCTGTTTGTTCAGGAACTCCTCCTAAGTGGTAAGAGCTTGATATGCAGCTTCCTCTTACAGTAATTTCAACCAAGATAAGCATTTGGTTGTGCACAGAGAATGGGATGTGCCTGGAATGCAATTATTTCTCATACGATGGAAAGGGAGGGCTCTGGTAGCAGGGATAGTCATCCTGTATAATGACCACAGGGGGCAGCAAGGAGCCAGATGGGGACCAGGACAGCTGTAATCCCATTGGGGCAGCAGAGGGCAGCAATGGAGAGAGGGTTAGCTATCTACTATATATTTCAGAGAGTTTGTCTGTTTGTGTGTGTGTGTGTCTGTCTGTCTGTATCTCCTACAGCAGGTGGACATACACCTTTCCCCCAGCTGTGCCTGCAACAGCAGCCACGGACAGTCACTTCTCACCTGATCCCAAGCTTCTGCAGTGAGAATGGGCTAGGGTATTGCAAGACACACCCCAGAGCAATGATTTAAATGAAGAAAAAAAAACATTATTTGAGTTAAGGACCCAAGCAACACCTCATAAATCCTCTAGTATAAAATGAGTCTGATATAGTAGGTACAGCTGGGTAGTAGCACTTCTGATTTCCATTCTAGGGACCATTACTATTTCATCCTCTCACATTTGACAAGTTACATCAAGTAGGTGTGTCACTTCAAAGTTTTTTTATTCTTAAACAGGTATCGTAACAGTAACGTAGCCCCACATGAGAGCTGTGAAGCTAATAAATGTTTAGCAAAGGCTCTGAGCTCCCTGAATGAAAAGTCCTATGAATTATTAATGATTATTTTCATTTTGAAAGAAAAATGTAAAATATTAAAAACTGCTTAGTAGGAAAGGGGAACAGGGAAACATGACAAATACTATAAATGGCAAATTTAAACTGAAATCCATTGCTCCAGTGTTCAGAACAATTGCACATGGACTAGCTTCTGTAGTGAATTAAACTATTACTATTTTTAGGGTCTTCGCTTGTTAGATCATTTTAGAGATAATATATCAAGGTAGGGGTAATTTGTAGAATATACTGCAAAAAAAGGGGCGGCCAAATGCAGCTTTTCTATTATGCTAACATCAGGAAAGCATCTTAATATATTGCTTGGAAGATGCATTATTTATTTATTAGGGTTTGTACCTATTCATATGTCTCATCTCAGAAAACATTTACTCAGTATCTGCAACATTTTACAAGCCATTTAATCATTTCTGTTAGCTTGGGGATCCTGATATTCTGCAGACGACATACAAAGCGCCAAGGCCACTACACAAATCCTCTGTAATCACAGTCAAATATTCCAAAATTGAAGGAAAAAGAATGATATAGTCAGAGGAGCCTTTAGAAATTCCAAAACCCTAGCCAGCCTTGTGTCACACATAATTAGTTTCTGCTTATTTCTTTCAGGCAAACAACCAAGCAACCTCTATTAACAATTAGAATGGATAAGATCCATAAAATGGGCAACCTCTGTCTACTGAAAAAAATAAGGTTTTGAAATAAACAAAGCTTGTGTAAGTTGAATCAGTAGGAAGCTTCCCCATTTAGTACCACCTGCTAATATAGACAATATGCTGAACTCTTTTCTTCGTTGCATGTTTACTCGGAATAGTTGTCTTTCATTATTTATGTATTTTATTTATTTTTATCCCCAAGTTGCTATGTAATCTATTTACCAAAGGTGGTAAAAAAAATACCACTTTTTTACTGCACTGAGTCATTTCCTATTTTTTCCATTACCGAATGCTAATTTACTACCAAAAAGGAGAGTCTTGAACATTTCTGAACAAACTAAGACTTTGGGTCACTGTTCCTTCACAATTTACTTCTCTGCTATTGTGACATCTACCTGGATGAGGAAAGCCATATAGGAAAACAAAATATGTGACTCTGTTATAGGATGAGGAGAACACTGTAGTGAACTGCAGAGACTGCATTAATTCCTAAGGTCTTTTTCTTTTACGACATTTCAGCTCCCCCCCTTCACCCCCAAATTTTTTTCCTCTAGAACCTTAAAACTGATAAAGAATAACATCACACATATTTGCTCAGCTATTGTGTCAGAATCTACCCTGATACGTCACAATGATATGAATTATGTAGGAAAATCCATGTAATAAATACTGATACGTAATAGGGGTATGATTACTATATGTGATCTGATTGAGGAGCTAAAATTACTGCATAGCAATGGTGAGTTATTAGAATTTCCTGTATAAGTGTGTGTTTTAATTAGTGGACTAGTAGAAAAACAAAAAGGGAAGCAACACAATGGCTCCCCACATACGAACCTCCTGGCACACACTTGAAAGACAATGGGGAAGAACACCACCTATAACCTGTGTTGGTTCTGGGATCCTAGAAATCAAAAGGAAAATGTACAGTGAAAAAGTTCTTACTGGAGAGGAAGGTAGATATTAATTGTCAGGGGTTGTCCAGGGAGGCAGTCTACAGAGAAAGAGGCAGCAGAAGATGCCTGAAGAATTTGGACCTTTCCCCAAAGAATGGTAAATCTTACAGAAAGAAAGACCAGGTTAAAAACAAAACAAAACAAAACTCTGATGTTATGAGGTAATGCTCTTTTCCAAAAACATTCGAAAGGATTTGTTTTCATTCCAATGCAGAATATCAAAAGTTGTCCTAAAAGAGGATCGTCCTCATATGGCCAGTGCTAACGGAACTGCTTCACTCTCTCTCCCTGAAGTGCTGCAGGAAAGGAAAGAGCTCCACTGGCAGTCCCTCAAAGTAGTGTAAGGACAGAAGAAGCACCAGGAAAGAAGCAATGGCAGCATTCACCTCCTACATAATTTCTCAGCTCCATAGAGAGAACTTTAGCATTGTCATAAACCTTCCTTCAATTCATTTTGTCCTTAACCATCCAATGTATATTGCACAAAATGCAACAGGTGGGCTCCCTGGGAGCTATCTTCTATAAAATAAATATGTTGTTAATATTAGTAATAGCGATCTCTTTCCAGCTCTGATATATTTTAAGTCTCTTATGACCAGTTTAATACATATCTGTATAGCTTATAAATACACTCACAGAATGGCAGCTCTCCTGTAGTCTGGGATCTGTCTGCTTTTTCTAGTTACCCATCCCAAAGAGATTTATATTTCAGGTGCTTTATATGGCATCATCTGGATATTTGGCATATGCAATATTCTCACTTCACGCACCATATAGCCCACTGGTGTACAGCTACTATTCTGTGCCATGGTAATATGTAACCAACCATAAAAATATTGAGAAAAAGAAAGGACGTAGTAACCAACCGTATGCAAATATTTGTCTTGCACATAGTTGTCTAATTACTAAAAGAATCCCTACCTAGCAACAACCCTTCTCATCTTGGAAATGGCATGGGAAAGTCTCCCAAGTCCCTTCGTGAGTCTTGAGGAATTTTATTACAGGTTGAACCTCTCTAATCTGGCAACATCCATAATCTTGCATGATTTTACTTAGCTGGATCATAATGGAATATGGGTGTGGCCAAATTTCCTGCAGTCCCGTAAAATTTGTTTACTGCCACCAGTCCTGGCTCTCAGTGTTTTGTGCTGTTATTTAGCTGTAAGTTACCACTAAGTGTCTTCTAAGAACACAGTAAGCACTGGAAGTCTTGGCAATGCTGTTAGACAATACTGACCTCCTGTAGTCCACCAATTCTCTCTTCCCGCAATGGTGAGGTCCTGAGGTGCCAGATTGGAGAGGTTCAAACTGTACTTTGCCTTCTTTCCCACCTCAGCCTGCTGTTGATAAAACCTGTGCTCTGACTGAGGAAGGCCATACAGAGTTTTCTTTGACATTTATCAATGCCACACTTGATTTGATAGACAGGCAGCTCAATGGGCCCCAAATCTCACACCTGAACGGTACCAAGGAGGCTGATAGTCCATGGATAGTTAGCTAGACATTTAGGCTATGGTTACACTACAGCACTCTACCAACAGAAGTCACTGTCGGAAGAGATCTCCTGACAAAACTTCTGTTGACAGAGTGCGGCCACACGCAAAAGCCAACTGGGAGAGCACTCCACTCTGTCAACAGAGCAGTCGGATTGCCTGGCTGCTCTCTTGACAAAACAGGCACCCAGAAGCACAGCAACAGGGCTGTCAATTTTTCTGGGTGCCCTGCCTGTGGAGAGAAGGCCCCCAGAGAGGTGCTACACAGCTTTTTTGTCCACGGATCTGTTGACAGCAGCCTTGTGCCTCAAAGCTTGGAGCCAGAACGCTGCCTACAAATGTGCAGTATTTTGTCCAGATATGGTTGACAAAATGCATTTTGTGTGTGCACGCGCCACGAGTTTTGTTGAGAAAGCCATGGTTTTGCTGGCAAAACTTGCCAGTGTATCCACAACCATAGTGCTGGCTAATCTTTTTTCTTTTCTTCATTTCCACTGCCACTTGGAGAGAAAAGCTTTGGACCTACATGTGGATCCACTTTGTTATGTTTCCTTGGCTGAAGAGTGAGTCCTAAATTTTACATTCAATCTTGTTTCTGGTTCTTCCTCTACAACAGTGCCGTTCTAAATCATACCTAAATGTTGGTTGTTTGCCTAGATAACTAAATGTGGTTGTTTAACAAGAAACAAAGTGATACCAACTCAAAGCAGCACCAACCCTGCCACAACAACAGAGGGAAAACCTACAGGTGTGCCTCCACTGCGGGGATGATCAGAAACCCCCACAACACACATTTAAAGATCTGTCCTAAACATGACTTTCACAAATTGTGGTGTGCCTCAGCCAATTTGTTAAATGCCCCAATAGCAACTGAGTGAAGCAAGACACTCACTAAACACATGAATGAACTCACACAGAAAAAGGATAAAAGACAAAAATGCATCAACTATGGGTGAAGACTTTTCACAAAGCAATCTCTCCATATTTGACCTCTCAGTCCTAATCCTCAAAGGGAACTTGCACAACACCTTCAAAAGACAAGTCTGGGAATTTAAATTCATAATTCTGCTGGACACTAAAAACCATGAGCTAAGCAAAGACACTGGTTTAAAGGTTCACTACAACAACCTGTAACATGGCCTGCTAACCTTTCATTGTTCATTTCATTTTAAGGGTTCTCCTAATGCGTACGTGAATCCCTTATGCTTAACAATCTAGCCAAATTTTTACTTAGCATAGACACTTTGGTTACCTTCTGCAGAACCAAACAAGAGCTCTGTTCAGCTTGTCCCTTCCACAAGTATCTGGTTCAATAAAACCTATTACTTCACCGACCTTAACCGCCCGTTTAAGAAAAACATAGTTAAACAATTCAAAGAGTTCATATATAGAGCCTATGCACTAAAAATTATTTAAACATTAATATTTTCTTTACTAAGTTCATTAGAAATTAGTCAAAGTAACCCAAATTAGCCACACAGAAAATGGGATCAGACTCCTTTTGCTTGTTTATCCCATTGTTTCCTTACGCTTTATTAACCAACCAGTGCCTTTCTGTCAGGAGTGTTTTGTTTCAAAGGGTTATCCCAGCGAAAGGGAGGTAAGTAAATACATTGTTTCATCAACATGCAATTCTGAAGACTTTTGTTCACAGTGTTTCTTGCTGGTGAGGTCAATCTGGCTTGAACCTGTCCACAGCAGGCATCTTCCAGCTTTCAAAAAGGAACATAATGCTCAGAAGATGATAAAGTGCCTTGGTTCAAAAATTGAGGTTTGTGACTTGAGCTGCATTCCACAGTAGCGTGATCAATAAATTATATTCTAAATGCTTTTCACTTTTCTTATCAAACTTCACACAGTTCTTCAAAATACTTTATGATACAGCATGAAAAAATGCCCTGTAGTTAATAAAAAGGCTATTACATGACAGAAAAATACACAAAAGGAAGTGCCATGGCATCATCACCCATCACTGTGCATCATTCAAGCCACCCACGCATTTGTGTATCAGCCATGTTAAGTAGCACTTGGATCATTCAGTGGCCATGTATATTGATCCTGCACACAGTTAGCTGCTTGAGTATTTATGCCAAAGCATTTTTAAAGTCATTGCTATTCATGCACTGGGCTCACATTTGGCAGAGAGGTGAAAGCTGCCAGGAATCAGTGAGATTTGGTCAAGTCCAGCTCAACCTCAAGAATCTGATATAGACTGCTAGAGATGCATTGTAGGGAGCAACAGGCACAATTCCCATAATTGTCACTGAGTTCCAGTGTGAAATATTACCTCTGAACTACACATACAAAGACACCCAGTACATTACACAAAATGTAGGACCTTCTCCACAATTATGTACCTATTTTCTAGCAATGCTACAGCTGCACCTGCAATAGCAATGGCAGAAGTACTTGTTAAAGATGGCAATGGCATATTCAGCACCATATCATGAAAACCTGCTGAAAGCATAATGTCAAAATGCCTGAGTCTTGCAGCTTGCACCACTGCTGATACATAATTCCATGCTTTACAGTGGAACTGTAATCAAAGGTTTTAATATCTTCAATATCTGTACTACTGGAGAGGACATTAGGTTCTAGCACATATTGTCTTGGCGATAGATTCAAGCCCAGCAAGCTATACAGCCATAAAGCAGCAACAGGCAACACAGGCTAGTGAGTGGGCCACATGAGTGGCCCTCCTTCTCATTGGGCCTCAAGATTGTCCAGCCAAGACAGTATCCCAGGACAGGGCGGTTTTGTTAACTGCTCTTGCACACCGAGACATGATGGAGTGTGCCTGCTGAACCCTAGCAGTGATTTGATTGGGTGCAGAGGGAGCACACAGTACTCACCATCTATGTTGCATGCAATGAACATACACCTGTGTTCACATGCCCATGCTTCACATGTGTGTCACTTTAGTAATGCCAATGGGGGAAAAAACTACTCAGATGGAAACCAGCTGAATCTGGCAACCCTGCACATGAGCAGTGTTAAACAATATGTCTCACGGGCTGCACACAGAACCCTGATGAGCTGCATGTGGCCCACCTCTGACATAAAGCGTTGCAGATACCAGCTGCTCTTGCCCTTTCAGTGCAGTACTGGGCCTCAGATTACTCTGTCAACTCCAACTGGAGCTCTAAAAGCTAAGTTAATTGTGAGAACCAGTTTCATCAGCCTCTGCAAAAACATTTAAGTATTAGGTTTGTGCTCCTTAAACTTAAAAAAAGGAGCTGCCAATTCTATTTGCCCCAATCCCTAAATGGCCACCTCAAGGATTGATCTCACCATGCTGGGTTTAATAGGCCAATACTCAAACCACTGAACTATGCCTTCCCCCAGTTCTAACTCTAATTGCCAAAGGGGCCTTATCTCTTCATGTTGCACATTTGTTCATTTACTCAAATTCTGTCCAGCAAGGGACAGGCTACTAATTTATGTTTTCCTGGGGAAAATCATCTCATTTCTAAACACATAGAGAAATTGGGAAAATAGGGCTCTCTTTTCTGGGAGTCTCCACAGATGTTCACTTCCTGTGGATCATGGTTTTCCTACTTTTCAGCAAACAGCCTGGCTTTCTGGTCCTCCCCCTCACCACCTGGGCAGCACATTTTTAACTCTAGAAGTGTTTATTCTCTGTAGATTAAACAGGGTTTACTGGATGATGATCACAGAAACTTATAAAAACAGATGGATGGCGATCTGTTCAGAAATCCAGAGCTCACCATGCAAAGGCTACTTATGTTAAAATATTTTCCTGAGGGATCAAAGAATTACTCTCCCACCTCTAAATTCAGTTCCATGATGTCTGTTATATAAACACTGCAGAATTAGGAGGAAAAAAAAACTACTGCCTTAAATAATTTTGAAAGTCTGACTTTCAAAAAATTCGTCCAAGGTAGACTAGCACATTGGCTGTGTTTAAGGAAAAAAATCAGCCTTATGTTCCTGTGTCTATACCTAACATTTTGGAGCTCTGCCCTCACTCTGGACTGAGAACATGAGAAATGGGGGAAGAATGAAAGAATTGGGTTTGTTTTGTTTAGAAAAGAGAAAAGGGGACATGATAGCAGTTTACAAGTACCTAAAAGAGTGTTACAAGGAGGAGGGGGAAAAATTGTTTTCTTTGGCTGAGGTTACACTACAGCAATCCGTCGACAGACGTCATTGTCAGAGAGATTTCCCAACAAAACTTCTGTCGACAGAGTGTGGCCACAGACAAAAGCCAATTGGAAGAGGTTACCACTCTGTCGACAGAGTGGCTGGACTGCCTGGCTGCTCTTTTGAAAAAAGAGGCACCTGGAAGCTCAGTAGACAGGGCTGCCAATTGTTGTGGATGCCCTGTCTGTCAAGAGAAGCACCTCGCCCATCACTCCTCCACCCGAGTGCCCAAACAGCTTTTTTGTTGGTAGAACCTGTTGACAATGGTGTTATGCCTCATGACTGAGAGGCAGAACACTGCTGGCAAAAGTGCTGAGTCTTGACAAGAAACTGTTGACAAAACACATTTTGTGTGTGGACATTCACCAGTTTTGTTGACAAAACCGGGGTTTTGTCCATCAAACTCGCTAGTGTAACCGCAGCCAAAATGTTTATCCCTCTTCCATCTCCTCTCCAATTCTTGATTTCAGCAGGTGTGGAAATAGCATCATAAAGCTAAAAAGTGATGAGGCTCATAAGATCTCCAGTCCAAGCTGCTTTATGAAAAATGAGTAGATTATGGGTAAGCATCTGAATACGTGGGTCCTTTTTTGAGCTGAACCGGATAGCCAAACCAGGGGATGCTCACCACTTCAAGTAACTTGTTCAAATATGAGCCTTAATGCATTATAGCCTTAGTGTTACATTCATTCTTCATTCTGGAATGTTGTGGGGCTGCTGGAGGAAAACAAAACAGGCAGCCCAAAAACCCCTCCATCTGAGGTTGCTCATAGAAGGTAAACGTACAGGATTTAACAAAATGGGGAGAGAGAAGGAGCAGCTCAGGATGGTGGAGTCTTTTTGGTGGCTCTAGGCCATGTCTGATGGTGCAGGAGGAAAATCTGAACGCTAAAAACACAAATCAAAGTAGTCAGACCTGTTCAAAGAGTTTGTGGGGCCAGGGCAGTATGCTGATAGTGGGGCCCAACCAGTGGAGTCTGGGGCTCTGAAGGCACATAGCCTAAGGCAGTTGCCTCGCTCCCCTTTCCCTTACCCATCTATAATAGCAAAACAAACAAAGAAACCAACAAAAAACTCACCACCACCACCACCTCCACCACCACCATAAAACAGCAAATGTCTCAGAGCCTGAATTGACTGACTTGAGTTCATGCTATGGGGCAAAATGCAGGAAAACTGATGTTTCCACTCACATTTCTAGCCATGTAGTGTGAACCCAACTCAGGAGCACTGACTCCCCACTACAGGATGTTTTTAGATGAACCCTAAACATTTACAAACTCCCCAAGAACTATCTGACTCAAGTGACTAGTGTAGACCATCTGAACTCTGATTGGATCTAATCTCCAGTTAACCAACACCACCACACCTCTTCTACCACTGTTTCAGACAAAGCACTCTTGTCCTCAGATCTCGTACTGGCAGCTTAAAGCACCATCCCTACCTTCCAGGCTTTTATAAAATGCTAGCCTATCTTGTCTCATGTCTAAACTTTTATGGTTTCATTTCCCTCCCCACTTGGCTTCTGACCCTTTTTTTGGGAAGAAGGGGCCTCCGGAAGAAGCACATCCTTCCGGAACCCCTCCCCCCCGGGGGCCGCGCTTCTACACTGCATTTTGGAGTCCGGAAGAATGGTCTTCCAGACTCCAAATCACATGACGTTATGCTAATGAGGCACAGGGAATTTGCATCCATGCCTCATTAGCGTCTTTCGCTCCGTGTATTAGCATTCCACTTCTGAAGGAAGTGGCCTGTGTAGAAATGGCCTCTTAGATAAAGAGTTAATGGGCACAAAACAGACATAAAAACACTCCTGATCCACAAACTGGTCAGTCAGCATTTTAATGGAGTGGGCCATTCTGTTAATGACTTAAAAGTTTGCATCTTACTGAAGAAGAATTTTTACAACAGTCGTGAAAGAGAGGCTGCTGAACTCTCTTTTATATTCAAATTCGACACATTAACACGTGGTTTGAACTGGGATGTGAATTTGCTGGGTTATTATAGGGGCTCTTTTCCAAACTTGGCTTAATCTAATTCTTGACCCCCGCTGGCCCCTACTCTCTGATTTGCTCACCTTGATAATTTTTTTTCTGATTTGTCAACCTTGATTACTATTTTTGGTTCTCTGTGCCTTACATATTGAGTCTGTTCTGGTATGGCTATGGTCTGAAGAAGTGGGTCTGTCCCACGAAAGCTCATCACCTAATAAATTATTTTGTTAGTCTTTAAAGTGCTACTTTACTGCTTTTTTGTTCAAATAAAACAAGTATCATTAGGAACCAGCACCTTTTGGCTACATAAGCTAAAATAAAAATCACAAAGGCTATCTACCCTCGTGCTTCAAGCCATACGTGAATCACCACCTGAGGTCAGAGAGGAAATCTCGCAACGTAGTACTGCACAAGAGGTCACTTCTATAATGGATTAAGGGATTGCCTTTTTCTTAGGTTTCTTACTTTGTGGCTGCTTCTAGACAGGCCAGTGGCCTTTCTAACTATGGCCATTTGTATAAAATCTCCCAAAAAGCCTTTGAAAACCTCTTTGTTTTCCATAATCCTTATCCTCTTCCCCACCAATCTCCTTCTTGGACCGCACACACTGTAGGAGGCAGTGACCCATTATTTGTTTCTTGTTTAAAGCACTGGAAGTAACTGAAATTACATACTGTTGGTATGTCCAAACCAATGATTAACAACTCACTTATCATTGTGGACCTCAAGATGACCATCACAGTGCCCAGCTAAAACTACCCACATTTCCCTATATACAACAACTCCCACCTGGACATCCCACCAGTGAGCAGGGCCAGGAGCAGAGCCCTGGCACAGGACTGGGCAGCTAGGACTGGGAACAGGACTGTGGATCCTGTGATGCATGGTGTGGGGCTGTCAGCACCCAGATTTGTTTTTAGCACATGGGTTGAAAATTACACTGCCCTCAGAAGTATGATGGGAAAGCCACCCAGAGCTAGCTTTGATGTGTCTATTTCCAGTCACAATAGTTACCCACAGAGCTGCAGCTACACTGCCATTGTTACTGGAACTAGCTCAATCACAGCTAGCTTGGGAATATCTACATGGGCTTCAGTCACACGTCTAGTTGCCGTGTAGACAGACTATGCATGCACGCGGACACTACACAATTGCTCCGAGGAACTCCTTGGAATGCTAAGCAACCTATTCAAAATGGGTCAACCTTTGGAACCTGAGAAGAAGTGGCTCCAGTTCTGAAATGAGGTACAGGAGCCAGGTACTCCTGCCCCCTTCCATCTCTACCCCCCTCTGCCCTTCCTCTCCTCTCAGTTGGAGAATGAGTATGTCCAATTTTCTGGACCCTGTCATACAAGTGCTAGGCACTAGACATTAATATCAATATCAGAAGACCTTATCCCCACCAAGCAGAAAACATTTTGCTCTCAACTGCAGGGAGGCATGCGATGCCATGTATCCACTTGCCTTGTAATTCATGGGAGAGAATTACGAAGATGAGTGGTAACTATAGGCAAAATATAACAATTCATCGAGAGCCCTGCAGATTTTCACCTACAGGTCCAAATCTATTTGTTGACTGAACACAAATACCGTTTTGGTTGGAGAAATCTGATGCAGTGATCAGTGTAGGAACTGGACCGAAGGTGACCACAGGCCACATGTTTCAAAGTGAGGTAAGCAACATCAGCACATGCCCCACTTTACACTCAGTGTTGTGTATATTGGCACCAGTGTGATTACACAGGCACAAAAATCTCAAATGTAGTCAATCCTGAAGGATGCTTCATTCTGGGGACTGAAACCTCCATCCTTGTAATAGCTCCGAGGACAATACTCTGTGTAGCAAATTAAATCGGCCTCGTGATAGTTAATATTTCTCCAGTGTCATCACATAATTGCTATTGCAGTAGCCAAATATAACAGTTATTATAGGTCATTATTTAATAAATAAGCATTAATTTATATTATATGAGTAAATTAAAAGTCATAACCATTTCTGTCTAAGATAAACTCTTGGATATGTAGCAATTTGTGGACGAGACAATTTGTGAGGGTTGTAGGGATGCACAGTATTCAAGAAATTGTGCAATACAATATTTTTCCTATGATTCTTTTGGATTGCAAGTTTTCTAACGTATCAGTTTGACATTTTCAGTTGTGACACTTTCTGAAGCCCTCTGGGTCCTTGTGTTGCATTAAAAATGGTAAGGTATCTTAATGCTTTTAAAGGCCTTTACCTACAGCTGCTTGAAAGGGGAAGTAAAATGTTTATGAAACAGAAGTTCAGTTCAATGTTTTCAAAATACATCCTTCCTAATGCATGGTAGTGCCAGGGGCTTTAGTTACCTGCTTTACTTCGTGAAGAGGCAAAAGAATAATGGTGAGAAAAAGAAAAAGGAGTTCTTCAAAATACGAAGTGTGATGCACAGAGCTAGATCTAAATCACATAAAGTTGCCCCAAATATCCTGGTGCAATAGGCAGCTGCATATCAGTGCAGACTCTGTAGGCCAGCCCCAAACCCTGGCTAGCCCCCTTGGCGGCCTGCACCCAGTTGCTGTTCACCAGCTGTTTCCCTTTCCAGAAGAAGAGGAAACCACAATACCCACTTGTCACTCATGCTGCTTTCCACTGCCTGCACCTCCTGCCTGCACTCTGCCCTGCTTCTGCCCCTTCACATCTGTGAGCCTGTCCCCATAGCCCTGCTTGTGGGAATAACCCAAGGACAGCACAAATACA
Source organism: Carettochelys insculpta (assembly GCF_033958435.1). Classification (NCBI taxonomy): domain Eukaryota; kingdom Metazoa; phylum Chordata; order Testudines; family Carettochelyidae; genus Carettochelys; species Carettochelys insculpta. Next base: position 203,600,991 of record NC_134138.1, read on the forward strand.
GGCACCAAAATTATATTAGCAAGTTTTGTCTGTCAAACAGTTTATTAGGATAGCAGGTTTCTAGCCCATGGCTCTTCAGAGATGTCTGGGAAGTGAGATCTCAGTGTCAGGCAACCACTACAGGAATTCTTCTTATGGACGCTTACTTCATCCATCTATCTATCTATATTTCTATAGCTATCTGTTTCTATCTGTAACTATATTTCACCTTACTAATGAGCTCTTCAGATTGCGAGGACAAGAAGAAATATCAGAGACAGCTGCACTTCCATCCCAATACACACAGTATTGAAGTTTCAAGACAAACTTGTTTCCTTCAGGTACCAGAGAATGAGTTTCTGACAACTTGCAATTAGTGCTATTTTATACTGCGGTTATATTGAGTACATTTTGCATAAACTTGATTTCATCGTCAGTTTTCTTAAATACGCCCTTTTTTCCAGTAGTCTGGAAGATTCTAGCAATTACAGCTTAATGACACACACATGCGCACACACACAAACTAGGGAGAAACAAGAACCTATGTACAAACACTTCCCAAACTAAAACAATCTTGAAACTTCTCATATACAGCATAAGGCATATCTTACGTGAAGTGTCCCTCTAGCAGCAGCAGTTCCTTAGTTTGGCCAGAGCCAGACGGGAGCATGGGCACTTCTTACAGTTCCTTACCGAGGTCCTCATTCAGCAAAGCTATTGAGCACATGCTTCATTTTAAGCATGTGATTAATCATGTTTAAATACTTTGTTGAACAGGGGCTGAATTACTCATGGGGCTTAAGTGTTTTGCTGAATTGGGGCCTGATATCATAAAGTTGGCAGAGATTTATCAGGCTTTGCTATAGAGCAGAAGATACCCTTAACCAAGCAAATTCAAACATGATTTTAAATTATTGGTAACTCATCCAGCCATTCAGAATTGCAGAGTTTAAGCCACAAGAGAGACTGAAGAGACCATGCAAAAAGAGCCTGAATGCAAAGCAGATCTGACAGGATAACAGAATAGATGACAGAATAACTTTAGCTATCTGTGTAACCATAAAAACATAACAGAAAATAAAAATCAAGAAATAGAATGAGAGCTACAACTAAATAAGATAGTTATAATCCTCAATAACTATTTTAGCAACTGGACAGTATTTAAATTATATATAGTTTAAGGGGATAAAATGGGGTGGATTTATAATACAACTAGATATTTTATGTGGTGTTAACTGCAGGATTCATTATTACCAATTTTGAAATAATTACCCAACAATCTTAGTCTTTAGATATGACAGGACATATATTGCCTGGTAACAATATACTATACACAGATTACCTTTTCATAAGACCAAACAGTTCAAGGTTATTTTTATGAGTCCTAAAATGGGGTTTACAGAAGCAGCTTTTGTTTCACAGCTGTTTTTCATATGGGCCTAAACCAGTTTTTTTTTATAAAACAAACTTTTTTTTTTTTACTGAAACATGGCAACCTTATAAAGGAAGAAACCACGTAGTTTGACAACTGTAATACTTTTTTCAGCATCTAATAGGAAAAACTTTACTGAATACCAATATTTTGCCCCAGAGCATAAACTTCCAAAACTATTCCAGAAGTTTGAATACAAGTAATACATGTAGGATTGGGTGGTTATTTTAAGTAGATAATATACATATATATATTGTGCTATATTTTCTAGAATTACTTTGTCAGACTGAAATCAGTTCCATGGCACCAAAGAAACAAATTGTTACACATAATACAGGGTAACTGTCATTGATATTTTGTAAATGGATTAATGTGACAGCATGACCACTACTATTAATGTTTCTGCTTTTCCCTAAAAGAAACACACCATCTACATCAAATTCATCTGTAACCAAAAGTTCATCTGTGTTCTTATTCTACAGGACAGGGGATCATTTATACCAAAGCAGCCTCTCACAGATTAATGTTTCTACTGACAATTCTTTTCTTTCTGTGCTACAAAACCCAAGGATATATGCATGAAACAAGAATTCAAACAGGAATGACTAAACATTACAAATACACAGGTATATGAAAGAGTATTTCACCTGTGAGGAAAGGTGGTGTTTTTCTTCTCAGAAACATAAGTTTTCAAAGGAATTCCACCCCAACCTCTAAAGCTGGCTGCCTGTGATTCTCAGCATGCAAAAGCTCGAAGGGTGAGCACAGACTAGTGTGCACTGATTATTTGCATAGGAACAATTTATATACCCACAAGTGTTTCTATTCTGAAAAAAAAAAAGAAAAGAAAAAGAAAAAAGAGAAAAACCCACAACCCTGGACCTCCAACAACAAAATCACAAGCAAGAAATGCATTTGTTAGAAATTAAGAAAGAAGGATTAAAGGTCTGGAGAACATGAGCAATGGGGGAAGACTGAAAGAAGAATTGGGCTTGTTTTGTTTAGAAAAGAGAAGTGAGGACATGACAGCAGTTAACAAGTACCTAGGAGAGTGTTACAAGGAGGAGGGGGAGAAATTGTTCTCCTTGGCTATGGTTATGCTACAGCACTCTGTCGACAGAAATCACCGTCGGAAGAGATGTCCAAACAAATCTTTGGTTGACAGAGCGCAGCCATGCACAAAAGCCAATCGGGAGAGTGCTCTGCCTGGCTGCTCTCTCGACAAAACAGGCACCGGGCAGCACAGCAGACAGGGAGGCCCATTGCTGTGGATGCCGTGTGTGTTGAGAGAAGGCCCCGACAGCAGTGTTATGCTTCATGGCTTTGAGGCAGAACCTTGCTGGCGTAAGTGCAGAGTTTTGTCAACAAGCTGCAGATAAAATGCATTTTGTGTGTGAACATTGCATTGGGTTTGTGAACAAAACGGGTTTTGTTGGCAAAACTTGCTAGTGTAACCACAGCCCCTGCCTTGTGAAAACACATCAAGAAGCAATGGGCTTAAATTGCAGCAAGGGAGGTTTAGGCTGGACATCAGGGAAAAACTTCCTAACTGTCAGGGTGGTGAAACATTGGAATAATCTACCTAGGGAGGTTGTGGAATCTTCATCGCTGGAGTATTTAAGATCAGGTTAGACAGACACCTATTGGGGATGGTCTACATGGTGCTTGGCCCTGCTGCAAGGGCAGGAGACTAGACACAATAACCTCTCGAGGTCCCTTACAGTTCTGGTGTTCTGTGATTCTGTGATTATGAGGTGATTTTTTCAAAATTTCAAAATAACCACCAGTTGTGAATCTCAGGCCACTCTAAATCCATTGACAAAGCAATGCCAATTTACAATCAGCAAAGGACCTGGCATCTGATTTGGAATTACTTCTTAAAGTCTTTAAAATTGCAATCTCTTCTTGTTATTGAAAATGAGATTACGAAGACACATGCTTCAGTCTAAATCCTCTTCTGGAAAGAACAGCTGCATCTGCACTTTTGTTTAACGTAAAACTGCCATTTGGTACATAAGAGTAGGGAGTAGGTATTTGTATATTACAGTATATGCAGTTTTGCCGCAACTGTCTAAAATATTAAAGTATGTTAAGTTATGTTATGCAGCATCTGATGAAGTGAGTCTGTGCTCACGAAAGCTCATGCTCAAAACTTTTGTTAGTCTATAAGGTGCCACAGGACCCTTTGTTGCTGTTACAGATCCAGACTAACACGGCTACCCCTCCGATCTTAGTCCTTAAGGTACCCCAGGACTTCTTGTTGTTTTTGAAGATACAGACTAATTCAGCTACCTCTCTGATACTATACCTACACATAGTGCACTAAGAATTTGGTCTGCCACCCAATGGGAAAATTTCCACTGACTTTATAAAATACTGAATTAAGCACTAATTGTTTGGTCTTTAATATAAAATTTGATTTGTGCTCATGAGTCTAAGATGAGGGAAGGACAAAATAAAATGTGTTGCTCAAATGTCACATTTTCCATAACCACAATATAAACAATTGCTGAAATAGTGAACAAGGCATTGTATGATTTCAAATAAAGTCTATTTAAATACATTTAACATATGGAAAATGTATCAATTAGTAGCATACAATTTAGAAAATGAATGTGAATAGGCCTGTGTAAGATTTCTTTTATAGTTTGCATTGATAAAGGATTTACTATCTCATTTGTAGTTGTAGTCCTCATCTTCAATCACTTGCATTAATACACTACAGTGAGAGCCCAGTGAGGTTGAAAAGGAGCTCTGGGGTTCCTCTCAGCACCACTCCACCAGGCCACTAAAAGTCCAGTCAGTGATGCTGGAGGTCTAAGCCAGACTAGGTCCCACCTGTCCTGGCACTGTGCTGTGCCCAGGAAGTGACCAGAAGGTCCAGCTCCTAAGTGAGAGGGCCAAAGGGCTCCACGCACTACCCTGTCCCAAGCACCAACAGCCAATGGGAGCTGGGGGGTGGGTGTGCCTGTGGGCAAAAGTAGTGTGCAGAACCCTTCTAAGCTACCCAACCTGCAGCCTAAGCGCTGGATATGCTGGCTGCTTATGGGGCACAGCACAGAGCCAGGACAGGCAGGGAGCACAACTGGCCAGGAGCTGCCTGAAGCAAGCCTGTGCCCCAACATCAAGCCCCAACCCCTTGCTGTAGATGGGTCCCTCCAGAACAAGCCTCTCATCCTGAACACCACCCCAGGACCACACATCCAATCCAGGGGTCCCCTCGTGACACCAACTCTGCCTCAAACCACAGCACCCTCCTACAATCTGTAGCCCTCATGCCCCACCAACCTGGAGTCCCCTCCTACACCTCAAACCCCCCATTCCCAGCACCACCCAAGAGCTCACACACCCAGCCAGAGCCCTCGCCTCCTCCTGCACCCCAACTCCCTGCCCCAGCCCTGAGCCTCCTCCTGCATCCTGAACCCCTCATTTTGGGTACCACCCCTAGGACTGATGAGAGTCTTTGTCAGGCCTTGGTTGGGAGCCTGCTCTGCCTCACAAGAAGCAGGGCATTTGGCAGAAGGGGCGGGGCTGGTGTAGTGAATGGGGGTGGGGCACCTGGGAAGGACGGAGAGGGGATGGACCTTGGGGAAGGGACAGGGCTGGGGCGTTCAGTTTTGTGCTATCGGAGAGTTAGCAACCTAAATGAGAGACAGCTGAGATATACCATGGATAGATTTCTGACCTGAATCAATAATCCACCCCTGCCTGCAAATGTATCGTTAACCTCCTTTCACCCACTAAATAGTGTCAGTTCTGGGCTTCTAAAAAGCAGCAGTAGTCTATATTATCATTTTTTAGCTTTGAAGATATTAACTTGAATTACAAACTTATGATTGCTGTTTCAGTTTATGCTAAAACGAAGCATACATGAGACTGGTTTTTACTGCTTTCTGCAGGGTATAGTAACATGACATACCCATCAAACTAATCTAAACAGTTGGCCATTTAACTGTCTGTCTGGAGTATTTGCATAGTCTGTCATACCACGTAATCCAAAGTACAGCAGAGTTAAATCTGGCTGCCGTTTATAAATTAAGATAGGTCAGCCCAAATGACAAGGCTTCATTCCCTGGACCCAAGGAATATAAGGCTCTTAAAAGGTCAGGCACCAATGTGGTTTACTGAATAAAACTCAGATTTGAAGAATGTGCCTTCTAAAGTGATTTCACTACTTGGGATGAAACGAGTTTTATAGGTTGTCTTTGTTAAATTGCTCTGACAATTTCAATTTCCACTGGCTTCAATCGTATTAACAGAAGCTAAAGTTCACAACTAGTAAAATATTTCAGTGCAGGGAGTTACAGTTGTACAAAATAGAACACACACACCTGACAAACCCATAGGCCATAATGGCTACATCTACACTAGCCAAAAACTTCGAAATGGCCATTTGCATGGCCATTTCGAAGTTTACTAATGAAGCCCTGAAATACATATTCAGCGCCTCATTAGCATGCAGGCGGCCGTGGCACTTCGAAATTGACGCAGCTCACCGCCGCGTGGATCGTCCAGACGGGGCTCCTTTTCGAAAGGACCCTGGCTACTTCGAAGTCCCCTTATTCCTATGAGCAGATGGGAATAAGGGGACTTCGAAGTAGCCGGGGTCCTTTCAAAAAGGAGCCCCATCTGGACGAGCCGCGCAGCGGCAAGCCACGTCAATTTCGAAGTGCCGCGGCTGCCCGCATGCTAATGAGGCGCTGAATATGTATTTCAGCACTTCATTAGTAAACTTCGAAATGGCCATTTGCATGGCCATTTCGAAGTTTTTGGCTAGTGCAGACACAGCCAATGTTTGGCATTGTATTTCATGTTCAGATTGGCATTTCTCTTGTAGCATAACATACCCTATCACAAAGAGAAGTATCTTTTTACTTATGGAAACTAAGCATGGTGGTTCCACAAACTTAACCAGTCTCACTGAGTGGCTGTGTCTACACGTGCCCCAAACTTCGAAATGGCCATGCAAATGGCCATTTCGAAGTTTACTAATGAAGCGCTGAAATGCATATTCAGTGCTTCATTAGCATGCGGGCGGCAGCGGCACTTCGAAATTGACGAGCCTTGCCGCCGCGCGGCGCGTCCAGACGGGGCTCCTTTTCGAAAGGGCCCCGCCTACTTCGAAGTCCCCTTATTCCCATGAGCTCATGGGAATAAGGGGACTTCGAAGAAGGTGGCGTCCTTTCGAAAAGGAGTCCCGTCTGGACGCACCGCGCGGCTGCAAGGCTCGTCAATTTCGAAGCGCCGCTGCCGCCCGCATGCTAATGAAGCGCTGAATATGCATGTCAGCGCTTCATTAGTAAACTTCGAAATGGCCATTTGCATGGCCATTTCGAAGTTTGGGGCACGTGTAGACACAGCCAGTATGTCAAAAGAAAGACAAGACTTTCCCAAACAAGTAGCAACGGGGAAAGGAAGAAAAATAATGGTGACGCTCCACTTAATAGAAATGTGTTTACAAAACACGGACCAGAATACATGTAATCTGGATTAAATCATGATGAGATGGACGTAAGGTAACAGGAAACAGCAAATCACTCTATCATAATGCAGAGTGACAAATGGAGGTAGGCGGAGCTAACATTAAAAAATGAAGGAAATCAAACACAATTATGGTAATAACCCATGTGCTACTTATTACCTTGATCTCTTTGCTTCTGTTATTTTCTCTTATTGAATTTAAGCTACACATAACAATTAAAACTGATAAGGGGTTCCTCTCACCCAATTTGGAACTGCACCTGAATGAGACCACATTTTTCAGAATAGTCAGAAAAGTCCATCTTAAACTGAAAGGCGTAATGTTTGTAGAGCATTTGCAAGGAGACTTTAGTAGAAGATGATGACGAAGAAGAGGATTTGAAAACAGTTCTCTAACACACTAATTCATAGTGATGGCGTCTAGCCAGAACCCAAAAGCATAATAATAGCATCAGCCATGCCTCCCTATTTTGTTTTTCTGTATATTCTCTAGTGGTCTATCTTAATTTTGCTATGGCGTCTGTGGATCTGATCACCCTTTAACTTGCATTGACTTTACACTGATAGAACTCCATAGTCTTCAATTGATTTGCTCTTGATTTACACCTGTGTCGCCAAGTGAAGAATAATGCCCAGTGGGTGTGATGCATTTCCTACAATAACAAAACCAGACAAATTAGAAGGTTTCACACTGACATGCAGCAAATGTAGCATCTGGCTAAGTCCCTTATATCAGTCATGGGCAACCAAAACTGGTGAAATAGGCTGCCTAAGTGGCCCTGCTTAGTCTCAATGGTCTGCATGATTGGTAGTGGTGGGCAATCTGTAGCTTGCAGTCCACTGGGGTTCCCCCTGTGCCCCATGCTCCCCCTGTATTTTCTTACATATTTCTAACACACTGGGGCAGTGGAGACTGGCCCTTCCCACACAGGTTGCACACCACCGCTATATGTGTTGCAGCAACATGCAGTTTCTTTGTCATATGTATCTGGCAAAAGGTCATGGTCAATACTAGTGCTGTTTTGGAGGCAAAAACTGTATGCAAAAATTATGCTTTTAAAATTCGTCCAACACATGACTATCTCCATATGAATCTGCAATATGGGAATGGATTCAAGGACAGCAAATGTTTAATATAAAAGACAAGCAACACACACTCTAGCTCCTGGAGACCCAGAACACCATACCAGCCTTGCAAGCACAGCAACCAATGCAGATGCAAAAAGGCTTTATTATGCATACTTAGTGATGGCGTTAGCTGAGGGAGAGAGTAGGGGTGGGAAAGATGAGGGTATAATAGGAGTGTAGTTCCTCAAATCCCTGGAGGAATAATAGCCTTTTACAATTGAGGTAAATCAAAGGTGTATGAAGAAATGCTCATTTCATTTAGATGCAAATATATCCAGACATTATGTGCCACATCCAACAGTACTGCACACAGAATACTATTTCTATTGTGACTAGACATGCCTATTTTCTTGGTAATAATGTTCTCATTGATGCACATGTTGCTGGAAACGTAAGGAATATTTCCATTAAACAACAACTACAAAAAAAACCCCTTCATCAGCACAGAAAAACGGACAAACATCAGCTTCGTAACGGCCTTTTGACCTTCTGCTGCTCTACATGTGTGAGAGAGAGAGAGAGAGACAAACACAGAAATGGCACAGTGTTCTTAGCTAACATCTGCTCGGGGTTTCCCGGAACTTTTTGTTCTACTTGTGTCTGCTTTTTCCCATAAGCAGTAGGGACTGTCTTTGTCTCTTTACAGTGCCGTGTACAGAAATGGTGGTTAAGTAATAAAGGAAAATAAAAAGGACATCACAAATAAATGTCCAAAGTCTGTTTTTATATGTATTAGCTGTGCCTTTTTTCTCTCCGTTTGCTTATTAATTCAGACTACACAGTCACATGCAACTGAGTCTCTTAGTCCGGTTTTTCTCATATGATGCTGCTGTGGCTACATGCAGCCATCAGAGGCCTTTCTTGCTGCCCCAGCCTCCTTAGACAGTAATAGGACAGGGTGGGGTGGATTGGGGGGAAGCAGAGGACGCTCCTCTGGGGCAACCAGGTGGTTGGTCTCCCATCCTCCCCTCCCCTCTGGAAACAAAAGATGGAGGAGCAGGCAGCAGGTGTGAGTTCCTTTCTAGAAACAATGGGGCTGGTCGTCAGCACTGAAGTGGTTGGGGAAGGGTTCCAGCCAGAGGACTTTGGGCTCCACTACCTTGCCATACAGTAGTGGACTCTGGCTCCAAGCCGACCTCTGTATCACCAACTGCCTCCCCCAGTTCCCCATTGTCTCTGGCCCCCCACTGCGTCTGTACCCTCCTCCTCGTCCAGGACTTAATAAGTCTGCTATGAAAAGAGATATTTTTATATTTATTTATATCACTTTTCACAGCAGACTTAATAGCTAGCAAGGGGTTTTTTTTGTTTGTTTTTTTAAAGCAACTAAAAAAAGCCAATAGGAAAAGAAAAGAGAAGAAATGTGTAAAGCAACTTATTTGTGTTTTTGTTGTATTAGGTCCAGTAGAGTGTACATTATTTTTATTACTCAGTCTACAAAATTTCTACATAAATGAATTACAATGATTTGGACATATAAAATGTGCATATTTGTTTCCTTATCTTAAGTAAGTCGGAAAATGTCGGAGTTGCCACCAGCAAGACTTGGTGGTTATGCTCTGAGGCCACGAGAAATTTTATTATGAGAACCCCCATCCTAGACACCAAACAATAATAAAATTCAACTGCTAACACATTTTGGATCCTTCTATATTGGCTGAGGAGATGAATTTTAACCTGATTCATCATTCACCAGTTTTCAGAGGAATAAAATAATAAAATTCATGTTTAATACTCAGTTAACACAAGTTATAGAATTTAGCACTTCTTTTGGTGATAGTACGTATCAGAAGGGTAGCCATGTTAGTCTGTATCCGCAAAACCAATGAGAAATCCTGTGGCACCTAATTGACTAACAGACAAAGTGGGTCTTTGCGCACAAAAGCTTGTGCGCCAAAAATCTGTTAGTCTACAAGGTGCCACAGGACTTCTCATTGTTTTGGTGGTAGTGTTTCAGTTTATCTGTCTGAAGACTTCACAAGACAACCTCAGCTCCTGGTTTGACAAAGCAAGTTACCACTGCAAAGATGAAACACCACAATGAAGGAATGGTGGTGGTGGACTTTTAAATGTTCATAGTCTGCAGAAATTTGTATTAGCAAGATATATATCTGTAGATTCCATAGATACAGATTCAACAGCAGTACTAATTCATTAAGGGCTTGTCTACACTACCACCTTCCTTCGAAGGAAGGATGGTAATTAGGGTGTTGGGAGTTTACTAATGAAGTGGACTAAGGCAACTTCGAAGTTGCCCCAGCACTTTGAAGTACCAGCGCGTGAGCCACGGCCAGATGCGTGCTGGTACCTCGACGCTGCCGCACAGGGAATTTGCTTAATGAGGTGCTGCCTACGCACAGCACCACTTCATTAGTAAACTCCCAACACCCTAATTACCATCCTTCCTTTGAAGAATATATAGAATTTGGAGGAAATTTTGCTAGTATTCCTTTGGTTCACATTTTGAAGGTTTCCCCAAAAGTTCTACAGACTTAAAGATCCTTTAAGTAAAAGCACCAAGATCTCTGGAGCACAAGACAGTGACCACCAGGCAAATTTTCAGCACCATAAAACTGCCCAAACCTGTTATCTCATTCTGCAACCTACACTCATTCTGTAAATGGAACTCCCGCTGACATCCATGAAAAGGTTTGTAGAAAGATTCAAGAATCATATATGTTTCCATAGTGGGCAGTGGGAGTTTTAAAAGGAAACTAAAAAAAAAACCCAATCATATAATAATAAAACAAAAACCTACCCTTTATCATTTCATTTCCCTTAAGTGAATTTCAAATGGGAAGAAATACAAAGGTTTGTTCCGAGATTAGTTTTAACCAATTTTATTGAAAAATGTTTCTGCTAACAGTTTGACCACAGATTGCCAAACTAGTGATTATGAGGCTAAATTATTCTGAAATGTTTTGGGGTAAGAGTTTTCTTTTGTTGGTTGCATGGTGACCAGCCAATTTATTTTTAACCTACTGACAGCAACTGAAAACCAACAGAAATGTTTCCTTAACATAGTTTAAAAAAGTACAAATAGAATCAAAGGTGAGAGGTAAAGGGCTGATCTTTGTCTTCTGTTTCTTTAAAAAAGGAGAAGAGGCAAGATATTCCTTTAGTGACTGAAAAAGAGTTTGTCCCCTAAGCCAGGCAGAATAGCAGAGACTATTCGTCTGGTGATAAACAAGGTATGAAACTGTAGGGTGGAGCCAGTGGTTCCCAACCTTTTCAGTCACATGACACACTTCAATGAGACAAACAATTCCATGGCACACCCACTTTTTTCAGTAGAATCCATTGCTCATAAATGTCCGATTTCCTATGATTACAGTCTTACTAGAGAGGTTTGCAACACAGTAGTGCATACAAGAAGCTACACAAGGATCAAATGCATTAATGTTTCAAATCCACCACAGAATGCACTTTCTTAGACAGCGAGCACAAACACATTTTTAAAATCTGCTCAACGTTATGCTAGGAATATTGAATAAGCGAGTAACCACTGAAAGCAGACTCCTCTTCCCATCAACCCATTGGAGCCAGGACATGGCTTTTAAACTATGTCCCAGCTCTAACAGACTCCCACCCTCCCTTCCCCTTGCCACAGCAGCTAGGCTGCTCTATTGGCAAAGCAGCCAACCAGAAGCCCAGCAGCTCCCCGCCAGTCCATTTGGGCCAGGAAGCAGTGTTTCAGCTGCCTCCTTGTGCAAACGTCCTGAAGGGTCAGCATTTCCCCTTAGGGAGGCTCTGCAAAGAGCCATAGCAAGGGGAAACTGCCGAAATTTCACGGCTATGGCACACTGGTTGAAAATCACTGGTGTTGACAGGACTCAGTAGTGAGATAGGAATTGCCAAATTCTGTAATCTTCCCAATCTGAACTTGGAAGCATTGGTACATGCGTCTGTTATCTGTCTGTTTCCATTTTGACACGATTTCACAGTTGTCTAAAAGGAGTCACTAAACAACTATGTCAACAGTGCCAATTACAGTAGAATAGATGACTCTGTTAGGAAATATGTGTTGTGTAAATCTCAGGGGGGTTTATACACCATCTGCACTGTTGATTGATTTTGGCACCAAGTGAGTGTGAAAACACAGAAGAAAAAAAGTTCCAATATTGCCCCATAGACCACAAGTTTACAACACAAAAACCCGTACTCTTCCTCTACAGTGACCTTTGGGTTCAAATTTTTTGACAGAGAGTCTACACAATCACATATACAGATTTTAAAAAATCTTTAATAAAAAGTCTGACAACCTAACATGATTTGATACACCCTTCCTTACAGTAGATGAGATTTTATCACGACAGATCTAAATGAGCCTTTGGAATAAAATGTCCAGAATTAAACATTCAGAGGTTCATCCACTCACTGATACCATTCTCCCATTTTCACTTTGTTTTTAAAATATCAGCATTTTTAAAAACATTAATGTTTGTAGAGAACTAAATCAAACTGACAACCAAAATCTCTTATGAAACTGGCAATATTTTGGAATTTAAACATCTAGCAAATTAATTCTAGGATACGGGGCATTCCACAGCCTAAATTCAAATGCCTTTACACACTGAGACTTTCAGATCAAAATCTGTCCATATAATTTGCTTCTGCATTGAACCTCAAAACAGACAGAATATATCTTCTTCCTGATACAGAGATAGTCAGAGATCCCCAACACTGGCCTATTGAATAATTTTGGACCAAGACTGCAGAAATCTCAATAGCTATGTCTACACTAGAGGATTTTGTCGGCAAAATGGCTGTTTTGCTGACAAAACCCAGGGAGCATCCAGATTCCCAAGGCATTCTGTCGGCAGTAAATCGACAGAACGCAGCACTTTGGTTGACAACCATATCCTGATCCCCATGAGGCAGAATGCCTCTGTCAACAGAGAGCCTGTCTGGATATTCTGGGGTGGCCTCTAGGCAGCCCTGTCTGCTGTGCTTCCAGTTCACTGTTTTGCCGTGTTGACAGAGCAGATCATTCCTGCAATCCACATGGCAATTTGGTCCTGATCTGTCGACAGAAGTTTTGTTGGAAGATATCTTCTGACAAAAACATATGCTGACAAATCCCAATGAGAGCAGATGATCTTGGGAGGTTTAGGTGCTACTACCATCAAACCATTTTCTTAACCTATTCTAATGTCTTGTCAGATGATTTCCGACACTGGTTGCCCACTGGTCTGCAAGCAATAGGTTTAGGGTTTTGTCTGTTTGTTGCTGCTTTTTAAAAATAGGCTATAATTTGCCATCTCCACTGTTCAAATTCTCAAAAATAACAAGTGATTTTGGGTGCCCAATTTGAGACATAGTAAAGATGTCTGATTTACCTTCAGATGTCTGATTTACCTTCAGAAAAGCAGGAAGTTCAAAAGTATCTCAAATTGGTAATTCAGAATTACTAGCCAAACACCACCTCATCACCTAGCACTTTTAAAAATAGTTTAGGTTGATTTGGTTCAAAGACGTTTTGTCTCAGTCATGCTGGACAACACATATTTAAAATGAATTACCACAGCTGGATTAAACCATGTTTTTCTCTAGCTCAGCAAACATCGTTTGTGCCTAAATGTCAGTGCAGGGTTTTTTTAATAGGATCATAGAAGTTAGAGATGGAAAATATAATTTAGACAGTCCAGTCTGTGACATAAACAGGAGTCACCACATGTTTCGCCATTGTTTCACTACAGTAGTTCTCTCTAGGTGATGTATAAGAGTTTGATCTTAGAGTTAGATTTGCAACGATTCAGGTAGTTTTTAATAACTGAACATATCACCAATACAGTTTGTTCCACCTTCCTCTCTCTGATTTATTTCTTACGTGCAGCTGCTGCCTCTAGTATATACCACTGCAAGCAAACAAAATATCACATCGTGGCCAAATGTTACACAATCTCTTTTCATAAATGCGGGATTGATTCCTGTAGCATGTTCTCTAGCACTTTGCCCAGACATTTATAAATGTTCAGTTTATTGAAGCTTCCACCACTTTTTGGGGGAGACTATACCAAAACTCAATACATTCTCAAGGATATTCACTCTCCTGATATTGTAAAGTCTACTCTATATTAGCCCTCCTCTGCCTTCCCAGAGACACCTGGCAAGGAGAGGGAACCACAAGCAGCCGGTTCCTTAAAATATAGCTAACTCTGAGAAGTCTACAGGGGGAGCAAGCACAGAGCAGGACAACTGCAAGCCAAGGCCCTGGGTGCGTCATCCCCTCTCCCCAAGAACTTTTCTTTTTTTAAACAGAAAAAAACACTAGCTAAGGAGAACCTTTGGTTAACCCAGGTTCTCAGGTAAGAGGCATGCCATGGAGCAGATTTTTTTTTTGGGGGGGGGAAGGGGGACTCTGAGTTTTACCTTTGAATTACATCCTGAATAAACCCAGACCCCTAAAAGGAGGGCAGTAGAACAAGCAAGTGGAGTCTCTGATAAAGGGCTAGAAAGAGGTCGAATAAATGGTAGAGCAGAGACAACCTGGTGACAAGTGGACACCACATGGCAGCCCACTCATCCCACTTGATCCACACTGTTGACTAAGCAGTGCTGTACAAGTTCCTGGGTTGGTCTGATTTTTGGTATTAAGTTTTGGTTTTTTTCTAATAATTTTGTTTCTCTTCTCTGAACTCTCTCTACTTTAACATCTCTAATAAGGTGGTAATCACACCTAAACATGTTCTTTTAGAGGCAGTGGCACCAGAACCACACACAGAAGCTGCTTCCTACCCATACCATAACGTAACATCCTTGTAGGTATAATCCCAGACTGAGCCAGGCCCTAGACAGCTTTAAGGTCTGAGAGCCCTGAAGAACAATAATAATTCCTGTTGACAGAACTAGACAATTGGGTACATCCCTAAGGCTCTCCCAACAATCCAATCACAGGGCCACAAAGAAGCCTTTGTGCTGCTCATGCTTAACACAGGCCTGATAAAATAGCAGTTCTCATTTGCAGAGGCAATCTGGTACTGATGGCTCACAAGCCATGTCATGTATCATCAATAATAGTCACACAAATATTGTTTTATGTCCATAGACAGATGCAATCTATTGCTATTAAGACAGGAGACTTAAGGGAACATGGGCTTTATATTTCCTTTTAGTGCATTTCAGCTCTCATCCCCCGAAAATTCAAAAAACCTCCACCAAAGGGAGATGAAGCCCTTTAGTAACAACCCGTTTAATGAACAAATCAGATTGTAAGTAATGCACTGAAGAGGAAAGTCCATGGAAATTTTCAAGATAAGATGTCACTTCACCAAGCAGTGTACTTTAGATAAGGCAGTTCCATGCTTTAGAGATGCCTTGAGATCAAAGAACGTCAGTTCAATGGAGTCGTTAGCATGAGAGCAGAAAATATCCTGGTACCTAATCTAACTGCTGAATGATATAAAATGCCCTGCCTTTCCACTGTATTCCTGGAAGCCACTAGGTAAAGTGCTTACAAGCAGAAGAGGAGTTGATTGCATGGGAGAGCACTACAATGCAAAATGGAGCTATTTGTCTCAAACTAATAGAAAGCAAATAACAACGAGCATCCAGCACTCTTGCTTAATACACACACACAAGTTTAGAAATAATTAGAGGACAAAATATACAAAAAGAGAGCGAGCACCATTGTGCATTTCATCCAATGAATCTGCATGTCTGATAAGACAGAATTTTTATTCTGACAAGGAAACATGTCCATTATATCAGACGCAGGACACAAAGCAGAGAGACATGGAGTCAGAGAGCACCTGTGACCCCATTATACTGAGAATTCTATGTGGCTCTCAACCTCAGACACCCTGTGACTCAGAATTCCAGCATCTCTATCCAGAACAGCATTTTACAATTTGGAATGTACGGTATTATGAGGGTGGAGCTTCACATGTATTTGGGCACGCCATGAGTAGTATGTTGATGAATAGCAATACATTGATGAATAATTCCTTAAACAGTACTCAAACACTACAGGCAAATCTTTTCTTTAGATGTAAATATACCGCAAAGGTCATTGCTTGGCTTGTATTGCATGCTGTATTTCTGCCATAAAACAACACAAAAATGTAAATGATGGTACCCAGTTTAGCATAATATACTATAATTGGAATAGTTCTCTATTAAAATGTTTAGATAAGTGGTGGAATCATAACCTTTTATGCAGACTAGAGGAACAAGTTATGGAAATGTATGGAGAGTCCAGAGGTTATGTGACTCAAACTTCAAGCCACAAGCAGGTAAAATAGACAGTAAATCACTGAATCTCATCTTGGGTTTTTCAGTTTTTGTTGTTTTTATGTTTGTTTCTATTTTTTGCTGACAGATGAAAAAGAGTAGCGGAACGTGAATGAGATTTAAATTACCATCCACTTCCTTTATACTTCTACATTATACGGTCCCCCAGCAGTTAGTGTGTTTCATTCCTTAAGGTTAAAATGAATTGCCATTAAGTAGTCAGATTGCAATGTTAGGTGGCAATATTTTATTTTAACCAAGGTTTGTTGGTAAAGGCTACAGATGCCTTTTTGGAACTAGAATATATTTGAATAGATAGTTTATTAGTAATCTTTAATGAGCTAATATAAACATCTGGTCTCACGCTCAGGTATCATCTATGTCTTTGGTGAGTTTGTGATAAAACATTTGATTAAAGCTCTTCCCTAAGGAGAACTGTGAGACTATACTACAGAGACTACAGGGGGAGTTGGAAAGGAATTTTCTTGCCAGTCAGACTGATAGCAACTTTGGTAGTTTGTCTGGATTTTTGTTTGTTTTTTTTGTATTTGTTTTTACTTTTTCCTTCCTGGGCAACATTGGGTGGGCAAGTTGCTGGGTCATCTCACTTAGCTAATTCACTGTCGTTGCAAGGCCTTAGGCACTGCTGCACCACAGTCCCCCCGTTCTCGGATCGTGGCACAGAGTAGTGTAAGCTTCAAGAAGTTATAATACTTTAGTCTAAGTTCAGTTGCTGGTTTAATATGTGGATAATGGGTGGTGGTGATGGTGGCCTCTGACCACAGACTTGGTGATCTGGTGGTCTCTTCTGGTCTGAAATCTCTTTTAATTAACCCATGTCTGAGGTTAACAGACAACCAGTGCTCAGTGTCCCATTGCTGCACTTGAAGAGAAAGTATTATCCTCCCAGTCACAGATTTAGACTCAGCATAGGCACATGGACAATTTAGCTGATGGAACTTATTGAGCAAAGGCAAAGAAGATAATGAGGGACAGAGAACTAGGCGAATATGTATTTTATGAACCAGTTACTATTTGTTGAATTTTCTTTTGTCACCTGAAAACAAGTATTGTGTATTATACAAATTGGCTTTCAATCATGCTAACAAGCTAGTAATCATACATATAGTGATGTTGATATTGTACTGACAAGCAGCAACTGCTATTAACAGCCTATAAAGCATAGCAGAGGTGATACCTGCTAGCTATCACAGATGCATGGGAAAATTGAGCTAAGAGGCAGGAATGTCTATTGTAATGCCTAGCAGATACTGCTCTTACATAGATGAAAACCAGTTAAGACATTCCAATTCTGATGTCTTCATCCTAGGGCAGCTGGAAAGGCGATTCCATGCTTCAAAATTTTCTAGCATTAGAAAGTTACTTGCAAATATTAGAAGCGATCTTATTCCTTTGTTCACATGCGTGACACCTGGGTGAAGTCAAATGTGTAAGTGTCTGGATCCATACTGATTAAAAAATATAATTACTGAAAATTTACCCCACCTCTGCTTACCAAAGATGCCTCTCTACTTATGGAACTAAAATAGAAACCCACTGACTGTTATTCTGATTGTTAGTCTGGAGGGCCTCCAAATTTAAACACCGGTTTTCAAGGATGTTGAAAGGGATTTGTATAGCAGTGACTGCCATTAAACCTCAGCATCTGCCATGCATGACCGCACTGTAGTTTCTGAGTTACCACAGATATTTCCTATGTTTTGAATAGGAAATAACTGTGGTATCTCAAAAAATATAGTGCGGTGATGCTTGGTGGATGCTGACTTTTTAACGGTCATCAGGGTATATCGTGAGTAGATAACCTCAGAGGTGGGCCACTCCCTGTTCAGCTGCTGTGTGCACCTACAGGGCATAGATCATGGAGAAGAAGGAACAATGGTAATTGAGGGGCTAGGCATTCCATGACGCGAGGCCCTCTTTTCCTCCATCCTCACATGGTGAACCTTTCTCCCACCTGGAATATGAGTGGAAAGGGGCCTGCTTCTCTTTTGAAGAGAGAAGGACAGCAGCAAAGGGCCCTCTTTGCATCAAAGCACAGCAGCAGGGGCTTCTTCCCCTTGAGAACAATAGGAGTTCTTCCAGAAAGAGGCAGGGTAGCAGTAGAGCGGAGGCTCCCTGGTATTTATCCAGGTACTCAGGATATACCTACTTGGGTAGCTGGATCATGCCTTCCACATACTTCTGCTCCTGCCACACATTCTGCTGGGGGACTGTTGGCAGTGCCTACAGAGTAGATGGATTTGAAGAGAACACCTCTCATGGGAAATATTTCAGGCTACCTGCAGAGTAGGTTCTTAATTTGGAAATGCATCAAAAGACCTATTCCAAAATAGTTATTATTGTGTTACAGCTATTTAGGTATAAACCCTTGTAAGAGATTTATTTCGGAACAAGAGTGCCTTTTTCTGATTTAGGTTAATCCACTGGAGTATCCACATGGGGTTTACTCTGAAATTATTCCAGAATAGTTACTTCAGTGGATATCCAAGTATAGACAAGCCCTCAGACAGATGTTGCTGCATCAGTTACATTTGTTTCAGCTTCTCAAGCTTTTCATCACAACCATGAGATCTAGAAATTTAGATAAAGGGGAAAGAAAGTCTCTAGTACGTATGTCTTAACTATGACTGAAACTACTTCTTGTCTGATTGATTTTCATCTGTGTTCTTGTCTTGGAAATATCTGTCATACATGCCTTCCAGCAGTCTCTCTACTGGTTATAAAAACTGATATAGTCATGAAATACTACAATGGCACAACAACATTGCACTTGCTGTCTGGTATCTTTGTAAAATCATCATTTTTAATTATTTGTGAATTTGCTCTTCTTCCATTTTGATAAGATTTTAATTTAGATTTCTGCCTCTCTTCTTGCACAGTAGTAGGTGTATCTGATTGTGACAGAGTGCTCCCTGAAGCACCCTGGTCACTGAAGTGCTACTTGACTGCTGTTTTGTTTTGTTAGAATACAGACTAACACGGGTACCTCCCTATTACTGGTCACTGAAGTGTCAGCAACACCATGAAGACTATATGCATGAATGACATTAATGAATCATTTTCTGTTTGGGAAATTACCAGCACCTGGGTGATAGCTGCTGGGCTAATGAGAAAATTGAATAAGGAACTGGGAGGATATAACTGCAAGGAACGGGAAGCAAAAGGAGAGGGGCCTGGAGGATACATTGTGAAAGGAGAGAAAGCTGAGCAGAAAGCTCCATCAGCTGTAAATGTATGTGATGGAAACTGAGGATTGAAGTGCAGGTAGTGATAAAGGAACAGACTGTGTGTGTTTGTCAGCAGGAGATGACATTCTCATATTAGCAACAGACTTAGTCATGTTTTCTATACAATATCTTCTCATTCCCATCATAAGCATAACACATACATGTTTTAAAAAGCTTAACCAAGCTAAAATTCTTCTCACTGGTGCTCACTGAAAGGCTGATCCCTTTGCCTTTCAGTGAAGTTACAATGATGCAGCTAAAATTTGAGTGCAGCCCTTTACAGTTATGCATTTTGATCAGGGACTGAAATGGTGATTATTTTCCATCTTGATTCAAGCTCATTGCCATATATCACAATGCATGTCCAACGTGATAAATGTTTGCTACAGGTTGAACCTCTTAAGTCAGGCACTCTCACACAGGGCAACAGCCACAATTCAGCATGATTTTACTTAGCTGGACAATCAACTATCATCAGTGTGGCCAACCTTCCCATGGTCCCATAAAGTTTGTTTACAGCCACCAGTCCTGGCTCTCAACACTTGGTATGAACAAAGACAACTATTACCTCACGCATTACAAGAACTGCTTCCCTTCCTTTGAGGCTCATAATTATCTCTGGCAAGACGCTTAGTATCCCCCACTCCTTCAGTCCTATGTATTTGATTTATCACTTTTTACTGCAATTTTTTTTGTTTTTGTTTTTTTGTTTTTTTGTTTTTTTAAGACTTCTATACTTATAGGTGTCAGTCTGTACTGGAAATGCAATTGATCTGATGAAGCGGGTATGTCCCATGGAAGATCAGCACCAAATAAATCATTTTGTTAGTCTTTAAAGTGCTACATTACTGCTGGCTTTTTTTTTCCTAAGAGCCCAGTAAGCAGTGGAAGTGTTGGTAATTCAGCTAGACAACATTGACTTCCGGTTGTTCAGCAAATTCTCTCATTCAGTACCACTCAGGTCCCGAGGGTGCCAGACTAGAAAGGGTCAACCTATACTGGAACATACAGAGGGAGAGGGACATGTCCAATGATAAAAAAATTATAATTTACTGGTAAACAAAATTACATCTATTCTATCTTTATTTAAATCATACGCAAGCCATTGAGACATTTTTGTGAGAAATTTTTAAACATAAGAAAAGCAGGGGACTTGTCAACATTACATGTGCAGGTTTGTGTGGGGTGCACACATGCATGGAAGATTGTTAATGTGGAGCACTTGTGCATCTGTCTCTATGTGAAGGCATACACTTGTGTGCATTTGTGGATTTAATGAGCCACAACCCTAGGGACTCAAAGCAAGTACAAAGTAACACTACTGAGATTTACAGAAGCACTGAATCTGGCCCCAAGGTTCTAAACAAAGGCAAACCTGAAATAAAGCCTGTTTTTATATGAATCAGATTATCTTGTCATATTTGCATACCAACACAGGATAAATGGTTTACTTCTGCCTCTAAATGCACACACATACTCTCACAAATACTCATAGAAGCTACTGCCTTACATTGAGCAAACACATGATATACACTGAAGTTTTTTTTTCCCGCCTAATGGAAGTATCATTGTCATGCTGAGCTTCAGAAGAGCACAATCAATGCTCTTCGAAAGTGCTAAAACAATAGCTCACTAAAGAAAATGCTTCTTCTCACTTGCCAACATAATTTTTTCGCATAACCATGCTTTTGCAGTCATTTTTTGGAGTTCTTGGTTTTTCAAAGTGAGTAAGGTCTGCTTGCTGAAGCTACAACACAGTTTCTCTCCATCTGAGCAACAAATTCCCAAGCTGCATACTTGTGGTTGAATAACTCCTGCATAGGGCGTTTGGAGTTTCCTGACTACGAAGGAAAAAAGGAATCAGACTCCAGTGTTTAACTCATTTTACTGCACTCACGTTTCCTGTTTTCAAATGTAAAGAGTTTGCGAAGAGTACATCAAAGTTTCCAAGATACATAGATATGTGAGCGTTAAAGACAGGGAGCTTGAGTTAAACTGCTATAACTCCACTGCTTTGAGTAGTGTTAGTCCAGATTTAAACTCATGTAACTCGGAGGAGCATGAGGCACAGTGCGCATTTATGAAAAATGCACCAAACCCTGCTTGGCTGAAGTTTACAACATGTAAATTAACCCATAAACTTACTTCACTCACAGCAATAGTACTTGGCTAAACCTTTCCGCACCTGTTATGCAAAGGGCTATCTATTCACAGGTTAGAATTGTTGGAGACTATATATCTACTGAGTACTTATTCTGCAATCGTCTAAGGCAGAGGACTGTTTTCATCTTAGCAAAATTACGTTATGAGAAGAAATCAAGTGTTAATCTAGAAACCAAGTGAAACACTTCACATCAAAAGCAGAGGACAAATCTGTTTGAAGTGATAGCAAGAGATTGGACATTATGCTATATGCACAGTAAGGCTGGGGTGTTTTTAAGTGAGCTTAGTAGTTGGGAAAAGTGTCAAACTGATTGATTGGAGACTCAGGATGGGATGAGACTCAGCCGAGCATGAGTTCAAGTCCACTCCCATTCGATACTGCTAAATCTCCCCTTCACTTCAGTGAGACCAAATGTAGGCCAATGCTGAGTGCTTTTATAAATCCTCTAATAAATTCCTAATTATTCAGTATCCAAATACAACGTAAACCATGGCAGTACAGTATCTCCCCAGCATAAGAAAGAAAGAAAAAGAAAAAAACATTTTGCTTTTCTGCAATGTCCTTATCCTCCTCAATAGTTTCCTTTGAAATAATGAACAGAAAAAAAAATGCTCAAAAGTAGTCCTTTAAGAATGAGCTCTGGTGTCTGCCTCGGGGAAGAACCAGTGCTAAGATTTCCCATTAGCCTGGGAAAGGTCAGTTTAAGTGGATTGTTAATACGGAGAGTACTAACGACTGGCTTGTAAAACACCATAACAGAGCTCATGGCTGCTGAGGAATCCTGTGCCCTGACTGGGTCGGTATAAGAAAGCAAATGGCAAACAGGAGCGAGAGCCCAAGACCTTTGATCTATAACTGGGAACCACACACATTCCTCTTCCATTCAGTTATAATTTTTCATTGTAATTTAATAGGGAATTCCTAGTGGTTCAGGTCAGCACTGGATACATACTGTGTATAAGTACTGGAAAAATGGTTAACGTTTTTGCAAAGCAAATAGAATTGTTTGACTGCAGAACATTTGCATCCTGCAATGTGAAACTTCCTTGGCAATTGTGCAGAACCAGCCCAATAATGGAGGTGTGGAGCTCTTCACAAAATGCTATGGCATGCAGCCAACTTCATTACTAGCTGTTTCCATGATGCTGCACGTACTGGAGGTTTCAGGGAGTCACTGGTTGGTGCCCTAGCAGTTGGTACCCTAGCTGTAAGGAGAAAATCATTTTACAGGAGCCACTCCAAATAATTAATTTAAAAAATGTAAAATGTAAAAATATTTAAAAATACTTCAAAATGTAAAGAATCAGATTAAAATCAGGCCTGACAATCTCAACGTTTAAGTTCTAGCATCCTGCTATATCAGAAAAAAGCAAAGTTGATATCAACAAAGCTGATATTCACAAATATTTTCTAAATATGAAGAGAACCAACATACGTGAGCAAGTTAGGTGAAAATTTCAGATATTTCAATCATGAATAAAATGAAGTAGGCATTTTCTGGATTCAAAATATTACGTGGTCCATGTACCAGGCTGCATTTTAAAAGGAAGCAAAAGGCTAATGCATCTATTAAACTTCTTACTCAATAACACAGAATTAAAAAGGTAACGTAGAGGTGAGTATATGCCACGGCACAGCGATAACATACTTTCTGAGCAGGTGCAAGTCAGATTAGAAAGAGAAATGACAAAAGGATGTATTCACAGAAGAAAGCTATAGGAATGAAGACAGCCTCCAGACTTTGCTACTGTCTGATTCATATCAGGAAGAGTTAATGAAATATGCTAAGAAGACTGGAAATTTTGTAAGAATTTCCATGCAGGGGCACTTTTTTTGCTGAACACAAACAAGCATTTAGTCAATTAGCGGCTAGTTTATAAGATTAAACATGATTCTTACCAGTATAAAGATCTCTAATAACCAGGCTATCCTACAGCGAGGGGCACGCTGACTCTCCCAAAAAACAATATTTTAAAACTTTGCTCCCTTCAGCAAGAATTATTCCATTTGGCTGATATTTGGTTTAGACCTAGGCACCACTCTTGCAACTTGATCTTCAAGGATAAATGTGTAGAATCACAAGTATATACCACGGCACAGTGATAACATACCTTCTGAGCAGGTGCAAGTCAGATTAGAAAGAGAAATGACAAAAGGATGTATTCACAGAAGAAACTGTGCATCTCAACTGCACATGTATCAGCATTTGTCTGTATAGATTCCTTTAGAGTACTTGGTTCTTAATCATGACTTCTACAGAAGAATTATGATACCAGACAGAAAGTATTCCTTGGTTTTGGATGTTCCAGGCCATTCTTTCTTTAAGTATTTCTTCAACTACTGTATATTTGCTGGTATATAAGGTATAAAATATATGTGAAGAAAAACAGAGGAGAAAAAAATACATCATCAATTAACAAACAGTCCTGTAGCACCATAAAGACTAGCAAATATATCAGGTCATGAGCGTTTGTGGGTAAGACCCAGTTAGAACGATGTGTTCGTGCTAGTTAGCACAACATTTTTACTTTGCAAATGTATTTAATACTCTGGTCAGAACTCTAGTTAAAGAAAACACCCATTCCAGGCTCTTTGAGGGATTACTGTGTTCCAGGGCACCACAGCACTATGCTTGCGTCTGATATCCAGTTGACACTATATTGATTCCCTGTCTTAGCACAATTCCCTCCATAGCACAGAGGTTGTGTAGATTGCCTCTGCATGATAGCTGTATACCACAGTGAGTTTTACAATGAGGGGACAAAACTTAAAATAAAATCAGATTAACATTAAGTTAATTCCTTCAATGTAGAAATGGGTCCTTGCTGTGCTAATCTTGCTGGAATGTTTTCTGGCAACGAGAGGATGTTGAACATCAATTTAGTAGCATTTGATATATTTCAGCGTCAGCCATTTGAAACAAAATCTGCCAAAGAGGTGTCCCAGTGCTAGAACTCAGAGAAACGAATAACCAAAACCAGGGAAGTGGCTCTGTTTAGATATCAATAGGATGAACAATTGTCATATTTGCCTGAAGTAATAAAGGTGTCCCAGTCCCCAGGGAACTATTTTGGTTTTTTGATGCCCAAAAATGATTTTCTGGATTTCCCTCAGAAAAACTCTAGATGAACTATTAGTCAGTTTGATAGTGAGTCATATTTATCTTCAGGAAGAGTGACATGATATGACACACTTGAAGTTCCAATATATGCTTATTTGCTGTGAGTGAAATGGTCTCCTAGGGACAGTCAGCTAGGCACTCCTTACCTAAGTGCCATTTAAGTCTTCAAAACAGAGGGCATTTAAAATTTAAGTAGTGGAGCAACCAGGTGTTGGCCCTCTCCAGAGGGTTGATTTTCACCCCACTGCTGTACTGTATTTGGAATACTGATGAACAAACATCACACACAAAAGTTTCTGATAATTTCTTTGGCATATTTTTTTCTTCTGGTATCATTTGGGAGTTTACTGTTCACTGAAGGTTAAAGCATAAGTCTGCATAATTAGAAGTGAAATTCTTCTCCTGTATCTTTGTTCCAACTTCTTCCAGTTCCAAAGACTGGCAGATAATATTTACTTTCAGTCTGTCATTCAACTTCCTTCCAACATCTGCAAACTCTGACACATTTCTCCAGACAGGCTTCCTTTCCCAGACTCCTAATTTTTCAGTAATATAGTGGAACCTCAGAGTTACAAACACTTTGGGAATGGAAGTTGTTCATAGCTCTGCACCAAATGCGATGGTTGTGCTTTCAAAAGTTTATAAGTGAACATTGACGTAAGAAGAAAAGAGCTACTTTCCTTTTATTTAGTAGTTTATATTTAACACTGAACCGTGTTTGCTTTTTGTTTTTGTCTCTGAGGCTGCCTTGCAATCCATAAAGACGTGTGTGGTCGATCTGTCAGTTGATAATGCTAGCGTTCCTAACACTGAGATTCGGCTATAGAATGCACGACTTTTTGGGGTGACTCATGGGAGGGTCGTGAATGGTCACATGCCTCTCCCTAAAATGCCAAGGAGGCTGACGGGGGTTGGGAGGGCACAAGGTGCCATCAGTCAGAACCAGAGGGGAAGAGGTAGGGGCCATTGTCTTTCCTTTTCTGGTTTCAGCAATGCTGCCTGCCCGGGCCACTGCCCTATGCAATGCAGTGACGGCTCTTGTGAAGCTGCTTTGCTGCACTGAACAGCATCACAGGCAGGCAACGTGGCTGGAGTGGGCCTAGAAGTGGAAAGAGCACTCCTCTCATCCACTGATACCATGTAATGTGCCTTGGAGAGGGGATGGGGAGAGCACCAGGGCCTCCAGGCTGGATGTAGGAAGCTGTCACGTTGAGGGGAGGAGTTACATACATAGATGCCTCCTTTATGTCCCTCCCCACTAGCCGCTCATACTACCTTGTATGAAGTCAGCCAAACATCCTTTGAACTCCAGTTTTCAAAATATGCTGATTTTTCTAGATATTTTCAATTGCATATTTATTTTGACTTCTACAAAATAATTAAAAGGGCCTATTCCAAGACTCTGGGCACTTCACTGATTAAAAACACAGAAAGCCTAATACAAATAAAAAGGTATTCAGCAATCTCCACACAACTAGGAAAGGGAAAAAGATCACTCCAGCCACAGATATCCAGAGTACAAATCTCGGCCTTTAGTGGAACCCTGCCACCCCACACCTCTTGGCTTTGTAACATAGTCCAAAGGAATTTTATATCAAACAGCACTGCCATGAGCATCTGCATTTTAAGGATGCTTTCCCTTTGCTATTAGCCAGCACAAAAGCTCTGCTATTACTCCTCATTATGCAACTTGATTGCTACCTCCTCAAACCAGCAAATATATATAAATTATGGATTATCCCCCAGAAACAATATTCAGGATCAGCCTCTACCACAGAACATATCTTCTGCCTTTGGACTCCTTTTCAGAACTCAATAAATGTATCAGATTTCCTATATTTTACGAAGGAAATAAATACGAGGGAAATAACATCCCAGGATCCTCAGTAGTCATTCACATGCTACATTGTGCCCTTTTTCCTATTTGAAGCAAATATTTTTATTATAGCACAGTCAATAAAAAGTAAGACCCAATAAAACTATATAATTTGCATTGTGGGAGTCTATTAAAGAGGATGAAAATGAACCTTATCATAGTTATTCTAAGACACAACGGTTTGCAATTCAGTAGCAGTCAAGTGTGTCTCATGTACTGTATGGCTTTCTTTTTTTCCTCCTACAATGGTAATAATGTGTGTAAGCGAAACTTAAGGTTCCAATTTTAATTTGGCTTGCCCCTCATGTGGATTTAACCCAGACAATGCAGTTTTTGGCTTGTCTGTCCAGGTACCATTTAGGTGAATTCTTGTGGATTAAAAATATGGTTGTTCTCCCTCTCACTGCTGGTGCAGCCTGACCATCTCTAATCTAGAACTCTCTCATCGAGCAATATCTGTAATCCAGTATAAATTCAGTTAGCTGGACACCCACTTAACATCAGTGTGGCCAAATTTCCTCATAAAGTTTGTTTACAGCCACCAGTCCTGGCTCTCAGTGTTCTTCACTGTTATTTAGCTGTAATTTACCCCAAGTGTCTTCTAAGAGCCCAGTAAGCAGTGGAAGTGTTGGTAATGCATCTAGACAATACTGAACTCCCATTGTCTGACAAATTCTCTCACCCAACATCAGTCAGGTCCTGAGGGTGTCAGGCGAGAGAGTTTCAACCTGTAATTGTTTGGGTTTTGTTTTGTTTTTTTTTTTACCAGAAAGGGACCTTGGCTGTGTCCAATCAAATGTACTCACTGGACCTCAAAAATCAGGTTACCGTAAGATGGGGAGAGGTGCCGGCTAATTAACCCATTCCAGGGCTGTCTCTTACCAACAGACAGGCTTCTGCAGCTCCCATCCCAGCCCCAAAGGAGAAGGAGCCCAGCTTGGGGCAAGGCCAAAAGGCAGTTGAAGATGTAGACAGGGTGTGGGGATGAGAGGAGCAAGTGAGGAGATGTGGACTTGAAGGAACAGGTAGAAAAGAGTGTGGCATTGAGGGTAGAGGCAGAGTACAGGCAGGCCTCAGGGACACAACTACCAGCAATTAGAGGTAACAACCATGGTTTTAAGCCGCTAGAATTCATTAAGGGGAAATATTCAGATTTACAAAGGCAGACTACTTTATTAGGACTCTGAGAGCCCTGCGTCACCTTCAGAATAGATGACACAACTAATTGGGAATTGTGGACTAATAGTAATAAGGAAGAATAGGGATACTGGGTTAGGTGCATTGAGGGGACTAACATATTCAATACTAAATTCACTAAGTTTGAATCTAGTTCTAGTCTTGCAGGAAGAAAAATTATTAGCCATACTGAATGGGTATTGCTGGAGTTTATACTAAACCACAAAATGCCCAAACATATCGACACAGGACTAAATGTGTTATTTCATCCAACTATATGTTCCCATCTAACTGGGTCTTAAAGCAAGCTAAGAGATGTCTAGTGTGAGTCTCAGAAAACCTCAGAAAAGCACATCCAATAACATCTAGATACAATCTTTCTTAAATTATTATGTCAATGGAATTGAAGCAAGTTGCCAGACTTCTTTAAAGAAACACATATG
The DNA here is from genome assembly GCF_033958435.1 of Carettochelys insculpta. NCBI lineage: Eukaryota > Metazoa > Chordata > Testudines > Carettochelyidae > Carettochelys > Carettochelys insculpta. The sequence continues at coordinate 203,629,271 of NC_134138.1, forward strand.
CAACAGACTTTCATTGAATTCCATCATTTCCATTCCTCCAAACAGACCCACTAAGCCATTAAATGAAGAGTATTGCAAGGCACATTAATAGGCAATTACACAGTGCACCACAGATTAAACCATCTTCCCGATGCTGCAGAACTCAAACTCTGTTTTCTTATGAAGCTCTTAAGGGGAATGTCACAGGCTATAGAGAACATCACAAAATAACCCCCCAATAGAGCGCAATTCTGAACAACATTGATAACCACACAGATAAATAAGGAAAATGAGCAAAAAGACAAATACGCTTGAAAATAAACAAGCCAGATTCCTGCAAGGAGGGATGATTTTGGGAAAAAGAAAGAAAGAAAGAAAGAAAGTCCTTGGAATTTGCAGTCCAGACACTGAACAATAACATCATGACACAGGAAAGGAAAGCAGAAATAAAATATTTTGCTTACCTTTGCCATCTGGGCCTGCACACCATTTGCTTTAAGAGATGCTACTGCTTTCTGTGCCGCTGCTGGACTGTCAAAATCCACAAAACCATAGCCTAAAAAAAATACAGAATTCTTCATTAATATTTATAAACAGCTTCCCATTTTATCAAACTCTTCTCATATTCTTCTAACCGACTGCTCTCCTGACATGCAACAGCTGCCATGTTTGTACTCCTTTCATCTTCACTTCCCTTAAATCAATGGTACTTAAAGAAATAACTAGTTCTCTATCAAAGATGGCTCCATGGAGCTCCCTCTGAGCTCCCAGCTAAGCAAGGCTAGACACGGGGAGATAATCTTTCACTTTTAAAAAGGCTCTGTTACAGCCCAATTATTTTCAATAGCTTGGTTTATCAAATTAGTCAGCTTGTGTGTACAATACACTCATTATTATTAACCTTTCCTCACTTCCCTCCACCCCTACTCCACACATTGCCCAGCAATCTTTTCTTGTTTGGTGACTGGGACTGGCATCTTCCAGGAAGCATAAGAGTGTTAAATATTCAACTCGGATCCAATTTCAGTTTTTACAACCAGGTATTGAGATTTCTAGGGGGATTTACAAAAGCTCCTACTGCTTTTAACCATCTGCCCCATGACTCTTAACTCCGTTAGAGCCCTTTGAAAAAAAAATCCAGCCCTCATCTTGCAAAGAGGTTACAACACAGGAGAGAGTCTCTTGGAGAGATATGCAACCTCAGCCCACCTTCCTGCAAACTGCAGGGCTGAAACCTAATTGCCTACAAGCATTAATAATATTAGTAGTCGTATGATGATAGCATAATGGTTCCTCTGCCATCATCTCCATTTACTAGATCAATAAGCACAATACAGTAGGAAACCACAAAGATGTTGCTTTCCTGCTGTATCAGATTTCTTTTTATTTCTTTTGTCAGCTTTTCCCTTGTTAGTGTGTGACCCTTTCTCCACCTCAATCCCTCAAAGGAAACGTGAACACATCACCATCAAAGCCTGAAAACTCTTTTGATGTGCATGTTTCACTTTCGGCAATGGTTAGTCCACAGTAAAAAAAAATTGTCACCCAAAGTTTCTCCCAGGTTATCTTATTTGCTAAGTTTCAAGCTTTAAAAATGAAACAAAAGCAGCCGAGATAGCTATAAAAACATAACACCCTAAGAAACTACAGAAGGATTTTGAGACATTGCTTTAAGAACATTCTCCACGCCTAAATCTCTCTGTTCTGTTTTCTCCTAATCTTTGTAATTCTTTAAAAAAATAGAATGAGAGTACTCATCTAGGGAAGTCTTTGAAACAGCTGTGCATTGTGACAGGATGCTCCACCACACTGCTGTGAAAATGTGCAGCAGAATTCACTTTGTTTTTTTGCTTTTAATTAACTATTTAATTTTCTCCCCTAGTTCCGCTTGCTCCCACTTAGCGTGTTAGGCAGCAATGAACTTGCAACCCAGCAGTGTGCTTCATGATACTTTCAAAAACGATCTGCAGAGTAGCTGTGAAATTCGTAACAGTATCTCACTAAGGAAGCCTGCTACATGCGGACAGAGGAGTCCTTCTTGGATTTCCACAAATCCTTTGTTCACTGGGTGATAAAAGTGCATAAACTCAGAGTCAAGGAGAGAAGCGCAGATGTCACTTCACAGTCTCACAATATAAATAGCCCTGATCTTAATCTAACGCTGCCAACAGACACTGAAGCCCATCAGGAAACCAAGATACCACCATGAAATCTTAGACAGTTTGGATACTGGGATGGTCTGGAGTGAGCATGGGAACCAACCTGTTCTTAGGAGGTGGAGTACTTGTTATTACAGTAAAATCTTGCATATCTGGCACCCGGATACCTGGCACTTTTCAGTTAACCAGTATGCTGCTGGCCAGCTGACCAGCTGGGGCCTGCTTCTGCGGGGCTGGTTACCTGGTCAGGGCTGGCTGCTGCAGGGCTGGTTACCTGGCTGGGACTGGCAGAGCAGGCCAGCTTCTCAGCCGGGACCATTGGAGTGGATCCAGATGCCAGATGGCCAGCTGCGGGTGGGGGGCTGGGGTGGTAGGGAGGAGAGAGCAGGGCAATCTGCCTGCTGCCCGGTGGGGGAGCAGAGCAGGGCCAGATGTCCACCCCAGCTTGAATACTGCATTTCTTCCTTTTTCCTTGATACATTCAGGTCTTTGTTCTGAGTGTGGGTGGTGGGGAGAAGGAGGGATACTAAAACTATCTTTTAGACATTGATACTGTAAAAACTGGGAATGGTATTGGCAGAACTGGAGATTCAGAGTAGGTTTATATTGCAGAACTCTCGAGCAAGGCAAGTGATTTTTAGTGAGACTTCCTACACAACATTATATAGAAAAAAGTATGTATACCCCTGTAAATTTACACAAGCATCTCTAGTTTTGGGCTGCTCTGAGAGAACACACTATAGATAGTAGGTATGTACAACGTAATAAATCAATAAATAAGGATTTATGCCAGTCCACAAGATTTAATTGTGTGAATAGTTTCTATACACTTATTCTAACAGCCCAAAAACACCTGAGAGTGGGAACAGAACCATATCCTCCTGTTCAACTCAGTGAGGCAAAAGCACTACGCCTTTGATCAGAGCCAGTTTTTCATTGCATATACTTTCATTAATAATGTCAATATAATTATGAAGTTGTTATTGTTCCTTTTCGCCACTTTAATTCTCATTCCAGATACAGCTCTTATCTTCACCTTGTAACGTCCCTCCACCACACACAGAACATCAGGGCAAAATCACTGCAAGGCTGCAAGGCAATCCAAAGAGTAATTGCCTACACTAAGAGAAACCATATTCCCAGGCTGCTCTTGCATTCAAGGTTCCTTACAAGAGTTTGCTATTATATACAACTGCATAACACCAGACACATGAGTGTCCTTCTCACCGTTTATGGTAGTTCTGAAAATGTTCATAAAACATATGATACGTCAACATTACAAGCACCACAGCCACACAGCTATGGTGCTGCCGCTGTACCTCTGGAGCTCTGTAGTGTAGATGTTTGCAACAGTGACAGAGGCTTCTTCCCATCTCTGTCGTAAATTCACACCCCCAAGAAGCAGTAGGTGTATTGATGGGATATTAATCCTAGGGGTGTACACACTGAGGCTTAGGTTGTCCTAATTACATCTTTTGAAGTGTGAATTTTTCATATCCCAGAGCAACATAGCTAGGTTGACCTAAATTTTAGATGTAGGCCAGGACTCAGTGACTAGTTCACTTATTGCTATACATTTTAGAAATGTGCATCTGTCTCTCTGTCTGTCTATCTGTAAGTCCGTATGTTCAAGAATGCCTCCTAAACAGTAAGAGCTAGGACTACCAACTTTGGGCTGTAGCTTCCTTTTGTCATAACTTAAAGTGAGGACAGGGCTTGAATGTGCCAGGGCAATGGGATGTGCATGATATGTGACTGTCTCATATCAAATGAAAAGGAAGAGAGCTGAGAGCAGGGACAGTTATATTCAAGAACGATCACAGTGTCCCAGGTAGCAGTTGCCAACTAGCCAATGTGACCCCTGCCATCCCAGCCAGTCCTGGGGAACGTTGGTGACCAGCCTGTGCATCTCCCCCACCCTCCCATCCCAGGCTGGTATCAGGTACGGTGGACATCCCCTTGCAACCTCAGGCCAAGCCCAGTGGACAGAGTGCTCACCACCCCAATCCTAGGCTGATCCGCTGAGAGCCTGGCAGACAGGGTGTACTGCCCATCCCAGCCCAGGGCCAGCCCCTGGAAGAAGCCAAAGAGTGGGGTGCATGTCGCCACCATCTCCTGAGCCAGCCCCAGCCAATGACAGGTAATTTGTTTATGAATGTAATCATGGTTTCATTTTCTAGTATTACACCTTCCTGTTGTACTCACACATCCCATTCTCTGCCTTTTTGTTCCTTGTCATAAATGTGGGCTGTGGGCTCTCAACTTTTTCCTCAGTTGTTCAGCACCTAGAAAAATGGGGCTCTGATTATCGATGAGGTCTCCTAACTACTACTGTCCTATACATCTGAAACAACAACGATGACACAACAAACACAACCAAACTATTTTTGCTGTTTTTAAAATCACACTCCCTTTTTTAACATAATCTACATTTAAAAAAACACAAACAAACCACCTACTGAAAAGTTCCCTTAAAAGCTAAGGGCCATATTCATCCCTGTAAGTCCTTTGACTTCCATGTAGTTACACCAGTGTGATTTTGCCCCTCTGACACTGGAACTAAAGGGCTGGGCCCCTGGTTTTATTGAATGACATGTACTAATACCATGCAAACGCAATCACAAACAACAAAACAAGAGTACCCGTAATCATTGCCAATCCTTCCCTCTGAGAAATAAAATGACTGTAATTTTATTTGGCTTGATGCCATCAAAGCTAAATAATTAAGTTTAAGGAATAGAAACCGTGAGCCTGTACCTATGGGGGAACAAAAACAGCTAAGCATCAGCAAGCATAAGCTTGGGGGTTGCTTGAGTAAGCGCTACCTGAACACACAGGCATCATCTATGTCTTCTATAACCCAAGCAGCTGTGGGGCCTCCTGGTCTCAGTTTCTCAGTTCCATAATTAAGCTTGGCAGCAGGTTCAAACGAATTAAAATGGAGTGTCACTGTTTCCCTGACAAATCCCTCATCCTTGTTTTTCTTACTTGTCAGAAGAAGACCAGTAGAACAGCAATTAGTGGTAAGCAGTGCAGTGAAAAAGAACCAAATATACACTAATTAGGTCACTCGCCAAACACATTCATTTCATTGGCACATTTAATCAATGTTTTCCTGAAATGCCTTAAATCTCCTATGCTAATTTAAAGTTTTGTTATTATTGTTGCTTTAAACACAGATGGGATGCCTAGAGATTTTCAACAGCTTTTTTTTCCAAAACCATTTCTAAGTAACAGCCTCTTCAAATACTGCTCCATTAATATTTAAATTCTGGTTTTAGGAAATGGGATACATTTATGCCTACAAGCACCTTTCTGCTATTAAAACACTGCTGGTGTATTTTTATGTCAAAGCAGACAGTTAAACACAATTCTAAAGAGTACATGAGACTACCCACAATTAAATAATAAGTGAGAAACAAATATAAATATTCTCCCATTAGTGCAGATACTCAATTACTCTTAAGACTCTTGGGCTTTTTTGCACATACACTGATATGAGACTAGACCCACTTTCATTTAAAAATCTCCATTTTGGAGATTTGGTGTCTTGCAGTAGTATTTTTGCTAAAACTAGGAGCTAGGTTAGGCTAAGTCTACGCTGAAGTGGGGGAGATCAAATTAAGATATGCAACTCCAGCTTTCTTAATTACATAGCTGGAGTCGAAGCACCTTAATTCAAGCTTTCATGCCATCTGAACAGAGGGAGTTCCATGCTCCCATCAACCTTCCCTCACTCCTCATGAGGAGTAGTGTATTGGCACCAATGAAGGCACCCTGTGAGTTCGATTTAGCATGTCCCTACCAGACATGCTAAATCAAACTCCAGAAGATTGACCGCAGCAGCATCAATCATCTGCATAGTGAAAATGTACCTTTGGTAACTGTAGTTCTAAGGGCCCAATGGAAGTATGGAATGGTCAGCTCTATGTAAGCTCAATTCCCAAATATCACAGCAAAAATCTACATAGCACTTTTTCAGCATAGAAGAATTTATTTACAGGCAAGCTGCATTGCAGACTCAGATTCTGTTTGAAATCCCTGGCCTAAACTATAGTATTTTGCCCATATCCTGCATCTTGCACGGGCAGGGAGAGCCAAATGGCCATTCCAAACAAATGGGCCACAGGGCAAGTGTTCATTTTCAAAGAAATGGATATGCAGCTATATCGTTTCAGAAGGAGCATCAGGGAGATTCCTACTTCAAGGAGACAGAATTTCTACTTCTCCTAGAGGTCACCAGTTGCTCAAGGGATGAAAGAATAATGCACCATAGAAATTTTAAAAGTGCAGTTTACTTTTTTCGAATTTTAATGCTCAGGTCTACTAGATACTGTATACATAGGGATGTCACACTGGCCCCTCCCACTATTTTGGGACTGTAATTCAGGGCAACCCTTGTGCTGGTCAAGCAAAGGGGAGACAGCTCCTTATACCCTCCGCCTTACATAGTGGCAGAAGAGCTAAAGACAACACAACTCTATGTTTCTGCAGAGGGAGCCTGTTTGCCAGGAACTTGTTAAGTTCTTCATGCCTAATACACCTGGACTTTTTCTTTTATCTGTTTTTAAAATAAAATCAAAAGGGGAATAAACAAAACAAAAATACAAAACCACATGTCAAAGTCCCATTAAAGTCACAAATAAAAAGCTTTAAAACTAGGGAACTGACCAAGTGAAGGTTCTCAAATTAATGCTAATTTATCCACATTGCACCTGTGTAATGTAAATTAAAAATGCATACCTGCACACCAATGTTTGTTTTTCCATGTACTCCATATAATAGAAGATGTGGAAAATGTCTGTACTAAGGTAACTATGAAAAACTTAACTCTTTAATGTCCTAACTTTCCACCCCTTAAATTCAAGGCTGAAACCCTGGCTTCGCTGAAGTCAATGACAAAACTCACAGAACCCCTGCATGGAAAAAAAAATATTATTTATCTTGCAAAGTTAGGCAATGGCAGTTTTATAGCTCCCTATATAATTGTCATTCTGCCCCCTTGTCTGTACATACTATGCACTGAGCAAGGCAGAAGATCTATGAAAATATTATTTGCTTAAAAACTGTATCATAGTAACATGCATAAGAGGGCAGAATAAAAGTAAAATAAAAAGGCAAGAGTCACTGTAGGATTTCCTAATTTCTAAGTGCTTGGCATTGCAATGCTAATAACATTATTTCAACATAGTTGTTTCTATATGTAATTTCCTTGGTGTTTTTGATTTTTAGAGAAAAATTAAAAACAAATTATGTTAAATGTACCGGTAACAATTCCCCTCTCCACAGAAATACATAGAAAACTGCAGTGCTTTACCGGTCTGGTATCTTGGTGCTTTCCAAGTGATAGTTCACATGAAAAAGCTGAAAATCTTGGAGTTTCAGTGGTAATAATCTCCCAAATTCTGTTTTGGCCCTCTAGAATTGTGAAATATGAGACTATAAACCCAGAATTGACATAAGACTGAATATATTGCTAATCTTGAGCTTTTTGTTTTATTTCAAAAAAAAATCTAATTTCAGGTCAATCCAATTTTGTTTATTCAGTTCAACCAATAAACCAACCAATAAACCAACCCATTTGCATAGCCCTAGTATTTATGTATATATGTATATGCATGCTGCATGCAAACATGATAGATAGATAGATAGATAGATAGATACACAATTCTATGCATACACATGCAAATTCATAATAGTCACAGTAAGCCACTTCTCCTTTCCTATTTACATAAAACCATTTATGTTCCATGAGGGCTGAATGCATCCATCTGTTTAGTTGTTAAATTTGCTTTTGCCCTGTGTTTAGCTAGAGTGTCTCTTAAAAGGTAATGTTCATTTTAACAAGCAGGTAGGCTACATAAGAAGTGATTAGCCAATAATTTACTATGCAAATTTCAGTGATTGTTTTATGCACGCTGAATAAAGAATCAAATTAAAGTCTTATAACCCTTAGAAAATTATAGTTAGCAAGCAGAGAGATTGATTTGCCCTTGAACACAAAATTACTTAAAGTAGAGCTTTGCCATTGTTCACACAAGACCAGACCTACAAAAATACCATTGATATCACAAAGACAGCACTTGTAAAATATTATGAATTATTAAAAAATTTCTGCTTTTAAAAAAGTTGCTGTTTACTAGAAATTGGTGAATCGTCTCATTTCAATTAAAGAAGCTAATATGTAATCAAAAGAAAATAACTGCAAAGGAAGAATCTTAAATGCAGCTAAGAAAATCCAGAGTACACCTAGCCCTTTCATTAAAGATGGTTCCCAAGAGAAAACATCTACACTAATAGCGCTGAAATTTTTGTTTGCTTGAGCTTGATACGGAAATATGGAACATAACTGTCACTTTGATCATAGTTCAGCCTTTTTTAACTCGTTCATTCTCTTCATGTTATAACAAAACTGGAGAAAAAATGTAAGATCTTTAAAAATATGTGCAAAAACATTTCTACAATTGAGTGCAAAATTTGTGTATTCAATTACTGTGAATTAACTTGGGTGTATATGAATGCAAATGGCTAGTTAGTTTTACAACTGAACATTTGCTTTATATAATTAATGTATGCAGTTGTGATTAGTGCATCCACATAACAGGCATAGAGCTCCTCAATGCCTTATCTAATATTTAAGTTAAAAACATTACTGAACTGGAAGTTTAAAGTAACAACACACAGAGATCCCCAGAATTTAGGTGTTGGAGGGACAGAAGATAGGGCAGGGAAGGGAAGGGAAGGGAAAGGAGGAAAGAAAGAAAATAAAGGTGTTTTAGAGGAGTAGCTATGTTAGTCTGTTTAAGCAAAAACAATGCTTCCTCAACGCTTGTGCCCTAAACTGCTCTGCTTATGCTACCATCTTTTGGCCCTACAGGGAGTAGGCACTTGAAGAATTCCATCAGGATTTCAAAAATTTCTATCCCTTAAACTTCACCTGGACCAGTCCACACAAGAGGTTCACTTCCTGGACACTACAGTGCACATAAAACATGGTCACATAAACACCACACTATACCAGAAACATACTGACTGCTATACTTAACAATATGACTCCAGCTTTCTTCTAGAACATGATGCAATCCATTGTCTACAGCCAAACCCTAAGATATAACATAGAATCATAGAAGAGTAGGACTGGAAGGGACCTCGAGAGGCCATCGAGTCCAGCCCCCTGCCCTCATGGCAGGACCAAGCACTTTCTAGACCATCCCTGAAAGCCATCTATCTAACCTCTTCTTAAATAGCTCCAGTGATGGAGATTCTACCACTTCCCTTGGTAATTCGTTCCAGTGTTTGATCACCCTGACAATTAGGAACTTTCTCCTAATGTCCAACCTGAACCTCCCCTGCTGCAATTTAAGTCCATTGCCTCTTGTTCTATCCTCAGAGGCCAGGAAGAACAAGTTCCCTCCCTCTGCCTTATGACACCCTTTTAGATACCTGAAAACTGCTATCATGTCCCTCCTCAATCTTCTCTTTTCCAAACTAAACAAGCCCAATTCTTTCAGCCTTTCTTCATAGGTCATGTTCTCAAGACCTTTGATCATTCTCGTTGCTCTCCTCTGGACGCTCTCCAATTTCTCGACATCCTTCCTGAACTGCGGTGCCCAGAACTGGACACAATACTCCAGCTGAGGCCTAACCAGCGCAGAGTAGAGCGGGAGAATGACTTCTCGTGTCCTGTTCACAACACACCTGTTAATGCATCCTAGAATCATGTTTGCTTTTTTTGCAACAGCATCACACTATTGACTCATATTTAGCTTGTGGTCCACTATAACCCCTACATCCCGTTCTGCTGTACTCATTCCTAGGCAGTCCTTTCCCATTCTGTATGTGTGACACTAATTGCTCCTTCCCAAGTGGAGCACTTTGCATTTGTACTTATTAAACTTCATACTGTTTACCTCAGCCCATTTCTCCAGTTTATCCAGATCCTTTTGAATTATGACCCTATCCTCCAAAGAAGTTGCAACCCTTCCCAGCTTGGTATCATCTGCAAACTTAATAAGTATACTTTCTATGTCAATATCTAAATCGTTAATGAAGATATTGAACAGAACCGGTCCTAAAACAGACCCCTGCAGAACCCCACTAGTTCTACTTTTTCAGAAGGATTGAAAACCATTAATTACTAATCTCTGGGTATGGTTATCCAGCCAGTTGTTCACCCACCTTATAGTAGCCCCATCTATGTTGTATTTGAGTAGTTTATTGATAAATATATTATGTGAGACAGTGTCAAATGCTTTACCGAAGTCTAGGTATATCACATCCACCGCTTCTCCCTTATCCACAAGGCTCGTTATTTTATCAAAGAAAGCTATTAGATTGGTTTGACATGAGCTGTTTTTAACAAAACCATGCTGGCTGTTCCCTATCACCTTACCACCTTCCAATTGCTTGCAGATGATTTCTTTAATGACCTGCTCCATTATCTTTCCTGGCACAGAAGTTAAGCTGACTGGCCTGTAGTTTCCTGGGTTATTCTTGTTCCCCTTTTTATAAATGAGTACTATATTTGCCCTTTTCCAGTCTTCTGGAATCTCTCCCGTCTCCCATGATTGTCCAAAAATGATTGCTAAAGGCTCAGATACCTCTTCTTTCAGCTCCTTGAGGATTCTAGGATGCATTGCATCAGGCCCTGGTGATTTGCAGACATCTAATTTTTCTAAGTAAATTTTAATTTGTTCTTTTCGTATTTCAACATCTAAGCCTACCCCTTTTTCACTAGCATTCTCTATGTCAGGCATTCCTTCAGGTTTCTCAGTGAAGACCGAAACAAAGAAATCATTAAACATCTCTGCCATTTCCAAATTACCTGTTACTGTTTCTCCCTCGTCACTGACCAATGGCCCTACCCTCTCCTTGGTCTTCCTCTTGTTACCAATGTATTTGTAAAAAGCCTTCTTGTTTCCCTTTATGCTTGGAGCTAGCTTGAGCTCATTTTGTGCCTTAGCCTTTCTAATCTTGCTCCTGCATGCTCATGTTGTTTGCCTACATTCATCCTTTGTAATTTGTCCTAGTTTCCATTTCTTATACAATTCCTTTTTTAGTTTGAGATCATGCAAAATCTCCTGGTTAAGCCAAGGCAGTCTTTTGCCATGTTTTCTATCTTTCCTACGCAGCGGGATAGCTTGCTTTTGGGCACTTAATAATGTCCCTTTGAAAAACTGCCAACTCTCTTCAGCCGTTTTTCCCCTCAGTTTAGCTTCCCATGGGACCTTACCTACCAGCTGTGTGAGTTCACCAAAATCTGCCTTCCTGAAATCCATTATCTCTATTGTACTGTTTTCCCTTCTACCCTTCCTTAGAATTGTGAACTCTACGATTTCATGATCACTTTCACCCAAGCATCCTTCCACTTTCAAATTCTCAATAATTTCCTCCCTTAAAATTAAATCTAGAACAGCTTCCCCCCAGTAGCTTTTTCAACCTTTTGGAATAAAAAGTTGTCTGCAATGCAATCCAAGAATTTATTGGACAGTCTGTCCCCTGCTGTGTTAGTTTCCCAACATATACCTGGATAGTTGAAGTCCCCCATCACCACCAAATTCTGGGCCCTGGATGATTTTGTTAGCTGTTTACAGAAAGCCTCATCCACCTCTTCCACCTGGCTAGGGGGCCTGTAGTAGACGCCTAGTAGGACCTCATCCTTGTTTTTTACTCCTCTGAGTCTAACCCAGAGACTTTCAACCCGTCCATCTCCTATGTCCATCTCCACCTCTGTCCAAGTGTGTACATTTTTAATATACAAGGCAACACCTCCTCACTTCTTTCCCTGTCTGTCCTTCCTAAGCAGGCTGTACCCTTCAATACCAACATTCCAATCATGAGTATTATCCCACCAAGTTTCTGTGATGCCAACAATATTATAGCTGTATTCCTTTATTAGTACTTCCAATTCTTCTTGTTTATTTCCCATACTTCTTGCATTTGTATATACGCATCTCAGACATTGATTTGGTCTTGCCTCCCAGTTGTGCCCTAGCCCTCTTTTTACTCTCCCAGTGTAGCCCATACTCCCTCCCATTTCAAGTTCATCTCCCAGGTATCCATGCTCTCCACTTACCTGCAGGCTTTGCTCCCCTGCCCCCGTCAAACCTAGTTTAAAGCCCTCCTCGCTAGGTTAGCCAGCCTGTGTCCAAATATGGTCTTCCCCCTCCTCGAAAGGTGAACGCCATCTCTGCCTAGCAGCCCTTCCCGGAAAAGGATCCCATGGTCAAAGAAACCAAAGCCTTCCTGGCGACACCATCTATGCAACCAAGCATTCACCTCCAGGATACACCTGTTTCTGCCTGGGCCCCTACCTCTGACAGGCAGGATTGAAGAGAATACCACCTGTGCCCCAAACTCCCTGACCTGTGCCCCCAGAGCCCTGAAGTCACTCTTGACCTGCTCAGCGTCACACCTCGCAGTATCATTAGTGCCCACATGGATGAGAAGCATGGGATAGTAGTCAGAGGGCCAGATAATCCTCGACAATGCCTGCGTAACGTCTCGGGTACGGGCCCCCGGCAGACAGCACACCTCCCGAGAGGAAATGTCAGGGCGACAGATGGGCGCCTCCGTCCCCCTCAGAAGAGAGTCTCCAACCACCACTACTCTGTGTTTCCTTCTTGCAGGGGTGGCAGTAGACTTCCCAGCCTTGGGGGTACGAGGCTTCTCCTCTTCTGTACAGGGTAATTCTTGGTCTCCTGTATCGAGTACAGCATAACAGTTTTCCAGTACCACGGTGAGAGGGTTCTGAGCAGGGGTGGGACACAGTGTCCACCCTGGTCCACCTCCTCCAGTGGTTTATCAGCCGTCCTGTGCACTGGGACAGTTACCTCCGCAGTCTCCACCTGAATACTATCCAGGAACTGCTCATGGACTCGTATACTCCTCAACCTGGCCACCTCCTCCTGTAGCTCCCCCACCTGCCGCCTGAGAGATTCCACCAGCAGGCACCTTTCACACTGAATATTCCCCTCAGCCTGGGTGTCAGTAAGTGGGAACAGCAGGCCACAGTCCTTGCAGAACCACACCAGGATCTGGGTAGAAACACCCATGGTCAGGCAGTCTGTCCAGCTACTGGCACAAGTGGAGGAGACAGCAGTAGCGCTGGCACAGGTGTTGCGGGTCTTCCTAACCGTTATAGTCCTCTCTGTCACACTCCCTCTGTCCAGCTCCCTCTTAAGCTCCCCTGTCTGCAGCTCCCTGTCCACTTCGCTCCCCTGGTCGCTCCTGCCTCTGGCTTTTAAGCCTGCTGGCCTCTCTCAGGCCCTCCCCCTACAAGTCACACAGGGGAAGGCTGATCAAGGGGGCAAAAGGTCAGGCAGGCAGTCCCAGCTGCCACTGAAACTGAAACTGAAACTGAAACTCCCCCCACCTGGAATCAAAATGGCAGTTCAAATGCCAGCAGTTAAAGCACACGCTCACTCACCCAGAGATCAGCGCTCTCACCTGGTAGCTTCTTCAGCGGCAGGCTCACTTGCTCTCCTCCCTCTTAAACACCCCTGTCTGCAGCATTTGCTCTTGTCCCTCAGGGACAAAGAGCTACAGGATCTCTACCAAACATTCTTAATACTACAGAACACACCCGGGGAAGGAAAGATACAGACCGACAGAGTCAGACACCTACTACAAGACAAGCCCCACCAAGGACAATAACAGACTGTCACTGGCCATCACCTACAGCCTCCAGGTAAAGCCTTTCCAGCACATCATCAAGGATCTACAGCCTATCCTGGAAGATAATCTCTCAGTCTCACAGATCTTGGGAGGCAGCCCAGTTCCACAGACAGACCCCCAACCTGAAGCAAATACAGCAGATACATACTACGCAACAGAAACCATTCGCTGTAATGAACCCTATTGCCAATTCTGTCTGAATATCTACTCAAGTAATACCATCTTAGGACCTAACCACATCAGCCACACCACCAGGGACTTGTTCATCTGCACATTTACTAATGTGATATATGCCTTCATGCACCAGCAATGCCCCTCTAAACTTCCCAGACTAGACCGTCTCTGTGCAAAAGAATAAATGCACACATCAGACATCAAGAATAGGATCACTCAAAAACAAGTAGAACACTTTGACCTCCCCAGACATTCAGTAACCAATTTGAAAGCTGCCCTACTTCATCAGAAAAACTTCCAAAACAGACTTCAGTATGAAACAGCAGAGCTGGAACTCATATGCAAACGCTGTACTATCAAACCTGGTCTGAATAGAAACTGGGAGCAGTAGCTCACTACCAAAAGTAATTTCCCCTCTTTTGATATTCACACGTTTTCATCAACAGTTGGAAGTGGGCGACAGCCAACTGTGATTGAATGGACTTCATTAGCACTGTCCTCCACATAGTGACGAAACACACCCATCTTGGCATGTGTCTATATACCTGCCAAAATGAAGTTTCCATTTCATGCATCTGCCAGTGTGAGTTGCGGCCCATGAAAGCTTATGCCTAAATAAAAGTGTTAGTATTTAAGGTGCCAAAGAAAATTAAATTCATCCAAAAAGCTGGGAGAAACTGCGTCACAAGCAGCTGTATGCCCCCAGCTGAAAGAAGCCAGGGGTGCGTGGCTGCCACCCACTTCCCCCAGCTGCCCGTTCCCCCAACTCCCCTCCCCAAATTTATGCAAAATTCGATTTATGCGGAGGTTGCCCAGGATGCAACCTCTGCATAAATTGAAGGATTACTGTAGACAATAAAGAATCCTAAAAGGCAGAGCAGGAGGGATATTGGACACTAGAGTTGAAATGACTTTTCAGGGAAATTTGTTAAAAATTAAAAACAATCACAGTATACACAGCTGAAGGAGGTTACAAGTCTAGGCAGGTACTTGGCATCTCAGTACCAGACAGACTGACAGAGGATGGAATTCAGAGAAAAAGCAACAAACAACAATGCTGAGCGCTGTGTGATAGAGTGCAGAGGGTAAACAGGTGAGCCTTCACTCTGATCACTCACTATGTCTACAATACAGCATAAATTTGAATCTGAGGCACTTAATTCAAGTTTAAATTGTGATTGTTCACACATCAAATACCATTATTGTGAATTCAGGGGGTGCTACGGCCGATAGTCTTCCTCCAACAACCCGGGTGGGGTTAACAGGAAGTTCGAATGTAAGCATTCAGATTAATGGTAGTGTGGAAACAGCTTCCATTTAAATTTGTTTTATTTGGCCTCCAGAGGAATCCCACATGTATCCCACAATGCCCCACATTTGTCCGTTTTGGCTGGTTACATCTCTGATGTTCTTCAAGTGCAGAGGAAGTAAGGTAACAGGAAGCCCATAAATTAAGATTTTGGGGGTTGGCTGTTACTGGGGGGGAAGTTTCCCCTACTTGACAATGATTTGGGGGGGCTCACTGTCACTAGGGAGAAGTCTTCCCCCCACAGCAAAGATTGTGGGGGCTGGTTGTTGCCAGGGGGAAGTCTCCTTGTGAAAAAAATGGCCATTTGCTTTCCACAGGAGGGGAATGAGGGCAACGCAATGTGGGAAGATGACATCATATACCCACAACCACTTATGGGACATTTTTTCCCATACTGCACCAGCAAAAGAAACCCAGAATGCTATGAGGCTGAGGGAACTGTGGGATAGGTTCCCACGATGCACTGCTGCAACAGTCGATGTTTGGTGATTTAGTGGGGCAGCACTAACTTTACCTTCTTGGGACTTTGTGGGGAGGTGAGGATACTCAAATTCGAATTTATAAAACCCAGAATTACAAAGTCAATTTTAATAAAATCAAATTTATCTTGTAGCATAGACGTAAGCTCACATGTGAATTAGTCCCTTCTGAAGAAAGCTGACAGAGGTAGTTAGACAATCAGGCTGGCAGGCTGCATGGGATAAGGAAACAATTAGCCCATCAGCCTAGAGCTGCTATGGAGGCAAGAAAGAAGCTCCAAGCTCCAAAGTGAGCCCTCTTATGTGGAGGCCTCAAGGGAAGCAGACCTCTGCCCACCTCAGATCCTGAGGAGAGGCCCAAAACACTTCTGTTGTAGCTGTACATAGAGTAATGCATGGGGATTGCTGTGGAAATGGTGGGCGTAACTTGAAAGAAAGGGCTATGGTAAAGGCAGAACCACTGCAGTCCATGCAGTTTCGGAGGGAAGAAGGCAGGAGAGAAGACACATACGGGGACATGCCCGTAGAGTTTTGATTTACGAGGCAACAGTAAAATAACTAAGACCCCAATCCTCATAAAACTTCAATGGGACAAATCACAGTGTACAGTTAAGAACATTATTAATTCTTCACAGGATCTTGGTTTAAATACATGGAGACTAATGGTAATCATCTTCCACAGGTATATGAACAGTATACGTGCAATTTAGGGGCATCATAGGGATAGTCAGATTGATTCAGTAATACTGAACAAAAGACAAATGGAGGAAATTTTTCTGACATGCTGCTAGCTGTGGTATATCTAAAGCGAGGGATGAAAATCCCATTGCTCGAGTAACTTAAATCTAGATTGAATAAAGCACTTAAGAAAACACTGTAGTGTAAAGATTGTATTGACCAGGTGAGCTAAACAGTCTTTTCCATCTTTAACTTCTGAGATTACTCGTCCTACTGGGTTGCATTGATTAGCTGTCAAAATGAAAATGGAAGATGAATTCTTTTTAACCAAGAATGGTTGTCACAGATTTAAATTTGTAACACAAACCAACATTTTATATAAAATGGCTATTTAACACTAAAAGGTATTTATATCCATTCATATTTTGTGTGTATATTATGGATAGTTAAGGTTGAGTTTCACATGTAAAGAAGGGATTCAAAGTCTTTGTTAAGTATGAAGAAATACAGTACATGAGCCTCAAAATTAAGCACCTACTTTAAGTATTTAATTGTGTGTGTGTATGTGTGTGCATGTGTGTGTGTGTGAGAGAGAGATGCAGGCAAAATGCTATGTGCACATACCCATTATTTTTTCTTGGCCCCAGAAACTGAACTGTTTAGGAGCTGTCTACAGAATTCTCTGAAAGAATTTGTATTGGGAAGGTTTCTTACACTTAGAATGGAGTTTCTTGGACCAGAGGTAAGTAAGAGACACTCACCTCAGTACACCAGGCAACCTAGTGATAAGGGCACTAACATCCCAGGTGAGTTCCCTAACCACTGCACTCATACCCCATGTTCTGGGAGGTGGATGGGGGGATCTCTCGCTCACTCGCTTGCTTGCTTGTGCTGATCTGAAAGCATTTGAAAGATTTCATAATCCCTTCTACTGTAAAACAAACAAAAATGCTCCTTTCAATGCAAAAGCAAAATTATTGTGTTCCAGCCAACCCAGATCAAGATAACCATCATTTTGAGTCTGCAACATCTTTCAGATAGGCTATGTCTACACTAGCAACCCCCTTGCACAAAGGGTATGCTAATGAGACATGTTAGGATATGCTAATGTGGATATTCTATGAATATGCAGTGCCTCATTAGCATAATGGCAGCTGCGGCACTTCAAAAGTGCCACTTTCGATCACACACAGCTCATCTACACGGGGTCCTTTTCGAACCTTTTTATAACCAAATAGGAATAAGGGGATTTCGAAATGCACAGGGTCGTTTCGAAAAGGACTTTCGAAGTGCTGCAGCCGCCATTATGCTAATGAGGCTCTGCATATTCATGGAAGCGCTTCCTTAGCATATCCCAACATGTCGCATTAGCATCCCCCTTTCGAAAGGGGGGTGCTAGTGTAGACGCAGCCAGAGAGATTTGGGTGCAGGGAGGGGGATGGAGGTGCAGGGAGTAAAATAAGAAACGTCACCTAAAACTAGAAATGAACCTCAGGCTTTAAAGATTTTAAAATATTTGATTAATTTTAAAAACGTCTTTTATATATTCATTCATCTGTGCACTTCCTGGTTTCTGCCATCTGCTAAGGCAGAAGTTCTGTAATACCACAAGAAAGTTTATTTTTATGATATTTCCAGCCAGCAGGTAACACTGCCACCGTCCCATAAAAGTTTTGCTCTTACGAGGTTTCATATTTGGTTAAGCAGACTCAAGGCATTAAGACGTGAGCTGAATTAAACGTCCTGAGATTTCTCCGTTACTTATTTTGGAGTCACTTGATGCTGAGCATCAAAACAATATAGAAAAAAAATAAAGTTAAAAAAATTAGCCACATTCTACATTAATATATCAGCTTTGTGCACATGAATTCATCAAAAATAGTAAAAATAGGATGGCATCAGAAGTTCAGGTTTCATTTTATGGAATACTACACTGAAAGATTGTAAAAAACAATCAAAATTCTGTAGCAATCAAATCTTCCAGCAATATGATGAGAGTGAACCCTATTCCATGGTGCAAAGGAGAAAGCTGATTGGTACCTACATCCTCTGATACTCCTGGTCCACTCAGCAGTTAAATGTTTTTCTTTTACATGCATTGTTGTGTCCTCAAGTTTTGATAACAGTAAACAAGGAAGAATAAAAATGATCAGGAAGAGATAAATCAACAAGGGAAGAGGCATACTACGCTAGAGACTTTTGTAGACAAAACTGGGGTTTTGTACACAAAATTCACAGAACATCTACACACAGAATACATTTCGTCGACAGAAAGTGTTGACAAAAAAAAGCTGTGTAGATGCTCTGGGGAGCCCTTTTGTCGACAGAGCGGATCAAAAGATTCATACGCTTTAATGTAAAGATGCGAGCTGTCGACAGAAGTTTTGTCAGAACTTCTCTTCCGAGATTAACTTCTATAGACAGATGCTTCTCATGTAGCCGTAGCCAATCTGATTACTGTACTTTATTAGAACTAGTTTTCATTTTCAATATTTTTCTTTAAAAACTTATTGAGCAGGTTTCAGGAAATTTTAAAATAACCTAAAATGGTGAGCATGTCATCATCTAGGTTACTCTGAAGGGAAGATGTTTGAGTCCTGAAATGGTTTTTATTGAAGACAGGCATCCATTTTAAAAACACCATCCTTGTGAGACTGGACAGGAGACTTACAGTACAGCCAGTAATGTGAACAGCAGAGCAATTTCAGCTCCTTATGCAAGCCACTTGAAATTCAGAACAAAGTTGACTTCAGAAAGGGCAGGAATGTGAAATCCCAAGATAACACTTCCCCCAAAATTGAATATATTTTCTTCAGAGCACTTGGCAAATTCTGACGCACCGGCCTCTGCAATAGTAAACATTTTGAATACCGTGTCAAAAGTTCTTTTTATAACACTGCAACATACATGCTTTTTCCAGGTTTTGGTTTTAAATCACCTTATGCAGCGATTAACTATATTCGTGCTAAAACATGATTGGATTTGATTTACAAGTTACCTAACTCAAAATTAATGTTCACTTGATTTTAAAACAGATGCTTACCATTACAGAACTGTAAATTTTCCTTTCTAGTGCCTTCTCCATTTTCTTAACAAGT
Source organism: Carettochelys insculpta (assembly GCF_033958435.1). Classification (NCBI taxonomy): domain Eukaryota; kingdom Metazoa; phylum Chordata; order Testudines; family Carettochelyidae; genus Carettochelys; species Carettochelys insculpta. The sequence goes on from NC_134138.1 coordinate 203,648,823, forward strand.
CCACATACTTACACAGTTATAGCTGGAAATACTGACACAAATCTCAGAAGGGGTTATCATTGTTCCAGCCTGATCAGAAGCCAGGAGCAGAAGAAATGCCACAGGAAAACCTATCCTTAAAATTTCTATTCCACTTTTTCAGGTCCAAGTGGAATATACACACCAGATAAGGTGCATATAAAGTATCTCAAAATTCTGGGTACTTATCCAGTCCCAATTTCTGAACCTCATGAAGGGTTGCCTGACCCTAAAAACCACACATGCCCCTGATATTCTTCAAATAAAAGGGTACAGTCAAGTAAATTAAAAATGTTTCAGGCAAAAGGGAAATGTTCTTTTCTGTTTAAAGTTGCTAATTCATGTTATTACAACACTATAAATGTATGAGCACATGTCCAGTCCTGGAGTCACTTACAACAGGGGTTGTGACCCAATTCATTAGAAACAATGCTTCTTTTGCCAAGGGGCCAAAGTGTGGGGCCTCATAATACATATCAGAAGTCTCTTCCACACAAGAAGATATGAGACAAGCTGGAGCGCAGTTGGAGTGGTCCACACACAGGGTGGATACTTTGGCCAAAGTGACTCATTCTATTGTAGCCAGAGGTTTCACGGAATGATCAGCTACTCTTCCTCATATCTATTAACAGGGTTCTGAGGATTTCTTTTCTCATACCTGCTTTGGCTACGTCTACACTAGCCCTAAACTTCAAAATGGCCATGCAAATGGCCATTTCGAAGTTTACTAATGAAGCGCTGAAATACATATTCAGCGCTTCATTAGCATGCGGGCAGCCACAGCGCTTCGAAATTGACGCAGCTCGCTGCCGTGTGGCTTGTCCCGACGGGGCTACTTTTTGAAAGGACCCCACCTACTTTGAAGTCCCCTTATTCGTATGAGCAGATGGGAATAAGGGGACTTCAAAGTAGGTGGGGTTCTTTTGAGGAGGAGCCCCATCGGGACGAGCCACGCGATGGCGAGCCGTGTCAATTTCGAAGTGCCACGGCCACCCGCATGCTAATGAGGCACTGAATATGCATTTCAGCACTTCATTAGTAAACTTCGAAATGCATGGCCATTTCGAAGTTTGGGGCTAGTGTAGACAAGGCCACAGTCTAGTACTTTAGATTTTTTTTTCTCAGTGCCAGTTGTTTAATAAAGAACCAATATAGGATTTGGAATTGCCAATGACAGGCCCACCAAAATACACTGGATAACAACTTTTACCTCAAAAGCAATGAGAAATTCTGTGGTACCTTATACACTAACAGATATATTACAGCATAAGCTTTCGTGGGCAAAGACGCACGAAAACTTATGCTCCAATCTATCTGTTAGTCTGTAAGGTGCCACAGGACTTCTTGTTGCTTTTGCAGATACAGATTAACACAACTACCCCTCTGAATCATTTACCTCGTGAGCCTAATTGTGGAGGATCAGCCTGCACATGTCCATGATGAAATTATACAAAAATTAAGTACACCATTGTGAGGATATCTTAAATTTGTATACGGAACATATAAAAGTAGTAGTAGTAGGCATCCTTCGATCCCGAGGGATCGTGGGTTTGTGCCCCTGTTGGACTGATTCGAGCAGCATCTTCTGTGGCTGTGCAATCCAATCTGGGAGTGGAAGTCCTTTCCGTATTGTGAGCAGCAGTAGGCAGATGTAGCTCTGGTATCACTGGCATGGATCTTCCTGAGGGCTCTCCTGTCTTCCGCTTCCTTCACCAAGGTAGTTTCATACATAGCAAGAGCTTCCTTCACTCCCTGTTTCCAGTCATGCCTGTCTGAGGCGAGCGAATGCCAGGTGTTCACACTGATAGAGAGAGCGCTGAGGTCATGCTTGCACGTGTCCTTGTAGCGCAATTTAGGTCACCCTTTCGGCCTCTTTCCAGACACCAGTTCGCCAAAGAGGAGGTCCTTCAGTATTCGGCCATCTGTCATGCGTGAGACATGGCCCAGCCAGCACATACGCCTCTGTTTGAGAAGGGTGAACATGGAGGCGGTGCCTGCCCTCTCAAGCACTGTGCTTTTGGGGACCTTGTCCTGCCATGAGATACCGAGTATGCGCCTAAGGCAGCGCATGTGGAATGTGTTGAGCCGCTGCTCTTGTTTTGAGCGCAAAGTCCATGTTTCACTGGTGTACAGCAGTGTGCTCAAAACACAGGCTGTGTAGACCTGCACCTTGGTGTGTACAGTGAGCTTATTGTTAGCCCATACTCTCTTCGTCAGCCTGGAGAACGTTGTGGTGGCTTTTCCAATGCGCTTGTTGATCTCGCTATCAAGTGACAAGTTGTCCGAGATCATCAAGCCCAGGTACACGAACTCATGGACTCTGATAGATGGCTCGTTACCCACGTTTTGGCCCATCACCTGGGTCTTCTTTAAGCTGATTGTGAGGCCAAATTCCGTGCATGCATCTGCAAAGCAAGTTATGAGTGACTGCAGTTCCTGCTGAGTGTGAGCAGCAATAGCTGCATCGTCAGCAAAAAGGAACTCCCTTAGACGCTTCATTTGTACCCTGGTCTTCGCTCTAAGCCTCGACAGGTTGAAGAGGTTGCTGTCCATTCTCGTGTGGAGGGAGATACCCTCTGTAGCAGTTCCGAAGGCATATTTGAGCAAAACTGCAAAGAAGATGCCGAACAGTGCTAGAGCCAGAACACACCCCTGCTTCACTCCGCTGAGAATCTCAAAGGGCTCGGATGTGGATCCATTGTATACGATGGTCCCCTTCATGCCTTCATGGAAGGCCCTAATAATGCTAAGCAGAGTTGGGGTAAGCCGATCTTAGCCAGAATCGCGAACAGACCTTTTCTGCTGACGAGGTCAAATGCCTGGGTCAGGTCGATGAAGGCAATATAAAGAAGTTTGTTCTGCTCCCTGCACTTTTCTTACAGTTGCCTAAAAGAGAAAACCATGTCTATGGTGGACCGTTCAGCTCTGAACCCACACTGAGACTAAGGGTAGACTCTCTCCACAAGAACATTGAGACTCTTCAGAACAACACGTGCAAATAGCTTCCCCATGATACTGAGAAGGGAGATGCCGCGATAGTTGTTACAGTCACTTTGGCACCCTTGTTCTTGTAGACAGTAACGATGTTAGCATTCCTCATGTCTTGCAGTACACTGCCTTCTCTCCAGCATTGGCAAAGTATTCCATGCAGTTCTGAAACTAGGGTACTGTTGGCGCATTTGAGGATTTCTGCAGGAATACCATCTTTCCCTGGGGCTTTTCCAGAAGAGAGTGCTTTTAGTGCGTCGCTGAGTTCCTCCAAGGTGGGCTCAGCATCGAGTTCAGTCATGGTGGGCAGAGGTTCGATGGCATTCAGGGCTCTCTCTGTAACTACGGTCTCTCTGGCATACAACTGTGAGTAGTGTTCCACCCAGCATTCCATCTGCTTGGTTCTGTCCTTCAAGACCTCGCCTGTGGCCAATTTAAGTGGGGCAGTCTTTCTTTGTGATGGACCGATGGCCTGCTTGATCCCATCGTACATTCCTCGCATGTTACCAGTGTCCGTGGCCTGCTGAATCTTGGAGCAGAGTTGGAGCCAGTAATCGTTGGCACACCGCCGAGCAACCTGCTGCACTTGACTCCGAGCAGACCGGAGTGCCTGCATGTTCACCTCACTAGGAGAGGACCTGTATGCAGCCAGTGCCTGTCTCTTCTTCTCAATCAGCGGCGTCAGCACTTCAGTGTGGGCTTCAAACCAATCAGCAGACTTGACTGTCTTCTTCCCAAAGGTAGATATCGCAGTATTATAGATAGCGTCCTGTAGTTGTTCCCACCTCTTGCTGATATCAGTGTCGTCCGGGCAGGTCAAGGCCTCCTCAAGTGCTTGGACAAACTCGCATACTTTTGAAGGGTCACAAGTCTTGCCAGTGTCAATGCACAGCATACCTTCCTTTTTGGAGCGAAAGAATCTTCGTGGCTGGATGTGCACCTTACTACACACGAGCAAGCGGTTAGTGTCACAGTCTGCGCTGTGGTAGCTACGTGTCACCCAGATATTACCTGAATGGTTTCAAAGGTTGTCATAGCCGGGGGTTGTAGTGAGGATAAGCTCCCACTATCTATAAAATGCTCCCATGGCGTGTGTCTCCAATAGCCTCTGACAACCGAAGTCCAGCTCCTGGCCTTCACGTGTGGCTTAGTTTCTAAGCCCAGCGAAACTGTTTGCACTGACAGGAGAAGGGGCGAAGGCAGGTGACTGGCGCCTTCAAACCAGTTGCTTTGGGCAGATGGGGCTCGTCAGCCTGGGAAGGCCGCCCACCTAGGAGAAGGAAACTGATTTAAAACTTCCGCTGCCTTGCGGTGATACCTAGTCATGGGAAAGGCTTTGGGAGTAAACCCCAAGGAAAAATCCAGAGATGGAGCCCCTAAGGCAGTTTGAGGTTGTGTTCAATCTCACTCTGGCAGCTGCTGCGATGGCATTGGTGCCAAGCTGAACTGGCTTTTGCCTTTCCTTTGGATTACATCAGTGGCGTGGAGAGGGGGAACCTGCTGCTGGGCATCAGCTGGTTCTTCAAACTTACTTGCCCAGGCCTGCACCCTGGAGAGGACACTCCAACATTGCTTTCTGAGCGGTGACACAACACGGAAAGCAGCAGTTACCGGTATTAAGCCACTGCACTCGATTGGCGTAGACTGAGGCACCAGGGGTTGCTTCCGACGGTGGGCGAGGTCTTCGGATCTCAATGGGCAGTTACCGCCCGCCTCAAGCTGGGCAGCCCCCAGCGAAGTAAGTACTGCCTCGCCACGGTCCACTTGCTCCACTGGGTGTGTGGGGCTTAGGGAATCACTGACAGGTGAATCGTTAACCTTACACCAGGCAAAACAAACAAGCAACAAAATAATCCAGCCTTCAGGCTGGGCACATGGAATGTAAGGACCATGACTCCGGGCCTTACAGAAGACCTACAGAGCATTAGTAACCCCCGGAAGACAGCAATGATTAACAATGAGCTGAGAAGACTGCGGATGGACATTGTGGCTCTCCAGGAAACAAGGCTATCATCCTCTGGATGTCTCAGGGAGAAGAACTTTTCCTTTTTCTGGCATTGGAAGCCTCCAGAAGAGACCAGGGAACACGGTGTTGGCTTCGCAATCAGAAACAGCCAAGTTGACTCAGTCATACCACCAAATGTGGGAACTGAGAGAATGCTGAAAATCCAGCTTCAAACACCAGTGGGCATGGTCAACATCTTCAGCTCTATGCGCCTACTTTAACTTCTGCCCAGGAAGTTAAGGACAAGTTCTATGATGAATTTAGCATTGCCATCAGTGAGGTACCTTCCCATGAGCCGCTATTCATCCTTGGCGACTTCAACGCCAGAGTTGGCAGTGACCACCACAGCTGGCCATCCTGTCTGGGACAGTTTGGAATAGGGAAGATGAATGAAAATGGACAGAGCCTCCTTGAACTCTGCTCCCAACATGACCTCTGCATAACCAATACCTTCTTCGACGTCAAACCCCAGCACAAAGTTTCGTGGCAACACGCAAGATCGAAACATTGGCACCAGCTTGACCTCGTCCTCACCAAACGCAGCCAAACATATAATACCATTCTATTAATAAGGTGCTTTCCCTCCAGAAAGACCCTAGAAATCTTAGTAAAGGTATATAAGAAAATGACTTCACTCACCATTGTAAGACAATGGAGGAATTTGTTTGTACAAGGGTCAAACAGCATTATATAACAGCTTAGAATGTACAGCGAAGAAACTTATATGCAACTAGAAGAATACAGGGAATTTATGTACTCACAATGCTATTCCCTCTGCTGGAATTTCTCCAGCACCCAGAGAGCATAGGCCACATAAGCAGACACAAAACACACATTGTGAAAGAGATTTTTCAACACTCAGAAGCACCTGCATGTACAGAACATGTTGAACTGTAAAGAAGAAAACCTGCCAGCATCCTAAAGCAGCACAACAATTTCTGCCAAGAAACTCAATGATGAAGCCAAACAGATTATTTTCCACACTCATCTGTCTAGGTTTTATGTCAGTCACTGGCTTAACGATGCCCCTTACAGCAGGCTGTGTGCTTATAGGACCACTCAACCTCAGAGGGATTGTAGGGTGACTCTTACTTAGATACCCATTAGGGGTTTTCAATAAGCAGCTGCATAAATGTTTTAAAACTGAATATCTCATCTGTGTCAACTGCAAAAATTTGCAAGATGAGTACTTGGCATGTATGGTCTTGCTATCTTTAAGATATAAATGTTATGTGACAAATACCACAGAAGCTGTTTGTTTTATTGCTAGTCCATTCACCTCCAAACACAACTTAAAAAAAAAAAAAAAAAGAAAAAGCTGCTTTCTCCCATCCCAACCCCAGACATGATAGTCTGGAAAGAGAAAGACATGGCAGGAGGAAGAGGATTAGGAGCCAACTGTCTGGAAACTTTAGCAAAAGCAAGAACTGGGTTGCATGGGGAGAGAGGGGGGATTCTGAGAAAGGTTACTGTGCAATATGAGACAAATATCCTGTTTCCATTACTCAGGGCAAGAGAAGCAGCTGCATGTCTCTACACCCATTTCATGTTCTTCTTGTGAGGCACTTTCCTACTAAGTAGTAGAGGACTGCTAGCTTCCAAAGAATTGCATTACATGTGGGATACCTTGTCAGAGATAAGGAAAATGAAAATATGTAAGAAAAATAAACCCTTAGCAAATCAATCACATCAGTCTATGCACTCAAATGCATCACTATCTTATTGCACTTGTTTTATGTGCAAATTGATGAAATTTAGTTTACCTTGGAAAAGTTAACATTACAGTGTATGGAATAAAAACTGGGAAAGTCAGCTAATACTTAAAAAATAAACTATGTGTTTAATGGCTTAAAATGAAGCCACTGAAGGTGAAACATCTGGGCTTTCTGGAGAGAATCCCAGATATTGCATATAATACCAAAACTTTTCACACTCTTAAGGACTGGAATAAAATGATTCTGTCTAATATGTGTTGTGTGTGTCTACAGAATACCACAGAAATGTGTCATTTAGCCTTAGTTTTTTTGAGATAGGGACTCTTTTTGCAATAAGTAGACAGAACATGTAGCACAACAGGGTTTGAGTTTGGTTGGGATCTGTAGGAATTACTGAAATACAAATAATGATTTTATGGTAGCAGCAGCCACACCACAGATGGACTATAAGATAAGGCACTTACTATGGGATTTTCAAAAATACCTGAAGTCACGCAAACTGCTAGACCCACCAGAAATCAGTGGGACTTGGGCTCACTTAAGCACATTTGAAAACCCCAACCCTTTTGTCCTTTCATATAATTTGTTTTCCATCTTCAAGTTGCTCAATTGTCAAGTTTTGGAACCAGGACCAGAGAGACTCCAGTCAAACCACAACTTACTGAGTTTTATTCAGGAAATACTGAGAGAAGTTCTGTAGCTGGTTCTATGCACATGGTCAGACTAGATGATCACAGCACTTCCTTTTTGATCCAAACTCTATGAATCTACAAACTGCAAACCAAAAATATACAGAACAAGGTCACTTGAAAAAAAGCTCAACCAGTACAAAGTTTAGAAGAGGAGGTAGTGCAATCAAAGCCAAATTACGTAGTGCAAGATACTGTCACAAAGCTCAAAATACAAGATTGTGCTATCATCAAACTATCCTAAAAGACAATGGCTGCCTGGAGCTTTCTGTATTCACAGCCAGGAAAAATGGTTCTGTGTGGGAAGACAAAAAACAAAGACTTCTCCCATGGCGCTAACAGCAGAAACACTCTAACAGACTCACATCATAATGGACCAGAGTGATGATGAAGACCTCCTTATGGCGGGAATGACATAAAGAAAATCAAACATTGTGCCTAAATTTAGAGCTGTAATATTTTTCTTGTCATTTTGGCCCTGTTTATTTCTCTTCTGACAATAAACTATTCCCTCCTATTCTCTCCACATACAGTTTTATAATCTGCTCCATATCTCCTTCAGATAACATCTGAGCGTGTGCAGTTACAGAAAGATGTATGTGTAGAGTCTGGCATTAGGGGTTGATCAACTACATTTCTATTCCTATATGGCCAAAATTTTATGAACTCCAAAATGATCTTTACAGGATTCTATCTCAGGACACCCACGGGGAAGATCCTGTTTTCACACGGAAGGGATGTTTCTGGTAAAGTAGTAGCTACTATTCAATAGGCATTTGCAAAGGTGCTGTTTTGGGAAGGTGGGGGCAGAGGAAGGCAGCAGCCACGCACACTAGGATGCTACTTGCTCTTCTTCCTGTTCCCTGACTATCAGGGAGCGAGAGGGAAGTACACATCCCATGTGCATTCTTGTCAGTCTTGGCTGGGGAGGGATGGGCAGACTGCACATGATCTGTATACAGGAACAGGAAGAAGAGCAAACAGTGTTCTGGTATGCATGGCTGCTCACCCCCCCTCCCTCCTTAAATGGTGCCTTGGGCATTGCTGAAGGACAGTGAAGACTTCAGTACCCTTCCATTTCCTTTCAAACACACATATCCTGATCTCTCCCTTCTGCCATTCCCCCTTCTCTGTCATCTCCCAAATACTCCTTTCTTTTCACTATTCTCATTTCACCCTACAGTGGGCCCCCAGGCAAGCTGCAAAGGGGATGGGGGACAGCTCTGTGCTTGCAGAAGAGGTGGGACTTTGGGTGGAAGGGGCGGAGCTGTGGGCAGCCAGATTTCAGTGCCACGAGGACTCCACATCCCCACCCTCCCTGCCATCAGTCCTCACACTCGCCCAGAGTGCGGTGCTCCAGCAGGAATTTAAAGGGCCTGGGCTCCAGCCACTGCAGTTACAGTGGTGGCATCAGGGAGCCATGGGCCCTTTTGAATTGCCAGGTCCCAGGGGAGCTGCCCTCTTTGTCCCTCCTGTCAGCAGGTTTGTCCCCCTATTTTTCTCCTTTCCTTTGCTTGTCTCCGTCCCTTTCACTACCTTTTCCTTCCATTGTCTCTCCTTTCTTTGCCAACTCTTGTTTTCCTGCTTGTTTTCAGGGCTAATACTGGAAACAGCAGCTCTCACAAGAACTAAACCACATCTGAAGTTTAAATATGAAGAACAATCCAGAAGAAAGGGGTGCTTTAAGAGGCTGCTAGTAGGCTATAAAAGCCTTTTGCATCTCATCACTGCCAGCTGGACTCAACCTCAGTAGTGGCATTGAAATTTTATTGTAATGAGCTGGTGGTGTCCATAGGGTATTTAGTATGGGATTTCAAATAGAGTGAGAATGAATCCACCCCTGCCCAGCATTTAAAATGAATCTCTTTTCATTTAAACAAGATCAGAACTTTTCTACCTTGTTTATTTATATGTCTTGCCTGTGTCTGCACTGGTGACTCCAGCCAAGACCAGAAGTGGATTAAAAGGTCAAGTTTCTTTTTATTAATGTGACCTTTAGAAGCAGGCAGTATCAGAATATCAGGGCAAAGAAGCAGAAAGTACCAGAAACCTCACTGGAAAGCTTGTTTTTTTAAACAAGTTCAGCCAATTGGGTCAAGTCCAAGCAGTTATTCGGAAAATCCCAAACTTCGTGTGGCTTATTTGAGTTTCTAGTCTTCTCACTCCCTTTCATTTATTCATTTATTCATTTGCAATTTACTCCAGTTACTAGTAGATGGAAGTCAACACTAACTAACACAAACGATATAACCAACTTTCCTTTGGGCAGTCGTGGCGCCAAGGCCAAGAACAGAAGGGGCAGGAACACTGAATGTTTGTGTCAAGCAGTGGTACTATTCTGGGCTAAAGCACAAAGGCAGGGCAGTGAAAGAAAGCCTGTGCGCTCCCTGCCTGGCTTGCACCTGTTCTTTTCATAAATGAAAAGCCAATGTTCCCTCGAATTTTTTATCCATGCGCAGAATAAATTTTGTTATGTGCACCGAGGCATGTGAGGATGTGCACCACGAGAGGAAGAATGCTGCTGGCTGTGGGAGCCATGGGCAGCCTGCTAATCATCTGTGAAGCATTTGAATCGCTCTTGGGCAGCTGCCCAAGTGCTCAGCTTACAGGGAACCCTGCTAAAGACTTCAGTCCGCAACGGTATTGATGAGGGCTAAGGACAAACTTTGCTGCACCTAGCGTGTGGCTCAGGGGCCTTGGGTGGAAAGGGGGGAGCTGAGCCTTGCCTCTCCCAGACAGCCATTCAGCACCGCTGGGCACACACTCTCCAAGGTTCTGGAAGCAATTTAAAGGGATGAGAGCTTCAGCTGCTGTCACAGCCAAGATAGCAGCAGCCAGGAGCACCCACCCCTTTTAAATCACTGCGTTCTAGAGTAGCTGCCCCCTTTGCCTCTCCCTGTGCCCCCTCCTACCCACTTCCATTAGCAGCCTGGTACTGATGCAATATCTTTCACAAGCACTATATCATCTCTCATACACAAAGAGTACAGATTTTCAGTCCTGGAAAATTTCAAAGTAGAATTAAAATCCCAAATTGTATCACCCTTGTCTGGAGATAAATGATTTACCTCTCAGGTATCTACGAAGAAGTGTTATTTGAGGCTTAAGTCTCAATTTGTTTATTGCCATAGGACTTTTTGTCAGCACACAGCCTTCAGTAGGGAACATAACATAAACAAATCTCTCTCCGTCATGGCCCATTCTCTACTCATTCAATGCCAAACGTTTCTCAATCAAAACCCAAGAGACTTCCCAAGAGAGAGCAGATCATTTTCACTGTGAGCCAGGGACATCTGAAACAAGAATACACACAGTAATGCCAGGAAAAGTAAATTCAGCCCAATAATTCTGCCTTTTATGTTTCTCATTTCCTCTCAAGCGTTTTGTATCCTCGCCTCTTTGTCCCCACTGTGAAGTGGAGGGGTACCACTACTTACTGTTACTAGTACTTGCGGCTAAGCCATAAGAGCACAAGGAAAACAACTACTTCTTGACTATCAAAACAAAAAGTGGGTCTGTCCCACGAAAGTTCACCTAATGAACCATTTTGCTAGTCTTTAAAGTGCTACTTGACTGTTTTTTGCTTTGATAGTGTATAGACTAGCACGGCTTCCTCTCTGTTACTTCTTGACTGTTTGCTATCGTTTGGTCATGAAAAAACAACACAAATAGCACAAACAACCAGAAGTCTTTACAGTAAAGAGTGATTATCCAGTTTGAAAGTACTGATTCAATTTAAAATGTTCTGCTGAAGAGGGGGAAAAAGCCTTCAAACATGTACTTTTTTAACACATTTTAAAATTAATGTCCCACAAAGTCACATCCCTTTTTCTCCTAATGTTGAACAGTGTTTTATGATAGCGTGTAAGTTTTTTTCTAACATTATAGTAACAAAATTCCAGCACTTTATAAAATGTCGTTCTGTACATACACACCCTAACCCTTTGTATATATAGAACTACAGTGTAAAATTGTTGGGACCAACTGGATCATATTTACATAAAGCATAGAGCACACAAGGAGATGGAAAACTCAACTCAATTGTAACTATGAAGTCACAATTGTAGTCTTCATAATACCTACACACTATCACCAAAAAACCAAGTACTTCTTGGATAGGTGTAGCACACTGAAAACAGACATAGCACATTGCAAAATAGTATGACAGCCGAGGAAAAGTATGGCCAAGGATACCAGAGTCTGTATCCTTCACTTGCAACACAGACCGTGGAATTTCACCCACACAGTACAGATGAATCCTTGGTATTTAAAGTTCTCCCCCCTCTGCATTTTTCTTAAAGCCGTTTTTTTTTTGTTTTTTTTCCTGCTTATAACTAAAGCCAGGAAATAAGCCAGAAAATGCAAAACTTTTCTGGGCACATCACATCTGGTTTCACTCAAAGTATTTTGCTCATTGTTAATATCATGCCCCTTGAAAATGTACTACAAATAAAAATCAATGATCAGCCTTACTACTTTTCTCGACCTTTTTCAGACATACCTCAAATAGGTCAATGCAAAGACTCATTTCCACGGAGAATCAAACCAACCTCTGTAACCTTCCCTCAGAACTTAAACCATTTAAGCCTTTTTTCATTGTTACTGCTTTAGGCTGTACTCTCTCAAGGGCAGCTACACTCTCTTCCTTCAACGATATGGTGACCTGCATTTTGCATGGTACTTAAGAGGTTCCCAAATCTCTTTACACCAGGCAAAGAATGCTTCTGGTCTTTCAGACAGATGCTCCAGGGAAGGGTAAAATGAGAGTAGAAGAATTACAGTAAGTAACTTTATATCTCAGAAACCCCAATCCCTAGCAGTGGATCAATAAAAGCCAACTGTGGCAGAGAAATCTGCATTAGCTTTGCAATTCGGCCATTAGCAGAGGGGTATGGACTTCAGTACAGGGGAGTTTTACACTGTCACAGGATGGAGATAAAGAAGAGAGAGAAGCGGGGAAACGGGACAAAACAACCAGTGAGGCTCTTCTTCCTATGGGAAAAAATGTCAAGGGTTTTCAAATGACTGATCCTTCCAGCTTACAGCCTTAAGTAAGACCTCTCCTAGCAACAGTTACTGTGTACAATAAGACAAGTTTATTGCTTCATGCCATTAGTAACAACACACCAAGCATCAAGGCCCTGATTCAACAAGCTGCTTAAGCATGTGCCTCGCTTCATGCTATGTGTGCTTAAGTACATTGCTGAAATGGTGCCTAAGATTGAATAGATACAAAGGCTCACAATTCGTTCTCCTTACGGCTTTTAAAAAGTCTAATGGCTTGTTACAAGCAGAGAGCTAAAGATATTTTATTGATCGACAGCTTTTTAAACTTGTGTATCACCGTGACACTGGAAGACCACATCCCTGGGTTATTTCCTGTGGCAAGATGAGTACCCTTAACTTCCAGCTCTTTACAGGAATGGGCCCAGATTAACACTGAGAAATACCAATGGCACCAAAAGAATGTGGACATTTCTCAGACTGTACCTGGCAGTCACTTCTCAGGAAGTTCTCATGGCTCACAGCTTATGTCTAGCAAAGGATTGGGCTAACAGATATCACCAACAGAAGCAGTATAAGCACAGTAACAATATCAGAAAATGATAAGCCAATACAACTAAAAAAGCCTGACTACTGCAGAGGGATTAAGGAGAGAAAGCCATGCAAGAAAAACAAGATTAATTAGTAAATCTGAAGAAACACTGAAAGGCACCAAAGCAATAACAAAGTAAAGCCAAAATATATAAAAACTGGCACTTGCTGCTGCATCAGTAAAGTCTTCAGGTCCTCCCGGCCCATGCTATCTTTTCAGCATGACTTTGGGAACATTGCTGAGGGGTATTTATTATTCTTGAGCAGTTCCTTTTTCCTGATGTAGTTTCTAGCACTTGATCATGTTGAATTTTTTACTGGGGTTGCCAACATAATTCAGTAGGTGCCTAGTGACATTTTTAGGCACAGCCTTGTGTTTAACATGATCAACAACTTGCAACTATTTCCACTCTTACCGCAGGTAGCCAAGGCAGATGTTTTTTTCCCAACTCTATTACTTACATTATCTGTGGCTCCCAGGTGCTAGAAAAAAAAACAAACAAGGATATCACCCCAATACAGACATTAATATAATTTAAACCTCAACTAAGATATTTGTGCCCCAGCAGTCTGGATTTCAGAAAAAAAAGAACTGATTGTCTTGTCGTTGAAGCACATGACTGAAATTCAGAAGGCCTGGGATACATTCGTGCCTTTGACAACAAGTGATCTTCTCTCTGCCTTATCGTCCTCGTCTGTGGAATGGGAATAATAAAACTGATTTTACTTACCTGACTAGAATTTCGTTTAATACATTAATTTATGTCTGAGGCATTCTTAGACAGACAACACTATGTTAATGAAAAGTATTATCTTTGTTTCCATAACTAAAGGTCAGGAAAAGGAAAAGGAAAAGGAAGGAGCCAGCTGGCAAACTAAATAACCATGCTTGGTCAACATCTGCAACTAATGAGAGTTGTAATGAAAGCTTGAGTTGCAAAATATAGTCCTTGCCCTGAACAGCTCACTATCTAACTATACATAACCTAGGAGGGGACCAACAAAGAGGTGACTATTTATTTCTCCTTTTCAGAATACAGATGCTGGGTTTTTTTCCCATTGTTACTTATTTGTTCAGCCCTTGTAATAACGATGCTCAAGGATCCTTCAATTCAAGGGAGAAATGGCACAGTCTTAAACGTCACAGCAACGATGCTTGATATTCCTTGTGTGAAGTTATCCATGCTGCACACAGTACCTGCTGGAGAGACACTTGCTGTTTTGCTCAGATGAACAGAATGGTTGCTCAGCCATGGTTTATCTGTTCCTTTTTAAAAATTAAATATTACATCAACGTGAAATAAATTAATTGACCTGTGCAGTGAACAAATAAATCACCAAGCTCAATATGCTGCTTTGAATTTGCAGTTCATTTCACCAACCTGGTTTTGCTGTGTCTCTAACATATGAGGTAAGAAAGTCTTTCCGACAGGTACAAGTGCCTTTCATACCACTTGCAAGGTTATGGTAGCAAGATGTGACCAGTCCAAATTTTCTGTCATAATATCATATGCTCCATATCACCAAGTATAATTAGAGAAACCCTTACCACACCATCTAAAATATAATGTGGTACAAACAATGGGGTGTGAGGAAATAATGATTTAAGGAATCAGTCAGTTGTGCCACAGAACTCATCCAAGGCAGAGCTCATACTATGGTAAGAATGAAATACTGATTTCAGCCATTCTGATGGTTACTATCATTTTGGTGCTTAGAGACAAAATGGTTTACTTTTAAAACTTCAGTCAAACTAATACAGGGAATTGACAATTTTCAGTATTCCCTCCTCTGCCATTCATTTTGCATTCTTTTCCAAAGCGATTGTACCTAGCTCTTCCTCTCAGATGTTTTATATTTGAGGGAAGAGTCATTAATCACTAAACTGGAGACAGAAGTAGAAAAATTGAGCTATGAACCATAATGTTCTGAGTTCTTTTGTGTGTGTGCGCCTGTCTAGTGAGTGGATCACACATACTCCTTGGCATAACTGCTTGTGTGTAGTTCAGTATGAGACTATGAGGCATGCTGTGCAAAGAACATTTGGACCACTCAAAAGCTGGCCTTGGAAAATGAACGACTTTGGTTGTTTCAAACCCAGTTTAAACATGCTTTGTCGCTTTTTCTTACCAATCACCTCACACTGGAATGGGCAAAGATCACTCTCTGAGCAAGAGGGATGTAATTAAACTCTAATGCAAGATCAAATCCTGAGACTGGAAATAGGGCTAGCCAAACTTTATCCAACGGCAAATTTGTGTTCAGTTGTATTCAGTGATTTTGGAAGCAAGTTTCTCCGTGAAAATCCAAGACCGGGTAGGACTTTAATCTGTATTTTAATCAGGGTCTGCACTGAGGGCCCAGTGCTGTATTCACTAAGAGATCCAGCATCTCTCCCAGAATGATCATTTTGGATTACACATTGTCTTGCCTTGAGAATCAAGCAGCCAAAACATTGTTCTAAATATGCCTGTTCACATGAGCTTCAGTCACTACTTATTAGCATTAGAGAATAAAAATTGTAACAACCACTGAAAAATTCTTAGATCCTTTATTAGGGAGACATGTTTATACCAGTCTGACTTGTGTTTGTGGAGAATGAAACATTTAGAAGTGTCTATGAGTAGTACTGAAGACCAGATGTTTTCAGTTGTTCAGACCTGATTATAAGCCAATAAAACAAGTAAATTTTAGTCTCAAAGGTCTTCAGAGGAAAAAAAAAAAAGAAAGGAAGACAGCACCTAGCACAAAAACCAGGATGAACAGACTTATGAATCAAATATGTCCACATCTACAGCCATAAGAAAGGGATTTTATCACTTTGCACCTACTAGTAAGTCTTCCAGTGCACATAGCGCTTGATAAGATTGCTGTACTGTTTTTAAAAGGTTGCACTTGAGTCATAAAGACTGGAGCAGCAATTAAGCCACAATTTTTAATTATGTTAACTATAACACACTGTAACGTTTGGTACAGCAGTGTTTCATAAACTATGTTCCACAGAACACTGGTGTTAGTGTTCTGTGAACAACTCACAGGTGTGCCACAAGCACCTGGCACTTTTTTGATATCGTACACTGATAGTATATATATTCTGTTACTAAAACCAGATATAATGTTACTTATTCATTGCTATGATACCTGATTAAATTACTTTATTTTATTTTTGCTTTATATGTTGCTGCTCATTTGGGGGAGGTTGTTTCATTTTTTGGTCTCACAACAATTTTTTGTTCTACATAAAAATATTATTGTTTGGTGTTCCGTGGTCTCAAAAAGTTTGAGAAACACTGCTGTGCAGCACAAAAATGATGCTAGTTCTTGGGTACCTCCACGGGCCACATACAGATAAATGTGTTTGACAAAATGGGATCATCCAGGAATCATCAGCTTGCCTGGATAATGCATGCTAGGTCACAGCACACAGAAGATACCCTCTGCAGGGGGCAGATGAATTCAGCATCCACTCTGAGAGTGTCATTAACTTATTGTTTTAAGCAAGCTTCATTCACCTTTCCAGCTTAAGTTAGAACTTTCGATTTTGTAAGTAAATTGTTGGTTTTTAGTTGAATGTTTTCCTTTTATTATTTTCATTTTATGCAGTAAATTTCTTCTCCCCATTCCCATTTTTGATACTAATTAGTGTGCTGTTCCAGCTATAATTGTTCACTGAGTCTGAAGGATGACATGTAATGTCAGCGGCTATGTCAACCCTGGCACTGAAAGCTGCGGAACTGTACTTGAAGCTTGATGGGTAATCAAGGCTTATTTAATTCTAATTAATTTGTCACCACCCAGAAGGTTTTAAATCAGTCTTCTAACACATCATTACTGCGTATCAGGCTCAATTCTGATCCCAGTTTTAGCAGTGCGCACTTGGAGTAACAGGAGTGAAGTCAAAAGGTTACTCTAAATACACATTGATATAACTTAGATCAGAATCAGAGCTGCTGGGTTTTCAAGATTCTAGAAGATCATGCTTTTTTGATAAAACATGTCAGAAACATCATTCCTAAAATAAACCTGAAAGGTGATCAGAAACATACAAGACAATAGAAAATCTGAGAATAAAAAAGAGTGACATCAGCCTGCCCTGAGTTTACATATAAAGAAAATGATACCTGTTTCTCTAGTCTGATAAACCCAACAACCACAGATCTATTGCTTTTTTCTTTGTTGAAAGCAAAATGACAAAGCTTGCAGAGAAATGACTCAACCCTTTTCATGTACAAACCAAGCATGCTAGTTAACAACCGCCAGAAAGCAATCAGATGACCTGCATTTTCAGAGCTATCCCAAATGGACTACACTCATCCCTCGCTATATGAGCACAACTGGTTCCCAAATTTCTGTTTGTAGCTGAAAGCTCATGATTGACACTAAATTCCCATTAAAATACATGTAAAAGTCTCCAATTCGTTACTTGACATAAACCAGTTGAGTTTAGGCACTTTTCTGGTGTATTTGAATAGTTTGGCACCAGAAATAGGATGTAGTGTACGTATGTAGAGCAGGGATTCCCAGCCTATGGGTCCCATTAGATTTGTTAAAGGTTGCCAGCTGGACAGTTCCCTGCTGCATGTGGCTGTTAAAGAAGCCATTTGCAGTTTCTTAACATGGCTGCCTCAGGCAGATATCTATCAATAGCGACAGCTGCTGGAGATGGCAGCTCTCTCTATCACTAGGGATAGCAATTACCTTGTGCCTAGGTGCTGAAACCTTAACACTGGAGTTAATTGCTAGGAGCAGGACAGCTGGGGGCCACCCAGCCTAGCAGACGCAGTGAAGAGGCTGCGGGAGGAGGAGTGTCTAAGGCTGGGGCTGTTTAGGGATGCAAGGGGGTCTAAGACTGGCAGAAGTTTGGGATTGCAGGGGGGTGTTGTAAGGGTGGTGGCAATTTGAGGCTGCAGGGAGAGTCTAATGCTGGAGGCAGTTTGAGGCTGCTGGGGGGGCTCTAAGGCAGGGGGTGGGTTGGGATTGTGGGGAGGATTAAAACCTGGCCGAGGATGAGGTCTCCCGGCTGGGGGGGCGGGGCGCAGTCTAATGCATTAAACCCTGGAGTTACCCAGGGGTTGTTCCTGCTATTCCTGCATAAACTCAAGATTTTCCTGCAAGGGGGAGGGGAGCCAGGAACCACCAGGGCTGGTCAGTTTCCTGGTTCCCACAGTGTCAGGAGCTGGGATCCAGGGGCAGGCTGGTTCCAGTCTCCCCATGGTTTGTGGGGCCGGGAAACTGATCAGCTCATGCCTTGTCAGTTTCATGTTCCTGACAGTGAAGGGGAGGGAACCAGGAGCTCCCAGTCAGGTCTCATGTCTCCAATAGCAACTCAGATATGTCAGCAGTCCCTGGGTAAGGACCTTTCTCCCACTCCTCTCTGACTGGGGATTTTAAGACTGCACAGATCTCTGATCTACAATGAGAGATCCCCAGTAAGTCCATCTTACCTATAAGGACAGAATCCAGGTTTTGCTTTCACTGAGAGCTAGAACCAGCATAATTGTTGGCACTTGCAAGTTACCACATGGCTCCTTGTAAGCAAGCACATTTATTATCAAGATGAAAGCATTACGGAGAAAATATTAAACAAAAGATGTCTCCTTGTGTATGCCAACATCTCACCAGAGGTTACCCATCAATCTTGGGTGGCCCTACTAGGATATAATCTTTCCAACCCTCCCACAAGTGTTTGGTGCCCTCACTCGACACAAGATCCAGTCTGTTTGCTGAATCAGAATGAAAAGGTGGAGTCAGCTTAAATTCAGGTTATTCATCTACAAGTCCTTTCTCTGTTTCTGGAGAATCTACTTTGACCTAGTATATGTGAACATCCCCAGGAAGCAGTACATTTTGGGGTGTGAGGGGGTGGTAGCAAACAGGCTGATTTGCCATAATCACCACACGCTGTTTTTAGTTGCTGAATGATCTGTGGTAGCCTCCCCAGAGCCATGGAGTATAAAACAATCACACACAAAACATTAACTTAAAATAACACACCCCAAAAGATACTGCATGGGATTAGTCCATCACAAGAACAGCCATGCCAGGTCAGCCCAATGATCCATCTAACCTAGTAGCCTGTCTCTGATGGCAGCCAGTGTTGCTTCTGGCAGCTGGATGTTCAGGGTCATCTGGAGCATGAGGGCTGGATCCTTATCCACTGAGGCTAACTGTCCTTGATGGACCAACCATCCACACACCTATCTAAATCTTTTTGGAATCTAGTTATAATTCTGGCCTACATAACATCCCACGGCAATGCATTCCACAGGTTGACCATGTGTTGTGTGAAGAAGTACTTCTTTATATTTCTTTTAAGCTTTCTGCTAATTAATTTCATTGGGTGACCTCTGGTTATGTTATTTGAAGCAGGTAAATAATACACCCCTCTCTTCACTTTCTCTGCACCACTCATGATTTTGTAGACTTTTATCATAATCCTCCTGGAGCTGTCTTCTTCCCAAAAATAATCAACCTTAGTCTTTTTAATCTCTCCTCACAGGGAAATTGTTCCAAACTCTAAATTATTTTCTTTGACCTTCTCTGCACCTTTTCCAATTCCAATATATCTTTCTAACAATAATTCAGTCTGGGACAGTACCTCAGATATGTCACCTAAAAAGAATGGCTCAGGTGTTGGAATCTCTCAGATATCCTCTGCACTGAAGAATAATGCAAAGATTTTATTTAGTTACTCGGTAATGGCCTTATACTCCCTTAAGTGCTCCAGCTATCCAGTGCCCCACTGCTTGTTTGGCAGGCTTCTGAATTGGATGGGTTTTTTTTCTGTTAGTTTTTGTGTCTTTTGCAAGTTGTTCTTTAAATTCTTTTCTGGCCTGCCTAATTATATTTTTAGGCTTGACTTGCCGGAGATTACTTGCTTTTCTATTTTCCTCAGTGAGATCTGACTTCTAATTTTTAAAGGATGCCTTTTTTTCTCTCTAACCACCACTTTTAACTCTATTGTTTAGTGTGGGTGGTATTTTTCGTTCTCTGTTTTTGCTTGTTTTACTATCTCAGGTATTCATTTAGTTTGAGCCTCTACTGTGGTGTTTTTAAATCATTTCCATACAATTTGCAGGCATTTCACTCTTGGACTATTCCTTTTTCATTTCTATTTAACTAGACTCTTAATTTTTGAAGCTAAAGGCTATGGCATTGGGTTTCTTTGGTATTTTCCTTATAAAAGGATGTAAAGTTTAATTACATTATGGTCACTATTCCTGAGCAGTTCAGCAATATTCTACCTCCCAGATCAGAACCTGTTCTCCACTTAGGACTAAATAAAGAATAGCCTCTCCCGTTGTGTGCTCCAGAGCATGCTACTCCAAGAAGCTGTCACCTGTGGTGTTTAAAAAAACATATCTCTGCATTCTGTCCTGAGGTGACATATACCCTGTAAATACCAAGATAATTGAAATCCCCATTATTATCAGATTTTTTTGCTTTTGCAGCATCTTTCATCTCCATAAAGATTTTACAGTAATATTAAAGGAAGGGTTCAGTAGCATATTTTTACTGCTGTACTGTTACTGTTCAATATACTGTCACAGTAAAGTCTTCAGTAACGCATCAGTCATAATCTATTTCCATAGGGCCACCTGAATGACATGCATAAAAAGTACTCTCATTGGCCTGTAATAACGATTAATGCCTGTACAACCTTGCTTACCAGTATGAGCTGAAATACAACACATTGCTCAGGCATCATTGGTAGAAATGTAGCACCCACCCAGACTGACACTTTTTAAACCACTTTTTGATTGTAAAGAGGATCTTCTATGTTGTTAGTTTCTAAGCATTAACAAGAATACAGCAGCACATAGAGGAGCAGGGCAAGCTGTTTTACTTTCCTATAAGTCATTTGCCAGTATCATTTTCTGAAAGAATTACTTCTGAAAGATGTTTTGTAAAATATCCGTGTTGAGGTATAACGCCTAATCAATGAGTCATTTTCATATAAATATATGGTAGCAACAGTGATACTTAGCTTGTTTCTCTTACAGTTAAAGATCTTTTATATGGGGGGGAAATGTCAAAAATGTAACTCCTCTAATAGGCCACATTTTTCACATTCACATGATCTTACGTTTACTAATTACTATGGGCCATTTCATGTCTAAATCAGGGATTTTCGCCACACAGTCCAATGTTTGCTTACTGTCTGATTCAGTGAATTGCTGAGACCTCTCAGTCCCTTTCGAGTCAATATTCTCACTTGTATACATTTTATAGCACACCCATAAGTCAAATAGCAAGATTCACCCCTTGCAGCCATGTGGGTTGGACTGGGGTGGGGGGTGCCAGTTGTGTAGGGGACAGATTCACTTCTCATGAAGGTCAGGTGGTAGCACTTCCCACGAAGTCGTCATTCCAGACTGGGTCCACCACATTGCTCGGTCGCCTGTTCCTTCCTTCTCTTGCCCAGTCTGATCCCCTCTGCCCCAGCCCACAAACATCAATTCTGTGCCCCAGGGCAGAAATCAATCAGGCCACAATCCTGCCTCACCCCCACCTGACAGAATAACCCTGCACTAGTCCCACCCCATCCCCTACCTGCTGGGATGAAGCCCAGGGGAGCTGCAGCAAGAGTCCTCTCCCTCCCCTGGACCCAATCTGCCTGTGCTGGGGAAAGTTCCTTTGCTATGCCAAATCCAAGTTCAGAGGTCCCATCAACAATGGCACCCTGGAACCTGCCTGGAAAGTATCAAAAGCATCTTTGAATCAAGAGATGGTTTTCAGCAGAACTACTGCAGTACTGGCTGGAGCCCCATGCCCTCTTAAATAGCCACTGGGCAGTTGCCGCCCCCCAGACCATCAACAGGCCTGCCTCTCCTGCCCAACTTTGTGGGCTGTGTCAGCCTGTTGCAGGAGTCCACCTTATGTAAAGTGGATCACAAGCAGCTTGTCTGTCTGTCCATCATCCCAGGGACGGTCAAAGTGATACATTCTCTTGTAGGACTGGTCCCTCAGGCGGTATACTGACATCACAAGCTCAGAAGTATAACTTCACTACAAACTCAAGAGCAGTGGGAAGCTGTATGGCAAAAGAGAAATGTCTTGCTAAATAAAAAATGGTAACAAAAGACACGCGTGAAAATACCAATCAAGAGGATTCTATTGTGAATGAATGTTTGGTTTTCTAACCTTACATCTGATTTAAAATAAATCACAGAGGAGTTCTTCCAGCTGATATTTTATTTGCATGCATGTTCAAAAAAACAAAGGTAACAGTAAATCCGAAATACAAGAGAGAAAGAAAGTAAGACAAATTCTGGAAAAGGGTTCTTTTCCTAAAGATTTCTTATCACTGTGGGGGGAAAGGGGGAGGACACATCTGTCAATAAACCTTCCTCTGATTTAAATATATAAAAATAATTGTGATTGAGAACGGTAAACATTGACCCAAATGGCTTTTTAAACATGAACAAAAAAATCACTTGTATTTATCTGAAAGTGTCCATGCATTTCAAATATTGAATTGCTATACATAAACAGCCAGAAAACAGATACAAACAAAGCCATTCAGATATTTGCAACTACAGTTTGTCCAAAAGATGATGCAATGTGATTGATCTTCTACCATCTTCACACTGTCTCCACAGGCTTTCAAACTCCACACATCTGTGCTACACGTTTGTTTTTCTTTCATTCCGTCTTATTTTTTTATAAACCAGTGGTGTCCAACAAAGAAATATGAGGTTACAAGTTAGGCCATACACACTGTAATATTTCTCTTTTGTCAAAGGGAAACAGGGAGGTTTTTTTCGTATTATTTTGAATAAAATGAAGTCATATCACTGCCCCTTGGCCATACAAGCCAGGTAATAGACAGGCAGCTTACAGAGTTGGCTTAAATCAGGGGATAAAATAAGTACTTGTAAAACAGCATATTGATATTTTTAGACTCATGGAATTTTTCCCACATATAATTGAAAGGGGTCAAAGAGGCTTTTTTGTGTTGTGTGTGCAAACTGACTATCCATTTGTAGCATTATGGTACTGGCCACTTGTGCCATTTGCACATGTACACCCCTTTAATCCATTTAAGTCCAACTTTTTAATATCATGACCTATGAGGCCACACTGGAAACTGACTGCTGAAGTACCTTCTGTTCTGATATTGCTGCATTTCCCATGTAGCTTATATATATGGTAAACTTCTAAGAAGTCTTCTAATGATTAAACTTGGAAAACATCCATGACATTCTTATCAGCTTGCAGTCACAACCGGTCACTCCTGTCTCCAACACTGAAATAGAGTTTTCAGCAAACAGGCTCATTTCCTTTCGTCTTTGTCCCTCCAAACTCACATTTCCAGTATAACACGACATGTATTAGCTTCTGCCGGTGAGAGGGAGAACAGAAGCTGGTCCAGTAAAAGATATTACCTCACCCACATTGTCTTGCTAATATTCTAGGACCAACTCAGGTATAACAACAGTGCATACGTTTCCAGATTTGTCAAAAAGAGGTGACAGAGTTGTGCTCGTAATGGCACACCAGTACCTGCAGGAAAGGAGCTCCCAGGTATCACATAGTTAGCCTCAGCTAGCCTGAGAAGCTGAATGTACTCCAACTCACGCTTGTCAGAATCTCAAAACAAAAAAGCAGTCCAATAGCACTTTAAAGACTAACAAAAGAATTTTTCAGGTGATAAGCTTTTGTGGGACAGACCCACTTCTTCAGATCTGTCCCATGAAAGCTCATCACCTAATAAATTATTTTGTTAGTCCTTAAAGAGCTACTGTATTGCTTCTTTGTTTTGATAGTATATAAACTAGCATGGCTATCTCTCTGTTACTTGTCCGAATCTATATAGCTAAAAGTTGCCATGTAGCGTATTGTTCAAAATAGTAACACGCTGCCCATTAATGTTGTGTGGTGTATGTATGAGTACAGGCCTGCTGGCGGGGTAGACAAAGGATGCAACTGCCCTGAGGCCAATTGATTCAAAAGGACCAAAGGCTTGTGGCCACCAACACCGCAGTAGCATCAGCAGTCAGAACCCCAGGCCCATTGCTGTCAGAGTCCTGTGTGACACGTTCCAGATGGTTCTGAGGACTAGCCGGCAGCGGGGAAGGAGGTGCCAGTGAGGGCTGGCTGCCCACAGCCCTGCCCCTTCCACACAAGGGACTGTTTCTTCCAGGAACATGGAGCCCCCCCGCAGATTCCCTACATTTGAAAGGAGCCTTTCACAGGTGTGGGAAGACCTGTAAGTGCTGTTTTAAAATTGTATGTTAAGAAAGCCAGTGGAATGTCTGCTTTTAATATTATTAATGACTTTCAATTCAGACATTTTAATGTAGCTTTATTAGCTCCATCATCCCTTTTTGACATGCATGTTGGTAATGGAAACACAATCTCAAATACTGCAGTTCATTCACATCAAAAACATGAAGGCTGGGTGATAGCAGTTGGCTACTGCACATCTGGTGGCCAGAAAAAGTCTGACTTGGGCCATAAGTCAGATAAGTTGGATGGTCTCAACCAGTCCCTCAGGAACACGTTGCAAGAAAAATAAGAGATGGAAAACATTTATTAGGTCATAACACGGGTGGGCAATAATTTTTGATGGGGCAGCCGCTCCAAGAATTTGGTAAGTTGTTAAGGACTGCATTCTTCTGTGATGTTAATGGAGGAGGTGCAGGGTTTCAGATGGAGGTTGAGTGCAGGAGGTAGGTTGGGATAGGGGTGTGGGGTACAGGAGGGAGTGTGGGGCCTGGGAGTGAGTTTATGTGAAGGAGAGGGTTGGGACCTGGGGCAGGTGATTAGGGTAAAGGAGGGGGTGCAGGGTACAGAACAGGGTGACAGTTCAGAGAGGGGGTATGGATACAGAATAGAATTGTGACCTGGAGGAGCATATAGGGGGTGCAGGGTCTAGGAGGAGGTTATGACTTGGTGCAGAGGTGCATGGGGAGTGCAGGGGTTTGAGTTGTGACCAAAGGCAGGAGTGGGTTGTGACCTGGGGCAAAAGACTGAAGTGTAGGATCTGGGGGTGTGGGTGTAGGAGAGGACTCTGACCTGAAAGATGGGCACAGGAGGGAGTGACCTGAGGCAGGGGTGCAGGAGGGAGTGCAGAAGGTTTGATTTTTCTCCTCAGCTAAGGCAAAGAGGTGGGGTGTTGTAGGGGCTGGGGTGCCAGGCGTAGGCTTTGGCCAAGAGGCTCTTAACTTAGGTGGCTTCCAGACAGCAGCCCAGCAGGACCCTCAGGTAGGCTCCCTGCCTGCTACGCCTCCACGTTCCACTCAGAGAAGCCAGGTGTGAAGGCCACGTGCATCTCTGTGCCCCATGCTCCTTGCACCTCAAGCACAGCCCAAGCAGCTCTCATTGGCCAGTAGGAGCTGTGGGACTGCGCTGCAGTCGGGGGCAGCATGTGACTCCCCACACCACCCAGCATGCAGCATTTAGACTCACGTGGCCCCCACAGATGGCCATGTCGAGCAGTGTGCCTTAGGGTTTAGCTGGTCTGCTGGCTGGGAGCCACCTACAGTAAGTGGGATAGTGGCGAGAGGCATCTGGTGGTTTTATGGGCTGAATTCGGCTTGTGGGCCATATTTTGTGTGCCCCTGTCATATAGTTTATACCATAGCTTACACCTGTGCCAGGATAACATTGCTCCCTACAGTGGTGTGAGCTGTAGCAGAGGCAGAGAAATCTTCTTCCCTGTTTGCTTAAGATAAGTGTCAGCAAACTGTCCTAAATTCTAAGTTCTATGTGGTCATGGGGGCAGGGGGGGAACCCTATGTAGAGTGAAATCAACATTTGCTTTCTCTGCCTGTGACAGAAAGCAGCACGGTTCCTGCTCAGACTTACCTGTCAGCTGACTAAAAACTGACTGGTGTCTTGCATTTTCAAAATTAGAGGAAAGAGGAAGGAAGGAGAAATAAGAGAGAGAGAAAATTTAGCTGAGAAAACATAATACATGGAAGGAATGAGAATAATAGATGGACTGGAGGTAGAGGGAAAAAAAGAGGGAACAAATGCTCAAAACAATATGGTTTTATTTTTTAATTTGGGAGTGGTAGGAAGTTAGCACATATTTTCCTCCCAGATAGCAGACAGAGTTATTGGCACAATAAGCACTGGGTAGTATTTGCAGTCTCTGCACATATAATTTAGTTGCTTCCGTCCCATGCTTTGTCCACTTTAGTTTGAAATTACTCATGCAATGGGGTTTCCACCGCTTCCTTCGGGAGACTATTTCACAATCCCTCTGTCAGGAAGTGACTCCTCATGTTCAGCCTAATTTGTCCTATTTAAAAATTTCATCCTAGAAGCCTCAGTTTACTATCTTATACCATTTTCTTCACATCGTCCGTACCAAAAATGTGAGATTGTTCATCTTCACTAATTACCACTCTCTGCTCAGGATGGCAACAGCAAAAATGCTGCATATGTCAGGAGGAGCATGAATTGCACTGCGAGAGCTGACCTGGGAGATCCAGTGTCACATGTCTATTTCCCATTGTTATAAGCACTAAAATTGACTTTTTTAAAGCATAATAGGATGATGCTAGAGGATGATGCTTCGAAGATATTATGAGCACATCAAGCTCATGTCGCTGAAATGCAAGCTACAAAAGTGGTGTCAAAATGGCATACTACAAAAACTAGCATCACCTCTAGTTTACTGCATGCAGTGCTCACTGTAGCTATGACATGCTGTAACAGGATCCAAGCAGCAATATTAAAATTAGATCCTGACAGTGAAAAGCATGGTCTCAAAATTCTTCACAGTATTTAGATAACAGAAAGTAACGATCTGGACTGTTCTCTTTAAAGACAGTGACTGTGTTTTCCATCCTTCCATAGGAGTGTAACTACAATCCAACCTATTAAATTGCTCTATCTCTTCCTCTTGACCTTTGTATTTTAGAAAACCCACAAAGGAAGAGCTCTGTTATTCTTGCTCCAAGAACATCACATACTACTTTTAATTTGCTTCAAGTTTTTATTGCCCTTAGGAACATTGAACTCCACTCTGTGTGAACAACCTGACTGCAAGCCAGGCAAAGGGCCATTACTCGGTCAACAGGAAGTAAGCTGGGACAAAAGGTCCAAGTTTAGGAATGCTTTTCTGGGTTCTGTTTTGATGTACAGCCTACTCAAACCCTGTAGCTGGGGAAGAGCCAGCATGAAAAAGGTATTCTGGGTAACTGTGGATTTTGATTAAAAATCCACGGTGCTTAATAACAAAATCTGCCTGGTGAGAAAATGGGACTAAAGAGAAAGATTTGAGCTTCTGAAAAATAACTTATGCCTTCAGACTTATTTTTAAAATGTATTTTATTAACTTTCTATTTCATTAAAGAATACACTTATTTTCTGTTTTGTATTGTACATCAGAGACAACCAAACAACCCATCACGATTGTGTATTTACTTGTGTTTCTATTGAAAAGACAAGGCCTTTCAATTTTTCAGAATCCCACTAAACGCCCCATATGGACAGGGATTAGTGGAATTTCCAGAACCCATAAAGCTGTTCCCCAACACTAAGCCGAAAGTGCACATAGACCCAAAGTCTCCTCCCAAAGCACTTTTGAGTATCTTGTGAGTGTGTAATTGGCCTTTAAATGTCTTCTATGAGCACATTAAGCAATGGAAGTTTTAGTAATGTGCTAGAAAATACTGACCTCCTGTTATCCAGTAAATTGTCTCATCTGGCACTGGTTAAGTCCAGACAGTGCCGGATGAGAGAGGTTCCACCTGTAGCTACAGTAAGACTTATGTACTCAGAAAATGGTTAACAATATATCAAAAGATAAAAGAATAATGTATATCTCCACCCTGTAAATTTGCAATACAAATGTCAAGAATAAAAAATGGCAATATCTTATTTTACCGTACAAGTCACCAGATAGGTTTCAGAAATTATATACAGAGAATACCTCTGAGTGAGATGGGGTCATTTTTACACAGCACCTTTTAGCATATACCTTCACTTTAAATTTTTACATTATTTCACAGATTATGAAGACAGAATAGACCATTGTAGTAATCTAATCTAATTCTCTGTATAACACAAGCCATAGAACTCTTTCAAAGTCTATCCCATTTGAATTAGAACATAAGTTTCAGAAAAATATCTAAGTTTGCTTTAAAAATTATTCCAACATTTAAATATCCTCACTATTAAAATTTTGGACCTAATTTCTAGCCTGAATGTGTCTTGCTTCAGCTTCCAGCCATTAGATCTGGTCTACCTTTTTCTAATAGGTTTGAGAGCCTTTTACAGTAAACTGTGTTTTAATAGGTATTCATACAGCTAGAATTCTCAATTAACTGGCATTCCATCCTGCCCCAGCCATAGACCCTGCTTCCCCTTCTTATTCCTGCAGCCTCCGTACTGAGTGTGTGTGCAGCTAGTGGTTCCTCTGCTCTCCCACCCAGTGTCTAATGCCCAGAGCAGCTCCTCATGCAACACAGCCATGCGCAAGCTGCCTAGAGCAGCTCCCTGTTGTCCCCATCAGCAAGGTAATGGAGTAGCGGTTGAGCAGGAGTCAGGGAGAGACAGGGAGCTGAACCGTGTTATCTGGCATATTCGAACACGTGATCACCTTCTGGTCCCAGGGCCACCCAATAGGAAAAAGTTTACTGTATTATCAAATGTCTGTTTCCCAAGTAGGTACTTATGGGGCACGCCTACACTGCAATTAAAAACTCAGTGGCTTCACCCATGCTAGGTGACTCAGGCTCATGGGGCTCTGTCAAAGGGGCTATTTAACTGCAGTGTGGATATTCACCTTTGAGAGGGTGGACTAAACTGAGCATCTTCGGCTGAGCCCCACGGGCCTAAGTCAGCTGGCCAGGGTCAGTCAGTTATCTAACTCCTGAATGGACATACCCAAAACCTGTGATCAAGTCATCCATTGACCTTTAATTTCTTAAGCTAAAAAAATTGAGCTCCTTGAGTTTTTCAGAGTGAGGCATGTTTTCTAAGCCTTTACTCGTTCTTGTGGCTTCTCTCTGTGTACTCTCTCCCACTTATCAGCATTCTTCTTAGACTGTGGACACAAGAACTGGATACTATTTTGCAGCATCATTATATTAGTGCCAGATGCAGAGGTGATATAGAACAACAAGAAGTCTTGTGGCACCTTATACACTAACAGATATTTTGGAGCATAAGCTTTTGTGGGCAAAGACCCGCTTCACCAGGTGCCACAAGACTTCTTGCTGTTCTCGAAGCTACAGACTAACATGGCTACCTCTCTGATAGAGGTGATATAAACTTTCCACTCCTATCTGAGATTATTCTCCTTATACATTCAAGGATCACATTGGCTTTATTGGCCAGACGGCTGCACTGAGACCTCAGGACACAATACCCCATCCTGCAAGTAAGGGCTACTCTCTTTGTTCCTAGATATATGCCTTTACAGATATCCATATTGACACACAAACTTTGCTTGTGCTCAGTTTACTACATGATCCAGATCATTCTGTATCAGTGACCTCTCCTCTTCATTATTCAACACTTCTCCATTTTTGAGTAACCTGCAAGCATTCTTGGTGATGATTTTATGGGTTTTTTTTTCCAGGTCACTGATAAAAATAGAATGGAGCTGACAATCCAATCCCTGTAGAACCTCTCTAGAAACATCAGTGATGATCTTCTGTTTACAATTCCATTTTGAGACCTATCAGCAAACTTTTAATCAATTTAATATGTGCCAAGTTCATTTTGTATCATTCTAGTTTCTTAATTAACAGGTTTAGCTTCCCTGTCATTGAAGTGTTGGAGCATGTGTGTAACCTAATGAAATATGATAAACATTAGAATACTGGAAAAAGATAAATTGCAATAGGGATGTTAAATGGTCAACCAGTAAGCATGAGGCTTACCACTATGCTTACTTGTTAACAGGCCCTTACCAGTGAAATCTGGCAGCAGCCAGCTATGCTGGATTGTAGCAGTCCTGGATGAGGAGGAGCCGGCAGAGCAGGTGGCAGGACCTCAAGACAGTGGTAGGACCTCACGGCCATAGCATGCCAAGTGATGGAACCCTATAGCCATGGCGTGACCAGGTGGTTGGCCAGGAAGTAGGCCCTGAGTTAAAACAGTTAAACATTTTAACATCTCTAAATTGCAATACATCATTAGGGTTTTGTGAACAGCAATGTTCTTCTGTTTGCAATCCAAGAGAAACTCTACAATCACATTTGCTGTGAACCCTCGCCAGGGACATTATGCATACTTCCTAAGATATACAAACTAAGGGAACCAAGGCAGATCCATCACGGCAGGCCATGGCACTCTTCCTGAAGGAATATCTGTACTTATAAATCATCCTCAAATCACTCATCATACAAAGGGCTAGCTGCCTACAGATACAACAAAATTCCTCCAGAATCTGAAAAATAAATGATTTTCACGGTGGAAAGGATCATGTTCTACGGGATGTCACCTCCTTGCACACCAACATCTGCCACAAGGATAGCCCAGTTGACTGACTCAAATATCTATAAGACAAAGGACAACACACAGACATCCACACAAAACACATCACCAAACTCATTCATTTCATCCTTAGCCCATAATGACTTTACATTTAACAACATTTAGTTCAAATCATGGGAATTGTCATAAGTACTAGGATGGTTCCCCCATATGCCAACCTCTCCAAGGAAGAGACTCTGGACAAATGCTTAATTAAATCAATGATATACCCAAAATTCATCAATGAAATTTTCAACCTCTGGACAGATGAATACCTTCATGGACTTCTATCCCTATTTTAACCATCACCAGCCAAGCATTAAACTCTCTCTAAAACATTTTTTCGACAGCATCAACATCCTGGATACCATGCTTCACTTCAACAACAGAACCACACAGACAAGAAACCCACAGACACCACATTTCCATTCACAAATCAAATAATCACCCCAAATGCATCAAGAAATCTGTTATCTGCAGGCACGGATTAAGATAACACAGAATATGCTCAAAGGAGAAAATCCAGGATACACACCTCCACGCATTTTAAATCACCTTCATCCCATCTCCAAGCATTCAGCCTTAGTTGATATACCTCATCTGGAGCACTTGAAATGCTCCAATAAAAACTATGTGAGGGAAACCAAAGAATCACAATGCTCTCAAATGAACTCACACAGAAAAACAATAAAATAGAGAAAAAGCACCATTTCATCCACGGGCAAACCCTTTTCATAAAACAGTCACTCGATATCTCACATCTCAGTCCTCATCCTCAAAGAAAATCTCCACACCTTCAAAAGATGAACCTAGAGCTCAAATTCATAAATTTACTGGACAAGGTTTTAATAAAGCTACTGGATTTATGGGTTATTACAACAATATCTAACCAACTAACCCCTCTTTCTTGTTCTCTGACTTCAGAAATGTTAACTGGCCACTTCACTTCGTATGGTCTCTTACAATGGATGTGTTATTCTAAACAATCTCTTCCACCTTGTATTTACCTGTGACACTCAGTACCTTTTCCAGACCTTAAGAAGAGTTCTGAATAACTCAAAAGCTTGTCTCTTTCACCAAATGAAATTGGTCCAAAAAAAGATATTACCTCTCCCACCTTGTCTCTCATGTTTCTGCAATGTTAACTTATATTAAATGAAAAAAGAGCAAGGGTTATGTATGAAATGATAACATTGACCTTGAAATTTCTGCTCTATCAAAGCTTCTTAATATGAATGTCTCTGGCTGTTCAAATATTTGACCCTACCATAGCCACTTGATTATTAATGTTTGCTTGAAAATATGTTTCTCTCTCAGTGTAAATGCCTTGGGAAAACTTTGGGATGATTTAATCCTACTTCCTTTCAACATTAGGTAACAAGACTAACGGGGTGGGGGGAGGGAGGGAGGAACACCAACTTCTACCTGCTGAGCATACCTTCTGTGATCTGAGGCTGACAACCCCAAAGACCTCTGATGACAGTCAGCCTTGACATGCTGATTTCCTACTGCCATCTTCTCCAGGAGATGGAGAAACCTTCTGATAGATGGGTAATGAGAAACTGAGATCAGATTCTGAAGCACAAGCTCTGAAAAGCAAGGAGCATTTATTTTCCATTTCCTTTTCTCTGAAGTATTTTGCTTTTTTTTGTTTGTCTATATTACACTGGAAGGAACATTTGAATTAGCCAGAAGATATGACCCAGATGTCAATGCATTTGGAGTGGAAAGAGGCAGTTTCAGAGGCTAGAGCTTAATAAAATGTTTGCCTGATTTCATACAGCTGTTATCCATGTGTTATGCCAGGGTAGCTGAATCACGGCACAGTTCAAGAACTGAACCAAACATGCTGAAAGCACAAATCACCAAGTTACTTTAATGTGGGATGTAAGTGAAAGGGAGCTTTAAGGGCTAGTGCTGATAAATAACTACTATATTATCCACCACATTTTGGATTCTGAAACCAAAAACCTACTAAACATATGTATTTGCCACACTTAATTAACTGCTAGTTAGAAATTTACTAACTAGCGTCTCCTCTTTCCCAAGGCATGATACTTCTATAGAATGTATTTTCAAAAGACCAAATAAATGCAATTATTTAAAACGTAGATGAAGTATAACAACTCCAGTCTGTTCTCTGTGTCTTATTTCAGTTCGCTCCCACTGCAGTGTGTGCATTATAGTGTACAGTTCACCTCTCGGCCAGGCTAGGAAAGTTCTTGTTTTGGGGGAAGATGTAAGATGAACCCCAGTGACACTACATATCTGTCATTCCCTCAGGGGTTTGGCGCTCTTCTGTCAGCTACAATTTTCCTAAGTTCAAGGAAGAAAGAGGCTCAAGAAAATTGTGCCATTTGCTGTCTAGCTTTATCGATCTCATTTGCTTACTGATTGGGAAGAAAGACTCTTTGTCCAAATTTATTGTTCAGTTCCATCAGTACGATTACCACAAGTATCAAGTACAGTTAAAACCTAATAAAAGAAGCATCTCTTAAAATGGCAGATGTCTCCATTATTTACATTTTCAATAGGATAAAGAAAATGAAGTGAAGCAGCAAAACCTGCAGATGATACTAAACTATACAAGATAGTTGAGAACAAAACAGACCGTGAAAAGCTTCAAAATCTTCTCACAAAACTAAGTGATTGGGCAACAAAATGGCAAATGAAATGTAAAGTTGATAAATGTAAAGCAATGCACATTGGAAAAATAATCCCAACTATACATTCAAAACAATGGGGACTAATTTACCTATAACTACTCAAGAGAGAGATCTTGGAGCCATTGTGAATAGTTCCCTGAAAACATCCACTCAATGTGCTGTGAAAGTCAAAAAAGCAAACTGAATGTTAAAAATAATTAAAAATAATTAAAAAAGGGATAGCAAATAAGACAAAGAATATCTTATTGCCTCTATATAAATCCATAGTACGCCCATATCTTGAATATGGCATACAGATATGGTTGCCTCATCTCAAGAGAGTAAGGTAACCACCTGTCCCATTTTTTCCAGGACAGGTCTCACAGGTGTCCCAACTTTTTAAAGAAAATAGGCAAACTGCCCTGTGTTTTGCGGGGCTCCTGTTCCCTGGCACCCTGGGCCTTGGGGTGTAGCCTCTCCTGCTAGGAAGCTCCTCCACTAGGTGGCTTCCCTGTTCCCCAGAGCTCTGTGCCTTGTGGCAGCAGCTCCTGCTGCAGGAGAGCTCCTCTGTGGGGTGGCTGCCCCATTCACTGCTACTCCATGGTGGCAGCCCCCTCTGCCAGCAAACTCCACAACAGGGTGGCTGCCTCATTGCCTGGTGCCTTATGTTCAAGGGAGGCAGGCCCCGCTGCCAGGGAGCCCCTCCATGGTTGGCTGACTCTTTCCCTGGCTTCCCATGCCTCGGGACGGCAACTCCTGCTTCTTTCCCTGACTCCCCTCCCCCCGCCAGGAGGCTTTGGAACACCCCCCCTACACACCTGGGGGTTTTGAAGCCCCCATCCTCCACTCCCCTTCATCCCTGGTGCCTCCCCATTGGAGGCTACTTAGCCCCCATTCCTGGTGTCTCACCCTGGAGCAGCAGCCCCCATCGCCAATGACTCCTGACATGAAACAGCAGCCGTGCCCCCATCCCTGGAGGCCGTGTCCTGTCTTTGCCATAGACCAATGTGGTCACCCTACAAAAAGAATATATTGGCAATGGGGAAGGTTCAGAAAAGAGCAACAAAAATGGTTAGGGGTTTGGAACAGGTATTGTATGAAAATAGGTTAAAAGGAAAGAGACTTCACAGCTTAGAAAATAGAAGATTGAGGGGGGATGTGATAGAGGTAAAGAAAATCACGACAGGCACAGAAAAAGTAACTAAGGACAAATTATTTACTTGTTCTCATAAGAAACAGGGGTCACCAACTAAAATTAATGGGTGGCAAGTTTAAAACTAACAAAAGGAAAATTTTCTTCATGCAGTGCACAGTAAGCCTGTAGAACTCCTTGCCAGAGGATGTTGTAAAGATAAGGACTTTAGCAGGGCTCAGAAAAGAATTAGATAAATTAATGGAGATTAGGTCCATCTATGGCGATTAGCCAGGATGGGTAGGAATGGTGTCCCTAGCCTCTGTCTGTCAGAGTCTGGAAATGGATGACAGGAGAGGAATCACTCAAAGACCACCTGTTCTGCTCACTCCAGCTAGGGCATCTGGCATTACTCACTGTAAGAAAACAGGATACTGGGTTTAGATGGACTTTTGGTTTGACCCAGTATGACTGTTCTTATGTTCCAAATAAAGTCTTGGGTGTCCAGGTAAATAGTTAATAGAAAAATATGTACATCTTATTAAGGAAGAAAAATAAAGGGTAGGAACATTCAGATGACCATGTATAAAATCATAAGACAAATTCTTCTTTGTTGTAATTACACTGACCTTAGATTTACGTCAGCATTTAAAAGTCCAGAAATATTGTGAGACATCTAGTGCTAGAACCAGCTACATATAGCCTTAAAAAGGTTTTGTGCACATCATTGTGTAACTGGCAGACCCTGTCGAGCAAAACCCCAGAAAAGGTCATTAATCACAGTAAAAAGTGTGCATTCTGGATTTTTGTATTTATGTTTCCACAATTTGTTAATATAAACTTTGCAAAACATTTTTCAGCCTACAGTTGCTTTGGCTTATCTTCCTCAAAATAGCTTCCGGTGAGATAAAATATTAGAAAATAGAATTTTCATATTGCTAAATAGTAATTACGACCATTAACATATTTATGGAATACAGCCAAAGAGATCTGGTAATAATTCAGAATCTAACATGATATTTATTAACAATCCTGCAATTTGCCACCTCCAAGGCACTTTTACGCATGGCAACAGAATCACTTCACTACAAAGATTTCTGTTTCAGCCTGTACAAACACATTGCTAAAGAAATAATGTCAAGTCCCAAAATATTAACCACTAACCTGTGCTGAACACCAACATAGTAAATAACCATCCCCCTTAAAATTCGATATGGTCCACTGGATAAGAGCTCTCAAGTGTTCCAGACTTCACATGATTTCAGATGCAACTCAGTTCTGCCAAGTCAGGCAATATTTTGTAGGGGGAAGGGTGGTCACCCCCAACGTAGGAGTATCGTGCCCTACCCTAAAAGGAAGTCAAGTAGCATTTCCCATTCAAACCAGAATAGCATCCAGGCCACAAATATGACAGACTTAGATATTATTCACTGAGCCACAATGCATCTCAGAATAATGTGCCAATACTGCTGTCTATATAAGTGTTTCTTAAACTGTTTGAAACCATGGAACACCAAACAATAATGTATTTATGCAGAACACCTATGAAAAGTTTCTTCAAAAAATTGTCAGAGAAAAAAAAAACACAACCCAGCAACATACACAGCAATGTTCCGCATATTCTTTGTCAGTAACTACCAACCTAACCACTAGCTCTAACACTCCCCTACTACGGTCAGGAATAGAACCCCTAGGATTCCTGATTTCAAATATCCTATTGCTGTGTAACAAAGAGTTTTATAAACCTACTCTCAAGTGAACCTGTACGGCTATGTCTACACTACAAAATAAAGTCAAATTTATGAAAGTCAACTTTGTAACACTAGACTTTATAAAGTCAAAGTTGAGTGTCTGCACCTGCTCACAAAGTCGATTTTACGCGTCCCCACTAAATCGCCAAAGTTTCACTGTTGAAGCAGTGCATTGTGGGCAACTCTCCCACAATCCTTTCAGACCTGTTGCATTCTGGGATTTTTTTTGTTGGTGCATTATGGGAGAAAAATGCCCCGCAAGTGGTTGTGGGTGTTTGATGTCATCTTCCCAGACTGCACTGCCCTCTTTCCCCTCCTGTTGAAAGCAAATGGACATTTTTCAGAAGGAAAGAAGAAAAAGTAGGAAATCCTAGGCAAAAGAAAACAAACAGGTGGGCTTCAGAAGGTGAAGTGCCCTGAGCAAATGTGCTCAGGGAACACCCAGCTGTCAACAGATGTTTACCATTTCAACAGGTTGCTCAACTGTTCTGCCCCCACCCTTCTTCCCGGTTAAAGAACTCCGAACAATAGAAGAAACTGGATCTATGTGATTAGGGAAGGACTTCATACTAATCACAAAGGCTGTGTCTACACTAGCCCAAAACTTTGAAATGGCCATGCAAATGGCCATTTCAAAGTTTATTAATGAAGCGCTGAAATACATATTCAGCACCTCTTTAGCATGCAGGCGGCCACGGCACTTCATAATTGATGTGGCTCACCGCCGCGCGGCTTGTCCAGATGGGGTTCCTTTTCAAAAGGACCCTGGCTACTTCAAAGTCCCCTTATTTCTACCTGCTGTTAGGAATAAGGGGATTTCGAAGTAGCCGGGGTCCTTTTGAAATGGATCCCCATCTGGACGAGCCACACAGCTGTGAGCCACGTCAATTTCAAAGTGCTGCAACCGCCCGCATGCTAATGAGGCGCTGAATATGTATTTCAGCACTTCATTAGTAAACTTCAAAATGGCCATTTGCATGGCCATTTCGAAGTTTTGGGCTTGTGTAGACACGGCCAAAGAAGGAAAATAGGGAATCCCCAGGGGAAAACAACCAAAGAGGTGGGCTTCAGCTGCTAAAGCAACCTTCACAAATGTGCTTTGGGAGCACCCAGCTGACCATTCCATGTCAACAGGTCGCTCAACTAATCTCCCCCAGATGTCCATGCAACTTGGGAAAGAAGGAAAAGTAGGGATGGAATAACAAGGTGAAGCACCCAAATGAGCAGTAGGAGCACCCAGCTGACTGTACCATGTATCTGTGATGCACAAGTGGAACAAACTGGCTGCATGCGACTAGGAAAAGAGCTGTGGGAGCACCCAACTGACTGTGCCATATAATTCTCAAGCAAAGCAGGAAAGAAGCAAAATTAGAGATTTCTAGGGGAAAGAAAAACAATGACTTTTAAAATGAAGACTGTGCTATGTCAACAGGTCACTCAGCTACTTTCCTCCAGTGAAAATACACTGAACAGGCCACTGCTGAGACTGTGGTTCTCCTGAGCCACACACTTTGGGAAGGGACAGTACAGGAGCAGGGGGCAGGGGCCAGCCCCCAAGAACCTCAGCTGGCAGGGACCAGCTGAGGGACCAGTTGACATGGTTCAGTCTGTGATTGCCTAGGTGGGGGGAATCCAGCACCAAAAATGCATGTTGCCCTCTGTGGGGCCAGCCCCTCTTGTAACCTGTTGACATTTTTCAGTCAGTTGTGTGCCTAGGTGTGGGGATCAGCCCCAAAAATAGTTGCTGCTGGGGGCCAGCCCCCAAGAAAAACTCAGCTGGCAGGAGCCAGCTAAGGGAACAGTTGACATGGTTCAGTGTGTGGCTGCCTAGGCAGGGGAGGTGAGCCCATGAAAATATTTGCCACCAGGAGAGCCATTTCCCCAGCATGTTTTGCCTCTCAGGGGCCAGCTAATCCCAAAAAATATTTGCTACTGGGGAAGCCAGCCCCTTCCCCCACCCCCGGTTCTTGGTGAGCCATAGAAAATGTGAAGCTCAGAAGCCTTCACCCCGGCAGACCAGGACACGCTGCTGTCTGGATGTCGGCACATGGTGGGGTGGGGTGGGATGGGATCTAGCCCGCCAGCTGCATGGCTGAAAGATATGATCTGGTTGAGGTATGCAGGTATATGCAAGGGCTATGGCACCTACCACAAGGCAAGTGAATTGGAAGGAACCCAGAGAGGGTGGAGATCGTCATTTCCCCCATTGAATCTCTGTGAGTTTGAGTGTTAATGTATTGCCTATGTAAACCAAACAGTGCTACCCTGTGGGGAGAAAGGAAGGAGCATAAAGGAAATGTTGGTCAGGGACTCAGACTTTAAGAACAGAATGGTCGTGATCATCTCATCTAACCTGCACATCGCAGGCCACAGAACTTCACCCACTCTTACAACTGATTTCTGATCTTTGGTCCTTACATCTTGATTTCAAGACCTCAAGTTACAGAGACTTGACCATTTACTCAAGTTTGAATCGTAAAGTGACCCATACCCCACAAAGCAGCTGCAGTGGGGGGACAGGGTTTCTGCCAAAAACTGGGCAAAAATTTCTTCACAACCCCAAATAAGGTAATTGGTTAGTCCCTCAGGATGTGGATGAGACCCATCAGCCAGACACTTGGGAAAGTGTTCTCTGTAGCAACCCAGAGCCATTCCCCTTTAGTATCCTATCTCCAGTTGCAGGAGATATTTGCTAATCGCAGTCGTAGATGGGCCATATGCCTTTGTAGCTAAATTACCAAGCTCAGTGTTGAAACAAGCTAGGCTTTTTTTTTTTTTTTTGGTTTGTTTGTTTTGGTCTGTTTTGTTTTTGTTGTTGTTGTTTTCCCCACTTCTCCCTTTGGAAGGATGTTCTAGAACTTCACTACTCTGATGGTTAGAGATATTTATCTGATTTCAAACCTTAACTTGTTGAAGGTGAATTTATAACCATTTGAGAGCACTCACATCTCCCCTCAGTATTTGATTTGGTAGACTGAACCTGCCAAGCTCCCAAGTTTCCTCCCATAAGGTAAATTCTCCATTCCTCTGACTTGTTCCTATTGGAATTAATCTTTCTTAAACATAGGACACCAGAACTGCACACAATATTCCAAATGATGCCCAGAACCTTACATAATGGAAATAATGCTTTTCTATCACTACCCCTATGATTGCATTAGCCTTTTTCATGGTCACATCACATTAGCAGCTTATAGTTCTCTTGTGGCAGACCAATATACCCAGGCCTTTCTCCTCTGTCAATTTCAACTAATTCATCCCCAGATTCCAGTATTTTGCACAATTAAATTTCATCCCATCTTTCCATTTTTAAGGTCAGCCATGTTTTCTTGTCTTATGTTCCAGGCCTCTCTACTGGCAATATCTCACAACTTTGGGTAATCTGCAAGTTTTATTAGCACATTCCCACTTTTTTTTGGCCAAAGGCAGTAATGAAAATGTCAAATAAAACAGGCTGCATGCTTGAGGCCTGAGGAACTCCACTAGCAGACTCCCTCAAGCTTCATTGTTCACCTTTCAGGATGATCCACTTTAGTCTTTTTTTTAAATCAATTCTTTGCCCATCTTTTTATTCTCATGTTAATTCTCCAATTTAGCTAATGGTTTCCCACATGAATCTGTATTAAATGTCTTCCTGAAATACAGGTAGCTCAGATCTACTGAATTTCCTTTGCCTACAAAATTGGGCACCATTGCAAAGAAAGAGATCAAGTCGGTCTGGCACAATCTACCTTTTGTAAACCCATGTTGTATTTTATCTCAATTACTGTTTACCTCTAAGTCCTTCATTACTTTCTCTTTCAATTTTTTTTCTAATACTTTACATACAACTGAGATCAAAATAACAGGCGTGTAATTTTCCAAATCATTTCCCCCCTACTTTCTGTAAAAAAAATAGGTACTATAGTTGCAATTCTGCAGTCATAAAATACAGCTCCCAAGTTCACAGATTCCTTCAAACTCCTTGCTTGCAATTTCATGTGCCACTTCCTTTAATATTATTGGATGGAGATTAGATGGGTCCCCTGGCTGTTTGGTCCCATTAAGCTGTTTGAGTTTGTACTTTCATATCCTTGTTCCCATTATCCACCCTGCCTATGTCCCCAAGCTCCTCATTATTCTTATAAAAATGGACGCAAAGTGTTTGTTCAGCTGTTGGGCAGTGCCCAGATTTTCTTTAATCTCCACGCCATCATCAGTATTTAGCAGTCCCTCTTCTACTTTCCTTGTTTTCCTTTTTTATTTGTACAGCTACTTCTACTTTTGGTTTTAATTTCAACTGCTTTGGGAAGTTCTCACTTTATTCCTACACATTTTGACTTCCAAAAATCATTACTTGCTGATCCATCCCTTCTTCCACTACTTGTTGGCTTTCTATTTTCTCTTAATAACCTGCCTGGGATGCTTACTCATTCAGTTTGGTCTTAAACCCTTCCACACAATTTTTTCTACTTGTCTGAGATGCAGGTTTTAGACAGTTTTTGCAATTATGACTTCACATACAGGCTGAACCTCTCTAGTTCAGAATCCTCAGGACTTGACTGGTGCTGAACCAGAGAATTTGCTGATCCATGAAAGGTCAATATCATTTAGTAGCATTACCAATGCTTCCACTGCTTAGTGGGCACTTAGAAAACATTTAGGGATAAATCAGAGCTAAATAACAGCACAGAACACAGAGCCAGAATTTATGTCTGTACACAAATTTTATGGGACTGTAGGAAGCTTGGCCATACCCATGTTAAGTGGACATCTGGCTAGCTAAAATCCTGACAGACTGCCTATATTGCTGGAATATTAAGTGCCAGATTAGGAGGGTTCAACCTGTAATTCCAAAGGTCCTCCACATTTGAATCAATCAGTTCTTCAATCTAGTCCAGTTCCATAACTAATTGTCTTAAATTGTTTGGCTGCATATACACATGCCACTTCTTCCAGAAGTGCCATGGTAATGAGCTGTCCAGACGATACTAAAGAGGCACGAATGCAAATTTCCTGTACCTCATTAGCATATGGGCACATGGTTCAGAGTCTGGAAGAAGCTCTTCCAGACTCCAAAATACACGTGTAGATGCGCGACCCGTGGGGATTGTCCAGAATTTTGAGGAAGAAGGGGCTTCCAGAAGGCACACTCCACCGTGTTCTGGGTACGTACCAGCCGGGCATTGAAGAATTCCTGCGATGGGGTCAGGTGCCCCATGTAGGGGCGCTGGAGCCATGGCTGCAGGGGGTATGATGGGTCAGCTACCAGGTATAGCGGGATGACGACGTCGCCACTAATGTGTTCCCGTTGGGCGACATACGTGCCTGCCTTCATCCAGTGGCACAGTGGGGAATTCCAAAAGATGTGAGCATCGTGTGCCCAGCTAGGCCAGCTGACATAGACATCGATGAACCAGCCCTGAGCATCCACCACCGCCTGGAGCACGATCGAGTGGTACCCCTTGCGGTTGACGTATTGGACAGTGCACCAGGAAGAAGAGTCCACGAGCCTCCACACTTGCTTTCTTCTGGAAGAACCTTTCAGAAGAAGGCGTTATTCCCCTTATAGAACTGGCGTTTGGGATCTGGAAGAAGTCGTATGCTGAAGAGCGCCTTACATGTGTGGATGCTCCCCAGATCTTCTGGAAGAAGCCTGTGTTCTTCCAGAAGATCTGACATATGTAGACACAGCCTTAAATTTTGCTCTTTTGAAATGACGGACCCTGGTTGTAGACCCATTTTTGTTTATCTCTCCACAGTAAAATGTCAAAGTTATTGATAAGAAATTGATAAGCTGAATAGTAACAAGTCTCCAGGACCAGATGGCATTCACCCAAGGGTTCTGAAAGAACTCAAATGTGAAATTGCGGAGTTACTAACAGTGGTTTGTAACCTATCCTTTAAATCCACTTTGGTACCAAATGACTGGAAGACGGCCAATATAACACCAATATTTAAAAAAGGCTCTAGAGGAGATCCTGGCAATTATAGACCGATAAGTTTAACATCAGTACCAGGTAAATTAGTAGAAACACTAGTAAAGAGTAAAATTGCAAGGCACATAGAAGAGCACGAATTGTTGGGCAAAAGTCAGCATGGTTTCTGCAGAGGGAAGTCGTGTCTGTCTAATCTATTAGAATTCTTTGAAGGGGTTAATAAACATGCGGACAAGGGGCACCCAGTGGACATAATATACCTAGATTTCCAGAAAGCCTTTGACACGGTCCCACACCAAAGGCTTTTATGTAAATTAGGTGGTCATGGGATAGGAGGAAAGGTGCTTTCATGGATCGGGAATTGGTTAAAAGACAGAAAACAAAGGGTTGGAATAAATGGTAAATTTTCACAATGGAGGGGGGTAACTAGTGGTGTTCCCCAGGGCTCAGTCCTGGGACCGATCCTGTTCAACTTGTTCATCAATGATCTAGAAAATGAGGTAAGCAGTGAGGTGGCAAAGTTTGCAGATGACACCAAGTTGTTCAGGACAGTCAAAAGCAAAAGGGATTGTGAAGAACTACAAAAAGATCTCAGCAAACTGAGTGATTGGGCAGCAAAATGGCAAATGAAATTTAATGTGGGTAAGTGTAAGGTAATGCATGTTGGAAAAAATAACCCAAATTACACGTACTACATGATGGGGTCAAATTTAGCTACGACAGATCAGGAAAGGGATCTTGGAGTTATACTGGATAGTTCTCTGAAGACATCCACGCAGTGTGCAGCGGCAGTTAGTAAGGCAAATAGGATGTTAGGAATTATTAAAAAAGGGATCGATAATAAGACAAAAGAGATCATACTTCCCCTATATAAAACTATGGTACGCCCACCTCTCGAGTACTGCGTGCAGATGTGGTCTCCTCACCTCAAAAAAGATATATTGGCATTAGAAAAGGTTCAGAAAAGGGCGACTAAGATGATTAGGGGCTTGGAAAGGGTCCCATATGGGGAGAGGCTAGAGAGACTGGGACTTTTCAGTTTGGAAAAGAGGCGATTGAGGGGCGATATGATAGAGGTATATAAAATCATGAATGGTGTGGAGAAAGTGAATATAGAAAAATTATTTACCTTTTCCCATAATACAAGAACTAGGGGACACCAAATGAAATTGATGGGTAGTAGGTTCAAAACTAATAAAAGGAAATTTTTCTTCACACAGCGCACAGTCAACCTGTGGAACTCCTTGCCCGAGGAGGCTGTGAAGGCCAGGACTCTATTAGGGTTTAAAAAAGAGCTTGATAAATTTTTGCAGGTCAGGTCCATAAATGGCTATTAGCCAGGGATAAAGTATGGTGCCCTAGCCTTCATAACAAGGGCAGGAGATGGATGGCAGGAGATAAATCACTTGTCTTCTGTTCTCCTTCTCTGGGGCACCTGGCATTGGCCACCGTCGGCAGATGGGATGCTGGGCTTGATGGACCTTTGGTCTGACCCAGTATGGCCATTCTTATGTTCTTATGTTCTTATGTTATGAAAAGACCAATCCCCACCATTTGGAACTGGAAGTACACAAACCCACAGCAGCAGAGATAACAACAACAAACAAAAAGCTGATGCAGTGCAGTGTTAAATGTAAACTGCCAAAAAGAAAAAAAATATTTCTCTTCTGCATAGTAAAGGTTCAAAGCTGTATTGAGACAATGTTCAGTAGTAAACTTGGGAAAGAACCATGTTATTTTGTTCAGAGTTATGACCATTTCAGAGTTACAGTCTCCCTTCAAGCTGTTTGTAATGCTGAGGTTCTAC
The DNA here is from genome assembly GCF_033958435.1 of Carettochelys insculpta. Classification (NCBI taxonomy): domain Eukaryota; kingdom Metazoa; phylum Chordata; order Testudines; family Carettochelyidae; genus Carettochelys; species Carettochelys insculpta. The sequence continues at coordinate 203,692,528 of NC_134138.1, forward strand.
TGTATTTAGTTTAAAAAGAATTAACTCACAGTTAATGAAACCCAGGCTTTCTCCTACAATCAGTTCTTTTATGAGGTCCTCACTATTTACCAATATTGAATCTAAAATACCAACATCTCTTGTTGGTTCAATGACTATTTGATTAACAAAACACTCATGTATCACATCCAGGAATATTTGTGTGCTAACTTTATTAGTAGTATTGTATAAAACCTCCACTCAGTCCAGTCATTGCTGCTTTTAAGTCCTGTAACTTTCTGTTAGCTTTGTTTTGTAGCAACTTCTAGGTCTATATTAGGTATTACAAGTTAGCAAGAAATTGTTGATAGATACCATAAGTCTGTAAGAAGTCCTGGCTGTTCCCTTGTAAAAGGAATTGCTTTCTCTGATGTGGGCTCTCCTTTGTGCGAGTGACGAAAATGCGAATGCGGGTGTGTGCGCAATGGAATCTGTCCCCAAAGCCAGCCTGCCTGTACGACCAACTGCCAGCAGCACCTCGATGGACAGAGAATAACAGGAGCTGTAAAAGAACCCACCCAAGAAAGAGAAAGAGGCGCCAGCAAAAGAAAATAAAATCTGCTGTTAGCGGATGACTCATGGTCATCCAGAGTCCTGGGCCAGTGGGACAGGATAAGAGCTATTGGACTGAAAGATACAAAAAGATGGGTGCAAAGTTATGGGTGTTCTTTTTGCCATCACCACTCTGCAGGACTGAGTCTCGGCAAGGTGAGGAGGCAGGAGGTGGCCTAGGGCATTAGGTCCCTCCCCCTCTCCCCAGGATGGATGCTACTGACTGCTCTCAATTACTAAGCTGACAAAAGAGCATGCTGACTAGCGGGGTCACTGCCCCAGATTCATGAGTGCAGCCAGACACACTGGACCCACTATGCCTTGGCTTCCTCCACTATCCCTGTGCAACTCTTCAGCTGTGTATATGTATGAGTGCAGGAGGGTGTGAATGTGTGGTGTGTGTGCTTGAAAGCTAGTTCCCTTTTTTCCTGTAATCCAAGAGTGGCATTTAATAAAATACATATGAATGTAACCCTAGGGTGGTCTTCATTGTCAAATATGTAACAAGTATCACATATCCTCCTATGTATATCTGAAAAATTAAACTTTCCCACAATCACACAATTCCCAGTGGTATTTCTTTCATGAAATGTAGTAAAGATTCTGCGGATCCAGAAAGCACAATTTCTTCTCTGCGATGCACATGGGGCAGCACAGAATCACACTGAACCATACGTCCTTGGGACAGTCCTGCCCAAAGAGCATAAGGCGCTCCATCCAAAAGTAACAGGAATGGTCAGAATGTGCTTGCTGTGCCCGGCTTATACCAGAGTCAAGGACATGCTCTGTTCCAACATGAAGATTTACAGCACCTGCAAATTCATGCAAAGGATGAAACACAGGAATGGAGCCTCTTAAACTCAAACTTTGCGTCTGAGCAGTAGGGATATTATGCATGCTCTTGTTCAAGACTATCAGAGGAAGCCAGTTCCTGTTTAAGACAAAGCCATGTTTCTTTCATAATGTGAGATATGAAAAATAGTATCTTCCATTATTTAATAGCTTCAATGAGCTGCACATCTTTAAGAAACTCCTCTGTCCAAAGAATTATGAAGAGCTACAGAAGAATGATGGCGAGTAACCTGTGTAGTATCTGTTACCCATTGGAAGAGCAGCTGAGCAGAAGGGAGCTGGCAAAGGGGAAAATAATGGGCCACAGTTCAGTACAAATTGTGCAGCTAACTGGTGAAGTGGAGAGGGTAGGACTGTGGGCTCCTAATGTTGAGTTTGTAATCCTGTTCAAAGCACCAAGGAGAAGTATTCCCTACATAGCAATTCAGAATTACATTTCTCTCCATCACACATCCTACATGGAATGCGGGCTTCTACCCTGCCCTAACTATTCCCACCCGAATGAAAAGGAAGACAGGCAGAGCACAGCAAACCCAAGCTGAAGACCTACTCGTCTTCTCACATAGTAAGGAGTATCTCGAGCATATCCCAGCTGCTTCCCCACCTTGCTGCCTGCGCTCAGGCAAATCACGTCCTGTGTGTGTGTTTCCAGGCACATGTCTGTAAATCAGGGATGCAATACTTACCTCAATGGCTGTCATACTTACAAGAGCAATGTGAGCCCCTCTGACGAGAAATTCTACTTAATTGTATATTAATATTGCAGCCCAACTGGAAGATGTTATCCCCAAACTCCTGCCAGCTTATCATATTCTGTTATCTTTAAATATTTTAAATAAACTATATAATTCTTATGTAAAGCACTGATATAACATTATGGTTATTTATGAGAACACAGCCACATGATAGAAGAATCAAAGAACACTAGAACTGGACGAGACCTCGTGAGGTCTTCGCCTCCGGTTCCCTGCCCTCTCAGCACGACCAAGCACCACCTACACCATCCCCAATAGGTGTCTATATAACCTGCTCTTAAATATCTCCAGTGATGGAAATTCCACAACCTCTTCAAGTAATTTATTCCAGAGTTTAATAACCCTGACAGTTAGCAAGCTTGTCCTAATATCTAATCTAAACCTCCCTTGCTGCAGTTTAAACCCATTGCTCCTTGTCCTATCCTCGGAGGCTGAGGAGAACAATTTTTAATCCTTCCTCCTTGCAACCCTCTTTGATGTACTTGAAAACCACTATCATGACCCCTCTAAGTCTTCTCTTTTCTGAACTAAACAAACCCAGTTCTTTCAGTCTTCCCTCATAGCTCATGTTCTTTAGACCCTTAATCGTTCCTGTTGCTCTTGTCTGGGCCTTCTCCCATTTCTCCACACCTTTCTTGAAATGTGGTGCCCAGAACTGGACACAATACTCCAGTTGGCTGTAGCCATACTAACCCTCCCTTTCAGAAGGGGCCATTCAAAGATGCAAATGAGGTGCTGCCATGCATATCCAATGCCTCGTTAGCATAAGGGTGGCCCTGTGAATTTCGAAGCTGCAGTCTAGCTGTGGGTGCTTCAAAATATGTGCCCAACTTTGAAATTCCCTTACTCCCACTTTGTTTTGCTCTGAAGGCAGCACTAGCACCACCACAAGCAGCAGCACAGTAGTAAATGTTGCAGTACTACAATCCCCCCAACTCCTAAAATATCCTTGTGACCGCTTCACAACTCCTTTTTGGGTCAGGACCCCTATAATTACAGCACTGTGAAATTTCAGTTATAAATAACAGAAACAAAGAAATTATGATTTTTAAAATCCTATGACCAAAATGCACTATGGATTTGCAGAGGTGCTAAACGTTAAACAAAACAAGGGCTGCTGAAACCTATTCAGTAGAGAGCCTCCTCCTGCTTCTAACTCTTTAAGCATTGATTGGGGGCCAGACAGAGATATGAGGTCTAATTCTATGCTTCTATCGTGCTTGTGTGGGTATTATAACACACTGATCACCAGGGGGTCCAAGTGCCTTACATCGCCTGCCCCAGTTTTACATCCCTGCAATAAGTAATGACTTTCCTTGCTGCTACACTGATTTGTACTGGCATAGCTGAGAGCAGAACCAACCATTCTCTGTGGGTGATCTCAACAACACACTTAGCGAAGGAATAGTAGTTAAGAAGACATAAATGAGGGGAAAGAAGATTGGAGTGTGTTTGTTTTATTTGCCACAACTGATCATGAAGACACAGAGTCCAGCAGGAACTAGTCTAAGACATGCCTCATGTTAGGCCAACAGGCAGTGTGCATGCTTGGAACTCCAGAAAATCAAGTCACGTAGGTGCCTCACTGAGGATTTAGAAGGATAATTTTAGTCTCACTGATCATTCAGATCATAACCCCCAAACCATTATATATGTTGTTGTTCATAATGTTTATAAAAGACTCACAAGGTTAGCCTGCATGTACCTACTGAAATCAATGCTTCCACATGTAAAGCCCACCCCTCATTCTCGAAAGACAGCTTTGACAGTTCTTAGACTAAGTCAGCTTGTACTTGTCACCTGCAATCAGGACAGTTACGCAACTGCAGTAGTTCATCATCTACAAAACAGCCATATCTGAGCTATTTAAAAGTACTCACAAAACCAAGCCTTTCTGTATAATTTATCTGCACTTCCAAGCGCTCACATGCAGCACCCAAGATTTTTCAAAAGCATATGTAAGATACCTCAAGTATTATACAGAGAAGAATATTATTGTACCTTCAAGGAAACACACAATGAAGTTTCACACAAAGAACTATTGTTGATTTCCCCAAATTACGATTTTGACAAATCTAAAAGCACTCAAAGCAGAGGGGTTGGGGAATAGATTGTGAAATACTTTGCATTTGTATGAACACAAGATTTATGTTCACTGTTTGGAAATCCTGTTTTCAGAATCAGATATTGTGACCTGGAAGAAGGTTACATTATTTCTAAAGAGAGAATATTTTAGCCTACATATGTATATATTTAGGGTGACCATTTCATGGATAATCTGGGTCTCCACTTGAGTTATCCAACAGGAAAATATGTTTGGTTTTATTCAGAACCAAAAGAAGGTTTCTTTTGTAACATTAAGTTTCACTCTACATCACTCTCTCAGGCTATGTCTAGATTACAGGGATTTGTCGACAAAAGATTTTGCTGAAAGATACCTTCCAACAAAACTTCTGTCGACAGATGGCCTCCAAACTACCAAGTGGATCACAAAAGCAATCTGTTCTGTGGACAGACAGCATCTGGACTGCCCAGTCACTCTATAGGCAAAACGGCCAACCAGAAGCAGAGCAGATAGGGCTGCCTGGTGTCCCAGAAGCCCTGTCTGTCAACAGAGAGTCCCCAGGAACATCCAGACCAGCTTTCTGTCGATAGAGATCTGTCGACAGAGGTGTTATTCCTCATGGGGAGCAGAGTACAGCTGTCGACAAAAGTGCTGCCTTCCATTGACTTATTGTCAACAGAACACCTTGGGAATCTGGCCACTCCATGGGTTTTGTTGGCAAAATGGCCTCTTTGCCAACAAAACCCACTAGTGTAGACATAGCCTCAAGTAGAAGGCAAGCCACTGAGTTAACCTAAGCTACGTATAAAACAGAAAAATAACACATTAATGTTTCTGACCCCTGAATGGAAAGTGTGGAACATTTCCTTTGTAAATCCTCACTTTCTGAAACCTAAAGTTCTCTTCCATACTAATAAACATGGTTCTTCCCGTAAATATTCAGGGCAGTAAAGCCAAGAAGTGTACCTCTGCTGAGCAGAGAGGTGATGGTGGGATGAGCAGTCATACTTGTGCTAGCTTGAATCTAGCTAGTAGACCCTTGATTTAACAGACTAGTGTGGGGAGGGGTGTCCGCTATTCCCAAAAGTCTGGAAAATGAGAGGATTTACTGCCCAACCATTCTCGCCAGGCTCCCCTAGCCCCAATTCTCTCACCCTCAAAAGCAAACAAACAAAATAAACACTGCCACTCGCCAGACCCGTCACCGCTGGCGGAGCTGCTGCACCCCACTGGTGTGGCTGGGACCGCATTGATGTGGCTAGAGGGACCTCACCCTGTGTGGCTAGAGCCACCTTGCTGAGAGTGGCTGAAGGGGCCACCACACAGCCTAGAGGAGCTGCTGCCAGAGCCACTATGCACTCCTCCCACCAGGGGTGGGGCACATACATCAGTGCCATCTGCCTGTGTACGCACCCTGCCCCCGGTGGGAAGAGCACACGGTGGATCTGGCAGAGGTGGTGGTAGCTCCTCCAGGCCATGGCAGCAGTAAGTCTCGTAAGTTTTTCTGCAGGGGGGATGATTTTATGGACCCAGCAGACTTTGGGAACAAAGGGCTGGGGGGGAGGACTGTTGTTCACAAAGTCCACTAAATTGGGGCCCATAAAATTGAGGGTTTACTGTAGGGGTCAGAACAGAAGTACACATATGGTGGCATGAGCTTCAGCATGGACTAGCAATCAGAGTACAAGCTCTCCAGGGTATGTGTAGACTGCCACTGAGAGAACAGGCAGACAGCTCCATCTAGTGTGCTAAAAATAGCAGGGTGGATGTTGATTGCGTCTGACGAAGTGGGTCTTTGCCCACGAAAGCTTATGCTCCAAAATATCTGATAGTTTATAACGTGCCTCATGACTTCTCATTATTTTTAGAGTGGATGTTGCAACTCTGGTGACAGCTTGGGCTGAACCTGGGCCTCTAATGACCAGCCTGAGTAGCTGCTAGTGTCACGATGTCCATCGACACAGCTACTGTTAGAGTACTAACTCAAGCCAAGCTAGTGTAAGTCTATATGGGCATTATGACTTGCTCCCAGCAGCAGAAGTAGAGATACTCCCAGGGATTGAGAGTATGTATTCAGGCTGCTACCTTTGTGGAAGCCTCCACCACTGTATCTACATTGCTTTTTTTGCTCATGTTAACCAGATTAAAGCTATTATTGTTCTGCTTACCTCTTTCACTTACAGTATAGAGCAATCCAGAGAATAAACAGAAACAAGCGTGCTCATTGCAAAATCAGGTTAATCTAAAGCTCCATTATTTACACAACTCTACTTTCTGTACACTGACTCCTGCAATACAACAGCTTACAGTTTACAGAAATGCTGTCAATTTCTTAGATACCATTGTTTGGAAAGATAAAAGTCAAGACACACCCACAGTTAACAAGTATCAGAGAGGTAGCCGTGTTAATCTGCAGCTTCGAGAACAGCAAGAAGTCTTGTGGCACCTTATAGACTAACAGATATTTTGGAGCATAAGTTTCGTGGGCAAAGACCCGCTTCATCAGATGCATGACTGGGGGGGTGGTTTCAGAGGGGTATTTAAAGAGTGGGGTCCCAGTAAGAGGGAGGGCCAGAGCTGACAAGGTCTATTCAGCAAGGCGGAAATGGCCCAGTATCAACAGTACTTATCAGAAGAGGAAAAAACAAGTCAGATCAGACAGGGGGATGTGAGCCTTTGTCAGAGTCTAATTGGAGATCTGACTTGTTTTTTCCTCTTTTGATAAGTACTGTTGATACTGGGCCATTTCCACCTTGCTGAATAGACCTTGTCAGCTCTGGCCCTCCCTCTTACTGGGACCCCACTCTTTAACATAAGAACATAAGAATGGCCATACTGGGTCAGACCAAAGGTCCATCCAGCCCAGTATCCCGTCCGCCGACAGTGGCCAATGCCAGGTGCCCCAGAGAAGGAGAACAGAAGAATATCTTTAAATACCCCTCTGAAACCACGCCCCCCCCATCATGCATCTGATGAAGCGGGTCTTTGCCCACGAAAGCTTATGCTCCAAAATATCTGTTAATCTATAAGGTGCCACAAGACATCTTGTTGTTTCCACAGTTAACAGTGAGTGACCTTTGGAGCATATGTGGCAGGGAAATTACCCATACCTTCTGCTGCTGTGAATATATGCAAAGAAACTAAGGTGAGAAGCCTGTTTTTATTTGCAGAAGCAGTTTGGATGCCCCAGTGAATCAACACAGACAGTATTTCTAAGAGCTGGTTAGGAATTGATCCAGTAGGCAATCAGTAATTACATTTCATTTGTCAGGACTGAGGTTTTTGGTTATCTCAAACTGCCAAATAATGGGACTTTTTCTAGTCTGAAAAACATCTGAATAAGCTCTCCAGTTCGTGAGTAATGCTCCAACTTTTAGCCACAAATCATCTTGTTCACAAGTTTTTGAGAAACACCTGTCGTCCAATGAAGCAGCAAGAGCCAGGAACACAGAAAAGTTGGTTCCAGCTTTGACAATGGTTCCTCCTGTGCTCTGGGGAAGTATCTTAACTTCAGTTTCCTCACCTGTAAAATGGATCTAATAATACCCTCATGAGTACTCTGTGAGGTAACTACTAAATGTCTGTAAAAGACTTTGAAGAAGAAAAGTGACAGCTTTAACAGTATGTTTTTATTGCTGATGCTTTTAAATACAGACAACGATAAGTAGAGGGAAGAGTGTTTAAGTAAAATTTCTCCTACTAACAGAGATTGGCTATTGTCAGAGTTCTACTGTCTAGGCACACATTGTGAAACCTAGGTCAAATCCTGGTCCTGTTCAGGTTAGTGGGAGTTTTGAGAGGATTTCATGCTTGATGCTTATAAATTGCTGTGAAGGAACTGGAAGTTTCCTGTTATTGCCGGGGGAAGGAACAGAGTGGTAATATTTACCTGTGAATTTGAAATCCTCTTGTGATGAAGTGATTTCCAGTGTATCATATCAGTGTGCCTATAGCAATGCTCCTCTAATCAGATTATACAGAATTTTTATTTGATATTGACTGTCACGGTAGAATTTTGCAGTAACAAGATCCCAACATAACACCCTCCAACCCCCGGCTTCTTTTTTTTTTTTTTTTTTTTGGTGTGGCTCAAAGGCCACAGATAACTTTCCTTAATGGAAATAAAATCTAGAATATGCATATAGTTTAGTGAAACAGTGATGTTTTAATGGGTAGTGAGCAAAAGACACAATTCGTTAGCTTATGAAGACATTTTCTAATGAAATTAGCTCTTTTTCTGTTCATCTTTCATACCAATCATGACAACTGTGAATGAATATTTTTGTCATTCCAGAATATCTGCTGAGTAGGATGAATATACCCTCATAAGAACTCTGTGAGGTAAGTATCATAATGTTTGTAAAGTGCTTTGAAGAAGAAAAGTGCTGACTATTTAATAATAGTTTCCTGCTAATACATTTAAATACAGATCCTATAAATCACTTACCTTTATTAAGTAAAACTGCTCATCCTAAAAGAGGAGGCTTGTTCATGAACTCGTCTGTTAGATTATATGCAATTTGTGGTATATGCTTGTTATTGAAATCACAAGCCATCACTCCTCCTTCCTGGTTGGATGGCAAACTTTTGAACTGAAGAGTGAACAGCAGACTGTGAATACTTTTTCTTGCTTCTAATTTCTCTTCTTTGCCTGAGACGATGTGTAGTGGTCGTATATACACATATATACAGAACAGCAGTTACCCAAATATTTCTATATTGTACTTGTGAACTGCAAAATAAAAAGGGGTCTGAACATGTTCTAACTGCAGAACGGCCTGGAATTTGAACGAAGAGTTGCAAACACAAGACTGCGTTTCTTCAAAAGGAAAGCACCACCTGGCACACTTCATGAAAAGGCTACAAAGGAGGGTTTATGGCATCTTTTTTTTCCCTACCTCTCAATTGAGAAGCAACCAAGCCCCAATTAAAGTCATAGAGAAATACAGAACAGCCTCAGTGCTGCTCCACACTACACTAACTTCTAACAGATTTTTGGACCACATTAGTAGTCAGCTAAGTGTGAGTCTGCTTACGCTTCTGGGAAGTTCACACTAGACTTGCCCAGATAACTAATATATCTGTTTGCATAAACACTTCCATACAAAAATCCTCTTTCTTAATTAGTGTGGTTATTCCAATACTAGCAATATGATAACCATCTTTATAAGGATTGGTGCCTCAGGGAATAATTGAAGTAAAAATAGTAAGATCTGTAGTTAAAAAGTACAAGAAATTAAAATAACTGCTAGAGAAGGTTGTAGAATTGCATTTAGTTGACAGCAAGAAAGAGATAATCCTAAAACAAGAACAGAAGTGAGATTCATTGTAACACCAAGGGTGCATCTACACTAGCTGGCTACTTCAAAGTAGCTGGCACAATGTCGAAATAGTATGCGTCGCATCTACACGTGCCGTGAGCTATTTCGATGTTGAAATCGACGTTAGGCGGCGAGACGTTGAAATTGCTATTCCTATCCAAAGATGGGAATAGTGCCCTACTTCGACGTTCAACGTCGAAGAAGGGCATGTGTAGACAATCCGCGTCCCGCTACGTCGAAATAGTGGGGTCCTCCATGGCGGCCATCAGCTGAGGGGTTGAGAGACGCTCTGTCCAGCCCCTGCGGGGCTCTATGGTCACTTCGGGCTGCTGCTGCTGCTGCAGCAGCTGGGGCTCCATGCTGCATGCACAGGGTCTGCAACCAGTTGTCGGCTCTGTGGATCTCGTGCTGTGCAGAGCAAGTGTGTCTGGGGGGGCCCTTTAAGGGAGCGGCTTGGGGCTTTGCTGGCCCCTTATTTCAATGGGGAGTGCTTGTGTGTGTGAACATTTCACATTTCCTTCCGGGGTGGCTCCTTTCAACGTTCTCCATCGCTACTTCGACATTGAACGTCGATGGCACCAGCCCTGGAGGATGTGTAGGCTACTTCGATGTAGTGTGCTAGTGTAGACGTAGCCCTAGTATTTTATGAAGTTACAAATTATATGAAAGTTGTTAAGAACTTGATGAACTTGGTAAAACCAACTATCTTCCAAATATGTGTAAAATGTAACTGTCACAATGGCTACGTCTACACGTGAAGCCAACATCGAAATAGCTTATTTCGACGTAGCAACATCGAAATAGGCTATTTCGATGAATAACATCTACACGTCCTCCAGGGCTGGCAACGTCGATGTTCAACTTCAATGTTGCGTGGCACCACATCGAAATAGGCGCTGCGAGGGAACGTCTACATGCCAAAGTAGCACACATCGAAATAAGGGTGCCAGGCACAGCTGCAGACAAGGTCACAGGGCGGACTCAACAGCAAGCCGCTCCCTTAAAGGGCCCCTTCCAGACACAGTTGCACTAAACAACACAAGATACACAGAGCCGACAACTGGTTGCAGACCCCGTGCCTGCAGCATGGATCCCCAGCTGCCGCAGCAGCAGCCAGAAGCCCTGGGCTAAGGGCTGCTGCCCACGGTGACCATAGAGCCCCGCAGGGGCTGGAGAGAGAGCATCTCTCAACCCCCCAGCTGATGGCTGCCATGGAGGACCCGGCAATTTCGACGTTGCGGGACGCGGATCGTCTACACGGTCCCTACTTCGACGTTGAACGTCGAAGTAGGGCGCTATTCCGATCCCCTCATGAGGTTAGCGACTTCGACGTCTCGCCGCCTAACGTCGAAGTTAACTTCGAAATAGCGCCCGACGCGTGTAGCCGCGACAGGCGCTATTTCGAAGTTAGTGCCGCTACTTCGAAGTAGCGTGCACGTGTAGACACAGCTAATGAATGATGTATTTAATGGACATACCTAAAATATATCCAAGTATCACGCACTGACTTATTATATTTATTGCATTTCAGTGACATTTCACCTAAAATAACACATATGCAAGAGAAGCTTTTGATTTTTGTTTTATCTCAAAATATTGGCCATTAAGCCTCAAATTGCTCTCCTTTAAAATGAGAAAAAAAAAAGAAAATATCTAACATCATGGATAAATATCTTTACAGATGATAATGTTACCCTTAGACTTACTTGGAATACTGCATTTCAGTCTGATCACTTCCATACCAGCAGCATGTAAGTAAACTGTGGAGAGTTCAGGGATAAGCAACAAAACTGAAAAGAGGTCAGGAGGAATGGCTTTTGTCAAGAAAAGATTTAAAGAGGTAAATATGTATGCTGAACTGAGCAAATATTAATAAGAAGGGCATGGAAATATTATATTTTAATATCTGCAGAATCTAAAGAAAATACCAAAAAGGGAGATTTATTAATTAGGATGGTGCCTGGGGGCAGGGCGGGGGATAATGAGGGCTAATGGGATTAAATTAGGTAAAGTAAAATTTAGGCTGACAATAAAGAAAAAATTCTAATAATGAGATTTATTGTTCAGGGAACTAGTCTCCCTGGTAAAGTGCTGGAAGCACCTGCATTTAGGACTTTTAAAATTAGGATGGACAAAAGCATTAATACATACTGATAATGTACCATAATACACACTCTAAGGCACTAAAGAGCACTGACACGTGATGGGAAGAAGACACTTCAGTGTCCTGCTATCTTTTCCAACTCTAATTCATGTAATTCCATTATTGCTACAACAGATTTGTCATAAACTGTATAAAATATTGCACACAACTAAAGAATTAAATTTTGAATTTTTGCCCCTGTGAAGAAGTGATGGTTGCAGAAAAGGTTGGTCTGCAGGGGAAAGTTACATACAAGGCATCAGCAGAGCTCATCTCTATTCTGAGTTCTGTCATTTATTCATGAGATCACCACTCTGTGCCTCAGCTTCCCCACTCTGTGAAATGTCTGGTAATAGCATTTCACAACACTGGTGGAGCAATTTGAGAGCTGTGGAGAAATAGCATTGAGAGTTGGTCACTCACTGCTGCAGTGCTTCCCAGTATCAGGGCATGGTGTTGTAGGGGTCCTTATCTTTACTTCCCAGGGGATCACCAATTCGGCCTTGCAACAGACTGTCTCTTTCTTTGCCTTCTGTAGCGTAGCCCTATGCCAGGACATCCATTCAGTTCAGACCCCTTCCAGGACAATCAAAGTCAAACTATAAATGCAAATGAACCAAAAATTCTTCTGCCCCTCTGGGACTAAGGTTCTCTGCTCTTTGTCTATTCCCAGGCCCTGCAAAGTTCTTTTCTACAGTTTATCCCCATTGCTTCCACTGCATTCTCCAAGGGCTCTAGCAGCTTGCCTCAGTGATCTCCCTGATTCTTACAGGATGTACCTCTAAACCTCCAGCAGGAGCCAGACTTGCTCGCTTGCTTTTCTCTATTCCTGCTGTCACCAGGTTGAGGGAACTCCCCTCATTCCTGTCTACTGGGTCTTCTCCCTCTCTCTGTTGCTGTCCCTCATCCTTTCATAGCTGGGATCACTACTGTAACTGAGTCCATATCAAGATCAGCTGGAGGTTAAACTGCTAGGTCACAGGCTAAGCTAAGCCTAATGCTCCTTAAAGGGCTACCCAGCTTTGGCAAACCTCCATGATGAAGTATTTTTATAAGGCAGGCTATGAGAAAATTGTGAGTTTTTTGGTTCAAAAGTTGCAGCCACAGTTTGTTAAAAGTCACAATATTCGTTGTGGTGCCAAATTTGAGGGTGTCAGGTCACAATGCTGGTGCACAGTCGTGATGCCATTCAAACGGAAGGCAGCTATTCAAAGTTTTAGTGTATATTGAAAGTTGTAGTTTCCACCCAAAAACTGAGGCCTGTGATTGTCTTATAGTCTTACTTATAATTGTTTGACTCTGGACATCGGTTAAATGGTTCCAGGGCATACACTTAAATGCTGATGTGAGTGTCTGGCATACCATAGTACTCTTGTTGATTGGAAGTTCCTGGAATAAATGACTGGTCAGTTGTAGGTACTACCGTTGTTGCTGCCTCCTAATTTCAGTTAATAAAAGACATGCAAACCACCCTATTCCCACTGCAAAAGAGAAGGATTCCCAAAGAGGGATCGCAGTGTGAAAAACTCCACACAAGTAATGGTGTTGTCTGTCTGTAGAAGAGCATGCAATATAAGAGGCAAGTATCAGTTTTGTTGCTAAATGAACCACTGCTAAGTTGCATTTCTCAAGAGCTTCCTCTCCTATTAAGACCAACATTAACAAATGTTTTGCCTGAGAGCAGTGCAGTGACCACAACAGAATGAACAGTACCTGCTTAATGGCTAACAAAGCAGTCACCCATGTGGGAAAAAAGGGTTAACTATCATAGCATTATCAGGACATTTGAGGCTTTAGAGTAGAAGCAATTCGTTCAGTGGCTATTTTGACCGTACCATTTCCTAATCTTAGCTCCCATAAAGTCTGGCTGGGAGCCATTTGGAATGGTTCATTTCAGCTGCACAGATATCCTCCATAGAGGAAATAAAAGAATTTTAAACCCTGGAGTCATTTCCTTTGGTTCTCAGCTCATTCCGGAAAAAATGTCCTTTCGGTCAGTGATATCTCCGGTTTAATTCCTGCAGCATGACTTTGAAAAAAAGGCTTTGTGAGAAACTTTTTCTGAAGAACTGGAACTTCTCCCTATAAGCTCCTTGTCAGTTACGTAAAAATACCTCTTTTCATTTCAAATTCTTATAAAAACTGTAAATCTTCAATACCATGGCATTAATCTAAGATATATAAGGAAGGCACAACAATTTGGAAAGCCCCTTACTCAGGCTAGTAGTCCTTTAAAAAGGCAGGGAGCTAATCACACAAGTAAAGGTTGGGAAAGCTGGGCCTCCAAATGATCAGTTATTGGCATAAGTGCTGTGCTTGTATATTATTTTCATGTACCTTCAAACACTTAAGTGTGCAACCAAAGTGGGTAATTATTTACACCCAGTCTTGCATAAATGTCTTCCCTCAGCAATTTTTGACACAGTTTTGCACGAACTTCTAATGAAAGAACTAGGGAAATACAATACACATGGGGCTACCATAATATGGGTGCATTAACTGGTGGGATAATCATTCTCAGAGCGTAGTTATCAATGGTTCACAGTCATGCTGGCAGGACATAAAAAGTGGGGTTCCACAGTGATTAGTTTTGGGACTGGTTCTGTTCAATATCTTCATCAACAATTTAGATAATGGCATAGAGAGACAATGTCTAGGAAGGTCTATTGCAGAAAGGGATTTAGTGGACCACAAGTTATATGAGTCAACGGTGTGACACTGTTGCGGTGGTGTGGGGGGGGAAGCAAACATTCTCAGATTCATTAATGGGAACTTCATAAGCAAGACATGACAAGTAATTATTCAATGCTGCTCTGCACTGATTAGGCATCAACTGGAGTACTGCGTCCAGTTCTAGGCATCACATTTCAGGGAAGATGTGGAGGAGAAACTGGACAAGATCCAGAGAAGAGCAACAAAAATGATTAAAGGTCTAGAAAACATGACCTATAAGGGATAATTGAAAGACCTGGATTTGTTTAGTTTGGAAAAGAAAAGACAGAGTGAACATGGTACTTGGCAGCTGTTATTATAAAGCGGAAGGAGAAAAATTATTCTCCTTAACCTCTGATGAGAGGAGAAGAAGCACTGGGTTTAAATCACATCAAGGATGGTTTACTTTGGACATTAGGAAAAGCTTCCTGCCAGGGTGGTTAAGCACTGTTTGCAGGAGCAGTTCACCCATATCTGAAAATTTGTCTCCAGATGAGAAGAGCGATCCAAAAAGGAATAATAAAAAAATGTTCAAAACAAACCAAAAAAATCAGACAAAATAAAAGCTATTTAACGGGGTATTAAGATGGGTACTATATCCAAAACTCCAGCCTTTCATTTGAAAATGTAGTGGAAGAATTTTATTCAGATAAAAGAAACAATATTTTGGACACAATACTCTAGGTGATAATGGTCAAACTCATTTGACATGAGACAATCCTGAAACATGACCGGAATGTGGTTACAGAGGAGGAAGGAAGCAGTATAGCTCCTCAAACATATTCTCAAGCTAAGGACTGTGATATTTTTTTTTCCTTAGCATGAGCTCTGGAGCATCAGGAAGTGCAAAGCTCCCCTTTTAAAATATGTTCTGTGGAGAAGATTGACATTTGTTAGGTCCCAATCAACATGATGCTTCAACATATATTTAACCCTAAGTGTAAGTACCCAGCTGAATCAGAGACAATGCCCTTAATGTAACTGTTTAAAAATGAAGATGATGGCACAATAAATCACAACTATAAAATGGGAAACAATGATTTTAATTACACTGACAACTTGACAAGTTAAATTATTAATTCCAGGAATACATGTTTGTAGTTCAATATAACATATTTTAATTATTTTGACTGATTGTGGATCTCTCCAAATTAACATTCAGTTATAAATATAAAAATATATTTTCTCATAGCAAATTCTCTCATAGTTGTGACCCAATCTGCTACATGAGACAGAGCAATGTCACCTTTTAATAAATGAGCACTTAAAAATAGATATCACTAGCTAAATCACAAGCTAGTTTATTGTGGTTCCAAGATTCTTACACAAGGAAACCATGTTCCAAGTAAAAGAAAATCTTATTCTTTCATGGTATCTTTGTCACAGCTAACTAGCTACCAGAGCTGAAACCTATGACAAAGTTATCTACTAGAAAAAAATAAGTTATAAAAATAGGACAGCAGTTCCACCTTGTTCAAAAATTCTAGAAGCTTTCTGATAAAAATAAGGAAGCAGACCTTGCATATCAAAACAAAAAGCAGTCAAGTAGCACTTTAAAGACTAGCAAAATAATTTATTAGGTGAGCTTTCCTGTGACAGACCCACTTCTTCAGACCATAGCCATACCAGAACAGACTCAATATTTAAGGCACAGAGAACCAGAAACAAGAAAACAAATCAACAGGGCCAGACAAATACCCAGAGACCAACTATTCCAAGATCAACCCAAAAAAGCCAAGAACAGAACACCACTGGTCATCACCTACAGCCCCCAACTCAAACCACTGCAATGAATTATTAAAGACCTACAACCTATCCTTAATCAGGATGCCACACTCCAGAAGGCCCTGGGTGACATGCCTGTTCTCTCCTACAGACAACCTCCCAACTCTATGAGGATCCTCACAAACAGCCACAGTCTATACCCCAGGAATACTGGTCCTGGAACCTTTCCTTGCAACAAAACCCGCTGCCAGGTTTGTCCACATATCTTCTCTGGAAATACCATAACTGGACCTAACCAGATTACCCACAGAATCACGAGCACTTTCTCATGCTCCTCTACTAACATCATACATGCCATCATGTGCCAACAATGCCGAGATGCTTTGTATATTGGACAGACTTCTAACTCCCTTAGACAAAGGGTTAATGGGCACAAAACAGACATCAAAACATTCCAGATCCACCAACCAGTTAGTCAACATTTTAATGGAATGGGGCATTCTGTTAAAGACTTAAGAGTATGCGTGTTACTGAAAAAAAACTTTCCCACTGCCATTCAAAGGGAAGCAGCCGAGCTGTCTTTTATATTCGAATTCGGCACATTAATACGTGGTTTGAACCAGGATGGGAATTTTCTGAGTCACTATAGGGGCTCGTCTACACACTTGGCTTAATCTAATTCTTGACCTTCCCCCTCCACCCCTCCACTCTCTGATTTGGTCACCTTGATCATTTTTTTCTGATTTGTCCTCCTTGATTACTGTTTTTGGTTCTCTGTGCCTTAAATATTGAGTCTGTTCTGGTCTGGCTATGGTCTGAAGAAGTGTGTCTGTCCCATGAAAGCTCACCTAAAAGCTTGACTGCTTTTTGTTTTGATAGTACATAGACTAGCACGGCTGCCTCTCTGTTACCTTGCATATATTTTCCTACACACATCTTTTGATGCAGATATTTTCTTTGTTTATACCGTTATTTTCTGTGATAATCTAATGATGAAGTGACACTGACAAAACATAAGAACTGAAAAGTTTATGTGCAGTTTAAAAAATAGCTGGTTTTTCTGTGGATAAAATGGAACAGCATTAAAACTGTAACATGTAACTTTTTTTTTTTAAGTGATAGGTCAATTCAAACCAAGTATTAACTGGTAAGCTTCTCCCTTTTACATTGGTCTCCTCTTCTCTCTCTGAGGAATACCTGACCCAGGAACCCAGTGTCAGTAAAAAGGCTGTCCAGCCAGGAACAGAAACCAAATTTCTGATTTCACTTAGTCCTCTGCACATGTGCTTTCACTTCTCTTAAACACGCCATGTCTACACAGGCACTTTCTGGTGACAGAACAGAGCATCTGTTGACAAAACTCGCACAGCATCTACTCGACTAAGGCACTCTGTTGAGAATTTGTTGACAGAAGTGAGCTCTTTAATCGGCGGATGTATACCTCTCCCCATTCAGCTATAATGTGTCTGTCAATAGTGCCTTTGTCGACAGAGTGTTTTTTGGATAGTTCTGCCGACAGAGAAGGCTTCCAGTTACTGGACAGCCCTGTTTGTAAAGCTGCCATTCCACTGTTCTGTCACCAGAGGGCAGCGCAGTCTGGCAGTTCTCTGTCGACAGAGCAAGTTGTGTGTAGATGCGAACTGTCGACAGAAGTTCCTGGAAGCGCCTCATGAGCATCTGCTGAAGTGGCTCATTGGCATCCCCCTTTCAAAAGGTGGGGACTAGTGTAGCCACAGCCTTAAAGCTCCTCTGGACATCATTAAGGTGATCAAAGTCTCCAAAAAGGTGGATCTCTTAAACCTGTGTTCTCAGATTTCTCCTGTCACTTGCAGGGCTGCTGATGGCTGTTGAGCACATTGGCATGTGGAGGCCACTGTACAAAGGAGGTCTCCAGGCCTGGATCTGAAGCCGGTTGAAAGGATCACTCCATCATGAGGAGGCAAAGTTTAATCTCCCTGTATTCCCTGGAGGAGCTCATAAAATGAGTGTGTTCCCTCTGTGCACATTAGCTGCAAGTAAATTCTTTGTAATACAGTTCAATCATAAGATTACTTGAGATGAAGCAAGTATTTCATTAAAAGATATTTGTTAAAAAAATTTGCCTGATTTCCTTAGTTGAGAAATCTGAATGAGCATTAAAGCCCTTTCAGTTTAGTCTTGGAGTTGGCTTAGCTTGAGAAGGTGATCCAAGCATAACATAAAGGTTCACAAACCAGAAGGCAAAAAAAAAGGCAAAAAAACCCCAGATTTTTTAAGGTAATCTCACGATTTAGGGGGTTTTAGCTCAGGATTTTTGAATGCATGAGGTTGGTGATACCACACCATAGGAATAGGCCAGACTTTTATGCCTGGTGAAATTCTCCCCATGCAGAAGGTCCACAACACACCTATGCACCACTTAAAAGCCACCTAAAGTGATCAAGACAGTGCTGAAGTGGGCCTTAAGCAGTACATACACGTTGTGTGGGCCCTCTGCACAGGGGTAAATTTTACCCATTGGATATAGTTAAAAAGGCAAAGCAGGTGGCAAGCTGTGACTAATTCTTATTGTGCTAAAATAAGCTTGCTTTCCTGTCACCTCATCCTCCGCTTCTCCCATTTACTCCATTTATTTGCTTCTTCAAGTCATTATGTCCCCCAATACCTCAAAAATTTATGCATGTGCTTAATTTTATGCACTGTGGGTAGTCCCATTTAAGTTAGTGGCTTGACTCAAAGTGCATAAACTTACGCATGCACACCAGTCTTTTCGGAAGTGAGTCCTCAGACTCTAAGCACTTTAGAAAATGGCTGTGTATTAATATGGGTTTCCACAACTGGTTCTTATCCCTATTAATAAATGATAGTATTCACGCTTCACCAGCTCCTTGTATTGGCTGAACTGGTGGAGGGCTTGCTTTGCTCACTTCATAGATATGTGAGTTTCTGATGCAAAAAGGCCATAATTTTTTTTCCCTTCATTGGCCATATACATCCTCAGGTGCTAGATGCAGTTATCTAAGAATGGTCATATCATCTCTAAGCATAAAGTCCCAAAAGGTTTAGAGAAATGAAATTGATGGCATGGGTGGAATGCCTATTAGTCCTTTGGAGCATAAGCTTTCATGTGCAAAGACCGACTTTGTCAGATGCATGACTCTGTCCATGAAAGATTATGCTCCAAAATATCTGTTATTCTACAAGGTGCCACAGGACTTCTCATTGGTTTGGTGGATACAGACTAACATGGCTATCCCTCTGATATTTGTCCTTTACTTTCCATTTATTACCCACTGAGAAAGAGAACAAACAGGGAAAATGTATTAATTGAAAAAAATGGAAAATACTTTTCTGATTGTTGGAATATCATAAAAGAAATCGAGCTATGCTGTAATTACCTATTGCTGATTCAGGATGGTTCCCAATGAGTAATTGCAATTCAGTAAGCATCTGCCAGTGTAGTTGTTAGCAAATTGCCTTTTTATATCTAGCGTGTCTGGGTTCTGGCACATATAAAAATTATGTAATGAAATGCATGTACTAGAGCAAAATAAACAGGACAAAGCTGGTGAAATCAACGTAAGTACTTAGATTCTGTGCAAAGGTAATGATGGCCCCTTATGAAACAATAGGGCTCTCTTTCCACAGTGGAACCATATATTGTCGTAGTTTTTAGAAACATCTGAAACCTTACAAGAAATTGGTTTGCATAAGCAAATGAGCACTGATACTGGAAGGTGTGATCTGCTTCAGGCAAATCCAGCTTAGATAAACAAGTTTTAACACAAGCCATGGGATCCAGCAACATTTTATGAGAATGGATCATAACAGAAAGCCCAAGCTAAGGCAAGTAACTCCATGAGATGGAAAACAAACCAGTGTAATCAGAAGACAATCCAGTTTACCATGAACTAGTATTAAAAAAGGCTCCTTAAGAGTCCTGCAAATAACCTATGGTACAAAGCAAATACTTACAGGTCATTCTTGAGAACAGCAAACATACAGAAATGATTATTCTTTTCCAAAACCCTTTTGAAATTGACACCAGGAAACTGACTGAGGATTATACGGACCACTCTATCAAATATGAACAGAAAACTGACTTTTAACATCTATGAAAGGATGATACATGACTGGGTTGCAATTCTGGAACTAGTATGCAATAAATTTGAAAGAGTGAAGCAATCAGGAATAAAATGATATTCCACAACATACTTGAGCATCTTGGGATATGTATGGCATATGCTTTCTAGAATTCATTAATTCATTTATTAAGGGACAAAGACTCAGGAAATATTCTCCTAAATGGCAAAAATATATTTTAAAAAAGTATGAAGAAATAATCAGGATGATGTTTCCTCTCTGGAAGATTTGACTTTAAATCCAATACACAAATTTGAGAGGATTTACTTAAAACAAGACAGACTTCAAATACAATTAAGACTGTCTCTGGCATGAGCTGCACCACATGAGAACTAATATTTTGCAGACATATTTCGAGGGTGTCTCTCCATCAGTCTTTCCAATGGGATGAAAGCAGTCAGAGCGGTCATTGCATAGGTAGAGTAAGAAATTCAGGATTTCTCAGGAAACCCCTTTTAGTTCCATTAATGATAACTTTGGAAATATTTATAAAGGTACAAATATGAAACTGACATTTCCATGTTATCTGCAGTGCAGTAACTGTGTTGGTCCCAGGAGATAAGAGACACAAGGTAAGTGGGGGAATGTCTTTTATTGGACCAGCTTGTTTTTTGGCCCAGACCTGAGGAATAACAAGAACCTTACATCAACAGAAGTTGGTCCAATAAAAGATATTCCCCCACCTCTTTCTTCTCTCTTGTCTCCAAGTTAATTAATGGAGCCAGAGTATCCTCAGTTATATCCCATTTGCTAATCACCGGTGCTACTGTTAACTAGTCAAACCTGTTGTGTTATATTAGGATTGGAGTAGTCAAATCCAGACCACCAGATGCTTTTGAATTGACACTGAAATCTTTTTATTTACTTATTAACATTATTGTTATTTTTGTCACCTTGATTAACCTTTGACCAAGAAATCTGGACCTTGACAAAAAATAATTGACTTTTATTGGGGTTTATGGGCCTATTTGAAAGCAAAGTGAAGTCAACAGAAAGACTGCCAGTGACTTTGAATGGCTTTTTGAGGACTTCTATCATGTAAAGATTGCAGCCAGTTGAGAATAGCAGGTCTTGAGCATCCACCAGTGTATAGTGACACACATACATGTTGAGGGAGGACAAAGGCAAACAGAAGATAGGAGAGCTGAGCATGTTAAGCTCCTTTGAAAAAACAGACCCAAAGTTCATTTAGCTTGATACCAACTTGGTTCAAAGACAATAGTATAAAATATTGCCGTTGAGTTTTCACAAGCCACTTCTGCAGGTAATATAAAGGGATGACAAGAAAATCAAAGAAAATATTTACCTCGACTGACATTAAAGGAAATTAGTACTGTTTTCAGAGCTGCCAATTTTTGTGATTTCGTGAGTTTCTCTCCCATATTCATGTGGGTTCATGACACTCTCAGAATTTACTTTAAAACAAATTTTTTAGCCTTCATAGTTGGAAGAAAAAACTTAAAAACTTAGCAAGGGTCTACCTCCATGGCTTAGAAACTAGAAGGCTAATAAGAACTCAGAATGTATCATTTAACCAAAAACACTCTTCTTTCTTAAGAGTGTCTGAATTTTGGGTGACTGTTTTATAAAAAATAGTGTGAACAATATAAGATTTTTCATACAATACAAGGAAAAAAAGTATGGTTGAACTTTGGACCACATGACACACTTGCTTAATGCAGTACCCTTCCAACTCAGAGACTTCAATCCTTGCTTTCTTAAAAAACCTGGTACATTTCAGCATAATTTGCAGTCTCCGTTCAAGAGGTCCAAGACAGAGTAAGTAGGGAATGCCACATGTCAGAAATGCAATGGAATGGCAGAGCCATGCAGAGAAGCTTGTTGGTACCCACCAACACTCATCCACTATCCACTCCTGTTACATCCCTCACATTCATGAAAACTCCAACATTAACATATTACATATCGCTACATTTTACTAATATGTATATTAAGTTAATGAAAGTATTAAAACATTTAAAAACAACTAGGACAGAAAAATCATTGTATTTATTATGCATTCAGCCTCTAAAATAGGACAGTCCTCTTCTTCTTTTTTATATAAGCATATGGTTTCAAAATTAAATAAATGTGTTTTTACAAATTATTTTCTTTCATGAGAGCTAGATGCCCCCCTGCATATCAGGCATGCCCTGCCAGTGTGGTCAGTCTTCAGTCTGGGAACGGGTACAAAAATACTTTGCTACAATTTTTTTCAATCTGTCTGTCTCACTCAGAATGGCATATCTGAGAATCATAACTGCCAGGGCACACTTGTTTCAGTTTGTGTTATTCCCAATAAATAACATGTATTACCAAAAAGCTATCCATGGAGCTTAGCTGTTTTCTTCAACAGAACATGATTTCACATGAGCATGCTCCATGTTGCTATTCTGAGCCAAACTCCTCCTCTTTAAATACAACAAAATAATAATAAAATACAATGCATGAGTAGAGCAATATACATTGTCACAGTGATGGAAGAGCATTACTCATCAGAGGTCAGCTGTAAAGTAAGTTACTGTCACAAGTTTACAGATATATACAATATATTACATACAAACCTATCTAGATACTTCTAAGGTTCTGGTTACTAGAGCATTGGATCATCTTAGGTTTCACAGTTCATAGGGGTACTTAAGCACATGAGCAGTCCCACTTATTTATATTTAAAACAGGACAGACCAATATTTGTACAGAAGTAGTGGGCATCACCATATCACTTCCTCCTCATTGCCTCTCCACTCTGGTACCAACCCTATGGGCTCAGACAACAAGGTCATCCTTTTCTATACATACAGATAAATTAATACATGAAAAGGCTTGGTGGGCTATGGATGCTGAGCTCAATACAAACCCATGATATACAGGAGGTCAGGCTAGATGCTCTCTTCTGGCCTTAAGTTTAAAGAAACCCTAAGGAAAGCATGTTTGTAAACCAAACTCTTACCATTTAAATATAAATGAGTAGTATCTAGCAATAGGTTTCTAGAAAAGTAAAAGGTTTCACGAAAGTATGGCAATTACATATGAAGCCTCTGTGATTTCCCTCATCATTTTACATACATTTCCTTGCTAAGTCAGAAACATTACTACTTGTTAAGTCAAGGCTGGTTCTTTATTCTATAAAATAAAGAATGTAAGACTGAAGCATTTGTCTTCTAGAAACTATCGTATTTCATGGTTTTTGTTTAATAAAGCTGAATGATTCCTGAAGGTAGGCATTAAGACTTCTAGTAATTTTCTCATGGCTCATCTTTTAAGGTGCTAATGAAATGCCCAAAACAATGGAAACTCCTGATTAAAGTAGGAAGTAAATCCTCATGCACACTATTAAAAAGTCTTGTAGAGCAGATGCAATGACAGTAATTCATACATTAAGGAATGGGCTTCTATATTTGGCAGATTAACTCTTCTGTATTCCATTGCTATGAGGTATGGAAACTGTACTGTGAAACATCCATTACTCATTTCCACTGCTCTAAACACGTAAGCCTATCAAAGGCAAGCCAGTTGGAGAGAAATAACCCTAAAAAGAGAAGTGTCAATGCATTTAAGATTAATGCTTCTCTTGAATAGCTTCTTTTATATAATTTTCCCCTGACTTTTAAAAGCAGCAAGTACAAGAGACCCAGAAGGCAAATGCATGGGAAGAAAAGCAAAAACAGCAAAACTTCTCCAACTTATATATCAGGCTTGTGTGTCTGAATCTGTACGAATTGTGTGACCATTTTTCGTTACTCTTGATACATGATTGCTATCTGTTTTGTTCAGTGATTTTTGGCCACTTTGTCATGACTGTGCTTGTTTTGTTTTTATATTGTTCCACTACAGATTGATTGCTGCTGCTGCTATGACTCAATTACCATGTACGCTACCCAAGAAGAACAATCTTGAGAGGTTACATCAAAAGGGTTTCCCTAGTGAAGTGTCTTGGAATAGATATTATTTCCTTGGATCTGACAGCTTAATTGATACCAGAAAAAAGGCTTTGATAACACTACTTCATAATAAGATCTGAGTGAATTTTTAAAGACAGAAAATATTTGGGAAATAAATCAAATTTTAATTGGTTTGCCTTGTTGTTGGAAAAAAGATACACCTAAGACACATTAAACAGAGTATCCTGTCTTAATCTTAATGACACCTAAGCACATTCTTAAAATTATCTGTGTTCCTTTTTGGTGTTACATGAACTATTTATTTGAACATTTTAATTTTCAAACCCATTACTGTAATTTGGCCAAATTTCAAATGATGTTGAAATAAGTTTCTGAGTCTTAAATTCAAAAGATGACTTCCACCACTTTCAAATTTAACTTAAATTCCCCCCAACACACACACACACACACACCACAAAGAGTAACATTACAGACCAGTGTGCCTCTTTGACTAGCTATCTTATTCTTTTTTTGCACTTTTGGCAGAGCACACCTCCTAAAGAGGGATAAACTGTTACCCAATATTTAAATGAGCAAAATGTTCATCCCCTTACCGCATTTGCCATTTCCTTGTCATGTGGTATAAATAAGTCGATGTTTATGACCTCCCAAAGATACTGTTCATGCCATAAAGAGCCTTCCTCTAAGGCTACATCTACACAGCATTCCTCTCGTGAGAGAGAAATGCAAATGAAGGAACCCAATATTGCAAATAAATTGCTGATTTACAAATCTCAATGTTTCATTTGCATAATCTCACACAATCACGTTATCGGGAGACATATTGGTGGAAAAAAACCCAGACTTGTAGACAGGGTTCTGTCGGCGAAAACCCTCTTCTTCAACAGAAGCCTTATCCCTGAAAAAAAATTAGATAGAAGAGTTCTGTCAAAGAAGGGGTTTTCACTGACAGAACCCAGTCTACACGGCTGTTTTTTTTTCCAAAATTTCTTCCAAAAAAGTGATAATGTGAGATTATGCAAATAAAGTACAAGATTTGTAAATCAGCACTTAATTTGCTATGTCGGGTTCCCTCATTCGCATTCCTCTCTCGCAAGAGGAATGCCAGGTAGACATAACCTAAATGAACAAATAAGTCTGTTTCCTTTATGTAAACAGTGGTGAAAACAAACCTTGGTAATTTCTTATTCTCATTATTACATAGCAGCTATTGCTATGATATAAACAGAATACAAAATGAAACAGCTGCAAAACCCAGACACAGAAGATGAAATCCTTCCATTCTCCTTTTTTTCTCTCTCATCACCCTCTTCCCCTCATGTTTTTATATGTATTTTTCCTGCCACATCCTTTACTTGTCTTGCAGCCCATCATTATTTTGAAAAGCTTGGTGGAAACAGTATAACAATGCTAAACAGAAGACACCATTGTGTCAGATTGTTTGGTGATATAGACACTGCTGATAAATTTAAAGCAGCAGCAAATATCCCATCTTGAATATGGTACCTAACATAGCACCTATACAATGAGTCCCTGAGCCTGACTATATGCACCTGACCTTGTCGGGACTGTGGTTTTGTCAGAGTAGAATGTAAATTCCTCTTCCTAACATACTCTTATGTGGCTATCCAGTGGTACCAGTGTGATATAGGGAAAAGAACTCCATGGCTGCAGCCACACTTGGCCAAAACTTCAAAATGGCCACGCTAATGGCCAAATCGGAGGATACTACTGAGGTGCTGACATGAATATTCAGTGCCTCATAAGCATTCTGCTGGCTGCGGTACTTCAAAGGTTCTGTGTTTCAATCGCATGTGGCTTGGCTACATGGGTCCTTTTCAAAAGGACCCTGCAAACATCAAACTCCCCTTATTCCTCCCAGCTGACAGGAATAAGGGTATTTCGAAATGTGCAGGGTTCTTTCGAAAAGGACCCCCATGTAGCCAAGCTGCGCGTGACCGAAATGCAGCACTTTTGAAATGCCGTGCCCAGAAGCATGCTAATGAGGTGCTGAAAATTCATTTCAGCACCTCAATAGTATCTTGCAATGTGGCCTTTAGCATGGCCATTTTGAAATTTTGGCCAAGTGTGGACATAGCCCTTATGTTCCTTCTTCCAGTTACTGAGGCCTGGTCTACACTACTGAAATCTTTCAAAAGAAGCCCTTCCAGAAGATCTCTTCTGAAAGAACTTCTTTCAAAAGAGTGTGTCCACACACAAGAAGTGGCTCAAAAGAGCGATCTGCTCTTCTGAAAGAGAGTGTCCCCACGGTCCCCACTGTTTTGAAAGAATGGCCCTAGGATAAAAAAATCAGGCCCCATGAGGGCTGCTCTTTCAAAAAAAAAGGGCCTAAAGAGCATTTACACACATTTTCTTTTGAAATAAGCTTTCAAAAGGTGGTGCTCTTCCTGAAACTGGAAAGGAAGAGCAAGTTCAAAAGGAGCGCTGCATTTTTTCAATTTACTTTTGAAAGAACACTTACTGCGTGTAGACGCTCCACGGGATCACTTGAAAGAGACCTCTTGTTTTGAAATATCTTTCAAAAGAACTTGCTAGTGTAAGCTCAATCCAGTAGCTTAAGTCAAATTTAAGCATTTAAGTTTGATTTTATAAGCTATGTGTCTGCATCTGAGCACTCAACAGGTCAATTTTAAGGGGTTCCAATGATGACTTTTGTACTGTTGACTTCCTCATGCAGTAACTCCAGAGGTCGAATTTGCAAAGTCGTACTACACAGGTGGAGACCACAGTGTTATTAAGCTCGATTTTATTAGTCTTTAAACTAACCCACAATGTCCCTCAAGGTGCCCTATCCAGTCATGGCTCCATCTCCACTGCTTTCCAGGCGTGCAGTAATACTGTCATCATTTTGCCAGCACTTTTTAACAAGGCTACACAAAGAATTCTTTCTGTCCAGAAAACATTCCTTGTGAGACATGTCCAGTTAGACATTAGGACATAAAGAGTCTACTATTTACTAACTGTGGAAATATAATTTTATCCTGCAGGGAAGTAGACCCCACTGTAAGAACTAACACTCCAGTACAGTGACAGTCCCAGACATGGAAATGATGAACCTTCTGACAGATTAACAATAATTCTAATCTTCAGAAATCTCCGTATGTATGTATACGTATGTATCTATCTAGACAAAGACACAGAGGCACACATTTTCACAGTGCACATTGTACTTCACTAAAAGAAACAGATACTATTTTGAAATATTAGCAGAGAAATTAAAAATGCAAAACTGCAAGTGTAAGAGGAATCATTTTCATATTGTGTCACAATTTTATGATCAATGTTGCGCCACAGTGCATATTTTCTTCTTGCAATATTATAGTCTGAGACTTTATAGAATAGAAAAATTAGACCAGGTTTTTCTTGGGAAAATTTTCCCAAGGGTTGCTCATTTTTATATAGGAAATCAATTTGCATCACTGATGATATCATTCAAATCAGACAACACTATGTGGTTAGAAGGTAATTTACTTTTCTACTGAAGCAATTTGATACTTGTTCTGATTTGCGATTTTCATTTTGTTTGTTAATGAAAAAAATTAATGAGCAATGTTACTGGAAAATACAACTCAGAGCACTGGCATTATTAAATATGCTTGCAGTATACTGTACATCATGTTGATTGCACAGTCGGAGCCCGAACCTCGGTGGTTGGAACACCAGTCAATCAGACAAACAGACACCGAATTCATTGGAAGGACTCTTTGCACATACCTTTGCACTGATTTGTGTTTTTGTCAAGAATTGCCTTTGTAGATACAATTTTCCCATACCTAGAGAGAAAGAACAAGAAAAAGAAGAAAAAGAAAAAAAAAGAAAAATGTATGTTATTATATTTTAACCCTAGAACTACGCAGACTCAATGTTCCATCCATTTTATTATACATATGTACACACACACAAAAGAACGGGCTGCTCTCTTATAGAACAGGATGGACAGCAATCTCCCTACATCCCCTGTACTGCAATGCAGACCTTGAAAGTCTGCCTTGAGAACGATGTTCATTTTCCATGCCCATTCAAACTCTGATCTCAGTGAGATGGACAACAAAAATGTTAGTTACAGGAGTGGCCAGTGGGGTACCCAGAGAAAGGTATTCTTTTGGTGATGTAAATTAAGTTTATTTTAATGGATATTTGCATTTCAAGCCACCAAAGGAAGTTTTGGTTTTTAGGGGGAATGGAGCAGACTTCCATTCCCGAAATGCTCTAAAAAGTTGGCTGACCAAAAAAAAATAGAGAGAACGATCCAAAGGAAGATTGTTTTTTTCTTTTTTAAAAGAAGAGGCTATCTAGCTGTACAGTGTAGATAGCCATTTCTTTAATTGTATCTTTCAGCTTTTCTAACAGAAAAAATGATGAATGTTTATACAAACAGCACTAGAACAAATAGCACAACTTAAGAATACATCCATGAGACTCAGTCTCTTCAGAGGGTATTTTAATTTCATGGACCAGCTATAATTTGCTGCATTCAATAGTTAGACCACAAAGTGGGTGGCTGTCTTATCTCAAAGTGAAGAAGATGGAAAACATATATTTAATAGTTAGTTTGGAAACAGCCTGTGTCATGAAATAAGAGTAAAAAACTTACAGAAGGGTCCACTTTTTGAAATCACTGAATACCAGACTCATCTTCCCCACACAAGAAAGCCCAGAAAATTTCCTTTCGCCTTCTCCCATCAAATTTGAAAATATAATACACACATTCTCACAGGTTGTGTTTTTATTTCAGAAGATGCACATGTAAGACATGACACACCATCATGAATTGTGATTCCATCACCAGATACCAAGCTGATGGACACCGTCCGTACATTAGATACACAGACATTCAGTCAGTCTAGGTTCTCTTTAGCACTAATTTTGGCCCTCATACAAAGAAGCACTTAAGCATGTATCTAAACTTAAACATGATCTTACATGTCTTGCTGGCCAAAGAGGCATTCCAAAGTTGGGGTCTTACGTTCACCTCTCTTACGTGAATCTTTACAAAAGTATCTGCCATTGACTTAGACAAAGACCAGTGAGCTCACTTTCTAAGAATATACAGTAGAATCTCACAGTTAGGACGACTTTTGGAATATAGCTTTGAAAATTTACTGTGCGGAAGGAAAGGGATGCTTTTGTAATGCTAAATTCTCTGCCACTGTGATTTGCCATCATTTTATCAGTCAATTTGGCAGATGAAGTGCATTTTCATTTATTTACATTTATAAACCAAATAAAGGCAAACTGTGCAAATAAAAAAAATAAATAAATAAAATGTCTCTGTATTGTCTTGTCTTCAACAGATACTGAGAAATAAAATCCAATCAAAATCAGCTGTTAACCCACAATAACCTCAAATAAAACTCAACCCCCAATTAAACTTTGTCCAAAAAAAAAAAAAAAAAGCCCTAATATTAGTCTTCATTAGGAGTCTCTCATAACGTAAAACTCTAATGGAACGGATATGCTATTCCATCCAAGCCTGAGAGATTTAGGGGTCTGTGCATGTAGTATTTTACTTATGAGTGCAAGAATCCAGAGCCTGAAAGATGAAGCTATTAGTTAAATCTTCTTCACATTTTTTGTAATTTCTTGCCAACAAAAAGAGACATTTGTGGTTCCATTATATTCACTACAGACTTACCAAGGTTATTTGTTATACACGGCAATCCTGCAAAGAGTCGTTGGGGCCTAGACTAAACTAGGGATTAAAGTTGACCCCAGATAAGCAATTCTAGCCTCATCATTAGCGTAGCAAGAATTGACATATCACGATTGACTTTCTTCCCTGGTGTTACTCAGGGCTCTTCAGGCTCACACCGATATCCCTTACTCCACGTGGCTGCATGGAGTACCAGGGTTGATGGCTGAGCCCAGAGAGATCAATTTTGTCACATCTTCACTGACGCAGCAAAATCAATCTCTGGAAGATCGCTCACAGTGTGTCAAACCCATCTGTAAGTATAGACATACCCTAAGTTGTTTCACCTGAGGAAGTAGTCCTGTTCACCTGAAACTACTCAAGCAAGTAAAGTTACTCATGTACCTAAGCATTTGCAGAGGTGGGCTCCACTGGAGTAGTCTTAAGAGGTGCTAAAGAATGCTTTCCATTATGTGAATAGCCTTTCACATTAATGTATAGATATAAACCCTAAGCAGTACCACAAAAAAGTAATTAGAATTAATTTTGGACACAGTTTTCTTAAATACTTCACAGTAATCAGAACATGAGTTCTGATGAGTGGTGATAATTTGAGATCTGCAAAGTGGAAACGTATTTAGTTTATCAAGAACATGACGATAATTTTCTTAAATAGGAGGATTGTAATAGAAGGCTCTGATTCCTCTTTGGATTTAGCTGGCTTTCTTGTCAGCCTAAGCCGAGGAATTTTGATTCTATTCACACAGAGGTGCCAAAACTGAATTCCACAATGGGAATTCATATGCAAATATGATGTTATAATACAACGTAGCTCACGATATAGCCTATTAATCTGTTGTTTTAAATGCTGATGACTAGTTTTTAAAATCCAGCAGCCCACGTTTGCTGTTTAATATTGCTACTTTGAAAATATAAAGATACTGTGCATATAGATTAACGTGTCTCGTGAGAACATATGGAGGTTGCAAGGTGTGTGTTTTTCAATAAGAGTGCCAGGTCAAAAAGGGGCATTGACAGCTTCAGTCACCACCACAGACAGACTACTAAAAGTCCAGCCTCTGGCACCACAGAGCTAAGGCAGGCTCCCAACTTGCCGCCCACATGGCTCCCAGCGTATCTCTTCCTCCAGATCCCACACATCGAGAAGTGTTTCCCAACTTTATTTGGCCACAGAACCAATTTAAACTTGGAAAAAAAATTGCTGAACTCCTAATACCCCTTAACTCTTCTCAGCCCCAGACCCTCCCCCCGATCCATAGGCTTAACCCCTCTCAGACCCAAACCTGACCCCTATCCCCAAGCTTAGCACCTCTCAGCCCCATACCTGCTCCCTATCCCCAGGCTTAAATCCTCTTAGGACCAAATCCGGTTCCCTATCCCCAGGCTTATCTCACCCAACATGATGGATGAACCTACCTCTGCTCCTCCAGTCCTAGTCCTGACGGCCTGATGCTGGACGACTCAGGAGCTGTCTGACTCCCCTTCCAGTGGCAGCAGAGCAGAGAGCCGCAGAGGAATCAGTGATGGCAGCTTCCAGAGCCGCAAATGACTCCTTCAGCCACTTGCAGCTCTGGAGCTGCAGGTTGCTGACCCCTAACCACAGAACCCATACTTTCATTTTGCGGAAACAACTGGGAAACACCAATGTAGATGAAGCCACAGGGATCTGCTCACTGCTCCTGTCCAAAGTGCTGGCTCTGCAGCTCCTGTCACTTGGGGACTTCAGCCAATGGAAGCTGCTGGGCTGGTGACTGTGCACAGGGCAGTGTGTGGTGCCACCTTGCAGCTCTTCCATGTGGGAGTCAGAGGTGGAACATGCTGCTGCTTCCAGGAGCTGCTTGAACTCAGCACCACTCAGAGCCTGCAATCCTGTGTCCCCATGTGTCCCAAACTCCCACCCCAATTCTGATGCCCCTCCTGCCTGCTGAACCCCTCAATCCCAGACAAGAGGACTGGTCTCCGCCCCAAACTCCTCACCCCTACCCTACCCCAGAGTCTGCGCCCCCAGCAAGAACCCTCACATCCCAATCCTGTGCCCTAGCCCTGAGCCCTCTCCCACATCTTGGACCCATGGTTTCTGGCCCCACTCCAGAACACACACCCAGAACCTGTGTCTCCTTCCACACCCCAGCCAACAGCTGAAGTCCTCATCCCCTCCCACAACTCCAATTCTGTAAGTTAGCCCAGTGAAAATGAGCTAGTGAGGATGGCGAGGGCAAGCTTCAGGGAAAGGGAGGACAGCAGGGGGGTGGCACAGAGCTTCAAAGAATGGGTGGAGCAAGGGTGTTTAGTTTTGTGTGAGTAGAAGGTTGGCAAGCCCAGAACATATTAGCACTGCTGAATTATAGTGCATATTTTTGCAACCCTCCTTCCATGGGGCCTATATTAAGATGTTCCATCCAAGAAATATTACGGGAAGAACTGTAGTTCAAAATCCACCATCATTCACACTTTGGATTTCACAAATATACATATTAAGGTGACCCTTGGCTCCATCACTATACCTAAATGAGGGTGGATGTTTGGAATTACCAAGGTTGTGGGTGTCTAGCAAGGAATATGACCATGGAACATGCTTAATGAAATTTTGAAGGGGTTTCTATTTTACAGAGTTCAAGGCAGACCAATTTTGTACTTGACATGAAATTTTTCACAATTTTTGTTTATTGGTAATGTTATTAAAATTTTCAAAATGTATTAATACATCATAATTTCCATTAAATTTCAGTAATAATTTTGATGGACATTTGGATAAGAAATGTTGCAAAAAATGAAGAAAACAAAAATATAGAGGGTTTTTATTAACCAGATAAAATTGTAAAAGTTCTATTTTTCAACAAAATCATTTTCCTTTGGAAAGAAATAATTTCTCCCAGCGCGAGTATTTATTACTTTGGAGTGAAACAACTCAAAACTTCACCTTCAGTGTTCTGGGAGTCAGTAGAACCAAAAACTCAGAGCAAAAACTCACTTATCCAAAACCAAACTTCTCAGACTCTCAGCTGAAAATCTAAATCAAAACCAGAGCTCAGCTGAAAACCTACGTCAAAATCAGCACTAATCCGGGGTGGGGAACTGGTGGCTCATGGGCTGAATTGGGCCCACTGCTTCATTTGATTCAGCCTGCAGCAGTTCTCTGTGAGCACTGGCTAACTAGCACGTCCGGGTGGCACCTAGATGGAGGAGCACTCAGGGAAACTTTGTATGTTGTCCATACCCTCAGTGGGAGGTGTGGCTGTGGTGCCTATGGACACACATATTTTGGAGAACCACCTGACCCCTCCATTTCTGGGCTGGACATGGAGGTCACTTCCAGCAGTGGCCCAGAAGCTAGCCTTAGTCCTGCTGTGCTTATAACAAGGAGGTGCCTAAGGTAAGCATTGCCTAGACAGAGCCAGAACACAGAACTTCTTCCCATACCCTCTCCTGCATCCTCACTCCCTCCCAGAACCTGCGCCCCACTCCTGAATCCTGAGCCTCTTTCACATTCAAACTCCCTCTCATAGCCCATAGCCCAGATCACCTTCTGCACTCCAACCTCCTGGCCCTGGTCCTGCACTCCAAACTCCTTCACCCCAAACCCAAGCCCAGAATCCTCACTCCCATTCTCCCCTTGCACCTCAACCTTGTGCTCCAGCCCAGAACTCCTTCCTACACTCTGAATCCCTCCATTCTGGCCCCATCCCAGAGCCTGGGGGTATTCCCAAGCCTCCATGTCCCCTCCCCACTATGGGACTGCTTGTGTTCCCCCAAGCAATTTTTTTCTGTGGATCAATGACCCCAACAGAAGAAAGGTTCCCCACACCTCCACTAGGAACTTCTAGCATGTACTTAACAATAGACAGTTCCTGCCATAAGCACTTTACTGTTTTAATAATCAGTCATTATCCCTTAGTTTTACACAGTTTTACCACAAAAACAGTCATCAGCCCAGTTTCACAAACCTAAATTTAAGGTTTAATTTTTGCTTTGTGTTTTACCACGAATGTTTTAACAACGTTCTATGTTTACTATTTCCTTTTCATTCCTTTCACTCTCCTGAAAACGATCATCTTCTGCATGTCAACCAAACCTAAGAAAAACTCCAAATAGTGCTTGATATTGGTCACAATTAAAAATAAATTAAGCTTCTCATTAATATCTTGGATGCTGCTAGCTTCAAGCACTGAAGGTGATTTCGGGTTATGAATCTGGTTTTAGGTTTACATGGTGCCTCAATCGTGCAGTCCTCACATACCCAGAACTCCCAGTGAATTAACTGAGAAGTTTGGGTGCATAAGGAATACAGAATAGAGGCAGAATTTATGACATTGTTTTGCTGGTAGCTCAGTATGATATTCTTCAACAACCAATCATATTTTTATGTAGGGGCTCCATAGATCAATATTATGCAGCAAATAGCAGAAAGTTAGCTGGCACGTCAATTATTTGGTATCCAGTGTTAAAATTATATGGCACACTTAGGGAACACATCAGTTGTAGCTGATGTGAATACATAAAACAGAAGGTTTGTTTCCATTGTCCACACCAGTGGACCCCCAAAGTTTCAGGGTCATGCCCCCCTTAACTCCATCCACATGCTCCCGACTCCCCCCAAGCCAGATTCCTCTAGATTTACTAATGCTTAAATAAACATACATGGGTTTGTTTTACAGCAATATTGTGATGGAAAAAACACACAGATGTCTGAAAATAATCTCCACAGATGCCTTACACAATTTAGTAACAATGGTTATTTACATTAGTGTACGGCTGTGATTCAATAAAACATATCATCCACATGGATTCTCCTCTTGGTGTACACATGCTCAAACAAACGTGATATCAGGCTTGCACTCATGGGGCACATTCACACTGAGCAGACACAATGTGGACTACCACTTAAAGAATTTCTGTTTCACATAATCATTTCTGGCCATTCCACCTACTGCTGAACTGCATTTTTAATCCTGAACTTTTTTTTTTTTAATGAAAGATACTTACTACTTAAGCCATCACAAATGTTTTTCCTTAGCAATCAAAGGACCCCACATCTTTTGAAGAAAAACCATGCAATCATTGCCTGTAGTCACAGTAGCCACTGTTATTTTCATGGATCTGTGTACACACTTGGGGAGTGGGAAGTTAATGAGTCAGGAATTTGCTGTTGGGTTCATAAGACTATTTCTTCCCATTATAGCCAATGTGTAACCCAGCGTATAACCCACACCTATCATTAAGTGTTATTGCCTCTACCCCTTGCCTATATCTGTCAAATTCAGAATGGGTAATTTCTTTACTGGGTACAGTATGGATGAGCACAGCAACTAAGAGCAACATTATAGTCAAAAATTTCAAAAACAGCCATTCAACTTTGGCTCCTGGATCCACCATCTTTAAGCCCCTGAGTAAGTGGCAGGATTTTCAAAGGCACTGAGCATCTACCAGTGCAGCCTAAAGATAAGAGCAGGTGTGAGCATTCCACACTTTTGAAAATTCAGCCTCTTGTGCAGGTGCCTAACTACTGGTAACATGGGAGCCTAATTTAAGGCAGCCATTTTTGAAAAGTTTGGAACAGATGAAGAATGAAAAACCTGCAGCAGAAGCAGCAGCATCTGTTAATTAGATAATTAACTAGTGAAGATAAGAAATATGCAACCTCCTTTCTCATATCCTCTTAGTGACTACTACAATCATACAGCATGCAATACATAAACGATTTGCACTGACTTGCTTATTGCACAAAAAGAGATAAGCAGGCTATGCTCTTACCCACAGAAAATGAGAGCTGAGTGGATGAGGGAAGCCAAAGCATGCTCTAAAGAGATCCACTGTCAAAGTGATCAGCTTCTAGAGATGTGGCTCTACCATCAGAAGACTGAGCCCCAGAGTCTCAACCTTCTGCCCCATGAAGCATAAGCATTCTTGACTTTCTTTGACTTCAATGGTAGTTAGTGATACTCAGTTCTTTCAGGATTTACTCACAGAATCCTATTGCCGCAGTCCCCTCTTTAAAATCTGTGCATATATAACACCAAAATACTAGAAGATCTCTTGGTGTGATTAGCACATTGGAAAGTACTATTTTTTCATTGCCATCAGGAGTATAGATATGGGTGTGGGAGAAGTTATCAGATCTGTTTCTTGCTTAACATGATTATTAATCAGTGTTTAATCTTAGGTCTATTCATGCACTGATGTGTGTCTGTGTGTGTGCATGTATATACATTTTTCATGCAGGAAATAGAGTATTTTGGAGTCTAAATCATTAACGGATCATCCCGAGTCAGGTTTATATAAAATATATTTGCATACATTAATGCAGCAAAGTATCACATTATTGAAAAGTCATCCATACTAGCCTTGATATTTGTGTTTCAGGGCTATAATGATTTGGTGAATAGATGACCATTTTTAATCGAAGATCATTGTATATCCAGCAAACTGTGTTTTCCAGAAATGCCACAAGAGGATAAGTAGAAGTATCAGAGCAGATACATGCACATATCTATAAAAACACTGTTATTTTGCATCAGTCAGAGGTGAATGTCTTGCCAAACAACTATATTGATAAATATGGACTACACACATAGTTTTAAAAAAAAGTCTAACAGGGTATTCCGGATCAGGCTGCTTTGTAATTTATACTCACTCAAATGTACTGAATATATGCCCTTTTCAGGCAGCAATGTATAAACATGCCTTTGGCTAAATTCACCATACTTAGATCCAAGTGTTGGAAAAAGTATGGCAATTTCTGGATTTTATCGTCAGAGAACACAGAAAACCTGTAGTTCTAATGATGAACTCTTCTTGTAGAGTATAAGTAATTTGACGGGACAGCTATTGGCAATCTTTTAAATCTATCATTTGGAAATTATATAATACCCAAAATAATCCCCCATTAGTGAAATATTTAAGAACCTAATATAAAAATAGTAATAGACTGACTGTCATAAATTCCATAAAACTAACTTTAGGTTCTGGACCCAGTATACTGTTCTATATTTTCATTAACGCCTTGGAAGGCAGCGTGGACTTATAAAATCTGCAGGGATACCAAACTGGAAAGAGTTGAAAGCACTTTAGAGGACAGAATTAGAAGTGCAAATAATCTTGATAAATTGCAGTATTGATCTGAAATCAGTAATAATCAATTCAGTACTATAATGTGGGAAACAATGAGCTAAGCAGCTGCCCTGAAAAAAAAAAAGATATATCGGGGGTTACAGTTGATTACAAATTGATTGAGAGTCAACAATATGACATTGTTGTGAAATAGGCAAATACCATTCTGGGTTTTCCCAGCTGTACCCTATGTAGGATATGGGAGATGACTGACTGGCCCACTCTACTTGGCATGAGGGAAGTCTCATCTGGGGCACAGCCTCCAGTTTTGGGCACAACCTTTAAGAAATATGAGGACAAACTGGAGAGAGTTCACAGAGTAACAAAAATATCACGAGATTTAGAAAACCACAATTTGTGCGGAGAGGTTGAAAATGCCAGGCATGTTTAGCCTAGAAAAGAGAAGTCTGAGAGGAGACTCAGTAACACTCTTAAAATAAATAGAAGGTTGTTCTAAAGATGATAGTGATCATCATTGTTTGCCACCTCCACTCAGGGTGGCAAGGGAAATGTAAGTTATATAGCTAAACAATGGAACAGGCTTCCAAGGGAGTATGTAGAATCCCTGTCATTGGACGTCTTCAAGAAGAGGTAAGACAAAGATGATCCAGGTATGCCTAATTCTGCTTCAGTGCAGCTGAATAGACGACTTCATGAGGTACCTGCCCCAGCTCTGTATTTCTATAATTTCTATCATGCAGAATCATACATAGGGCTGAAACAACATAAATAAGCAAGTCTTCAAAAATCAAGGGCTACATCTATACTAGCATTCCTCTTTCAAAAGAGGCATGCAAATTAAGGAAATTAAAAATGCAAATGAGGCAAAGATTTACATATCTGGCACCTTGTTTGCATATTCTTCTTTCGAACAAAGAAAAGCAGTGTAATTTTAGCTCTTTCGAAAGTAATTCCCATCTTCGAAAGAACCCTTCTTCCTATTTTCTTCTTCGAACCAATATAAAAATGAGGTGCCAGATATGTAAATCTGTGCCTTATTTGCATTTTCAATTTTCTTCATTTGCATGCCTCTTTCAGAAGAGGAATGCTAGTGTAGACATAGCCAAGGAGAATATACTGATTTAATGAATTTTAATATAACAGACCAAAAAAAATCCCTGTGTACCAAATGATTGCATTTTCTAAGTTCTTTCATGATGTGCTGTACTTTTAATGTGTCTGATTTTCCATTCAGAGTATTGCTCACATAGGTAGGACTGACTGTTAAACTGGAGATGGTATAAACCAAATTGCTAGAATTCTGTGATATTAATCTCTAAAGTATTCAGTCATTTAACAAAAAACCCATTATTCAGAGGAACTCTGCCCGTACAGTGCTTGTGCACATTGTCTGTCAATCATTAAAACAACTTAATTTTAAAAGAATTATATGGCAACAGCATAATGTAAAAGGATCTCTGAAGTCACATCCCCAGTAACAACAACAAAAATAAAATAGTATTATTAACAATAACAATAATAAAGAGAGAAATCCAGATATCCCCAGTGACTGTGAACTCAGACCGATCATTTAAAACTAAAGCATTTCATAGAGTTCATACAGAGGGCATTTGAATCAAATGTGTGACTGAGACTTTTCGAGTTCACAGAGCTGCCCTTCGTTATTTACAAATTATAAAATTCCAGGTATTTGGCTGCTTTTTAAAATAATTCTGCAGCTCCTAATATAAATGTTTCTCTAGGTTATTTTAGATTTTAAAATTAATATCAGGGTCAGTATCATATGTTGTTCAATATTTCTATTCAATATATTTTCAAGGCTGAAATGTCAGCTTCATTCATTTGCCATGGGCTGAACTTTGACCTTCAGGACACTTTGGAACACACTTTATTCTGGATGCCATATACTTGAGGGGGGGTGGAAATAATTTAGACTAGGTTTTATACTATGTGGACAAAATCATGCATGCTTACCCAAAATTTAATTGAGTAAAATATTATGATTTGATGTTTTTTAAAACCAAAAGATTCTCAGTCTCTCTTCCTTTTTTGGCAACTGTATAACACAGAGGCTATGTCTACACTAGCCAAAAACTTCGAAATGGCCATGCAAATGGCCATTTCAAAGTTTACTAATGAAGCGCTGAAATACCTATTCAGCGCTTCACTAGCATGTGGGCGGTCGCAGCACTTCAAAATTGACACGGCTCGCCGCCACACGGATCGTGCAGATGGGGCTCCTTTTCGAAAGGATCCCGGCTACTTTGAAGTCCCCTTATTCCCATCTGCTCATAGGAATAAGGAGACTTTGAAGTAGCCAGGGTCCTTTCAAAGAGGAGCCCTGTCTGGGCGAGCCGCATCAATTTTGAAGTGCCACGGCCACCCTCATGCTAATGAGGCGCTGAATATGTACTTCAGCGCTTCATTAGTAAACTTCGAAATGGCCATTTGCATGGCCATTTTGAAGTTTTTGGCTAGTGTAGACACGGCCAGAGGCAGCCTAAACAGAAGGCGGCGAAACAAATTTGACAAGAAATTAGTCCTGATATTTCCAACTATTTATGCTCATATTTAACTTCAGGTTTGTCAGAAACCGCAGTGAAGTCCATGGGATTACTCACATTTGTCAAGTTAAGCATGTGTTTGCAGGATCAGAGCTTTCACATGGTCTAAAGCAGGGTTTCCCAAACTTTATATAAACTGGGACCCTTTTTTTTTTTTTTTTTACAGTACCTTTTTTGCGGCCCAAAAACATAAATGAGTATAAAAAATGAAAAATGAATAAAATTTCAATGTTTATTATTTATTCACAGTAATAATAGTACATATTGATAATCTGTATATTTTCTAAGGACCAGTATTTTTTTTCCAAGGACTGGTACTGGTCCTCAGACCGTACTTTGGGAAATGCTGGTCTAAACAGTTTGATAATTGGTGGGGAAAACACCTCTGTTGGGGACAGCTCTTAAACAAATATTTCCAGTTAAACACAGGCTTTAGTGCTTTCCTGAATTAAGGCTTTCAATACCTGTGATAATTAACTTTTCAAAGTAGCCTGTGTCGGTGTTGAAAAGGCGGAACTGTGATAAATATCTTTGGTTAGCTAATTTCTCAGGTCAAAAATCAAAGTGAAAATAGACTTGCTCAACTGACTTGTTCAATAGGCTACATAGGACATGTTTTATAAACTTGCATGTTTAAAAAGTTGTAAATAAATACAGCTTCATTACTGATGTTTAATCAGGTAAGTAACATTTACAAACTGTCTTAGTATGTGTATATGACAGAGCCATTAGTGTATCATGTAAATAATTTTCAGTTCACTGTTGCCTAAACACAGATGGCCATAATTGACCATATTAGCTCCACTATGTCAACTCTTGTAAACTTCTTCCAGGAGGGAGGTCTCATTAAAAACTGGGGAATAAAGACACCCAGGGTCAGACCTTCAGCTCCCATCAATTGCCAGAGCTCTTTTTACTTCAATGCACCATGCCAATTTGCACAAGCTGAGGATCTAGCTCATTATTTTTCTGTCCAAGTGTTTACTTTGCAGTTCAAGATAATATCAAGTGATGCAAAGGAGGCTACATAATTAGCGCGTCTGGTAGCTCTCTGGTGGTCAGCCAGCCCTTTTGAGAACCAATGAGCCTTGGACAAGCAAAAGTTTCAAAGCCCACAAAAATTCTTTAGTCAAAGTCTGTGCTGGGTTCTCTGGATGGAGACCCAGAGAGAGGGCAAAACCGACTTTGGGAACTGCTGCACTTACATCAACAGTGGGGCTTGTGCAGAATGGGTATGTTTACACTGTCATAAAAAACAGCTGACGGGCCTGAATCACGCTTGCAGTGCTTAAGCAAAAAGGGTGTAGATATTTGGGCTCCACCCTAGGCTGTAGACATGGGAGAAGTGGTAGAGTCCCACAGCTCCAGCTGCAGCCTGAGCCCAAAGAGCTGCACTGCAATTAAAAAGACCACTAGGCCATTCCCAAACCGGCAGGCATAGGGTACTGTGGGTGTCTAATTGCAGTCTAGACATACACAAAAAGGCCATCACTGACCAGGAAGGAGACACAACTAGGTCAGCTATGGGATAAACTGTTTTAACATATTCACTAGGAAGCTGATTCTGGCAGAGCTAATCTGGAGCACCTTAAAGAGACTAAAGCAGACCCGTCAAAGACAGGAAGAAGAGCAGTTTCCTCACCTACTTTGAACAATATATTGAAAGAGCTAACGGTAGACTGGATAGCGTGGACATACATTATGACACCTGCAAGGCTATTGAGCCTCTTTATTAAAAGAGAAAGCCAGGCTCTCACAGAGGAGGTGCAAGACAATAGAGAATCTATTTGTTTCCTCATTTAAACAAAAAACATCATTTTATAACCATAACGAAGGAGAAAGTGAGCACTGCTTGGCAACCAACCATTACGCTTCACTCTGCTGGAACTTATTTATACTTTGTTCCTGCCAATTATACAGGAGACTGTCCATGGAGACAACAGGCCCATGCAATTTGACGTCTGGGTTACACGGGGATTTTCTAGGGGAGTCGGAGGCGATCTTATCTCTGGGGATTTTTTTTTTTTAAATTCTTGCCATATGGTGCAATCTGATCCAAAAGCAAAAACTGTTATTCAAAAGTAATTCAAGCACCCCAGGAATAAGTTCTTTTTGGCAGGGATGAGGTAGATATAACCTGAGAAGAGAGAAACTCCATCGATAGCAGGGAAATTCCACCAAGCTTTTCCTTTGGTTTGCTGGTAGAATTGTAACCAGACCTTTTTAGGGGTCTCGCCAAGAGTAGTTTCTTACTTATTACTCACTGCAGGACCCTGCAGGTCCCTGCAAACTTACCGAGGCCACAAGGGTAAAGTGTTGAAATGAGATTCACATGACAAAAGACAGTCTCAGTTATTTCAAAGCACTGGATAGCTGTAATTAAGTGGCCTTAAATTAAGATTAAAAATAGTTTGGTGTTCTTTTTGTGCCATCTCGTTTGGAAGGCTGTTGCTGCAAAGGTTCCTTGAGTCATAATTTCAAACCAGTCTCTACAACCATGAAGACTAGAAACCTATCTTCTTCCCCATCTCATGCCTCCAGGAGATGAGGCTTTAGGAAACACGCCAAATATTACAAGACTTGCAGGAGCTGGAATTTATCAAATATGTGTGGAGGTTGCAGGCACAAACAAGTTCTGCTTACTAGTGATGTGTCTCAAGTCCTAGAAAGCAGTCTCCTCTCTCCCCTCTCGTGACGCAGAAAATCTATTTACCCTTTGTTCCCACTCTATGACAACAGATAATGTCAGACTTTCAAGAATGGCCAATTCCATTTATTGAAGGGGAAAAACAAGGTACCTTGAATATGTGGCCAATCTGTCAGTGCTAAGATAAAGCGATGCTAAAATAAACGGTTCTTTTGAAATAGGCCCTACTCTGCAAATAATTGTGCATGTGAGTAACTTTACACTCAGCCAGTGCCATGGAATAAAATGAGTGTTTGCAGGATTAGACCCTATAATAACACCAGGGGAGGGATAACTCAGTGGTTAGCCCATGGGCCTGCTAAACTTAAAGTCATAAGCTCAATCCTTGAGGGAGGCAATTTAAGGACCTTAGGCAAATGGATTTAAAAACAAAAAAAAAATTGTCATGGATGGTGATAGGTCCTACTGTGAGTGCAGGGGATAGGACTCAAGGTCCCTTCCAGCTCCATGAGACATATATCTCTACATACAGAAATAACATGCCCCTGATATTTCACCCATAAATGAACACAAGCACCCAAATCATTCTGCTTGTCTAGGTACCTTTTCTCTTCACCCTCATAAGGGCAGTACTCAAAGGTGAGACAATCTTGGAACAGAATCCAAACCACAAAGCCCCCAAAATTACTATATTTATTAATTTCCCAGCCAACTTTTCTTCTAAGCTCTCATTGGACCTGATCCAAAGTCCACTGGAAGTAACAGAAAGACTTCCGTTGATTTTCATTGGGCTCTACCTCCACTACATTTTCCCAAACTAGTTTTATTCTAGGTCTGAAGTCTGTGAGAAACTTTAAGAATTGGTTGGTTTTTGTTTTCATCCCACATCCTTAGGACAATAACTCTTTTATTCAAGCTTTCACATTCATGGGAAAATTGTTTTATCTCTCTGTTAGTCTTACATACTGAGCACAGATGGAAGAGAATCATCTTCTCATCTGAGATTTAAAGATATACATATGTTTACATGTCCTAAGATCTTTCTACAAGACAACCAAATTATTCTTTTTAATGCTGTTTCCAGATGGGAATATTCAAATTGAGTTATAGTCTGATGTCCCTATCTCTCTTGTGGGTCAAAATCAGCATTAAGAGAAAATTATTCCTGAGTCATTTTCTTTCTCTCCTACTGCACTGGACTAGCTTGTAACTCAATCTTGCTCTGTGTAAAGGGAAGTGTTGCTCCATCTCATGTAACTACCTGCCTCTGCTCTTCTCTGCTCTGGCAGAGACCAGGGAATGGGGTTAATTACTTCACTCCTTTCTATGGAGCATGTTTTTTCCCCTGTAAACACGTCTGGTTACTCCTCTGCGGGCAAACAGAGAACGCAGCCAGAGCTCCCCTTATTGCCTATACCTATCTATTCTGACTCTACCCACTGGCATGCAGCAGGGCTTAACAAGCAAACAGCCCTGTTTTCCCACTTGCAGCTGCACTCACAAAGCAAGCAGGACCAAAATGGAGATAAGGAAAGCTTTGCTCCCCATCCCCTTACACTCCTGCAAGTCAAGGCTGTATCAATCTGGCTCACTGAGCAATCCCTTTCTTGCTACTGATTTAAGTGAAACAATGTATGGAGTAAGGCCTACTTTTCCTGAACAAGGATGGCAGAACCCAACCCCCTGTTTATAAGGGAGATGGATAAGATTTAAGTGACAACACCTGTTC
Organism: Carettochelys insculpta; assembly: GCF_033958435.1. Lineage (NCBI taxonomy): Eukaryota > Metazoa > Chordata > Testudines > Carettochelyidae > Carettochelys > Carettochelys insculpta. The sequence goes on from NC_134138.1 coordinate 203,736,377, forward strand.
TTCCTCAACTGAAAACATTTTAAAGAGCAAGGTGAACACTCACCCCAGAGAAATACAGGGTTAACTACTCAGCTGGTGTAATATGACACAGCTGCACTGACTTCCATGGCCTTCCCCCACTCAAATAAACAGCATTCAGAGATATTTTGAGAGAGAGTTTGGAAAAGAAAATTTGCAGGCACAATCCATTTTTAAAATAACCCTAAAACTTCAAGTCTGCATGTGGGCAAAGGGATTTAGATGCAAAGCTCTGTCCAGGCTTCAGAAGCATCAAGTGGTTAAACCCTGATGTAACCCTTTGGTAATGCAGGGGTGGGAAACTGCCCAAGCCAAGAAATTCACATTTTAGGCTGAAACGTCATCTAATTACACGAGGATTTCTTGCTGGTTGGTGTTCAATGTGGAAATCCTCCACAGACAAAGAGGCCAATCCATCCCATAATATGATACATGAAATAACCCAAGGCATGGCAACTCCAGAACAGCAAGGCACAAGAGGGGTGAGCTAAGGACAAAGGTTCAAGCCTGAACTCCAGCATTTCCTGTCTTTTGCTCATCTATGCCAGCTCCTTAATGCTACATTTATCATTTTTGTGAGGCTGATTGAATTACCCACAGCTCTTCATGCCAGCATTAGTGGATTTCTCTGTAATGAGAGAATGTATTTTACTGCACATATTGTTTCCAACTGTTAAGTGTACCAGCTGCATGGCTTCTGATAGCAGCACTAGAGGGCTACCTCATTATGAAGTGAAGAGCACTTTACTGCTGGCATGGAGCCCAATCCTGCAAGCCCTCTGCACGCCAAGCTCTCACTGAAACCCTCATGAGGAAGGCATGGACTTTCTCGTCACTAACAGCAAATGCTGAGTACTGGTTGTCTGATGTGCTGACTGGAGGGACTCCTTTGCTAGCTGATGGTCCTTATGTACTAGGGGTGCAAATATAACTCTGTAATGTGCAACGGTAGAAAAATCTCACATTCTTGGGCTCCATGTGAAGCTGAGAGCTGCTAACTTTTCAGCTGAGAGGATGCCACATACACAGGGGACAACTGCTACACGTCTCTTTAAGAAGTGCTCACAGTTGTATTCCAGCTTTTAAAAAGCAATAGGGTTCTGAGATGTCTAACAATTCTAGTAAAGTAGCTGAAATGGGATTTAATAAGATACTCTCAAGGAAAGTCCTGTAAGTCACTAACCAGCAGTTCCCAAAAGAATTATTAAAGTTGCTGAGGTGCAGGAACATTTCTAGAGTGGGGAAAAAAAAAAAGAATGCACCTTGAGATAAAAATAAAGACAAAACGAAAACATAGGAAAGTAAGAAAAGAGAAGAAAAGAAGCAGGGAAAAAGGAGGGGAGGTAGCATAAGTCAATGTAAGATTGTTCCACATACCTAGTCTCCATGTGCCTGAGTTTGGCTCAGGACTGTTCTGAACTGTGTTGGGGTTAATTTTTTTAATAAGCTCCTTGATATATGTATGAATTCTTTGGCTCTCTGCATTAGTTGTATGACAAGGCATGTGATATATAGCCATTCATTTGTTATGCAGTGGAGAATGCATTTAATAAACTGCATATTGAAATGTTTGTGCTAAATGACTTTACGCATTCGTAGTCCATCTAACTGACAGACCTAAACTCAGTGCTCATTCCAATACAGCAAACCAGAGGGATACATTAGAGATGACTAGGGACTAGGGACTAGACTATTATTTGCGTTTTTGTTTTACAGAATTAGAGCTAGGGATGGTTCAGATACAGAGTCCATTTTTGCATAAAACAAGCTAAGCTTTCCGGTTCAGTCAATGGCTACATCTACACTGCAGCAATCTGTTGTTATAAGTTACTGTCAGAAGAGATATTCTGGCAAAACTTCCGTTGAGAGATCAGATCTACACACAAGAGTGGCTTGAATGAGCGAACTGCTCTGTTGACAGTGTGTGGCCAGACTGCCTGGCCACTCTCTCCACAAAACAGCCAAACAGAAGCTCAGCAAACAGGGCTGCCCAGCGAACTGGAATCCCTGTCTGTCGACAGAGGGCCCCACAAAGTGTCTACACAGCTTTTCTTGTCAATAGAAACTGTCAACAAAGACATTATTCCTCACTGTGGAGAGGCAGAATGCTGTCAGCGGATGTGACAAGTTTTATTGACAGACTGTCGACAAAATGCATTTTGTGTACAGATGCTCTGTGCAGTTTGTCCACAAAACTCGCCATGGCTATGTCTAAACTAGAAGCATCTGTCTACAGAAGTTACTGTTGCAAGAGATGTTCCAACAAAACTTCTATCGACAAATTGCGTCTGCACATAAAAGCGGATCAATCTTTTGATCTGCTCTGTCAACAAAAGAGCCCCCAGAACATCTACATAGATTTTTTGTTGATAATTTCTGTCCACAAAACATATTTTGTGTGCAGATACTCCACGAGTTTTGTTGACAGAAACCCAGTTTTATTTACAAAACTCTCTAGTATAGACGTAGCCATGGTAGTTTTGTAGACACTGGGGTTTTGTAGACAAAACTCATGGAGCATGAACACACAAAAGCTATGTATTTTATTATTAATTATTATTATTATTATCATTATTATTATTATTATTATTAAACATAATAAGGAAATAGTTTCTAACCACAAATAATAATAATAAATACTTGTTAAAAAAATCCAAAACAACACAACACATCTGATCATTCCAAGATGTTTCTTTATTCCTTCTAACTACCAGGCCCCAGTACAAAACAACTAGAACATTTGTATTCTCCCTGAGTCAGTGAATTAATCAGATATAATTTAAGTTTCACAACTAGATTATAGTCTCATGTGTTCATGGTGTGTCTGATCATGGAAACTGTGGAACGAAAAGTTTGTCTAATTTTTATATGACCACCATTCTGTTAAGATGGTAAATGTTTCATTATAACCTGTCAAAATGACATATTTCTATGGCCCTGATGCTGCAGTGATTTCCATGTGATCAAACACCTGTGCATGCATGAAGCACCATGGTAACCATCACAGTCCATTGTGGGAGGGAGCATTTGATGTGAAGCTCACTTTAGGACTTCGTGTGCTTCACATTCTTATTATTTATTTATATACAAGAGCACCAACTCCTGAACTAAGCCCTTTCCAAACAATGAAGAAGGATGGTCCTTGCTCAGTGCAGCTCATATGTCGATGGGACACAATGTATGTACTTACAGAAAAATAAACCTTTTCACATCCGAGATGTTGACATCATTTTAATATGAAACCTTACTAAATCATGCCATTTTTTCCATGTCTGTTTCAGAACAAGGAAAGAAGTAAACCTCCTACCTTAGCACCTAAAGCTCTGAGAACTTCTCTCTCCAATGAACATCTTTTGAATAATACGTTAGTCTTTTTGCTTTCTCATCTGACTCTCAGAAGTGCTTGTTACACGTATCATTCTGGATGATTACCAAATAGTTGGAAATGAAGGACACTGCATGCTACATAGTGCAGAGCTTGTGTCAATGCCTGTATGCGATATTCTAGGAACTGAAAACAATACGGCTTTTGTTTTACTGCTGATAATATTCAACAGCTTTGCCATTATATTCTGCCTGCCACTTCCCCTCGTTCAGAAATTCCAGGCATGCTGTTCGACTCTCATCATTCAGCTGAAAGTGGTGCGCACGTTGTCTGGCGTTCCTGACTTTTTCTTATAACTACTATCGTTAGCTCATAGGATAAGGTGAACATATTTCTGAAAATAACTGAACAGTCTTTGCATCTTATCTGCAAAGAATGAGATTATGGAAAATTTTTTGCTCCACAATGCCATCAAGATCAAAGGGGACTCCATTCTCCCCTCAGTACCCTGCACATAACTCCCATTAACGTTAATTACTGAACATTAGTAGGCAAAGGCATCAGGAGGAGATTAGTCCCTTTAGGAAGTCAGAGAGTGAAACTACTGTTCAATTAAGGAATCTCCTGCTTCTTTTTCTGATCATTTTGGTATTATAACTGTGACTGTTATAATGGGCAGGAGAAATCTCTAATCTTCCTAGCAACTGTAACAATGGCAGTACAGATATAGCAATATGGGCTTCAGCACTGAGCAGCTATCTTAGGTCTAATCTGCTGGGCAGTCTGGGGATGCAGTCAGGTAGCTAGCCATCACCACCACATCTACACTATTATTGCCGTCCATGTTAGCTAGATTAAATCTGGCATTGGTATGCCTATGTGTACCCATACACTTCAAAACAAGAGACAGAGGTGTGAGTTAGGATGACATCCTTGGAAAACCTTATTGAATCAAACTGAAGTCTCACTGGAGTCCATTTCATAAAGCAAAATGTATGAATTATGGTGGGATCATCTGTGACATTTTTAGGGAAGAGACATGGCCAATGTGATCCTTGGGGAGCCTGCTGAGCTTCAAAGATCTATTTTAAACAATGTGCCAGACTGGAAGGAACTTTGGAGGCACACAATGTGTTTCCCAGGAAATACCTGGAAAGAAAAAGGAAAATACGAAGTCCCAAATACAACACTGACCCCACCTTTTGAAGTTATGCCACAAACCATTGTCTGGTGACCACCTATTACATTAGATCAGGCTCAACAGCTCAATCTGCATCAACAAAAAAAGACTGACCTGCACATAACTGTTCTTTGAAGCAAAAGCCGTTATGAAGTTGTAAACTAAAGAAACCCTTCTGTTCTGGATTTGAAGAACTGATCAGAGCTCTTGTTGCAATTGGGGGTTATCTCTGGTGAGTTTATCAGCATGTGTGCATATTCCTTTATGTTCCTGTTTTCAATATGTTTTCTTGGTAATGCATTTAGCTGAAGAATAAATGGAAAGGGCTATGTGGTGTAATTGTAGGCATTTATGCTTTTTATAGTCTCTATAAATAAAGCCTCCTGCAAATGCTCACATCGAAGATGTCTTGTTCGCTGGGAATAACACATTATAGGCAGGGAAGTGTGTAGCCAGGAGAAATTCTGGTCAGGAGACATGGCCATCCACCTGGTGCAGGATGGGGAGTCAGAAGAGGAGAGAGGCAGACTGAGTGCCCTTGCTGGACAACAGCAGGTGGCTTGAACTCAGACAACAAATTTGAAGTTGGGGGTGCTGAGTGAACAAACATACTGCAACTGTTGCTGTGGCAGCTTCTATCATCCCACGCTTCTATCAATTCCATGGGGAACATGACTTTGTAAGAAGGTTTGGGGATTTCAGGATTTGTAGGAAACAGATGCAGTGAGTAATAAATCTAATCAAAGCACAAGTTGAGGACAGTTCTACAGTGAGATCTTAAGTATATACTATATGCAGCAAAACCTCAGGCATTTAAATGCTTCAGGAATACTTTATGGCACTCTGGCACTCAAATAATCAGGGAGACAAATCAACAGGCTGAAGGACATAAACAGCAATACGGAGGCAGCAGTGAGAATGTGCGGAGAGATCAGAAGTTGGTTTAGTACGAGTAGAGGTACCAGACAAGGAGATCCGATATCGCAAAGCATCTTCACCATGCACCTAGAGAGATCAATGGACAAGATCAAAGAAGAGGTAGAAGGGATATCTGTGCATGGGATGCGAATCAACAACTTGAGGCTTGTGGATGATATAGTTATCATTGAGGAAGATAAAGAGAAGCTAGCAAGAATGGTGCAGGTGCTAAACAAGGAAGGGTAGCAGTATAGACTGATTATGAACATTGATAAAACAAAAACAATGGTATTTGGAGATAAGGGAATAGGAAGGAAGATCAGTGTAGACGAGTAACAGAGAGGTAGCCATGTTAGTCTGTATTCCAACAAAAAAAATCCCAGAAAAGCCACAGACAGCTGGAATCACAGGTTTTGCCTCCAGCAAACTCCACAATACAGCAGAAAAGCAGCTGGTAGAGCACAGTTGACAGGTGGCTGGTAGGAGTTACTGGTGGGTGGCCAGCAGGGCGGCCAGCCGGAGCAACTAGTGGGTGGCTGGCAGAAGCGGGCGGCCAGCAGGATGGCTGGCAGGAACAACTGGCAGGTGACCAGTGGGGCTCATGGCAAGAGCAAGCAGGACACTGGACCAGCACAAAGGTTGCATTTCCTTAGGCTCAAGGAGGGAATGCACCAGCGTGATGCGCCAGGGCCTGCACATACTGGACATTTGAAGGCAGGTACAGAGAAAGTTTGGGTTTGTGAATGGAACCCTTAAAGTACTGGACTGGTGAGCCTGAAAGGCAAAGGACACTGCTCAATCCATTTGAGCTGGGACAGTTACCTGAGGGTTGATTATGAACTCTGGGCGAAGTATTTTCCCAAGTTAATGCCATATGACTTCTCTGCCTCTTCCATTAAACATTTCTCTGCTACACTCAGACTCTGTGCTTGCGAGTGGTGAAACATTGATTCTCTGAGGTGCCCAGGGGTATGTGAATTTCCTAGGCTATGGGTGGGGGCTTGAGCCGGTTCTATGTGAGATGGATGAAAAGGAACCCATAGATATTGAACCCAACCCTGGTTGCTGCCAACTGCTTCTGGCAGAAGGGTTCAAACTAGAGAATGTAGAGAAGTTCACATATCGGGGGAGCAACATAACGTATGATCTAGACTGTAAGAAGGAAGCAGCGACTAGAAAAGTGAAAGCAAGAGCGAGTTTGAAGACAATGGGTAAGATCTGGAAAAACAAAGCGATTAGCTTTGAAACAAAGCTGAGCATCTTGAAAACGTGCATTCAGCAGCATGTTGTACAGATGTGAGACATGGGTGATAACGGAAGATTCAAAGAGAAGGATATTGGCATTTGAGAGGAGTTGTTATAAAAAGATCCTGAGAATAGGATGGATGCAGAAGGACACCAACAAGAAATTATACAGGAAGATACAGCCAAAAGAGAACCTAGTGCAAAAGGTTATAGAATGGAAGTTGCAGTTATTCAGGCATATCTGCAGAATGAATGGCGAACAAAAAATCAAGACCCTGGTAATCAGCATAATGGACAGTTCAAACAGGAAAGGCAGACCCAACAGAGAATGGTTAGATGATGTAATAGATTGGTGCAGAGCTAGTCCACAAAAACTAAGCCACTCCGCACTGGACAGGGAAAGATGGAAGGAAATAGTGAGCGAGGCATTGGCAACCAACAGGCACTGAGCCCATGGCTGTTGACGATGATGATAATAATTATGTGCTTTACAGTAGCATCTAAGAATCCTAGTCATAGATCATGACCTCACTGTGCTAGGTGCTGTACAATTTTAAAATCTTCAGACTCTGAACACTCAGTTCATATTTTCATGCACCCAATTCCCTAATTCAGCTTGAAAGTGTAATATGGGTGTAGCTGAGAATGTAGGAGGCACAGTTTTCTGTGCTTCTACTACACTGGGGATGGCCATGGTCCTATCCACCTTGCTCCAGAGGACAAACAGCTTGATCAAACTTGATTATTTATTTGGGCTCTGTGTGTAGATGGGCCTTTGTGTGCATGTAAATTCATACGCAAAACAGTTACAGAGCATAAGACAAAGCTAGTCTTGCCAGTTCTCAGGATTGTATAAGGAGTTGACTGTTAGCTTTTCTTTTTTTTTTTTTTTTTAACAAATAGCCTCAATTCCTGGACTGAGGTGATTACTTGAGAAAAACAGCTTTCACTTTTTAAAAAAGTGCGTTTCTTGTGGGGAAGAGCTTCAAAATGTGACCTTTCTAAAGACTTACAGCAGGCAAATAAAGGGAACCCACAATTATTTTTTTAAACCTCATCACTTTTAAACCAGTGTCATCAGTTCTGAAGAGGAGGGATTGTCAATACCCCCAGTCAGGAAAATAAGTTCTCTACTTAAACCCCCATTCAGAAGAATGCATAATCTGAAAGCATATTAACAATCCCATTGACTTTCTCAACTTGGGCCTATATGCTGGTGGCAGATTCACCAGCCAGGAGGGAAAATTCAAGTCCCAGCTCCAAGGTACTTCAAATCCCTGTTCCCAGGGCTCACTTTTTAGTGAACAAAGGAGGCCCCAAAAAGAGAACAATTAATTCCAAATTGGGTCAGGTTAGAAGAAGCTCATTAAGTTTGTTTGTCCAGCTTTTTTCTCCAAGCCTTCTTCCCCCACATAACAAACAAACAAGTTGTTAGATCAGTGCCCTTCACACAGCGACAGACGAGACTTACGCAATTTCTATGTAGCACTCTCAAGTTCCCCTCTATCAAGGGCCTTAATTACAATTCATCAGAATAAACAAAATGTTTTCTGCATCAAACCACAAGATTTCATCCCTCTCCCTCAAGCCTGCATTAATTTATGTTCATTCAACTTGAAAGGGAATCAGAGAGTCTTTTTGACACTCAGTCACAGTGCAGTGAAATGATGGCGACTTCCTAAGTAAGAATTTCGCAGGTGTTCATTTGTTAGCTTAACTAAGTTATTCTTGTTCCTTTCTTCCTTACAGTGACAACATTCATGTCCCAATGGAGTGCTCTGCAATGCTCTGGGCATTGGTAACCCAGGGTTTTGGGTTCCCTGATGAAAGGGGGCAGTTGAGGATTGGAGAAGAATTTTTAATGTTTGTCTTTAACCATTTAAGGTAACCAGAAACTATAGTAACAGGCACTTAATACAAGATATTTTTACCACAAGATTGAAAATCTCTATTCTGACACCCTTGGGATCTGACTGGTGCTGAATGAGAGAGTTTGACGATCCACGGGAGGTCAGTTATTGTCTAGTGGGATTACCAACACTTTCACTGCTTACTGGGCTTGTAGAAGACATTTATCAGTAAATTTGAGCTAAACAGCAGCACAGAACATGAAGAGCCAGGACTGGTGGCTGCAAAAAATGGTTAGTCACCTCTTGTAACAAGCAGTTCTTCAGGGTGTGTTGTTCATGTCCATTCCGACTAGGTGAGCACATGCACACACCATAGCGGGAATATTTTTATCCCAGCAGCTACCTGTAGGGTCAGCCTGGGCACTCTCTGGAGTGGCAGCACCCCACTGGCCCCTCTCCTCCCCAGTTCCTTCTTGCCATCTAGTCTGACAGCTGAGAAGGAGGGTGGGTATTGGAATGGACATGAACAACACATCTCAAAGAGCAAGAGTTATGGGAGGTAACTGTTTTTAATTCTTCGAGTGCTTGTTCATGTGCTTTCCAATTCAGAGATACACAACCTCTTATTAGGGGGTGGGGCTGGAATTCTGGACTGACTGTAGTGCAGCACGACTGAAGGAAGTGCATTGTCCCTCGGTGGACTGTGTAATGAGCAGTAAAAGTATGTGTGGATGACCAGGCCGCTGCCCTACAAATCTGACTGGGAATGGAGGACAGAAAGGCTGATGACAAGGCCTGAGCTCCTGTGGACTGTGCAGTAATAAGAAATGGGGTCAGCCCTGCCAAGTTATAATGCTCCCTTAAGCATGACACAATCCAAGATGATATCCTCTGAGAGGATACGGGTTGACTCTTCATCATATCTGTTACTGCAACAGAAAGCTGGGAGAACTTTCAAAGGGGATTTGTCCGGTCCAGGTGGAACACCAGTGCTCTCTGAACAGCCAGAGACTGAAGGCTCTGCTTCCTGAGCAAGGAGTGGGGCTTAAGATAGAACCCAGGGGACGCGTCTACACTAGGTACTAACGTCAAAGTTAACTTCAAAGCTAGGCACTATATCGAAGGAGCCAGCAGAGAGTCTGCACACATTTTCCCTTACTTCAAAGTAGAAAGCCCAACTTTGATGTCCTTACTCCATTCCTGGGAGTGGAGTAGTTTAACTTCGAAGTAGGGTGTGTGTAGATGCTCTACTTTGAAGTTGCTTACTTCAAAGTTATTTTTGTAATGTAGACACAGCCAGGGAGAAATATATCTTGGTTTAAATGGACCTGAGAGATCACCTTTGTCAGAAAAGCTGGGTGGGGATGAAGTCACACCCTGTTTTTATGAAACACCGTGTAGGATGGGACTGAGGTAAGACCTTTGAGTCTGGACACCCTTCTGCCCAATGTAACTGCCACTAGCTACCTTAAATGACAGGTAGAGAAGGGAACAGAAGGCCAAGGGATCCAAGGGTGGATCCATCAAGCTTAGTTAAAATCAAATTAATGTCCCAGGGAGGTACAGGCTGACGTGTCTGTGGGTGGAGCCGTTCCATGCCTTGAGAAAGCGGTGGACCATAGGTTTAACAAAAACAGAGTGGCCTAGGGTACCTGGGTAGAAGGTGAACATTGCCACTAAGTGAAGCCTGATAGATGACAACAACAGGCCATGTTGTTTCAGGGAGAAGAGATAATTGAGAATGGCCAAGATCAGTGGGTTACCAACAGGGTGAACCCCTGGTGCTCTTACACCATGAAAGCCTCCTCCATTTAGCCAAATATCAGGTGATACCATTGCTGGGAATGCTGGTGCCATACTTGGCGTAATCAGTGCTGCAGAAGAGCACATCTGTGCTGGGGGAACTGACCGTGCTGAAGGACGTGTTGGTGCCAGGACCAAGGGAAATAACAGTTCTGGTGCAGACAGCGCCAGTAAGTCTGTTACCCATAATAGTATCCATATTGCCAGTGCTGCTGGAGGGACAAGCTCACTGAAGCCACTGAAGTCAACCTGGAGGGGGACTGAGGTGGTTGGCCCTGGCTCTGGTAGAAAGCCCAAGGTGTCCAAAAGGGCCACTGTGTGGAAGGTTGCCACTGCCTAAGCCACAGTGCTGGGTGAGATTGCTGGTTCATTCTGGATGAGGCTCTTTCACTCCTGCTAGAACTCCTGCTGCACCTATCAGTGTCCGACTCTGAGAGGCCTGCAACACCAAGGACCAGGGTGGTGCTGTGCTCCTGGACCCCAAGGGTTCTCAACTACGGGAGCAGTGTTTGAGGAAGTGCTGTTTTGGTATCACAGCTCACTGTGGGCAAGTGTGTCATCACTGCTGGCTTGCCCTGGGATGGCAGGTGGGCACCTGTATGCTTCAGAAACTTGCGTCTCAGAGATGTGAAAGGTTTTATAGTCCACATAAAACTTCACCGTTCTAAATGCCTCCAGCATTAATGGCAGCAGAACGTCTCCATGATGCAGGGGTAGAGAACGTGGCTTCACACACCCAAGGCCAGCAGGAATCAACACAGAGACCTGTTGAAGCATGGCCCACAAAGTGTGGCCCTGCTTGGGTCATGCTCTGGGCAGTTCCCTGTGTTTCAAGGCAGGAGAGTGACCTCTCTGCCTCCTCTTTGAGGAACCAGCGATTCAGAGCAGTGTCTGCATGCCGGATCTCTCGGTGCCGAATGCTTCAGCCGCTTGTCCTTGGCCAGTGCTGAAGTTGGTGCTGGTGCACTGTGCACTGAAGATGATGGACTTGGTGCTGAGTCAGCAGACAAATGTTCCTGAAGCTGTAAAGTGGCTTTGATCAGTAAAGCTGCTGTGCTCTGTCCTTCAAAGTTCTTGAAGGTCTTGCAAATGGAGCAATGGGCCCTTTTGATGTCTTTCCCCCAGAAACTTCAGACAGGAAGTGCTGGGGGTTGGGGGTCACTCCTGTGCACGCACTTGACACAGGTATCATAGATGTTAAAGCCCAGTGACTTCAGCATGCCCTGGTGCTCAGGATTCAAGGAAAGGGAGATACGCTCCCCGCAAAGAATCCTCCTAATAAACTACAAACTTGTAAAACAACTAAGAATTGAGTATAACAATAGAAAAATCCCTTTTTACATTACAACACTGACTAACTGCTATGACACTCACTGAACAAGCATAGGAGAGTTCCAGCTATCCTCAAAGGCAGTAAGAAGGAACTGGAGAGGGGAAGGGCTGTCAGGACATTACATGGGTGCCATGGATGTGCCACTCAGGCTGACACCCAGGCTGACCCTATGGCTAACTGCTAAGGTAAAAATCTTCTGTCTATTGTGCACGTATGAGCTCACACATTGAATTGAAATGGACATGAACAAGCACTCAAAGAAGAAACAAACAATTTTTACAGAACACTGGAAAACTTGGCCATTCCCATGATATCTGAACACCTGGCTAATTAAAATCATGCCGGACCACAGATGTTACCAGACTAGAGTGTCAGATTAGAGAGGTTCAACTCATAGTTTAACTGTGAGTCAATCGTTTTGAAGTTAAGATTCATGTATCTGAAAATTGGAGTACATTATATTGTGCCATTGTGGGCCCCAGGCTGAAGTCTGAACATTTTGTAATAATATTAGTAATATAACTACCACCACGAGGTTTCCTACGATGGGATAAAAAGTTACTTCCACATCACTAGGCTAGTTAGCTTTTTTTGTTTGTTTAAATAATAACACAGAAATCCATAAAATTAGTTACTGAGCACATGATTACTCTTCAATTTAAAGAACATTAAGTTCTAATTCTTTTCTTCTTTATATTTTTAAGCGCAATTCCTGCCCTAAAGAGCTTGCATGAGAGGGAAGGAAGGAGGATAAAGAGACACACATTCCATGCCAACTTCCTTCAACTATTCTTAACAGAGAGCTTCACCACTATTCTGAATGAACGATTTCTGAAGAAGCCAAGTGTGAACCCGGGGTGTTCCCTCGCTGTGCCGACTGGACACTGCATAAATTTTATTTAGTCCAAGTTTATGTTTTACCTGAGATATGACTCTATTGGTACATCAGACAATGAAAACAAACCACATCCTTCACTTTCTCCCACAAATTTGGCTCTTCCTAGGATTTCCCTTTTTTCCCTCAGACCGTAGTTTCTTCTGCTCAACACTAATAGCCAAAGGATAGTGAATGAGAAACACCTGACACCAAGAGTGAAGCAGAAATCAATCTGCCTCTCCCTGAATAGTTCCAGTATGAGTTAATCCAGGGAGACAACTCCATCACACTCATGTTCTCTCACCTCTTCAGTCAATGGCCTCCATGCTGAAGTATGCAAAATTGCCCACTGATGCTAATTAGAACAAGTGGTACAGATTGCAGGTCTCTCTTCAAATTAGTAGTGTATCCATATTGTGGCACAACTTGCTTTTATGTATGTGCAGTTTCTAAGGAAACCTCTACATTCCACTGTACCTTCCAAAGAACTGCTGCTTAACAGGTCAAATGCAGACAGTAGTAGGTGAAAGGTTGGCTCCACCATCAATGGGAATTCAGTCAGTAGCTTTCACCCACAATCGAAGCACTCATTACACTCTGTCTGAATATGGTATGTTGTCATCATATCATTAATTCATTTGGAAGATGGGAGACTTTACTGTGGGGACTCTCCCCCCGCCCCCAGCCTTTTTTTTTTTTAATCTTTCTATGGATATATTATACCTTGGTTTAGCCTTAATTTTAATTAGAACTGTTTGGAAACTTTTGAACGTTCAAAAAAAATCTCCTCCACTGTCCTCCCCCTCCTCCCACTCCCAAAAAACCAGGAAAAAATAAGCAAAAAAATTCATCTCTGTGTTCCTTGGGTTTTGGCCAAGTCTCATTTAATTATTTTCTTCTTGTTTATCTTCCCTATCACAAAAGCAGAGGAAATAAACTAAGCTATGAATCTGACTCTTTCCCTTAAGGCAAATCCATGACACTTTGGGAAGAAGACTCTTTGGCTCACAGAAAATATGGCTCTGGGAGTTCCTGAGAAGAAACTACATGGATGGCAATCGCAGCAAAACAGGAAACTTTCTGCACTTAGAAAAGCATTTAAGTACTAAAATCTGGCTCATCTTCCACACAGTTCAGCCCAACTGGCTGACAGATTTATCAGTTTTGGGGTTCAATTAGATTGTGTCTGCTGTTGATTTAATTCACTCCTTTGATTTCAGCGTGAATCACATAAAAACCAAACTTTGCTGGGGCATAAAGAGATACCGAATCCAAAAAGGAGAACAAAGTAAACAGACATGGTAAGAAGATTTCTGAAGGTACTACAAGTACAAGACGCTAAATACTAGCTCCAAACATATGCTGACCTACACTATTACACCAAACCTGCATTAAAGCCAAAGACTTGCTAAGTTTTAGGTTAAGTTGCATTTAAAAATGGAGTTAGCTTTCAAAAATGGATGGCTAGAGCACAGCGGGCAGGGGTTGTCTTCACAATGCATGCAAGTTTTATAACACTACATAGTTATCCCAAGAGAAAGCAAATTTTCAGCGATTATATTTAGGAGCCCACATAAAAAATGTGTAAAATGTTGGACCACAACTTTGAAATCTTGTGAGCTTTAACCAGTTTAACATATATTCATATATTAAAAATTCACAATACATGTTTTTGGTATCACTTGTATTTCCAACTGCAGTAGGTGAAAATTTTTAAAACAAAACCATTTTTATTTTTTAAAAATGTACAGGTTGAACCTCTCTAATCTGTAACTCTCTCATCTGGCAAACTCCATATCCAGCATTATTTTAATTAGCTGGACAAGTACATATCATGAGTCTTGTCAAGTTTCCCGAGGTCCTATAAAGTTTGTTTACAGCTACCAGAGTCCTGGCCTGCAGTGTTCTGTGCTGCTATTTAGCTGTAATTTATCCTTATATGTCTTCTAAGAGCTCAGTAAGCACTGGAAGCGTTGGTGGTGTGGGAGACAATATTGACTTCCCATTGTCTGGCAAGTCTCTCGTCTGGCACTGGTCAGGTCCTGAGGGTGCAGGATGGGAGAGGTTCATTCTGTAATTACTTCTCAAAATCATTCATTCTTTTATGACCAAAACAAACAACTATTTCTTTTTCATTCCCCATCACCATTTATCCTTTTATAAACCACTTTTTGAGTGGCAAACAGGGAAATAGGAAAATAAAGAGGAAGGATAAAGAAAAAATGGGGAGAAATATGGAAAAATTGAAAATATCCAGTTAAATGCTGTAAACATTTTTGAAAAGTTAAAAATCTGCTTTAAAAACAAACAAAAAATTCAAATGTCTGAAAATTTGCATTTTTTATGTATTTGTTTTTGTCTGGTATTTTTTCAGCTCTGTTTTCATCCAGGACTGCAATAGTTTATTTATGTCCCCAAAGCCTTAGTGATAACCAAAGTGATTTATGTTAATAGTTTTGAGAAAATTTTGAGATTCTTCTGAGTGAGACATATTATTTTGTACAAAAACAGAGTATGATAAGATTCGGAAAAGATTTTTACTTGTTTGTGTAAAACAGGGCTTTATACATTTTGCATGCTACAGCCTATAAATATATGTTGATTGTGTTTATATTAATTTTGATAAACATGTTTTGCCTCAGTTAAAAGTAACATCTATGTAACAAGGGGTTGCACAATTATGCTAAAATATTCTGTACATTTATATTATTTGCACGAATTAGCTATAATCAAATTTCTGAATTATGAAAGTGGTTTGAGAATGGGCTTAAAAGGCTATGCTATAAAAGATGGAGAGCAGGCATGTTTTCAGAGATTTCTTTCTCAGTGTATGTGAAAATCCAAGAGAGACAATACAAAAATGAGGGATGATTACCATTACTAGTTATAGATTTCTGGTTCTTTTTTTTCAATCACACCTGTTGCTGTAACAGTTTATAAAGTCCCAAATAAATTTAAAGCATTTTTGCTGAACTGCGGTTACAAGAGATTTTCAGGACCATAAAAGAAAGAACAAAAATTCCAGTAATTTCTTTTTCTTATTTACTTGGTTACTTCGGAGTTCATGATGACTTCTTTTCCTTTGGTTATAGCTGAACAGTTTGACAGATTACTGTGACAAGGTTACCCTTAAACTGATAAAAGGTTTGATAGTGTTGGTACATTTGTCAAAATGTCTGACATCACGTGTAATGGAGTCTGCACTAGGAGTACCAATGGCACCACAGTCGGCTATTTTCTATTCAGTGTTCATGACACACCACATAACATGGAAATATATAAAAGTTCAGAGGGGTTAGCTAAAGCAGCCACTCAGCAAGCATGAATACCTCACAATTTTTCCTGTTTTTTCCACTATAATACAATCTGCTTTTATAATCACTCACCAAAATGCACCTAAAAATGCTGAATGCAGTTTGAAGGGTGAGCATCTTACCAGTATAAATTTGGAAAAGAAAATACAATAAACTCTTTCATATCCAGCATGCTATCATCTGGATCTCCCAAATAACCAGCATTTTAATTATCAGTAGATTTTAGTTTAAAAAGGAAATAGCAACTAGAATAGTGAAAGCAAGAGCGAGTTTGAAGGCGATGGATAAGATCAGGAAAAGCAAAGCAATTAGCTAAGACCAAAGCTGGGCGTCTTGAAAATGTGTGCATTCAGCAGCATGTTGTACAGATGTGAGACATGGGTGATAACGAAAGATTCAAAAAAAATATTGGCGTTTGAAAGGAGTTGTTATAGAAAGTTTCTAAGAATAGGATGGATGCAGAAGGTCACCAATTAGGAATTCTATAGGAAGATACAGACGAAAGAGAACCTGCTGCAGGAGGTTATAAAACGGAAGCTACAACTATTTGGATATATTTGCAGAATGAACGACGAACGAAAAATCAAGACCCTGGTATTCAGCATAATGGATGGTTCAAATAGGAGAGGCAGACCCCACAGAGAATGGATAGACGATGTAGTAGATTGGTGTGGAGCTAGTCTACAGAAAGTAAGCCACTCTGCACTGGACAGGGGAAGATGGAAGCAAATAGTGAGAGAGGCATCAGACACAAACGGGCACTGAGCCCACAGTTATTGATGATGATGATGAGATTTTAGTTACGTTTCCCTTAAGTACAGTATAGTGAAAATAAATACAAATAAATACAGCAAATACAGTATAAGTTTACAGTGTACAGTACTACTGTTGTTGCTAAATAAAGTACTCTGCATACATTTTTCTTTGTTTCTTAATATTTAATCTTGTTCTTTAGTATTATGCGTTGCTAGGTATACCTCTTTAATCCAGAATATTTGAATACCTGGCAACCTCCCGGTCTCTGGGCTGCTGGATATGGAAGAGTTTACTGTATTGTACTATGAGAAACTAACTTAGTTGCAAATTTTTTCAACATTCCATTGGCTACAACAGAAGAAAAAAAAGTGTTTTAACATCTTTCTTCCTCAGACCTGCCAAGCATCACACACAGTGTCTAGCACAATTTTTCTGATCAAATGTAGGAAGTGCAGAGTTGCACATCACATTAAATTGAAACACAAGTAAATACTACCTACCATTTATCTCAAAGCAGAATCAATTTCAGTTCAAATTCTAGGGTTAAGATCAGATTGATTCTTACATTAGCAAATCCATGTACTTGATATGCTGATTGGCAACAGAAAGTCTTAAAGGTGCCATTCAACTTTGGAAGAAAGAAGACCATAAATACAACATTGTAGGATTCCATAGTTATCTCTTATTTCCCTACCAATGTCCTGATTCTACAGCAAAAATATATTTTGCTTATTTCTAGACCTAATAACTCAATATGGGCACTGAAAGTCAAGCTGGGTTATTTCCTTCTTGTGCATCACCGCCAGTAATAAAAATTTAGAAAATCAAATTATACCCTCAACTGTACCTTTATTATCCATTAGATTCAACTGATTTGCTTAGCTAACTCCCTTGTGATTTGATTTTAGTAAACAATTCTGTTGATGCACCAGGAGGAACAAAATTTAGCTATGTGGACTCTACAGCATTAACAATAGTGCTTTTTTTGTTTTGTTTTGTTTTTTTGTGCTGTTAATTGCTGGTACTGAGTACCAGCATCTCGGCAGTCCCAGACATGGGATTGACTGGGGGAGAGGGGCACAAGGAGCTGATTAACAGAAGCAAAAATCAGTAACAAATTGTCACTACAGTTGGCAGAAATGATTCCAAATACATGCAGCGAGCAGATCTGTTGAATAAGATGCTGACATTTTTATATCATCCGTTCTAAGAGGATGTTTTGGTACACGCCCAAATTCACTTTCTAACATGCTTCTCAACTTTCAGACCTTACAGTGTGAGATGCAGGAATCCAAAGATGTGGGGAAGTGAAAATGTGAGAACACCTCTGTTTTGTTGTATGTTCAGCTTGAATTCCAATTTTTGACTGTAAAATCTCTAACAGTAGATGTTGTCTCCTGATGTAAATTAATGAAACAAAAGAAAATATGGAGAAACAAATTCAGTCTCATGCAACCATAAGGACCCCCTCCCCAGAACTGGATACCAGAAGATTACGAACTCCAGATCTTTTGATCTCCAAGCGCAGTCATCAGCCATTTGAGCTAAAGAAGTCACTGTTATCCTTTATGTTCATCACTCACTACCAGGTACATCATGCATCTAAATTCTAGTTTTGAAAATCTCTGTCTACAAGCTGAAAGTCTAGCTTGGACAGTCAAATGTATTCATTTCAAACTGGAGGACATTAAATATTTTAATGGCACTTACGGCTGGCACAGCTTGATAAGGTCCTGGTCAGTGGTGCCGGGTGGAAGGCCTCGAATGTACAGGTTGGTTTTACTCAACTGTTCCCCACTGCTGTTGTTGCTGCTGTTGTTGCTGCTGTTTGTGCTGGGGCTGGGTGGAGCCATGGGGTGGGGAGCTGGTGCATAGGACTGCTGGAAGTGAAAAAAAACCTGTTATTGGAAAATAAACTCATCACCAGTTTGTCTGTCTTACTGAAGCAGGTAGAAATTACTTCATGGTAGCTTTGTACCCCGCTAACACGGACAGCGATTAATTATGGGCTTGGAATTGATTCCTCCCCCACCCCCTGCTCTCTTTTAGTGACAAAGACAATACATGATAAACTTTTTTTTAAAAAATCTGAAATAAAAGCAGTTACACGTGCATTTTGCACTTTTTTCCTATCACTTAATGCAATACTACCATGGTGAACACTTAGGAACAACATTTATTAAATGAAGATAACATACAGCACATGTTTTAAAATCCAGGTACTCTATGATCCATTCATTGTGGAACCTGGCTGAGGAAAGGCGTTGTCTTGATAGGTTGAGACCAAGAATCTCATGTGCATAAAAGTGTCAGCAGCTATTAGCCATAGGAGAAGAAAGGCTGGATACCCAAAGCACATGCTGTTATGCTGGGCATAAACTGGATGGTCTTGACAGCGCAAACAAGGCCAGAGTTAGGTGATCTGGTCTTAACATCTTTGACTATACACAAGTCACACAACCTAGCTGAAAAAGGGCACTGAGGGATGGAGGCAGGTTTATGAGGGAAACGGCATTCACAACACATTCCCCTGACCTCCAAGACATACATAAGAGAAAAGAACACATAAAAGCATGTTTAAAAGCCTTCTTATCTATGTCTAATATAGGGCCACATCTTTTAAATTTAGTGTCTAACACTTCAGTGGATCCCTACCCTGTACTTACTTCTGATTCCTGTTTGTAAAACAATATCTGGGGGGAAAGAGGGGTTCTTAGAAGGAGAAAAAAAATGATCCAGATTGTCAAAAAGGATGACAAGTTTTTCACAGATAAAGAAAAACCTTAGCTACAAAATTCAGAGCTAGAGCAGACCTTCCCCAAGCTTGAGAGTGTTCAGATGTGGTGATTTGGTTTGACCGATTAAAGAAACTGCAGCGTTAGCCAGGAAGTACTCAGGTAAGTGAGAGAAGGAAGCAAAACTCTGAGGCTGCTTCTACATGTGCCATTGCGGAGCGATTAAATGATTTCTTTGCTTCAGTCTTCACGGCTGAAGATGTTACAGAGGTTCCTAAATCTGAGCCAGCCTTTTTAGGCAACAAATCTGAGGAACTCACTCAGATTGAAGTGACATTAGAGGAGGTTTTGGAATTAATTGATAAGCTGAATAGTAACAAGTCGCCAGGACCAGACGGCATTCACCCAAGGGTTCTGAAAGAACTCAAATGTGAAATTGCGGAGTTATTAACAGTGGTTTGTAACCTATCCTTTAAATCCACTTTGGTACCAAATGACTGGAAGACGGCCAATATAACACCAATATTTAAAAAAGGCTCTAGAGGAGATCCTGGCAATTATAGACCGATAAGTTTAACATCAGTACCAGGCAAATTAGTAGAAACACTAGTAAAGAGTAAAATTGCAAGGCATATAGAAGAGCACGAATTGTTGGGCAAAAGTCAGCATGGTTTCTGCAGAGGGAAGTCGTGTCTGTCTAATCTATTAGAATTCTTTGAAGGGGTTAATAAACATGCGGACAAGGGGCACCCAGTGGACATAATATACCTAGATTTCCAGAAAGCCTTTGACACGGTCCCACACCAAAGGCTTTTATGTAAATTAGGTGGTCATGGGATAGGAGGAAAGGTCCTTTCATGGATCGGGAATTGGTTAAAAGACAGAAAACAAAGGGTTGGAATAAATGGTAAATTTTCACAATGGAGGGGGGTAACTAGTGGTGTTCCCCAGGGCTCAGTCCTGGGACCGATCCTGTTCAACTTGTTCATCAATGATCTAGAAAATGAGGTAAGCAGTGAGGTGGCAAAGTTTGCAGATGACACCAAGTTGTTCAGGACAGTCAAAACCAAAAGGGATTGTGAAGAACTACAAAAAGATCTCAGCAAACTGAGTGATTGGGCAGCAAAATGGCAAATGAAATTTAATGTGGGTAAGTGTAAGGTAATGCATGTTGGAAAAAATAACCCAAATTACACGTACTACATGATGGGGTCAAATTTAGCTACGACAGATCAGGAAAGGGATCTTGGAGTTATAGTGGATAGTTCTCTGAAGACATCCACGCAGTGTGCAGCGGCAGTTAGTAAGGCAAATAGGATGTTAGGAATTATTAAAAAAGGGATCGATAATAAGACAAAAGAGATCATACTTCCCCTATATAAAACTATGGTACGCCCACATCTCAAGTACTGCGTGCAGATGTGGTCTCCTCACCTCAAAAAAGATATATTGGCATTAGAAAAGGTTCAGAAAAGGGCGACTAAGATGATTAGGGGCTTGGAAAGGGTCCCATATGGGGAGAGGCTAGAGAGACTGGGACTTTTCAGTTTGGAAAAAAGGCGATTGAGGGGCGATATGATAGAGATATATAAAATCATGAATGGTGTGGAGAAAGTGAATATAGAAAAATTATTTACCTTTTCCCATAATACAAGAACTAGGGGACACCAAATGAAATTGATGGGTAGTAGGTTCAAAACTAATAAAAGGAAATTTTTCTTCACACAGCGCACAGTCAACCTGTGGAACTCCTTGCCCGAGGAGGCTGTGAAGGCCAGGACTCTATTAGGGTTTAAAAAAGAGCTTGATAAATTTTTGCAGGTTAGGTCCATAAATGGCTATTAGCCAGGGATAAAGTATGGTGCCCCAGCCTTCATAACAAGGGCAGGAGATGGATGGCAGGAGATAAAACACTTGATCATTGTCTTCTGTTCTCCTTCTCTGGGGCACCTGGCATTGGCCACCGTCGGCAGATGGGATGCTGGGCTTGATGGACCTTTGGTCTGACCCAGTATGGCCATTCTTATGTTCTTATGTGCCACCTCCTGTCAGAGGTGACACAGTAATGAGGCAATTTGAAGCAGGCTAATGAGGTGCTAATATTCAGCACCTCAGTAGTGTAACAGTGGCCACCCAAATTTCAAAGTGCAGCCTTCGAATTGCAGATTGACAGTGAAGATGGGAGCAGCTTCGAAATAAGCGCCCCACTTCGGCATTCCCTTACTCTGATCTAGTTCTGTGGGAGTAAGGGAATGCCGAAGTGGGGCACTTACTTCAAAGCTGCCCCCATCTGCACTGTCAATCTGCAATTTGAAGGCTGCACTTTGAAATTCATGCAGCCACCATTATGCTAGGGAGGAGCTAAATATGCACATTAGCACTCATCGAACTGCTTCAAACTGCCTCATTACAAATGCCACCTTCAACAGGAGGTGGCATGTGTACAAGCAGCCTGAGTGTCACCAGCAGTCAGGAGACATCAACAGTGACTACAGGCGGTCCCCAACTTACAAACACATTGACTTATGACCATTCGTACTCACGACCAACCTCCAGCTCACCCCCCATGCAACCCAGCTCACCTCCCCCAGCAGGGGCTCCAGCCGCAAAGCTGGGGCTCCCCTCCAACCCCCACAGACCCAGCTCCAACCCTGTTCCCTAAACCCCCTGCACACCCAGACCTTGACCCCCCACCCAGCCCCAACCTCCACGGACCCAGACCCACCGCCCCAACCTCTGGGTGGCCCCATAAAATGCATGGGACTCCAACCTGCCCCCGCTCAAGCACCACACCCTGGTGCACCCCCCTTCAACCCCCCCACGCATCCCCAGCTGACTTCCCCCGCCAGCACATGCTGGGCTGTCAGCTGCCAGGGCTCATGGGGCTCCAGCTGTCAACCGCTGCAGATGCATGAGACTCTACCCTCCCAGCAATCTCCCTGCCCCAGTTCACCCCTGTTCAACTCCCCCCCCCGCAATCCTCCACAGCCCCAGCTCACACTCCCTGGCATGCGGGGCTCCAGCTTCAATCTGTGCCCAGGGCTCCCAACCCCCAGCACATGGGGCTCCAGCTCCAACCTCTCTACCCACCACACCTGCAGCCACAGCTCCAACCTCCTGGCCAGGCTCAACCCCCACTCCAACCCCCTGCTGCCCGGGTCCAATCCCCTGCATGCCTCAGCTCAACTGCACCCTCCCACCACCCCTGCCACCACAACCTACTCCAGGCTTAACCCACTGCCCCCTCCCAGGGCCCCAACCCAAGCCCTCCCTGACTTCACGAAACTCAAGGTATGCGGGGGTTGTGTGTAATACAACTTGTGTACCTCAAGGGATTACAGTATAAGGATATTTCCAACTTAGGACCAAATCAAGATATGAGCAGGTGTTTGGAACATAACCCATTCATAAATTGGGAACTATCTGTAGATGTCAGACCAGGGATGAGTTAATGGCAACATAGTAATAAGCCTATGCAGGCAAAATGAAAGTAATTTGGTGTCCCACTGTGATGACAGTTGTGTAACCAATATCATATGTGTACACTCTGATACTTCAGTTCTGCAGTTACATCTCGATTAAGCAAAACATTTAAGTGCCCACCTAACTTAGAGTCCATTTCACTTCACAGGCAGTGCTCAAAGTTATGCTCAATCGCTATCTTCAGTAGCTGGCACTTTTGAAAACTGGAAGCTTTAAAACACTTTCAAGCTCCCAACTAGCTTCATTTAGAAGAACAAAAAATATTCAAAAGACAGGGATAGATGGTAGATGAACTTGGGCTCACTGTGAGTAAAAGCTATGAGCCTTTGATGAGGTATACACGAGTAACACATTTCCAAGAGTTCCTTTCTCTGACCAACCACTCTCTGCCCCTCTTCCCAACTTGTGTCACCTAACCAAGGTGGAACACAAAATCAAGTGTTAAGGCTTAAATACATTTCTACTGTCTAGTGGGCTGTGATCTGGTTCAGCAGGATTCTCTGGAGAGAAAATAAAACGTATCAAACACTATAATGGTACAGTAGCTAGGAAACACATTCAGTCTGATCGACAGCTAAGGGAAAAATTACTGTCTGTGATTCTTTCCCTCAGAGTCTATGGAGCCTTTTTGATAATACACGAGTATCATATGACCTTGCACACAACTTTTATGACAGGGTAATCCTTACCCTCTCAAGTAGCAATGTCATTGCCATAAATAGAGGTTCAATGCAGTAGTACTGGGAAGATACTGTGGAATCATCTGAATAGCTTTCCCAGTATTATGGTGCTTCACGGACTTATATTCTCCCTTGCATAGACTGTACTCTCAGGTTAAAAAATATAATTTAATTCCATACAAATACAAATACATGACTATCAAAATACTAGATGGTGTCCATGCCTAGAAGTATGTTTTGTGGGATGTGCAATATATTTCTGTTGTCTGCAGGACTAGTGTACATTTGGGTGGGGGTTGGTTCTCATCCACATACAAGCCAACAGCCAAGTACTTTGTTTACAGTAGATGTGTGGGTTCAATACACAGAAAGCTGGAACAATGTATTTTCCAGTTTTCTTTATGCTAGTTCTGCAGATGTTGAGTGCATGTAATGTAGCAAGATCAAGATAACATGATCTTTATACCCTCCACTTTAGACCCCCTTTTAAGTTCAATTTATATATCGAATGTGCATCTGTAACCTATTCGGTGCAGGAACATATTTCACAAGTCAACAAAATGCCACACATGTTAATTATAAGTTATTATTATACATCTTAGCTTGGGTTCAATATGTAAATAGCTTTTTTCACACTAAATAAATGTCCTAAAACTTAGTGGAAAAGACAAGATACACCTTACAAATGCAAAGAACAATTTTCCTTTTGATACCAGCTATTTATCTTCTTACACAGAGGAAAACACTAGATGCCTGATTCTAATTTAAACTAAGGCCACTTTGTACCACTCTGCAGAGTAAAGGGTATAAAGTATACACTGACACTAATATCAAGGCCAGAGCAATGTACTGTGCCCTCAGCGTAAATGAAAATCAAGTGCTAGGATGGAAAAACTTTCAAACTCCGTCTGAGCATACACCGGCCATAGTCTGGCCCATACAGTCAAAGGCTAACATCTGAGTTCAGGAAGAGCACTGTTTAAACCAATGGCCTATGTCTGACAGCACATTTCATGATCAGGTCCTGTATCTTTTTGGGTCAGTCAGTGGCCACACTAGTACTCATCATTAGACCACAAACACACTCAACCCCTTTCACACGTAAATCTCAATTCAGGCACTGCTACTGTTTACCAACAGCAATTTGGAAAGCCCAAAATGCTAGGAGAATTTAAACCTAACTACAGAACTACTAAGATTAAGTTTTTATATAGTCAGGTTTGGCTGTCATGCTGAAGACCCCAGTCCAGGAAAAGACTTTAAAACTCTTGTTTCTTGAACTGATGAAGCCAGAGTCTGTGGCAGTAGAAGATTCATTTTACCCTGGGTAAAAAGCCCTGCTCTACCAATCTGCATATGTGATATAGGATGAAGGTGATTAATGGCAACTGGAACTGGACTTTCCTACAATGTTTGCCACCAAACAGAGATATCTCCACTGATGCATGGTTTACTGACCTAAACATAGGACCAAGAGCAGGAATTCTTGAGTTCTAATTCTGGTTCTGGTTTTCTGTGGTCTGGAGCCAGGCGATTAATCTGTCTGCCACAATATCTGTGGGAGTCATATGAGCCTGAGATATTATTAAAGAGTCTAAAGCAAGGACAATGAAAGAGAGATGCAGCAATCCTATATACCTGGGAAAGGAACAATGCAAGTATGGTGAAACACAGTTGCTCATAATGCAACAATAGGATGGTACAAAATTTACATACTTTATTTCAAAAGAGAGCTGGAAGTCAGAACTGAG
Organism: Carettochelys insculpta; assembly: GCF_033958435.1. Classification (NCBI taxonomy): domain Eukaryota; kingdom Metazoa; phylum Chordata; order Testudines; family Carettochelyidae; genus Carettochelys; species Carettochelys insculpta. Next base: position 203,761,645 of record NC_134138.1, read on the forward strand.
ATTTTCATTAATTTTTCAAATAACCAATCCAGACGGTTCATCTTTCAATTCTCATGCTTCGTTATTCAATAAGAGGAGAAAATGGACTGGTTTGTAGATCATTCTAAGCAGCCTATTAATTCAACGCAGCTGGCTAATGGGATTTGTTTTCATCTTTGAAAAATGAAACAAGTGGCTCTTTTTATTATTTAAAAGGGAGAAAATATATGGAAATTCATCCCATTTCAGATACCCACCCTTGTGCCCCATGACAGCACTCTCTAAAACTAACTTTCCCATTCAAGCACACACTACCAAGTCAACTGACCACTAAGCATAAATAATGAGACAATTAAGTGTTCCTTACTTAATGATGACCCAAAAATGCTGAACTAGGAGCCAGGTCAGTTACAAAATGAATACTAATTCCAGTGATAACCTTCTAACACTAGCTTCTTTTTTCCCCCAAGGATACCATGGTATTCCTGGGTAGCTTTTCATTCATGACAAGTTTTATCTAAAGCATTTTTCTGCTTCTGAATTAAAGCATGAGACTTTAACAAAAAGAAATTTTGAACATTTTTTACATACAATTCCCTTTGGATGGGAATCACAGGCCCCAGATTCCAAGCTGTAGAATCAGCTTTATTAGGAGCAGCTGGCTCCTTGGCAGGCTCTGCAGGCAGCCAAGCTTGTGGTTTTGAACGGGCCTCAGAGTCTAACGTATAGCTCAACCACTCTGCTGTTGGGCTTTGCCAATTTGTTTTTGTTCATCTTTGACTATGCCAAATTTGTACTCTTTTATCCACTTGAAAGTGAAGGCCTGGAATGATCCACCAAGGCATTTATATGTTGACTCTCTCTGTGTGTCAGCATGCGTATGAGTACAAGCCACATGCCCTACATTGAAACACATTATTTAACCTGCAGTGAATACATGTCATCTACTTCACTCTGCACAGGGCTTTCTCACACTGAATTCATCTCACTTAGAGTGTAATTGCTATACAATTCCCTTAGCTTCTCAATGCAAAGACAAAATAATGCAATTTAAATACAAATACATTGCCTAGATACCAGCTTACAACTCACACTACTACAGCACTGCGCTGTTAGAACCATAATGTTCAAATGAGCCATTGGTTCATTTCCTACTTGCCAGTTCATCTACTCTTGGACACTCATCTACTCATAACCAGAGAATACCATTGAGTTGCATTGACTATGTGTTGGTCCCATCAGAATGGATGGTAAATCCATCATTGAGCAAGGACAACCTGTTATGCTGTGATGCATCACACATCAGCACCCTACACACAGAAGGAAGTCTAAGCAAGGCATGCAGATGGTCAATCAAAACACGAAATAACCGTAAGGCAGCAACACTGTAAAAAAAAACTTGACAGTTCTAATGGCAGGTATGTTGACGCAGGCCATGATTAACACATCCAACACCCACTGCAAAGACACATGAGAACCACAAGATCGAATTCAGTGAGAGAGAATCAGGAAACAAACAGGAAGCCACACACACATGCTCTCTCTCTCTTTCATTGACCAGTCATCACACAACCACAGTGGTTGAAAATACAAAGTGAGTGGACAAAAAAAGTTAGCATAAAAGGACGAGTGAAACTCAGCAATTTTTCTACTTTAACTTCCTCAATCAGCAGCAGCAGCAGCAGAAGCCTGGCCTGTATCTGGACAAAAGAGAGAAGTGAAAACGATACATCTTAATAAAAAGGTATTAACTATGAAAAACTTGTGTTTTTACAATAGGTCAAGTGAGAGCTTCCAGGACAGTCATCAGATTTCCAGATCTCAAACCTTAATTAGTCATGTTTTGAGCTCCTGTCTGGATGGATGACAAAGGTCTGGAAGACAGGGCTCTTTTTGGACACTCATTGACCCATGCAATCACACTTCCTATCACCTGTACTCAAAAAGCAGACTCCTGGAATATGGAACTTCCCAGAACATCGATAAAGAAACATAGACATGCACATATGCACATGGAGCTTTCTTTCTAATCTTTGTGTTTGTACAGTTGAGGCTTCTGGAACATAAGACCCTTCGTGTGCAGCCATGTATATTGTGGTAATGTTACTTGACAAAATTTTCTTTGTGCAAAGAAGTGTCAAGATATGGTGAAATCAACAGCATCCCAGCAACTTGAAAAGTGGTAATCCAGTGTCTGCCAGACAATACCCTCCCATTTGGCCAAACTAGAAAATGGCTAGTTAGAGAAGGTTCTCTTTTGGTTTGTGCCAGTCACCATTCCAATCCTGATGGCTAGATCAAAGAACAAGTCCGAGCTTCTGTATTATGCTCCCAGTATAGCCACTATGTCATTTTGTCACCCTGGACAAATTACTTAGCCTCTTTGTGTCCCAGTTTATCCATCTATAATAATTCCTATCTGCTTTGTGGCAATGCCATGACACTTGTTTATAAACAGATCTGTGATCACTGAAAGATGAGAGATGAGGAGCATGGGTACAGATTGTTTGTACTTTTATGAATATGAGAAGACTAAATATAACTTCTTCAATATAGGCTCGATGCTGCCACTAAGAATTGCAGCAGAATAAGAAAACAGTTGATGAAGTACTTTAAGCAACAAAAATATAAACTAGTCAGTCTAAATTATCCTTTACAATTTCTGGAGGGAAAATAATTGTAAATTACCATTAAAAATTGGACTTCTCCTGAAATAGTTCACATGCTACATTTAGGCAGCATGGAAGAGAAGTGTCAATACTTTCACTGTGTGGTATATCTGTATTATTAAAAATACAGACTGAAATAACTACCAAGATGTAACATACCTGTGTTACAGACAAACAGCCAAGTTATTTTAAGATAATAGCTGGGTTTTTTTCCAAAAATCTTTGCTATCGTCTACACTACTCATAATAAGTTCAAAATGGTAGGTGTATTATTTTGAAATCAGTAAACCTCATTGCAGGAAGAATAACACCCATTTTGAAATAACTGTTTTGAAATAGGCGCTGTTAAGATGCAGAATAGCACTATTTTCAAAATTGTTATTTTGAAATAAGCACTATACCGGCTACAGCTACACCACAGAGATCTTTCGAAAGTTCTTCTGGAAGAGCTGTTCAGAAAAAACTTCTTTTGGAAGAGTGCATTCACACTCCAAAAAGCAGATCAAAAAATGTATCCACTTTTTCAAAAGGGAGCATCCACACAGCCCCTAGTCTTTCTAAAGAGCATGACAGTGATTGAAAATTCAGGCACCTTGAGGACTGCTCATTCAAAAAAAGGGACCGTGGAACATCTACATGATTTTTTTTTCAAAAGAAGCTTTCAAAAGAAGGTGCTATTCCTGAGCCGGGAGTGGAAGAGGGCTTCTGGAAGAAGAGCTGCATTCTTTCAATTTTGGAAGGACAGAGAACATTCTGTGTGTAGATGCTCCACATGTTCTTTCAAAAAGGTCCAGCTTTTCCTAAAGAATTTGTTAGTGTAGAGACAGTCGCCCTGTATAGTTATTTTGAAACAGGCACTATGCTGAAATAGGCACTATGGCCATTTCTACACAGGCCACTTTCTCCAAAAGTGGCATGGTAATACACGGCCCAAAATATGCTAATGAGGCGTGGATGCAAATTCCCCCCACCTCATTAGCATACGGTCACGTGATTTGGAGTCCGGAAGACTGTTCTTCCGGACTCCAAAATGCCGTTTAGAAGCGCGGCCCCCAGGCGTCTTCCGGAAGGAAGTCCTTCTTCCGGAGGCCCCTTCTTCCCGAAAATTTTTGGGAAGAAGGGGCGTCCGGAAGAAGGACTTCCTTCCGGAAACTCCCCCGGGCCGCGCTTCTACATGGTGTTTTGGAGTCCGAAAGAATGGTCTTCTGGACTCCAAATCACGAGACCGCATGCTAATGAGGCAGGGGGAATTTGCATCCATGCCTCATTAGCATATTTCGGGCCGTGTATTACCATGCCACTTTCAGAGAAAGTGGCCTGTGTAGAAACGGCCTATGTGTGCAGACTATGTATTTTGAAACAGCTAAGTGCAACAACTATTCTGGAATACCCTATTTCAAATTAAGGTTGCTGTGTAGACGTAGTCCTTAGGTATAATTTCACTACCAAAAGTGTAAATATGATACCTGAGGTATAACATATAAATGGGACACAGTGGGCCATATTCTGATATACTTAGTGACATGAGTAACATTCTTCTCCATAAGTAATCCTATAGATATCCCGGCGAAATTTTGTTATGTAAGGAAATATTCTATATTAGTAAAACTATCCTCTTCCCCCCATGACCCAGCGTCTTTCTCAAGGTTTTTTACACAGAGATACTCAGGAAGATTAATCTGAATTTACAATCGATTTGTTAAATCCCATTGAGGCCCTAAGTCAATTTAACTAAAGCAAATCAAACCACTTTAATTGCAAATAAGAGTATCCATATAAGATTTAATGTGGCTTAACTAACCTGCTTTAAATTCATACCTTTGGCAAATTCAGATTAATTTTCCTGTGTCTGTCCCCATGTGGACAGACCCCTATCATCTACTTACTCAATGCCCCATAAGAAAGTACCATAATGTATGGTGTTCAGGGCCTACAATGTTATTAGGAAATAGAAGATTCTCAATAAGTAATGATGATGATGCTCTAGTAAACAAAATTGTGGGGAGGTGTTGTGCCTATTTTTATATCCTTAATATCTTAAAAGATAAAAAAATCATACTGTGACTGAAAATGATTGAGTTTATCTAAAATCGGGTTCTTAAAAAATAGTTAATGGCATATGCCTGGATTGTAAGAATTAATTTATTTTAATGTTAAATGTTAATTTTTATAAATGCAAAGTAACCTAATCCCGAAAGACTTTCCAACTGTAAAAATTGTCATGTATTTTATCATTTAACATTTTGAATAGCATAAAGTCACTTCTTTTCATTTACACATGAAATGCCATCATTTACTCACAGAAATATAATGTGTTTATTTAGTTAGGAAAGTGTTTTTTTATTAAAAAACAAAAAAACAAAAAAAAAACCTTCCTGGTTACTCATTCCTAGTCATAAAAGTTTTCGAAGTGCACATATCAAGAATAACAATTGTGAAAGAATGCCATCCTTCCTTGGCTACAGAAGCAGCAAAATACTCAGGCAAAAATCTGTATTTGTTGACTAAGAGAATACATTTTTCACATCTAACTGGTGGAGGTTTAAAGCTGTTGAAATTAGTGGGTCAAACAGTGGTCTGACTTACAACCCAGAAAACTCCCTCCAAGAGTCAGCACAGTTGCATGAGGCATAAATCAGGGCAGAATTTGGCATATTTTTCTCTCTGATGAGTACTTTTTCTCCACCAAAACCCTAGCTTGTGAATGCCCAGTTCTCAGCATTTTACAAACAGCTATAGCTAAACATTGGCTATGAAGCCAAACTTTGGAGCGCAGAGGGAAAAGTTATTTGTGGCAGGGTATTCTCTCCTGGGAAAATATTTAGAAAGCATATGCAATTTCATGTAACCTGGTGCATTTAAAAGGCCAACAATTTGTCCCTCATAACTTTCTTAATGAGACAGGGATACAAAAATCATCATGAATAGGACAGGCTTAGACACAGGTTGATGAATACCAGAAGAAAGGAAATTCTCTCATTGACACACATACTGATAAGAACACCTACTTGCCACTGAGAATGATTCAGTGGTCAAAAAAAACTATGTTAGTTTTTATACCACTGGATTCTTAACCCTCACTTAATGATCAACATGAAAAGAAAACTGGCCAACTGGAAAATATCTTATTAGTTAAAAAAATGGACCAGTGAATGCTGAATGATAAAGTGAATTAGGCTTACACAGGATCACCTACAACTAGAACAGATTTCTTTAGGACTTTAGTTGAGGATAAACAGTCCCAGTTTTGAACACATCCAATAAAAAGTAGTAACAGAGAGGGAGCCGTGCTAGTCTATATACTATCAAATTATTTTGCCAGTCTTTAAAGTGCTACTTGACTGCTTTTTGTTCCAATAAAAAGTAGAGTGAGTTTAAGCAGACAGTGTGGGTTTATGGATTGTGAACAGAACATCATAATCATCATTACAGCTAGAGATGACCCACTTTCTAGTCACACAAAACCAAACACTCCAGCCCTGACCCCTATCATGACTAGTATTAACCAACAGATGGATTTTGTTGTTGACCAGCAATGAGTAAGCTAGGCCAGTGAATGGGCCACCTGAGTGGCCCACCTTCATCTCAGTGGGCTGTAATACTGGTAAAACTGAGGTGGTCTCCCTCGGCTACCTAATGGTGCTTGTGAACCTAGAATTTGCAGCATGTGCCAATCAAACAATAGCAGTGTTTTGATCGAATGCAGAGGCTTTAACAGTCAGTGTTGCATGCAATCAGCACGCACCTCAGCTCACATGCCCTGGCTTTATGTATATGTCACTTTAGTAATGCTAGTAGGAAAAAACCTGTGTGGACAGAAAAGAATGGAATCTTCCCGCCTTGCACTTGGACAATGGTAAACAAAATGTCTCACAAGCCACCTCAGAACCCTGATGGGCTGCATCTGGCCCTCAGGCTGCAGGTTGCCCACCACTGTTGCACACCCACCTCTGATACTGTCTCCCCCACATGCTGACACAGGGGAGAGAATACTTTTCAGTCATGGGAATTCTGAATTAATCCATTCACAGCCCCTTCTGCAATCTAGCCCCTGTAATGAACAGTTTTCCCTGAACAGAGGGCAGCTTATCTCTATGGGACGGTGAACACTTACTCTGTAGTACAAAATAGGTTAAGACTAGGAACACAACTTTCTCGTAGACTAAATTACCTCCCACTCTGGTGAATGATCTTCACAGAATCAATCAACATTAATTTTAATAAATGCCTCCTCTCTCCTCCCTTTATCCTGTGGTTGGAGATTCCAGTGACAATCCATCCCTATGGCATACTTTATTTCTTCATATGCAAAGGCCAGGGACAAGGAGAATTCTCTTATATAAAAGTAAGCACTTTGTCATATTCATAAACAATAACCCATATTTTGTGGCATAAATTAGTATTACTGCTTTATTATCCAACAGGTTCATATTTTATTGATGTACTGTGGCACAATGTGAACAGAATATGACTCTTAAAAGTAGTATACCTGAGCACTCTGGACTCTAAAACACTGTACATGCCCTCAGCAGAATACCTAAGAACACAGCCCAAGATGTGAAAGCAATTATGGTATTTCATGACTTTCGTATCAATAAACTAGGGAAATAAGCTTGATGGGGCTACTCTAAAGTGGGTGCACAGCTGGCTGGATAACTCTCCTTAGTTATTAAAAATTGTCAGCCATGCTCGAAAGGCATAACAAATAGGGTTCCGCACTGGTCAGTTCTGGCACTGGTTCTATTCAATATCTTTATCAACAGTTTAGATAATGGCGTAGAGAGAATGTTTATAAAGTTGGGAGGAGTTGCAAGTGCATCAGAGGATAGGACCATAATTCAAAATGATTTGGACAAAATGAAGAAATGGTCTGAGGTAAACACGATGAAGTTTAATAAGGACAAGTGCACAATGCTCCACTTAGGAAGGAAGAATCAGTTGGCACGTACATAAAATGGGAAATGACTGCCTAGGAAGGAGTACTGCAGAAAGGGATTGAGGAGGTCACAGTACTCCACAAGCTAAATGTAAGTCAACAGTGTGACACTCTTGAAAAACAAGTAAATGTGAGGCTGGGATGCAATCACAGGACTGCTGTGAAAAAGACACAAGGGCTGTGTCTACACTAGAAATTAACTTCAAAGTTAACTTCGAAGTAAAGGGCTACTTCAAAGTAGCCTGCAGAGCATTTACACGCTTTTCCTTCCTTTGAAGTTAACATCTAAGTAAGGAAGGCTAACTTTGAAGTCACTACTCCATTCTCGGGAATGGGGTGAGCCAGTGGCAGAGGTCCTCGAATGTCTGCTGGGTCATCCTGAAATTCCTGAGCCACTGCTCGTCATCCCACTCCTCCAGCACCAGACAGTCCCACCATTGGGTGCTGGTGGCGTGTGCTCACCAGCTCCGGCTCAGGGAAGAACGGGGAAAGGCAGCATGAAGGTGGTAAGGGCCTCAAGGCTGGGTCCCAAGCGAGCAAGCCGCCTGCACTGCTGGGGCTGCATGGCAAGAAGCACGGCCAGCAGGCTGAGCAGGGGTGTGAGGGCATCGTCCTCGCCGAGGCGGGGAGCTGGCATGGTCTCCAGCTGTTCACCTGTGTATGTGCTGCTGCTGTCTTCAGACTGTCAGCCTTGAGTACGTGCAGGCTGTGAGTGCTGGGAGGAGCCTTTTAAGGGGTTGACTGGCTGGGAGCCCAGAAGGGCTTGTCGGCCATGCAACCTCATGCCTTCATCATTTCCCATCTCCTTACTTCAAAGTAGGGAGTATTTGTGTGTGGACGTTTAACTTCAAAGTAGGGGAAAGCTTACTTTGAAGTAAGGGAGTGTGCATTTTGTGTGTGGACGCTCTACTTCAAAGTTGTTTTGTAGTGTAGACACAGCCAAGAAGTAATCCCTGCTCTGCTCTACCAGAACTTCAGTCTGGGTCTCCCACATCTCAGGCCAGTGTCCTAACTGTCTGTCAACAGTATTTCATTCTCTCTCCCTTCAGAATGTTCCTGCCAGAGCCATCCCATCCATAGGATGAAGTGGGTCAGCCACCCAGACCCTGCACTTCGAGATGCCCCATGGTAGTCACCCCAAGCACCCTATGGACAGGAGTAGGGAGGGATTATCTGGCCCCATGTAACCTCCTCGCCCCATGTAATCTCCTGGCCCCAAAGCTGGGGGCGGGAGTAAGGCAGCAAGGTGAAGCAGGGGAGGGGTGAGGCCTGGGACGTAGGAGGGAGTGTGCGCCAAACCCTGCTCCTGTCTCAGAACAGCCCTGGTTCCTGCTTCCATAAACCTACACTTAGTCAAAAATGTTCTGACCAGCTTTATGCAGCCGCTGCTCTATGAGAAGAGAGGAGGGATTAATTTACTACCATGGTGTAACTGCCCACTCTCACTCCCATCCTGTCAGTTCTAGATATTGTTTGTGAGCCTGTACACGTTTGTCAAGGGCTTCAATGCTGAATCCATTGGGTTGCCTGTGAAACAAGCACCCTCCTTTATGGCAGCGAGACTTGGACCCTGTATGCCCGCCAGGAAAAGAGGCTGAACGTCTTCCACTTGCGCTGCCTCAGGTGCATCCTTGGAATATCATGAAAGGACAGAGTGACCAACACCGCTGTCCTCGAGCAAGCTGGAATCCCAACCATGCACACCCTCCTCAGGCAGCGTCGACTCCGCTGGCTTGGCCACGTCCACAGGATGAATGATGGAAGGATTCCAAAAGACATCTTGTATGGTGAGCTAGCCTCTGGCAAAAGACCTCCCGGACACCCCCAGTTGCACTACAAAGATGTCTGCAAGAGAGACCTCAGAGAGGTAGACATCGAGCTGGACAACTGGGAAGATCTAGCAGACGACCGCAGCAGATGGAGGCAGGGGTTACACCAGGGCCTTCAGAAGGGCGAGTTGAAGATCAGACAGCTAGCAGAGGAGAAGCGAGCGCACAGAAAGCACACTAAGGACTTGCCAGACACCCACTACATCTGCAAGAGATGCAGCAAGGACTGTCACTCTCGTGTGGGTCTTTATAGTCACAATAGACGCTGTAAATGAAGTCCTCAATTGAAACTTTAAAGGGCACGATCCATAGTCTATGCAGACTGAAGGATGCCTACTATAATAATCTGAAGTTTGGTAAACATAAGATTTCAGTAACATTTCAGTTTCTCCAGCTATGCCTAAGAACTTGTAATGAATGGGGGGAAAAAAAAATCTCATCAGAAACCTCTTTTCTGGGTTCCGAAACATCAGTATTAGCTTATGGCAAATGTTTCATGAAAGACAACAAACCCAATTTCCTGCTGGTATAAATGGGTGCAGCTCACAGAGCTTTAAACCATGTACACAGTGCATCTCACACACACACACTACATCCCATGATAATGAAAAAAATCTTTCTTCCTGTCTCAATTATAATTACAAGCAAAATGTATAGGTACAGAACTCTCTGACCTGTAAATCATCAGCTCTCTGGGAAGAACACTGTCTTATTAATTACTAATTTGCACAGCAAATAGTACACAGAGATTGGTATTCTTTATTTTTCTAAAATATAGCCTAAATTTTACTTCTACGCCAAAGACTTTCAAATTACACTGTTTCTAATAAATGATAGCTTAAAGTTGTGAACAGCTTTTCTAAACTGCAGGATGTTGTTTACACTGATTATTTTTCTATAGTTTTCTACATGAACGTACTACACTTTTTAATTTTCTTCTTTTACCCATGAATTGGTCTTTATACCAGCATTTATCTTTTGAAAGAATGCAACACCTGAAACAACTACAAAATCTTAACAAAATTTCAAAAAAAACCCCTCAAACTGATAAATACTTTTCTGTTATATTAAATTCTATAATGGAGGTTTGGAAATATTAGAAATTAACACTATTGTTTATATATTAAACCAGATGCATATATACTAATATTCTTAATACAAAAGAACATATTTCTCTAATAATATATACATGCTTCTAATTTAACCGCAAAATCTAAGATTCAACTGAAAATAAAATTAATAAATAAAAACGTAAAGGAAAATAAGGAGAGAAATACACCGAAAAATAATTATCTGAGGAATGAGAATAGGGAATAGTGGACATTACACTCAGTCTGACCAAATTTCTACTAGGATTAAAACTATATATTCATTTCATCCATTAGAAAGGTCCCCAAATCCAATTGGCAGTGTTATTAATTGACAAAACATCTCACACTCTCTCTCGGCAAAATTCATTCAGTAGAACTGTGTGTCTTTCTTTTTGGTGATTTCAAATCAGAATTCTGACATTCATATGTGGAACAAATGGCATTAGAAATATTTCAGCAACAATAAATGTGTCCCATAAATAAGCTGAATTGAACATTAAAGATTCAAAATGTGTTGAAGGAAAGTCTTTTAATTCAAATGGTGATATTTGACCTTTATTCCATCATCACTCCTTAGCTTCTAGGTTAACTCTAATTCACTAAAGTGTGTGTCTAGCAATAACATTCCACAAGGATACTAATGCTAACAATACTACTAATTTAATAATCCTGATTGAAAAGGTTTAGGAATGCCGGAAATCCTATGCTTTAGCCTTTCTGAAGGCATAAACTTTGTAACTACAATAGTATCCGCCATCCATTGGGGGAATACATTTTATTATGTTCACCAAGCCATGTATGGACGTACACCACCAACAGAAACATGTTACCAGCTGTGGGTGCTCTGCTAATCAGCTTGGCAGCTCCTGAATCTCTTCCTGAGCGTTTGCCTAAGCACTCAGGTTACAGGGAATACAAGTATTCACCATCTAATAATCTAATGAATGATGGTAGAATCATTCATAATGGCAATATAATTATGATTCTGAATCATTTCTTAAGAAACAACTTTGATAGACACTTTTAAATATTCTTGTAACTAAAACTTACATAATGAATACCATCTCCAGTTACCTTCAAAGTTCAAGGATGCTGAAAGTTGCATGATCTTCAGTGCAAACATCGATAGATGAGTTTTAGTTGGTATCACTACTTTTTGTTTGTTTGTTTGTTTTATTTTAAACATAGACACAGGCCACCCCACCATATCACTATGTCAATAAAAACTGATTGGGTATCCATGGAAACTAGATGGCATGCCTACATTAATCCCCCAAAAATGTACATGCACAATCCCAAAAACAGAATTCCACATACAAAGAATATCAAATTGACAATCAGTTATGCAAACAGACATTTTTGTAGGCAAAACTCAGATCATTACAAATTTGACCCAGTCAGATTTTAAAGTGTTGAAACACAATATAGTATCCATTGTGCAACACTGCAGTCATTATTTCAGCAAAATTCCCATTCATTGAAGTTTTGCATGAGTATATCTGAAGGATTGAACTATAAGGCTATGTCTGGATTACAGAGTTTTGTAGACAAAAGTTTTTGTCAGAAGATGTCTTCCGACAAAACTTCTGTTGACAGATTGCAGCCAAATTGCAAAGAGGATTGCAAGAGCCATCTGCTCTGTCAACAGAGAGTGCCTGGACTGCCCTGCCTCTCTCTTGACAAAATGGCCAACTGGGAGCATTGCAGACAAGGATGCCTGGTGTCCAGAAACACTGTCTGTCGACAGAGGGCCCTCTGGACCATCCAGACCAGTTTTCTGTTGACAGAGGTGTTATGCCTCATGGGGAGTGGGATAAGACTATCAACATAAGTGTTTCATTCTGTCTATTTACTGTCAACACAATGCCTTGGGAATCTGCATACTCCCCATGTTTTGTCGACAAAACACCAGTTTTGTCGAGAAAACCATAGCCTTAGTGATGCAGCATGCTCAGTGTAGCCAGAATCTTCAGAGAATTTAAGCCCCAAACTCCAAGAAACCTCTACAAAGCATGTGCAAACTGAGATTTTTCAAGTACTTATAAATTGACTAAATTTGGGCATCTTTCCACAGGAACAGCAAAAGCCACATCCTCTGTCAAAGAACCCTGCTCCAAAGCAGGGAAGGACTACAGGTTCTTAACAAGACAGTTCAACAATTTTATTTTTGAGAGGGACAAAACAACATACTTCTCCATAATCCTGATCGTGGAAACTGTTCTAGTGGAAACCCTCCAAAAACTTTTTAAAGGTTTCATCCTGAGACATTTGACTCTAACAAACTTTTAAATGAGGGTGAAGTGTGTTTGGCTAGCTGGCTGAACAAATGAAGGGAACTGTGCTTTAGGGCTAGATGGGTGGTATGTCTGTGAAAACTAGTGCAAAAGAGCTAGAGTGGTTGCTGACTTATCTCCTGGGAATGAAGCATTTCAAACGGCCAGCTTCGCACATGAAGCCTCTCTATTCCATGGGACAGGCTGAGGTAGGAGGGAGCATTGCACTTCAGCACACCCTTGCATGGCTCAGTGTGGAAGAAAGAAGGGAGAAGGAAGAAAGAAATGGGGAAGGAGAGTAATTTCCCCCTTCCTCTGGTCCTAGGGTTCCCCCTTCCCAGAGGCCCTGACCCGTCTCCATTCCCCCCACTTCTGTCACCTCCTCTCTCTCACCCTCGTTCATTTTCACCAGGCTGAGAGAGAGGGTTGAGGTGCAGGATCCAATTAAGGCTGAGGGGTTTGGAGTACAAGAGGAAGCCCTCAGTTGGGACCAAAGAGATCAGCGTTACAGATGAGGCTCAAGGCTGGAACAAAAGGCTGATGTTCTGGAGGCTGTACAGTTAGCACTTACCTCAGGAGGTTCCTGAAAATGGCAGCATGTCCCCTTCCGACTCCTAGACACAGGCTAAGTGCCTTGGCCCCCAACACTGCCTTTGCCTGCAGGTGCCACCCCCATAGCTCCATGATTTAGAGCAATGGTAGCTGAAGAGCCAGTACATGGGGCAGGAGCAGTGTGTGGAGCTCCCTGGCTGTCCTTATGCCGAGAAGCTGAAGAGAGGACATGCTGCCTCTTCTGGGAGCCACGTGGAGGCGGGGTAGGCAACTACCCTGCCTTAGCCCCACTGCACTGCTGACCCAACTTTTAATGGCCCAGTCAGCAGCGGTGACTGAAACTGTCAGGATCCCTTTTTTTTGATAGCCTGTTCTGGTCAACAAGAAGACACCTGACAACTCTGTCTGAGCCAGGAAGGGCGAAGCAGGCATGCAGAGTTGTTCTACCAAGGCAGGGGATACGGTTAGTGAGACAACCTGCAGTCTGATTCAGCCCCAGTGAAGGGAGACAATGAAAGGAAATGCTCCTCCCCAGGCAGTTGTACAGCAGCTAGAGGCATTAGTGAATCAGTTTTCACATTCTCCCATGCTAATGAAAGGGGTCCACAGGGAATTTTTTCTCCTCTCCACTCCATTTGGAGGCAGGACCATAAGCAGTAAGGGGTGGAGAGAGGCCAACAGGGAGAGGAATTGGGTTTCAGGGGACAATTTTCCTCAGCTCTGTTTCCTGTGGAGGCAGGATGGTAAGGAGTGAAAGGAAAAACTAAGAGGGAGAGGAAGCCACCTTCTGCCCCCCATCTCCTCAGTCCAGGCAGAGATAGGCAGGAGCACATTAGCAGTGTGAAAAGGAGAGGGGAATTACCCAGTTATTCATCTCTAAGGGACATATTATCCTGGGCCAAAACTGTTAAAGTTTGGCAACGTCATAAGCAACCGAAAACAGAGTCCAATAATAGAAAGTGTCAGGCAAACATAACTTGAGGCAGTGATAGCAGCTCCGTATTCATTGGAGACTTGGTGGAGGTAGGTAGCATAATTATTTTATTTGTACATTTATGATGGTTGCATTATACCTGAATGCCAAAGTAATGTGAATTTATATGTTATACCGAAGAAGCTCCACTACAGTCTGACATAGCACCCATCACGTATTCAGCATTTAACAATAACATTCATACCTTCGTGTCATGTTTCCTGTATATCCCTCTGTTTGCAGAACTATTTTAGAAAGTTTAAAAAGTACACAGATACTAATTTTCAGATCATTCCATCTGTAAAACCAGCTGAATAAGAGAAAATGTTACAAGGGTCTAAAAACAAACCTGTAAACTCACACCAGTTTTGGTATGGCTATGCAAAATAGCACCAGATTATCACTATTTCAGATGTGATTATGTTTTCTGTGCCAAGTTTTATTCTACCTTGACACTTTTCTTGTAAAACCGTGTGTGTGTGTGTATGTGTGCGTGAGAGAATTTCTGTTAGTTCTGCATCAGCAAGTGGTACACAGAATAACTCAGAAAAACAATATTCTGATATGTAATATTTTCAAATCTTTCTCCTCCAAATACGATCACATATTATGAAAATTAAGACAGCCACCAGTTTATTGCATTGTTTTGTTAACACTACCTTCCAGAACTCCCCAAATAGCAGTCTATTAAGCTAAAATTAGCATGCAACATCTTCTTTTGCTTGTACGTATGTGATGGGAAACAAACAAAAAAAAACAAACAAACAAATAAAAAAGCTGGGAACTATAATGTGGTAAAGGTGGAGTTGGAATATCATTATCTCTGTTCCAGTTTAGAATTAAAGACACTGATACTCAGCACTATCTGGTAAAAGAACATCTGCTACTACTATTCTAAGCCACTTTCTGCAAAATAAATAAAGAGTACTGGGTCTAAATACATTCCTTAACAATCCAATCTGACCCTGAATCAAATTATGTTAGTCTATGTTACATGCAAATTGTTTTATCATAAGCCACTATGGGCCAGCTGCTTAGTAATATCAACTGTTTCTTCAGGGATAACAAAAACCTTTTAGATGATTCATCCCAATGACGATAATAATTTTACATTTATACAGAACCTTTTATCCAGCAGGATTACAAATTGGTTTACAAGCCACGCACATACAGCCCTACTGAAATGCAGCCAACCCTAGGATCGAGGACAGCACCCTGAAAGATACTACATGCTGCTACTTCTACTCTTTTGAAAATTCCCATGGTTCTAAAAAAAAGTCTTTTCCAAAGGACATTCACAAAGTAAACTGTTTATAGCTCAGTTTATCTACATCAATGTGATGAAGGGCATAGTTGAATCTGCTGGGATTTCAACACTATGATCACAATGTAAGTGCTACAGGACCTTCATCTCTCCTGAATATCAAATCAAAGTACTTTGTACATATACATTGCTTTCCAGATTCTTTATGAAATATGCTTATGATATGAACATGCCATTGGTGCCATGTGCTTTAAGCAAGATAATTCAGATAAAGTATCATTGGAAAAATTATGATTTATTGAATATGATTATCCTATTTGTATGCATATGTTATTTTTGTATCTGAAGTTAGGAGTACTTACTAATGGTTGTGTGTTTCAATTATGCTGCCCTAGGTGACTCCCCCAGTCAACACTTCGTGTGCAACAATGAAAAACCAGACAGGGCTGATGGCCCTCCTACAAGGACAATGGACTGTGAAATGGCTTGGCCTTCCTGTGGATGTTCCATGCTGCTACTGATTCACGGACAACAGAATCTTACTAATCTGCATCCTGGGTCTGCTGTACTTTTCCACTGAAGGATGGGGGGAATCAAACAAACATAGGTTCTTGCGCTATGGAAATTCTATATAAGGTGTGGGAAGAAAACAGTTGATTGCCTTCATTTGGTTTTTCCTTGGCTTCCTAGCCAAAAAGATACTTGAAAACACCTGGAAACAAAATGAATGTAAATAAACTGGTCGGTGGGGGTGGGCGGAGAGGAAGTGCTGTCTATACCTCCAGAGAGATGGAGACGCATCTAGCCTGTGAGGGTCTCTAGTCAACATCTAGGGTGAAAAATTATTTGTAACCATTTTTAGGGCATCTAGCTTAGCTTGTATGCTCTGTATTGTTTTCTTAGTAATCTGCTTTGTTTTGTTTGCTACCTCTTTGACTACTTAAATAAATATTTTTAAAGTTAATAAACTTATTTCTGGTTTATAATATAACCTAGTTTATATTATTAATTATTATTATTATTATATATGGATGAGGTGGAAAACTGTACTTATGTTCCTCCACATTGAGAAAGGAGGTGAATTTTATACAACTTTGGGTTTATACCATAAGGGGATGAATACATGGGTGCTGGGACAAGTGCCTTAAAATGAATCTTCCCAGAACTAATCTCAGTGTCTGTACCTTCTACAGCTGGTTGTGGCCATCCTTGTGTGCTTTTCTCAAGGAGGCATCAGTGCCTGACTCAGCAAAACCAAGTAAAAGGGATCCAAGCTAGCAGAACAAACTGACTCAGTGGTATCTCAGCTCATCAGGTGGCATCCCAGGAGGTTTAACCGCCCCCCACACACAAGTGGTGATGGGAATTTGTATTGATAGAGGCAATACTGTCCAACACAGGTCTCAACTTTCTTCTGTCCAGGTGGTGCTCCACCCCTAGTCTGCCCAAAGACTTCGCCCCCAACTCTGCCCCTTTCCCCAAAGCCCCACCTTTGCCCCACCTGTTATGTTCTGATCCAACCTATTATTCTCTAAGCTGCCCTTTCAGCCAAGAAGAGACTTAGTTTGATAAAAGGGGTCATAACTGAAGCACTGCTCTGATTTGGCCATCCTTGATTCCCAAAACTGTGCTCTGGACCTGCTGCTGTGCTCTGGACCACAGTTTAAATGAGACCAGAGGCTACTCTGAATTGCTTCTTGGGACCAGACACTAAATATGCAAGATTCACTGGCACTGAGACTAGAAAATATTCTATCCATACCATTTTGAACGGACAAAGTCTGACTTCTTTTATCTTAGCATCTATAACTCCAATATTGTTTACTGGTCAAAAAATATTCCAGCCTCTTATAAAATTCCACCACAGCATCTCACTCCAAGACCTTCTGCAGCAGTAATTTCATTACTGGCACCACAGTTTATAAAGCAGTATTTGGCAGTCATTCGTTTTATGAAGTAATAAAGCCTTTGACAGGGGAAACTGGCATCACAATTTCATCTTTCCAACAAAAAATATTCCACTAGTTTAACATGTGCCCTGCCCATCCAGTTTTGTACACTAACTCTCATCTTGTGTAAGACGTACTTCTGCCAATTTCTATTAAAGAGAAAGTTTAGGGGCAGAGAGCCCATTGGCATCCATTCTTTTCAAGCAATTCACAAACTTCTGGCAATTAAAATAATTCAAACCCTTAATTATAAATAAAACCAAAACAGAGATTTAATTAAGTAAATTTCTCAGACAATTGGCAGTTTTTTGTGTGCTTTTCAAACACCACTTGTTTTCTGGGCTACACTGATATGTTTACAGGATTCAGGATATGAAGATAAAAGGGGTATAAAGTTAGTGGATATTTTCACAACCTGGAATTTTAACTGACAACTGAAATACTTAGACACCTGCTTATTTATCAGATATGATTAAACTATATCTATAAATTCATCTATCAAATCAAATTTGTGTTTCTAGAACAAATCATTTCTCTGGTTTTGGGCAATAGTTAATTTTATTACTGATGATTCATAATACTCAGTGTTTTCCTCGCTTATTATAGGAAAAATAATCTACACACTCAGCACTTTTTCCTCAATTAAGTGTACAATATTGGCCTATGACAAATGAGGATTTCAAATTTCATTTATTATTTATATTATGGTACTAAGTAAAAGCTCCATACACAAATACTACAAACACTCTGTAAGAGACAGACACTGGCCCAAACAGCTTACAATGTACAGGCACAATCATGCCTTTGCCACAACCCCAGAGTGAGGGGCAGAGCACCGTTGTGATACTTCAAGAGCATCCTGGAAAGGAAGATTGTGACTGTCTGAGTACAATCTCCCACCAGGTTCTCCTACTGCTCTGGCAGAGAATATATTGCAGCCTGTCCGTGCTGGCTCAGGAGACAATCAACAGAACGCTGGCTCATCTACACTGAATGCATTGAGGTGGAGAAGCGCAAGATCCATCTACTTCCTGCTCTCCTCCATCTGGCCATGCCAGGCTTCCCCTCTCACAGTGCTGTTTGCCTGCTTCTGCTCCTCTGCCACCGCACTAGTCAGGCCATAGTTTGGCCCAAAAGGTTGATGGGAAAACAGAGACACAAGAAGGCAAAATGGCATGCCCAAGGTTGCACAGCTAGTCAGTGACGGCAAAGAATAGACCCTGATCTGCTGACACCCGTACAATGCCCTACCCGCTAAATCACATCATCACCCAACATCACCCAACATCATTCACCTCTAAGTCCACTCCTCACTTTGCTCGTGTTTAATTAGTCCAGAAGATGTCAAACTGTAGTGTGGTCAAATGAGGCAGATGGGATGGGCTTTTTTATAAAGTTTATGGCATTTAACAATAGTGAATGTAAATCATTTGATCGTCTGCTTGCAAATTATCAACTAGACCCATGATAACAATAGCTATCTAAATTAAAGTATGGGGGTATAAGGTAGGAAATGCCAGCCCAGCCTACTGATCCAGGGAATGTAAATTTGGCTAGGTGGAAGGTATCTCACAGTTCTTCCTCATGTGGATGTAAATGATTATATAAGTGGCTAGAGAATGGGCAGATTAGGCCTATATCTTTTCTGCAAATGATTATGATCTAGTCTGATGCTCTGATAAGTTTATTTTCTGTATCTTCCAGGCTTCATTACAAGGATCCCAGGACTGATGTTCTTAGTCTTCTGTAGGCCATCCTAGTTTATGAAAATATCTGACACTGTATGCTGTTATCATTTGATAGCCCCATTCATTGTGAGAAGCCCCTGCTTCTCCATAACCTGCTCTTACAAGAAAGGTAATTTCTTCTTCTTTCTTCTCATTCATTTCTGAATTGCCCATAGACCACTGCTTTCTGACTGGAAATATTTTATAGAGTATACTATTTTAGCGGCAGTAGATATGAAATGAGTAGGTTAAGCTAGTTTGTGTGTGTGACAATTAGCATGAACTATTCTGTCCAACAGTGAACACACTGTTACACTCGTCAGGGTAAAAGATTTAGTAAGAGACAATACACAGCAAGAAACAAATGACAGACTATGGGAAAAGAGTTATCATAAGGGGCATATTCTAGCACTGCTTTTAAGTGGTGTGGTGTCCCCCAGCACTGCAACCCGCTAGAGCTTATGAGCATTCGCTACAATTACATTCCAGTTTTCAGGAACCTGAAAATAAGACATAAAAACTGAGTGAGTCTTAGTGGGTTTTTATGGTTCGATCCTTTCTCCATTCACTTAGAAGAGGTTAGTGCCTGTTTTGGATATAGTCCTTGTGCTTTGGGTTCATTTTCAAGTAATATATTGTATCTGCTCCTCCACAAGGGCCCAACCCCATCCGTGGCCCCACTAAGTCGCAGGACCTCCTGGTCAACCTCCTCCTAGCCATGGCCAAGGTGGCCATATACATCACCAGGCAGAGGAGGCTGGCCGAGGAAGGGACCTGTGACTGTGGGGCCTATTTCCGTTCTGCAATCCATTCACGAATCCAGGAAGAGTTCCGCTGGTGGCATCCACCGGCTCCCTCGACACCTTTGAGGAGCAGCGGGCGTTGTCCGGGGTTCTCTGCTCAGTGTCCCCCTCTGGTTCCCTCATTTTGACCCTTTGACCTCCACACCGTCCCTGTTTTCTTTTTAGTTGTCCCCTGAAATCACTTGGGGCCATGTGTTTTTCGTGGATCCCTCCTCTTGAGGGGGAACTTTTAGTTGTGGGTGGGCTGTGCCCGCCCCCTCCTTGGTCTCCAAAAGACACAAGGGCCCAGAAAAATGGAGACTTCTTGCAACTTTTCTCCACCTAGCACATGCAAAGGGCTGAGGTCAGTTTTGCTTATTATCAATAAATGCTTGCTATGAGATGATATACTCAAGTATTTTAAAAAAATAAGGTAAGATTTTAAGAAGGGCCTAAAGGAAATAGGTTACCAGCATTAACTGATTCCATGCTCCTAACCACATTTGGACACTGAAAATCCCTGTTCTGTACTGCACAGAGAAGGGGAGGGGGGTACAAAACATGAAAGTTCATGAAAGAGACAAGTGATTTGATTGCCTAAAACTTGCCAACCAATGTAAAAGCCTCTTTATGTCATGGAGTCTGGAACATAAAATCAGAACACACCCTGATTTGAATAAGTCATTCTTAGCAAGATGAAAGATAACTGTGTTAAAATGCTGTTATTCTGCTAATTCTGTAAAGAAAGACTTCATTTTTACCCCATCTATGACCAGCACATTAACTCCTAATGCTACTCAGCATTGGACATTCAGATCAGAGGAGTTTCAGGGTTTTTAATCTCATTTTGATGAGAAAACTTGATCATTTGTACTGTGCTGTGAACATTATAAAGCTTTACATTTTGAATCTCTGTCTTCCCTGTCATTAAATAATTGTCCGACCCCTTGCTGTCTGGCACTATCTCATAAATTTTGCCAACTATTAACATTTAAACAATAAATAAAAACTGGGGACAAAATGCTTTAAAAGAATATTATTCATCAAAATTATTTTAAAAATTGAATTCTGCCAAGCCTATATATACATATGCATACACCCAGAAAGGAGAATGCTCACTTTTTGATGGATAAGATATACATTCGTATTATCAAAATGGTCTTGAGGTTAAGTAGATAAAATTACTTGCACACTGAACAAGGGATCTGCCAAACAGGAGAACAGAACATCTGCTGTGGACAAGGCTGTAATTATTTCATGTATCTGAACACTGCTGGGCATTTAAGTTTCACTAGCTATTTTGCCAGCAACTGTATGTTCAGAGTTCTTAAACCACACGCTCAGGATATAATCAGTAGTCTGAGAGTTCTGTTAATAACAACATTATACCCTTCAGAAGAGTCTGCTGTTGACTGGCATAACAGAAATCTTATTTTCTTGTGATGAAAATCAGAACTAGACTGCTGTCACTTTATCGTTTTACAAAATGCTGCAACATTCACATTCTAGCACACACGCTAGCAACCGGTACCAGATCATCTGCTATGGTTAATTCTGTTAGATTAAGTGGTTGAATCCAGGCTTTTGGAGGCTTGTAGCGAGCCGCAGTGGTCCTCTGCAGACTCAGAGATGGAGGAGGCTGCTCAGAGGCCCTGGTGGGGGGGCCCGGAGCTGGAACACCAGTGCCCCGCCCCTCAGAGGGCAGGGTCTGAAGCCAGAAGTGCCAGGGGAGGAGCTTGGGGCCCATTAACTGTTGGGCCGCTGTGCTGGGAGGGAGCTCCTGCTCAGGCTCCTGGGCATCGGGGCAGAGAGCTCACCACCGCCCAGCCTGTCGGCAGGAGCTACCCCGCAGCTGCCCAGACCAGCCTGGGCAGCTACAGATATGGATGCCCCAGGGGACCTACCCGGACTTCCCAGATCTGCCAGGGCCCCCACGCCAGTGGAGAGCCCCCTCCCCAGAGGGCCTGCCAGGCCCAAACAGACGGCCTGGGCCTAGCCACCCAGAGGCCCCGGGAGCGGCTGACCCCGGAGTTCTACCAGACCCCTGCAGTGCAGAAGCCCCCGACGTCCTTGGACCCACCGTGCTGCCACCGCCAGACTACCCCAACGACGTAGAGATGTCGGACTGGCCGGAGCCCCCAGAGGCAGACGACTTGGAGCGGACCTACCCGCCGGGTCCTGCCAACCAGGCTGACTGGGACCCTACCCAGATGGAGGTGGAGGTAGGAAGTGGCCCGGGGAACGCTTCACCAGAACCCATGGCGGTGTGTTGCAGCCTGGATCCCCAACGCCACAGGCAGGTGTAAGCGATCCACAGGGCCCCGGGCAGGGTTGTAGTGGAGTCGGAGGGCCTGCAGCCCCCTACCCCCTCCCTGGTGGGGTCAACCCTTGCTGGGCTAAAGCCAACCCCGCGTAGGGGAGAGCCCAAATGCTGTACCTGCTGCCCCACCCTGAACTGAGGACTGGGCTTTTCCCCCAAATGCTGTACTTGCTGCCCTGCCCTGAACTGAGGACTGGGCTTTTCCCCCAAACGCTGTAACTGCTGCTCCTCCCTGAACTGAGTGCAGGGTTTTTCCCCAAACCCTGCAGCCTTACCTGTTGCCCCGCCCTGCCGCAAGGGCTGGGGCCACCTGGACTACTTGCAGGCTGCCTGCTGCCTTGCCTTGAGGGAAGGGTGAGCCTTCAGAGCTGCCCCGCCCAGGCCAGAGGCAGCCTCCCCAGCTGGGCTGACTGCCAGCTGGCTCCTTAAAGGAGCCAGAGCCCGGGGTCTGTTAGGACTTGGGACAAGCTGGGGTAGCCCGTGCCGCCCAGCCAGGGGCGCTATCATAGCGCAGGCATCTATAAGGCTATTGTTTCATTCTGTATTTCCAAAACAGAGAAATCACCATTATGCCACCTTACCTTCCATGCAGCAGGAAAAATAACACTAAAGCAAGCAAGCAGCCTCTTCCACACTGATGCTCAGTGGATGTGCAGCAAAGGAAAAGTGTAGTCACTACAGCCTTTTTCCTGCTCGGGATACCAGCCTGAGAAGACCAAGAATCATGAGTCTGCTCTCAGACTTGCACAGAGTGTTAAACCTGTCTTCGTGTGCACTGCCTTAAATCCTGGTTTTCCCATGTTAAGCATCAAGATGTGTCTCTTACAGGTGATCTCTCTGAAGCTGCTCTGGAGCTACACATAGCCCCTGTCAGCTATACATGACTCTCACCAACTCATTGTTAACTGTGTGTCCTCCTCAGCAAACCACTAATCATAGAATCGTAGAACACTAGAACTGGATGGGACCTCAAGAGGTCAATGAGTACAGTTCCCTGCCCACTTGTCAGGACCAAGCACCAACTAGACCATCCATGATAGGTGTGTATCCAGCTCTTAAATATCTCCAGTGATGGAGATTCCACAACCACCCTAGGTAATTTATTCCAGTATTTAAGCACCCTGACAGTTAGGAAGTTTTTCCTAATGTCTAATCTAAACCTCCCTTGTTGCAGTTTAAGCCCACTGCTCCTTGTCCTACCCTCAGAGGCCAAGGAGAACAATTTTTCTCCCTCCTCCTTGTAACCCCATTTAAGGTACTTGAAAACCACTATCATGTCCTCTCTAAGTCTTCTCTTTTCTAAACTAAACAAGCTCATTTCTTTCAGTCTTTCCTCATAGTTCATGTTCTCTAGTGCTTTAATCATTCTTGATGCTTTTCTCTGGACCTGCTCCAATTTCTACACATCTTTCTTGAAATGTGGTGCCCAGAACCGGACACAATATTTCCAGCTGAAGCCTAACAAGCGCTGAGTAGAGCGGAAGAATGACTTCTTGCTTTTGGCTCTCAAACACTCCTGTTAATGCATCCCAGAACCATGTTTGCTTTTTTTTGCAACAGCATCACACTGTTGACTCATATTTAGTTTGTGGTCCAGTACGACCTTTAAATCCCTTTCCGCAGTACTCCTTCTTAGACAGCTGCTTTCCAGTCTGTATGCATGAAACTGATTGTTCCTTCCTAAGTGGAGTACTTTGCATTTGTCCTTATTAAACTTCATCCTATTTGCCTCAGACCATTTCTCCAGTTTGTCCAGATCATTTTGAACTATGACCTTATCCTTCCAAGCAGCTGCAACCTCTCCCAGCTTGGTATCATCTGCAAACTTACTAAGCATACTTTCTACGCCAATATGTAAGTCTAAATGATGTCCAGAAAGTATATTAAACTGTTCTCCCTCCTCGACTATGAAAGCAAACAGGCAGCACTTCTTTTACAAATAACATTACTACTGTTTCCTAGATAAAGCAACTAAACCCAATGTATTCATTTTCGTATCATTAATTCACAATCTATGTTTGCACACTGTGTGAGGAGGACAGAGAGGAAAAGAAAGGAGGCAAAATACAGAAACATCAAGGAAATACAACTTTATGACAACTCTCTTTGATCCTGGGAACACTACAGACTGGAAGAAACTTAACTGTCTGGTATCTCAAGGACAGAGTCCCACGTGAGACTCCAAGCTAGGAGGTGTCACAGACACTGACAGATGGGTTTCCCTAGCCTCAAACTACCTAATGGAGCTTTTAGCTAATTTGCATACTGGCAGTCGCTGAGTGAAATGGGTATGTGTCAAGGACATTAAGCAGGCCAAGATGAAAGCATAATAGCCTTGTACACAAAATTGCTTCTTACCACTTGCTATATCAGACACTTCAAAAAAAAAACCTGACAAAGTCTGTTTTGAGACAATATACATTTTAACTTCTGGGAACAGAGGAGGACAGTGAGTCTGTTCTGCTGCTATCTGAAAAAGAACTAAAATATTGCTAAGCAAGGTTTCTTGTTGTCACTTAGCTTTATTTTTTAAACCCACCCGTTGGTTCTCCCAATACATCTTTGTCTTTCGTGTCCAGTTTGACCCCAACCCTGTCCCAAAGAGGCAGACCAGGAGCTCCTGCTGCCTATGTGGAGTCCTAAATAACATCAGTGGGGCTTCCTCAGGTGCAGGAGGCCTGTTGCTATTGCTGTGTATAATGTCTTGGCCTCAGAAAGTAATATCCTCAGGACAAGGAGCAGGTATTCTTTTGTGCTTTGTGGAATGCCCACCATGATACTGAGAGTCAACAAATTAACTATAAGAATTTGGCATTTTGGATCAGATTTTGAGAGTTTTTGAATACCTGCTGAATATCTGCAGCTCCCATCCACTTCAATGAGAAATGAAAGAAACGGCACTTCTCAGGTTTTGATGAGCAGGATGAGTTCTCATGTTGACAATACCAGAGTAACTCCACAGACTCCAGAGGAAGTGAAAAATCTGGGCTATAGTAGGTACGGTGATTTTAACAAAAAAAAAAAAAAAATCTGCTAAAGTCACTTCAATTTCATTGCCATGCGATATCATGTTCTACACACTTGCTCCTCTGACCTTGCCTACAAAGCAAACTGCTGGGTCTGCCATTGTTAAAAACTAATTCTTTAATATTTACTAGAGAGCAGATTAAAAATGAAATATGCAAACACAGACAACTCCCAGAGGAATGGAAGATCCTCTGGTAATCGAACTTTGCATACAGTGTAGTATAAAATTCAACTTGTCCTTTAACAACACAACACTCAGACAAAACGGCTCACAATGCAGCTTGACTGAACCTAGCACTTGCATACTGTATGTGTACAATCACACCAGATGTTACTACAACATACTAGGGATGATTTTTTACAAAGATTATGCTAACATCAAGTGCCTGATTCTGCCATAGTTGCTCATCTTGAGTAATTCTCCACCCCAGAAATAGTCCTATTTAAATCAATGGGACTGTACAGTGGAGATAAGTTCTATTCCTGGCTCTGACACTGGGTTGTCAGATGACCCTGAGAAGGTTAATTCAACTCTCTGGATCTCAGTTTCCTTATCTGTAAAACAGGGATAAAAATACATGCGTTTTTTGTAAAGCCCTTTAAGATCTAGGGATGTAAAGTGATATATAAGAGCTAACTACTATTATTACAGGTTGAAGCTCCTTAGACTGGCACCATCAGGACCTGAACAGTGCCAAACAAGGGAATTTGCCAGGCCATGGGAGGTGAATATTGTGTAGCACATTACTGATACTCCACTGCTTACTGGGCTCTTAGAAGGCATTTAGGGTAAATAACAGCACAAAACACCGAGAACGAGGACTGGTGGCTGTAAACAAAGTTTATGGGACCACAGGAAACTTGGCCACACCCATGATAAGTGGTCCTCTGGCTAACTAAAATCATGCTGGACCACGGATGTTGCTGGATGAGAGAGTGCCAGACTAGAGAGGTTGAACCTTTACTGTGATTATGCTACTCATCATCATGTTTATTCAAATCAGGGTCAGGAACCATGCACCATGTGTATCCACAAATTTAGGCCACAGACATAGGGTAAAATATTAACATTAAAACATGTTGTGTGTTCTCCAGTTCAACACCGTTAAGTAACCACAATATAATTTCATGCCCAATTCTGCACTCTTTGCTTTACACTTACTTAAGGGACAATTAGAAGTACTAGTCCAAGAGGCAATTAACAATAATAAAATGAAGAGATTAGAAGGTTAATGTGTAAATGATTCCAGTCTTTGGCAAAATTAACGTGGTAATTTAAAGGAGATAAACTGCACTTCTGAAGGGCTGGGTTATATGCCAGTAATAGTCTTTGTTGGACTGTTGGCTATTTTCTGTCAAATCCTCTACTTTGTCCAAATATACCTCTTTCACCATATTCACTATCCCTATTGATTTCAACCTGAAGGACATTTACCTTGAAGAGAGAATTAATTTTAAAGTGTCCAATTCATACAATTTACATCAAAATTTGCAAATATATGTTGTGTACCCAATGGCATATATTTATAAATACCCTCAAGTGCCATTGTTTCAAATTTCTTTAGATACTAAAAATGTTTAATCTACCTGAAAGACAAGCCATTAGTAAAATTTCATTTTGCTTGAGAATTCTAGTTTAACCATAAATTTAGAGCTGCAGTGTCCAATACGCTCCCCATTCGCCACATGTAGCAAACGGGGAAGTACATTGTGGTGAATGCAGCTTGGCAGGCTGGTGCGGTAACTCAGGGGCTCATGCAGAGGCTTCTTGGGTGCCAAGCAGCAGCGGCGGAAGCTCGGATGCTGAGCTGTGCAGCTCTTGGGGCTGCACGGCTTTGGGCAGCATGGCTCCTGTGAGTAACCAGTGGCAGAGGGGTAAGGTGCCTAGGTGTGGGGGGCAGGGACCTACCTGGGGGTGGTGGCGGCTGGCGGGGGGCACGTATGGTGAGTGGGTGCCTTGCTTTTGGACACCACTGCTTTAGAGAAATCGAACTGCTGACAGCTAGGTTCAAATTTACAGTAAACCAATGGGTTAAGTATTTTAAAAATACTACTACTATGTAATATCTAATACCTTTTACATTCCATCACACAAAACAATTTGAAAAAGTGTGAGAAGAGGAAAGAAGATGCTTCTGGATGTATATTTATACACAGCATTAAAATGCAAACTAGCATGATTTGAAATGTCTAAAATATAGGAAGCTGTATAGTAATCTAGTTTTCTACGAGAAATGTCAGCCTAACCTTCGTCAGTGCTCTTACTATTTTTACAGCTACAGTTTGAACAAATGAAACCTGAAAGGTAGGGAAAGTGTTCCTTGTATACATGTCTCAGACTTGGAAGAGATTAATTTTAAATTGGGACTAAATTATTCAGGGTTCTAGAGTTTTCTTTTTTTCTTTCCCTTTCAGTTGCATCTATTGGATAATATTAAGGTCCATTAGATACTCAAGGGGTGTCAACGGGACTGTATAGGTGGAAAGTTATATCATTATTAACAGTACTTCCTTCACTAAAAGTGACGTTAGAGATTTATAGACACACCAGTGTCCAAGAACACTGACCTCCTTTAAATCTCAGGCTCACTCCTCAATACAGGGAAGCAGATTCATGAACTACAACAAGGGGGACTAGTTCACCAATTCACTATCATTAAACCACCTAGAGTTCTTTACAAACAACATGAGGAACAGAGGGCCGCTGAAGAGTTTAGTTTCAAACCAGTTCATTTCACAAGCAGTCAGTCTCACTCTCACACACACACACACACACACACACACACACACGGAGAAACATATAAGCTATGTCTGCATGGGTAGCCTTTGTTATCAGAGGTCACTGTCAACACAGAAACCTTGGCAGTACTTCTGTTGACAGATTGCATCCAGACATAAATGTGGCTCAAAAGAGCAAGCCACTCTGTTGGCAGAGAGCAGCCAGACTGCACTTCCCCCTGTTGACAGAATGGCTGATTGAAAGTTTCGCAAACAGGACTGCCAGGGGTCCCCCCTCTGCTGACAGAAGTGTCTACACGAGCACTCTTTCGACAAAACGCTGTCAACAGAGACATTACACCTGATCAGGGAGAGGTGTAGGACTGCTGGCTGAATAGCTGAGATTTGTCAACAAACTCTCGATAGAGCACTTTAACACTTGGTAAGTTTTGTTGACCAAAGCCCAGTTTTGTCGACAGAGGTTGCCTGTGTAGATGTAGCCATACACTCATTCAAAACCAATTTCCAATCTTTGTATTTATACTGGAGACAAATTTTAGACAGTTTCAAAAACTGTTTGGATGTGTCAGAGGGATACTGACATGGGTATACACAGCACACTACACATGTAAAGTGCACAGACAGGAACTTAGTAAATGAGTATGTTAGTATTATTCACAAGGGAAGGATGGTCTTTACTGTTAAGTCATTGAATCAAGAGTCAGGATATTTGGTTTCAGATCCCAACTTCTCCATACACTCATAAGACAGGGAAACCCCAAGTGAAACTTTTTTTCTCTCAAAGAAAACCTCTTTTGTTGCCTATCGCAGAAGACTCCATTGGAAGGCAAGCACAGACCAGAGCACTAAACATTAGAGCAGTATTGCATGTTCCCCCCATTATAACAGTCCACAGGTTCCAACTACTGGGAGAAGATGGTCATCCTAATTCCATCTCTTCTGTGGGTACACTTACGCTTACTGGGAGATCAACCAGGCTACGGTCAATCTTCCAGGGTTCGATTTCATGAACCTAGTGGAGACGTTCAAAACTGAACTCTCAGGACTCGACAGTCAACCTCTGTACTCCTC
Organism: Carettochelys insculpta; assembly: GCF_033958435.1. Taxonomy (NCBI): domain Eukaryota; kingdom Metazoa; phylum Chordata; order Testudines; family Carettochelyidae; genus Carettochelys; species Carettochelys insculpta. The sequence continues at coordinate 203,790,826 of NC_134138.1, forward strand.
ATTATTGTGAGAAGTAAGAAAGGCTGACAGGAGAGTTTCTCCCGTCAACCTCTCTCAGTGAAGATAGCCAGATAAGTTGATTCCAGCTATGCAATCATCATAGCTGGAATTGCATATCTAGTATCTACTTTCAGATCTGGTGTAGACCTGCACTATTTCTTATAATGGACTCAACCACAATGGATGAACATGTTAGCTGGATGCGCCTAGAAAAATAAATAAAACACACACACGTATAACTGGGGTTTTCTAAGAAAACTAAGAAGTTTTGTACACACAGAAGCTATGCAGGTTTAACATACATCATCTTAAACAAATGCTGCAAAAAACCCACTATAGGCACTCTTATTTCAGTTTAAGAATGACTTATTTTGGTTTACTTTACCCCTGTTCTTAATTGGTTAAAACTACCAGGTTTATGCTGATTTTAGTGGGTGAACACAGTTATTTTCATTGGTTTATCTAAACCCACTCTAAATTACTCTCTTGGTTGACCTGGTACAATCCTGCGTGAAGGGAAGCCTTAAGTGAATTAGGCATCAACAATCTACTGAAGTGCAGTGGGTTATGGGAAGTCTAATTCCCTGAAATTCTTTTGAAAATCCTCGCTAAAGTGACAGTAGTAGGCAGTCCAGTCATGAGGCAATCCACATCTTCATCAGAGATTAGTTTCAGGCTGTCTGACACTTTTTGAGCCTCCAATTTACTTAAGCATGGGTTTAACTTTAAGTACATTCCTAAGCATTTTACTAAATATGGCTGGGGTACCTCGGTGCTTACATTTAATCCTATGCCTAATTTTCTTTTTGAACTAAAGACCTTAGAAAGCACCATGCTGGACCTTATCCAAAAGGCTTTCTTTGCAGCAAGAGCTAGAATCTTATAAAATCGGTAACAAAAACTTGAACTGTACTCTTCATCTTACTGTCAATTTGCCACTGCACCTCTAAAATTCTAAGTTCACACCTAAATGCACAGAGGCAGGTTCAAGATTTACTGGCTGGGGACTAGCCTGCCAGGTCATCTTCATATCTAGTGTTCTTTGGAAACCTCCAGCATGTCACAAGAGGGAACAACCAGCTGCTGCAGAGCTCCTCTTCCAAAGAAATACATTCCACAAGTTGTCAGACACATACACACAAATACACCTCCTGGGAAACACATTCCACATCTTGATCAAAAAGGAATGCAAATTTTACCTCTCCATTCTTGCATTTACAGAAAGAGGTCTGAACACAAATCTAAGAGCCCTACAAATTTGCAGATATCTGCTTTATATGTGCAAGTGCCTGAATCCATAGATGTGAATGCAGAAATATGCAGCTCATTTTTGCAGTTATGGATGCAGTAGCAGATACACATTTTACACCTAGAACCCTGCAAATTTGCAGATACCTGCTTTGCACCTGTGGATATCTGCATCAGCATGGGTTCTACAAGTCTAAAGTCTGATAGCATATACTTTCCTGACAGTGATGCTCTGAACTACAAGTTGAAAAGCATGCATCACCACCACAATTTCTAGAATGGTTTTAAGATGAATAAATTGGTTAGATTCGCCGTTTGCATATTGCTGACTTGGTTTACAAAATATGCAACAGCAAATCAACATGCAGCCTGCAGCACTTTGTTTACCCAGCTCACAGGACCACCCGTAATGCTTGTTCCTGTGCATTATTTATTATTATTATTCTCACAGAAGTCTAGCAAATGAATGCCATGGCACCCAGAATATCTGGCACACAAATAACTGCAAGATGAAGAATACTGAATGAAACGGCAAATGTCACATCATTTGCTGTCTGAAAGAGAAGCTAACAGTGGGACATAAAAAGAAGAGTATATAACTGGCAGTTATCCACAAGTCTTTACAATTAACAAGCTAGTTCATTGTCTGGGCTGTTATCAAAATTACAGTCTAGGCATTTTCTGCTAACATATTTTCTGACTTTTTAAATACTACACTGTAGAGTACCTAGTACAAAGCCGTCTTTCTTTAATTCTGTTCAATTCTTTATTTTCCTGTTTTAAAACTTAATGACTGTAACCATAGCCTTAAGCAGCAAAATTAAAAAGGAGAGAAAGAAAATGTACTGACTCAACTGAATTGCAAAAGACAAAAAAGCTGAAGTTTTGCTGGTGATTATTTTGTGAGGTGGAGACAGCAGAGTGGAGCAAGAGTTAAATGCAACTTTTGTTAGGGAGGGATAAAATCAAAGCACGAAGATATGAAACCCTCAAATCTGGTGAAAGGTTGTATTTGGCTGAAAAGTTAACTTTCCAACTGTTGTCCACCACTGCCTTTTTATTAGCACAAATTAGTAAAACATAGTCTGAAAGTAAGTGTATGCAGGATCATCCTCTTCGTTTTAAAAGTTATAGGGTTCTGGAACTTTTTTTTAAATAGCAGAATATACTTTGAGATTCATAGGAATAACAAGTACCACATAATGTATGATTCAACATAAGATAATGACAAAAACGTATAGATCTGGATTAGCGACAGCAAAGAATTTAAAGAATCTAAATAATGCACTGTACATGGTCAAAAACACAGCACCAATTTCACAAAACCACAACCATATCTGTATAAAAGAACTAAATCTATCTACCTGTTATCAAAGGAAAGCATTCTGTACTGCTTTAAGTCATCTCAGTTCTCCTAATATTAACTTGAACCCTTCATACCACTCTCCACTGGTGTAGTGATTAAAACGCTTATTTAAAGAAAAAGTGAACATAAAAAATGTTATACTCTTCCTCAGTATGTATATATTCCTGTTTCCACTGCTGTCCACACTGCTGAAATATCGAGGGAAGAGGAACCGGTTTCCTTTCTGACTTGTACGTTGTCAAGAGAATTGCTAGCTAAGTTCCAATTGCAAGATATTCAGAATAGTGAAGCACAAGCTCATCGGAGCACCACTTGAGTTACAGTTCCCAGGTTGGTCTTCAGGTCTGGGAATTATCAACGCTGTTTTTTTTAAATCCCTAGATGTGGCATGGACTCATCATAGCAGCTGTACCCCATTCTTTCCAAACTCCCAGCATCAGACCAAGGCCAGCTAGGTGCAAATTTGAGCAGTGAACAGGCAGTTTGAAATTTTCCTGGAAACTGAACCAGTCCACAGTTGGTCTCAGGACTGAGGAGGTGCCATGATGGTTTAAGACCACTTTTGTCCACTTCACTCCAGCTGTGCACTGACAAGAGCTTGGACCAACCAGAGAATCCAGCTCCATGACAGCAAAGTGGGTTTAAAATGCTTCCATTCTGATCTGATAGCCACATTGCACTGCTGGAAATGACAATACAAAGGTAATACAAAGTAATGAACAGCCAGTTTCCTTATTGCAAGCTTACACAGGCTGAACCTCTCTGGTCCACCAACATCCATGGTCCAGCATGATTTTAGTTAGCCAGATGACCATTTATCATGCACGTGGCTAAGTTTCTCACAGTCCCATAAAGTTGTTTACAGCCACCAGTCCTGGCTCTCAGTGTTTTCCGCAGTTATTTAGCTATAATTTACCCCTAAATGTCTTCTACATGCCCAGTAAGCAGTGGAAGTGTTGGTAATATTATTAGACAATATTGAGCTCCCATGATTCACCAAATTCTCTAGTCTGGGACTGGTCAGAACCCAAGGGTCCTGGACTAGAGAGTTTCAACCTGTACTAAATGCAAACAAATTTGAATACATTGTCCTCTGGCAACCAAAAAATACCCTGCAATCTAGGTAAGTAAACATGACTAATCAGAGCACATCTCAGAGGTCTGAATGTAAAACCTTAATATCTATTCAAAGTTCTTTTATGTGAAAAGAAATGCATCTTCTCCTAGCTGAAAAATTTAAAAGGTTCATCCTCACTAAGGAAAAGTAACAGAATGTGATGTGAGAAAGATAAAGGCCCTGCAGATTGCTTGTCCATATTCATATACAAAAGATATTTTGAACATTTCAGTTCAAAGACCAGAAATAAAAAAAAAACCAACCTTCTTTCATATCCTCAGGATGTCAAATAATCGTTTCATTCCCATCTCTGTAGTGGCTTAGAAAGACATAACTTGCCTTTGTTGTGTAATTTTTATATAAATGAACTGAGGACAACTCATTTTTATGAAAGTCAGTGAGACTGTCAGCTCCTTTAAAAATAATAAAGTCAGCAACATGAAGTTGGCTCTTAGCTCTGGAAAAATATTAAAGAAGACAGAGAGACCATAGTGTTTTGATTCCTCTGTGGGTATAATGATATTTAGCAATAAGCTGCAAAGAGCTACTGCAGTAAAGTACAGTAAAATCACCTCCTTGCTGGAAAAAAGGTCAAGTGCAGACTCTTTTTGAATCCCTAGAAAACACGGATAGTTCTGTGGTTTCTAAGAGAATGCTGGCAATGTTTTCAGTGAGAATGATGGGTTCTTAACACTCAAAAACAATAATATTGGTGGTGAATCACCTATTTCATGCTGAAGCATCCTAAGAATCTTAAAGAGTATAGTGAAAGAGACCATTCTCTCTTTCCAACAATATTAGAGGCTCTCCTGGACCCAGATGGAAGAGTCTTCCACACTGTGGGATTTAATATCAAGACACACTGTCAGGCATAGACTCTAGGTTGCCTTTTTACATTTCAGATAACAACAGCATCAGAATTCAGTCAAGGGTATATGTGATGCTGGGAAGGTCTTCTTGAAAATAAAATCTACCTCCCTCTCAAGATTTGCACCAGTTGAGAATAGGGATTATGCCAGGAGGGACGTCCCTTCTTCTAGAGACCATTACCACAACAGAGAGTGTGGGACTGGTTCATTTCTTGTAACCAAACTAGTTTGCCCATCCCTGTAATGCCAGCAGCTGGAAGAAGTGAAATTAGCAACATGGAAATGGAATCTCCTTCCTTAAGATGACCAGTGGTTATCAGCGCCACTGGATTTATTAAACCTGGAGAGAATTCCCTTTAGAAAGCTGTCAAATACACCTTTTATATAGGATTCTCGGGGAACATTATCTGAATTCTTATCTGGAACAGAATGGCGGTTGCTGTGTATATTGTTTAGCAGATAAAAGTGATAAATTGATACTGCTAGAAGATTACGGTATTAAGTAGATGTAACATGGAAGGAGATGACAAACAGAAGATTGGTGGAAAATGGTGAGATGCAGATATTTTATCACTTCCATTAGTCTACATGAGGTGGCCATTACTTTTAATATCTATTTTATGTTGGTATATACCATTGGTCCCTCTAGTCACTTTGGTAAAGTTTTGAGTACCTCACTGCAGCAGAATGGGAAGAAAAACTAATCCATATCCTACATCCCATTCAATACCCTCTGCAATTCCTTTCTGCATATGAAGCATTCCTGTCCCAGATGCAGACCAAAACTGCTTGGATTCCTTTTAGAATTAGCCCTTTACATAATGGCTAGCCAAAAAATAGGAAATTAACCAGGTTTTTCAAACCAAAATTTTATTCAGCTTCCCTTTGCAGCCAGCTGGCAGCCTGAAATGCTGATTCAGAGAGGCAGAAACTGACTTCCTAGTCAGGGTCTTTCTGGGTAGTGTAGTAGTTCCTCCTTGTGCTGGGTACGTCTTTCAGTGTTTCAAACAGAAAATGATGGTTAAAGACAGGAGCGTTTTTTTTTTAATATTACTATATGAAATTGCTAATGTGTAAGAACCCTAGTGATGGACCAGAACCTCATTTTACTAGGCTCTGTACAAAAAAAAAGACAACCCCCTTCCTTAAAGAGGTTGGCATATAATGAACTCTCAGTTGTACATGTAACTTAATTTCCCGCATCTCCACTGCTTTCTTTTGTCAAGTCCTATCTCATATTTAAGGCCCTATCCTGCAAATGTCTATTCATGAGTTAGTTTACTTACAGAAGGACTGGGCCCTTTGGCAGTAAGTCCCTCAAAGCAGAGAATCTGCTTCTTTAATGCATCTGCAAGACAGTTAGGTAAGTGAGAAACAAAGACAACAATACATGGAACTAGCCAAGCCCAATACTTAAATATGAACAAACAAACAAAGTCAATGTACACAAAACCATCCAAATGTGTGCCTTTCAACAAATATATAAAAAGGGTAAAGGTAGCTGAATTAAAGGGAATTTTGTCTGATGAAACTTAAAAATTTTCAGAGTAAAATTTTGGTAAACACAAAAATGTATCACTTTTGCTAACATTTTCTTCAAGGAAAAAACACCTCCTAACCAGCTCTAGATATCAATCTCCCTGCAGTCAGCAGCAGTCCCTCCCTACAGTGAGAAAGGGCTTGCCAGTTCCTGCATTTGGGAGAACAAGAGTAGTACTAGAGCCAAAAGGGTTTGGCGTGAGGAGTTAGGCAGCAAGATGGCTCTGCACTCTAATCACCCGTCATAGGAGTTGGCCAGTCAGGCAGAAAGAAATATGCTGCACTCTTTAAAAGGCTTTGTTCTCCACCCTCGTCCCGCACCCCCACACACCTGGAAGCTCTGGCCACAATGCAGGGCTCTGGTCAAATGCCATGAGATACCATTAAAGAGCCTCATGTTTACTACCCACTGGCATACATACGCACAGTGGTGATGACTGGACCTGAGCAGGCATCTCATTTCCCTCTCCCTCTATTTTTCCTTCTGTTATGCATACAATACTGTATAGAAGACATGTACCATCCTTCTGGTATATTTCAGCAAAAACTTCACATCAAAGAGCTTTAACCTCGATCAACAAATCTCAGTTTAAGCACCTTCCTCAATCTAAGCTTCTGAAGTGGAGCGGAAAAACCAGAATCCGCCCCTCTACTTGTTCAGCGCATAGAGCCAACCTAATACTGATGTCTCCATTACATTGTTTTCCCCCAGAAACAATACTGTGACAAAAAATAAATTAAATAATGCTTTTAAAAAAGAAAGAGAAAATTTAATTTCATTTGAGTACCATCTTGATCTTCTCACAGCCTTTAAGATGCTCAGAGTCCACACAACAGGAAACTACTTAATGATGTGCTTTTAATAAAGGAAAACTCCTAACTAGTCTGCAAGATCTCGCCCCGTTACAAAAAGGCTTTCTTGCAGCCATTGTTTGAGACTGTTTCCCTGTAACAGAAAGTGTCTGCATCAGCGTCCTTTTTATCACACAAGTTGAGATGAAAACAGCACTTAATGGACATAACCATCTCTTTTCACAGTGTCACTCTCCTGAAGTGCAAACACTATTAAAAGATAGTATGCTATGGTACTCAGACATGTTATCTAATCCTTCAGGAACTCTATACTACTGAAAACAACTGAAGCAACAAACCCCCCTAGCCCCTTGTGCTGCCACACACCAACCCCCTCTTTACTTGCATCCTTTTGCCATGGCTACAGCTGGCCACACACACTCTGTGAGAACTACTGGAACAAACTATTTACCATTGGGGGCCGCAAATGCAGCTCTTTATGTTCACATAGGCCACATCCACATAGTATATATATTTATTGCCTGCTTGGCTCTGAGAATGTCACAAGGGGCACAGCTTTGTGCTGATTGGGCCTTTGGTTGAGAACCACTGCCATTTTCCGAACATTAGTTAAACAATAGGAACCTGATCCCATTGGGTGCTGACCACCATCAACTCCCAGAGCTCCTTGAACATCAAGGACACTCACCACCTCACAAGACTTGGGGTTTGCCTACAGACTAAATATTCATCATTTTCTACAGTCCTAAGCCCACTCAAGGAATAATACATGAGAGCAAAACAGAACATGCTGCCTGGCAATAAAGAGCTTGACCCTGCCTGCCATCCTTGCTCAGATAAGCAGCCCTACTGACCTACCTGCCTAAATAAGCATGACAAGACCTAGTTCTACCCATGCTTTTTGTTAGTTTGTTTTTTTTTAAGTTAGGCAGGTAATTGCCCATGATTTTACAAGCTTTTAGGACAGCACTGCAATAGAAATGGGTTTGACAAGCAAACATATGGTAAAAAGGAATCATGGCTTTAAAAAAATATCCCATCCTTCATTTACTCAGAAGAAGGTAATTTGAGCTAACTAGAAAGCAATTCTTTCCTTTTTTGCCAACAGCACTGAAGACTCCTGACAGCACTCGGCAGCATGTTCTTCCCTTAGAGCGGCCTGGGAAACCATGAGCTGCACTATCAGTTTCACAGCTCTAAATGACTGAACCGTGAGTCTACCTTCAGACGTTTTCACTTTAACCACAGGTACAGAGATAGAATCACACTCAACATATTAATACACAGCCAGTCACCGTAGTATTAGTATCATAGCTTGCAGTGGGGTGTAACTTTTCCATAATACAGAACACCACTGGCTGCGTGGTGAATAATTCCAGCCAGAGAGGAGTACAACTGAAGATTTTTTTTCCTTTTGAATCCTGTCAGATCTGTCTGTGTCTGAATGAACTCTCCCTTTGGTAAATCTGGCTAGTATGAAAAGCTCTCACTTTTCAAAATGTTAGCAGTGTCTTTTTTCTTTCTTTAAGGCCTGCACATTCTATTCAAGTGTAATATGTTAATCATTTGACAGTGGGCTGCACCACACTTCTGATAAGTGCATTAACTCTTCCTGCATTTTCCCCCCCTGAGCCCCTCCCCTACTCCTGCAGACCTCTCCCAGCACCATACATCTAATTCTGAGCACTGAACCGCAGCACATTTAACTCAGAACCTGCATTGATTTTTAAAATCTGCTTGTAGACTTAGAAGAATCCTCCTTTTCAGATCGATTGACAAGAGTGTCATGGTACTAAGGTCATACTTCCAGGAACACCGTTCTATAGCATACTTACAGACTGCTCCTGCTCCTTCTCATTGGGAGCTTTCCCATTCACTTCACTGGGAACAAGATAGATACCTCCTCCCCTATTTAGGATAATCTCAGACTCCAAAATATTTAAAAAATCATCTATCATTGAGGATCAAATTAAAGGTGTACTATTTAATATTAAAGTATCTGGCATTGTCTCCTTATTTGCTATGCAGCACTAACACAAATCCATTTATATATATGATGACAAACATTTTTGAAAATTTTCCTTTGTATTTATTAATGATCTGTGCAAATACAATACTAATCAGCTTTATCATTAAATGACTATACAGAGTCACAAATTCCATACAGCATCCTAGTGCAACAGGCATTTATTTTCACAGACAGAAAAGCTAAGGCACAAGATATGAAGTTAGTTACCCAAATACCACAGACCAAGACAGTGACAAAATTGGGAAATGTTAAATTCCACTCCCCTACCCTAAGCCACAGATCACACAGCAATCTTTATATTGTTCAAAGTGAAAGGTTCTCCCAATCCAGCTTTTGTGCTGCTTTTACCCTCAAACCCAATGATTTTTTTAAATGATCAAGATATGAATGTAATTCTGGTGATGTATGAGGCTCGTGTCAGCAGTGGATCTGCATGCAGAGTTCACCCAAAACAAGAACCCACCTAAGATCCAGGTTGTTTCAGGTTCTAGAACATTCAGAATACCTTCTCATGCTGTCCAGACTCAAATGTGTGCACACAATATGGAACTAACAGGTGAATGTTAAACCTGTTGCATCTCATTTCCCATTCTTGATGTACACTCTGTCCATGTCAACTGCAGGTGATTCAGAGAGGACATTTCTGACTACAAACCTCTGTCTGCAGAGCATTTAAAACAAGTGTGATGATCTCTAACAGGGGTCAACAACCTCTGGCATGGGTGCCAAGTGAGTCAATTTTCATTGGCTTGTTAGGTGGGAGCTCGGTCCCATCCCTCCTCCCTCATGCAGCCAGGAGCTTGCTCAAAGCCATGCTACCTGTGGATTAACAGAAGACCAGCTAATGCTGCCAACCACCACATACACAGTAAAGCTCTGCATCTTTATTTATTTGTTAATGAAGGTGTTGCAAGTGGGACTATTTGTGTCTTTAAAAGTATTACCAGCACTCAGACCATATATAAAGATCAAAAGGTCAAATTTCAGCACTCCACCTCAGAAAGGTTGCTACCCTGATCTATAAGAAGTTTTTGGGGAAAAAAAGATGTTAGATCCAGCTATTGTAACCCACACACCTACATGTGGTTAACTGTCCCATATAGTGATACCTAGACCACCTCATAGAGAAAGAATAAGTATCCTCTACAGCCAAAGCCAAGAGCCAGCTGGCCTTCAGCTCAAGCTGTAGCAGCACCTCTACTGAGCTCCCAGCATCCCAGGTTCAAGTCTACATGTGGATGGTTACACTAGCATGAAGTGTGTCATGCTGCCATATTGGAGTAACCTGAGAATTCTCACTCCCTGCATTGCAACAAACAGATGATATGCTTAGGCATTGCTGAAAGGATTCTCTTCTTGCTGAAATATTTGCTTTCTTGCATAGAGTAGCCCAGTTCAGGGCAGCATACCTGGCTGCAGTAGGTCAAACATTGACAAATTAGCTAGTGTGCATGGCTACCTCTCTCCCCTCCCCCAGCATGAGATGGACTTGCTTGCACATAAAAATCCACTATAACTACTGCATTAGAGAAACTGCTCATTCAGCTTTCGAATAAATCTATGTGGTGTTTTTCAGGAACTGTAATAACAGTCGGACACTTATTGAGGCTGTACATGGATTGAATGATTAATAACCGGGAAAAAACAAAGTCTCAGAGGAAATGGGAATACCTCTCATGCCCTTACTGCATATTTTTATATAGATCTCTTTTATCTCTACAGATAGAAATTCCATGCTTGAGTAGAGCAGTAGGAATATAAGGACTATACTACTGATCATGGCACATGAAACTCAACATCAGTAAGTGAGAAGTACCACATCTGGAAAAGCACAATCCCAACTATAAAGACTAGTAGTAGGCATCCTTCAGTCTGCATAGACTATGGATCACGCCCTTTATAGTTTCAATTGAGGACTTCATTTACAGCGTCTATTGTGACTATGAAGACCCACACGAGAGTGACAGTCCTTGCTGCATCTCCTGCAGATGTATTGGGTGTCTGGCAAGTCCTTAGTGTGCTTTCTGTGCACTTGCTTCTCCTCTGCTAGCTGTCTGATCTTCATCTCGCCCTTCTGAAGGCCTTTGTGTAACCCCTGCCTCCATCTGCTGCGGTCATCTGCTAGATCTTCCCAGTTGTCCAGCTCGATGTCTACCTCTCTGAGGTCTCTCTTGCAGACATCTTTGTAGCGCAACTGGGGGCGTCCGGGAGGTCTTTTGCCAGAGGCTAGCTCACCATACAAGATGTCTTTTGGAATCCTTCCATCATTCATCCTGTGGACATGGCCAAGCCAGTGGAGTCGACGCTGCCTGAGGAGGGTGTGCATGGTTGGGATTCCAGCTTGCTCAAAGACGGCGGTGTTGGTCACTCTGTCCTTCCATGATATTCCAAGGATGCGCCTGAGGCAGCGCAAGTGGAAGACGTTCAGCCTCTTTTCCTGGCGAGCATACAGGGTCCAAGTCTCGCTGCCATAAAGGAGGGTGCTGAGGATGCAGGCTCTGTAGACTTGCATTTTGGTGTGAGCGTACAGCTTGTTGTTATTCCACACTCTCTTGCTGAGTCTGGACAGAGTTGTGGCCACTTTTCCGATCCTCCCATTTAGCTCAGTGTCCAATGACAGCATGTCAGTGATGGTGGACCCGAGGTAAACGAACTCATGGACAACCTCTAACATATAGTTGTCAATGCTGATTGATGGGGATTCAGCAACATCCTGACTAAGTACGTTTGTCTTCTTTAGGCTGATGGTAAGCCCAAAGTCCTTGCACGCTTTCGAGAACTGATCCAGCAGTTTTTAAAGCTGGTCTTCTGTGTGGGACACTACAGCAGCATCGTCTGCAAACAGCATGTCTCTGATGAGGACTTCCTGCACCTTAGACTTAGCTTTCAGCCTTGCAAGGTTAAACAGTTTCCCATCAGATCTTGAGCGCAGCAAGATGCCCTCCGTTGAAGATCCAAAGGCATGCTTCAGGAGGAGTGCGAAGAAGATCCTGAACAATGTCGGAGCAAGCACACATCCTTGTTTGACGCCAATCCTGATGCTGAAAGCATCCGATAATGCGCCGTCATATTGGATGTTTCCTCTTATGTCTTCATGGAACGACTGGATCATCTTGAGTAACCATGGAGGACAGCCTATCTTGTGGAGCAGTTTGAACAGACCATCCCTGCTGACCAAGTCAAAGGCCTTGGTCAGGTCGATGAAGGCTTCCTCTGCTCCCTGCACTTCTTCTGCAGCTGCCTTAGAGAGAAGACCATGTCAACGGTAGACCTCTCTGTGCAGAATCCGCACTGCGATTCGGGGTACACCCTCTCAGCAATCTTCTGGAGTCTGCCAAGGATGACGCGAGCGAACAGTTTACCAGTGAAGCTTTGGAGGGAGATTCCACGGTAGTTGTTGCAGTCGCTTCTGTCTCCTTTGTTCTTATACAACATTACAATGTTAGCGTCGCGCATATCCTGTGGAACCTCACCCTCTTTCCAGCACAGGCACAGTAGCTCATGTAGGGGTTCCAGGAGTGTGTCCGCGGCACACTTGATTACCTTTGGTGGTATACCATCCTGGCCTGGGGCCTTTCCTGCTGCAATGCTGTCGATGGCTCTCTTCAGTTCATCCACAGTCGGTTCTTGATCCAGTTCGTCCATTACTGGTAGGAGCTCGAAGGCATCGAGGGCTGTGTCAACCACAACGTTCTCGCGTGAGTACAGCTCGGAGTAGTGCTCAACCCAGCGCTCCATCCATTTGGCTTTGTCAGCGATTACTTCACCAGATTTGGATTTCAGAGGTGCCATCTTGTTCTGGGTGGGTCCTAATGCCTTCTTCATACCCTCGTACATTCCTCTGAGATTACCAAAGTCAGCACAGGTCTGGATGCTGCTGCATAGCTGGAGCCAGTGGTTGTTAGCACAGCGCCTGGCTGTCTGCTGTACTGTTCTTCTGGCCGCTCTAAGTGCTTGCTGGGTACTCTGGCTTGGTGAGCGTTTGTACTCCAGGAGTGCAGCGCGCTTCTTTTCAATGACTGGAATCATCTCATTGGAGTTAGCTTCAAACCAGTCATTCGTGTTTCTCGCTCTTCTTCCAAACACCGACAAGGCCGTGTTGTAAACTGTATCCCTCAGATGTTGCCATTTGGATGTCACATCAGCACCCCCAGGGCCGCTGAGCAGTTTTTCCTAGAGGGTGTCTCTGAACTTTTCAGCTTTCTCCGAGTTTGCCGTCTTTCTGGCGTCAATGCAGGGTCTTCCAGCAGGTTTAGAGCAGTACAGTTTCTTGGGTCTCAGCTTGAGCTTGGAGCAAACTAGCTAGTGATCTGTACCACAGTCAGCACTATGATAGCTGCGCGTCAGAAGGACGTTTTGAGGTTATTACGCCTAGTGATGACCACGTCTAGTTGATGCCAATGCTTTGAGCGTGGGTGTCTCCACGACACTCTGTGCTGTGGCTTCGTTTGGAAAAATGTGCTTGTGATGCACAGATTGTGGTACATGCACAGTCCAAGGAGACGCTGTCCATTGTCATTCATTTTTCCCACACCCAAGTGTCCTAAGCAGGAAGGCCATGAGGCCCGATCAGCTCCAACTCTTGCACTGAAGTCACCCAAGATGTACAGTTGTTCACGAGCAGGTATTTGCGCTACAAATAAAGACTAAATAATAGGTTATAAATTAGCTGCTACAAAGACATCTTGGAGTCAATGTGGATAGTTCTCTGAAAAAGTTTGGTCCACGTGCTGTGGCAGTTAACAAAAGCTAACAATGTTAGAAATCATTAAGAATGGAATAGATAGTAAGAAAAAAAAAACATATTGCTGCCGTATAATGGTATACTGGATTTGGAAAACAAGCAGATAAGGGCAACAAAAATGGTTAGGGGTGTAGAACAGCTGCCACGTAAAGAGAGTCTAAAAAAGACGAGCTGTTTAGCTTGGAAAGGAGATAACTCAGGGGTGGGGAAGGTAAGAATACAATAGAGTTCTACAATCACAAAAGGTATGGAGAAAGTGAGCAAGGAGGTGTTCTTTACCCCGACATATAACACGTGAACCAGAGGCCACTCAATGAAATTAATAGGCAAAAGGCTGAACACTAACAAAAATAAAGAACTCTTATACGCAACATACAGTCAACCTGAGGAACTTGTTGCCAGAGGGTATTGTGTAGGCCAAAACTATAACTCGGTTTAAACAAGAATTAAGTAAGTGAATTGGTGACAGGTCCATCACCAGTCATTAACCAAGACGGTCAGCGATAGAACGCCATGCAATGGGTATAGCTAAGCCTCTGCTGACCAGATGCTGTGACTGGACAAGGGGGGATGGATGAGTCAATAACTGCACTGTTTTGTTCATTCTCTCTGACACATCTGGCATTGACCCCTGTCAGAATACAACTCAATGGGCTAGACAGACCATTGCTCCTACCCACGAGAGCCTGTCTTGTGTTGTTATATAGCTGTGCGTAGCTAGGATCAGACCACACTCATTTGTGGGAGTCATCCACAGATTAGAGATTTCAAAAGAGCTCCTTCCATGAACCAGTACTAAACTTGTGAATAAAAATTTGCAAGCAGTGCTATAGTTGCTATCCAAGAGCATACTCCCACTGACTTCAATAGGAGTTGATAGGACCTAGTAAAAGGGAACTAGAGGTAAAGAAGAAATAAGGAAAAAGCAGTTTCTTTAGAAATCTTGGATGAGGCAGGGAGATCTGGCATATGAGGGAGATAAGAGAAGAAAAATTGAATTCTCTACAGGCCATTGGAGGGGGGAGGAAGATTCTTAAGGTATCCACAGACATCTTTCATAATTTGAAAACACAAAGATGTTAATTTGACATGCAAGTTTGCGGAAATGCCTTTTCAGTTCCCTCTAGTTTTAAAAGACTATATCCAGCACTTACTGCTTAAAAATGAAAATTAGATGGCTTTAAAAGGGTTCTGTGACATACACTGTAAGCAAAGGCCTTACACATCAGTTTTGCCTGCAAACTAATGAACACCTTGGAGAAGGCTTATTTATGTTCTGTAAAAGTCTGAAGGCATTCACTTTCATGGCTCTTATTAATATCAAACAGCCAACACCACTCTAAACAGTACACATAATGGCAGAGAGAAAAGAATTGTGAATTTGAACCATTTGGAGGCATTCTCGTGGATCTTTGAGGGCTTAATATAAAATATGAACAAAAGGAGGGCATTTTTCTAGCTGCTAATTACCTGTCAAGTGACACAATGCTCCTTGCTAAACTGTTTCAGCATTTTGGGAAATGGCTCCTCTGTGTGGTAGGTCAGGTAAACCATGATATGCTGACATCTTGGTAACCTCCATTAGGTGAAGCAAGTAGGTATTTATCAGAACTTCTGCTTCTACCTCTTCCTCTCTCCCCTCATCCCAGTTTCCTCTGTCTCTCTCTCCTCCACACAACGCCAGAAAATAAATGATATTTTAAAATGACTGTTCTAAAGCAGCTCCCCATACCATGCATATTAAGTTTTGTTCTCATCAGCCAATGACATTCCACAGAAAAGAGTGGAATTTTAAGATGGGTTTTACATTCAGCTGCACAGAAAGTGCTGTCACTCAGGTCACATCTGAAGTGCTCAGGAGCATATTTATAAATATATTTAGACATACAGAAGTTGTGCATGACATATATTAAATTGCATGGTCTAAACCAGGGATTACCAACCTATGGGCTGAGACCCAAACATGGGTCGCCATTAAATTTTCTAAGGGTCGCTGGCTAGGTGGCTCCGAGCCACTTGTGGCTCTTTAAAGAGTCATTTTCAGCTCCCACTGCTGTCACCACTCACTCCTCCAGCTCCCAGTCTCTGCCTTGCCATGCTGATATGGAACACTATTTAATTGGTTTAAGAGCTGGCAGAAGGGATCTGTCCATTAAACCAATTACATTGAATCCCAATTCAGTGCAGCAGGACAGGGAACTGCCCACACTGCAAGTGTGGGAAAGGAGTAGGAGGACTGCAGGGAGCTGCCCCGAGGAGGTGGCGGTGGTCCGGTGAAGGAGAGTGGAGGGCAGCAGCACTCATGTGAGGCAGGTCAAGTGGTGGCTTGGGGCTGTGAGGGGGTTAAGCCTGAGGGCGGGGTGGGTAACCAACATTTATAAAAACAACATGTCCTGGGGAGAACCCCCACCCCGGTTTTGAATTGCCTTGGGTCACAAAGTTTTACTGAATAGTTAAAATCGGTCACCGTCTCGAAAAGATTGGGAACCGCTGGTCTAAACGGTTTTCCATTTACCTTCTACCCTGTCACCTGCATTAGGTGCATTTCCTGAATTGCTTTTGTTAGATCTGATCTCGTTACTTTGGTAACTGTTTGAGCAGAGGGACTGAAGTCTTAGCTTCTTGAAAGCTTCCTCACCGCTAGAGTTGCCATTCTTGGATGTATACTAAGAACTCAAACGAAGGTCTGTCAAACTGGCTAGTTGCTCCACTTTGTCTCTTTTTTTTCTCCTAAAGAACTGATCTCCACCTACCACAATCAAGATCTGGAATCATTCAGAATCACTGCATAAATTAGTGGTGGGCAACCTGCAGCCTGTAAGCCACATGCAGCCCACTGGGGTTCCAACTTCAGCCCACAGACCCTTGGCTGCTCCCCTCCCTCTCACGCACTGGGGCACTGGAACACCGTCCTTCCTTCACCTCCCCTTCCTCACAGAACTTTTGGAGGAGCTGTAACTGGACTGATTCACGCTCTGTTCCTGCTCCTCCTCTGTCTCCCAGAGCTGGACCACCGTGAATCATGAAAGAGTTCCAGCTCATGGGGGGAAGGTAAAAAGAGGGATGGAACTTGAATCAGGCAATTCTTAGTGCTCCAAAAGTGCTGGGAGGCAGGAAAGGAGCCAGTAAGTGTGGATGTGTGAGAGCCAGAGGTGGAACCCCAGTGGGCTACAGACTATTGAAGCCCACTGAGGAGAGGGAGGGACACTCATGCAGCCCACCCATGAAGTGTGGTTGGCCATCCTAGTGTAAATGAATACCTCCTTCTGACTGCTCAGACATGGACTGGAACTCATGAGGCAACTGCTCAAATTCTCACTATTAACCCACTATCTGAACAGCATAATGTGATTCTTTAGATCATTTGCCCCTTCTGCTCTGTGATTATTTATACAGTCGGCTGAGTTTTGATTCCCACTTTAGCAAACGTTATTCAAAAATAACCATAGATGTGTTTGTTACAGACAGGCACCCATAAACCACAAAATGAGAATTAAGTGTCCTTTCCTAAGTGACAACAAATCCCTCAAGGTCCAATTATTTGCCAGTATTTGTTCCATTTCAGATGCTAACCATCCTACTCTGAGTAATAACTACTGATAACAGTTTACTGACAAAAACTAAGAGTTGGCTCATACTGAACATTTTTCTCCATTGGGAATCACGGCCAAATC
The DNA here is from genome assembly GCF_033958435.1 of Carettochelys insculpta. Lineage (NCBI taxonomy): Eukaryota > Metazoa > Chordata > Testudines > Carettochelyidae > Carettochelys > Carettochelys insculpta. Next base: position 203,808,225 of record NC_134138.1, read on the forward strand.
CAAGCCCTGTCTCCTTTCCTAACTCCACAGTCAATTATGTCCATTTTGTTCTATTGCTAGGAGGCTAGAGCAAACACACAGGTGATATTTTGGGAGCAGCCAGCATCGTTTTAAGATAAATATTAATTGGGATATATTTACATGCAGTTAATATCTAGGTATTGTCAAAAGGATTGCTTCAGTTCATCACAACAGGGATCACGTCATGTTACAGAAGATGACACCATAAGTACTCAGAGCCTGAGCCCTAGAGGGCTTTCTAAAACCATCTGGAATTACCCCAGAGGGCAAAATCTGTAACCGAAAGTTCACAAACCAACTCCCATTTTTTTATAATTCAGAAAGTCACTTTCTACCTTAGTTTGCTTCTCAAGAAAAGCTCCAACTTGAACCAGTTGTGTTAATCACCCTCTTTCACACCAGCCAACAGTGCACTTCTACTACCCCACCAAGAAGAACACAGAACTGAATCTACAGCCCCTACTCACACATCAGTGGGAATCTTGCCTGAGCAAGAGCGGAATTTGCTCTACTTAAATTGCTGCAACAGGCGTAAGACCCATACTAGATATGAAGATTTTTCTTCCAACATTTTAAAATGGGTTTTTAAAAAATGCCGTTTTCCACTGCCCATGTGTCTCATCTCCTCAGTTTTAGCTTATACGTAAGTGCAAAAATACAGCGAAAAAGGAATTCTTACATTTGTCCTGACCCAACCAGAATGAATGAAATAAAGAGCCGATTCAGGTGATATTTCAGATTCAGTTTTCCAGCTAGGAATAAAGAAGATAGCTCCACTTCAGAACGTTCTGTAAAATAGTGGGAAGGTAAAACATATTGGCCTTCAGATCAAACTATGTTTCCCCCCTCCTTTTTTATTTTTTAATATGGTGCCTAGATAGGACACTGATAAGACAAATAATTCTTTTATCATTTTCACAGGTAGATGGGTATGCACTTATAAGGTACTCAAGGAAAACTGGAATAAAAATGCTGTCTAGTTTACATTATACACTTTCAATACACATTACTGAGGAAAAAAAAAGAGTATCTAAATGTAACATCTGCTATAATCCACAAAGAACACTGCTACAGAGAACTAGATCGTTAGTATTTCCATGATCTCAGACGGTGAACAAAAGCAGATGCTGACTTGCAAACATCAAAAATTAAAACTCTTTAAGTGGCTGCAATCCTACTGCTCAAGAATGTTTAAACCTCTCCTTTAAAATGTCAGCAGCTTGTGACAGTTAGATTCCGATACACAAGGTGAGAAGTGTTTCAATCTATGTATCCCTCTGGTCTTTGTCTGCAGTGCAACTTGTGACTTCAAACAGCCTTCAGTAAACAGTCTTCTCATCACTCCAGCCTGGACTGAATTTTAATCAAGGTCCTTTAAATGCCATTGAGCAAATCCATATACTATGGATTGCTTCTTGTATGCCTGTGGCCAAATGCTATTTGGTGGGTCATTTATTATTTCTAGAAATTCAAAACTATCCACAATAACAGTATAAGTTACAACATATATAGAAGCAGGAGATCGCCATTGCTGGCAATTTAGTATAGCATCTGAATAAAGCTTTTCCTTATTCCTTTAAAATAACATAATGAATGCTTTCCAACTGCTAGTCACACAAGAGGAGGAGTTAAATTTATTTATTAAGCAGCAATTAAGTTTTCAGTCATTACACATATCCAAGTTGGACTCTAAATTCCACAGATTATGCTGTATAGATAACCAAAGGACACAGATATTAGAACAGCTGTGGACTCTAACAGCGAGAATAAGGGTCAGACATTTAAAAGGGATGCTAGGAAGGGGTTATTCCCTCTAAATTGTTTCTGCAAATTGATCCTGGGAATCCTAGGCAGGATTTGTACATCAATTATCAAACACGGAATGCATTCCAAGCATATCCACAGGCTCAGCATAAACACCTTAGATACTAGAGAGAGGGGGGTTGGCGGGGAAAATGTGGTCATCATTTGACCACTCTGTAATAAGAAGGCTATACCAGGGAGGAGAAAACCAACAGAGTGCTGACTGTTACATTTATTTCTATTTCCCAGTGATAACTCAATTAATCAAACTTTCCCTGGTAGCTGTCAAAACACTGGTCTCTGTCCTCCTTTGCTGAAATCCAAAAGAATGCAAGGGGGTTCTTTTTCATCCCTGGTTGCTTCTCGTGCGGTAAAGAGAGGCTTCAGGCATTCATGGAAAACATTCATTCCTGTTCTTAAATGGTTTTACAGAAATCCTCTGCCCCCCGCCCCACAACCACCATCAGCATGGAATTTCTCCTGGAGAGAGGGTTAGGAGACAAGACAGCATCTTAACATAACCCTCAGAGCAGCAGCTGTAAATCAGACAGCTGACGCTTCCTCTCTCTACCCTGCTGCCTACAGTTGTATAGAGCAGAGAAGTGTGGTGCCCTGTGGCTTTTCTCATTAATTGTGGAATGGCTTTTAAAGCCATGGGATGCCACATTGGACACACACTCATTCTGTGGCTTGGTTGTGTAGCTTTAATGTGAGACCACTCCCACTGCTTTTGAATTCCTAGTGTCAGAGAAAATCATGTTTATTCCTTCAATGTTCTTCCTCCACTCTCCACTCCAACGTGGCAACTGACCACTGAGAGATCTGTGCTCTAATCCTGACCTGCCATTGGCATCACATGTGATTCTGAACAAGTCAGAAAGAGCCAAATTCTTTTCTAACCTGAAGAGTGTAAAGGTACAGTCAGAATTTGGCCCCATAACTTCAGTTTTCCCACCTTCAAAATGGGGATAATACTTACACACCATTGTAAAGGGCTTGCATAGCCTCCGAAGAAAAGAGGTATATAAATGCAAAATAATCAACTAAAGTTGATGGAATTACTTGGGATGAGAGTGATTGACTGCTTTTTCTGATGTTCAGTCTGGTCTAGACTTAAAAATGGAAGACTTGTTTTACTACTGGTAACATTTGTAGTAAAGGGTGCTAAGACAAATGTAATCAAATATCATGTTTTAAGATACAAGATGATTGTTACAGGTACCTGGAAAAAATTCTTCCTCACAGCCCTCTACCCACTGTTTAACAACATACAGCTCATCAGTGACTGGGAGAGAGGTTTCACAGATGTCAGATCCAGCTGTGGTGTGAAGATGCCTAAATTCTTGTCTATTCTTAATCAAAAAATGCAAAGGTATTTTTGCAGAACCTTCTATGACATTACTGGATTTTGAGATGAACATGCAAAACATTGTTGCAACCACTGTCCTATGTTTGCACCAAATGTTGTGCAAATTAGGCCAGGTGAGGTGTCTACTAAAAGCTTATGATTTGCTGATTCTGCTTTGTTGCTCATATGCATGTATCATTTTTATATTTGAAGGTGTAAGTACTGGCTCTGTACCTGTACATGAAATTTTAGTTTCTGGGAGACCTCAGCTGGAGGCTTGCCAACCTATTGTGAAAGGGTTCCTAGACAGAAGAAGCCATACTTGACAAGGGGCCTTATCAGGTGCCAATCAACATCTGAGGAATTTGGCTGTAAACATTCAACCCAGCAAATAGCCAACGACTGGTTACCTAAAAAGGGGATTTGGACAGGTGACCTGCTCGTCTGACAGGCTCCATCTTGGGCATGCTTCCACACAGTGAGAACAATGGGATTCCTTCCACGTGGGCAAGGATATAAAGAGGGCCTTAATGGCTCCTCCATTTTGTCTTTGCTCCAGATCATCATTTTAGTAGCATCTTTGCTATGAACTTGGGTCCAGAAGGACTGATGACTCATCTTGCCCAAGGATATATTCCAGAGACTTCTAAGACAGCAGTTTATTCCACCTCTGCTGCAAACCTGCACCAAGAACTTTGGGACTGGTGTACGTAATTTGATTGCTTTAACAATCTTACTCTCCACCTATTCTTTCTTTCTTCTTTTATTAATAAACCTTTAGATTCCAAAGGATTGACTCAGTGTTCTCTTTTGGTAAATTCTGAGGTATAAATACACCTGGGAATGTGTCTGGTCCTTTGGGATTGGAAGAATCTGGATATGGTGACCCTGTTTTTCATAAGGAGTGTTAAGTAGGGTACTGATTGTGGCACAAGAGAGGCTGGAGTTTGCAGGGGAATTGCTTGTGTGACTTCTCGCTGGAAAGCATGGCAACAGAAGCTCTCTATGTGACTAATTTGTATGCCTTATAGGGGAGGATGCCCAGCCTTGAGCTTTAAGAAGCCCTGTTTTGAGCAATTTGCCCGGATTTGGTCCTCTCAGTGCTGCCCAGAAAACCTACAATATTACACTCTCCAATTCTTCTGCCAATGAAAAGTAAGCAGGAGGAGAAATCCCCCTTCTCCTACAAATTCACTTATTTGGGAGATGGGCTGAAGGCTACGACATGAAGGATGGAGACCATTCTGTTGGCATAATCCCTCCTCAGAGCTGGCTACTGCACCTGAAACCGATTCTGAAAAAGCTCTGAATGGACCATGCTCTGGCTGGAATCCCCACTAAATTAGTTTCCAGATAAGAGAGATTTGGAGAAGCTTTGGAATTATGCACACATACAAACCTTTGCAGAATTTATTTGAAAGTAAGTTTCAGCCATTATTGTCATCAGCCTCACCAGCAGTATCAATATTAAGGCTCTGGACAAGCAAACAGCACACCAGGGTTCTAGTTCATAATCCACCAATGTCAGTGAAAAGACTCAACTTGATGTGGATCAGTCTGGGCCAGTCCCAGTACTCCAATGTATAGGAGTTACTTCCTTATTAATATTAGTGGATAAAGATGATAAAATTGTCAGTTGCTGAATATAATTGATTTTAAAAATACTAGTTTTAGATCCATTTCCAAATTAAGTTCAGAATGAGTTATTTTGGGTCTATTTTTGTTTGTATCAAAATAGATGCTTCAGTGTTTTTAGCTGTTGTAGCACCAGCTGTTGCCACAGACTACTTTGCTGTAGCATGAATTCAAGTTGGTTCCAAGATTATTATTTTGACGGCAACTTAAACTAAACTACAGGTTTGTTCGTTTGTTTGCTTGCTTGCTTGTTTTTCATGACAATCATGCTATACACTATAGATTTGTTCTAATAGTACTTAAATGTCTATAAAAAGAAACGTCTAATGGCCATGAGAAACTCCCTTCAACTGACCTAATAACAGTCATAATCTACATAAAACCTGCTAAATGAACACACTACCAGTCATGTTTGGTTTCAGTTCCATTATATCCTTTCCTAACTTGGATTTACCATACTGTCTACATTTAACCAATGATTTTCTTCAGCCCCATCAGCCTACAGAATCAACTGGTAAAGCTTTATCAAGACAGATAGCTAAGCTTCTCCTCAAAATCAATTGTATTTGAAATACAAAACATAAAAATACCTTCCACAATCAGTACATAGCTTTCACTTTTCTAGCCAAGAACGTCTACTCTTCTGCTCCCTAGTAACAGAGAGGAAGCCGTGCTAGTCTATATACTATCAAAACAAAAAGCAGTCAAGTAGCACTTTAAAGACTAGCAAAAGAGTTTATTAGGTGAGCTTTCGTGGCTTTCAAGTGATTTCCTTTAACTCATTGCATTTGTTGATGATTGATTTCATGAGTTGAGTTCTCCTGATTCAACAAAATCAAAAGTGCATAAGAAAATGAACTTTCCACCACAATCTGTCAAACATTAAAAATTCGATTTTCTCCAGTAAAGGTGAAGTAGTACCACTAAAGTCAATGATAGTCAAAGGGATATTCACTAAGTAAGAAAAACAGGATTTGATCCCAAATATTTAACTGGAATATAAAGAGTGACTGACCCCTCACAAATCTTTGCTCTCTGCTTCCTTGCTATTTCTCCCCACATTTGTTTATCCTTCACTCACATAAGCATGGCATTTGTAGGTAATGTATGTTGAAATGATTTCAACAATTTAGAGTTTCAGTGGAAATACAGAGGGGTTGTTGTTTGCATGTTAGATTTATTTTAACTACTCCTAAAATACACAGTTTCCTGACAGAATTTGAAGTGTGGTCACTGCTTGGGGTTTTCGGTTTCACAAACTAGATGATAATTGACCCGGATCTTTTACACAAATACACCTATCAAATAAGCCAATTTAATATAAGTGAAACACTTTTGGAACATCTGTACTGAAAGGAAAAGCCAGTCTTCTGTCATTTTTCATGAAGAAAAGGGACTTCTTCTCTCATTTTTGAATGCATGGGGTACTTTTCTAATGATGGCTCTACGCTTACGAAACTTGATGTCTACCACGCTGAACATGGGTTACACAATATGTGAAAGAATTTAAGAGACAGTATTGATTAGTCTTACAGTAACTCCTTGCTTAAAGATGTAGTTATGTTCCTGAAAAATGCTATTTTAAGTGAAACAATGTTACATGAATCCCATTTCCCCATGAGAACTAACGTAAATGCAGGGAAAGGGTTGGTTCCAGGGAATTTTTTTCAGCAGACAAAAGACAGTATCTACATAAACAGTATGAGTTTTAAATAATTTTACACAAACACTTTAACACTTTACACAGCAATGATGATCGTGAAATCAGGTGTGGTGGCAGAACCAGAGTGGAATCTTTCCCAGGGAATGTCTTGCTACTAAATGATGAACTAGCACTGGGAGGGAAGGGGGGGAGGGGGAGCATGGTCAAGGGTTGGTGTGTTGCTTTTAATGTAGCCTCACACTCTACAATCCTGTGTGGACTGAGGCAGGAGAAAGGAAACACAACAGTGGCTACAAATGCTTCCCTGAAGAAACTGAACATGAGGAAGAATCTACACTGTTCCACTGGAATGCATCCCTTTCTCCTTCATGTGATGAATACACCACGGCACAATGCCCAGTGCATGGGGGGAGGGGGCTGAGACAGAGAAAAACTGTGTGTGTATGTCATACAGAAAGAGATGTACTTTGTGTGTGCATTTGAAAGCGAAGCAGACAGAGACATGGATTGCCCCTTTAATTATGCTGATCCCACTTCAAGTACACTGCCCTTTTAAGCACATAATACCAGCAAGTTCAGACTTCAGAATCTCCAGCTGTGATATCCTGCTTAGTGGACATGGGGTATGGAGTGGTGAGCTCAATCAGGGGAAGGGGGAACATCCTGACATCATCACCCTCTCCTCCTCCATCGCCCTCGGCCCTCCAGCAGGAGGCTTCCAGGAGCAACTACAAGGCAGAGGGCAGGATCAACAGGGAAGCAGGGTGAGAAGTAGCTGAACTGTAGCTGCCCAGCTGAATACCATACCAGGATCTTAGAGGAGCTGGTTCCAAGCATCTACAAGAATGGGCAGCTTCTCCAGAAAATCCTGCAAGTAATGGACAAAACAGGCAGCCAAACAATGTTATGGGGAGCCTTGTTGTTCAATTTTAAATGAGCACGTGCTCATGCTCAAGCAACATTACAATGAAACTATGTTAAACAGGACAACATTAAGTGATGAGTTACTGTACTAAAACTGATGGCAGGAATCTATCCAAAAAAGCAACAGGCGCTTTGTTATGAGCTGTGTCATTTCAACCATTATATAGTCTATGTCCATTAATTAGACTTTAGCTGTTACAGAGCTGGGAGTCAAAGAGGGAAGGGAATTTTGCAAACCATTAAAAATCTCAACCTCCGCAACTTATTGTAGGAGTCCGTGCACCAGTGAGCTGATTATGCATGGAAAACTTTGCAGAAGATGACTGATCGGCTCCAACGTCTCGCTTCTTCAGCCCTGCACTGAAAACCAGATGATGGCATATAAGGAAATTTCACCTGAAGTTGAAAATGCCTGTATACAGAGAAGTTTAATTTATTATTCTAATGACTTTCACAGCATGAGATTCTCACTGGGAGACATGCCTGTATGCATTTAATAAGGCTGCAGAGATTGGGACTATTCCTGAAGGACTCTCCAAATCATTTCCAAAGCATCTTTTTATAGCAAGCAAAGTATAAATTATGTAAAAAGGCATTTAGATGGATACTATCTAATCTATTGAACTGTTAACCCCTCTCAGTTACAAGTATTAACACCATTCTTTTCCCTCCCCATTGAGACCTAGATAGTATATTTTTAACAAATTCTGTTATTATACTTATGTTTGGACCCAGCAACCACAGGATCAAAGTCATTATTAATAATTTCAGTATTGGACAGCAGGAAACCTAGTAAAGTGGTCAGATGTTTTCCTCCTAGTAAATGGACATCTGGTTTCCTTTTCACTAGAACCCCAGTTTCTTGGGGCACAGGGGGGCACATAGGAAAAGGATGACTTTCCACAGACAGTAGAATTTTATCTAAATTCTATCAAACCACATGCATTAGAAAATATGGAAGCCCAGCGCTCTGCCTTAACACTTCAGAAAGGCATTATTTTCACTTTACAACCCATTTAAGAGTTACTGTTGCAAGAGGCAAAACATTCCTGTTGGAAGAGGCACAACACTAGCTTCTTTCCCCTGTTCCTCTTCATAAAAGGCTTTCTGCACATAACTTGGAACTCACAGACCATGGTAATGGATGCCATATTCAAGACTAGACTGACAGATAAGGCTGGGGACAGGAATGATGTTAATCTACTTGGCCAGTAACAGGGAGCAAGTCAAGTATTCCTCCTCTTCCTCCACTTGAGTGACAAACAACACCCCAAAGATACTCCTAAAGCTTGCCAGTTACACGTGACATCTACACTACCCTGAAGAGTGACTGGCTCAGTGTCAATCTTCTGGGGTTCGATTTCAATATACCTAGTATGGTCATGCAAAATCAACCTCTCAGATGTCTCAGTCGACCCCTCTACTTCTCACAAGACTTCCCGAACACAGACAGCCAAGTGCATATATGTCAATTTTAGCTATGCAACTGCTGTAGCTAGAATTGCATATCTATGGTCATCTTACTTTGCCTAGTGTAGACTTAGCCATATACACAAGGCAGCAAACCTAGCATACAAGGCAGGTCGGAGAGGGTACGTGACTGAGGCTCACTGACTTCAGGACAAAAGGCTGTTGATTGACTTTAGAGCAACTAATATGGGTACCACTCCTCACTGATGTTAATAGTCATGGATGATGGCCAGCGAATAACCAAACTGAACTGTAATCTTACATCTGTTTTGCAACAGGTTCTACCCAGGCACCAGCTCAGGACCTAGCTGCAGGCTAATTCACTCATATGTGAATAGAATTCAAATGACTGTTAAAATGTATGGTAGTGTAAGCCAATCAATTCATGTATGTTAGTATAGTTCAAAAGAAATGTTAATGGCATTGTCTTCACTTAATCTGTTGTTCCTTTCAGGTTACGGTATGCATGTCCCTGTAATTAGTTAACCCTAGATCAAAAGCGTGTGCTTGTGTTAAGATGAGAATGTACCTGATGTGTAAACTTCATGGAAACTAAGGAAAAAATGTTGTTTGCTACTATATTGCCTTTTTCATGGTGTAGGTCCCTGTAATTAAATTACCCTTCAGATGTGACTAGAGCCTCAGAAATGAAAATGAAGAAAAGTGCTAACTTTAAAGACCATTGTATTCTAGCACGGAAATTCACTGAGTGAAGACATTCTTTAGGTTGTCTTCTGTGAGCAGAAACTATAAATAGTACTTAGAAGAAAGAGTCTTTATCTCTGAACTGTATGGACAATAACAAGGTGGAATATTGGGACAAGATGATGAAAATCCTCAATTATTCTGGTAACCCTCAAACACTTTTGGGAAACTAGCAGATTGCTACATCTCTGCTATCATTATGGTCTTAGGAACTTTGCTTACCTGTTAAAATATTGTACACCTGCTTTAACCGCTCAATAACTCTCATTTGTTTCCTTAGCTCATAACCTTTCCAGTACTTTACAAATAATTAGCTGCCCAGGATTGTCATTTGTGTGAGATCCCGATTACCAATTGGGGTAAGGGACTGACATTTCTGAAGTAACAAAGTAATGCAATTTTTTATTTATATAATATTCTATAACAAAGTCCAGTTTGTTTGTATGGTAAAATAAGCTGGATATCCTAAGGGGACTGTGACTCCATGGTAAGACTAATTTAGTAATATAGATGTTGACATTTGTTAGCTGCTTGGTGAAATCTAATTATAGAATATACCACCAAGTTAGGATTTCTGCCCTATTTTCTGACTGTCTGACCTGAAACTGGCACTTGCAATTGTAAGCCACTCTAGGGGATCACGATATACTTCAGTCAACAAATTTCTGCTTCTTACTTGGTATCATATTTGTATGTATTATGAGTGAGGATGTGTTAAATAGGGAATCTTAGAATTTAGATTATCTTTTTACACCATCCTTAGCCCCAAGATACAAACTCTTCAAGTTCAAGAAAAGGACCTACTCAAATCTTCAAATCTGAATCAATCCATATAGTTCTAGTTTTGCTAGGATCCAAAACCAGAAGGGAAGTATTTTACAGTTCAGGGTTGAGGCTGTTGTGAAATTAGCCAATTGTAGGATATCTCTGCCTTGTGGAGCCAAAATTTCATAAGAACATTAGCACGGATTTCCATGCCCTTGAATTCAGGCCAAGTAATTTCAGTCTCAAACCTGAACCACAGTGTGACAGTAATCCAGGCTCCAATCTGAACACCATCTCCTTAGCCCATCTCTAATTATGAGTAACCTTGATTTGATTTTTATCTCAGTAAACAGACAAGATGGGTACAAACATTTTCACACCATGTCTGGAGAATAGATAATATATACATCAAAAGAGTTCTTTTCCCTTTCGCTGCATTATATTAGTTTTGCAATGCATGCCCTCAAGTAAAAAATCATGTTAAAGTATTTGACAAGAAAAATCACTATTTTTTTCATCAAAAATGACTGCATGTTTCTGGTTTCAAAGACATTTTGTCAGTTTACCAATATAAGTGGCCACTTTTCATACGTGCCAGTTAAGCAGAAACAACGAGACACTTATGAATACTTATCAGATTGTGTGAAAGTCAGAGTCATCACACTTCTGTCTGACTCTCAATAGCAGACAACTTCTGCGTGTCATGTGGGAATGAAAAGACGCTGTCATTACTCCAAGAGGAGAAAGATAGCCAAATGAAACTCTTTGTGAAAGCAGTCCAGTGATAGAACATTCTGATTAGAATATATGACACCAAGAAATTGTCCTCTGGCAACCATACATTTTCCCATTACAACAGCAAAACATACAATAAAAAGGAATTACTTTTCCAACTATGATTCCATTGAGAGGTTTATGAAACCTCAAGCTGGCATGAGACAACAGCCTCTGGAGTCCAAACATTAGAAAAAAGAAGTGTATTTACAGTGTGTTTTTCCAATGAACACATATAAAATCTCTTCAACTGTACATTTGCAGACTTACTATCTCACAGTCAAAGTATATTGGAGGCTCTCTATGGTGTAAAATGTTGCAGTAAAGCAATGCTTTAATAAAGAACTGTTACCAGTAAGTATTCTTCAGCAAGAACTTATATAATTTTCACAGTATTTGATTTTTATTTAGGAAGAAAGAATGGATATCAATACAGAGGCATTGATGAATACCTAGTACACTAAGGCTGTGTCTACAGTACAAAAATAACTTCAAAGTGGCTTACGCTGAAGTACAACTTTGAAGTAAGTACCTTTGAAGTTGAACGCCTACACACACCCTACTTCGAAGTTCAACTTACTCCAGGAATGGAGTAAGAACTTCAAAGTTGGGCTCCCTACACAAAGTGAACTTTGAAGTAAGGGGAAAATGTGTGTAGACTCTCTGCTGGCTACTTTGATGTAGTGCCTAACTGCAAAGGTTACTTCCAAGTTAGTTCCTAGTGTAGACACATGCTTAGTTACCTAAACAACTGGAAGCTGATACTGTGTAAAATACCCACAAGCTTTCAACATAAACACAAAGGCAATCCCTAGCCAAAGTTTGGATCTTTGTTCTCATGTGAAGAAGTGCAAGTCCCAAAAACCCAACTTCTGTCCTGTCTGTATCACGTATGTGGTAATATCCACTAACCTGTTCCATAGCAAATGTACAACTATATATACCTGCTGTCCCTCCCACCCCACCTCTTGCATATAACTAGTGAGTAACATTCAATACAGTGCTGATGGACACCATTCTGGGTCTGTACAACACGTAAGACCTCCTATGGGCTGAATTTACCAAACACTGAACCCTGAACAAACATACAGAGATATAGTTTAATTAACCCTCTCCTACCTAGGCTATTTTGTAACTGGCTCCCACCACACAGACACAATATTGTTAACCCCCCTTGTCTCTGCCTCCCACATACAGCCAATCACTGTAGCTCACTATCCAGTGACCGAAGTGAGGCTCCCATCCTGCATCCCATTTCTAGCTAGTGCTGGCTGCTTGCTGCAGTGGCCAATGAGTGCAGGCAGGTGCCAGGTAATGGCTTGTTAAATGCTGAGCACCCATTGGCTCAGGCAGTGAGGCTCAGGCAGGTGTCTGGTTCAGGCAGTGCAGGAGACAGTCTCAGGGCAGCACCCTTGCCCAGCCAAGTGTCCATTAAAATTTGGCTCTGCCACCCATCTATTATGACAGGGAGCGACAGGACCAAAGTTTAGTGAGCCACGTTGCATGATGCCAAGGGCCTATGCATTCATTTGGCAGGGACTAGCTATAATTTTAAGGGACACAAAGAAATCATTTGCTGATCCTCACCATGGTGAGTTTGAAATATGTACAGCCATACACCACGTCTCTGATGCATGCTTGGAGCCCTGGATTCTGGAAGACAGGGGTTCCCAGTCCCTAGGCAATCAACATGGTAGAGTTGCATTGGAGCTCACCAGGCAGGCTGGAAGAGAACCTGGTAAATTACTACTTGCCTAAGATAGTGAAACCTCATCAAACCTAACCTATTTCTTTTGAGAAATGTTGGGCTCATGAACTGGCACTTTCTGAACAGCTCTCATGAGAGAGCCACATCAAAATATTTTCAAAATACAATTCCAGCTAGCATTGTTTCCAATTCGACTAAGCCAGACAGCACAGTTAAAGATGAGTTAAAAATGCTGAGCACTTAACAGCATTAGAATGACAGCCTACTCCAGCTTCTTTATACTACACTGAAGGGCCAAAGGAGCATAGAGAGTAAAAGTCCCATAACCAACCAGCTAAGGGTTCCCTGTCAAAGGCTTGGCTGAAGAACGTCTTAAGTCACTTCTCTCAGCACCCCATGGTAAACTCCTCCTTTAGGGGAACACCGGGGTGAGCCTGCAAGAGGCAAGCTGGGCCAGCGCAATGGTACACAGTGCTGCAGACTACAAAGTAACCACAGGAAGCTGCCACAGCTTGGACAGCCCTCAGCGCTCGTGACTGAAACAGAGCAAATGGGGGCTTAAAGACAACACAGACTGCAAGCCTCACCCAGACAGCTAGTCTTCACGACAGAGAGACTGACGTGGTAGCAATCAATGCAGCAGGGGTCGATTTAGTGGATCTAGTGCATTGGGTGACCAGATGTCACATTTTTAAAAGGTACTGTCCCATATATAAGCCTTCCTGCAGGTGTCTTGATATTTTCTTAAAAAGGGGGTAAAAAGTCCCATAATTTCTGCCTCTCCCCCATCAGTACTGGCAGGTCCTGTTGCAAGTTGGATCTCTGCTCCTGAGCCACTTGCCCACCAGTGGTGAGAGCAACAAGGCAGGTGGGTTTGCAAGGCTGGTGGTGAGGCAAAGCTGCAGCCTATGGGGCCAGGCTGCTCCCTGTACTGGTCAGTCAGGCCATCCTGCACGGCATGCTGGGTCTCAGCCAGCAGAACCCCATCCTGCATCCCATTTCTAGCTAGTGCTGGCTGCTTGCTGCAGTGGCCAATGAGTGCAGGCAGGTGCCAGGTAATGGCTTGTTAAATGCTGAGCACCCATTGGCCCTGTTTTGCCTCCTCAGCCCTCTCTGGTCTGCTGCTCCTCCATATCCACCTGCCAGGTCACGTCCTGCTCCCAGCAATGAGCAGAGAACCAGCTCCTAGTCAATTTAAAAATATATGTAAAATTCTGTGACGAAGTCAGAACTTAAAGAGTTAGCCATCTCTAAAATTAACAACTTAACTGATTTCGATATATTATAGGTGCATATTGGTGGTAATGCCCATCATTCTAGCCTCTCTTCCCAACACACACACGTACACTTTTGCTGCCACACATCATACAATATGTAAAATCCATTTCAGACTAAATGCAGAATGACCATCTCTGGTGGACACTTTCCAAAGATTGCATATTTGTATAAAACAAATGTTCTAGGGCTCCTGATGTAGAATGAGAGACAAACAAATAAACAAACACACACAACAACAGAACAAGGACATTCTTTATTTTGTTTTTATGTTTTAAATGTTATTTAAGAACCAGTAAAATTCCCATGAATCAAGCCACTCTAAAAAGTCTGTGGTCCCACAATACAGCATGATGATGAGTTGTATAAATTAACTTTTATTTTTTGCAGACAGTAAATGGGGAGTGTTTTGTCTAGCTCTATGGATTATGAACAATGGAGCATTTTTACAGCATTCTATTTATGTGCAAAAAACCTGCATACTATTAATATGTCCTGAGTTGGTTAAAAGACTTGCAAATTATTTTGCCTGAAATGCCCTAGTATGATTTCTCCTTTAGGGAAATATCTTCAGCCCCAATTAGTTTAATTGACGAGGAAGCCAAGAGAATAGAAAGGAAAGGACAGCAATAGAATAACATGAAAGAATGGGTTTTCAGGTTCAGTACATAACCCTGTTAGCTATTAGTATTTGTAACATACTCTTCCATAACTATTTATATTACTACCACTACATGGATAGATTAAAACTTTGAATCATCAGAGATGATGCAGTGAATCTTAGTAGATTTAGTGTGCTATTTGCACGATAGTTATGCTTGGCATTTTCTCCTTCAAAGGAATCAGTTACTTTCATAATTTTCTATCCCAAAAATCACCAGTTCACATTTAAGTAGCACTTTAAAGACTAACAAAATAATTTATTAGGTGATGAGCTTTTGTGTCTGTCCCAGGAAAGCTCATCACCTAATAAACTATTTTGTTAGTCTTTAAAGTGCTACATGACTGCTTTTTTGTTTTGACAGAATACAGACTAACACATTTACCTCTCTGTCTCAGTTCACATTTGAGCAATTTTAGCACTTATGAACACAACAGGGTTGTTTTTCCCCACACCAAGGAGGCATCAAGGAGCACAAATTTAAGCTATCAAGTGTGATAAAAACGTTAAATTCTCGCCTTTCCTCTCGCCCTGTCTGTGAGAATAAATTGATCTTAGACTCCATTCCAACCAGTGATACTTTAAAGGCCCTTAATGGGGGAAGGGAGCTGGAGAGAAGAGGAGAAACTTGTTGCAACCTTGGGAATCATGTGGAATCCACATAATTTACTATTTCCTGTGATTCATCAAGCTTCCTTCTTCCCAAGAGTAATTGGTCACCACTTATTTATATACCACAGAGCAGCTTAACTCTAAAGGTCAGTCAAGGATTAAAAAGGGCTGATAATTTGTGTAAGAATCTAGTATTCTTTTTTTTAATATGGAAAGAAAAATTAGCACGTTTTACACAGGTATTTGTTGTGTCAGAAAACACATGGGTTACCATAGCAAATGTGGTCTCATAATACAACGGAGCCGGGATGCAAAGCCTTTAATGAGGAAGCACAATCACACACATGCATGTTAAGCCTCAGTTCTGCAGTCCTTACTTAAATAAAAACTGCAAGGCTGGGTCTGTGTTTTACAATGTCAAATATTAAGCATTTGTACTTTGGTCACATTTGATCACATCACAAAAGTTTGCAACAAACACAAAGTCCTGAACCTGTAAACACACACACACACACACACACGTACGTACGTACGTACTTATGTACGTACATACATACATGTGTCAATACCACTGAAATCAATATTTAGTGTGTGAAGTAGAGCACATATTTTATTGTTGGTAGAACTGAATATGTCCTCAAGTTCACCATTTACATTTTCACATCTTTAAAAACAGTTTCACCAGAATAGGGGGACAAAACAGGAAGAGAGAGACAAAATTATTAGATGAGTAGTAGGGTGACCACACAGCCCTATGGCAAATACAGGACACTGCCTCCAGGGATGGGGGTGGAGTTGTGGTCCCATGTCAGGTCTCCTTAGCAATGGGGCTGCTGTTCCAGGGTGAAGCACCAGCTTAAATAAGGCACTGTCCCAGTAAAAACGGGACGAATGGTTGCCCTAGTGAGAAGTCAAGGAAAAAAATTGAAAAGCTTGTCCTCAGTGTCTGAAATCCAAGCAACATTGTTATACTATCCTAAAACATTCACTAAACATTTACTTGTTTTGAAGTTTTTACACACAAACACTAGGGATCTAGGGAAAATGTATGTGTTCCCCTGCTGAAGTGCTGGCCTCTTTTTAATTTTGTCCCAACACCTTCACAGTCCTATAAATCCCACCCAAAGAAGCGTGTGAACTTCTATAAAATACATGCTTGCCTATGTAAAAGATACAAACTCCAGAACCCAGCTTGTGTTTAGAATTAATACGACTGACAGCGTAACAGTGCTCTCAGCAATTAAATTCTAAGATAAAAATTTCTGATCAAAAAGAAATTTTATATATACACACACAAGCATGCACAATAGTTATGTTAGCCAAGTGATATGCAGATATGCATTCATTAAGAATTAGAAAATGTAACCCAGTTCTTATTTTAGAATGCAATTAACACATTTCAAGCAGTTCTCATTATTACAAGAAGAAAATAAAATAAACTAACAGGAGTTAATCCGATCCTTACAGAACTACAATATTGTCTTCCATCCCTCCTACACAGCCCTCACATTTCCTTATGAGAAGCAAAGGAATTCCAAACATTCTCAGTGGAGTTCCTTCTATGGTACTTTGCCTAAGGCACTAACTGAAATTCCCAGAGTGATAAAAGGAAAATAAAAAGGTCCTTTTTTCTTTTTTTCCCCACCCACTTATTTTAGTTTAGTGCAATATTTATCAAGAAAGAGTGGACACCGGCATTTCAGATTAAGGAAAACACACATAATTAAAAGCAAAACTCATTTATGATCTTAATCGTCATTTTTAATTCCCATTTCTTTGCAACAGGATGGCACACAAAGAAATGCCTGGGGAATTAAACAAGAAATAGTGCCTAATCAATTTTGTTAATTTATTTAGTTTTAACATTTAAAAAAGTTTTAGGGACTAATTAGCATCTGGCTAAACACTGTGCCTACATTACCACCTCACCTGCTACATCCAAAAATACTTCCTCCATCTCTCTTTTTTTACATTTCTACATAACTAGCTAACATCGCTTAGATGTATGGTCAAGATTACAGCCATTTCTTTTTTCAAATTAGTTCAAAGCACTTTTCCTTCTCTAAATTAATCATTTTAATTATGCTGTCAACAGCTGCATCAAGGCTTCAAATCAAATCTCTTTCTTTAATGAGATCCTGTTGCCTTACATTTTTATCCATACACTTTCGAACAATAGCAACACTACCACATTAGGATTCCAATGCAGGCAGTCTTAGCATGGACAGTCAAGGAGCATCGTTCTAAATAATTTAAATAGCACGTTTTGAATTTTCATAAGCAGGTGGACAAAAGCCTCTTGAAAATCTTGTCCTAGAGAAACAGGCATCTTTATGTCTTTCAGTGGAATTCTTGTAAAAGTAATGGGGGTGGGGAAGTGGGTTTAAAGAGAAGTATGACAGAGAAAAGAGAGCCAGAGAGAAAATGAGCACACATATAGTGACACTGTAATGTTCCTTCCTTCCTTCCTTCCTTCACGATACAAATAAATGTGGCTTCCTCTTTCTGTGTTTGCGTTAGTGAAGCAGTTCTAAACCCATAGCAGTTCAATGTGACAAAAGCAGATAATAAGGTCATGATTTTGCTCTATTTTTCTTCCATACTTGATGTTTCTTTTCCTCTCACAAAGAAACCTATAAGCAAGGCTGCCAGGTAAAATTCACAGAACAAAAGAATGCAAATTACCACCTATTGCCTCTCCGAAGCACTTCCAACAGTAAAAAGAAGGCTAGATAAATGATAAGATTCCAGTCAATAGCTCATTTCTTCTATAGCTAACCACATGGCCTTGAAGGGAAATACACCACTGTTAACCCAGTGCTGCATTACTGGACAAGAAGACAATAGTTACAATAGAACTATGGCCTCTGAAAATTTACAGCTAAAAATACTTTATTGTGTAAACACAGAATTACAACAGGGCTTGGCTGGTCTCTTTTACTTCAAGACGTTTTCTCAAAATGTAACATTTTCTTAGATTTGCAACTCCCTGTCACCAAAGCATACAAAAATCCTAGCTACCATGAGCATCCCCTGTGCAACTTAACACAAAGGCAAAGATTTTCAAAAATGAGTGCCTAAAGCTAGAATCCCAGATTTGTTCTGAGTGTAGAACTCTCAAAAGCACTCAGTGATGCCCTCTCTGCATTTCTGAAAATCCCACCTTTAGGCAATTACATACATGGCCTAATTTTCAAAATTGCTGAGTGCTCAGCAGTTCCTATAGCCATCACTGAGAACCTTTAACTTCACTGGGTTTCTCATTACAAGATGCCAGTGGTGGAGTTGAGGCAAATGCCCTTCAGCATGCAATACATCAATCTGTCTCTCTTTTATTGCATGGCTGGAATAAAACAACCATACACTCCAGACCTGTTGAAGGCTGAGGAACTCCTCTGAAAATAGGCAGTGCTATAAGTATGAAGTGTAAGTTGTTCAAACTGGGGGAGGGAGGAGGAGCTTGTAAAGGGTTAAACAATGTATCCTGCAGATTTTCCATGTTCAGGGGATGGACAAAAGGAATAAAACTGGTATTCTAACATGTATGTGTCTTCTAAAAGTTATGTTCTAGGAATTATTTTGCAGAAGTTCTGTGACCTGTTTCATACAGGTGTCAGGGTAGATGATCACAATTGTCTTTTACAGCCTGGGAACTTACGAATCTATGTCTGTGGGACTTAGGCTTGTGGCCGCAGTGTTTCCAGGCCTGAGCTTGAGCATCCAAACTGTATTGCAAACCTGGGTTTAAACTGGATAATAAGGTTGTGATTTTGCTCTACTTTTCATCCACACTTCTGCCATTAATGCCAAATTAATGCATCCACAGTGCACAAGACAAACCTCATGACTAGGCCAGCATCCAGGGGCAATGTGTGCGGTGGGGCTGCCAGGAGGCACATATCCCCCAAAATATTGTGAATGGGACAGGCAAGGGGCCAGCAACTGGTGGAGCCAGAGCCTCTGGGCAGCCTAAGATAAGGGCGGGTGAATCTTGGTGCTCCCAGCAGGGTCAGGCCACCTGCATTCACCAGCAACAGTGGGGGGAAAGCAGAGTGACACCAGCCCTAGCCCTCTCTGTTCCCTCAACTCCAAACCATGTCACTCAGGAGAGAGGATGGGACCACACCCGCTGGCTCTGGCCGCTTCCCTCCATTCTCCCCTGCTGCTACTGCTGGTAAGGGTGAGTGGGGTCCACAATCCCTGCTGTAAGTGCCAGGCCCCTGCTAATTCCCTGGGTCACATCACTCTGGGCAGAGAGTTTGGGGGAAAAATATTGTTCCAGCCCTCCCCTGAGTTAGGGATTGTGCAGGGAGGAGTCACAGGAGGGTTGGTCACACAGCTGATGCCCTCCCCTTGTGTGTCCTCAGCAGCCACCCCCGCTAATATCCACACTGCAAAATGATAGAGCTGGGACCTGAGTCTCAACAGAACTCAAGCGCTGAATCCCCCTCATCCTCAACCCGTCTGCAGGTCCCCTGAGTGCTTGCTAACCCAAATCAGAGAGAGAGAGATGAGAAAGAGAGCGTACACAGAAGTGGGGTGCTGGCTTAATCCTAACCCTATGCTGCCTAGGCATAACCTGATGGGGCAAACGAGAGTGGAGCAAGAAAAATAATTAAGAAAATAATATAAAACCCAATGCACAAAACTTATTTTATATTATCATTATCTGTTGAGAACATTGTTATGTTTGCCACCTCAGTGCTACTTTACCACTCACACTCATTTTATAACCTGCTGAGCCCTTCTCAGACGCATACCCTCTCTGCTAAAGTAAACAGAAATCATTTAGTTTCCTTTAATAGGGGCCATAATGCACCTCAGCATTTTAGAAGAGCCACCACCACTACACAAATATCGAGGTTAGCACTTGGCACAGTGAAACTGAATTAACTCACCCAACATGCCGTTATCTGCACAAGCTGGAGTTGTCTCTGTGTTATATTTATTAAATAATCACTGATTCTTGGGAGGCTTTTACTTCGAGGGGGAATGGAAAATGGTCCTGCCAAGTCTCCCTTTGGCTCTAGTGGAATTGAAGGGCCCATACTCAAGACAGTTTTCACTGACTTTTCGGAAACATAGCTCTGTCTGGGGCTCAGCCTGCCTGTTGATATGTGAGGTTGGGCCAAACTGACACTGCCAAGTGCCATATGCTTATCACCAACGTTCTGACTGGTCCCATATTATGGTCACTATATTGCCATTCCAAGGATGAACTAAGCCTGTCCCTACACTGTAAGCTTAAATAGACTTAAGATACATAGAGGATGATTCCCCACTATAATCAAACCGCTTTTGCAATAGCAGAGCTTGTCCACAGTCCGTGCTCTTGCACTGGCAGACAAAGCCATGCACCATGGGAGTTCTGAGAAGAGATCACAGTTCCTCTTGGGAGCGGGCTCATAGTCCGATGATGCAGGTTTCTCCATTTCATCATTCCAAGGGTTTCCAGCTACATTTTGTACTGTTTTTCAGCAGCCCCATAACTCTGCAGGTATCCACCTACCAACAAAAATGATTAGAGGTATGGAATGGCTTCTGTATCAGGACAGATTAATGAAATGGGGACATGTGATCTTGGAAAAGAGATAACTAAAGGTGGTTATGTGATTAAGCCTATAAAATCGTGACTGGTGTACAGAAAGCACATAAGGAAGTGATATTTACTCCTCAAAATACAAGAACTAGGGGGTTACCAAATGAAATAATAGGCAGAGGGTTTAAAACAAATGAAAGGAAGTATTTCTTCTCACAATACACAATCAACCTGTGGAACTCTTTGCCAGAGGATATTATGTAAGCCAAGATCATAACACGGTTCAAGGAAGAACTAGGTAAATTCATGGAGGATAGGTCCATCAATGGCTGTTAGCCAGGATGGGCAGGGATGGTACTTCTAGTCTGTTTGCCAGAAGCTGGGAATGAGCAACAGGAAGTGGATCACTTGATGATTACCTGATCATTCCCTCTGTGGCATTTGGTACTGGCTGATGTCTACACTGACACTGAATTGCTCTAACTTTGTCGCGAGAAGCTCTTTTATTATCATTAAGGTGATTCTATTATGTTAGCAGAGCAGAAGCTTTACATCAGCAGGAGGAGCACTGGAGTGTGTACACCACCATAGTTTGGTTGAGGTAGCTGCCTTTTGTTGACAAAGTTGTACAGTGAAGATATGGTCTAACATCCCACGAAAGGATAAGCCATGTCACATAAAACTATTCTCCTACTAAAGCAGCAAGCAGTTTGGTATGTAAACCAGGAGGTGGCTCTTTCTGTCATCAAATTTTGATTTATTAACAATACCACCTGAAGCTTTCCAGTGGTTGTATTTGCAATAAGTCTGCACCTGAATGAGACTACAGTGGATAGATCAAATGAAGAAAGCAATTATATATGAAGTCTGATTCTAGGGATTTCTGCAACTTTGATGCAGATCCATAGGGTTTATTCTAGTCGCAGAGTACCAATGAGAGTGATGCTCAAGGCTGAGTTTTAATTTCTTTGAACATCCTACAGGTGCACATTTTATAATGCACTGAATATATTGAGCAGTTTATGAGAACATCAGTACCATTAAACAACTAATCATGAAGTCCAGGCAACCCGTCCAGAGGAACATGTAGACATGAGGTGTGTGTTTGCCACAATTCTGAGGCACAGTGGTATGTATTTTCCACATGAGCATATGAACATAATCAGTGAAATACCCTATGAATTAGTAAGATTTATTTTTAAAGCCCTTCCATGAAAGAAAAATATTTTATTATGATACTAATGTTACCTTCTTATTTTTTATAGGAAGTCATTAAGGTAAAGTTCTAACTTCAATTCCTTCATCAAAAAGAACCAAACATTTTTAGCACTACATACAGTATATCAACCACAGGGAATTTATTTATTACTCAGATTCATAACATCCTTTATAGTCATTATTATGGACTGAAGCTGTGCCTAGCAATTACTTAAGAAATATGAATAAAACATCTACATCTGTAAATGTAACTTTAAAAACTGCCAGCACAGTATGCAAACAAAACGTTCAGGATTTTCTGGGTTTTTTTCCCCCGCAGAGAAGCATTCCTTTACTTCAAAGTACGTAAACATAAATGCAACAAGCCATATCCTCCCTGGTGTAAATCACTGTGCTTTCACTGATGTTAATGGCTGAGGATGTGACCCAAAGAATGGATTAGCGATTTGATGTGTGCAACAAAACTGTATTTCTCACACCTTTTTCTCAACAGCTTCCCTCTTACATACAGAATAAACTCCAGAAATAGTTTCATGACCATTCTTATTTCCATTTCTGCTCCCACTCCTGCAAAGTCTTTGACAGGTTTCCACTCCCTACAGTTTCTTTTCTCCTTGTCATTGTTGGGACTGGCTCCTTCTTTTCCTGTGGTGTCCTTCCCCTACAAACCCTGGGTCTGACCTCCTCTTTGCATTGCATCAGAAGGCTACACTTGATTTTCCTCAGAACAGTATACAAATTATATTTGATACAATGAGGAAACATTTTGGCTACATCTACACTAGCACACTACATCGAAGTAGCCTATTTCAACGTAAGAATATCGAAATAGGCTACTTCGACATGTATCGTCTACACATCCTCCAGGACTGGTGCCATCGACGTTCAATGTCAAAGCAGCAACGGAGAACATCGAAAGGAGCGGCCCCAGAAGGAAATGTGGAGCGTCCACGCATACAAGCACTCCCCGTCGAAATACGGGGCCAGCAAAGCCCCAAGCCGCTCCCTTAAAGGGCCCCTCCCAGACACACTCAGCCTGCACAGCACAAGATCTGCAGAGCCAACAACCTGTTGCAGACCCCATGCACGCAGCATGGACCCCCAGCTGCAGCAGTAGCAGCCAGAAGCCCTGGGCTAAGGGCTGCTGCTCGCAACGACCATAGAGCCCCGCAGGGGCTGGACAGAGCATCTCTCAATCCCTTAGCTAATGGCCGCCATGAGCTACCCCGCTATTTCAATGTAGCGGGATGCGGATCATCTACACACACCCTACTTCGATGTTCAACGTCGAAGTAGGGCGCTATTCCCATCTTCGGATAGGAATAGTGATTTCGACATCTCGTCACCTAACGTCGATTTCAACATTGAAATAGCTCACGGCATGTGTAGACGCAACGCGTACTATTTCGACATTGTGCCAGCTACTTCGAAATAGCCAGCTAGTGTAGACGCTCCCTTTATGTCTGAATTTCATTGACCACAGCTTTTTGCTTCTGTTGATTTTTGTTTGTTTGTTTGTTTTGGGTTTTGTTTTGTTTTGTTTTGTTTTGGATAGACTGTATGATTCTGAGCACCGGTGGAAACCCACCAATAAAATGTTACATCTACCATGGGGATATGAGAGCTTCATAAAAATGACCATAGCATCATTCACCAGTTTGTTCCATACAATATGGCTTTAATAAATCAGGCTCTTTTTCCACACAAATGTGCATTTATGCCTTTGATGATCATATGAGTTATGTCACTATAATTCCAAAAATATGACCACTTTGTTGCATAGACATCTACTTAAGGAGAGCTAAAATGCTTGGCATTTGCCACAAAGCCGAACTCTGTTTAGAAGTTATTTCCAACTTCAATTTGAATGTTGGCAGGGTAGTACAAGACAATGAACCACACGCACGTTCCCTCTCTTCATGATGGAGGCACCTGATACTCAAGGCAAGTCAATAAATTCAAACACCCTATTTTCAACCAGGCCAATGGAAGAGGAGCCAGTTTCACCAGAACACACATAGGTCTTCATCTCAGTCAGGATGTGCACTATACTTACCATTCTAATAAAATTCTCAAGTTACCAAGCATAAGCACCTGCAAGTAAATGGCATTCTAACTAGTTACTGTGTCTGCAAAACAAATAAAGGGAAACACCTCTTTGTACAAAACCTTCACTGTTAGCTCTCAGCCAAACACATGATTTTCTTGTCTAAAGCAGTGTTTATGTAGATCCATCTTGCAGGTCACAGCACCATATTTCTCTTTAAATTCAAATGCATATAATGGTTAATCAGAGTTAGAAGCATTCACTATCCATAAAGTAACTATGGACACCAAGCACTGCTATGAAACTCTAATGAGAAGAAATGTTTATCAGTCATCAGGTACACTTCACCTGTTCCCAAAACCTCTCTTTTCATTTCAAAATACCATTGATCAGGATTTTTTTTTTTTGTTAATTGATCTAAGAAGATTTAATTTTCTCCCCTAGAAATTTAGCACCAAGGAAAGGTGCTGGATTGACAGCTTAGGAAACTTAAATCTTCTGTTTATTCATTGGCTTGACAGCCTTAGACTTTGAAAGGCTCTCTTTATTAGCACATCAGGCACAACCAAAATACTGCTGCCTCCATCAGTGCTACCGTACGTCCCTCTGGATTGGATTTTTGCCTTGGTCTTTCTTATCAGCGTACCATCCAAGGTGTGAAATGTGACCAAACAAGTTGAAAATATAAAAAAAAAAGAAAAAAAATTTTTTTGAAAATCAGGCTGTGGGCCATTTCATACCATTTTTGCATATTCCACTATTTTTTTGCTGCAGTTTATTGTACCATCACAGGAATCAGAAACAGGAAAAACCTTTTAGGCTATGTAGGGGTGACCAAAGGCCACATCGGTGTATGTAAATTAACTAAGGACCATAAATGCTCACAAAATTGGGGATTGGGTGTGGGAAGGGGGTGAAGGCCCCAGCTGAGGTGTGTGGGCTCTGGGTGAGGCCACAAATTAGGAGTTCAGTGTGCAAGAGGGGCCTTATTTGTCTTATAATCGTTCCTGACTTTAGGCCTCATTACTTGCACGCACTTAAAAGCTGTCTTTGTAGTAGTAACAGAGAGGTAGCCATGTTAGCCTATACACCAACAAAACAAAGCAGCAGAAATGCAGCACTTTAAAGACTAACAAAATTATTTATTGGAGGTTAAGCTTCTGTAGGACATATCCACTTCTTCAGATATGTCCCACGCACGCTCATCACCGAATAAATCGTTTTGTTAGTCTTTAAAGTGCTACATTTCTGCTGCTCTGTCTTTGTAGTTAATCAACTTGTTTTATTGTTTGAACTGAAGTGTTTCTGAAACTCCATTTGGGATAACAAGATAAGTGCATATAATTTCAATTAATAAAATGACAGTCTATACATAAGCAAATATTCTGGAGAAGGGCAGGCAGTACAGGCCATTTATTTCTAGGACAGAGGGTGTGTTGGGGTCAAAAGTCGCACTTTCAAATCACTGCGGCTGTCATTATGCTAATGAGGCACTGCATATTCATTGCAGTGCCTCATTAGCATCTTTCAAACCTGCTCCTTAACATGCCCCTTTCAAAAGGAACGGGCACATGCAGACCCAGTCATTATGAAAAAAGAAGTTTACTTTGGAAGAATAATCACCAGTTTTAGGGTCTATCTGCCCTATTTCTCAGCAGTTTGTCCTGAATTTGGTATTCTCAATTGTGACCCACTAAAGAACAGTGAAAATTACGGTCACATCTTCTTTGTCGTTTTGCATAAAGCCTGGAAGATCATTTCACTTCGCAGTCATCTTTCCTAAAATGTTCAGGAAACATCTGATAATCCGTGTGCATTTTATTCCACACTGCAGGGCTGGTTCAAATAAATCTATGGCTCTGAAAAGTCCTGTGGCTGTCCCTTTATTAGCAACATGAAAAATTCGGTGTCTGCCTCCTTGAACTACCTTAAAAAGCCAGATGGCAAGAGATTTTACTTCCGTGGACTGTGAGCTAGTCCAGAATGTGTCCAAACCCAGTATGTATTTGCTGTTCCTCATAGTGCCATCAAATTATTACCAGAGCATTAAGTGAGCATGAATCAACATGTGCCCCACATGCAGTCTGTAATCCTACTCCTATTCAAGTCAATGGTAGTTTTATATTGACTTTAATAGGGCATGGTACAACTTTACCTAGCGTGTCTGGGGACTGATTGGTGAAAATTCCATTACCTGTTTTTGGAGAGACCTCTCCCCTGGAAGTTGTGGGTTGAATAGCCTGCCCTATTTAGAAGTCAGACTTTTTGTTTAAAAACTGGCTGACAACACTGAAACTTAAATTTACAAATGGCAATGCTTTAGTCAATATAGATGCCTCTATCATAGCAGATTTTCCAGCATGAGGACTTTTTTCCTTTAGTCACTTTCACTCTGCTGTAAAAGGAGTGAACTCATTGTAAAGTAAGATTGTGATTCAAAACCATCAGATTTCTACATGTGCTCACAGATACAAAATTTAGATCCAGTTCTGAACTTCCCCCCAGTCTGGGGGTATTTGCCTTTGGGATTTTAGTACAGGCACATATCTCATCAGAATAAATCAAAATGCTGGCTTGTTATGAGAACACAGTATGGGCAGAACTACGATAAATGTCACAGCACAGTTAAACAGGAGGAGGTGAACAGAACGTCTGGGAGCCAGGCCCACCGATGGGGTGACAAAGGGGTCAACTACGGCAGGGTCTGGCAATTCAAAAGGCTCCCAGGTGGCCAGAGTCTGGGGCCCTTTAAATTGCTGATGGAGCCCCACATAGTGCACTCTGGGCATTGCTACGGGCTGCTGAAAGGGTGGAGGTGCAGCACACTCCATGCAGGATTGAGAGCCGCTGCCATAGCCCCACCACTTCTGGAAGTGTATAGTGCCCCTCCCTCCCCCGCTCCCACACACACTTTGCCCAATAGCCCTGCAAGTCTGTTTCCCCTCTCCCCACCCTCCCACTGCATGTGGTTCCATCAACTGAAGTTCTCAGACCACACCCATTATGATGGGACCTGAGAACCCAGTTGTCATTTATTTTTTGAATTATACAAAAGACCTCATTCCAGACCGGGGCCCATTTCCCTGTGCAACGTATGACAGCATAAGACTGTACACTTCACTGGGCCGGGGATATTCTGCTCTGGGCTCCCAAGATTAATTAGTAAAGAGTCACTGGAGCTGGGGAATTAAATCCTAGATCACCTCTGTAACCAGTAGGTTACAGAGTCATTTGCATACCTATGTTCTTATGGACTCACTCACTAGATCAAATTACTCTCGTGTGGGTGTGGGTGTGGGGTGGGGGTGGGGGTGTGTGTGGGAGAGAGAGAGAGTTGAGAACTGAGGTGATTTTCTAGGCAACTAAAAATTAGCCATTGTGATACAGCATCACAGTGCCTGACTCCTTTTGTGCATCCTGGACTAAGCGAGTTGCCTAACTCTATACAAACAATACGTGACAAACCAGGAATTTGAACTCATTTCTGAGACTCAGTCTAGTGCTTCACCTGTTAAAATATCTTTTCTACTTCTCCACATGCCTTGATTCTTTCATAGGTGTTCCTATTTAAAACTGCATGTTACCCATACTAAGTTTTGAAGTTCTGAGCATAAGCATTAAGAAATTTGTCTGTTTCAAGATAAACTCTTACTTGCGCAATAGAGGTCCTATTTTATTTCAAAGCACTGAAATGTGCAGCATGCTTTTCTGAATCTCCTTAAGCCTCTCACCCAATTTCAGTGGCACTTCAATTTTGGTCTTTTGTTCTAGATTTCTACATAGGAGACTTGAGAAATCTGTTTGGAAATCTTATTCTCTTTAATATCTGTCTCCACAAATAGAAAGCAAACCAAGGAAACAATATTTATGCAGTGTGGTCATGAAATCATTAGCAAGCTGGCTGGGAAATCAGAAGTCTTTAAAAAGGGAAATTTAATTCAGTAATTACATGGTTGTAGTGTAGTTTCATATCCTTCTCATGGACAAGCATTCATTATAGGCTCAAATAGATTTTAGATATTTAGCATACAGGATGTTAAATATTTAAGCTTTCTTTTAACAGCTATGTCTTCCTACTGGAAACCTATGGCTGAATACTGAATGCAAAGGATAAGCTTATTTTAAGATGTTTTGCTGTTTGGCTGGCAACCTGTAATATATAAATCTTCAGCTCACTGTAAATAAGATTCTGCCTTTGTCATTTCAAAGTTAACCTACTAGTTAAACAATAAACATATTTATATGAGTTCTTCTTAGCCTTTTACAGGACAAATGTTTTCTGATGAGGACTGGCCACCACAACTCCAGCCAAGATATAGTATATGACTTTGTTGTTACTGCTGTACTGCAGAGCAAATAAAATGCCATATATTGGAACAAGACTGGTACAGGAAACTCACTGTATAGGAGGGCTTTTTTGCAATACTATTCACGCTCTATATCCCCATTACATTTTATTTCTTGACTTACGGAAAAATCTACTAGCTATTTTTAGTTTTAAAAATATTATGAAGCTATTGTTGAAATAGTGGCAGCTAGGTCAAAAACCAAATCCGATCCTCCACCGTAATCATTTTAAAGCCTTTTATTCTATTTCTAATTTACAGTTTTTGATTTGTCTTCTGTACAAGAACCAAGGTAGCCTTGCTTTAGAATTAACAAAACTGCACTGTGTGCCATATATGAGTCTAGTGAATTTAATGGTGTTCTGCAGCTACATAGCATAGGATGATAAATCAGAAACTAATATTTGCTACCACCTTTTGAAATAAAGTTGCTGACAGATTAGAGAGAGGGGCTAAATGAAGCTTATAGATGTCTCATTCTAATTAAATATAAGGTAAATGTTCTGTAATTGCAACTTTTATTAAAGTATGAACATGTGATTTGCAAACTTCCTGATGCTGCCCTTTAAAAATCATTTTTAAAGATTTTGGTCTGCTAGCATTGAGACATTATAGCTTGGCAGTGTATTGGTAACTTAATAAGCTAGCTGGATTTGTCTTGCAGAAATTGTTCTTCATATGCACAGCTGTCAAGCAGATTGACTATATAATTCTTCTTCACATGAAATAATATGATAAAAGTCCTGGTATCAAATTGAATGTTTTACCGTAACTAGCATTAGGAATCTTTCATGCATAGACTGGAATTGTTTTACAATAGAAGTATTGTTTGGTGGCAAACATGCTCATTTCTTAAAATCCATCAATTTTCTTTTAATGGTAGACATTATACCGCTTGCCATGAATTTGTGTTGGAACTGTAATATACTGGAAAATGAAGCACACTTCCCAGTTACATTTATGTAACATTGTTTAAATAGGCAAATGTTCAAATTACATTATCAGGTGTTTTTCTTGATATTTCTCTTACAAAAACCTGACATGTTCTATTTTATGGGAGAAGAAGACAGAAAAAATTTACATTTTTGCATACTTTAAATTAAAATCTCTAGTAACAACTTTGGATTACCATGTTACGAAAATTGATTTAATCTTTTATGATGATTCCCTTTAATGAAATTGTTTCGGGCTCGGTTCACCACAAAAGAGAGGCAGAGCTCTGCACTGTGGAAGTCAAGTTAGGTCACAGATTTTGGCTCTGGGATCCTGAGAATCATTCAGTAAGAAACATGATGGGCCGAGAACAATTTTCAGCTAATTTAATGATTGCATTGAAAACATGAGTGAAAAAAAAAATCACATTAATTTTTCTTACTCTATTCCATCTAATTCAATGGAGCTAATAAAAGCCTTGATTATTAACTGAAGCTAATTTTTAAACTATCTGAAAAGTAGATCAACTTCTCCTCATTCCAGGAGATATGGAGGCCTTGTGGGGTGGAGCAGATAAGCATGCAGCCGACAGGCAGAATCTCCTTGGTACCTTTGAGAAAATAACACTCCCTTTGTTTCAGACTTCCCATTTGTAAGATCAGAGTACAATTTACCTTCCTTGTGGAAATCTGGTTAATTAATGTTTGTACCTGTAAAACATGAAGTGCAATTAAAGTGCTAAGAATTATGAATACTGGCGAGTGGCAAAATTAGAAAATTAATGTAACAGTTTTACTGCTCCTTAACGTATCTGGTACATGGCACTAAATGCCCCTCTTGTGCATCTCTGTGTGCATGCTGGATCTCATTTGGAATGTCAGCCCTCCAAAGGAATGCCAGTCCATCAAAAGGAAATTGATCTAAATCGCCACTCTGGTGGTTTTATATTCAGATTTAAGTCACTGGACATTGACCATAACGGTCTCATGAAGGGGTACTGGCCTTTGTAACCCTAATGGAGGCCAGGTGATGACAGGAGATTAAAATTAAGCTGTTTTTGACTCTATGCAGTGCAAGTAACACTTTCACCATATCAGCTTAGTACACACCTGTCTCCTAGGGAATTAATTATGTCATAGGCCACCTAGAGCCACCAGCTCATACAAATGTAGAGCTTGAACAGAACTCCACTGAAATTGCACAGAACTTGCAGAGCTGTAAGAGATCACCTGTTCTATCCCCCCATGCTGAAGCATGATTAAGTATACTCATCCAGTCCCTGCATGGTGTTGGTCTGATCTGTTCCTAAAAAAACAATAATGACAGAAATTTCACTACATTCATAGGTAATCTGTTCCCTGTCTTATCTATCCTTGAGAACAAAAAAGATTTTTCTCACAATATCTAACCTGAATCTCCCTTCCTGCAAACTGATCCAATTATTTCTTGCATGTAATCCAGGTCAATTGTGTTGGAACAGTATCAAATAAAGATAGTCATAAAGATATTGCTCATCATTGTATTGTGATATTCAGGGATGTACTGAAGCCCCACTCCTAAAAGCATATAACAACATAAGAATTTTCATTGTCATTTTAAAATAAATTCCTAGCCTGAAAACGCAAATCTTCCTTAACAAGAACTCGCAATGTATTTTTTAAACTACGTTTTTTGAAACCTTGATGTTGGCAAAACTGTAAATAATGCTGTATCGTACTATAAACCCAATTATGGCTATATCATTCAATGACAATGATCCACATGTTTACAATGTGTTTTGAATGTATTCCTCTAGTGCATGGTCTCCCAATCTGGGGACCGTGACCCCCTGGGGGGTCATGAAGAAATTCCAGGAGTGGGGTGTGAGGTTACCCAGTCCCCCCACTTCGTTTCCCTTACCCCAAGAAAGAGCTGGCCTATGCTTCCAGTTCTCAGCCCTGCTATTTTACATGGGCGACCCGGTGCAGCTGCTATAAAAAGCAGGCTGCTGGCAAATATGCACATGGAGCTAGATGCCTCCTGTAAAGGAGTGTGGGTTGTGGGAGTAGAGAGGAGGAAGAGGAGGAGGAGGATGGGGTTAGTTAGATGGGGGCTGGGGGAACCTGGCTCAAGGGAGAGGAGATGGGGTGAGAGAGGGAGGCTGGTGATCCTTGGCTTCAGGGAAGGGAAGAGGCTTGGGTGGATGGCTTATGAGTCTTGGCAGCTGGCCCCGGCTTGGGCTGGCAGGTGAACAACTAGCCCCAGCAGTGTGGGGCTCAGGCGGCTGACTTGCTGTTTGGGTGGGCAGCTTGGGCAGCTGGCAGGCAGGAGGCTGGCCCCAGTGGCTTGTGGGCAAACAGACAACCAGCCCCAGCAGCAGGAGGGTGGGTGGGAGGCTCTCACAGCACAGAGATCGTGCAGGTGGGTGGCTGGCGTGGGCAGCTCTGGTGGCTGACACAGGGCTCAGGCAGCTGACCAGCTGGGGCTGCACCAAGCATCTGCAAAGAGTGGGCTGTAATGTTAGCCTGGCCAGTTCATAGTCAGCCTCCAGGCTAGGATGGGGCTGCCACAGTGTCCAGCACCCCAGCCAAGGCTGCAGCTGGTCTCTGCAGGGCCAGGCTGCACCTGCAGCTCTGGGCCATACCAGCAGCCCATCTGGGGCAGAGTTGGGGCCCATGGGGCCCAGGCCATATCCAGCATGGGGCTGGAACCAACTGTCACAGCCTGTGGCTGGGCTGGTGTTAGCCCAGCAGGGGTCAAGGTCCAGCAGGAGGTGAGGGGGCCCCAGGGCTGAAGTGGGGACACTAAGGCTTCAGCATTTGGTGCGCAGCTCAGGGCAAGGCGGCACGGCTCCATTCAGTCTGCTATCTGCTGTTTTCCAGACAACTTTTCTGGCAACCCCATTCAATAATTAGTAAGCAATCCGTTCAATGTTGATGTCGATACATTGCCAGAAGTATTGCAAGAACAAGCACTCGAAATAAAATATGATTCAAGTGCAAAAGAATTTTGAAAACTCAAGCTTGGAAGAATTTTTCCCCATGTATTTGAAAGCTGGGGAAGAAGTGCTATGTACTATTCTTCCATTTTGGTAAATATACCCCTGTGAAAGAAGCTTTTCAAGTTTACTCATGTTAAAAATGAAACAAATCGACTGGATGTCAAAAACGATATGCATTGCTCACTTTCATCTTTCAAATCTAGGATTTCCCAATGTGTGAAGAAAATGCAGCATCTTCTTTCACATTAAATTCATTTTGTTTTTGCTGTTTCTGCTGTTAAATTACATATCTATTAAATTTTGGGCTAAGAAAAAGTATTCATGCGTACTTTTAATTTTACATGACATTTTTATATCAAGTTTTTGGGTTTATTTTAAATTACGAATTGAATTTTTGGTTAAAAGGGGGTCGGATGATGGTAAAGAAGAGGTGGGGGGGAGTGAAGGTCTGTCAAAAATCAGAAGTGGGGCATGATGCTGAAAAGTTTGAGAACCACCACTCTAGTGCATTTCCTGCTTTGGGAAATGTACTCCTGGAGATTCCCTTATCCATAACAATCCAGTTTTCCAAACAATATAGCAGGCACATAAAAATGTCCACTGTTTGGACAGTGTAGTTTTGCTGATACAGGTCTGACAACAACTGGTTCTCTCATTCTCCTGACCTGGAATATGCTTTCAACTTACATTTTGAATTAAACTTGTATGTGTTTTATTATTTCATAAGTTACAGATACTGAACTGTCATTTATTTTGATTATACTTTCAAATTACAGTATATAGGCTGTGGACACACTATCCCTCCCTTTCACAAGGGGCATGCTAATGAGTGTGTTCGGAAGATGCTAATGAGGCGCTGACATGAATATTCAGCACCTCATTAGCATAATGGCAGCTGCACGCAATTTGAAAATTTCTATTTGGTTTTAGAAGAAGGGGCTTTTGAAGTCAAGGGGGCCTTTCTAAAGGCCGCCAGCTACACGGGCTGCGTGTGTTCTGAAAGCAGCACTTTTGAATTGCGCGCAGCTGCCATTATGCTAATGAGGCACTGCATATTCATGTCAGTGCCTCATTAGCATCTTCCAAACTCCCTCATTAACGTGTCTCTCCCAAAAGGGAGGGGTAGTGTGTCCACAGCCTCAATGAATTAAATGGAACAATTTTTAAGGGCTATCATAGATGTAACAGGGTAAACTATTCCTTTGAAGCCAAATAATAAACAATTTGCTGCCTGACTTTTGGTAGACATCAGAAATGCTGGCTATTGGGGAACAAGGGAAAACTGAATATAACAATTTACATGTTATGTGCAAATTTAAGGAACAAGAAAACCTAGTATTTGGCATTATTTTATATTGCACGTGCAGGTGTTCTTTAAATAAGTGAGCGTCCAAATTCTGATTCACTGGAGTGAACAGTAAAATTCCTTCTCATGTCACTGGGTTCAATATTTGAATCCAGGTTTCTAAAGAATTTATGATGAATCAGAAAATGCTCATCACCTTGAAAAGTCTGAAAACTTAGGAAACTTTGCATTTAAACAGCAAATGTTCAAAAATAAAAGTATAAGGTGCAAGCTCTAACAGAAGAGTGGATTTTTTTCCCCCTGAAGATTGCTAACCCACAAGGGACAGAGGACTTCACATTGGCTCAAGCTTAACATTTATGAGGTGGCTGGAAGTCCAACATAAAGTGGATCCATTGTGAGTTACAGCTTGACACAGGGATTTGTGAGCAGAATGATTGGCTGAAATTGGCGAGCTGAGAATTTTAATAAAAATCTCTAAATCAAAGAATCTGTTTTCAGTGAAGAAGAAAAAATAATTACTTAGCTAACTTGCTTCAGGAGGGTTCATGAGAATTTAACTCCTGACTGGCTGATCACGTTTTCTGAAATTTTAAGTAAATTCTCGTGGCTAAACTATCAGAGCGGTACCCATGTTAGTCTGTGTCTGCAAAAAACAACCACAAACCCTGTGGCATTGTTAGTCTATAAGGTGCCACAGGACTTCCCCTTTTAAAGCTAAAGTAAGAACTTTACCAAATTTCAATCTTGCAAAATATTTGTTCTTGTGGAGTTACAACCAATTGAGAATTTACGGATCAAAATTTAAATTCAGGTATGTAATTGATTAATCTATACCTATGATTTAAACCAGGGGTCAGTAACCTTTCCAAGTGGAGTGCCAAAATTTGACCCTTAAACTTTTATGCATGGTCTGAGTGCCAGTGATACTTTTTAAAGTCACTAACAGTCCTACTGACAACCGCTTCATTAATAAATAAATAAATAAAGATGCAGAGTTTTACCCTTTAGGTGGTGGTTGGTAGCATTAGCTGGTCTTTTGTTAATCCACCAGCAGCATGGGTGTGAGCAAGCTCCCAGCTGCACAGGGAGAAGAGGGGGAGGTTGAGCTCCTGCCTTGTGTGCCAATGAAAGTCGGCTTGCCTGCCATTCTTGGCATCCAGGGCTGGGGGTGCTAACCCCCAGTTTAAACAATAACTTTGTACACTTTAGGAAAAGTTTATAAGGCTCAGCTGTTGATGTTTAGGGAGCGCCCAAAGGATGGGGAAAAATTCCAGCCTGATCTCTCTTCAGTGTCAGTCCTGGGCTGATAAGTATGGCTTGCTTTCCTTCACCTCTGGAGGCACTGTGCTTGCATTAACTGTAGGCAGCAAGAAGTTCCTGTGTTCCCGTGTGCAGGCCAAAGGAAGAGGTGGGAAAGCCCAGCATCCATATCCATTGCACCCCACAGTTATCTACACACTGTTGCCTGAATACTTTCTGTATCTGTGGCTGCTGATGGCAGTGTTGGTGTTGCCATGATGGCTGCAGGATATCAGCAAGAGCAGGTGGATGAGTTAATATCTTTTCCTGAGCCTAATTCTGTTTGTGTGAGAGAGACATGCTTTTGAGCTCACACACAGCACCTCTTTGGGTATGTGTAGCTCCAAAACGTGTCTCTTTTACCAAGCTGGTCCAGTAAAGGACAGAACCTCAGGCACCTCCTCTATCTACAGATGGGCAGTTTAGATCCAAACAGATGTTGCTTGATTCAGTGGAACAAGCAAACTGTACATCTGCCATTTACTTAAACATTTAACTCTGAATTGTCAGGGCAGCAAAAAAGGCCATTTAAGCATCAGCTCAATGTAGTGTATAATTTAGCACTATGGGATTATAATCTGAAGAACAAATTAAACTATGGAACCACCTACCAGGAGAGATTGTGGACTCACTGTGACTAAAGAGACTCAGGACTAGACTCGTGGTTCTCATACTGTGGGTGGGGACCCTGAAGCAAGATACGACTCCTCCCAAATGAGGTCACCAGAGCTGGTGTTAGACTTGCTAGGGCCAGGGCCACAGCCAAAACCTGAGCCCTGCGGTCTGGTGCTAGAGTCAAAGCACAAACCCCGCTGGCCTAGGCCACAGCCCAAAACCAGCAGGTTGGTTAACAGGGCTCAGGCTACAGACTCCCAGCCTGGTGCAGAAGCCTCTGGGGCTTCAGCTTCCCCATCCCTCCAGCCATGTGTGCCCAGGCTCAGGCTTTGGCTTTGCTTTGCTCCTATTCAGGGCAGGGGACCTTGGGTAGGTTTGGGCTTTGGTCCCTCCTCCTGGGGCTACATTGTAATGTTTGATGTCAAAACGGGGTCTCAGCACAATCAAGGTTACCCCTGAAATACTGATTTGCCTCTCCTTGACAGCAACTTCACTGGAGTCAATGAAAAGTTTTGAACGTAAAATCTGTTTAAGTGGGGACGTCAAGCCTGTAGATATAAAGAAACCAACCTTGCTTTGATGCATCCACTAGATTTGCAATCACAGGATTTTATGCATGTCACAAGCCTATATCCTGCGATATATCACAACTGTTAATTAAAATATCTATTAAAACTTTAACCCACTCCACTCTATGTATTGTCCATATGTGAAAAATAAACAATATTAAATTCACTTGTCAGAAAAACTAGACCACTTTTATCTCAGGATGTTCGTTGCATTGAAAACACTCCTCCTAATAGCAACCAAAAAAATAAAAGGGGCGGGGAAATAAGCCATTGTGGCCATGAAAGATTCTGAAAATAATCAGTTCAGAAATCTTGATTCCATGGGACTATAGATTGTAGCCTAACCACTTCAAGTGCCAACCACACAGACAGCAACATACTACGCTGAACTCATTTCTCATTCAACTCTTATAACTCTGCAATTTACCCAATCTGAATATATCAAAGAGCATTATGTGCATTTTCAATAGAAGTGTTTCTACAAACAATGAGACTGCAGGAGCAGAGCCACTTCCAGCTGTGCATATACAGTCAACTCTTTCACATCTGGCAGCCCCAGGACTAGGAGGTTGCTGGATGTTCAAATATCCTCGGTAATAGAAAGATATACCTAGCAATGCATAATACTAAAGAAAAACTAGATCAGATATTAAGAAACAAGCAAAAATGTATGCAGCATACCTTATTTACCAACAACAGCAGTACTGTGCATTGTAATCTTTTACTGTATTTGCTTTATTTATCAGTATTTTCTTTCACTATACTGTACTTATATAAAACGTAACTAAATTCTACTTCTGTTAAAACGCTGGTTACTTTAGAGAGAGTTTCTGACGACAGAATGCCAGATATAAAAGAGTTTACTGTAGTAGAGTTACAGTTTAAAAAAAAAAGAAAAAGGAGGCATCTGAAATTCTCAACATTTGGAAAAAGAGGCATTTCTTTTATTGGGCTAAATATGAACAGCATTGCCGAGTACTTACCTGCAGCCTGCACAACAAATCCCACTGAAAATAAGAAA
The DNA here is from genome assembly GCF_033958435.1 of Carettochelys insculpta. Lineage (NCBI taxonomy): Eukaryota > Metazoa > Chordata > Testudines > Carettochelyidae > Carettochelys > Carettochelys insculpta. Next base: position 203,845,465 of record NC_134138.1, read on the forward strand.
CTTTCAGTGCAGGCTTGTTAACGGAATTTAACTTCAAATTTGCAAATTACATAAAGCTATGGAAGTTTTAGTTTATCCACAATAAACTCTCTCACAAAATCATCAATAGTCTATAAACTTGAAACTCTACTGTGCCCACCACATCTCAGATGCAGCACCAGCTGCATTTATAAGGTACTTCTCACAAGGAAAGCTGCATGAAGTCTTCACTTATGGTTAGAGAAAAAAAGTGAATGGATAAACCGGGCAGAATATCAGCATGAGTGAAAAGTTAGAGCCACTGAGAAGGGCTCTAGCTTTAACACTATCAAAATGCTCGCTATCTACTGCATAAAAGTAATAAGCACAACAGACAATCCAAGAAGATTTTCAGAGCGAAAAAATCACAGAATTCAATAGCACTTCACACATGTACTCTAACGGATGATCTGTCCTAGTTACTATTTCTTAAGGAAAAAAACCCTATGGTATATTAAACAGAGTGGCTACATCTACACTATATTCCTCTTTGAAAAAAAGTAAATGAGGGAAATAAAAAATGCAAATGAAGCGCTGATTTACAAATCTCATGCTTCATTTGCTTAATCTCATCCAATTGCTATTTTGGAAGAGATCTTTTCAGAAAAAAAAAAAAGCATTGTAGATGGGGTTCTTTTGAAAAAAAATATTTTCACAAGACCCCTTAGTCCTGAAGAAAATGAGGTTTACTGGTTAAATGAGGAACATGGAAGGTGAGAGGGAGCTGCGGTCCTATGACTTGTACTGCAATCAATCAAACCCCCTTTCTTGTAGTCCACTTAGCCCTCGTTTGGGGTTGGAGGGGCTAGGTCCCAGCAATGGGTTGGCTAGAGGCCCATATGGAAAAAAAGAGGGAAGCTTCCAGAAGCACACACACCCTGCCCCCGCCCCGGTAGATATTAAATGAACATGGAGTTTCCTGTGCTGCGTACACTTTTATCTGCCAGGTGGCCCTGGGCATCTCATAATAAAGTAGTGGCCTGATTAAATCCACATTAAGAATCTCCTGTCTTTTTTCTGTAGAGCTGGACAATAACAGCCTCTTTCCCCCCCCCCCTCCCCCGACCTATCACTAGGAAGTAGGGCAGGTCTTTTGTAGAGGACAAAAGAAGTAATTCTTCCACTCTATTCTGTGCTGATATGGCCTTAGAGCAACCTCTTGTGGCCTTCCCCAGCCCCAGAAGCAAAGGACTCCTCCCAGAGACCCTGGTGAGTGGAACTAGAATACCCTTGCCCTGCCCCAGGGCGAGTGACATTCAAGGCAGGAAGTGTGCAGAACTCATTAAAAGGGTGGCCCTCTGAATGGAACAGACGGCCCTAGCCAGGTTCCGGAGAGCAGGAACCAAAGAGCCCAAGCCAGAACTGCAGATTGCCCAGACCCCTTGGCCAGCTGCCCTGACCCAACCCCAGAGGCGTGTCCAGGCTTACTGCTTGCCTGCTACCCAGAGGGCCCCAATCTACCCAAGCCCCCAACTTGCTGTGGGATTGCTACCAAGAAGCCCCTGACCTGTTCAAGTCTCTGGACCTGCTGCCTGCCAGCTACCTGGAGGATGTGGACCTGCCCGACCTCCCGGATAATGCTGAATGGGATCCCACCCCGATGGAGGTGGAAGCAGCTCACGGGAAACCTCACCAGAGCCAAAGCCAGTGTGTTGCATCCTGGATCCCCACTGACGAGCAACTAGTTACAGCTGCTGTTAAGGCCCTTGGCTGGGGCACAGGAGGGTGAGTGAGCCTGCACCCCCTACCCTCCCCCACAGAAAGGCAGCCTTTCGCCTCTCCAGACACACACTGACTTGGTTGTTTGCCTGCTGCTCCATTCTGATTCAGGGCAAGCTACTCACTCACTGTGTGGCTGCGCAGACCTGTGGCAAGAACCTGAGCCCTATACAGACTGCCCTGCCCTGCCTTGACCCAGAGCAAGGGGCCTACTCACTGTTTCACTGCTCAACCCTGCTGCAAGGAGCTGAGCCCTATACAGACTGCCCTGCCCTGCCTTGACCCAGAGCAAGGGGCCTACTCACTGTTTCACTGATCAACCTTGCTGCAAGGAGCTGAGCCCTATAGTGACCACTGCTCTACCCTGCTCCAGAGAGAACTATTGACTCGCTGTTTGTCTGCACAACCCTACTGCAAGGAGCTGTGCCTTGTAGTGACTACTGCTCTGCCTTTCTCCAGGGCAAAGGCTTATTTACTGACAGACTACTCAGCCCAGGAAAAAGTAAACTGCGCCCCATAGTAACTGCTGCCCAGCCTTGAACCGGGGCAGCACCCAGACTGTTGTGAGGTATTATGGCTTAACCCTGCCTTGGAGGGAGTGAACCCCTAACCCACACCGCAACAGTCCTAAGCTGGAGTACTGAGTATAGTTCTGGTCCACACCCTTCAAGAAAGATGTGCACACATTCAAAGAAGTCCAGAGCTGAGCAACAAACATGAATAAAGGTCTGGAGAACATGACCTTGGAATGGGGATTGAAAAAACTGGGTTTGTTGAGTCTAGTAAAGAGAAGACAGAGGGGACGTGATAACAGTTTTCAAGTATGCAAAAGGTTGTTACAAGGAGGGAGAAAAATTGTTCTCATTAACCTCTGAGGACTGGACAAGAAAAAATAGTCTTAAACTGCAGCAAGAAAGGTTTAGGTTAGATGTTCGGGAAAGGAATTTTTCTGTCAGTGTAGCTAAGCAGTGGAATAAATTGATTTTTGAGGCTGTGGAATCTCTGCCACTGGAGATTTTTAGGAACAGGTTAGACAATGACTTGCCAGGGATGGTCCAAATAATACGTAGTCCTGCCTTGAGTGCAGGGGACTAGACTGAATGGCCTCTTGAGATCCCTTCCTCTCCTACAGTTTTTTGATTAGTGTTCCAATGAAATGTTTTTTCTCCTCAGAAAATGACAATCCATCAAAAACTCTTTTTTTCAGGAAAACACTCATTTAGACTATACTTTCATCAAGAAAGATTTCTCAGGGTCTCGGATGGAATTTCTTGTCAAAACCAGAATAAGTAAAAGAGATTGTTATGGATACATATAGGTTAAAGACTAATAAAAACATTCTATAGAGAGGATAGTATCCTCTATTTAATTCTATAAGGTTTTCATCTGTAATGGTAGCCCTTTATGCTTAAATATAAAAGATTACAAATTTTATTGCTAAATGGTGGCTTTTAACATTCACAGAACTTTCAAATAGGTACCAGTTGAAAAGAATACTCAGTTTAGAATATTTAATTTCATAAACCAATAGGAATCTATGTTATTATCCCTTTCCGCTTTTTTAAAGAGTTCCAAAATTAGATGAATTAGATGAAGAGGAGCTTTGTATTGTATTACAACTTTAACTAAAATCAAGTGATTACACACAATAAAAACAATGGATCGAATTAAACTAGTAAGTGGTTATGTATTATACCATAATTTAATTCTTCACATTGCTATGTACTGTTAAAAATGTTTTACATCCTGCTTGTTGAGTATTCCCATTCTACTGATTTTTATCAAGTATATTGTAAAAATCAACATTCTCACTATTTAAATTACACACTGGGAAAATGTCTATGGAATTTTTTGCTACCTGTTCTAGAACTGTTGGAACAAAATCAACTGCTGTTATCACCTAATGTTTGAGCTGAACTTAGCATACTACTCTCAAAAAATACTTGAAAACCTCAGTGTGCTGTTTCTCATATTTAATATCTATTTTGCAATACTTTGATGAAGTCTCCACAAATTTATGAGTCATATTTATTGATTTGTTTTGTTTGAAAATAATAGATATATTTATTGTTTTACAACAGCTAGAAGCCTCAATGAAGGATAAATGCCCCATAGCACAAAACACCGTATATATGCATAACGAAATGATGATCCCTGCACTAAAGAGATCTTAAACTAAGGTTACATTACAGGAGTGTGGTTCTCAGCTCACATACACATATTACCGCCAGCTCAACACGTAGTAGCACAGCCACTGATAGAACTGGCGAGAGCAGCAAATCTTAGCCATGGAAGTAAATGTCTAACGCAATTAAGATGGCTTGTGCTAGCTACAGCAAAGCTGTGCCACCGCTAGCAACACCCAAGCTACCAGCAGCAGCACTATAAGTATACATATGTTACTTTTAAAAAATGGTATTTGAAATCAGCTAGTGACAAATGTAAAATGCTTCCTTCTTACCAGAAATCCACTTCTTTCCTGTACCAGCTTCCTGCTTTTTGAAACTTTATGAATACAGTAAAAGCAATGTTATGGCAAGTCCGAGACATCAAAAAGCTCAATTCATGGTGTGTAACGACATTCCTTCCTCTCGATTATCTTTAATCTTACATAATTACTTGCCCAAACTTTGGCTGCCTAGGGTTTTTATTTCTTTATTTAAAAAAAACAACATAGACAACTACACAGGTAGATACCCCTTGCCTCAGTAATGTGGCTACTCCTGTTATTTTTGTTTTACACTTTGCAAAATGTATAGAAATGGAGACACTGAAATGTAAATATATATAGGTATCCCTTTTCTCAAATTTCTATCATACTTCCAAAAAGTGAATTGCCCATAATTTCAGAGGATCTCTTAGCAACTGATAGCCAGATATTGATATGTGTAGTGTGTTAATCTGTACTTTACTGCATATGTAGACCCGTCAGTGGAGACTCTTGAAGAGCATGCTGCATGTTGAAGGGTTTCTGCATCTGGGTCAAAATAAGGCAGTATGCAACATGAATGAAGGACAGCAGAATTTGGCCCTTGGCAACTGGTTGCATATTTGTAATCTCTGCTTCTTTTTTGATAAATGTAATATATGCAACATTTGTTCTTCATAGCATTTAGCTAAAAAGGACACTATTTAATGTAATGACTAACAAATGGTTGATATTTTTCTAAGTATATGAGTTTTATTATTTAAAATCTGTTAAGCTGTGACATTCAAAAGGACTAAAAAGGCAGTCAAACCGCCAACTTCCACAAGAACATAAGAATGGCTCTATTAAGTCAGACCAGTGGTCTATCTAGCCCAGTATCCTGTCTTCTGACAGTGGCCAATTCTAAGTTCCTGCAGAGAAAATGAACAGAACATGCAATCATCAAGTGATCCATTCCCTTTTGCTCACTCCCAGCTTCCAATTTCAATGAGAGTTGGGCTATCAACTATTTTAGGCTCCCTAAAAAATCTTGGTATTCAAGGAGAATGCATTTTCAGTAAGTCTTACTGCAAATAAGATGACAAAGGATTTTAACAGGATGTGAAGGCTCTCTCTCTCTCTCTCTCTCCCTCTCTCTCTCTCACACACACACACACAACCTAATAAAACAGGAAGCAAACAAGAGACCACGACTAGGATGACCTAAGCAATTTTTGCCACTTGATATGCATATTTTGTTCATACACTTAGTCAAAGGAGCTTTACCTTACTGAAGTTCTACCAGGGCTGAAATTAGATGCAATTTCAGGACTATAATGTGGACGTTTTCCCAAAACACTGATCAGCTGTGCCCAAATGCATACAGATTTTGCATTGCAGACAGAGGGAAGACTCAAAATCAGAACCCACCCACTCTAATTTGAGAACCAAGTCAGAATTTGAATTCTAGACTCCACCGGGTAAGTGCATGGAATTAACCAACCAACACCATGGAACTCATACAAGAAAGTTTACAACTCATACTGCACATCTATTAAGTAATGTTTTGATGTGGCCGTTCTACAAAATTGCATCTACTCCAAAATGTAATGAAATGTAAACAAATATAAAAAAGAGGCTTTTCGCTACAATGTCTAACATATCCTTCTCTTCTAAACAGTTGACTAAATATTAAGCAAAAACGTAGCGCAAAGACAAGAAATTAAATTTGTGTTGCATAAGAGAATCCCACCTTATCTGAACAACTGAAGTAAGAAATATGACATAGGAATAATTTTTAGTGTATCAGCAAATCAGAATTAATATGCATAGGAAGACTTGTCCACATAACAATAAAATGGCAAATAAAGGGAAACTGGCTGTCTATTGATAACCAGGACTGGGCAGTAATGAGGTAAAAGACATATTACAGACTCAAGGCCACCAGGAGAGCTTTCATATCTACTGAAGGACAATATGACACAGTTTCCATCTCTTCATGTACATACAGACATAGAGAAACATGGGCAATTGCACACAAAGGCAGCTAGAAATTGGTAGCACATAAATAAAATAAGCTGCCTGGTTCCTGGCATCCCCTATCAATAGGCATACACTCCAACTGAATTTGCACTTTCCTCAGCAACTTTTATAAGGAGTGGAATGTGTATGGTATCTGGGCAGCTCATGTCTGGACTATTAGAGTACATTGGATTGGAACTTACTCCTGAAAGACATATGGAAGCTTCAACTAGTGCAGAATAAAAGGTTGAAGAGATAAGCCACTCTGAGCATACCTGTGTGTTCCAAAGTCTGTATGGAAGGTTTGCTTCACAGAAGTAGTTATCTTCAAAGTTATAAATGACAAAAGACCCAGTTCTTGGAGAGGGAGAACTGCTCTCTGTCTCCAGTACTTATGCTCAGTGTTGTTCATAAGCACCATAGACAACAAGAAGTCCTGTGGCACCTTATAGACTAACAGATACTTTGGAGCATAAACTTTCATGGGTAAAGACCCACTTCATCAGACGGATGAGTGGGGGTTCCAGAGGAGGGTCTAAATTTATAAACTCATGAAAAGGAGGGAGTCCCAGTCAAGAAGAGGGCCAAATTTGACTAGGTCAGTTCAGTCACGGAGGATGTGGCTCATGCACACCCCCTTCTGGAGCTGAAATTTCCAGAAGCATCTGCAAGCTGTTTCCAGAAGAAATCCCTCACTTATGGAACCTTCTCCACCTTACCAATTATCAGAGCAAAAATCAGGTGATCTTCAGTGCACATCAAGGAGCACTGGTTTGGGCCATTTTTTTAAATTCATTTATCACAATTATAACGTGACAAGGCTTGTATGCATCTTTACTGAGCCTCTTATTTTTTGTCCACTGGTTTTAAACAGAATGTGAGGTACCCAATATGCCACATCAACAATGTTCTGTCACTTTGTATTATTCTTATTTGATATTTGTCTTCCCTTCTCCAGTGTAAGTACCATTCCTTCATGAAACTCTGGCAGGCAGCGTACCCCTGCCACACCCCTGGGCTGTTTCTACACATGACACTTTCAAAACAGCCCAAAATATGTTAATGAGGCACAGATGCAAATTCCCCATGCCTCATTAGCATGAGGCCATGTGATTTGGAGTCCAGAAGATGCTCTTCCGGACTCCAAAACAGCATGTAGAAGCGCAGCCCCCAGGGGGTCTTCCGGAAGGAAGTCATCCTTCCGGAGGCCCCTTATTCCCAAAAATTTTCCGAATTCTCCGAAATTGGTATGTGTAGAAACAGTCCTCGTGTCCCACTGTGGTGGTACGACTGCCTGTTTTGCTCTTAGTCACTATGTTAGTCCTACAAGTCTGCCTTCCCTCAGAGAGTCTGATAAGTAGCAGTCTTTAGTACAACAAAAACATGTAACAAAAGGGTTTGCTGCCCCGTTTGGACTCCCCATCTGCCCCTCTCACTCATAGGGTGCTGACTCTCTGGATTTTTGCCTCAAGAGGTCTGCCTCCTCCCTGATCCACTGGACCTCAGAAGCCCTTTTCCCAGTCTTGTTCTTCCCGGACTGGATCTTCATTTCTAGTCCATCTCTGGGCCACCTCTGTGGGCATGGCCTTTTCCCACATTTGCCACAGCAGTCTCCCCATCCCCCAATGCCCTTTCCTTTCAGGGCCACTCAGAGGAGACAACCTTCCCTCCTACAGCAATGCTTCCCAACTGAGCTCTCCACCTGCCACTTTCAGAGAAATTGCTCAGATCTTCCCCAGCTGAGCTTGGTCATTGACTTGAGCCACCTGATTCCCACTAATTGGGATCAGCAGCTGAGCCATCACAGGACAGGCTGAGCCCAACTCCCTTCCAATGGCCAGATGGCCTGTGACAGTAACCTACTGGCAGTGTTACAGACACCTGGTGAGGGTTACTCATCCAAAAGTACAGTACTGCTTCTCAAACATCATCTTATTGTAGAGTATCTGTTGGGAAGGTTACTCTAATGGATGGAAAGCATGACAACACCTCCTGTGGGCGTTCTATCTGGATAGCGTGGTAAAGATAACAATGAGGTTCCAAGATTGTGCTCTATCATTGAAATCAGGGTAACTGAAGCATTCGATGTTGAAATTTGGACACTTAGTTCTTCATGAACATGCTGATAACGTACTACGGAAAACTAATCTCTTTGCTTCAAAATTCAAACACCCACATTAAGGCCCCATTGGAGGAACTCAAGGCTATGTTAGACATGGCAGTTAAATTATGGATTTTGCATCAGCCAGTTTTTCTTTCTTTTTGGGTCCAAGAGAGTATGTGATAATCACATCATCCAAGCATCCATTCTGTACTTGTCTGGTCTTGGATTGAGAGCTGGTTTTTGCAATAGCAGACCCCCTCCTAGAGACAGAGATATTGGAAAGTCCAGCGTTAGGTTAATCAGGTTAGGTTAACCAGTATTAGGTTAATCAGCCATAGCTTCTTCAGTTAGAAAGCCAGAAACAATATAACTGCTGCTCTCTCTTTCCTATATTTTCTAGGATCCAGGGAAGCAATAGAAAAAGTGGAAAAGCACACAGCATACATATTGCCCAGTTTTGCAAATGTAATACTTCTACTGGGGAAGCGGCAACAACGAAGGTCAGATTCACTATCTAGGGGGTCCACTGAACAACATTAAAGAGAGTTCCCTTAAGACCTCCCTTCAGTAAACTGGGAACGCTAACCACCCCTCTATGGCACCTCTAAGAAGCAATACTTCTCCTCTAACAAGCGCCGAATCTACACACAACAAAGTAAAACTTATTAGAAGGGAAAGGGGACCCAACATTAATTTGGAGTAACACTGCAGACAGAATTCAAAACCATCTGACGACAGGCACACACACACCCCACAGTGTGTTGTGAAGTGTCTTTTGCCCAAGTTTCTCACATTGTGAAAACTCAACAAACAAACGTCCCTTACCATAGCTCTCCCTTTTCCCTCGCAGCACCCTGCTCACAGTTGGTGGTTCTTGCTCATCCATGACCTAGAGGTGCATTCATGGGGGCACTGAGCAATGCCACCTCTGCAAATGGCTCATGGCTGCCACCCTAGGAATATCCTTCACAGATCAAATGGTAATCATCAACATATCAAATAAAACTGCAATCCATATGCAAAATGGAAGAACAATCTAGGCAAGGCAAAGTAGTAAACTGAAGATAAACATCCTTTAGGAACTTATTCAGCTGTTTCAGACAGATCCATCTTCTGATTTTCATGATTGTCTGAAGCTAGACATGGGATAGGTAAGTGGTTGGCTGAAAGGACCATGTCACATGGCACGGCGGTCTCTTTAGGCAGAGTCCAATTATTCATTGCAATGTAGATGATGGATGGCTTCACTCATGTTTTGGCACACACCAGGGTGGCTTGAAACTGAAAATGGGATAAAACTGTGCCTAAAATTATTCCAAATCTCCAAAGAGTGCCACATCTGGACAGTGTCCAGTAACATAATTTTCATCAAAGCTGTAGGTCATCATCTGCTCGCAAGCTGAAAGAGCTTGGCAGTGAATGGCCATTTAACCCCACTTAGAAATGACCAAAAATCATGCATATAGCTTTACACTGGTTTGGACTGCTGCACTATGTGAACATGAGCAGAGGAACAAATGCTGACTTTATTTATATCAAATCTGACCCTATGCCCAGCTTCAGAGAACAGAGTGAAACTGAGCTCAGAGAAAGCTTCCAAAACATTTTAAGTGGCTAACAATCACCTAGTCCTTCAAGAAGCTGGTTTTGTTTTCTCCCCTCCTCCACAGGAGTCTCTTTGGGTTTCTCAAAGAAGATATTAACCTAGGGTTCCAGGATGGAATGTCCAGAAGTTCTGCCACTCTTTGGTGTATGGGATTAACATGGGCCAGACAGGTCTGCATTGCCCTGAAAGACCTCAGCCTAGATCTGTAGAGATCACATGGGAAGCCAGTTACAAAGACAACATCAGAGGAGGGTAGGCAGCAAGCTGAACCAATGGCCTGATAGTGTCTGTGCTGTGTCCTCCAAGCAGGACCAGAAGGGAGGCAGATGAGCGTGGAAGGCTGTAAAGATCCACAGTCCAAAGCATAACTGCTGATGATGGTTTTAGGGACTGAGGTATCATCTCCCACCTGGCATGACGCCCTACTAGCATAGCACCCATCACGCAGATGGATGAGGAGCAGCTGCTAGTCCCTGATGTTGCCTATTTCATTCCTGTTTGGGTCCTCTTCTGGTCAAGGTCAGCCATCTGTCCTGGGCTGATAACAGCTGAGGGAGACTCTGCCCACAGAGTCAGCCATGCTCAGCAATGGGACCCTCAATAAGGGATGAAACTGGAGACACAGAGCCTTCCTTTTTCCTCTAGCTTTCCCCTACCCAGCTCTTTCCACCGAAGCCTGAAGAAGCTTCTGCTACTGCAAACACTACAGGGCCAATCTCCCTCAAAGGCAAATTGGATTCTAGAGCACACTGGGAATTAGGAAAATTATTGCACCAAAAAAGTTAGTCTGAAATAAGGCTGGGAGTCTCACTGAGAAAAGATCTGCTGCTGGCCACTAGGGAAGCAAATGAAACTAATGAGAACTTCAGGGGCAAGGCATTTCCCGGTTGCCAGTGTCTAACAAATCTGTTTCTGCCCTCCAGCAGCCAGCTGGCTGAAATATCCATTATAACATAACCATGGATCTTAGCACAAGGAAGAAAAATATTCAGCACAAATCATTAGCTATTCCCTGAAAGATAAAAAGGTAAAAGGAATATTTTACACACTAAGTAGTATTTTTCCCCCTAAGAGCACTGTAGAGCTATAACCTTTGTTATGTCAAGCCAAATGCACTCTAACACCTTGTAGCAATCAGAGCACTAATGAAGAAGATCTCTGGGCAAGTGAGAACGTCACTGATGTCGTAGAAAGCCATTCCACATTAAAAGAACAGCCAATATAAAACTCAATCAGCTCTCTTTGACATCCATCCAAAAAAAAATCAAGCTGGATTTATTTTTCTACTGCATCACTATTATACTTCTCTGGAAATTGCCTGACAGTGACATTCATTCCAGCAAATGATAGGCACCTAGTAGTAGGCTGAACTCAGGAGTTGCCTGCACTTTAACACTGAAAATTTAATTGGGTTCTGGGATTGGTTATATCCAGACTGCATTTGCCATTCTTTCAACCTCCAACTGGTCCTTGCCAAATCAGAACTGCTAACAGAAACTTTTATAAGCATGCAATAAGGAAGAATCTCTCATTCAAGCTAATGGTCTAGAAGTCAGTGCTTCTCAACCTATTTACCACTGTTGGCCACATATGCAGCTCCCTGTGTGTGGATCAGGCTCACATCCACATGATATGGCCAGGAGTATGTCACATGGGGCACAACTATATGCTGATTGGCCTACAGGTTGAGAACCACTAGGCTAGATTGTGCATGCAAAGAAGAGGAAAGCACATGGAGCCTAAAACATATTATTTCTTGGACCCCTAGCAGGGCCAGATGTGATTCAAGACTACAGACAGTACTAGACTCTTCACATGCTTAAGCAAGCTATGGCTTACCAATCCCTGCACAACAGATAGGAGGGGAGGGATCTGCTTCATCTCTTCAAAGGTTGCAGTAATGGTTCTTCTTCCCCTGACTTCTGAAGGCATTATTTCTGCCACAGACATGCTTCCTAGATCTTCCAAGTCCTGACAACTTGTTTACTTCTTAGAACTCTGAAAATCCCATCTCTCTGGTTTTGGCCCTGGGAGGTCTCCAGGGCTTCTCAAGCTTGGATTCCAAAATCAACAGTTTCTAAGTCGCAGGTCAAAACTTACTATCCACAGCTCCTGTAAAAACTAAGGTTTGAAGCTCCAACAATATCCTATCAAGCTAGAAACCACACCACCTTCTATTGCAAAAGAATAAGGACATAAATTTGACCACATTCAGAAAGAATACAACATCATGATTTGGGGCTTACAGAAGGTGACTGAAAATGCAGGAAATCCACCTTCAAGGAATTCATGTCATATGTCTGAAAAAGGAATATTTAAACTCTGGCTCATATTGGTGGCTTTCTGCTTGAATCTAGCTAGAACACAGACCATCCACCTAATGGGCTTTAATTTATCCTTAAGCCATATTCAAAAATTTCCCTGACCAAAAAAAAGGGGGAGAGAAATCCATTGTGACAGATATGTGTCATTGTGAAAGGTCCAGAAAGGCAAAATATCTTGAACAGTGCATTTTTCACCTTCTTCCTTTTTCCTATTTGTGATTCAAATTTGCTTCCAATACATTACATTGCCATTTTGCATAGACTGTAAACCATTCTATATACAAACTGTACCTCAAAATGTTTTCTGGAGTTAGATAAGAGATGAAATAATAAGAGTGAGAAAGAAATGTAACAGGCATATAAGAACAGTGAGAACAGGCTGCTTGCCAGATGACACCTGAAAAGAGACGAGACAAGTGAAGAAGGAAGAATCTTTCAGACAGCGTGTGCTATAGGGTCTCATATCAACAGTGGCACAATGCTGAGAAAGAATTCTTATGGCGCAGTCCTTAAGTGTATTACCCGCATTTATATGCGCCAATAAAAATATCACTCTGAATGAGATCTGTTGGCTACAGAGACTACCTGGCCTTTTAACAGCATTCACTGTAGGAGAGATTTTTTCAATCATCTCAGTGGGTGGACCACTTTCACCACAAGTGAATCAAGATACTTTGTTCATTCAGAAAACATCTCCAAAAGCCAAGAACTAAATCTTCTCATAATCACATGAAGTGAGAGGGGAGATGGAGCAGCTTAGCAGCAGAACTCCTCTGTCATTAAGCATCATCCTTCTTTGCATTATGGTAACATTTAGAAACCCCAAATGGCCTTGAAGCCACACTGTGCTAGGTGCTGTACAGCATCGGAGACAGTCTCTGCCCCAAAATGCTTACAATCTGAACAGAAAGGAAAGATGAGAGGTGGAGGAAGGGAAAAGCTGGTGAGTGGCAGAGCCAAAAAGAGAACCCATGTATCCTGACTCTCCCTTAGTCCAAAGCCTGATCCACTAGTTTGTACCATTTCTGAGGGCTGAGCTACACGACACATTTAGGTCAAAATAAGGCAGCTTATATCTCCATAATTATTATAGTGTCTAAACTCAGGCCTGCCAACAGGGTGGTAAATGGGTAGCTGCCCCAAGGTCCAGTGACTTAAAAGGGACCAGGGCTTCCAGCCACCACTGCTACAGCAGTAATGACAGTGCCAGAGCCGGGGTTGGGGGTGGGGAATGGACCCAGCTCCCAAATGAGAGCCAGGGTTAGAAGCCCAGGCAGCTCCCCCACAGGTCATCCTCAGCAATTTCATGGCTGGGTTATCCCTGAAACTGACAAGCTCCCCTCACTCCCCACAGGGAGTAAGCAAAGGGGCCTAAGAAACCAGGGGCAGAGGTGGGGGTCAGCACACCAGGAGCTTGTGGAGCAGATGAGCTCCTGGTAGGGAGCTGTCAGCTGAGCTTAAAGACCAAGCTCTCAGCACCCTACCCTTCCGATTTTAGGTCTCTTAAAGCAGTCCTGGTATGGCTGTTCACCACTGCAGTAATGACTGTGGTAAGTGGAAACTGACCTTATATATGTCAGCTTACATTTTGAGCACAGATATACCCTGACAACAGACCCCCCCATATACTTTTGTATCCGAAGTATTGTACTTGCTACTTTCCTGTTCTTTGCAGACACTACATGCGATTATATGCTTTTTCTCTAGTCTTTAGGTATTCATTTTTTTCCTCACATGAATTTCAGCATGTATAATAACCAACTATGATGACATATGGTGCCCAAGGTACAGACTGGCACATAGGAAAATCCTTCCTGCAGAAGAAATGATACTCAGAGTATTATGCAAGCTGTCCATCTATAAACCCATCACCCGCTTGGCACTGCACGTCCTATGACAATTCTCTAATGTACAATCAGGCATTGTGCCACCCTAACACATGGACTAGAAGCAGCCAGCCCAGTGTGTGTAGTCTATCTATGCTACCCTGGTAAAGATATTAATTAATTCCACAGTTATTGTAAAACAGTTCATGTTGTTTTCTGGTAACTGCACAGTTGGGCCATGGGAAACAATAGAAATTACACAGTAAAGGTTATCAATATTGCAGTTTGTCTCCTGATAACTATGCAAACAATTCGCTGACTACTGGACATTCAACATGCATGATGAAGGCAGGATTCCCAGACTGGTTTATCAGAACAGCTGTCCACCCTGAGCTTTCGTGCCTATGGTTACAAGAATGTGCAATGGCAAATCTGAATCTGAATGGGATTAACTTTCCGCAGCTGCAGGTGGTGAGATTGTTGTCTCTAATTAGGCTAAGAGCTGGGCAGAGGGTAGAGAACTTCAGTCATTATAACGAAGTTTCCACCATTTTGTCTGCTTTAAAAGAGACTCAAAGGAATGTTATGACTAAAGAGGTAGATCCGCGAATGACTGCATCGTTTTGTGTTTGAACTTAATGGAAATGCACCCACTTATCCCAACATTCAACTGTGCCACACTGAACAAAATGAAACAATTTAAATGTCTGCAGCATGGTGTGTGATATTGCTATGGCTTTAGAGCAGTGGTTTTCAACTTATTGCCCATGGGCCCCCGATGGTCAGCAGATATGTCTAAGTGGTCTTTGAAAGACCGTCATTACTATAAAACAGTAGTTTTCAGCCTATGGTGTACAGATCCCTGGATGTCTGCAGACTATGTCTAAGTTCTCCTTTTAAGGTCTGTCTCTCCAGTCAAAATTTTTAGGAGTCTGCAAAAGAAGAAAGGTTGAAAACCACCCCTTTAGAGAGCCATTTTTTTAAAAATGGCTACAATGACTTAAAGATTACAAACCTGGACAGTTTGTGATTAAACAAATTTTGCTGTCTGATATGCAAGCTTTACAAACTACTTCACCTATTCTCAGCACAGTTGAAACCTTAAACCCTCCTCAGCTTTTAGAGCAGCGTTTCTTAAATTGTGTTACATGGAACACTGGTGTTTTGCAAACAATTCATAGGTGTGCCACGAGTGTTTGACAATTTTTTTTGTATATTTCCTCTTATTAAAACCAGATACAACTTTTACTATTTCATTGCTATGATACCTGATTAAATTACTTCATTTTGGTTTTGCTCTATATGTTGCTGTTTGGGTTTTTTTGTTGTTGTTCTTTTTTGTTTTTTGGGGGAAGTGTTTGGTTTTGTTTTGTTTTTTGGTCTGACAACACTTTTTTTAAGAAAATTTTCACAGGTGTTCTCCATAAAAATATTATTATTTAGTTGTCCATGGTCTCAAAAAAGTTTAAGAAACACTGCTCCAGAGGAGATACCCACCTAACAATGAGTTCTTTTGGTTTCAGTTCAACTTCAAGAGGACAAAGGTGCACATCAGAATACACCACAAAAAACCATCATTAATTGACCTTCCTTGCTAGCAGCATCAGTAAAGATGGGAAGGACTTAAAGAATACACTGAATGAATAAGCCTTTTAGCTGTAGCGGCGGTCCTCCCATAGCAGGAGTGAATAAGATACGGAGGGATGATAACCCTGTACTCTCATGTACAAGTACTATGCCTGCTTCACATTTAGAAGGCTTGCATTTTTGGGAAAGTCAACCTGTCACATATCTTCAGCTGATTAGTGCTGAAAGGGACTTCCCTTGGACATCATCAATGCCTCCCCATGCCCCTGAGGGGTCACTGCCAAAAGGCTGAGATTCTACGTTCCCTCTAGGGGCTGCACACTGTCTCCACTCAATACAATGGAGTAAAAGATTAGATCCAGGAATCAAATTCAGATATCTCACGCAGTAGAGGATCACTAGGGTTGGCAGAAACATCGATTTTAATCAAAAGTAAATAAAAAAGTGAGCCTTATGAACTTTTAGAATGCTGCTGTGAGTAAAATATATACACAGCTTTGCTCTAAAGGAAAAAAAAGAAGGCTGCTCTGTCTGCATAAAGATGTTTGATACCAGCCACATCTGCAGAAAACCACAGGGCTTGAATCCCTCTCACTGACAAACTGCATTTTTCTACACTACAAGAGGACTCTGGGAGGGCTGAGCTGGTAATGACTGCACCATGGTTTTCCGTACTAGGGGGTGGGGAGTCCCCTAAAAATAAGTTCCACTGGGGATGTTAAAGGAGAAGCTGCACAGAAAATGTGCTGATTCAGCGCATCGCTCAGCCATCTTTCAGTCAACATTACTCACTTGTGGTGACAATAGCTGGCTCCATCCTCTCCAGCTCTGTAAGGATTCAGTCAGTAGCACTGCAGTCTCCTCCTGCTCCATGCTTTCTGCAACTAGAAGCCCTGAAGCACAGTCTTTGCCAGCGTGATGACTCAAGCGCATGGTGTTACCCAGCTTCAGCCATCAGTTCCTCTTTGCATCCCTACATGTTGTGGCATTAGGTTCTCAAGAAATTTCCTTACCAAGCAGGAGATGGACAAGAAGAGGCAGCTGAAATTCAGCCAAAAGATTTTTCTTCTTCTTCTTCTTCTTTTTTTTTTTTTTTTAAAACTATGTCACCCCGACTGCACCTATCTGGAAAGAAATGAGTCACTATTTCTCATTTGTGGATGGATGGGTGCTTGCTACATCTTCTTACACCCTCCTGTTCATTACACCTTTGCTTTTCTTTTAAGAATGACCTTCTGAATGAATCACAGCACCTTGTATCCCCTTATAGTCAGTAGGCCAAAGTCTGCAGTGATGTGTGAAGAGATAAGTGGCAGCCAAAAGATGGTGTCTGTAACAATTGACTATGACCATTTGATTTTAATTAACAAGTTAACAGCCTTGTTATAAAAACAGATAAAACACTATTTCCTTCAATATCCCATGTCAAAAGGCTCCACTTTCTGTGAAGTATGGCTGGAAACCATTAGTAGTACCTGTCTCTGTAAATCATATTGTGATGGCTCCAAGTGGAAGATGCTAATAAATTGCACTGAACACATTTATGGAACATTTGTGATTTTGTCATTCATAAGAACATTGGTGGGTTGAGGTGCAAATCATGCTTTTATAGGACAGAAAATAACACAACTACTTTGGATTTATATTGTTTCTGTCATCCAAGAATGTTTAAAATATCCTTTGAGTCTGATGAAACCACCATGAGATACCACAGAATGTATACCCATCTCACAGACAGAGAAACTAATGTACAGAGTAGCAGCTTGCCTGAAGTAGAAGTAAATGGTAGAAATCAAAATGAAACACCAGATATTTGCCCCTACTATACCAGTTTCTTGCTCTATCCATTAGGGGGGGAAAAAAAACAAACAAACAAACAAACTTCCTTTTGACTTTTAAAATGTTTTAGAAGAATGTCAGAAAAAAAGATACCCAAAATCTATCAAAGAATCTCAAACTATTATCAGCATTGAAATACCGGATTTGATTTAGCTTTAATGGCAAAACAATCCAAAGAGATGACATAATCTGCACAAAATGTATTTGTTACATTACATCAAACCACACCGTAACACTCAAGTCATTTATAAAGGTTATTTTTCCTATTCAGTGCTAAGTGGAAAACACTGCATGATTATTTCTATTTCCCGACGAGCAAGTTAAGGTTTTGTACATTTTGATTTTCGACATGAAACTTCCATTCCATTATTTTCTAGCATCACCTCTGGATGTGATTTGCTGCATGAATTTTCAAGTGGGGCACAGAAAAGAAAAAGAAATTGGGAAACAAGCTAAGCCTTCTGAACCTTTGAGAGTTTCACTGTTCAATTGTTACATCTCAGAATTACCATTTCTTCAACCCAATATGGAGTGAGGGCAGTCTGTGAATAGTCACAACTTCTTACGTTACTTCTCTGTAAAAGCACTGTTCTAAATCCAGAAAAATGCTGGACACACAACACACTGGAAAATATTTACACAGTGCCATAGTTTTTGACATGGTTGATTTACTGTAATAAGGTGCAATGAGCTTATTAGCTATACAGCCAATTTTGGAAGGCCCATAACACAATGTACAAAGATGACATAATGAAAATAAAGCAAAGAAATTGGGACAAATTCAGAAGAACTATGAAATAAGAAAATGTAATTTATACTCACTTGGGGTCCCTCAGACCTTCTTATACCTAGTCTGTTGACACATAAGACATCTGTTGAACTGATGTTAGTTATATACCAAAGAGTCAGAAAAGCTGTAAGCCAAATTAGAGAGCACTGAAGTATATGCATTCTCACGCATTCTTCTGCTAGTTTTTCTTGATTCACTCCATCCCTTCTGGCTCTTTAGCCTATGATTTATACCACCTAGACCTCCTTAGATTCAGTGGGCTGAGTTCACAGACAGTGTGTAAGTCAGTGTGACTCTAAGAGAGTCTAAGTTGAAGTAACAGAAGTTGGGGAAGCCAGGTGTCAGACACATCAAGTAATCTTCTTGTGCACTTACTTAGATTCAGCTCTGAATGTAGCCCTTCAAGTCTGCCAGTACCTCTTGCAATTAAATTAGTGACTCAAACACTAATAGTAGCTGCTAAGCTCAGACTCCGATTATAAAGCCAGAAAGAACCATTATGATGATCTAGTTTAACCTTCGATACAACATAGGCCATAGAAATTCACTCAGTAATTTCCGCTCTGAGCCCAATAACTTGTGAATGAATTATAGTCAACTCGTTTAGAAAGACATCAAATCTTGATTTAAAGACTTCAAGTGATGGAGAATCTACCACACCTCTTGGCAATCTGCTTTAGTGGTTAATTGCCTTAACTGTTAAAATATGCACCGTTTCCCCAGCTGAATTTTGGCTGCTTCAGCTTTCCATAACTGACTTTTTACATATATTTTTGCTACTTTTTAAAGAGACCACTAGTATTTTCTCCCAATATAGGCAATTGTAGAGCATGTATCAAATTGCTCTCAACTTTCCCTTCAGTAAGTTAATTAGACTGAGCTTCTCAAGCTTTTTCCATGATTTTAAACCTGAAATCATGGAACTGCTAGAGGATGCTCAGTTGCAGTGGTTTTGCTTTGGAACAGCATGTAAATGATTTTATCTGGAACAGGGTGAAATTACAGGAAAGGGTTAATTTTATTTTTCTTCTGACTCATACAGAAGGATGCATGAGAGACACAGTATGGCAAGATATTGTTTCTGGTTGGAGAGGTCAGTGCTCTGAGTCTAGTACGGAGAAGAGTGTTTTATATAGCCTTTTTAAATTGGAGAACTATTCCTGGATGATAGTACTTCTTACCAGCTGATAGAGCAGGAGTACCTAATCCCTTTCTTGTGACAGAAATATTGCACCTGGATAGAAGCACCTGCCTGTCAGCGACGTTAGCATCCCATTATTATGCTTCTGGATTAGCAGTTGGTCATTTGGGAATGTTGCTTTGTCAGAAAGGGTACACGCTTCCCACGCCAACAACGGACAGCCTAATATATAGTTACTACAATGTGTGTCACTGCAGGGCAAGGAAGCAGATCATTTCAGTCTGCACTCTCAGAACTTGCATGCTCTGGTTTATATCCTAATTTCATAGGTTTTTTGGTTCGTTTGTTTCTTCGCTTTTAATTCCTGGTGTGTGAATAAATACAAAGGCAAAAGAGTCTCACCTAGCCTTTCATTCTAATTTAATTACGTTGTTTTTCTTTAAGAACGTGTTCCTGTCTGTCAGTATTTTTTAACAATGGCAGCATTCCATATAGAACAAGGCAACAAAACAGATTGATATTTTACAAGGCAAGGCAAACAAAAAATTAGCTTTATAGTATAGTTTGGCATTTGAAACACAACACAAAAGAGACCTCAGGAGTTTGGAGCTAAAGCACTTCCATTCCAACAGCAAGGCCAACATTTACAGATCACAGCCAGATGAAAGCTAAGGGAGCAGAGGATAACTATGTGTGTCCCTGGGGCCAACTCTGATGGTACAGCACACAAGTTTTACACCTACCACCTAAGGCAGTTGATGCTTCTCTTCCATCTTGCTCTCTTCTGCTCATGAGATAAATGCACACCACTGGAAGAAAAGGGCAGCCTGTGCTGAGCTGATCCCATTCTACAGAGTCACTGTGTATCCCTCTGGTGCCTCTATAAACAATTCTCTTGCCACTCAGCAATGCTACTCTTAAAATGTACTTACACTCCCTGATTCACTTGTGGTATTTGCACTGGGTGCACATATAAACCTCTTGGCCTCCAAACAAGCGGCCATATCTTCTGCTAGTCTTTCACTTCCATTACTCCATGGGGATTTACACTCCCTGGCTGCATTTGTTCGAGATAGGGATTACCTTTAAAAATTAAATTAAATTAGGCATTACCTTTACATTAGAACCTGGGGGGGTAGGGGAAGTGTTGGTTGGCTTTGTTGTTGTTTTCAATATTTAATTTATTTAACAGATTTTATTTACTTTAGACTACTGACAAGTAACAGAGCTGCCCAGACTGCTCAGTGCCAACCTACCATGTGCTCATCCAGTCAGTGCCTGTCACTCCCCACATGCTCTCAGCTCAGGATTAAGCCTCTTCCTGTGGATCTTTCCCAGCAGAAAGCACACAAATTTTGGACTTCCCACTCACACAGTTGACAACCCTCAGCTGATCTACGCTATGACTCATCCACTTCAAACATTTCCTAACTCACAGGCTTTAAAGCCACTCCTTCAAAGAACGTAGTTAAAGAAGCATGGAGACATGCCTATTGTATAGAAATGGAAGGAGCCTTCACAGGTCATCAAGTCCTGTCCCCTACCTTCACAGCAGGACCTATCACACCACCTAAGAGAGTTTTTTTTTTTAAACCTTTTTGCCCCAGATCCTTAAACAGCCTCTACAAGGACTGAATTCACAACCCTGGGTTTAGCAGGCTAATGCTCCAATCATTAAGCTATTTCACCTGCCTACATGCCAAACTTCTGCTCAAGGGAAAGTCATGCAGAAACTGACTGCCCCAGTGTCTTTTTCACAAGACAACAATAAAATATACTCAGCTTTTTTACTCAATGATTTATATAAAATTGAAATACATCACAGTGATCTGATTTTCAAAAATGCTAGGCACATAGTAGTTTCCATTGCCTTCATTGCATGTTCAGGATTTTAAAAATTGGGTAATATAATTACGTGACAAAATATGACAATAGTAGCTGAATTTCTGGTAGTCATTGTTAAAAAATCTTGAGTTAAATATTTGATAACTTCTCAGCCTTCTGGCTAAGATCATGTGTTACCTGGGAAGAGAGTCAATTATCACAGTAGCTACAGAAAATGCATGTCACTTAGGTCATATTGAGGAATTCTTTTGTTCATATACACAGAATTGTCAGCTGTAACATGTTTGATCTCTCTGGCATAATTTATCAGAACTCAATAGCACTGCATTGATATTCTGGAAAGTTTTGGTGTGAGCGGCATGTAGGTAAAAACTCACCCACAAATATTAATGGCCTTGAGATAATTCCCCATTTAAAAAAAAAATCACATTCTGTCTCTAATGAAACATGTAAAGTCTTAATATGCAATTCTCGGCACGGATCAGGTTGTGGAGGGAAATGAAAGTGATACCCTTCCAAGTTTCACCCAAAACTGCACTCCACCCAGGTGAGCTTCCAAAATTGGATGCTATTCAGCGTAGACTGGCGTAGATGTCTTTTTATCAGTTATATTCAGTTCACATTTTCAATTTTTTTCTTTAAAAGATACCAGTTAAACTTTCATGTAAAAAAAAAAAAAAAAAAGTGAGATGGAATTCTAGAGAGTAAGACAGTAGCTCCACAAAAGTGCTGCAAATAGTAAATTATTTTTGTCAAAGTCCAAAATTCTTGGTCATGTTATATAATGAAGGTCCAGAACCAAAAGACAATAAATAATTAAAAAATATATTACGTGAATAAAAGGATGTTCATAATTTCAGTATAAATTTAAAAAAAAAAAAGAATAGCATCATAATGTCATTTGCTACACCTGCTCCTGAATCCCCCTGCTAGTTTGTGGGGTTCCTTATCACAGGTATATATTAAAGTTATATATTGTCATTTCTGTTCCCCTCTTGCTGTATGAAAGGCCCATACTGAAAGAGGAAGAAATGACTAAGAGCCAGGTTCTGCCTGAGTAGGCTCATTGATCTCAGTAGGATGAGGTGGGGCATAAGGTAACCCTCAACATGCATAAGGTTATGAGAATCAGTCTGTAACCGACAACAAAGAGAAACAGTTAAGGTGATTCCATGCACAGTGTATCATGGACACAAAGTGTGTGGTTTTTTTGGGGGGGATGGTGAGCAGAGACCAATATTTCTCCAATCACTTTCAACTCCAGTTGCCTTAGGCACTGTAAAAACAGCAGGGAAAGACATTTCAGACATAACTGATGTTTAAATAGACTGCCTCTCCTTACCCAATTAGTCTATGTAGGAATGGAGCCTTACACCCGAAAAAAAAATTCAAAGATTATAAAACGTCTGTCAAGCATCACCCCTGTGCTCTACTGTCTTCACAAGTTGCCCGTAGGAAGCCCAGCTCAAGTTTCTGTCCTAATATTCAAAACAGTCCACAGAATTAGCTCTATCTCTGAGATCACCTCTTCCTCTATGACTGCAAGAGCTGCTGGTGTTTCACTAAAATATCAGCAGAAGGAAGTCCTGAATGCAGGAATTTGGAGCTAGAGGCACAGGAGCTGGATCTACCCCAGAGGTTCTCATTTCGTGAGTTAGGACTCCAAAGCGGATTGAGCGCCCACATGAATGGGGTTGCAGGACTGGCTTAGACTTGTTTGTGCTCCAGGTCAGAGCTGAAGTTGGAGCCCCATGCCTGGGAGTGAAGCCGAAGGGCTTTAGCCCTGGGTAGCTGAGCAGAAATTAACCGGTTACCTGCTGGAGCTGAAGGCCTTGGGTTTCAACTTTAGCCTCCTCATCTGGGACGGGAGGGGTTAGATTTTGCCTCCCTCCCCCTGGTTGGCAGGGATCAGACTTTGGTTCCAGCTGTGGTCCCCACTGCCAGGATCATATAGTAACTTCTCTTGCCAGAAAGGGGAGGAGTGCAATAACATTTAAAAGACCACCTCACCTCCAGATGAGCTAAGAATGACTGTGGAGTTCACTATTTCAGAATTAACTACCAGGTTCATTGCTTTGCCTTAGCTTCCCTCAGATCTTCATCAACACAATCATGCAGCACGCTCACTCACACAAACAAAGCATAAACTAATCAAGCTATTTCTCTGAGAAGCTGAAAATAAAAGGAGGAAGAGAGTGATTGTTATTGTTATCTCTATCTGAAGTTACTTGGGAGGACTTGTGATCCTATGATGATGGAAGCCATGTAAACTCCTAACCTAGATACCCCCAGCCAGATTAGAGAGACAGATTAGCTACATAACATTAATATCCTATTGTACAGAGCTGAATACCCAATCTAGTTTTCAAATCCCTAGTTTACTTCTTTTCATTTGCAGCTTGCTGATCTTCTTCACGGCAAGAATTTGCTTCAGGCTATTGGGTTTATTTAAACATTTACTTCTACTTTAACAACAATTACTTTATATAAAATACCTTTTTGCAGTTTTTGTGAGTTGACCTACCACTTTACTACACCTCAAATGAAAAATGTCAATATCATTTGAATATTTTCAAACATTTTTGTAACACCAAACAAATGAGAAGATACTTTTTCTATTGCCTTCTAACTCTTTTCTTCAGTAGATCCCTTATCTCAGATTTGTACAAAATGTAGCCAAGATGCCACCATTAACTATTTGAACAGGTACTGGTAAGATGTTAGTTAAAAAGTCAAGTTACATTTGGGACAAGACATAAAAATAGTTATACTATAAGCCAACATTAACACTGACACCTAAAATCCCCAACTAAAATTAAAAAGTGAAAGTGAATATTTAAAAAATTGAAAATTCCAGCTAAAATAACCATAAAATAACCCAAAGCTTAAAAAAAATAAAAATACTACCCCAAGCAAAATTTTACCCCCAAAAGAGAAATCCACAAGATGCTAAGAAACATACTACAGGTTGAACCTCTCTCATCTGGCACCCTCAGGACCAGCATGAGAGAATTTTCTGGATGATGGCGGGGGAGGGTCAATATCATCTAGCACATTACCAACAATTCCACTGCTCACTGGGCTCTTAGAAGACACTGAGGGGTAAATTGTAGCTAAACAACAACAGCTGAGAGCCAGGACTACCAACTTTAAACAAACTTTATGGGACCCCAGGAAACTTGGCCACACACGACAGATGGTCATCTGGCTAACTAAAATCATGACAGATTACAGAGTTTGCTGGATGAGAAAGTTCCAAATTAGAGAGGTTAAACCTGTAGGGACTTCACTGTTGCTATGAAGATGAAGCAAGATATTATAGTAACGGCCAACAATATAAAAGCCATAGGCAGATTAGATAGATATCCACAGAAACAAATTCCCAAGGTTTAAAATTAAACAAGGATTATTCTTCTATGCCGTGATAGCTTTTCACCTCTTAACTCTCTAATCACAGCAATATGCCTACAAGAGTAAATTTGCTAAGGACCAGATTCTGCCTGTCTTATTCATGCTGGCTGCATTTACACTACTGAGCAACTTCCACAGTTTGTTGACAAAACTCAGCACTTTTGCCAGCAGCGTTCTGCCTCTCAGCCATGAGGCAGAACGCTGGTGTTGACAGATTCTGATGACTAAAAAGCTGTTTGGACGCTCTGAGGGCACCTTCTCTCGACTGACAGGGCATCAAGAACAATGGGCACCCCTGCCTGCTGTGCTTCCAGGTGCCTGTTTTGTCAAGAGAGCAGCTGGGCAGTCCTGCTGCTCTGTCGACAGAACCAAGCGCTCTTTCCAACTGACTTTTGCGTGTGGCTGAGATCTGTTGACAGAAGTTTTGTCAGGAAATCTCTTCTGACGGTGACTTCTGGCCACAGATCGCTGCAGTGTAACCGTAGCCACCAAGTATCTCTTCACTCCATTTGCAACATCAGTGATTTCAAGAAAAGTACTCATGGAGCTAGAGCCCAATGAGTGTCAGAATAGAAACATAAGTGAGAGACAGCCACACTACAAAGTACTATATATTCTCCCAAAAGGAAGATTTTAGATAAAATAGCTTTTACAAATGCTAAACCTCATTCTATTAGCTGTTTATTCATTTCAGTTAATTTAAAAAAAGAAAAAACACACAAACAACTACCCATTCTGTTGTAGTCTTTGCAACCCAAACGCAGCAATAAGACCTGTGGAGAAGACCTGGATGTGATAATGGCAAGTCTGTTTCCATTATCCAGGCAGAGTAAAAACACATGCAGAGTTCAAAGTAAATTAGATATTTAATGTTTCCATAGTATAAACACAAAGTGTTATTTGTAACACAGATAAAGCCCCTTGCCTTTGCTTTTTAACCCATGCACTGTTTTATAATCTGACAGCAGATCTTCAGCATAGGCCTATTTCTTCTACCCGTTTATTTAGTTTTTCTTTTAAAGCAAAAAAGACTATTTAGAACCACAGCAGCTTTCCCAACTGTTCGAGGAGAGGTTACATACAGGGCCTAAGGAGGCCTGACTTTGAATAGAGGTCAGCGCTCAGAACTCTAGCTGCAGTTAACAACAGCTGCTGGTGACCCATAGCTCAGACACTCAGGCCCTGCCCTACTGTATGTGGTAGCATCCATTTGATAGTTCAGTTTAATATTCATCCATGACCAAATAATCTAGCTGCAGAATATATGCATCATTCCCCCCACATCAGCAGTGTGCAGTTCCAGAGAGGATGACTACAGTCCGAGTAACACTGGGCACAAATGGGACAAAACCAGAGTCTAACTCTGAATCATAGAATCATTATGTTCCATAGAATCATTATGGATAACAATTCATTCCTCTAATATGAATATGGCATTAGGAATATATTACCGACCACCTAACCAGGACAGTGATAGTGATGCTGAAATGATGAGGGAGATTAGAGAGGCTATCAAAATAAAAAACACAGTAATAATAGGAGATTTCAATTATCCCCATATTGATTGGGTGCATGTCACCTCAGGACGGGATTCAGAGATTAAATTTCTTGATGCCTTAAATGACTGCTTCTTGGAGCAGCTAGTACAGGAACCCACAAGGGGAGAGTCGATTCTCGATCTAGTCTTGACTGGAACGCAGGATCTGGTCCAAGAGGTAACTGTTACTGGACCGCTTGGAAATAGTGACCACAATATAATAACTTTTAATATTCCTGTGTTGGGAAGAACACCGCAGCGGTCAAACACTCTGGCATTTAATTTCAAAAAGGGGAATTACACTAAAATGAGGAAGCTAGTTAAACAGAAACTAAAAGGTAGAGTAATTAAACTAAAATCCCTGGAAGCTGCATGGAAACTGTTTAAAGACACCATACTAGAGGCCCAACTTAAATGTATACCCCAAATAAAAAAACACAGTAAGAGACCTAACAAAGAACCACCATGGCTAAACAGCCATGTTAAGAAGGCAGTGAGAGAGAAAAGGGCAGCTTTTAAAAAGTGGAAGTCAAATCCTAGTGAGGAAAATAGAAAGGAACATAAACACTCCCAAATTAACTGTCATAATGTAGTAAGAAAAGCCAAAAAAGAGTTTGAGGAACAGCTAGCCAAAAATTCAAAAAACAATAGTAAAATGTTTTTTAAATACATTAGAAGCAGGAAGCCTGCTAAAAAAGCAGTGGGGCCCTTGGATGATAAAGATATAAAAGGAGCGATCAAGGAAGACAGTGCCATTGCGGAGCGATTAAATGATTTCTTTGCTTCAGTCTTCACGGCTGAAGATGTTACAGAGGTTCCTAAATCTGAGCCAGCCTTTTTAGGCGACAAATCTGAGGAACTCACTCAGATTGAAGTGACATTAGAGGAGGTTTTGGAATTAATTGATAAGCTGAATAGTAACAAGTCTCCAGGACCAGATGGCATTCACCCAAGGGTTCTGAAAGAACTCAAATGTGAAATTGCGGAGTTATTAACAGTGGTTTGTAACCTATCCTTTAAATCCACTTTGGTACCAAATGACTGGAAGACGGCCAATATAACACCAATATTTAAAAAAGGCTCTAGAGGAGATCCTGGCAATTATAGACCGATAAGTTTAACATCAGTACCAGGCAAATTAGTAGAAACACTAGTAAAGAGTAAAATTGCAAGGCACATAGAAGAGCACGAATTGTTGGGCAAAAGTCAGCATGGTTTCTGCAGAGGGAAGTCGTGTCTGTCTAATCTATTAGAATTCTTTGAAGGGGTTAATAAACATGCGGACAAGGGGCACCCAGTGGACATAATATACCTAGACTTCCAGAAAGCCTTTGACACGGTCCCACACCAAAGGCTTTTATGTAAATTAGGTGGTCATGGGATAGGAGGAAAGGTCCTTTCATGGATCGGGAATTGGTTAAAAGACAGAAAACAAAGGGTGGGAATAAATGGTAAATTTTCACAATGGAGGGGGGTAACTAGTGGTGTTCCCCAGGGCTCAGTCCTGGGACCGATCCTGTTCAACTTGTTCATCAATGATCTGGAAAATGAGGTAAGCAGTGAGGTGGCAAAGTTTGCAGATGACACCAAGTTGTTCAGGACAGTCAAAACCAAAAGGGATTGTGAAGAACTACAAAAAGATCTCAGCAAACTGAGTGATTGGGCAGCAAAATGGCAAATGAAATTTAATGTGGGTAAGTGTAAGGTAATGCATGTTGGAAAAAATAACCCAAATTACACGTACTACATGATGGGGTCAAATTTAGCTACGACAGATCAGGAAAGGGATCTTGGAGTTATAGTGGATAGTTCTCTGAAGACATCCACGCAGTGTGCAGCGGCAGTTAGTAAGGCAAATAGGATGTTAGGAATTATTAAAAAAGGGATCGATAATAAGACAAAAGATATCATACTTCCCCTATATAAAACTATGGTACGCCCACATCTCGAGTACTGCGTGCAGATGTGGTCTCCTCACCTCAAAAAAGATATATTGGCATTAGAAAAGGTTCAGAAAAGGGCGACTAAGATGATTAGGGGCTTGGAAAGGGTCCCATATGGGGAGAGGCTAGAGAGACTGGGACTTTTCAGTTTGGAAAAGAGGCGATTGAGGGGCGATATGATAGAGGTATATAAAATCATGAATGGTGTGGAGAAAGTGAATATAGAAAAATTATTTACCTTTTCCCATAATACAAGAACTAGGGGACACCAAATGAAATTGATGGGTAGTGGGTTCAAAACTAATAAAAGGAAATTTTTCTTCACGCAGCGCACAGTCAACCTGTGGAACTCCTTGCCCGAGGCGGCTGTGAAGGCCAGGACTCTATTAGGGTTTAAAAAAGAGCTTGATAAATTTTTGCAGGTCAGGTCCATAAATGGCTATTAGCCAGGGATAAAGTATGGTGCCCTAGCCTTCATAACAAGGGCAGGAGATGGATGGCAGGAGATAAATCACTTGTCTTCTGTTCTCCTTCTCTGGGGCGCCTGGCATTGGCCACCGTCGGCAGATGGGATGCTGGGCTTGATGGACCTTTGGTCTGACCCAGTATGGCCATTCTTATGTTCTTATGTAACTCTGAACGTGGAGCTGGCTTCTTTTCCTATTGTACATAACAGTAGCTGTGGAATTCTTGTTCGTTGGGTGTTGATGTGCTGTCTCATACTGATCTTCTCTGTTAGGCTGCTATATCCAGCTCTTTTTTTATTTACTATGCAAGTAACCCAGCAAAATCAGCTAAAATCCTTATATCTGAAGAGCTGGCACTAGGTGCTCCAATAATCCACATTTTAGCTCTTCCCATTTCGCTGCCATCATATGGAAATCAATGAGAAAATGAAGCCTGGGACAAACAAGAAGAGTGAAGAGAGCTAAAGGAAAAAGTACAAGAGAAGACCAATATGAAGGAGGAATGAAAGTGGCTGTGGAGACAAACAAACAACACAAGGCCCAGAGGTGAGGAGAGAGAGGTATAACCCAGATCTTGAAGGGCAGAGGTGTGTGTACACACACACACACACACACACACACACACACACACACACACACACAAAGAGGCACCATTCAAGTAGCAGATAAGATTAAAACAATACAACAGAGGAACCAATGAAAAGGCACTGCAGATGAAATCATGGGCCAGACACAATAACATCTAGCAGAAGCCAAGGAGGGAAGGGAGGTGCAGACAATAACAAAGCACTGAAGACATCACAAAAGGAGAGGGGAGGGAAGGAGGAAGAAGACCCCATAAAAACATAGGCTTGGAAAATAATACATATTACATAGGCTAGACACTGATAATAAGTAGAGAGCCCTGCATAGATACAAAATTTTGTATCTGCATCTGCAAAAATGAGCTTGGATAGCCGCACCCACAGATCTGCTGGTCTGTAATAATAAGCAAGATGCTGGGGGGGTGGGAGGTGTCGCTCACTGCATACCACAGAAGTCCACATCTCATTCACCAGCACTTTCTAGGTGTCTCGCAGTATCCTAATAATCTCCACACTCCCTATTTCCTTTGAAGGTTAGTAGTCATAAACCCAGTCCAAAGAACATGTCTGCTATATAAACACGCACCTCCAACAGCAGACTACTGTGATACTCCAAGGAATACATTCCATTCCTCACAGCTTCTAGCTGCTCTGGGCTAGACTGCCACAGCCCTTCCTTGGCAACATGAGAATAAGAGTCAGACCCCAGTACTTATCCACACAGCCTAAGTAACTGGTTAGGAGCCAGAGCAACATACCTGATACACTCCTCCAAAAGCAAGGGATGGACAGGAGTGGGGAATGGGAGGAGCACAGTGCCACCAGTTGCCCCTCACTTGCCAGTCACAGCAGTTCGCTGGAAACAGAGTAAGCTGCTCCGCAAGCAGCATGAAGGATCGTCCTCCCTTCTTAAATAAGAAAGGAAGCAGGAGGAATTGTGACTGCCTGAGTCACAGTCCTTCCCCCAATCATCTCCTTGAGCCAGGCACCAATACACCACCCCTTCCTCAGGTCAGACTGTAAACCTATAATCCAGTTCTCGGTAGTAAGCGATGGCACTGGAGTTCTGCTTGGAAAAAAGCGGCAAGGAGCCACTCTTGTTTATATTACATTACCATCACTAAAGCAACAATCTGGGACCCATAAATTATAAACATCTGTGTTAAAGTTCATTTCTCAGCATTCAGACAGAGCATGTTGCACCCATTCTGAACAAGCTCCCTTTGAAAATTGCAGCTACTTCCAACAAAATAATAAATGAAGCACATACGACGTTCCAAGACAAAATAAAAAAACAACAAAAACGAACCCAAAAATAACTCCTGGCAAGATGCATCGGATTTGGGGCATAGTAAATAGAAGACCAGCTGGCTCGAATGAATAACTATTTATTGAGCACAATTTAGCTAACACCTATCAGTAAATAACATCTTTTCCATCCAAAGTTGCCCTGCTAAAGTATCCCAGACAGCGATAATCGCCCAGAAGTAAGATTCATAGATCATTGATCACAAGCAACCCTCCAGTGACAGCTATAAAAATTGAGTACATCTTGCAAAGACGTTTGTCCCTATTGTGGCAGATATCAAAACAGGGGGGGCACAAACAGATTCATGAGCAGAGGACAGGATTGGGCATTGGACAACTCTGCCAATGAGATTCTATGCAGCTTTGGAGATGGAAGCACATCCTGCCACAACTGTTGCAACCCTAGGGTGCTGTCTGAGTGACAGCTGTCTCCACGAGAGGCCCTTCAGGACACAGCACAGCCTGGAACCCCACAACCTCATCACTCTCCCATTACTGAATCTGAATCATGCAGTGCCCTTATACTAAGGCTTACTCACCGGACCTTAGGGGGCAGCATGGCAGCTGTCTTCCCCAGTGTCTACTCTTGGGCAAGTCTCCCCTGGCAGGCAACACGGCTGTCAGGGCCTCCTTACGTTATTCTGTCCCTTTTAGCTGATACAGTTAAGCCAGAGCAGGAAGTTGACCTTACCCTGTGTTTTGAACCAGCTACAACAGCAACTGTCTCTCACTGCAGATATCTTATTTAATGCTACATTTTCCCAAGTGCTCATCTTAAGACACCCTGGGTCTCATTTCAGTGGGACTGAGAATTCCTTTAGCAAAGTTACGAGGGAATCAGAAGTCACTTCTGAAAAACTTGCCTTTAACATCCATGGCTACTACATCCACATCTGTAAAATGGGGATAGTATCACTCGCTTCTCTAAGACGCCTCTCAGAATAGGCTGAGAGGATGAGCTAATGCTTGTACAACTCCGCAGCTCCACATCATTGTATCAGCCTAAGTCATTATCAAAGTAGGTCCACTGAGGAAAGAGAAGGGCAACAAATGAAGGATGCAAAACTTATTCCTCTTTCTTCTCAATACAATTGTTGCTTGAATTATGCTTGCACAATACCACCACCAACCCTTCTATCAAACAGAAATAATGCTTGAACTACTGGGTTTTGACAGTCTTACACTAATGGTTTTTCAAACTACAATACACATTGCTCAGAGACAACTGTATACACTTAAACTAATTTTGGAAAATGACTGCAAGATAAAGTTGAATCTGGCCAATGAGCATTCTGAATTTCAGGGATAAGAGAAATCTTTTAGGTCAGATGGACTCAGAATCCATATTACTGATCTTTGGGGTGAGGGGAGGAGACATTTGATTGATTGTTTTTTAAGAAGATATAACTGCAAGCTTCCAGTTCAAAAAAAAAAAAAAAAAAAGTCAGCTGAGTCTCATACCTGCACTTGTGAGGCGATTATAGGCACTTGGATTCACAAAGCACCCTTTGGATCTCCTGCTAGAGCAGAAGACAGCCGGATTTATTTTCAGTTCATCTGTCCTCATACTTCATCTTATGTTCATTACATTGGAGACATGGCACTGAAAATTACACCCAATACCTGGTTCACCTAATGTTTCTTGAGGAAGTGAAGCTGCAAAATACAAAAAGAATGCACACAAAAGTCTGCAAGTCTGATGCTCTTCCATGCAGAAAGCTCCCAGATGCTTTGCTAAAGGCCAAAGCAATATGTCCCTTTTATGGTTATTTTCACAAAGAATTGTTTAACAGTACTTACAACAGCTCTGCCTTGACGCAGTATATGCTCCTCTAATACAACATAGGTGAGGCATTTAGATTATTAAGTCCTGATGAAAGTTTTGCAAAATGCTTGAAAGAAGCAGTGCTACTGTCTTTTTCTGATGTCTTTCACGTACTGGTTCTCAGTCTTCTTGAGAGCTAAAGGTATCTATCATCAACAGAGCAAAAGACTTTTGTATGTCCTGTTCATTTTTCTTTTCAATACTAGCCTTCCTGTCTCAAAACCATTTTAGAAGTACATATTCCATTTACAAGCTAAAAAAGTACAAGCATATCATATAGTTCAATTACAGAGATCGATTATTGGTCCATGTATCAGCTAAAAGGAACACAGGCAGTTGGGACCATGTGATATTGAAAGCATTCCTCTTCTAGGCAGTATCTGTAGTTCTGATCTAATATATATTTTAAAAGTTTGACTGTTAGGTGAAAGGCAGATACGGTTCTCTAGTATGAGTGAGAAGTGAATGCCACAGACAAGTTTTTCTGAAGAAAAATTCTTGTTTAGGTCAAATTAAAAATACTACATTGCATTTTCTACTTACAAGTATTACTCCCCAGAAACATATTGTTGTGTGTTCACTAAAACTTGAGTTTGTATTTCAAGTTGTGTATTACTTCATTTAAATATCAAATCATGCCCTTGAACCACATTCATAAGGTACTCCAAATGACCTAATTCATATCTAATATTTCAGAGTCTGTTAAAGCTGAAACAAGGGATCTCTACTACAGTGCACCTTTGTTACCAATCAAAAGAGGTAGGTAAAAAGTGATGGACTCAATAATTAACTCCTAACCAATTCATGGCCATAAAACAAGAAAAAAAATAAAAACTCTATTTCCCATTATCTTTAGCCTTGAATTCATGCCTTCTAATAACATCCATCAATTTGCATCTTACCAGCAAGCTTAACTCATTCATATGCATATCCCACAATAAAAGGCCAGACAAATGTGACGCATAGCCAGGTAAAACAGAAATAAGGATTGCAGTCTTTGTAGGGAGATACACTTCCTTCACTCAAACGCAACCCCACTGGCAAGAAAACTATTCCTTCCCACATAAGGGAAATGAGCAAGTCCCTCATATGTCTAAGACCACTTCTTCCACTGCTCAACTACCAACATGAGTTTTCCAATTCTTCCAAAGGGCATCTGTGAGCATATGGGAAGAGAGAGAGGAAATTACAACAAATCTTTAGAAGCCCACCCTCTTGGCATCATGGAATCAATGCTGGCACATCATTCTTGCTTTGTCAGTATCAAAACAAAAATACAGTAAACTAGAGCTCCTGAAATCGATATTTAACTTCTTGCACCGTAATTATGCATTCCATATTTATAATCCATTCTGACAAAGAAGTGTTTTGGGTTTTCTTACTGAAAGTCTTGTGGGACCCCTTCTGCATGATTTCTCTTAATCTCAGCTTGTTTTCCAGGTCATCAATTCAATATCTCAGGGCTTTTCTGGCTTTGGAATTCTCTGTCAAAAAAGCATCTTTATCCATCAATAGTTATGTCCATATCTTCAATTTCCCCCTCAGCTTCCTGTAGTCTTGAGCTAAAGGTTACCATCTTCTTATCCAGGAAGGCAACTGCAGCCTGCATAACACTACATCTGTTCCTAGTATCCACATATTACCTTTTAAACAAATCAAACAATATTTGATCATTCAGCTGTGCGCCTCCTGTTGGTGTGAAGCTGAATGCAGAAAGGTCAGACTCAGAGGCAGCATCAATATTGAACTCTAAATGGTACAGGGTGTTTGATCTTTAGATATGGCATCATGGAAGCACAGACTGTATGAAAAAAATAAAGGGAATGAACTGAACAAATAGTTATTAAGAAAAACAGTGTCATTTTGGTGCACCCATGAGACTCTCTCTTCATCTCTCTCACACACAAGACAAACTAGTTTGCCATGGGGCGCTTTGCTTTACAAAGATTTAGTCTGTTAAAGATGCCGGTTCACAAAATATGAACAAAGCAATGTTTGATTCATATTCCATGGGAAAAAAATCTGTTCAGCAACATTTTCTTAAATAAATTTTAATCACACAGCAGTGAGGTCACTATACAACAGCTTATAAATCAACACCCACCCTTACAGTACCATCCATAAAATGCACGTCACAGAGGAACAAATGTCTGCACTCAAGGAACCAATACTTAGCGGTTTCTACATAAAAATAAGTGCTATCTTATACTGTTTATGCCTTCCCCCTGTGATCTGTACCAATCCAGTGATCTCAATGATACCCTAGCAATTTTGGTCTACAGAATGCTGTCTGCAGAATTTAATTCAAAATTCAGTTACATTTTAGTATTTCAACATTTGTTGTATTATGATATAATTCTTTATTCATCAATCACCTTTTCCACAAATAAGCAGCGTGGGAAATTATTCACAAAAATGTTTTTAAGAATGACATACAAAAAGGGATTATTTCATTTTTACCATTTTGAATCACAGAAATAACCTTCCATCCCTATTTTACAATTAAAAGTTGCAAGTCTATCTGCTGATAAAGACTAACACATGCAGAGACCAGAGTTTATTACAAGCCAAGATTATCAACAAAGACAATAAAGCTAAAAGACTCAATTTGAGACTCTTGATTCTCAATTAGAGGGTAAACTCAGTGAAGGCTTTGCGTCACTTACATGCTTAGAGAGGACCATATGTATCATCAACTAAGACCCTCTCAAGACAAGTATAATATGGTGTATTCTCAAAATGATTACACTGAATGCTGGTTAAAAAGCATGAAGCTAAAAGTCAATTACAGATCTTCAGTGTTCACCCTCTTCCTTTCTTTCGTAACTATGCTTCTTCTCTTACAGAAAAAAATGAACATCATTATAGGCATTTAAAACAAGGGACTACATGCAAGATATCATGTATTATAATTAGACTTCTATAGGTATAAATCATACATCAGTTGAGGGACAGAAAGGCAGACAGGGGATGAGAAACAGAAAGCAGATACTATCTGAATATGAATCAAACAATATAAAACAAATCCATATGTTTACAGAAGAGCCAGCATAGAAGATCAACTTGAGATTCAGTTTGTGAGGAATCTATATTTAAAATACATACATACATACATACATACATACATACATACATATATATATATGGTTCTCATCCATAACCTGTTG
This sequence comes from Carettochelys insculpta, assembly GCF_033958435.1. NCBI lineage: Eukaryota > Metazoa > Chordata > Testudines > Carettochelyidae > Carettochelys > Carettochelys insculpta. Next base: position 203,880,935 of record NC_134138.1, read on the forward strand.
CCATAGAGAACTGTATGTGCTTTACAGGCCTCCTCCTAAACCATTTTAAGCTAATGAGAATTTGACCATTGCTCTTACTGGGAGCAGAATCAAGCTATATACATATTTGCAAATCCAGTTAAGCAATACATAATTTTAATCAACTGCATACAAAACTGTGTATGTTATTTTCTGAATGGACAATACTTAATCTGATATATGTTGTGTTTGTGATGAGGGGGATGGCTCCCTTTATGAAAACGTTTATTTCTAAACTACTTTTCAGCACTCGATATTACCCGCACCCATGTGAAAGCAATTGCAAACTATACCTAGGCAAGCACTCACAACATATACTGTGACAATATATGAGTAAATCTCTGTTCTCAGCTTCCCCACTCTGCCCATCTGCAGCCTTTTGGTATGGAACAGCTATATCATAAAAGTGCCTATTCACACATGCTTTTGATATTACACTATTTAATCACATACAGCTGTAGCTTATAAGACTGTTACAAAACAAAATTTTAATGTAGCAATGGAAACAAGTTCTGGAGAAACATCAACCACTTTTCTCTACATGATACTTCTATCATTAAAAGGGTTTTTAAAAACAAAATCAAACAAACAATAAGAAAAACAACCACTAGTTTTAAAAAACCTGCTTGTCTTCGTGGAAGCTTCAGAGTAGACATGTTTGTACATGAACTCCAAATCTCTGACAGTAGTACTGATAATGTCAAAAAACCTGCTTAAATTCATATCAGGGCAAAACCAACACTATCCAGGTTCCTTATAGCAAGACCTGAAATGAACTCAGGCATTTATCTCTGTACACAGTTTTCCTTATCTGGTTTTCAATTTACCGAAATCTAAAGAACTGTTGATCTGATGATTTTTTCCATAAGATATCTGAGTGAAAAAGATACATATCAGTTCTCTCTCTCACTCTTCCAAAAATATATACATTAGTAAGAGTAATTTTAAACACCACTGTTCACTTTTAGATATGCAAAATGTATGAAATTCCATAAATAACATACCCTAAGTTATAGCAAGAATTTTATCACCTGATATGGTAAACAAGTACCTCTTCTCACATAAGAAAAGTTAGTTACATGTGTGTTTCCAAGATAGAGCCCTATAACATTTTTTTTGGCAAATGTTCATTTTTGTTGCAACAATGAAAGCAATGAAAACATTTTCCCACTGATAATAATCAAAATTTACAGAAAGACAAAGATAGAAAAATGCTCCCGGAGAACTTATTTGAGTTTATCCACTTTCGGTATTGTGATGTGATGTTTAATAATTTGTGTTTTAACATTTATAAAACTTTAATATCCGGAACCTCACTGTCTATATTAATTCAATAGTTGTCTAGTTCCTCCTACTGTATGACACCCCTCAGAATTTTCTACAAGAGAAAATTTAAATCCATTTTTAAATTCTGGAAAATAAATATTATTCCATCAGAATAATGGTTACATATAAAATAATAACAAATATAAAAATCAAATTCTGCCAAGGCTAGCCACACAGTCAAGTCCAATTGCTTTAAAAGGTGGGAAAGACCAATCTTACTCTCCCACAATTTTTTTTAAAACAGTCACAGTGAAAAAAACATCAACTAAAAACATCATTTAAAAATTCTATTGTCCTTTACAGCAACAGACGTGTTTTTAACTTAACAGCATGTACAAATACATGGCAAGTAGAACTGAAATACAAACAAGCATAAGTGTTTCTGATTTTCTGGAGTGGACACAATTTTGAACATAACCAGTGGCACACCAGGATTAGACAGCAACACAGTCAAAAATATAATCAATGTTCAAACAATTTTTAATTCCATTCAAACAACTGCATGTATCTTAAAAATACCTGTTAGGAGATATTTTTTTTTAAATGTTACAATGTACCAAACTAACTAAGAGCTAAGTACATACAAACTTCATTCCTAGAAATTCACTTCTCTATTTGCAAGTGTTTGCTTTTACTTTGGCACTATCACACAGGTTCCAGCTCGACTTTTGAGCCCTGGCAGCAGTCCAGGATGCAGATGGTTGAAAATGCGTCCTGAAATCAGTGTGCAGTTGATGAATTACTCCTTACACCTGACCCTTACTTCACACCAGGCACCGAATACAATCTGAACACTACCAGTAAGAAAATCCCTGTTAGGCATCTTAGTATCTGGAACTCTTTCTTCTAGGCCTTCTGTATGTCCAGATGGCCGGAAGTGGGGAACGCATTAAACTGGCTAAACTGCAATGTGAGTGAGAAAACAATGCTGGCTCAGTGGATGCAAGGTGGTAGTGGGGGATGGAGAACTGTGTGTGGGTTCGAGTGATTTGCTTCTGAAAATGAGGCTGATACAGCTCTAAATTGTACACATTTGATATTTGAAATTTTTATTGACATATTACTGAAAATACCAATGTCAAAGGAAAAAAGTATCTGCTTATTTAGTCATCTGTGCAGTGGACAGTGAAGGTTCACTAATATTTAGGGTTCCTTTTAATAGTTTTATGCATGCAAGCCCAAAGTGAATGCAGAAAGATGCTGAAATACAATTTTCGCACACCCACAACTCAAGGCAGTTCTTGACTTGCTCCCATCAAAGAATGTCTTAAGAGAAAAAAAGAGGAGGATTTCATTCTTTAAAAATATATTTGTACCCAAACAACTTTTAAAAAGTTTAACAATTTCAGCAAAACATTCGCTTGAATTTCCAGAGATGCCTTCTCATTTGTGCAGACATTGTCACACATCTGACTCACTTACCAATTCATTCTTTTCTATGCCCCTTTTTGTTCACTTTCCTGTTACTATCCATGCCAGATGGATTTTTATTCACACAGATGTTAGGAAATGGCTTTTCTTCCTATTACACATATTGATGTATATGGCGGGGTATTGCACACTGATATTGACTACTGTTGGCATCCTGTGTTTCAGCCATACAACCAGGATGCAGATTTAATACCGTGTGACTTCAGTGACCAGATACACATTCTCAATAATAGTGAAGAGCCAAAGATACAGAAAAGCCAATATTACATGAAAAAACTGGTAAGTTGACGTATGTTCATATAAAGTGCCAGTAAAATGATTGTGAAAGATAAATTCCGAAGAATCAGCGTCTGCCACAAGTAACTGCAAACAAAAAAATAACTCAATTTATTCAATGCACTGTTTGCTACAAACGGTCTTCCCAGCCTTAATTTGGCCATAAGCAGCAAAGGCCATAAGAACATGAGAACAGCCGTACTGGGTCAGACCAAAGTTCCATCTAGCCCTGTATCCAGTCTTCCAACAGGGAGAGGCCAATGCCAGATGCCCAGAAGGGAGTGAACAGAAAAAAAGCCACAAGCACTATTACTTCAAAAGATTTCATCAAATATGTTAAAATTGTTTGAGGGCAACCTTTTTCTCTTCACGTCATTCCTAATTATTACATTAAATTTCACATCACTCTGTCTGGTAAAAAAAAAAAAAAAAAAAAAAGACCTGCCATTTCAATCAAGACACCAAAAATGGAAATTCAAGGACTAGGGTGAGATTTGGTCTCATTACAGTCTTATAAGTTTACAAAGCTTATTAGTTTCTTTGCTATCCTGTCAACACAAACCACTTCAGTAATGTTTCCATTGTCAAGCAGTTCAAATAATAGGGATTCTGAAATTATAGGAAATCACTAAAATAATGTCATATGCATGTGACACATGAACACATTTCTTTTTACATATGCGTTGCAGCAAGATCATGTGAGGCCACACACTCCTAACTTAGAACAAGAATAAAATGTTTGGTTTTAAATATAATTCAGATCATGCCTAGAATAAGAAAGTTCTACTCACAGGACTTTTAGCTAAGAAAGTTCAGACAATTCAATCTAATTTAATGGTGATCCAGTGCTATTCCAGAAAGAAAAAAACACATTTACTTTCAAACTCCCTCTTTGCCCTTATATGACATATTAGAGACATTACAATCTTTTTTACAAAACTTAAAGGGGTTTGGGTTTGGGGGTGTGTTGTTTTGTTTTTGTTTTGTTTTTTTTTGGGGGGGGATTATAATGGGTTTGTATGAACCTGCAATTAAAGTTTTAGCTTTAAGGGCGGTATCATAATTAAGATGTTCAACTAAATTGAACAATCAGACTGTTTCATGTTCTGTGTGAAACTGTGTGACATTTGTGAAACTTAAGGCAATTACCCAAACATCTGAATCCTACTCTTCTATTTAAAATTCTTTTGACCATACAGTTTTAAATGTACATCATTACTGCTTAACAATGTTAGCTATATTACAAGGTACAAATGTGGACTATATATCTTGTGAACCTTATTCAATCCCCTATTCAAATCCCCTCCAAATAGCTATTTTGCAGAGTACTATTTTACTTCTTTAAGAACAGATGATATTAATTTATTATGTGAGCAAAGCAAAAGCAAAGAATTTGATCTGAAAATCTGAGGAAACCATTTAATTTTCAGAATGTTGTACATTTAACATCCTTTTACCCTGTGCTTTATGAACTGAACACAAATTCCCTTTGAAAGCTTAAAATTCCTGATATTATTTTAATTTATTCCCCTTCTGTATATATGACTATCCATATGTGAACACTCATTTTTACACAGTTGAATTCTGAAATTTTGTTTAAAATACAAGACACAGCATAATCTTCAAAATATAAAAACGTGAGCTTCACAGCACTGTTGACATCATACACTGGTATATTAGTATGTGTTATCATGACAGGAATGATAACCAGTACAGTTCTCTACCATGTTATTTGATTACCCAAATATTGGCTTTAGACACACAATGGATCTAAATACTCTAAAATGTCCCAGAAGCTGATGGCTAGCTTTAAGGTAACAAAATCCAGATGCTGCCTGTCTGCACTACTCTAAACTCTTTAGGACTACACTTCAGAAATATATGCATGTGTTTATTATTTAGGTTTCAGAGCAAGAGTGATAAATTCATGCAAACTAAAATTTATTATAGATTTGTAATATTATGTGCCCTGGTGAAAACAGTGTTTGTGTTCACATATGTGTTTACACATACACACAAACTTTTCACAGTGGTAGACAATTTTATACTTTAGAATACAACAGCTACTTATAGATTGTATATAAATTAGACCATTAGAATATTATTATGTTCTTCAAAAGCTTCAGGTGACAGCCACTGTGTGGAAAGCATCTGTCACTTCCACCTGGAACACAAGGTTAATTTCCCCAAAAAACATATTTTACAAACTAGAAAGAGGAGCTTAAAAAAATGGCAAAATTGAAGTTACATGAGTAAAAGGACTGGAATGTCCAGAATTTCTCATCCAGTACTTGAGGTTATTGTTCTCTCAAAAAAAATCCAAAAATTGTGTCATGTCTGTGGCTTGCCAGGTTTTGAGGAAGGACATTGGTCTGCATCCCCAAGCCCCCAAACAGTTGAAGCTATAGCCAAGATTGCAGTCAAGCTAGCAACGAGAAGCTGCTGCTGCTGCTGCTGCACAATACTGACTAAATGGTCACAAAGGTAACGTGCTATTTGAATCGACCTTGACGAAAAAAATGGTGAAACAATTAGTCCTCACCCTCCCCACATAATGGGGGGATCTCACACAAAAAATGGCACATTATAGTTAGAGAAAGCACACAGCAAACAATTAGGACAGAATCAAGTTATGAATTACAAGGCTATAATCACATTGAGTGGTTCTGGTGACATCTCAACTCCAACCAGCCTTAGTCTCAGTTTTCACAATTAGTTAATTTATATAATGTGGGATCTGGCTATAAACATTATCTGAAAAGTAATTTTATTAGCAAGGAAACATAATGTGGCTTTCAGTACTAACTAGCTCAATGTGTTTGAGAGCAAAAATCCCTCCTCCCGCCCCCAAAAGTCAGATGTATCCTATAGGCTTAAATTTGCCATTGAAATTAGGGTGATGTGTACGGTGGGGGAGGGTGACGATTATTGGGAGAGGTGTCTCTTCTTCTTTGGCTTTAAAAAATGTTAGTTCATTGACTCAAACTCTTAATCTGTGGTTGCAAGGTTGCATTTTGGAACAGTAATTTTCTTAAAGCCTCCTAACTGGTTTGCAAAGTTGTTTTGGTTAATGTCCACTAGTTGCAAAAGAGAACCTTTTGGGTAGCAGATTATAATACATTGGTACTAAGGAAAAAACAAAGCACAATTTAACTAATTAAAATCCAGGTGTCAGACTTCTTTCAGTCTCCTTGGAAGATGTAGGCCTGCCTTCCAGGACCACTAACATTAAACAAAAAAACCATGAAACCATGTTTGGTGCTTTTTCTGAGATTTGCTACCATCTATTTCTAGACCTTTCAAATGCAACAGCATGCAGCCAAATCATTCTTAATATTTAATGCAACGTTAAAAGCAGTTCAATACATTGGAACAAACTCCAAAAGTTTTACAGGAGGTTAACGCCTTGTCCACCCCAGAAGCCCACAGCATCTCAAGCTGAACCGATTAAAAGTTTCAGAATCCACCAGGTCCTGAGCTAATGGCAAAATGTGTTAGAATGACAAATTGGATCTAGCTCACTGAAATTGCCACCGCATCAGTATTTGCATGCCTGATACTGTCCAGGGTGATCTCCAGCCGATGCCATAATAAGGTATACTTGCTTCAATAATATTAATCACATTTACTGGAGGGAGGGAAGAATTAAAGGGATTCAGTAAAGTTTTCTGTCAAAATAAATAACTAAATGTATAATCCCTGACCATCTTGTTCCCGGCTATTAGCTCTGCCCAGCATGACACTGATTTTAAGGGAGAAAATAAACAAACCACCAAATATCGGTTATTTATTCCATTCCACCATCCATCGTTCCACTCAGTGCATTATGAGATCATATTCACAGGGCTAGACAGGCAGGGAAGTGCTGTACCATACCTTGGTTTGGAGGTAATGAGGGTAGTAGTAAGTGTACTGAGGGTACATTGGCTGCTGTTCCAAGCGTTTGCCCATGTAGCTGAAATCTTTATCTCCGATGCAGGGAACTCGTTGACAGGGAGTAGTGCCCCAGGCCTTTCTTCCTCTTAAACCACTATTCCTGACAGTCCCGGTGACTGATGAGGCTTTCGAGACTTCCTTGCCTTGCTCACTACGTCCAACCCGGCAAGAATCACAAAAACAAAACACAGGGAGAGATAAAAAAAAATCTTGCTTTGTTTCCCCCCCTCCTCCCCTCAGGAAACAGCGGTCGCTTTCCTAGCCAGCTTGGCTGTAGTAATGTCAATTGCCAGCGTCGGTAGAAGAAAGAAAGAAGAAAAAAAAAAAAGTCCTGCTGGAGAAATCAGCAAGCCCGTGGAACTCCAAACCTCTGCGGACCCGCTCGTGCTCTCGCTCTTCCCCCAGCCCTCCCCCCCGGCCCTTTAGCATTAAACAATCAAATCGAATCAAAACGCAGCTCTCCACAGCCTACTTGCTGCTGCCTCCCTCGCGGCGTGCCATGGTGTTTGGGGCTTGTCTTCATTCAAACCCCCTCCTGCCAGCCGGGGTGGGTGGAACTACAGCCAGCCTCTCCCCGGAGAAGCAGACGCAGTCCAGAAGGCTGCAGTATTTCCTCCAAGAAGCAGCAGCCTGCTTTTTTTTTTTTTTTTTTTTTTTTCCTTTCCCAGCCCCTGCTGCAAGCCAAGTCCCGGTTCCCTCTGCTGGCTATCTCGGAAAGCAAAGCAGTTTTACAGCAGCGCTCGCTGGTGGTGTAACTCAACCCGGGGAACTTCAAATGCCGGCAGTGGATTCTGCGCTTCGCAAAGTCACAAGAGCAAAGCGGCCAGCCGGGAAGCCAGAAGACCTGGGACTCAGCTGCTGCTGCAAAGGAGGAGGCTTGAAACATACAGTACAAATAAAGCGCTGTTGTTGCTGTTTTGTGACCGTGTTAGAAAAGCAGAGAAGAAAGACTCTGCAAGGTCACAGACTCTAGCGGAGTCTAGCGACATTTCTCCAAAAAAACCCTAATTTGCACAATAAGCTACCTCTGCACAGAAACAAATGGGGAAGGGCCATGAATATTAAGTGTTCGCAGGGACAGAACCAGTATCTTAAGGCTAGTTTCAGTCACTTCTCTATTGGGAATGATAATGAAGTGGGGGAGGGGCTCAACTCTCCTGAGCTTGCCTTGACTTTGGTATAATTTAAGAATACCGTTCATGAGCAACTGATCATCCATCACACCATCTCCTGGTATAGCCCAGAGCACAAAGAGCCATGCGCAGACACTGGTACCATGACCATTCCCCCTGCTCCCTAAAATCCTGAGTAAAGAAACAGGGCTTGCAACAGAGTCGGGCTGACTCATCAACTTAAGCCAAAGTTTTCAATATTTCTGAAGGGACCAACTGTATATGTGTCTATGGATCACTTATATCATTTCTGTGCACTGTACAAATACAAAAGTAAATACATGTGTCTTATTGTGGACATAAGTCCCAGGTTGATTTTTCACACGTTCACGAGATCTTGTGACATTTCATTTAATTCATAAATCTTCCTTTAGCTGCCTCTCTATCTGTAGATTAAAAAAATATTAGGCATGTTTTTCATTTTTATTTAATTTCTATGTAATATTACGGCAGGTTCGTTAGCTGCTGTATTATCAACCAAATTGTTTATAGAGGGAAAAGGATGTCTTTATAAAGGGCCACTTTTCAAGGCTGGTAAGGTCTAAAATTAGAGCTGCCAGCTGTGTTTTGGTTTGTGGGCACACACTTTCACGTGACACAGCACACAAGCGATCATGTTCTACTCTGCTTTGTCAGACTGCTGTTCTTGTAAGCAAGCATGGCATTAAGTTGAGCAAGGATTCATATACATCCCCACTACCTGCCAGCAAGAAAAGGAGAAAGCCGAGGCAGAGCAAAAGTGTGATACTCATGAATGAATCACTGCAATCACAGAGTGCATGGTTTCACTTCCTCAGCAGTTATTTTTAATTTTAGTACTTAAACAGCATGCTGTGTCTTGCAACAGAACCTAGGTGCTGAGTTCTTTCAAAAATCTGGCCCCGTTTGTGGGAGCTGATTGCAAATCTGACCCCACATCTCCAAATGTACAAACATTAACTTCATTCTTTCAACTTGCTTATGAGATGTGGGTGGGGGATTTTTATTATCTCCATTTTACAGATGGAACAAACTCAGAGAGGCTAAAGGCTTGATGCTGTAATACAATGTAGGGCCGAAAATGGTTTCTAATGTGTGGCAGTCACACAGCTACAGAGAATCTGACTCTGGAGAAGACAGGTCAGGGGATGAAAGCCTGTGTGTTCAGGAGTTATGGTATGAAATCATAAAGATGAAAGATGAGGACTACAGATAAAAGAAAACAAAATGTCCTGAGAGATCAGTTTAAATGTGTAATAGACTTCCCAGCATTCTTGTTTTTTTTGTTTTTTTTAACGCCAGAAGGAACTATTTTGATCATCTAGCTTGATTTCCTGCACACAGCCCACAACATTTCACCGAATGATGGCTTAAAAGGGAAGTAGAGGAGGCAGCCCTATCACAAACATCATAGACCAGACTGGGACAAAGCATTGAAAAAATAGATAGTCCCACAGGAAAGGAACGTATAGCGGCTATGTGATGGACTGTATAACTTAAACAGATCTTTTGCATCCCTAATATCTGTAATATTAATTACTCTCATCTGTACAAACTAAGCAAACCATTACTTGTGAATTGCCTGTTTCTGCTAGATGGCAAGTATTTCCATCAACAAAGTGCTTTAATGTCATTGAGTCTTTCCACACAAATTAACATATTTTGGATGAAGACAGGACTCTGTTGAGTAACCATTGAGTTCTAGGTATATATTCTCTAATTTTCCCAGTGGTAAAAACTTTCAGTTGCAGTGTTAGGGTTCTGCAGAAGTAGCAGAGTAGGTTCAGGAGGGTTTCTGAAAATGTGACAGCCATAAACCTGAGGCAGCTTTCATTAGGCTCATTTTAAAAATCTTGGCCACTCATACTGACATGGAGGCCTAGCCATCAGTTCAAACTCAACATGGCTCAAATAATCTTCCTGGGGTGTGTCTACATGGCCATTAGATACCTGTGGCTGGCCCTTGCCAGCTGATTCAGGATCAGAGGGCTTGCATTAAGCAGCTGCTTAAATACAATATGGATGTTTGGACTCGGGCTGCAGCCCAAGATCTGGGTTCCTCACGTCTCACAGGGTCCTAGAGCCTAGGCTCTGGCCCAGGGATCCTACACAGCAATTAAATAGTGCCTTAGCTAGGGTGTCAAATTTGCAATTTTTTAGAACTGGACGCTCCAGCAGAAGTGCTGGAACCAATCCTGACCTGCCTCTCCCACGTAAGGCTCCACCCCTGCCACCCACCCCATTGCTGCTGCTTCTCCCCTCTCCTCCCCTTCTCTTCCCCAACCCCCAGCCAGGTCAGGAGGGACTTGCCTGTAGAGCTAGGCCTGGGAGCTGCAGCTGTTTGATGCAGGTAGGAGGCAGCCCTGGCTGAGTAGAAGATGGAGTGGTTGATGAGCTCCTCACCTTCCCTGACTGCAGTAACCAGCCTTTGGGTTTCCAGTCAGTAGATCTGACCAGACACCTTCAGGTTCCCCTTTCGACTGGACAGCTGGCAACCCTACGCTCAGCCTGAGCCCTGCAAGCTTGAGTCAGCTAGCTGCAGGTTTTAAATTGCAGTGGAGACATCATCCCCTTAGTGTTCATTCCCAAGTACTCCCAGTTATCTCTTGATATTGAAAGCTATTGTATTGATCACCGGCAACACAACACTATTAACATACCAGTCATTGTAGCCCACAAATTGGGCCCCATCTTTGCCTTGAAACAGACCCTTCTCTAGGTCACAGAACCCTAAAACTAGAAGGGACCTTGGGAGGTCATCGATTCTAGGCCCCCGCACTCACAGCAGGACCAAGCCCCATCTAGACCATCCCTGACTGATGTTTATCTAACCTGCTCTTAACTATCTTCAGTGATGGAGTTTCCACAACCTCCCTAGCGCTATGTCTAGTTTGCCATTTTGTTGTCAAAACCTGTGGAGTGTCCGGATTGCAAAGTGCATTCTGTTGACAGTAAGTTGACGGAATGGAGCACTTTTGTCAACAGCTGTAGGAGAAGGATGCCACTGTTCATGGACATCTGTAGACAAGACACAGGTCTGCATGTTCTGGGGGGCCTTCAGTCAACAGAAAAGGCTTCCAGGATGCTTCGCATATGTCCTGGTGGACACCCTGTCTGCAGCAATCAGTGCTCTATGGTTCCTGCCTCTGGCCCTTCTTAAAGCCACAGGGAGCCCAGGGAACGCTGTGTCAGGAAGTTGAGAGCGTGCGAGCAGCAGAGCTACAAGCTGCTGTAAAAACACTACAGCTTCCTAGTCAGTGTTGCCCCCATGGCAGAGCAGAAGGGGACATGAGACATCCCCCAACTCCGGGCCCTTGAGGGAACAGCCTCAGGGCTCACAGAACTCTCCCCAGGGCTCCAAGAGGTGACCCCCTCCTGGTCTGGCTCAGAGATGTAGGTGCTCCTGGGTCTCTGGGTCTTCGTCTCTGAGGACGAAACTCTGCAGTACCTCCCAGGCCAGGCAATGAAATTACAAACTCTACAGCCATCTAGCCACCACCCTGGCCAAACGGGGCCACCCCAGCTGCATCTTCGAGCAAGTGAGAGCCAAAGTAAAAGAGCACAGGCAGGTGAATGTATGGGTCCAGGATGCTGCCCGATGCTCGGGGGAAGCACCACCATTATGCCCCTACTACAGGGAGCTGCAGCACATCCTGGGGGAGGGGGAGCACTTAACCCCCTTGCCTGAGCGTCAGCACCAGGCTCAAGGGCCCCCCAGCATAGCAGGAGTGCCTGGAAGAGGAGGATGCAGCCAAGACCCAACCCCTGTCAGAACCAGACTTGGAGGCCAGCAGCCTTGTCCTGGTGCTGGACCTGGTCTTCGGCAGTGAGGCCACATTCCAGGTGTCCTCTGAGCTGGGGGAGGGTCCCTCCAGTGAGTACCCCACGTGTCACACACCCCAGGGCATGGGATACAGGTGCAGACCGTACAGACCTCTTCCCCTTGCCCACCCAGACCCAACTGCAGTGCCTCCTCGTCTCGACCTCCTCGTCTCAGCCCCACCCCAGCCCTGATGGGAGCCCTGAACCCACGGCAGGATGGGATCCTGAGGCCTATGCCATTCAGGATCCTGCTCCCTCTTTGGTTCATGGCCCCCTACCCCCTCTGTGTTCTGAGGCCCTCAGCCCCTGTCCCCAGCTCCCTGCACCACTGTGAATAGTACAAAGACGTTTGCACTTTGTTTTGCGTTAAATAGTTTTGTATTTCAGTTTCTTTTGGTCACATTTTCCTTTGGTTCAGTAAAATACAGTTATTTGGTCACCACACCCGCATCCCACTTCATTGTGCAGGGAAAAGGGACGGGTGAGGGGGCAAAGGGAGGGGTCATAGTGGGGACAGGTTAGGGCTGTGGGCCCGAAGCCCACGCTGGAGGGATCCTGGGCATGGTTAGTGGAGTCCATGTGAGAAGCTTTCCCTCAGGGCCTCCTGGATCCACAGCCCATCCTGATGGGCCTGGCAGATGGTGGTTGTTCCCAACTGCTCATAAGCAGGCATGCCCCTCATGGATGGTGGCCACCCACAACCCTGTGGAGGAAGGCCTCCCGCTGCTCCTCCATGATGTTGTGCAGGACACAACAAGCCCCACAGCCCGGTGGATGTTGCGCTCCCCCACATCGAGGCAGGTGAGCTGGCACCTGACCCATGTCTTGAGGAGGCTGAAGACACACTTGGCCTACACCCTGGTGTGGTTCAGGCAGCTTGGAATAGTTGCCTGCTGGGGTCCAGCTGCCTGTATTGGGCTTCATGAGTGATGGCATGAGGGGGCAGGCCATGTCCCCCACAACGCACTGTGGAATCTGCAGATCCCCAACCGTCTGCTCATGGTGGGGGATTAACATGCCCACCTCCAGCCTCCAGCATCAGTTGGAGTTGCATAACACACAGGCATTGTTTTCCCCACCTGCCCACCCAACATAAATGTCCATCAAAACTGTTCATGGTGGTCGACTAAGGCCTGCAGCACCATGGAGAAGTAGCCCTTGCAGTTGATGTACTTGGCCACGCTATGCTCCGGGTCATGGATAGGGATGTGAGTCCCATCAATAGCCCCAACACAGTTCAGTAACCCCAGGACAGTGAATCCAGCCACAACTTCATCAAAATCTGCCAGACACATGACCCTCCACAGCAGGATCTTGTTGATGGCCCTCACAACCTACAGAGGCAGGCAACTGAATACACACAAGAGGGACTGAGGGAGGGAGCACCTGGGCCCTTGGGGGTCCCCATCACCTTTCCAGCCCCTTCTTCTGAGCTCTCTGGGAGACCACTGTGAGGCTGCCCCCTTCTGTTTGAGGGCAGGACGTGGCACGATCTCCCAGGGGCTTCTTCATGCCAAACTGGTTTCCCCACAAGCAGTAGCTATCAGGGTTGGTGAGCCTCCAGAGGATGACTGCAACCACTTCTCCACATGGAGGTCGGGCCACAGCTGAGTGTCATGTCTCTGGAGCGCAGGGGAGAGCCAGGCAAAGAGCTCCAAGAAGGTGGCCTTCTGCATACGAAATTTCTGAAGGCACTGCTGGTTGTCCCAGTGCTCCATGACCAGCTGGTCACACCAGTCTGAACTGGTGTGGTGCCTCCAGAGACACCTGTGCACAGGAGGGGGGTGTGCAGATGTGCATGTCCTGCAGCCAGTGGGCCATCCCCACAGGTGCTCTCAGGCTTCCCCTTGGTGAAGATCAGGAAGACAGCTTAGGAGGAGCACCTGAAAACATCCACAAACTTAACTCAGCATCCACCTTTGAAATTCTCCTTTGCCATGAGATGCCTACAAAAAGAATTAAACTGCTGGTTTGCTCAGATTTCTGTCTATAATGATTGTCAGTATTGTCTCATGGTTTCCATTTACACCCCAGTTGGTCCATCTCTATACTTCTTGTCTTCTGCCTTAGTTTGTAAATGCTTTGCCTTTTTTGCTCTGTTTGTACATCTCTTAGAATAATGGGGCACTGGTCCTTTACTTGGAGAGCGTAGGTTTCAAAGTAATAAAAAATATAAGCAGCAGCAGCCAGCAACAGGCATAATATAGTGTCAGTCAAGACAAGTATACAGTCTTGAATATTTTCTTTCCTGCTCATCAACCACTATTTTATATGCATAGTAGTAGTAGTAGCATCCTTCAGTCTACGTAGACTATGGATCGCACCCTTTGTAGTTCCATATGGGATCATCATTTGCAGCGTCGACTGTGACTGTGAAGGCCCACATGACAGTGACAGTCCTTGCTGCATCTGTTGCATGTGTAATGGGTGTCTGGCAGGTCCTTACTGTGCTTTCTGTGGGCTCGCTTCTCCTGTGCTAGCTGTCTGATCCTCATCTCACCCTTCCGAAGGACCTTGTGTAGTTCCTGCCTCCATCTGCTGCGATCATCTGCCAGTCCTCCCAACTGTCCGGCTCGATGTCTGCCTCCCTAACATCCCTCTTGCAAACATCTTTGTAGCAAAACGGGGGGTGTCCGGGAGGTCTTTTGCCGGAGGCTAGCTTGCCATACAGGATGTCTTTTGGGATCCTTCCATCATTCATCCTGTGGACGTAGCCAAGCCAACAGAGCCGCTGCTGCCTGAGGAGGGTGTGCATGGCTGGGATTCCAGCTTGCTCAAGGATGGCAGCGTTGGACACTCTGTCCTTCCATGATATTCCGAGGATGCGCCTGAGGAAGTAGAAGACGTTCAGCCTCTTTTCCTGGCGGACGTACAGGGTCCAAGACTTGCTGCCGTAAAGGAGGGTGCTGAGGATGCAGGCTCTGTAGACTTGCATTTTGGTGTGGGTATACAACTTGATGTTATTCCACACTCTCTCGCTGAGTCTGGACAGAGTTGTGGCCGCTTTTCCGATCCTCATATTTAGCTCAGACTCCAGTGACAGGGTGTCAGTGATGGTGGACCCAAGGTAAACGAACTCGTGGATGACCTCTAACGTATAATTGTCAATGCTGATTGATGCAGGTTCAGCAACATCCTGAGCAAGTACATTTGTCTTCTTTAGGTTGATGGAAAGCCCAAAGTCCTTGCATGCTTTGGAGAACCGATCCAGCAGTTTCTGAAGCTGGTCTTCTGTGTGTGACACTACAGCAGCGTCATCTGTGAACAGCATATCTCTGATGAGGACTTCTCGCACCTTAGACTTAGCTTTCAGCCTTGCAAGATTAAACAGTTTCCCATCAGATCTTGTGTGCAAAAAGATGCCCTCTGTTGAAGATCCAAAGGCGTGCTTCAGGAGGAGCGGGAAGAAGATCCCGAACAATGTCAGAGCAAGGACACATCCTTGTTTGACGCCACTCCTGATGCTGGAAACATCCGATAATGCGCCGTCATGTTGGATGGTTCCTCTCATGTCTTCATGGAAAGACTGGATCATCTTGACTAACCATGGAAGACAGCCTATCTTGTGGAGCAGTTTGAACAGACCATCCCTGCTGACCAAGTCAAAGGCGTCGGTCAGGTCGATGAAGGCTATGTAGAGTGGCTTCCTCTGCTCCCTGCATTTCTCCTGCAGCTGCCTCAGAGAGAAGACCATGTCAACGGGAGATCTTTCTGCGCGGAATCCGCACTGTGATTTGGGATATACCCTCTCAGCAATCTTCTGGAGTCTGCCAAGGATGACGCGAGCGAAAAGTTTACCAGTGATGCTTAAGAGGGGGATTCCACAGTAATTGTTGCAGTCGCTTCTGTCTCCTTTGTTCTTATACAAGGTTACGATGTTAGCGTTGCGCATATCCTGTGGAACCTCTCCCTCTCTCCAGCACAGGCACAGTAGCTCATGTAGGGGTTCCAGGAGAGTGTCTGTGGCACATTTGATTACCTCTGGTGGTATACCATCCTGGCCTGGGGCCTTGCCTACTGTAATGCTGTAGATGGCTTTCTTCAGTTCATCCACAGTTGGTTCCTGGTCCAGTTTGTCCATTACTGGTAGGAGCTCGACGGCATCGAGGGCTGTATCAACCACAATGTTCTCGTGTGAGTACAGCTCGGAGTAGTGCTCGACCCAGCACTCCATCTGTTTGGCTTTGTCAGCGATGACTTCACCAGATTTGGATTTCAGAGGTGCCATCTTGTTCTGGATGGGTCCTAATGCCTTATTGATGCCCTCGTACATTCCCCTGAGATTACCAAAGTCAGCACTGGTCTGGATGCTGCTGCATAGCTCGAGCCAGCAGTTGTTGGCACAGCGCCTGGCCATCTGCTGTACTGTTTTTCTGGCTGCTCTGAGTGCTTGCAGGGTACTCTGGCTTGGCAAGCGTTTGTATTCCAGGAGTACAGTGCACTTCTTTTCAATGGCTGGAATCATCTCATCGGAGTTAGCTTCAAACCATTCATTTGCGTTTCTAGCTCTTCTTCCAAACACCGACAAGGCCATGTTGTAAATTGTATCCCACACATGCTGTCATCTGGATGTCACATCAGCACCCCCAGGGCTGCTGCGCAGATTCTCCTTGAGGTCCTCTCTGAACTTTTCAGCTCTCTCTGAGTTAGCCGTCTTTCTGGCATCGATGCAGGGCCTTCCAGTTGGTTTAGAGCCGTGCAGCTTCTTGGGAATCACCTTGAGTTTGGAGCAAACTAACGAGTGATCTGTATCGCAGTCAGCACTATGATAGCTGCGTGTCAGAAGGACGTTTTTGAGGTTATCACGTCTAGCGATGACCACGTCTAGTTGATGCCAGTGTTTTGAGCATGGGTGTCTCCATGACACTCTGTGCTGTGGCTTGGTTTGGAAAAATCTGTTTGTGATGCACAGATTGTGGTACGTGCAAAGTTCGAGAAGACGCTGTCCGTTTTCATTCATTTTTCCCACACCGAAGTGGCCTAAGCAAGAAGGCCATGAGTCACAATCGGCTCCAACTCTCGCATTGAAGTCACCCAAGATGTACAGTTGTTCGTGAGCAGGTATTTGCACTATGGCAGCACTAAGCACGTCACAGAACTTGTCTTTTACTTCTGGTGCGGCGTACAGGGTTGGAACGTAAGCGCTGATCAGGTGGACAGCACCGGCACAAGTTTGAAGTATGACCTGAATGAGTCTTTCTGATCCGCCCTTGACTAATTCCACCATTTGTAGAAGGGTGTTTCTGATGGCGAAGCCAACACCATGCTCCCTGGCTTCTTCTCGGGCTTTACCCTGCCAGAAAAAGGCGTAGACCTTTTCCTTTAGAGATCCCGAATCTGCGAGTCGCGTCTCTTGCAGAGCAGCAGTGTCAACTTGGAGCCTCTTCAGTTCCTCATTGATGACAGTGGTCTTTTGGGTGTCGCTGATGTCCTGAAGATCTTCAGTCAGACCTGTCAGCATGGTACGCACATTCCAGCAAGCAAGCTTAAAACTTTGATGGTTTCCTTCTCTTGTTGATTTTCTTATTGGTTTGCCTGGTGCTCAAATTTCAGTCACTTGTCAGGTTTGGGAACCTTAAGCCTCACGCACCCAGTGAGGCAGTGAATTGTGGCGGGACAGTACCCTACTGGCTGGGGTTGCCCAGCTTGAGGCAGGCGGTGACTGTCCAGTGAGATGAGATGATCTCTCCCACTGTCGAAGGCAACCCCTGGTGCTCGTTCTCTCCGCCAATCAAGCAAGAGCTTATAACCAGTATCTGTTACTTCCCGTGTTGGTTCAACGCTGTTAAGTGATGCTGGAGTACCTCTCCAGGCTTGAGCCTGGGCAAATTTTTGGGACCCTGGGCTTCCCAGATGCCAGTGTTCCCCTCTCAGCTTTACTGATATAGTCCAAAGGAGAGGATAACCTCCACATCTGGTACCAGCTCAGCTGCAGGAGTTGCTGGGTCAATGCCAGAAGTTGGCACAGGACCACCTTAGGACTCCGCTCTGGATTTTCTGTCAGGGTTTACTCCCTTAGCCTTGCTCCTTCCCAGGATAACCCACAAGGCAGTGGGGTTTATATGCATATGACCATGATAATGTAGATGCTCACTAGTTTAAGGCCATGCCTAGATGTACATTATGTATAGGGAAGACACTCTATGTCAACAATAGAGAGCTCTCCCATAGGCATTAGGAAAAACACCTCCAAGAAAGGCATAAGTGATGATGGCAGGAGATCATAGTGTTTTGCACATGACCACTTTGCTGCTCTGGAGGTGGAATATCTATTCCTCTGTGTGCCATAAATGTGGTGGCATGGACTGCAATGTAGATATAGCCTAAGACACTGTGCAGTGGTAATCTACATGCTAACCCATGCTACATAGTAATGTAACTATGAACAAAAGTTCTATTTCAAAGTCCACCCAGACAGTGCTTGGTGTAGAGCCTATATGTAAGATACGAATGAGCATGAGTTCCCTACTCTGCCATGGATTTCCTGCATGACTATGTGCAAGTCACACAGACTCTATGTGCTTCAGTTCCTCCATCTTTAAAATGGGAATAACAGAGGTGTTGTAAGACGACTGCATTGAAGACTGTGAGGCACTGAGATACTGCTGTAACAGGCTAACACAAGATCATTCACTACATGGTTTGGCTGAGGCAAAGTCTCAGGCACATGAACCCAGTTTGCGGGAAGGGGGATCTCAGTGGAACAGGCTTGCTGACATGCTTATCCCACTGAAGACCAAAGCAAGACTTCCAATGAGGGTAAAGGGAGAAGAATCCACCCCTCCGCACTTCAGTCACTCTGCATTCTTTCCCAGGCCACTACATTAAAGCTGTTTCCCCATTTCTCCTCTGAGGCAGAAGACTAGTGCAAGGGCTCTCCATTTAAGCTTTACAGGGGAGCCATGAGCAGAATAGCCAAAGATGTATGCTCATATCCCAACTATATGCTGGGGAATGAGTTCGTACCACAGGCCCCACACTAAAGGATGGGGAGCAGGAAGGAGGTGGCACAGATGTTCCCATTTACACATATCTAGTAGCTTAAACAACCTGCTCAGCTAGGGCAACTGTATGTGATTGATATTCCAGCTGGAATAGCAGCTGCCAGGGATGCTGTGCAGGAGCCATGCTAACTAGTCTAGGGGGGAGGGGGGGAATTTCAGCTGCCTTTTGTCTTCACATGTTCCACCTGAAGAACCAAAACATTCAAGCTTTACACAGATGGAGCAGACTTCACTTAGTACCTGGATCTTGCAAGGTGCTGAGCACTTTTAACTCTCACTGAAGTCAGCTGGTTAGTGGTGCTCAGCACTTTTCAGGACTGGCCCATAAGGATGCATACAGAAGTGAAGGGAATCAGGATGGAAATTTGATATGAAAGCATGAGAGTTGGGAGAGAAAGATGGAAACACAGTACAGCCGTGCAAAAGCATCTTCAGATGGCCCTGCCTCAAAGCATGCTGGTGATGGAAAATGGAAAATTTCCATTTACAAAATAAAGACATCAAAAAAGTCATCTGTGACTTGGAGCACATGGTTTAAATAGAATCCCCTTCATTTTCTGACCAGTGCATTTGAATAACTGAATCCACTTGAAAGCTGGAATAGCAGTTTGCCTACCAAGTATAAATGCGCACAAATGTAAAAACAACTTGTTCAATCTCAATAAGCAACAGTTGCAAACTTTGCAACTTTCTTCTCTCCTACTGGCTGCTCCTTAGCGACTCCATAATGGAGCTAGTCATGGGAAGCTAGTGAGCAAGCACAGTGCCAACGCATCTGAAAAAGAATTACCATACCCATCACAGAACATTGGGGGATTTCACAAGACATGCAGAAGAACAAACTGAGATCCAAGATGAAATTTAGAAATAATATATAATATATAAAATATTATATTTTATTATTATATTAAAAGTATATATTATAATATATAATTATTACATATACTATAAGATATTATTATTATATATAACAATATAAAAATATAACATACTTTGGAACTAACCAACTGTAACCCTGACCATTAAATAAATTTTGAGACAGGTGCTAGAAGAGGCACTATCTCACCAAAATTAAGTCAACTTAAATCTATTTCTGGAAAGCTAGAAGCAGGTAAAAACTACTTGTCACAAAATGATTCTCTTGGGAAGGAGGCATAGAGGAAATAATTTGGGTTTTTGTTTTTTTTTTACTTTATAACATTTAAATTTCCCCATTCATAACCAGGTCGGTGAAGAGAAAAGAAAGGATGCTCCCAGCAGGAGAAAATTATTCAGAATTCTTTTTATTTGCTAAGGTGCAGTTCTGCACATATTTTTTTTCAAAATATAATGAAGACTTGTGTATAAAACACTACTGTTTTCAGCTTTTAACACAAAAGTCTTGCTGATTCCCATCTACCTGAATCAAGGAGGAATTCAAAGAAATGCTAACCCCCTGCTCCTTAAAAGTAGAAATATACATTCTGGGAGCATTAACTTGCATCAAAACAATGTCAAAACTGTCTGAGCAGAAACGAGAGAAAAATGTTCTTATTTAGCAGCAGAAAGACAGCTGCCAACAACTAAAGAAATATAATAGGTAAAGAAAAAAACCAACAACAATTATCTTGGGCTTATGTTTTTGACACTGTCTCTCTGCTTTTATTCTTCACTATTTACTCATCAAAGCTATTTTCAAAGGAGACTGTAGCGATGCTTGACAGCTTGTTTACAACGGGCTACAAGAAGAATACTGATTTTATTTCTAGATCTGTCAACCTATGCAGTCCAGAGACCTTAAAATGATGCCTCTGATTGTAGAAACTTGCTATTTAATACTTCATTTATCAGGCTAATTTGATTTAATGTCACTAACTGAAAGTCTAATAGCATAACACACAGATGCTACCTATCATGGGATAGAAGACTTATGAAAAAAAAGGAGCAGACTCTTGGAGGTCTACTCTTAGAGGTAAGTGACCTTCCAGTCACCGCTCTTCCTTTTCATATGTGCAAGGTGGATTCAGCTGCCAAAGTGACATTATTCTGTTCCTCCACATACACACTTTCTTTGGGCCACTTGAAGCTTACCCCATGGCCCAGGATCCACATACAGGAAAAGTACATACATCCTCCTTAGCCTACATTGCCTTTTCCACAAACTTCTACTGTGTGGAAAGGGACTGTCCCTCACTGAACAGGTGTGACAGAGCTATGTTGCTAGGGAAGCAAGCAAAGAGGTTTGTTCTGGGGGCCAGAGGATGGTGATCCCTGAGTATCAGTCTAGCATGAGATTGAGCCATACAATAAACTTGGTGAGAGGGAAAATGCCAGCCCCCTCCAAAGTGTATGCGGGACCATAGCAGTGGCAACATCCAGGATGAGATCCTTGTTGATACTTCCACCACTAAAGCATTCCTATTGGGAACCTGAAGCTCGTGCTAGAAATGGGACATAGAATGTGAAACACTGGTGTTGCTAACTTCCACAAATTTATCTTGAGCAATGGGATTTTAGTCTCTACTTGGTTCCCACCTTGCACAACGTTCCAGCATTTATGAGATTTTGGGACTGTCCATGGGAGAAACCCTTCTGACTGGCTTCCCTTCCTACTTCCTGGAGAAGAACAAACAATGTGCACTTCAACAGGAGTCAGGCAGAGCTCTCCCAGCTTCCCCCTCAGAAGCCCAGATAGGGAAAGAGGAGGACAAGGAGCATTCAAACATGATTTCCACAAGAAATGGAGGAGGTTGAGTGATCTTAGAGTGTATTTTGTCCTCCCTCCTTCCCTCTAGCCTCCGGTTCGTCTTCTGTTCTCTCAATCTCCTTAATTCAGCAACACCAAGCCTGGGAAAGAGAGAGGAGAACTCCCCTTGAAGATGTGCTCCCCACAGGTTAGCAAGGGCACGTGAGAGAAGAACTTCTAAAGCTGTCACCCTTGCCCACAAAACCACCTTGTGTTTAGTTGTTATGCTTGGTGTACTTTGCCAGTCCTGACAAGCAGCTCCATGTGGCTGGAAGGCTTGTCTCTTTCTCTCTCCAGCATCAGTTGGCCCAATAGCAGATATGACCTGGCCAATCTTGTGTCTCTAATATCCTGGGACCAAGACAGCTACAACTACACCGTATGCAACACTGGATCTAGCTTATGACTTTGGAGTCCGTGAGATTAGCAGTACTGGAATACTGTCCATATAACAAGCCTTTGAGTCTATCTTCTAATACTTTAGTAATTAAAATCAATGACGCTCAAAGATTTCCATTGGCTGTGCTGTTTTTCCACATCTGAAGAGCAGCAGAGAATGGCAGAAGGACAGGTAGAGAATCCTGTGATTGATTCACATAATACATTGATTTCAAATAACACTGTGAATTCACTTGAGACCCACTTTTTACTAATATTTTCTCTCTTGTCTGAGAAACAAAAACTATATAATCAACAAACTAGTCAGCCCAAAAAGCTCCCTTTCCCCTGGGGATCTAACCAACATAATAAAAAACATAATAATACCACCTTTATCTTCTCCCTGGAACTCTTTTCAATGTAAGGATCTGAAAATGCTTTACAACCATTAAATCATTTGTAATACATGAGGGAATTATGTCTGTAGTAACCTGAGAGCCAGGGGGCATCACAATGTGAGAACGTGCAGTCAGTATGAGTGGTGGACTGGGTAGCTTTTCTGTTAGGAAACAGTCAATGCTCCTCAAAGGCTGACACATGGTGGACAGAATTGCAGATGTCTCTTTCAGCCAAGAGGAAGACTTGTGAGAACAATGTGGTAACCCTGAGATCCGAGGAGGGTCCACATCATTAAAGTGAGAACTGCAGTTCACTTGCTTATGTTACTCACTGCTATTCCAAAACTTTGAGAAAATATTACAGTTCCTAAGCAATGAGAAGATTTGCCTTCCCAATGTCAAATTTCTTGTAGCAGCACCAAATTATCATAGATGAGTGAATACTGTGTCTGTTCCTGTGACTAAATCATTTTTCTACAGTCTTAAGTCCCAACAAGGCAGCATCACCACTGTATGCTGTACTGGGTTTGACCAATACTGTAGAACCCAACAGCACTCTTTTATAAAGGAAAGAATTTTCTAAATCTCACCCCTTTCTTTCAAAGCCCTGCTTACAGGTCTCTTTTCTTCATTCTCCCTGTTTACTTAAAACCACTTTGTAATCAGGAAATGAGAAGGTTTTTTTTTCTTAAGGAAGTCTATTGCTGAAGGTAGAGGGGGGATGGAAATATGCTGCCTGTTTGCTGATACCTCTACACACTTAAGAACACAAGCAATTACTTGTCACTGAGTGAGCCTGAGAATTATGCTTTATAGAGTATAATTACATGTTCATGCATTACATTAGAGATATAGCCTCAGAATAAAGAGGAACAAAAGACCTTAGAACAGGGAACTCGATGAAAATGGCTCACAGGTGGACAGGGTTAAGAACTGAGGTTGGTGTGCTAGATAGACCTCCACATTCAGTTAAAAGGAGCCATCTTTTTACTAGACAAGCTTTTATTTTGTTTTTCCTCTACTAAATCTGGTAATTTTGTTTAATTTCAAACAATACTACTTTGGTAATCAGCTTTTTCATGCAGCATAGTTTACTGGTTGAAATCCTGGACTAGGGACTTGTGCATGAAGATAAATTTATCAGTATAATTATGCTATATCATTATACTGATACAGTTTTACCCTGCTGCAGACATTCTGAAATAATTATGCCAGCAAATTTCCCACAAACAAGCCCTTGGTATCAAGAAACCTGTGTTCTGTTAGTATATCTACCCACTATATTACCCTGAAAAAGTCTTTAACCCACTATACTTCTCCTTTTCTCTCCTACTCTTTTTGTGTCTTGTCTATTTTAGGATTACCATATAAAAAAAGAGGGAGAGAATGTATCTGTATCACAATACACCAATTCACCTTGTATTAATGTACTATAGTACAAAAGAGAGAGTAAGGAAAAAGGAAAAAAAATAAGAGAGAGTAAGGAAACAGGAAAAAAATAAAATATATTACAATAAATAGCTAACCAAAAATCTCTATATTTAAAAATATTTAGTAAAAACATTTACAAAACATATTGAACATGAGATTAGTACTTTTCAAAAAGGAAGAGAAAAAGGTTTTTAAGGGAAAAAAATAACATTTCAACAGGTTCTGCATTAAGTAACAATAGCATTTTTTAAATTGAACTGTCAGGATAGGAAATGCAGAACTGCTTTTTGGGTTGTCCAAAGTTCTAGCCAAATAATCCCTGTAGTTATTCACAATTTATGCTGTACAAAGTATTTTGTAAACAAAGAAAAAGCACAAGGCACAGTTATCCAGAGTCTTGGACTTGCAAAATACTATTGTTTCCTTTCCTGCCTAAACACAATCAGGAAGGAAAGTGGAAAGCATGTGAAAAAAGTTACTTGACCCTCAAAAGCAATGTTATCAGCATGGAAAATTTTTCATTGTATTAAAGAGAAATACAGTGTCTATTAAACACAGAATCAAAAGATTATGCGCAACAATTACCAACAAATTCTAAAGAAAAGGCAAGAAAAGAGAAATCTCTTCAATTGTTTCCTATCATCCTGCAAAATGAGTTTCTTTCTGGTGTCTGGACAGATACATGAAAGTCCCACTCCCCCCAAAAAAGGGAAAGAGAGCCTCCTGCTCATCACATTGCTGTTATAAACTGATTTTTTGTTTCTTTTTCCTCAACTCAGTCCACCTTTTTCTATAGATAATTGCATGTTATGAAACAAATGGTTTGCAGTTACCATAGTACCAATGCAACTTGTGGTGCAAAGTTAAACTTAATGTCATGCCAGGTTACTGGCCCTCATAACTAAAGATAATATCTTGAACTGAATACGTTCAGTTTGGGAAATCTGTGTTTTGTCAGCTGTAGTGTAATTCATTTTCCATTATACAATATCAAGGCCACTCTAAGAAGACTATAGAGTATAAATGTTTAACTTCCCAATCCCATACTTGTCAACCTTCCAGAACAAGAATGATGGTGGATATATAATGTATATACATGTTAGGGATGGAGAGGAGTGAAGGCTAACACTTGCCTGTCAAAAGACCAGAAGAATTCACAGTGGTTGGAGGTTTCCTATTTACTAGAAAGAATCAGATACTAATTATCAGAGCTGCTGAGGTGCCAGTACCTAATACTGGCAAGCACCAGCACAGAAAGAGCTCTGCTAATTATGAGAAGTTTCCTTCTTTTCACTCACCCACTTTCTTTCACCACCACCACTCTCCGCTCACAAAGCCATCTCCATATGATGTGTTTTCCCTCTCAAAAATTCTATAAATACTAGTTGTTCTTCAACTAACTCACATAACTCTTTAAAATGACCCTTCTGATTTGACTTGATCTGCCTGTCTTCCCCTAACACTGTGGCCAGGAATGTGGCACGTAACTGTGGTTAAGTATCGGAGGGGTAGTCGTGTTAGTCTGGATCTGTAACAGCAACGAAGGGTCCTGTGGCACCTTATAGACTAACAGAAAAGTTTTGAGCATGAGCTTTCATGAGCACAGACTCACTTCATCAGACGAAGTGAGTCTGTGCTCACAAAAGCTCATGTTATAACTTTTCTGTTAGTCTATAAGGTGCCACAGGACCCTTCTTTGCTGTTAACTGTGGTTAGGCACCTTCAAAAATTTCAGCCCCTTCTTTTTTCATATTCAGTGTTTCTGTCTTCTTGCCCCACTACCTCTCCCACCTGTCCGTTCATTAAGGCTTTGTCTAAATGGCAGTTATCTAAAAATAACAGCAGTTACTTTGAAATAACTTTGGCAGAATCTAAATGATGCACACGCTATTTTGAAATAAATTCAAAACAGCTGGTGTGCTATTTTGATTTTGGTACACCTCGTTCCATGAAGAAGAGTGCTTATTTTGAAGTTGCAGAGCACTATGCTGATGAGCATTTTGTGTGTGGACACATTATTCCAAAATAAATTATTTCAGAATAGCCATTTCAGAATATTTTACTTTGGAATAGTGCTGTCATGTAGACGTAGCCTAAATATCTCCTTTTCTGTAGTCACGCCCTGTGTGATCCAGGCAGCATAGAGTATGACCCTGACTGATGTGAATGTAGAGGTGATGCGTGTGACCCTGACAGTAGGAAAGGAGGAACAGACAGATACAGAGCCTGGAAAAGAGAGAGACTGGGACTGGCAGCAGGGGAAATGAAAACTGCTGCCAAGGAGTAGCGGGGAGAATGGGAGCCAAGAGGGTAGCAATTGGCTGGACAAAGAGGCTGGGACTGGAAGCCATGAAGGAAACGGAGGAGACAGGGAAGAATGGGTGAGGTAGACTGTGATAGACTGAGATCAGATTAGGAGTAAAGAGAAAGCTCTCTGCTGGTGGGCAATAAATGAAAGGAAGCAGGCAGAAACATCTGGTGAGGAGTCAGGATAGCGTGGAGAACTGGCACGAGTTGGGCAAGGGAAAGAGACACAAAGATAGGCTATGGTGGGGGCACAGATTGAGCACAAAGTCTACTAGGAAGTTTGAGACTGGAGGACAAGATGGTGGAGAGAAACAGATTGGCTGAGGAGCCGTAAGGAGGGGAAATTGGGACTGACTGGGCAAGGAGATTGGGGACAAGGAGCTGGGAGCAGAGAAGGAACCAGGAATGGTAGGGAGAAACAACTGGGAATGAGAGTTGAATGCCACTGAAAGTTCCTTGGCAGGGAGATTAAGGTTGGGTTGGGAGACTTGTGAAAACTGCCTAGGCAAAAATAGGTTTGTAATAAGGTAAGAATACCAAAGGAACAGGTTGGAAGGGACAAGATAGGAGGGGTATAATCTTAGCAATGGATATTAGAAGAACTTGTGTCCTTTACAACTCACTCAGCTCCACAGTTGTCAATAAATACGTGTGAAATACACTGAAATTGCATTTTAATTCTGGTCTACAAAGAGACTGGCAAACTACTATTGCTTTCAGTTACTCCATTAGTTCCAGTAGCAGAGGTCTGTGTGGTGGAGTTAAAGTTCTGACTCATCTGGAGAACCACTTGGGTGTCAATATAATGCCACATGGAGCAATTTGGTTTTTTTCAATTTGCTTTTTCAAAAACCTACAAAATTGCACAGAAAAATCTATGTGAAAGAACAAGAGAAAACAAGAAGAATTTGATCATGCAAAAAAAACTGTATCATAACATAAGGGAGTCCAATTATGATTGTATGGAAAACCTTGATTTGAGCATTTCCTAACTTTTGAGTGCTTCAGTTTGTAACTTAAATAATGTTTGTTAACACAGATCTTTTTGTATATAACAGTTTGTGAAATTTCTAGTTATTTGTTGAAGTCTTCACATTTCATTGTTCCTTTTGGATTACTTTCAGAAATGGGCATGGTTGACAGCCAATAGCTAAAGAAACATGGCTTAGTTCTCTCTCTCTCTCTCTCTCTGTCTCTCTCTCGTCTGCCCCCCAAAATAGTGGAGACTGCTGAGGTACTCTTGCTGATAGTCCCCAACTGTTGGGCTGGCAGCCAAGGCATTTTTTTATGTAAGCCCTTCTGAATTTACCTCCCACATTGGTCTAAAAGAGGCCAAAATAACCATTCAGGGCATAATGCAAGGCTTATCCAATCCATCAAGATGTTGGCCAATGGTATTATCCATTTTCTTTAGCCATTCTGGATTGACATTGTGTCAGTTATTTGTGTTGTAATAATCTTAATTGCTGTGCATTGCATCTACAGATGATAGGCACATTTTGCAAACTGGAAAAATACACTATTATGTCACACACAAATTACACAAAGTATCCTAGCAGGGTATGTTTATATCTATAAAGAATCAAGATTAATAAAATTTGCCTTGGCCTTCAGGCACAGGACATTAAATATTTTAGCTAAAAATGTCAGCCCTTATCAACCGCTTCGCCATTGTTCCCAAATGATACTAATATCTATGCTGTAGGCAGTGTTGTTGTAGCTGTGTTGGACCCAGGATATGAGTGAGACAGAATAGATAATATCTTTTATTGGACCAATAAAGTTGAATGAAATTGGTCCAATAAAAGATATTATTTCAGCAACCTTGTCTGTCAAATGTTTAAAGATACTATGTAGAACTCTGCTGATTTCCTGTCATTCTAGCTACTTTGGGTCATCATAAATCCACTGCAAGTCTCTCAGCCTCTGCATCATTCTGCCTGACTGGAATTTGAATGTGTACAGTGCAGCAACCTTCGCTATGGTATCTGCATGCTCATTTGCATGTGGTTCTCTTGGCTTCTGAAAAAAAATCATTTTGCAATAATGACGTAGTCACTATTTAAGGTAAGCTTAGTGGCTCAGATAGCTTTGCGGTACTCCAATGGAAGACAAGATTAAAACTGACTTCACAATTCTCTGGCCTCCAGATAGTTATTATGGCCTTGATGGAGAAGGGGGCACTAATGTTACGTAAGAATGAATCTCCACACTATACGCTTGTTGTGACAAATGTTGCGTGCCACAGGTGCAATCGTGAAAATGGAAGATCAAACAGGAGGAAATGGTGGGTGAGAATGATTCTAGCTAGTTCAAGTTTCCTCTGCTCGAGCTTCTGATCCCAATCCTAGTCTCCCTGCTAGTGTTGGACAGGCTTAACAACAGGCAGTACCAGCAGCTCTGCTTAAAACACATACAAGTGATAAATATATTATACACATATTGAAATAAACAAAAACTCAGGTCCTTAAATAAAAGAAAAGGAACAAACACCTTTCTGATATGAAGATCTGAAATTAACTTCAGAGATCAAAGGGTCAGTATCTACATGAGACTCTCCTCACACAGCTTATTAAATTGGGTAAATTGGTGCAGACAATGGATTTCTTTGAATTTCCTGAACATGTATATTAGAAGCATGAAGGCACCACTTTTAAGGGGAGGTCTCTAGTATCTGCATTTACATGTGCTTCCTTTTGTTTTGATAAATATTCATAAAGCTACTTCAACATCTGCCTTCAATCATTCCTCAAAAGTCTCCTTTGTGGGGATGCCTGACAACGGCTAGGGCTGCCGGTGTATAGAGACCACTACTGAGCAGGCTGACCAATACTGTATGAGTCTTTTCATACTCCCACTCTGCCTGTGTTCATCTGGAGTCTCCTGCCCCACACTGTAGCTTCTTGGGGTAAGTACTATCTTCGGAGTCTGGATTGGTGCAGCGCCTGGCATGATAAGGCACAGAGCCATAATGAGGCCTCACAGGTGATGCACAATAAAAATTAAATCGCAACAGTGATGTGAACGTGATGATTCTGAGTGTGAATACAGGCACATGCTCGGAACAAGACATTTTAATGGCATGGGGATGAATGCATTAAAGCTGCTTGCATGTGTGGGGCCATATTCACAACTAGACATTATGTCAGGGGTGGGGAAACTTTTTTTAGGTTGGAGGCTCCTGACGTGCAGACAAATCAGTTGGTGCGGGGCCAAAAGAAATCTCAATGATGTGGTCCCTGACTGTCTGGGGACCAGCGCTATGGGGCACAGGTGGGAGGGAGGCTGGAGGAGCAGGCTGGGAATTGAGGGATCTGGAAGGGAGGGTGCAGGAGTGGGCAGGGGTTGGGTGATCTTGCCTGGAGTGGGATAGAGAAGTGGGCTGGGGTGTGTGGTTGTAGGGGAGAGGAAGGGCGCAGGAGGGTTTGGGATGAGGAGTCTGGGCGGGAGGGGTCAGGGTGGAGGTATGGGGTCTTGGACTGAGGGGGCAGAGGCAGGGTGTCTGTGGGGAGTCTGGGAAGGAGGGGGCTCAGAAAGGGGCATAGGGTCTGAGTGGGAGGGGTAAAGGGTATGAGGTCTGGGAGGGAGGGCGCAGGAAGGGGTAGGAGTGCGAGTCTAGATGGCGGAGGGATGCAGGAGCGGGCAAGGGCAAAGGGGCTGAGTGATGGGGGTGCAACTTACCTACTCACCACCATATGCAGCACATGGCTCTGCAGTCCCTCTCCCCCTGCTCATAGGCACCACCCTCTGCTGCTGTAATTGGCCAGAATTCCAGCCAATCAGAGCAGTGGTAGGAAGCTTCTGAGCAGGCTGGCCAGGCTGCTGCTCCTCCTCCTGGCTGGAAAACAGCAATGACCAGCAGAGGAGCCTGGAGCCACTTCTTGACCTCTGACCCCAGTGCCCAGCCCTGGTAGAGCAAGCAGTTTGGATATGGACCACATTTTTCCTGATCCGGATCCTGAGGCTCAGGGTTCTGCACCCCACTCAGATTCTATAGAGGGGAGCCCCAATACAGACAAGCCACAATCCAGATCTGGACCACAGACAAGGGGTTCCCCACCCCTGCATTATGTGGCAGTTTGTGAAGTACAACAGTGGAGATGGACAGAGGAAGGATGTTCATACAGGAGAGGCGTTGGCCTGGAAATCAGAAGATCTCAGTTCCATCCCTGCATCTGCCATTGTCATCCTTTGAATCCTTGGATATAAGTAACTTCTGAGGCTCAATTAACTGATGTGCCCATGTATGCAGTAATGGTTATAAACACCCTATAAACTTAACTGCTTGACATAATTTTAAAGCGAAGTCTCCTATGTTCCAGGAGGGATAGATTTCACTTTCCTTTAGGGACAGGAGAGACGTCTGCTGAGCTGATGGCATATGATTAATTTGGATCTGCCACGGCTTGCATGGAATCTAGGAAAGCAATTGTACATATTTTAATTTTAATTCAGCATCTGCCAACTGTCATAATAAAGGAGAACTTAGTTTATTTACTCAATACTTCATGTTGTTTTTAACACTGTTCTAATCATGTGAAGTCAGGATCTAGAAGAATGAAGAAATGCAGATCGGAGGTGATATCTTTGAAACGTTCAGCCAAATTCAGGGTCTGAAATACACACCAAACTATACACTTAAGCTCTACAACACTCAGAGAGACCCCACTCTAGGTAGCAAACAGAACTCGTGGTTACATCTGGTAATTATGTGCTTAAACAAGCACCAAGTATACAGCTATACACTTTACAATAATCCTTATGAGAAAGGGTGGTCCTGTGGGTTAATGCACTGAACTGGATCACATTAGCTCTGGACTCAGTTTCCTGCTCTGCTACAACACCATGTGCAAACTGCCTAAAGCCCTATACATCAGGTGACCATATTTAAAACAGCGATACTAATAATTCCTTCCTCCCACTCTTTGTCTACCTAGAGTGTAAGTTTTTGGGGGTAAGCACTATACACTACTATGTGCTTGTATACAGAGTTGGATACCAATTTACGTCTCATGCAAAAAATAATAAGCAACATTAAAATCTACCAGTACTTTTGGTAGCTGCATTTCAAAGCAGGCACTTTTGTGTATACCCATTTCACAAGTAAATTGTGATTATCTGAGCCCTGATTTATCTGAAGTAAGAGAAATTCATACAGGAACTGAAATTTGTTTATCTGAGATTCCAGCTATCTGGTTAAATGAGTTTGTAGTGTGTGCAATGTTGTGCAGGTATTTTACAGGTGCAACTCACCCTATGTTTGACTCACCCCATTAAGAATACACTCATTGATAAATCAACAAGCTTGCAGAATATAACACCAATAACACCATAGCTGAAGTTCCTGTTAGTGGTAGCACTAGATAAGACCCAAGCCCTACGTTACCTGCAATGATTTCTTAAAATCTTTGCAAGCTCTTTGTTACTCAGTAAAATCATTTCCCTCAGAAACCGCCTATAAACTCCTTTGCATGGGGTTATTTGCTTGAAAACAATTCAGATATACTGTATCAACATCATAGTATAATACAACACTATTCATCAACAGTGTAAGATTGCTAAACCACTAAAGAGCATCAGTTCAGCTTACTCAATGTACAAGGAAACAGATAAGAAGAAGGGAAAATTAAGGACATAAACAAAAGTTATCTGTGTATCTGAAACAGGGAATATCTGGCTGTTCAAATTAAATGTAACAAAGCTAAGGAAACAGTAACTGTAGTTTCTATAAGAGCTGATAAGTAAAATACAATTACCTCTAACAAGAAACAAGTATATAAACAACTACTGCCTTTCTAGCAAGCAGCCCTACTTACTGTATTACCATTACTTGAGCAAATGCCAATTCAGTGACTGGACAAAGATTCAGCTCAAGTAAAACTGTGCCCATAGTCTATGCTCCTGGAGAATTAACATCCTCAGCAATTAGTAGACTATCCTTAAGAAGGAGCAGCTTTTTGGTTAAGTCTACACTAGAGCGATTTGTTAGCTAAATGGGCATTTTACTTACAAAACCTGTGGAGTGTCCAGATTTCCAAGGCATTTTGTTGACAGTAAGTCAACAGAGGAGTGATGCCTCTGTCAACAGAAAAACGGTCTGCATGTCCCAGGGGGCCCTCTGTCTACAGACAGGGCTTCCTGGACACCAGGCGGACCTGTCTGCTGTGCTTCCAGTTGGCTGTTTTGCTGAAAGTGGCCGGGCTGTCTGGCCGCTCTGTCGGCAGAGCGGATCACCCTTGCAATCTGCCTGGCAGTTTGGCCATAATCTGTCAATAGACATTTTTGTCAGAAGATATCTTCTGACAAAATCTTCTGTCCACAAATCCCAGTAATCTAGACATAGCCTTTGTGGAGGAAGGAAAGGGGAGAAATGAAGTGAAGAGTAAGCACTCTACTTCATAGCCTCACTGGAACCATCTGTGCTATTAATTGAATGCCTGGGCACTGGGATGTCTCAGCAACGGCAAGACCTGTGGTGAAGTAACAGTCTTAAAAGAGTTGTTAAATTTGGAAAATAAGCTGTGTTAAGGGAGCGTCGGTGGAGGAAAAGACACTGTAACAATATTGCACTGTAACATTATGAACAACATTCATAATGCCTTGAACATCAGATAGTCTTCAAAAGAATGTTACTGATACAGCAAAAATATTGGCTCATATGTTATTAAAGTTCATGATACAATGACAGCTCAGCCATAAACGGTATGTAACAATTACTCATAACAGGTTTTACAGCAGGCTTGGATGGTTTCTTTCTTATACCCCTTTGGCATTCACTTTTTTTTTTATTGTAATGACAAAGGGATAGCACATGTTCACTGCCATACCTCTAGCTGTACATACAAACCATGTTTCACTATTGCATTTATCATGGTCTCCAATTATCCCTGCACTTTGTATTTCTCAATGAAACACATTTAAGAAACAACATAAAAAACGGAAATCAAAATGAGCCTCAAATGATCCTGTTCAGGGCAACAGAGAAAAATGACTGGGCCTTCAATGAGAGGCATAATTACAACAAGCTGTTCAAAGGAACTTTTAAAAGGTTTGGGGGTGGGGAATTAAAAAACTATTTACCTCTCCCAAAGCAGAGTGAATGGGGGTAATGAGTAATAACCCTGAGAAAATGACAACAAAAGAGAACATTCTCAGCACGATGAGTGGGAAATTAATCAAGTCCCTCTATTGTTAGCAGGTGTTACACAATAAATTCCCCATGTTCCACTCTGACAAGGCATCATTGACACAAAAGAAAAGGAAAAGTTTTATAAGAAATAAACAAAAATGACACTACATCATGCTTACATGGTAGCAGACAAAAATGCCCCAAGGCACTTCTCCGTCCAACACAGGCAAAATCAATGTCCAAGTTAAGTATCTTATCACGTTTTGATTTAAAATCTTGGAGAGACAGAATTCTCTAAATTAAAAAAAGTAGGCAATTGTTCCAGACTATGAAACATGATTACGAGATCAATTTGGTCAACATCAAATGAACTTCAAATAGTTTCACGTAATAGCTAACACCGTAATAACATCTCAGTACTGAGCAGTACAAAGTTTTATGTCTTGATTGCACCTATGACACCTACAACAGTCAAGAAATACTCATGTGAAGACAGAGAAGCA
The DNA here is from genome assembly GCF_033958435.1 of Carettochelys insculpta. NCBI lineage: Eukaryota > Metazoa > Chordata > Testudines > Carettochelyidae > Carettochelys > Carettochelys insculpta. The sequence goes on from NC_134138.1 coordinate 203,914,770, forward strand.
TGATGTAGCTGTGTAAACAGAAGGCATAGAGCCAGGAAATCTTTAATTCTAAAACCAGATCCAGCCTTGACTCTTACATGGCTTACAGCAACTTGTTGAACCACTGTTCCACTGTTCCCTTCCCTAAAATGAAAATACTACTACTTACCTGGCAACCTCACAGAGATGCCAGAAGGATTACTTACAGCACTTTGAAGAAGGAAAGTGTGCTGTATATCCATCACTGAAACATGAACAGATGATTTTTCTATATGGATGTTCTCTTTCTCTTCCTTTGCATATCAATTCCTCAACAATGTGGGAAAACAAAGATTAATTAATTTCAACAGCCCACTGAATCAAAATCAGTACTGTTAAAGTCAGATAAATGCTCTTAATCTGATATTATAAATTGAAGGCATTTTTCAATGAATCTTTGGTTCACATTCCCAAAGAAATCCACAGATACCTAAGATTGTCAGTGAATACTATCTTCCATGATACCTTTTCCAGTTTAATTGGATACTGAAGAAACAGCAAGAACTGAAAATCTTATGAACAGATGTTTACAGTATCATGTAGCATAGTCCCTTCCTCTATGGGTGCAGGAATTAACTTCAAAGTTAACTTTGAAGCTAGACACTACTTCGAAGTAGCCAGCAGAGAGTCCACACACATTTTCCCTTACTTCAAAGTTAACTTCGAAGTAGGGAGCCCAACTTCAAAGTCCTTACTCCCTTCCTGCGAACAGAGTAGTGCTCTACTTCAAAGTTTAACGTCAAAATGGGGTGTGTGTAGATGTTCAACTTCAAAATTGCTTACTTCAAAGTTGTACTTCAAAGTAAGTAACTTCAAAGTTATGTTTATAGTGTAGACACAGCTATGTAAACCATTACAGGAAAATTATTACCCATTCTCTCTTGTTTAGGGAGGGACTGTTTAAAATGCCTTGCAACTTGGAGTAGGATAATGATGAACAAAAGAGAGATTGATCCACAGGCCTCAATCTGTACAAAGTTTGTAAGTATTAAGTGATACTCTTTAAACTGTGCATTTAATGCACAGAAAAATCTGCCTCATTAATCAACTATGACAAAGCTTGATGAACATATTACACTTTAACTCTTATATACTTTAGAGATTTTGTGTATCCGTCTGTCTGTCCATCCAGGAGTCTGTTCAACAACTCTCCTAATCAGCAAGAGCTAGGACCACCAAATTTGGTGTGTAGCTTCCTCTTATCATAACTTAGAGCAAGATAAGGGTTTGGTTGTGCCAGGACAATGGGATGTGCCTGGAATTCAAATGTTTTGAATTAAACAAAGATAGGGGTGTGAGAGCAGGTACAGTTATACTCACAAATGACCGTGGGGGTTGGGGGAAGCAAATACCTCAGCCGCTGTGAGTAGCCAATTGCTATCAGCACAGTTCCCGCTGCCCCAACTTGCTCCAGGAAGCAACTACCAGCTGCCATGTGGGACCTACTACCCTGGACCACCCCTGGGGAGCAGCCACCCACTGGGCCTTGAGGCCCCTACCACCCTTGGGAGAAGCTGGTGCGTGAGTTGCCTGGCCCCCACCAAACCAGTGCTCAGGAAAGTCCAGAGGGCAGGCTGCTCAGCCTCCTGCCCCGGGCCAATCCCAGACCAGGGCAATGCTGGATAGTTCTTCCAGTAAGACAATAAAGTCTTTAAAATGTCTCAGACAACCATAACTCAAAGGGGAAACATGAAATGATCACTTCCCCTTTGTTTCACTGCTCCAATCCATGTATGTGACTGCTATGAAAAAGCTTTTCAGTGACATTAAAAATCTCAGTCAAGTTCATGGTGATCTGATGCCAGTGATGCTGCTGCTAGATGTGACCCTTGTACACTGTACATTCACCAGGGAGGGCATCTAAAGAGGCATGAGCCTCTGCAGTCCCTCTGTAATAAGGCTGATGAAATAGGGGAGGGAAATGTGGAAAATTTTGCCTTACCACTGTGGTTGTTCTACGGAGAGAGGATTTCACTCTCCTATGCCCCAGCTTCTCAAACAGGTCCATGCACTACTGATGTTCCAAACAGCACTTGTTAATGGTCCATGGAGAGGTGATGCTACTATCCTTTTTTGTCCCCAGGGCATAAAATGCATAAAAATAAGCTAAAAATACTATAAAGAGTTCCTTAATATCACTTTGGCATGTAAACAACTGACATAGCTGCTTGAAGACAGTATGCAGTTGTGGGAGGAGAACTGATTAGTACAAATATTCCAAATACAATGTCTCTATTAAGACAGCACATTCTAAGAAAATGGGAAATTTTCTTCTGGGCCAGGGCCAGCAATCCCCGGTACGAGTGCCAAGAGCAGCACGAGCCGATTTTCATCAGCACGTGAGATGGGAGCTAAGCCTTGCCCCTTCTCCCCCTGTGAAGACAAGAGCTTGCTCAAAGCCATGTCACCTGTGTATTAACAAAAGACCAGCTAATGCTACCAACCATCAGCGAAAGGGTAAAGCTCTGCATCTTTATTTATTTATTAATGAAGCTGTTGTAAATAGGATTATTAGTGAATTTAAAAAGTATCATTGGCACTTGGATTGAACATAGAGGTCAAAGGTCACACTTCTCACTCTGCCTCGGAAAGGTTGCTGACCTCTGTTCTAGGCTACAAGTTTGCCAATTTCTATAGGTACAATGTTTATTCTAAGAAAAGAAGAAACTGTCTTTGGAAACAAAGTCTGTTTCTACACAGGCCACTTCCTTCAGAAGTGGCATGCTAATACACAGAGCGAAAGATGCTAATGAGGCGCAGATGCAAATTCCCTGTGCCTCATTAGCATAACGTGACGTGATTTGGAGTCCAGAATACCATTCTTCTGGAGTCCAAAATGCCATGTAAAAGCGCAGCCCCGGGGGGCCTTCTGGAAGGAAGTCCTTCTTCCGGAGGCCCCTTCTTCCCAAACATTTTTGGAAAGAAGGGGCCTCCGGAAGGAGGACTTCCTTCCAGAAGACCCCCCCTGGGCAGCGCTTCTACCTGGCATTTTGGAGTCCAGAAGAATGGTCTTCCAGACTCCAAATCATGTGAGGTTATGCTAATGAAGCACAGGGAATTTGCATCCACACCTCATTAGCATATTTCGCTCCGTGTATTAGCATGCCACTTCTGAAGGAAGTGGCCTGTGTAGAAACAGCCATAGTGTTTTTCAATGGATTGAAAGCAAAACCCTTTAAGAGACCTTTTCTGTACAAGTACCATGTGAAAGTCTAACGGGAAGGATCTCAAAAGCACAAAATCCAGTTAACTTTCAAAAGGGGTTGGATACCTAGGCCGCGTCTACACATGCACGCTACTTCGAAGTAGCGGTGCCAACTTCGAAATAGCGCCCATCACGCCTACACGTGTTGGGCGCTATTTCAAAGTTGAAATCAACGTTAGGCAGCGAGACGTCGAAGTCGCTAACCCCATGAGGGGATGGGAATAGCGCCCTACTTCGAAGTTGAACATCGAAGTAGGGCACATGTACATAAGAACATAAGAATGGCCATACTGGGTCAGACCAAAGGTCCATCCAGCCCAGCATCCCATCTGCCGACGGTGGCCAATGCCAGGTGCCCCAGAGAAGGAGAACAAAAGACAATGATCAAGTGATTTATCTCCTGCCATCCATCTCCTGCCCTTGTTCTGAAGGCTAGGGCACCATACTTTATCCCTGGCTAATAGCCATTTATGGACCTAACCTGCAAAAATTTATCAAGCTCTTTTTTAAACCCTAATAGAGTCCTGGCCTTCACAGCCTCCTCGGGCAAGGAGATCCACTGGTTGACTGTGCGCTGTGTGAAGAAAAATTTCCTTTCATTAGTTTTGAACCTACTACCCATCAATTTCATTTGGTGTCCCCTAGTTCTTGTATTATGGGAAAAGGTAAATAATTTTTCTATATTCACTTTCTCCACACCATTCATGATTTTATATACCTCTATCATATCGCCCCTCAATCGCCTCTTTTCCAAACTGAAAAGTCCCAATCTCTCTAGCCTCTCCCCATATGGGACCCGTTCCAAGCCCCTAATCATCTTAGTTGCCCTTTTCTGAACCTTTTCTAATGCCAATATATCTTTTTTGAGGTGAGGAGACCACATCTGCACGCAGTACTCAAGATGTGGGCATACCATAGTTTTATATAGGGGAAGTATGATATCTTTTGTCTTATTATCGATCCCTTTTTTAATAATTCCTAACGTCCTATTTGCCTTACTAACTGCCGCTGCACACTGCGTGGATGTCTTCAGAGAACTATCCACTATAACTCCAAGATCCCTTTCCTGATCTGTCGTAGCTAAATTTGACCCCATCATGTAGTACGTGTAATTTGGGTTATTTTTTCCTACATGCATTACCTTACACTTACCCACATTAAATCTCATTTGCCATTTTGCTGCCCAATCACTCAGTTTGCTGAGATCTTTTTGTAGTTCTTCACAATCCCTTTTGGTTTTGACTGTCCTGACCAACTTGGTGTCATCTGCAAACTTTGCCACCTCACTGCTTACCTCATTTTCTAGATCATTGATGAACAAGTTGAACAGGATCGGTCCCAGGACTGACCCCTGGGGAACACCACTAGTTACACTCCTCCATTGTGAAAATTTACTATTTATTCCCACCCTTTGTTTTCTGTCTTTGAACCAATTCCCGATCCATGAAAGGATCTTTTCTCCTATCCCATGACCACCTAATTTACATAAAAGCCTTTGGTGTGGGACCGTGTCAAAGGCTTTCTGGAAATCTAGGTATATTATGTCCACTGGGTGCCCCTTGTCCACATGTTTATTAACCCCTTCAAAGAATTCTAATAGATTAGTTAGACACGACTTCCCTCTGCAGAAACCATGCTGACTTTTGCCCAACAATTCGTGCTCTTCTACGTGCCTTGCAATTTTATTCTTTACTAGTGTTTCTACTAATTTGCCTGGTACTGATGTTAAACTTATCGGTCTACAATTGCCAGGGTCTCCTCTAGAGCCTTTTTTAAATATTGGCGTTATATTGGCCATCTTCCAGTCATTTGGTACCAAAGTGGATTTAAAGGATAGGTTACAAACCACTGTTAATAACTCCGCAATTTCACATTTGAGTTCTTTCAGAACCCTTGGGTGAATGCCGTCTGGTCCTGGAGACTTGTTACTATTCAGCTTATCAATTAACTCCAAAACCTCCTCTAATGTCACTTCAATCTGAGTGAGTTCCTCAGATTTGTCACCTAAAAAGGCTGGCTCAGATTTAGGAACCTCTGTAACATCCTCAGCTGTGAAGACTGAAGCAAAGAAATCATTTAATCGCTCCGCAATGGCACTGTCTTCCTTGATCGCTCCTTTTATATCTTTATCGTCCAAGGGCCCCACTGCTTTTTTAGCGGGCTTCCTGCTTCTAATGTACTTAAAAAACATTTTACTATCGTTTTTTGAATTTTTGGCTAGCTGTTCCTCAAAATCTTTTTTGGCTTTTCTTATTACATTATGACACTTAATTTGGGAGTGTTTATGTTCCTTTCTATTTTCCTCACTAGGATTTGACTTCCACTTTTTAAAAGCTGCCCTTTTCTCTCTCACTGCCTTTTTAACATGGCTGTTTAGCCATGGTGGTTCTTTGTTAGGTCTCTTACTGTGTTTTTTTATTTGGGGTATACATTTAAGTTGGGCCTCTAGTATGGTGTCTTTAAACAGTTTCCATGCAGCTTCCAGGGATTTTAGTTTAATTACTCTACCTTTTAGTTTCTGTTTAACTAGCTTCCTCATTTTAGTGTAATTCCCCTTTTTGAAATTAAATGCCAGAGTGTTTGACTGCTGCAGTGTTCTTCCCAACACAGGAATATTAAAAGTTATTATATTGTGGTCACTATTTCCAAGCGGTCCAGTAACAGTTACCTCTTGGACCAGATCCTGCGTTCCAGTCAAGACTAGATCGAGAATTGACTCTCCCCTTGTGGGTTCCTGTACTAGCTGCTCCAAGAAGCAGTCATTTAAGGCATCAAGAAATTTAATCTCTGAATCCCGTCCTGAGGTGACATGCACCCAATCAATATGGGGATAATTCAAATCTCCTATTATTACTGTGTTTTTTATTTTGATAGCCTCTCTAATCTCCCTTACCATTTCAGCATCACTATCACTGTCCTGGTTAGGTGGTCGGTAATATATTCCTGATGCCATATTCATATTAGAGGAATGAATTGTTATCCATAATGATTCTATGGAACATTTTGATTCCTTTAGGATTTTTGCTTCATTTGATTCTGTATTATCCTTCACATATAGTACCACTCCGCCACCCGCACGACCTGTTCTGTCTTTCCGATATAATTTATATCCCGGTATGATAGTGTCCCACTGATTGTCCTCATTCCACCATGTTTCTGAGATGCCTATTATGTCAACTTCCTCCTTTGATATGAGGTACTCCAGTTCACCCATCTTATTAGACAGACTCCTAGCATTTGTGTAAAAGCACGTTAAAAAACTACCACTATTTATAGCCGATCCGCGTCCCGCAACATCGAAATAGCGGGGTCTGCCATGGCGGCCATCAGCTGAGGGGTTGAGAGACGCTCTCTCTCGAGCCCCTGCGGGGCTCTATGGTCACCGTGTGCAGCAGCCCTTAGCCCAGGGCTTCTGGCTGCTGCTGTGGCAGCTGGGGATCCATGCTGCATGCACAGGGTCTGCAACCAGTTGTCGGCTCTGTGGATCTTGTGTTGTTTAGTGCAACTGTGTCTGGGAGGGGCCCTTTAAGGGAGCGGCTTGCTGTTGAGTCCGCCCTGTGACCCTGTCTGCAGCTGTTCCTGGCACCCTTATTTCGATGTGTGCTACTTGGGTGTGTAGACGTTCCCTCGCAGCGCCTATTTCGATGTGTTGCTGCCCAACGTCGAAGTTGAACGTCAACGTTGCCAGCCCTGGAGGACGTGTAGACGTCATTCATCAAAATAGACTATTTCGATGTAGCGTGCACATGTAGACGTAGCCCTAATTCCCCTCTCTGACTTTGAAAATCTGCCCCTATAATCTTGCAGAGCTTTTATCATGCAGTTTAGTTTGGTTCTCAATTAATGCCATTAAATATATTGTCACATAAATCAGGTAATCACAGGCTTTAGCTAAAGTCAATAGAACTATGATTTACACTAGCTGATTATTTTGTCCCCTATCCTCAAGCAAGAATGTATGTGAACTAAGTACAATATTGCATACTAGCTTGTTCTTTAGAATACAAGCTTTCTTATCCAACACAACTAGATGCTGAGGAACCAATTTGTGTTTTGAAGCATGTGCACACACACACAATCACGTATATTCAGAATACATGCTTAGAATGCATACAAACTTTGTTGTTCGTGCTGAGCAGGCAGACCTGCGCTTCTCTAATCTAATCAACTTCAGAGTGATTGCGCAACCAACAGCTGTGTCAGAGCAACTGGAAAAACAGATTCAGAACAAAGGGGAAGACCCAGCTCAGCAGGGTTTCTCTCACTAGAGCATACACTCTGCTTTGGTGGAATGTATAAATATTTCATTCACTGTTTTGTACTGTTTTCCCTCTGCGATTTATATTCAAACAACTTATTTTTAAAGGTGCATTCATGTTCTCTTTTTACTGATTCTCTTCCAAATTTTCATCTTGCCTAGTGGGCCGGAAGGCATTAAACCCTTACTGAAAAAATGCATCCGCTGATATAACACCACACTATTAAACTTTCGTAATACCAGCTCATTTATTTTCATTTGGTGGAAATACCTTCCCTTGGGAAAGAAACTATGGGGGTATATGTTCTTCTGGATACTCCTTTTCATTTACAGTGTGAAATTAAAGAGGGACACTCATGTTTAAACTAAATTTCAGAAAGACAGATGCCAATTTTGGGGCTGATTTGTCAAACCCTTTATTCTGAAAATTTAGCCAAGGTGAGATAATCAAGTTTCTTCTGTTACAATGACAAAGTTATCTACAGCTTCTGCACTTGTGAAGCTTATGGGTACTAGCAAGAAATGACTGGTTTAAAGTTCTTGGCTTGGGTAAATTTTTAAGCTTACTAATAAAAATCAACTGTGATATGTAATACTTTCAAAATAAAAGGAAAACTTCTAAAGACAGGAGAACAACAGACGGCTTCTCACAAGAAGTCAGAGAAAGGAAACCACCAAATTCAGAGAGGTCAGTTCTGATTTTGCTTCTGGGGCACATGTTAGAACATTTGAGACCACCTCAAACAATACTTCCTATTTAACTGGTCGAGTCATGAAGTCTCTCAGTTACAGCAGATAATAGTTGGATGTGTAGTCAAATGTCAATTATATGAACATAGACTGTGCTAATAAATCTAAATTTTACGTAATCTGATTTGGAAGATTTTCATTTCAGTTCAAACAAATTACACTTGAGTCTACAAAAAGAATAAGGCATGATATTGAAATTATGTTCTTTTGTGTGGCACTAACAATGTATTTATATTATATATACACATTTTGGGCCAAATTTAAAAAAGATACTTAAAGATGCAGATAAGACGCCTACTGGGATTTTGAAAATATGCACATATAGGAATCTAAATAACTTTTAAAACCTACCCCTTTGTATTTATTCAATAATATTTGATATACTACTGAATTAGCCCCTTTTCTACATATTCTTCAAACCCCATCTCATTTTACAGTAAATTTCTTACAATTAAAGTAAAGGACAAAATTAGTATTACACTGTGTGGAGACCAATGGAAGAGGTCTTACAAAGTGTTTTCTTTGGCAAAATACAGCCACAGTCCAGATAATTTCTTCAAAATAGATACAAACAAACTCTGCTGGAGCAGCACCTAATGTATGCAAAGTAGCAGCAATAGCACACTGGGATAAAGTTCTCTTCTCAGTGGCAAGTTGAAAGAGCCATCCCTTCTCTCCCTGCTTCACTTAGCAGAAATGAAATTGGTGCTTCAGAGAAACTAAACTGAGTGAAGCCACATTTATTGTTTAAATGGATAACATTGTGCACCAGGCTAGCCTTAGGACAGAAGTGGGTGGTAAGAGAACCTACACAGGACATGGATGGTGTCTCGTGCCTTTTAGCTGAAAATTATATTGGCACACTGGAAAAAAATGAAACTTCCAAAATGTAGCGTGTATTTCACAAATGTCAGGTTCCCTATCCATTAGCTACAATCATCTCACATGCAGTATTCTAAAAAGCATATTACGTATTTCCTATCAGAACTTATTAAAATTAACAGTGCTATGTAATAATTTCAAAATAAAAGGCAAGCTTCCAAAGACAGAGGATTACAAACCCACTAGCTCTATTTGCAGACAGCCTAAACATACAAGCATGTTTACTCACCTTAGTATAGTGCCATAAACAGAAATTAGAGAGAACATTCTTGTGTTTTTGTGAACCAATTGCTCTGATCCTGATCTGAAGGCTAAAAAATACTGCACTGCCACCTTTACACCAATGTCTAAAACTGTCCTTGATATTTTGCAAAAGTTGCCTGGCAAAGTTATGAACACTAGCTTGTAACAAAAAAACTATGTAAAAAGAGGGTAGGGAAGGTTTCATCCATAGTCAGAAAATACATAGAGGCAAATCTTAATGGTACAAACAGTGACTGTCATTTCCGAAAGAGATATAAACCTGCAATTTTTTCTGCCTCAATTGTAATAAAAACTGAAGTGAAAATCCTGAGTGCTAGAGGGTGGAAACCCATCAATGTCCCTGAATGTTTCCTCAAACTATCCTTTTACAGAAGCATACTCTCCTCTAGTCCATACTAATTTGAGGAAATAGAAGACATCTGGTAGATAATATGTGATGCAAGGAGGAAATGCCATTATTTTCACACTAGTCAAAAGCAGATCATATATCCTGTACTATGCATTGGATATGTCTCAGAGCCTAAAGTTCATGGGTATGTTAATCACTGATTGTAATACTTAAATACATATCAGACATTGCCTTCACAAAGGCGTACCATCATAAAAAGCAGCTGTAAGTACTAGTAGAAAACTGAAGCTTAGCTGAGACATTCTAGGACTTGGAGTCACACTAGCTTTAGCCATATAAGAGTGATTAGCATGGCATGATATTTTTTTCAACAGAAATTAGAGGTGAGCTCAAGACACAAAATTCTAAATCAGATTTAAGTTTCTTGTCCTCATCTTTGAAGATCTGCACAAATTAACTCCTGATTACGTCTGCTCTCATCCCTCGGTAGTCTCCCCTTACTGCCTTCACTCTACCTATCAGGAGCAGCAGAAAAATAGCCTGTACTTTATTTTTACAATGAGGCTACGTCTACACTAGCACACTATGTCGAATGAGCCTATTTCAAAGTTAGGACATCGAAATAGGCTACTTCGATGCATATCGTCTACACATCCTCCAGGGCTGGTGCCATCGACATTCAACGTCAAAGTAGCAACGGGGAACATCGAAAGGAGCCGCCCCGGAAGGAAATACAGAGCGTCCACACGCTCAAGAGCTCCCCGTCGAAATAAGGGGCCAGCAAAGCCCCAAGCCGCTCCCTTAAAGGGCCCCTCCCAGACACATTTGCCCTGCACAGCACAAGATCCACAGAGCTGACAACTGGTTGCAGACCCTGTGCATGCAGCACGGAACCCCAGCTGCAGCAGCAGCAGCCAGAAGCCCTGGGCTAAGGGCTGCTGCATGCAGCGACCATAAAACCCCGCAGGGGCCGGACAGAGCGTCTCTCAACCCCTCAGCTGATGGCCGCCATGGAGGACCCCACTATTTCGAAGTAGCAAGACGCGGATCACCTACACACGCCCTACTTCGACGTTGAACGTCGAAGTAGGGCGCTATTCCCATCTTCGGATGGGAATAGCGATTTCGATGTCTCACCGCCTAACGTTGATTTCAACGTCGAAATAGCACACGGTGTGTGTAGACGCGACACGTGCTATTTCGACATTGTTCCGGCTACTTCGAAGTAGCCAGCTAGTGTAGACGCACCCTTAGTGAGGCAGGAGCCCTTGTCACAATCCATGCTCATGTTTATATACACTTCCTGACTGATGTGGGAGTCACAGACTTATCTTTCAGGATGAAAAAAATAATAATTTGACTTCCATTTGCATGGCTGCATAATCCTTTTAAAGTGTTTTCCTTTTCCTCATTTGCTCTCCAGAGCAGGGGTGCAAGTAACTTAAACTTTCTAACTGGTACAAATCATTGTGTGTGCACTGTTCTTAAAACAGAAGTTACAAAAAGTATGGTTTGACGTTATTTATTAAGAACTTTTTCGTATTCACATGCATTGCGGCTTTTGAAGTGTTGATTTTGTAACTAAATTTGAAAAAAATTGTTCTTTTTTGCTATTTTAGTTGTAGACCCCTGTCCATGTGTCTTTCTTGAAAAACATCTGCCTTTCAAAGACTACAGATTCTTCTCCGTTCATTTAAAACACGAGCATGTTTTCCCTAAATAAGGAATTTCTCTTGCTTTGTTGGCTTATGTAAAACACTACTGCTTTTTTTTTTTTTTCTGAACTGCCCATACTAATTTTGGAACTGATTTATCATCTACATTTTTAGTGGTATGCCCCATGATTAAGGGTGTATTCTCACAATCAGACAGCTAAATCTTTTTTAATCTGACATTTATTTTGCTGGTGGTTTGGATTGTGCTGAATTATAAAGAACCAAGAGATATTCTGTGAAGGGCACTATGTAACATCACCATCCGACATGTCCAGGTGATTATTTATGTCAGGAAATGCATGTAACAACAGGGTTCTCAATTAATTCAGGCTGACAAACAGCCATTCACACATCAGAATCACAAGTAACATTTAAGCTACTGTTAAAACCCCATAAATAATACAATTTACCCTTTAAAATTAAATTGCACAATCTAGTTTATGGTAAACCTTCTTTCCACCTTCTCTGATGTTATTTCTCACTCACACTCTTTTCACATTATGTTTTATATAAATTGTAAGCTCTTTGGGGCAGGATCTTGGCTAAGATTTAAAAAAAAATGATTAGTGACTTGGTGGGTCTTCCATTTAGGGTAGCCAGTTGGAAAATCTAAAAAGAGCCTGGCTTTCAGAGGTTGGCAGCCCAGTGCTTTCTGAATATCATGCCCCATTGAGTTGTCTCAATTTAGGCATTAAAAAAATGGAGGCATCCAAACTCACTAATCAATTTTGAAAAGCATTTATTTTCTCTGTAAAGTTCCATCCAGACTCTCGGTGCTATACAATTGTTTAAAGATTAGAGATAGTTCCAAGCCATTATTGATCCTTACAGAGTCTGTTAGCTGAGTGTATTCAGCCCCATTTTTTCATATTGTATTTCACACGCTGACAAGATAATTGGGCCATTGGGCTAGGTATAACCTTGCAACTACCATTTCTTCTACAGGAAGTCACTCTCAGAGCATTTTAGTGGCTGTGCCCCAAGCCTCTTTTCTTAAGAACTGCTGACAGTTACGTGCCAATGAAAGATTACCTAAACAATGGAGAAAAGGCAGAAAGACAGTTGGTAGGCACATGTAACGTCTGACAAATAAAGCTGTATAGCAACAAGTAATATGGGATTATTGTGTGCCATAGGCACAGTATTTTAAGTTAAACCTGTGCCAGACCTAACATTCCTGAACAACTCACTGATCATTAATCAAGCTGACTAATACCCAAGTTGCCCCCTTCACCTAGGCAGTCAACAAAAACAAGAAAGGGTGCACAGTACTCCCTGGATCCACCACAATATACATCCATCTTTCAGACAAGGAAGACTTGACAGAGACAACACTGCCATGGCTCCTCTAGAGCACAGACAAAAGACAGAAGCCCAGAAATTAGATCCAATTTCTCTGTCTTATCCAGGAATGAGCAGTGGGGGAGAAAGTACGGAAATGCTTGCAGAGATTCCATATTATAACAGAAACTGCAGACAGAAAAGACCTACTGGTCACTGAGTTCATCATCCTCAACAGTGCAGCAGCATCCACACAGTACATTTTCCTAATGCTTTTTCCACTCTAGTTTTAAAAGTCCCAAGCAACGGGTTTCCACTATTCCCCTGGGAAGATTGTTTCTAGAGAAACTAGAGAGGGTCCAGAAAAGAGCGACAAGAATGATTAAAGGTCTAGAGAACATGACCTATGAAGAAAGGCTGAAGGAATTGGGCTTGTTTAGTTTGGAAAAGAGAAGATTGAGGGGAGACATGATAGCGGTTTTCAGGTATCTAAAAGGGAGTCATAAGGAGGAAGGAGAAAACTTGTTCTTGGCCTCTGAGGATAGAACAAGAGGCAATGGGCTTAAACTGCAGCAAGGGAGGTTTAGGCTGGACATTAGGAAAAAGTTCCTAACTGTCAGGGCAGTGAAACAGTGGAATAAATTGCCAAGGGAGGTTGTGGAATCTCCATCGCTGGAGATATTTAAGAACAGGTTAGATAGATGTCTATCAGGGATGGTTTAGATAGTACTTGGTCCTGCCATTGGTGCGGGGGGGCTGGACTCGATGGCCTCTCAAGGTCCCTTCCAGTCCTAGTGTTCTATGATTCTATGAGTATACTCTTGGGGCCAGACTGATCTCAGCTACATCAGGGTAAGTGTGAAGTTAGCCCATGAAATGTATTGGAGGCACTTTGGAGGTACATCTGTGTAAACGGTATTAAAATCCACCCCCTGGCTGCTCTTTCTCCATTATTAGCTGAAGTAAATCCAACAACTCCCTTATTACTCAGAGAAAATCCATATCCTAATGGGTTTCCCCTTACTCACAAGTCCTGAAGTATAGTACAAGTCATGGATCCTCAACCAATTTCAAGAAAGTGACCTAAAAAGAGTATATTGGACCAGGCATACTCCATCCTTCTTCCTGGGTTAATATTTTTCTTTCACAAGACTTATCCCACATCCATCATTTTCTACAGTCACTTTTATCTTTTCTATTAGAGAGTAAACAGCTTCCTCAGAAACAGTAACACTGATCACTTAAGCTGGCCACAAAGAGTAATGCCGTTTGCATCCTTTCCCAAGAGACTTAGAGTAATCAATTTACTTTTGGCACAAGCTTCATCCGAGTCATATTTCTGTACCATACCTTTTCCAGAATGACTTTTGTGGAAAGCAGTCCTGAATTTGCCACATGCAGGGTCATGCCAAGGTTTTAAAGTAATCCTAGACAGTCATCAAGGACACTGGTCACAAGACATTGCTTGCAAAATTTAGAAGCAATAGCAATCCTTTGCTGCTTTCAACTGATTATATAGCTTAACTAGAATGAAACAAATTCACTTACTCATAAGATGACAAGTAAAATTCAAGCTCAGGTACACCGTATACATTATACACTGCACCATACACATACTAAAATGCATCAGCTACTGCATGTGCTAAAAATAAAAGACCTCTGCAGTGTTTTGGGGAGATTGTAAAATGTAAAAGGCTGGATCCCCACTGATGTCAGTAAAACTGAGATCTATTTCATTCGATTCTATAGAACTTCTTTGACTTCATTAGCATTTGACCCTGACCAGAGTGAAGGCCATTAGAGAGCCAGCAACTGCCAATCATTAACAGAGAGTGAGTGACCCCAGAGAAATCCTGCTTTAAGACTGGTGCAGGAGAACTGAGAATCTCGTAATCTCCAGGCAAGTCTACATACAGTGTTACTTCCACACAGCTGTGTTGCTGGAGCATTTCTGGTGAAGATGAGCTCTCCCACAAGCATCATTCTCCACCTCAGTGAGCAGCAGAAGTTACAAACATGAGAGAGAGTCTCCCGCCATCACAGTGGTGGTGTGAATGGTGCAAAACTTGCATTGCAGGGGGTGGGTGCTTCTTCACACCCCTGAATGATATGTTAGAGCAAATTAAGCTGTAGTATAAATTTGTCCTTCGATATCAGTATGATAATGGTGGTTAAATAGCTTAAAATTGGCCCTGACCACTTAGACCAGCACTTCTGAAGTGTCCAGCTACAGCCTCCCCCGCAACTCCTGCTGATGCAAATAAATACATTTTCTGGTTCAGGGCCATTACAGAATATGAACACAACTCTTAGGTTGTGTCTATGCTGGCACAAATCTTCAAAATAGCCATGCTAATGGCCATTTCGAAGATCATTAATGAGGCAATGAACTGAATATTCAGCGCCTCATTAGCATTCACATGCTTCCCACTGTGGCGCTTCAAAAGTGCCACTTTCGAACACGCACAGCTCGGCGCGGCTACATGGGGATCCTTTTCGAAAGGACCCTGAACGTTTCAAAATCCCCTTATTCCTTATGGCTGAGGGGAAGAAGAGGATTTTCAAATGTGTGAGGTCTTTTCAAAAAAGACCCCTGTATAGTCGCACTGAGCTGTGCACATTCGAAAGCAGCGCTTTCAAAGCGCCACAGCCGGAAGGATAATGAGGCGCTGAATATTCATTTCAGTGCCTCATTAGTGATCTTCGAAATGGCCATTCACATGGCCATTTTGAAGATTTTTGCCAGTGTAGACATGGCCTTACTGTGCACTTTTGTACAAGCTTAAAAAGGAAAATTCTGGTCCAGCAAGTCCAATCAAGAGTTTGCCTTAACCTTGTAGTCAGTAATGATCTCAGCCCTCCCACACAGATGTGTTGTAAGTAGAGTTGGCAACTAATACCATGTATCAGTAACAAAGACAGCTTTAGATTTACTAATGTTCATCACATCACAGAACCAGAAGGGATCTTGAGAGGTCATGGAGTCCTGTCCCCTACATTCGTAGCAGGGCTTATCACCATCCCTGGCAGATTTTTTAATCTATTAGCCCCTGATCCCTAAAGGGCCATCTCAAGGATTGACCTCATGACCCTGGCTCTCCCAGGCTCATGCTCAAACCACTGAGCTCTCCCTCACCTGTAAAGCTAAACCTTATAATCTTGATTTCTGATAGAATTTGTGCCTCCTATCTGACTATTTTATCTTTATAAGTATGGACCCCCTTCTGAAGGGATTTAATGAGAGTTTGGCCCACAAGGAATAATTGCATGAAACACTGTTTCTATATGCACTCTGAGTACACAGTTTTAATTGTGTAAGATTACTTCCTGCACCTAAGTGCATGGATTGCTATCTATCTCGTTGGCACTATATTACTCTAAAAAAGAAAGAGGAGGAAGATGACAGGTTGATGTACAGCATCTCGGAAGGACTGTTATTAATAATCCCACATATGAATATTGAATGGGATCATATTTGGATATTGCAGTGCATTAATCACTAATGTTATTATAGTAGAGCATTAGCAGCACCAGAATTTTCATTAAACAGGGCCTTTGTTACATGTTATTTCTGTTCTGGTGTATACAGTTTTGGAGTTGAGCAATGGAAATTGCAAATATTTGTTCCTAAAGTATATCTGAGTTTCAAATTTAGACATTTCAAGGATACAGTTTAAAACAAATCCTTTTTTCATATTTCAGGATAGGATGTCACCTTATTTGGAACACTTTAGGAACACTAGTAGAAGACAGTCCTGAAAATTCAAACATATTGGCTACGTCCACACTACAGTGATCTTTAACAAGAAGTTCTTCCAGAAGATCTCTTCCAAAAAAACTTCTCTTGAAAGATCACATTCACACACAAGAAAGTGGATTGAAAGATCGGTATCCTTTTTTGACAGAGGGCATCCACACAGACCCTGCTCTTTAGAAAGAATGACCAGGGATCAAAATATCATGAGCCATGAGGACTATTCTTTCCAAAAAAGAGCCTGTGGGTATATTTTTTTCTGAAAGAAGCTTTCAAAAGAAGGCGCTCTTCCTGATCCAGGAGTGGAAATGGGCTTCCAAAAGAGCCATGTTCTTTCAATTTCATATCAAAAGAGCACATTTTGTGTGTAGACAGTCTGCATATTCTTTTGAAAAAGGTCCGGATTTCCTGAAAGAACTTGCTAGCATAGATGCAGCCATTAAGAATTCTTTATTCTCTGACTAAATACTTTTGTTGAGAGAAGGACGTACAAACTATATACATATGCATCTATTATTATTATTATTATTATATACTTAGTAAACTTTCTCAATGTAATGAACCTCTGTAAAGGGTTACAGAGGCCTAAGCATACCAATGCCATCAGCAGGGTTCAAATCTGAAACCTTCAACACAAAAAAAACCCAGGTCTTTACCACTGGAGCTCATTTAGCATTCAGGCAGCACACATCTCTGGTGAGAGAACCAAATGACTATAATAGCTTGCTACTTAATTTACAACTAAAGGAGCCCAAATGGTAGGGTGCTTGTACTTTTGATGTTTAAATTCGATCCCTAGCGATGACTATGGGTCATTACAATTTGTTATCTCAAAAACGTTATTCTCCAAAGTGCTTGCCTTTTCTTGTTTACATGATTGATAATGACGGTGCATGTGTGCACACACACTACTGAGCCATAAGAGGCAAAGCCTCAGTTGGGATAAAATTGCCATATCAGTGGAGCTACGACAATTTACACAGCTGGGGATCTGCCCTGTATCCACCTATTCAGATTTCTAGGATATCTAAAATGCTGCAAATTACATTTGCCATAATAGAAACAGACAAAATAATCCATTGGGAAATTAGTTTTACTTTGCAACTTCTTTGTAACACAAACAAAATATAAAAAATATGAAACAAAATGAACAGAAGAGCAACTGACAGTAGATTTCTTTTGCAAAGGAGTAAGTCAGAGGTGCAGGCTTTTTTTTTAGTTTCAGTCCACACAAAGAAAGCCAGCTTTTGGTTCTGTGTAGGTGAATAATAAAAAGATTCAAATCTTGCAGTCTTACGGACTGCAGACTTAATGCAGCTGCTCTAAAATATTCTGCTAAAAATCTCACTGGTGAACACTGTTGAATTCAAAAGAGATTAAACTGTACTCAACAATCATATTGCAACATATTACTTACTTTGAATTACTTTATGGTTTTATCTCAAATCAGCCACTCAAAATTCTGCTCTTCTCCTTAGTGAGTGTTTGCATATATAATGAACTTTAGGATCTTTCTCTTATACACACTACCTACTTTTGCTTTTGACTTACAAGTAGTTTTCTGAAGTCATCTTTTGTGTAAAAGTAGAAAGTCCAGATACAACAGCTAGCCTTGTGAGAGCTGGTCTCTTGTTTTGTGGAAGACTGGATATCTGTGTTTTTAAAGATGAATGTAAAACGTTGGTGATAATGAAAGATTCGAAGAGAAGGATATTGGCATTCAAGAGGAGTTGCTATAGAAAGATCCTGAGAAGAGGATGGATGCAGAAGGTCACCAACGAGGGGTTATACAGAAAGACACAGCCAAAAGAGAACCTACTGCAGAAGGTTATACAAACAAGTTACAGCTATTTGGGCATATTTGCAGAATGAATAATGCATGAAAAATCAAGACCCTGGTATTTAGCATAATGAATGGTTTGAATAGGAGAGGCAGACCCCACAGACGATATAGTAGATTGGTGCAGAGCTAGTCTACAGAAACTAAGCCACCCTGCACTGGATAGGGAAAGATGGATGGAAATAATGAGAGAGGCATCAGACACGAACAGGCGCTGAGCCCATGGTTGTTGATGATGATGAAAACGGGGAGGTGGGGCGGTACTTCACAGCATATGCTTTCAGAGGCTTTCACCCTCATGTCACATCTAATATGTCCAACAGCAGAGTCTTAGGGTGAGGAAAATGATCTAATTTGGGGATGTTTCTGAAAGTCTGTCACAAACATACTTCATCTTCACATTTCATGCAACTTTGTACTTTTCTTTTCATAACAAGGACACAAATGATCCCAAACCTTCACTGGTCTACATGTGGATCCCCACGGAAGTCCACCTCCATGTAGCTTTTACTGTTGATCAGAGCTGAAAGTCATCTCACCTATCTGAACTTTAGTTTTCTCATCTGTGAAATGGGGGTAGTGTTTATTTTTTCTCTCTTACTAAAGTCCAGTGAAGCAGTAATGACATTTGTAATATGCTACATAACTCTAAGTATTATTTAAACTTAGAGATACATGGGTCTTGAACCTCAGTCCAACAGTTCCATGCTTGTTCAAGGGAGAAAAAGACATTCACATTTGCGAATACAAAAATTAGGGCAAAAATTGATAGTCCACTCTGTCTAACTCCCTGAAATTTAAAAACAAAAACAAAAACCCTGAAAATTATATAGGGTATGAAATCACACAAAACAATAGTGAAACATTTCCTAGGAATATTTGTGAAACATTTTTTCCAGCTCTGTTGAGCTAAGGAAGTGAATGGCTGTGATAAATACATTCCATTACAGGATTTTGAAAAATATAGCCTGCCTCTAACAAGATATTTGGAAATTGTGTCTATCCACAATTGATAGAATAAATACTAGCTTAGCAACCATCTAAACTATTATGTCAAACGCGTGTTGGGAATTTGTCTCAATCACTGATTAAACAGCAGTGAAGACAGCCATATGGGAAGGGAAGGAACCATGAAAATGTTTTAATTGTTGCATCAATAGGAAAATGAAGAGAATTTTATGGGAGGAGCCTTCTCCTGGGTTGCTAGCTCCCCACAGATTCAATATATGTCTTATCCCCACTCTCAGAAAGAGTTATTTTAGAGCCATAAAAGGTCATCCTAATTTAAAGATCATGAAGAAATAAGAGCAAACTTGGTAATCATATTCAAAAGCAATCCAGAATGTTACTACTTATCCATTCAGGGAATTATTATTATTATTATTATTATTATTATTATTATTATTATTAGATAACACATTCAGCTGAATAATTTTCTTGTGTCCCCTCCTTGAAAAATTATTTTTATCATGAAATATTTCAAGAATGCTATTTGACAGTCTGACTTTTAGACTTCATCATATTTAAAAAAAAATCATCACGGGAAGGAACTGTTTTTCTCCACATTTTTAATTTAAAAAGTACCTGTAACTACTACAAATAATTTGTATGGATCCATCTGACAAAGCCTGGGTGCTTTTAGGAAAGGACTGAAATGTGAACCTGGCTTGAAATCAGCACTTGATTATCTCAGACTATTACAGTATTTTTGTCTTCAAGTGTGTTGGCTTATGACTCCATCCTCCTCTCACCACCCCCAAAAGAAGCAATTCAAGCTACATAAATGGGGTTCAACAGTGACATCCAGTGGCCAACATAGGCTAACCTAATTGTGTATTTTCCCTGCGTATGCCCCAGTTTAGGGGGTACCCAGTCCATGAAGCCTTCTGGCTATGGTTACACTACTGAACTGTGTTGGAAGATATTTCCCAACAGAGTCGACAGAGTGCGGCCACACAAAATCCAATCAGAGAGCACTCCGCTCTATCGACAGAGCAGCTGAACTGCCCAGCTGTTCTCTTGACAAAACAGACACCTGGAAGCACAGCAGATAGAACTGTCCATTGACCTGAGGATGCCCTGTCTCTCAAGAGCCCCCCACCGAGTGTCCACATATCATTTTGTCGACTGAATGTCAATAACAGTATTATGCCTCATGGCTGAAAGGCAGAACGCTGCTGGCGAAAGTGCTGAGTTTTGTCGACAAACTGTTGACAAAAAGCATTTTGTGTATGGACATCCACTGGTTTTTGTCTGCAAAACTCACTAGGGTAACTGTAGCCAGAGTTTTCTGATGAACACTTAATGTGGATCTACAGAGATCGGCTGGGCTGCACTGTGACATCTTCTCCTAAACTGTCATTTTTTTTTGCACTAAAGACCACTAAAAAGATAAAGTTTTCTCTTCCTGATTTGCCATAAAGGGGTTTCCTGTAGATATTGAGGGGTATTATGTGGAACTGATGGGGGTCCTACACAATCAAAGATGAGAGGAGTGGTCATCCGTAAGTTAATTGTGCACTTTTCCAATGTAATAAAAAGCTAGAGAACCCCTGTACAAAGGAATACAGTGAGTATTCCTTTTCCTACTTAGAGGTGGCACTCAGAATTTTCATCCACGTAGCAGATGTGAATTATTTCTACTTTCCAAATATTCCACCCATACAGCAAAAGCCTTTCAGCTATCACAAAATTAGCGCATTTGTCATCTCGTGCTATGATTCAGAAAAACAAGGTTTAGTCTCTAAGATTTTTCCTCAAAAGTCAGAATCTTTTTAAAACAAGAAAGCAAAATATATTAATCGAGCCCAAAAGTTAAAACCAAACAACTCCTCAATTTACAATCAGATCCAGTCCAATAATCCCTTTGTGAAGTCCTGACTGTCCACAGCATTGCCCGCTCAAGCAACCACTCTTACAACTCTTTTCCTGAACACTTGTGTAACAGAGAAAGCAGCAGTAGCAATAACACAATGTCAATAATGCATCCTGTCAGTGTGACCAGGTAGATAGGGCACTGGACTAGGACTTTGGAGATCTGGCTTCTGTTCAGCTAATATACTGAGTGACTTTGACCCTTGTGCCTGAACTTCCCATCTGTAAAATGAGGAGAATATTATTGCCTCCTTTGTGCAACACTTTGAGATCTATGAATGGAAAGCACAAAGACCTTGGTATTGTTACCTTTACTGGATTGATATCACCCTCAAAAAGAAAATCCTCCAATTAAAGTAAAAACACCCCTCCTTATTCCACCCTTCAGGAAGTTTGTTACAAATCTCTTTCTCTTGGTGGTCACTTAATAAGGAGTAGGACGTCTTCGTGTCATCTTCCTACTTGTGTATTCATCAATGGACTCACAAATAGTTACAAACTGACAGATGTACAAAGATCATTAAGTATACAAGGAGTTTAAGCTGCATTTTCCCTCGCTCACCTAATTACACAAAAGCTATTTCTGTGTCTAAACAATGTGGCTGGGGATCCCTCCATTATAAATTTTTGCATTTTGATGGGCAGAAGAGTCAAAGAGCAGCCATTCTACCCAGCAACAAGGCTGGGGAATTACAGCTGGCCATTAAAACAATAACTTTTCAATTGCCTATGATATATATTGTTACCTGAGCTTAGGTAAAAGGAAAGTCTGATAATACTGCACATGTTCAGTTATCTACTAGCAAAGGTTTGGAACGGCAAAACACTAAGAACAGCCATTGTAAGTGAAGAGCGTTCAGAGTTCTTTCGTAGGTCTTTAGTTTGATACTGTAATGAAATTCATGAGAAAACCAGTTCCCCTTTCCCACTCAGTCTTAGAAATAGAGAACAGAGATGCAGAAACAAAGTTCAGCTGGTCAGATGAGGTGTTTTGCATATGTTTTATTTATTACTAGTATTACTATTACGGGTTGAACCTCTTTCATCTGGTATTCTTGGGACCTGGCCAGTGCTGGATGAGAGAATTTGCTGGACATCAGGAGCACATTAACTAACATTTCCACTGCTTGCTGGGCTCTTCGAAAACATTTTGGTGTAAAATACAGCTAAATAACAGCACAGAACACTGAGAGGCAGGACTGGTGTCTGGAAACAGTCTTTATTGGATTGTGGGACACTTGGCCACACCATGATAAGTGGTCATCTGGCTAACGAAAATCATGCTGGATTACAGAGTTTGCCAGACTAGAGAGTTCCTGATTAGAGAGTTTCAACATGTCCTTTCTTACATTTACTGTCCACACTTTGATTCTGCAGGACCCCACAATACACATAGTTAAATTTTGACTTCACCCTGTGCTCTAGAAATCATGGAATTGGTAGAGTAGAAGCAGTCTGCCTGGTTCCCATGTGCTCCTAGCAAGTCAGGACTTCTTAGTATTAGTCACTATCACCAGTTCACTGCTGACAAAGAAGGAATTGCTTAACAAATTGCCTATTCTACTTTATCATATCAAAGATTTTTCTTGGGGGTCTTCTGACTAGCTTCCACCGTCAATTAATAATAGAAATATGACCGATTTACAGACTGACATGGTGTGGTGTATGTTTGGGAAGTCCTGGTGGTTTCCCCAAAGAATGTACCTCAACAGCCACCTTGACATGATTGCATGAAAGTGAAATAAGCACAATCTGAAAATACCATTCATGCTTCGTTCTGTTTTTACTTTAAGCAGAAAATGGTTTTCTTGTTCACTGAGCTCAGAAAGAGATACCCCTGTACAGCATGAAATGATACTTGAGAATCCATTTTCCTCAATAAACTGTCTATTTCTCATCTACCCAGGACAATTTTATTCTCTTTTTAACAAAGTTTATGTAGCACTCCCTTATTGCAGTTCCTAGCTTGTTAACACTTTGTTAAACAAACTGAGTAGCAAAAACTTTGACGGACAAACATTGTTCATATTAATCAAAATAATTTGGTTACCAAAACTGTATGTAAACTTGCATTTCTCTTTCAAAGGAGGAATGCAAATGAGGGAAATTGCAAATGAAGTGCTGATTTACACATCCTGCACTCTATTTGCATAATCTCTTTTCAAAAGAGATGCTTTCGAAAGATAACCAGCCGTGTCAATGGGGTTCTTTTGAAAATAAACCTCGTTTTTGAAAGAAACCTTATTCCTAATTTCTTTTAGGAATTAGGGGCCTTTCGAAAATGTGGTTTATTTCCGAAAGACCCCCATCTACACTGCTTTTTTTCTTTTGAAAGAATCTCTTTTCAAAAAGAGATTATGCAAATAGAGTGCGGAATGTGTAAATCAGCGCTTCATTTGCATTTCTGATTTACCTCATTTGCATTCCTCTTTTGAAAGAGAAATGCAAGTGTAGACACAGCTCAAGAGTTGAGTATTACCACAGCCCATGTTATAAAAAGCAATACACTGCCTACTGCTCAGAATTTCACTTTTATTCCTGACCATACATTGCATTTCAAATGAATGTCCTATAAACACTGAATCTAATATCCTTGCAGCTAAGGAAGGGCTAAAATACATTCATTGGTTCAACCCACCAATTCTGCATTCTGAATAAGCAATATTCAAGTCCTTGCTAGAAAAGATTCCATTGAATAATACACTTCCTTCCAGAAGAAGCTGACTCTTATAATAAATACTGCTTATTTTGTTGGGTTTCTATTTTCATTCAATTCAGCAATTTGTTTCACTAAATATGCCATAATTGACATATAATTTACAATAGGGAAATTGCTTCCAAAATTACTGTGTACCCTGCACTAACCTGATTTGTTCATCCACAATAGGAATAAATTGGTCAGATGATTATTACTGAAAGGACTAAGAGCATTCTGTCTTTCAATATTATTAAAAAATGCATTTGAAAAAAAAGATTATGAGTAGCTTGGTTAAAGTGTAGATTAAAAAATTAACATTTTCAAACAAAATTATAGCAAACCACAAAAAGGCCTTTCAGATATTTCTATAGCAGAATTCATCGGAAGCACTGCTAGGGTGTGTCTACACAGCAGCCACTCTTTTGAAATAAGCTATTGTGGAAGAGATTTTTCTGGAACAGCTAATTTCAGAATAACACTGCTACACAAAAATGCATTTCAAAACAGTCCTCAGCTATTTTAAACAGAGTGTGCAGACACACTAGAGCCTTTTTCAAAATAGAGATGTTGGCCATGCTATGGCTTATTTGAAACAGGTTCTATTCCTTGTCTACACAGCCTCTATTTCAAAATAGGCACTATTCCCAGTGGAATAAAGTTTACCTAATTCACAATAAGCCAATCACTATTTCAAAATTACTTTGAAACAGTGGTTGTGTTGTGTAGATGCTAGCAAAGATATTTCAAAATTTGGAAATAACTGTGCTATTTAGACTTGCCCTTACACAGAGAGTACAGTCTACTCTCCAAGTTAGAGGTGTAAATTCCATCTTAAAAAGACATACCAGTGCTATCTCAATCTGATCAAGCTAGCATGCTAAATATAGAGCACAGCCATTACAGCACAGGCGGTATGAGAGGCTAGTTGCCCTGAGTATATTCCTAGCATAATAGATGAGTACACACTCAGAGCAGCTAGTCCCCCTCATCACTAGAGTCCAAACAGCCACTACACTCTATGGCTATGTCTACACTAGCCCCAAACTTCGAAATGGCCACGTAAATGGCCATTTCGAAGTTTACTAATGAAGCACTGAAATGCATATTCAGTGCTTCATTAGCATGCGGGCGGCTGCGGCACTTCGAAATTGACGCAGCTCACCGCCACACAGCTCGTCCCGACGGGGCTCCTTTTTGAAAGGACCCTGCCTACTTCGAAGTCCCCTTATTCCCATGAGTAGAATGGGAGCGTGGCGGCGAGCCACGTCAATTTCGAAGCACCGCAGCCTCCCGCATGCTAATGAAGCGCTGAATATGCATTTCAGCGCTTCATTAGTAAACTTCGAAATGGCCATTTGCGTGGCCATTTCAAAGTTTGGGGCTAGTGTAGACACGGCCTATTTGTGGCATCATGGCTTGGTCTAAACTAACAGCCTTAGTATGGAACCTACACCTCAACTTCACATGTAGACATACCAAAATCTCTTCCAGTTCTTAGTCTTAGCATGTGCAGTATTTGAAGGAAGACTGTGATTTTGTTAACTTTGTGATGCATATTCTTTGGTGGAAAATGGTTGCAAACAGCTAGAGAGCTTGCTTTCTGCCTTCGTCTCTCCTATGTGATGCATACAAACAACTTGCACTAACAACTTACCATGTTTCTGTGACACTGATTTCTCCCCCAAGGAGAAACCAGTGTAAGAGGTCATAACATCTGATGCCATCCCTGCAGAGGGACAACAGTACAGAAAAGACATATACATGGGGTCCTTGTCTTATAGGCAGTCCCCAAACTGGCTGAGAACTGTTGGAGGCAGTGCTGCTCATACTACTGTTATAGGTCCAGATGCATCAAAGCTTTTAAGGATAGGCTTAACTTTTGACATACCCTTAATCCCACTCCCTTCAGTGGGATATAAGATTACTCTTTGCTTTGCTAAATTGAGGTCATGTTAGAATATCTAATTTGGATCAGGTGCCTAACTTTAGGTGTGAATTTACAAATTTTATTTCTTACTAATAATACAATTTGTATTGTTAGAATGAAAAATCAGGATTCTGCACTCAATTTGACTGAAAGACTCATTATGGTTATTGATTCCTGAAAGATTAATTTTAAAAAAACTTCTTGTTTCTAGCTTTGTATTCACATCTCACACATTTTAAAATATGTTAGTGTAGCTCATATAAAAAAAAAAACCTGACCATTTTGCAGTACACTACCAAAACACTCCAGATGCAAATGCTAAGATTTACTGATAACATTTTATAATATGTCAGGGTTTTCTGTTGGTTATTTAAAAAATTAAATTTGGACTTATAAGATCATTTTATTAATTTAACAACTTGTAGGTCTTGGAATTCAGTTTCGTTCATATCATTATGTTGGAATCTTCCCTAATGCTTCAAAAATGGAAGTATTTTCTGTTTGAAAATTGAAAGGGATAAGAGAGAGGAAATGTAATGAAGTATTTTATCAACTGACACTCCAATTCCTACTTGGACTTTTATTAACTGACACTCCAATTCCTACGTCACATTAGAACCCCAATTACAGTCAGATCCTGCAAACACTTGCTACTGAGTGAAAGTGATGTGCCCAGTAAAGATATTTGAAGCATTGGGCCCGTTCAGTTTTCCAACATAATCCAAAATAGTAAAGAATAATCCAAACCAAAACATTTAATGATCACTGCAGCAAGACAGAATAATCCATAAGAGGAAGCAATTTGTGTGTCGTTGTTGATTTTCTTAGAATGATTAAGCTATTTATAGCAAAATCTACAACCTTAATTTGCTTCAGATGTTCTCAAAAAGTAAATGAAAATGTAGTGATTAGTCTAGCTGAGAAACTAGAAACTCATTCCTTATAATCAAAGAGAGATTTCCTGCCAGCTTCCATGAAATTCTCTCTCTCTGCCCCAAACCCTGAGAGCAAACATCTGAGGAAAATTCCATAGCCAAGTGTTTAAAGTTGATATCAGTACACACATGAGATAAAGGTAATGTACTCAGTGAAGGGAGAACCCCTTGCTACATTTAGTCATGTTGAAATATATGGGAAAGTGCCCTCATGGCCTATTTTTTTAAGTTAAATTATTGAAAAACAATTTTCATCTCATTAAAAAAACACCTTTAGACACCAAAGTCTAATTAAACTGCTCAAATAAAGCAGAGTGGATGAACAGACTTACCTCTGCTCACAAAGTTTTATATTTAACATTTTGGTGAAGGGAATCAAAATTATGTTCACTTTTTCTTGATAACAAAAAGCACTTTCATAGATGATTATTTCCTCAAACTCCCAGCTGATTTGCACTGACTTCACTTGGGGAAAGAGGAAGCCATATGGAAGAAACTACAGAAATTAAACAAAGCACTCTCGTCCAGCACCCTTGGGACCTGACCCATACCGGCTGAGTGAATTTTCTGGATGACAGGAGGTCAATATTTTCTAGCACATTACCAGCACTTTCATTGCTTACTGGGCCCTTAGAACATATTTAGGAGTAAATTACAGCTAAATAACAGCACAGAACACCAAGAGCCAGGACTGGTGGCTTTAAACAAACTTTATGGGAGAACAGGAAACTTGGCCACACCCATGGTAAGTGGTCTTGGGCTACCTAAAATCATGTCAGACTATGGAGTTTGCCTGACGAGAGAGTTCCAGATTACAGAGGTTCAACGTGTAGCAGACACTCAAGAAAATCTTTGCCCCATGTGCAAAGACATATTCTCTTCCCCATGTTCCAAAGGGCAGAGAGGGATAAGGAAAAAAGAGCACAGCATGCTTGAGTAAAAGGACTCTGTTAGGTTGAAAATCATAGGCGAATCTTCCTCTCAATTCTACCAGGGCACCCCAGTTAAATTCAACGAGGTTGCATCAGTGCAACCCGCAGAATTCGTCCTAACACGACAAAAAATCAATGGAACTACCTCCTATTTCGATCCTCTAAGAATCAGACTTATTATGTTTTCTGTAACATAAGAAGTAACCATTCTTTTAGTCTCACTTTTAGGGAAACAGCTGAACTGTAGCCTCCATAAGAAATCACAAAGTAGCTCCACACCATAACACACTGCATCAACTGCTCTGCAGATGGCACTCTGCAACATGAAGGCCCAATGCATTGACGAGTAGTTCATAACCTATTACAGAGTTAACTACATCACAGTTTAAAATAAAATAAAAATTTTTGCTCAAATCCTTCTCATGGAAATTTATGTCTTGGGCAAGGTATGAAACTGGCTTGTCTTCTCAGCTCCACAAGGGCTGTGTCTACACTACCTCCCTACTTTGAAGGGAGAATAGAGAGTAGGGTGTTGGGAGTTTATTAATAAAGCGCTGCAGTGCATATGCAGCACTTCTTTAAGCAAATTCCCCCCACGGCAACTTCAAAATGTTAAACTTCAAAGTGCCAGCTCGCATCTTGCTGCAGCTCACCCGCTGGTACTTCGAAGTGGTTGGGCAATTTGGAAGTCCCTTTGCTCCTCATAATTTTAACACTTCGGCGTTTAACACTTTGAAGTTGCCGTGTGGGGGAATTTGCTTAATGAAATGCTGCATATGCAGCGCACCACTTCATTAATAAACTCTCAACACCCTACTTACCATCCTCCCTTCGAAGTAGGGAGGTAGTGTAGACACAGTCAATGTGTGGAGGATGGATTTTCATTTTTCCTGAAACGTCTTTGCATCAGAAACACATATCTTTGTGATCCTTTCCTGTCTTGATTATTATAATTCCTACTGCTACCTGAAAATGCTCAGGGCAACCATGAAGATCTTACAGAAACCTTGTTCTCTTTTCTCTGAGTGCTGTGGTAAGTGGCACCCTGATTCAGTAACTGCAGGGCTCCTTTGTTTTTAAAGCTCCAAATGAGATCATGTAGGCCTGGGCTGTAATTAAGACAACCTCTCTGTGCCTTGTCCTGATTGATAATGATGTCTCTAAAAATTTGGATTGAAGTGTCCTTGATCAAGGGTAGAAAGCCTTGCAAACTATTCTTTGACCTTAGTTGTACTACCATTTATGTGTAATCTGAAATCCTGACTATACCAAAGGCCATGAGTTTAAACATGATTTAATGAGCACTGCAACTTTTCATGGATGCATCATCATCAGTGTTCTGGATAGTATCAGATGATAAGTGCATTCTTACACGTATGTTTCCTTTTATTTTTCATCAGCCTACTGGCTGTATAATCGGCCTTAGAAATTCTCACTTTCAATTACCTATAGTTACTGTCTGGTTTGTAGAAGGGCATGATACAGTTTGGAAGAGGTCTGAGGTTTAAACTGGCACATGTAATCAGAAAGGTACATGATGCTATAAGGCCTAGAAGCTAGAAGTGTGCCTTGACTGATGTGTAAGGATATTCATGGAGGTGGAGTATCAATCATTTTATTATTTCAAATCTATCCAGTTGGAGGAATACTCTCAGTACTACAGAGTCAGTGGAGCACCAATAAATTCTATCAGGTGGGACAGAATCAGATTTGACTTTTTAAATTGATCCTTAAAGCTTGATATGAAAACAGTAGAATTGCATTTCTTGTTGCTACAGTCACCTTTTCCTCATGGTTTTCCTCTTGTAAACCAATTATCTCTATAAGAATAAAATGTGTAATACCTGTCTGCACAGATGAACTACTACTACTGATAGTCATTGGGTGAGTACTCTTGGGGCTGATGAAATTCCAATGGGAAATACTCTAAACTGGTAATGGGTTCCCAAAGCCACAAATTCAGAGGTATTTCTTGTGTGAGTGGTGTATTCACACATGCAACTAATCATTAATGACATCTATCATGGAGACAATCAGATAGCTTGCGTATACAATCTGGCACGCTGAAGGTTTCTGTTTAGATTCCTGAATGTAGGATTGGCTAAAAATCTCCTATAAGAAAGTAAGGGGAAATCCTTGAGAAGCTAGGTCTGCTGCTCATTTATTGAGAAAACCATCTACCTTTCAATGCAATACATTCTCAAACTTCTGTAACAAGGAAGGATTAGCCAAAAAATCCTTTGCCAGATCTAAAATTCTCTATTTAATAGATTGAGTGACTCCACTAGAAGATCCTGGGTGAAGTATATTGGACAGTTTACATACTTTCTCCCACACAATTTATAGCAGGAATTTGAGGCTTTGTTAAGCATGTCAGTGATTTGTTGGAAAAAATTAAATTTTCCTTTGATGTAGGTATAGAATATTGGACATCGTGAGTTAAAGAGAAAAGAAAACAATATAGAAGTTTGGATGAATCTTTTTGATGAACTGATACCTCTGCTTCAATCAAGTCCTAATGGTCCTTTTTTCCACTGATCTTAACAGAAAAATGATGAGATATTTGAGAACTTGCTGTGATGGGAATCCCCACTCCCCTCTTTATGGAGAATGGTTATGAATAAAAATATGCATAACTCAAAGATGCTTTGGACAAAATATGGCTTGTATGATATTGTTTTCAATTTTATAATCTGCTGAATCTGTAAATCCTATTTTTGTGCATGTATCATTTTTGTAGTTGAAGTTATTAATGTTGTCTATGTATCTGTGTTTCAAATGTTTGTGTCTGTGAAGAACTCAACAGGAGGTGTGGCTATCTTATTGTGAGAATATTGCTTGTGAGGGGATATCTGTACTTAGCCAGCAAAGGGCCTGTAATGGTTTCAGTCCATATCTGAAGAACTTTGCTGTCTGTGTTCTAATCAGTGACTTGGTA
Organism: Carettochelys insculpta; assembly: GCF_033958435.1. Classification (NCBI taxonomy): domain Eukaryota; kingdom Metazoa; phylum Chordata; order Testudines; family Carettochelyidae; genus Carettochelys; species Carettochelys insculpta. The sequence goes on from NC_134138.1 coordinate 203,945,390, forward strand.
ATGGCCAACTGCCTAAAAAGGACAGGGAGTGATTTCACTTATGTGACAGTCTCCATCTTTGAGAATATTTTTACACAAATAAAACAATGGAATTCCCTCCACAGGGAAAAGGTATAAACTGCCAAAAAATTAAGTACTTCTAAGAAACAACTTGAACAACTAATGATGCTCCGACTGTTCTGCCTGAAGCAGTCTGAAGGAACTAAGTGGTATTTAGGGTTGCTGATCTCTTTATTTTCTCTGAGACGCATGGGCGGGGTGTGTGTGACATGAGTGCAGAAAGAGCTCATTTACAACCCCTAAAGGACACTATTAGTGAAAATACTCTGAATTGTTGTGATGGGGCACCCATATGCCATGAATGGAGTTCTACAGATGCAATATTTGAAGTAATAGTAAATATTTACTACTGAATAATGTAACTATGTCACTGCAAGACAAGCCATGGTAAAATCATCTTTTTTCCTTTGCCTCTCTCTGTCATTTTCTTTGCTCTTATCTATTGTACATTAGTTTGACACTTAAAATGTGTATTAGTTCTAATTTATCATGAAGCACCTTAAGTTTTGCACCTGGGAGAAGAAAAGGCTAGTTTTTTTCTATTTATTGCATTTTCTCAGCATGTGAGTAGGCTAGTCAGTTTCAGTTTTGTTTATAGGCTGCCTATGGTCATTGTCCTCTTTGATTTTAGTAGGATAGTGCTATATTGATTGGGCTGCCAGAACGGCAATGGAATATTTACTTTTTCCCATACTGCCTTAAAATAGAATTTTAAAAAAATCACTGAAATATTTCTGTTAATATTAGGTTTCGCAAAACTTGCCTAATTGAGGACAAATTTGAACTTGCAATCCGTTTAAAGTTATTTTTTGTAAAAAAGCATACTTAGTCTGGGAAAAAAATCTATTTTCATTACAAATAACATGTTGGATTTCCTTACCTGAGAGAGATTACAGGGGAAATAATTCTTAATGTATCTATTTTTTGCACTTGGAAGCATTTTATTTATAGGAAGTTTAACTCCCCCGCCCATAACTTCATTTATTTGGCTGGCTTCTCTTCCGCATGCATGTGTGCATCTTTCACAAAAAAAGAACAAGGAATGAAAAACTTCCTTATAACTGGGGAATACTATTGTGATGACACAAACTACTGTACAGACTGACAGACAGACTTCTATGCCCTGGGAACCCACACTGAAATCAATGGGGCCCTCCACTGGGATCAGTCCACATCAAGCAGAGTGTAGGATAAAGGCCTGTGCTGGTAAAAGCACAAAATCTGTCAGGAAACTCAGCCATGGACATAAGACCAGAAACTACTTATAACATCTTACAATTTTTTTTCTAACTGACAGGATTCAGGTTGTTGGTGTCCCTTTAAAAAGCCTGAGCATATTTCAAAAAAGTAGACTACACGAGGTAGTAATGCCCAACAGAAGCTCTACCATATTTTCTGCCTATTATTAATATTAATGTGATGCTCTTTCTACTTCATAGGATTTCAAAGGGAAAACTAATTGCCACATGTACACACAGAGTCACAGAACAGCCAACAGTGGTTCATTCCCAGACTCTGAGCATCTGAAATACACACAGCAGTATGTGAATTTTCTCTTGAGGGAATTACATTTTGTTACCATAAACATTATATTCCATTGAAATGACGTGCCATGTTTGTGCTGCAAACTATAAGAATTCATAAATGTTTGGACTTGTTACTCTAACCTGTTTCACTCCAATTCAATACTTTTTGAGCTGAAAAGGGGGAGGAAGGTTGTACAGAAGAGAAGGCAAAGAGAAGCAACAGACCATCACTGTATTTTGCACTTAAGAAAAGCCTTAATTAAAGTGGACTTAAAGAGAAAATAGTGTACATCTGTTTAAGAAGCAGCTATTGAAAGTATCCGTTTTGTATCTCTGCTCCTGAATTGAGCAATCAAGTGTGAAGGAAAGCACAAATACTTACTACCTCAAAAATTGCATTTATTGCTAACCTTATTGTCCTGTATGTCTGTGGGTGGAGGGGGAAAGGATGCAAGCCAGAGAAAACTTTTATAATGGCAAAGAGTGTAATTCATACCTAACTTCAAAATAATGGAACTGTTCCCACTCACAATTAAAAAAAAATCACCCTTAGAGAAAGACCATACTTGATAGATTTCTGCCACAAACTTATGGACTGCACAAAACATGAGATTATAATGGAAACATAAATAAGAAATAGTCTCAGATGGGTAGCCATCCTAGTCTGTAGCTTCACAAACAATAAGCAGTCCTGTAGCATCATACAGACTAAGGAATTCATTAGGCCATGAGCTTTTGTGGGTAAGACATACTTCTTCACGTGATTGGACCAAGAAAGCTCATGACCTAATAAATGTCCTCATACTGAAGGAAAGACAACACGATGAAACTTAAAAAAGGTACTTTAGGATTAGCTACAGCTATTCTGTAGCCATCTGGAGAGCCAATGTATGTAGCATACACACTAGCACGCTCTGGGTCAATGTTCCATTGTTGTAAATTAACACACCCTGGAGTGTGATGTGAAATCTCTTGGTTCTCAGCTCAAGTCACTCAACTTGCTGCCGAGGAATTGCCTGGAGAAACAGCTGGAGAAAATTCTTCCAGCCAGAATACAGTTTGGAAATTGGATTTGAAGTCCCAGCCATCTTTTTCACTGGGTGGGGGGAAATACAAAGTCCAGTAAAGGATCTGAATAGGGTAGATTTTGCAGCCTTGTTTTCAATCTCCATCCCTGTGAACTAGTTAGCAGGGAGCCCACTGAAATCTTTTCCCCTCCTGTAGCAGAGAAAGGAATTTTTATCCGTAAGAGACTGAAAAAGACTATTCCACACTGACCTAATTTGTAACTAATTCTGCTTTTTTCCTCCTGCCAAATTTAAGGTAAACAAGCTGTTTGGACACAATACTTTGTACACCCTCTATGACTATGTTTGTAGTTTTCAGAATTCTAGTTGACCCACACAATGTCCTGTATGTGGGGCAGTGAATTACATTCCTTTATAAAAGACCATGTTGAATTACATTCTGCTTCCCAGGGCTCAGAGGTGAATAATTGCACCTGTCCTCTCTTGGCAGACAAAAGATGCTAAGTATCAGCCAAATGGAAAAAAAAGATTTAAGACGAAAATCACTTTATAGTTGGGTAGGAAAACAACTCAATCCAACCTTTCATTCTACTGTACACAATGTGAGGATGTCTTCCAGCGCAGCTTCTGAAGAGAGGACTTTCAATAAAATTCTATGCTAACAAGACGGTAATCAAGGTGCTTATTGGAAGTTAACCATATTACTTTTTTTTAAATGTACCTTTAAATTAAATAATAGTAATCATACATTGTGGTTTTCATTCATGTATTACTTAATGCTTCCCGAATGGTATCTGCACAATATGTATTGTGCAGATGAGGAAACACAGAAAGTTAAATGACTTATCCAAGGATACACAGAACACTGAGACATCTAGTTTTCCCGACAATTCATCTACAGTGTTGTTCATGACCATACTTCATATACAGGCTGGCATTAGCTTAATTTCTTCTACTGTCTGCTCTGTGGAACCCTTCTTAAAGGCTTGGTAGAGAAGTCACTAGGAATGGATGCTGCCATGGATCTGGGAGTTCACAGGACCAGAATTCTCACTGACTTCTGGTAGTTTCCTGGCTTGGGAGACAAACTTCCAGCTCATTGTTTGTTGTGGCAATTGGTCCATAACAAAAAGTCCTGTTCAATGAGGACTATCAAAGGAAGCCCTACCATTTCAGACAGACACTCCATGAACTCAAAAAGTAACAGTCAAGTGCTTAAAGTCTTTAAAAAGAGGCTACCAGAGTACAGAAAAATGGTACCGATCAGATGGAAGAGGCAAAACCAGTCATGCTCTTCTTTTATCTGGAAACTATAATCAATTGGAAAGTCTTCCGTAACCATAGAGGCAATATATCAATTCAGTGACAGAATGCTTGACTCAGCCCTATGCTTGGAAATATACTAAGATAGAGCAAGAGCCCTGAGCACAGGGCTTTGGCTTGGGACTCAGGGATCTAATCCCAGCTCTGCCACTCTTCTACTTGGTGACCCAGGTCTCTGTTTCTCCTCCCACTCTTTATCCTATCTACTCAGTCTGACTTTGGGTTCTGGACCATCTCTTACTATGTGTGTGCCCACTGCTTGGTGCCATGAGACCCTGGTCCAGCTGGGGCCTTTAAATGCCACTGTAATAGAAAAACAACAGTATTAATATTTATCTTTAGGGGACAAGACCCAGATTTATTCAGGGTGTAGCTATGGGTTTAAGGATGAAGAGAAGGGCTCAGGATCTTTATTCTTATATAGATCAGAAGGTCCCAGCTTTCCGCATGTAGCAGTGACTGAACAAACCCCATCAAAGGGGGAGGACAAATGATCTTGGGCTAGGGCAGAGACCTGGGGTTTCCACCAGCTGCACTGCAGCCATCCCACATCTCTCTTGGGTGAGTCACAATTTCAATGAGCCTCCCTTTCTTCATCCATCAAATGGGGATAGCACCTCCCTCAATTGTGACTGAGTTCTTGTTCTATAAACCTGATTGATAAGAAGCACTATGGTAGTATATGCCAAAGAGAGGCTCAAAGAACAAAATGGAATAATCGCAAAAAAGAAAAGAACACTAATCCCAGTGTACATTTCCTGCACCCTGTACAGAAAGCTTGCCCTTTAAGAACAAGTGAGCAGGAGCTGCCATACTTTAGTGGAAAGGACATGCTTATTGTGAGCAAGTACAACGTTACGTGGTCAGTGCTGCAGTCTGGGAAAGTCTTGAGCTCATTGGTTTAACACCTTTGTGAACAAATACATAACAAAGTGAAGTTGTGTGATTTTGGTGGATGCTGCACCTCACTTTCAGTGCCAACACTTCCAGGTTTCAGCCATAAAGGGACTAGAAAATGTGGCAAGGTCAGTGTCACTCCTGGTCCTCAGCCCTCTGCTCAGTCCACAGTCCTGAGGTATGGGGCCTGCTTGCCCTAACTGGGGCTTGAGCTTTGGTCCCTTGGCCCAAAGGGCAGCAGGTAGGAGCCCCCGGTCTGACTGACCAGGTTCTCCCAACTTTCAGCTGAGCCCTCAGGTTTACCGGGGCAGGGAGCCCAAATAATCCATGCAGGAGCTCCTCACCTCCTCTGACGCCTCTGGTATTCTTGGTGTTCTACGTGGTCACTCTCTAACATTCTTCTTGCCCACTCTAATTTTCTCACTTTTCTCCCACCTCCTCCTCTTCTCTCACTACCACTCCCTATGCAGGGGCGGGGTAGCGAGGCTTTTTAAAAGGCCTGTTGCAGCCTCAAGTGGGGATAGCTGGGCCTTAATTGGTCTGTAGTATCCTCTTCCTTGCTGCTCCCACTCTGCCTCTGAAGATATCTGATCAGCTGGGTCTGGTCCTGTTTTCTTAGAGCTGCCTCTGGCCCGACCCTGTCACAAAGGGCACAGAAAAATCCAAACATACCAGAAAAACCAAGCAGTCCTATAGCACCATAAAGACTAACAAATTTATTTATTAGGGAATGAGCTGTCATGGGTACTGCCCAGGGTGCTGTTAACAGACCTGAGCGGGGAAATGCAATTACCATTTCACAGGAAATTCTGCTAGTTCTAAATTTGTTTTCATATGAATGGAATAAATGACTAAATTTCAAAATTTCTCTTTTAATGAATATTTTGGTTCAATTAATACATTTCATTTTGATTTTGTTTTTATTCTAACTTTCTACATACTAGACAAAATGAAAGTAGTTTAAAATGTAAAATCGAAACCATTCATTCTATTATGCTTGAGACAGAATGTTAGGGTTTTAAGCTCATCAAAATTGCTTTGTTTGTTTTGATTTTTTTCTTAATGAAATGCTTTTAAAGTCAGCATTTTCTAACTATTTTTTCCAACTTGCTCAAGTGCAAACTTTGACCATTGCTGGAAGTGTTGGTGAACATCATCCCACTTGCAGCACTGATAGAAAAAAAACAATTTTTGCATGTGGCAAAATGAAAATCTAGGCACCGAAAGAAAATATTTATCCATTCCACCTGAACTGAATTGCGAGATTTGTACTAATTCATTATCTCCATTTAAAAATAAAAGGGGAGGAAAAGGCATTCCTCATCAGAAAAATTATTTAAAGCCATATTTGCTGAGAATGGTTCAAAAAGCCTGACCCTTAAGGATTGCTTAAAATAAGGAAATATTCTGAGCATTTTAATTACTTAAAAAGAAAGCAACAGTTACTGGCATTTTGCATGATCAGTCCTTCAAAATCTGTCAGATGTTTCCAAACATGTGACAGGCTGGGAGTTTGTAGAATATACCCTCCAGCTTAATACCTGGATTTTCTCTGGGGCTTTAGAGGAAGGCATCACCTTACCTACAAATCCTAAGGACAACCTGTCTTGTTCATTTAATGTGTAACAGAGGAGCTGAAAAATAGAAACAGAAAGATCCTATTTGCTAAATTAAAAAAAAAAAGATCTTTAAATCAGAGCAGGTATTTTTTTTTAATAGTAAATGTACATATATACACATACCAAGCTCTGTATTTACTCCTTCCCTGAGCCTCTTCTCCTGTCTAGCTTTATGGAGAGGTTTTAGTTAGTTAGTTAGTTAGTTTTTTTTAAAAATATAATACAGGAGCATATGATAGAAGTGAAAAAAAAAAAAACACATTTGTGCCAAATGGGTCAGGAGTACAGCACATTGTTCCCACACAGTGGCTGAGAAATTCCATGAATTTACATATACTGTCTCCTCTGAATTCTTCTGTTGGTTAGCCACCTACGTCACCTCTCCCTGAAACCCCTTTTTTTTATACAGCACCCTATACTGTAATATTATAGAGGTCCACTGTCATGGAAGTGGCAAAGATGTTCAGCCAGCAAACCTGTTGATCCCCAAGAAGCTACGTGAATTTGAAGTCCTGGGCACCCTGCTAAGTCTACCAGACTTCTGTTGGATGCAGTGGCACATGCAGTAAGGGAAGCCCATGCTAGTAACTTGGCCAGACTTTACTGTCATCAGGCAGACCAAACTTGGGTTTGGAGGGTGGGAGACAACGTTGCAGAGAATGGCCATCTTTCCTGTCGGTGTGCAGTTCCCCTTTGGGCATCAAAAGCCCAAACACTATGGGGCCCAATGTAGCCTTCTGAAGATTCAGAATTACTCCTTTTATGCCTCTCAGGGTAGGTGTGCAACATGCTCCACTTGTAGGAGAAAAAGGAAGCCACAGCCTATAGTTAACACATTTTCCAAGTGTGGTGGTATGAAGGGTTTAATCTGCTCTATAATTCTCTAGAAGGTAAAATGCAGTAAATTACCTTGACTAAACTGCTATATTACCAGTGACTTTTCCCTACAACTCTGGAAAGAAGCTCAATTTCAAAGGTTAATACACAAAACAAATATGCCCAGCGAACTCAAAGGCTGAATGTAAAATACATTTGTGGATTTTGTGATGTTTTAAAAGGGCTGGCCAATTTTTAATGGGCTGTCACACATGAACGATTATGAAAGCACTACAATGAACTGAGCTGATAAGCTGATCTGATCTGAATTAGCGGCATGTGATTGCTCCTTTGAAAAACTGGCCTAAAGAGGCAGCATTGAAAGCAATCTTACAAGTCACCAGTACAATTTGCCTCCACTGTAAGAAAGTGCAGAGGGTGAGGGAAGTTAATTAGGAAAGATATTTGTTTTGGAGTTTGAAATTCTTTTCCTATCACAATGGAAATGCGTTTTACATTTGCAGCCGAATAAATCCCTATTTTGAGAATATGCTCCTGTCGATGGTGTTAATAGATAAACTCAATAAATAATCTATGTAGCTTGTTAGCATTTGGAATGGCACTGCTCGTAATGTTTCCCCCCCCACAGTTGATGTCTACACCCTCTTTGCCAGCTAAAAATATTCACATCACCACAGTCCTTTCACTTTCCTCCTAACTAGCACAGCTCTGCTGTAGTATGAAGGTTCACACTCAGAAACAGAGCTCTGCTTTTCTCTCCATTTTCACGTTGTTCATTTCTCCTTTTAAGTTCTTCCCCGCCTGGTGTTCTACAGGTTTTCTCATCAGCCACCACCCAAAACTACCTACTAGTAACAAACCTCACTGTTTTTTGACTATAAACCCTGCCCCATCCTTACTTTATAAAGACTGCTGGACTTCTAGAACTGTGGAGCAAGAAGGCAAACTTATGTCAGAGCCTCTGCTCTTTTCATGACTGAAAATGCCACTGTTTTTTTACACAATGCATGAAGGTGCCCTGAAGCAGACAAGTATCAGAGAGGTAGCCATGTTAGTCTGTATCTTAGAGAACAACAAGAAGTCCTGTGGCACCTTACAGACTAACAGATATTTTGGAGCATAAGCTTTTGTGGGCAAAAACCCACTTCGAAGAGGTGGTCAGCAGCATCACTGAGATATTAGGGTGTGGCAGGCTGTCTCCCTCCATACATCCATCCCCCTTACCTCTACAACTGAGGGGTAAAGGGACATATCCCTTCTTTGGGAGCTCGCCCCTCCAGCTGGGTCAAATGTTTCGGTCTGCCCCTTTTGGGGTGCACAAAAAAGAGAAGTTCAAGAGCATAGATGTCTTCTGTTGCTCTCAAGGGGACCCTTCTGCCTGCGTATTCAGGGCCTTCTCCAGCTGGATTCCCCACCAACGGGTACACTCTTATTTTTGTCTCATTTGTAGATGTTATTATGGAAGCCCCGGTCCACCCAAGCCCCTGGACTCCAGTCAGGACCTGGAGGCAAGCAGCTTAGTTCCACACCCAAGAGTGAAACTGCTTGCCCCCTTCTGAGCTTCTTTGTCTCTTCTTTTAAACTTAGCAGACAGTTTGTGCAGGCTTTTCAGGTGTGGTTGGGCAGGGCCACTTAGGCCCACAGCTGATCCTAAATCCCTTGTTCTCCAGTGTGGACTTCTGTTTACTCTGTTGCATGGACATACTCAGCTAAATGGTTCTTTGAGTGCCCTTTGTTGCTGAGTGCATAACCTAAGTTCAAGTATCAGAGAGGTAGCCAGGTTAGTCTGTAGCTTCAAGAACAACAAGAAGTCTTGTGGCACTTTATAGAGTCACAGATATTTTGGAGCTTAGGCTTTCATGGGCAAAGATCCGCTTCATCAGATGCATGGGGGAGTGGTTTCAGAAGGGTATTTAAAGAGTGGGGTCCCAAAAAAAAGGAGGGCCAGAGCTGACAAGGTCTATTCAGCAAGGTGAGAATGGCCCATTATGAATAGTAGGTATCAAAAGAGCTAAAAATAAGTCAGATCAGACAGGAGGATATGAGCCCTTGTCAGAGTCTAATGGGAAGATCTTAACACCCAGGGCAGAGAAGCTGCCTTTGTAAACTGCAAGCCACTCCCAGTCTTGGTTTAATCCTTGATTAATGGAGTCAAATTTGCAAATAAATTGCAGCTCAGAGATTTTTCTCTCCATTTGATTTCTGAAATTTCTTTGTTTCAGGACTGTCACCCTTACATCTGCTACTGAGTGTCCAGGGAGATTGAAGTGTTCCCCCACAGGCTTCTGTTCGTTACCATTCCTGATGTCTGATTTATGTCCGTTTATTCTTTTACATAGAGACTGCCCAGTTTGGCCAATGTAAATTGTAGTGGGCCATTTCTGGCATGTGCATGACATATTAGCAAATTTGACTCCATTAACCAAGGATTAAACAGAGACTTGGAGTGGCTCACAGCTTACAAAAACAGATTCTCTGCCTTGGGTGTTAAGATCTTCCCATTAGACTCTGACAAGGGCTCACATGCCCCTGTCTGATCTGACTTATTTTTTCCTCTTTTGATACCTACTATTCATAATGGGCCATTCCCACCTTGCTGAATAGACCTTGTCAGCTCTGGCTCTCCCTCTTACTGGGACCCCACTCTTTAAATACCCCTCTGAAACCCACCCCCACTCATGCATCTGATGAAGCAGGTTTTTGCCCATGAAAGCTTGTGCTCCAAAATTTCTTGTAGTCTATCAGGTGCCATAAGACTTCTTGTTGTTCTCAAACCTAAGTTCAGTTTCGTGTGCTGATTTTGTAGGGTAGACAAGAGTGCTCCAAGCAAAGCGTGGCTAAGAATGGCAGCCACTGGCTTCAGCAAAGCACATCCACCAAGTACCTGTCAGCTGGAAAGGTGCTGAAGGTAAGAAAGGGTTCAGGTTAAGCGGGAGAAAGCCGAGTGACTCTCAGAGCTCAATGAGGGAAAGAGAAATGTTCTTAGGAAGGCATTTTCAATTCATATGTCCTGTACTTTTTATTTCCTTTCCCATCTTTGCTGATTACCAAGATGAACATGTGTAAGAGGAAGCTTTTGCTTCTCTAATCAGTCTTGCTCTATTCTGTGAATCCACAATCCAGTGTGTGTGACATTACAAAATGAACCAGGCAGGAGTCTCAGGGCAGATCAAAGTGGCGACAGCTTCTGTTTCACAGAGATATCTTGGAAATTAGCAGTGATGGGGGGAAATGCAGAATTGCATGATGGTTTAATCCTTCCAGCCTGAGTCTTCAAACAAAGGGCAACAAAGTCTCTCACTGCACCTGCCACACTGCCAAAAACTTCCCTGGAAAGCACAATTGTACAGCAGAGACGCCCACTGAGAAATGAGGTGCTCAGCTTTAGATGGGCTATGCCTGATATAATCACTGAACTCCAAAGACGTTAAATGAGACAGTGATTTTTATTACAGATCTAGGTAGCACCACATGTGACTTATTACAGAAGCTTTGGCAAATATTGAAAGTGTGCTGCTGTCCAATCTAATTTTGAGGATGGGGCTCTGCTTCTGCAAGTCCTGCTTATGGGAGAGGAAATCAGTCTCTAAATATTACAGTGTACATGCAGTATCGCAGAAGAAAACTAAAGCTCAGTGTCACACAACACAGTAACACAGCACCTGGAGAATGTTACAGCATCATCCCACAGGGACTTTGCTCAAGATGAAAAATTTTCAAGTTAACACCCATATCCCACAAAGTCTCAAGTGAGCCAAAATGTGACATTACCTAGTTAGAGAGAAAATTCCACTTTCACTTATTCTTATCAATCAGGACATACGTGGTTAAAGATAGTCATTAATGGCCCCATTCTGACAAGAAACTGCTTGTCTGCAGAGCCTCTGTAGTGTTTATCCAGACCTTCACTGCTCTGGCATGTACAGTACTGTAAAATCTACATTAAGTAATAAAGGTTACATACGTGTCACTGGAGTTTTTTGTGATAGACCCTGCCTACTCACGCTCACAGGATGCACTGAAAGGTTTGGTTCCAACTGAACACCCATCTCATAACAGTGCCCCAGTGAAGTGCTCACACACCCCTCCTATCTTTTTCGTACTCACATCTTCAATATTTCAAGGGCAACACTGTTAAATAGGGCATGTTGTTCTGTCCATTTCAGTTACTTCTAACCACTTCCTCAGGTCTAAGATTTTATTAGGGCTCAACAAAGAGATGGGGGTGAACAGGGAACTAGAATATGCTGAGACTATCTCAAAGCCACTTAGATACTGGTAAGTAAACTTCATTACTTTTTCTAGTGTTCTCTGCATATTTTCATTCATGGGATAGTTTGACAAAAAATACTTCACACAAGGAAGGGGGGACACAGAGTTTTGATATATACACCACTCTGCCAAACTGTGCTAGGTTTGGGGAGTGGTGTTTTTTTAAAGTGTATATCTAGAGCTCCAAATTGCAGCCCTAACATTTTTAATTTACACGTCTAAGATATATTATGGAGGAAGCCATTGCTGTAGTCAAGAATGACATAAATCGTAAGGGAAGTGGATCCCAGCTTAGAATTTCCTCGTGCCCAGTTTAACCCCTCTAGATGACATTTCTGAAGAGACAATGTGTCCCTTATAGCTATCTGCACACGGAACAGGATAGGAGACTTTCTAAATTTATTTGGTTTTGTTAAGCCAGTAAAGTAAAAAGCTCTTTTAGCATCCACCATATGTAGCTGTGGCTCACGTATGAGAATATGAGGTCCAGGGGAAAATATTTGCAGATTAAGCATTTGATTAAGGTGAAGATCATACACTTTATTGGGGTGGATTCCAGTATTAACTCAAACTGCTACCTTAACCTTATGAAAGAGGGCCAGTGAAGGACTAGGAATGAGGGCATATAGTTCACTCATTCACCAAGCTCATATGATGGCTATGATGAAAGCAGTTTTGATAATTAGATGGAACAAAAAACCCTCTCCAAGAGGCTTTATTTGCTAAATAAGGACTTCGAACTGAGATTCCACAACGCTACTGGATCTATAGCAGTAAATGCATATTGACAGGACCATTCACAAATTTCTTTACTGTGTTATTACTGCATTAGGACATAAGAATCCCAAACATTGCTGCAGATTGGGGACTGACTTTCTTAGCTGCAGTTTTGCAAAAAAAGGTGTTACAGTGGATGAGAATCTGGACATGAGTCAATAATGTGCCCTTGAAGCCAAGAAGGCTAACAAACATATTAGGCTGTATTAGTAGAAGCATCGCCAACAGATCTGGGGAGGGATTACTCCCCTTTGTGTAGCATTTCTAAGGCCATATCTGGAATAGTGTGTCCAGTTCTGGGGCCCCACCCATTACAAAAAGGATGTGGACACGCTGGGGAGAGCCCAGTGGGGACTGCCAAGAATCATAACTGTTGAACTGGCGAAGATTTTGAGAAGACCTATTCAAGAATATACTGAATTGATGCTTAATCTATAGGTTTTTTGTTTATCCATTTCACAAATCTACTGCATTTGAAATCATAGCACTTTGTAGTTCATAGTTTTCTAAAGTTATCTAATAGCATTTGCAGTTCTAATGGGCATAGTTTCTCAAGATTAATTAGAATCCTATAGTCCACAGATTAAGGTGCAGAGAAAAGGGTCAAATTTAGCTTTCCTTTAATAAATATCAAGAACTACAAGAACAATATGGGATGAAGCCTTTGATATGTCTTCAATATTAGAAAGTACCACAGCAGTTTATAAAACAACAGAATTAAATGGAGATACCAATTCAGATGTCAATTAAATGGCAGTATTAATTCAGTTGCCTTTGCCTATGTTTAACTATTTATTTTAGGTGTTTTCTTAATCCCAGCATTCATTTACACAACTCTGTACTGAATTACCACCAAACGCATCACATGGCTGGACTGGCTTTCACATCTGAAGACTTACTTTGAATGCCCACATATTAAAGTGTCTTTCCCTGATGCCTGGGACAAAACGCCACGTGAATAAAGCAATTTTAATTGACTTACCACCAACTTTGGTCTCAACAAAGCAAGGAGCAGCTGTGGAATTGGCCTAAAAGGCTTTTATGCCTTGGCTGACAATTAGCAGTATTGCTGTATCTGTGTCAGTCCCAAGATATTAGGGAGACAAGCTGTCTTGAAAAAGAGCCCTGTGCAAGCTTGAAGGCTTCTCTATCCCACCAACAGGAATTGGTTCCATAAACCATATTTCCTCATCACCTTGCCTTGTTATTTTGCTACCTAGGTAGTAGTGTGAAAAGTCATATTTCGTTTATTTACACCATCTTAATGGTAGTGTAGGGTCTGCTTTTGGCATGCTACATAATCAGACATTCGACTTACTACACATGGATTTTTATGATGATCATTTATCAAAATTTGAGAGGAATACACAATTTGAATATCTATGGAAAATAAAGTAAAGCTCTGTAATGACCCTTTATTTAACAGAACATTCCAAATCAGGACAACAGGCTTGCAGCTCCATCCCCATCCCATGTAACCTTTATAATACCTAACACTCAAAATACAGGTTGAACCTCTCTAACCTGGCACTCTATCAGCCAGCAACATCCATGGTATGTCATGATTTTAGTTAGTTGGCTGTTCACTTGTCCTGGGTGTGGCCAAGTTTCCTGCAGTCCCATAAAGTTTATTTGCAGCCACCAGTCCTGGCTCTCAGAGTTCTGTTCTGTTATTTAGCTGTAATTTATCCCTAAAAGTCATCTAAGAGCCCAGGAAGCAGTGGAAGTGTCGCTAATGTGCTAGACAATATTGACCTCCCTCATTTGGCAAATTCTCTTGTTTGGCACTGGTCAGGTCCCAAGGGTGCCAGACCACAGAAGTTCAACCTGTAATGGAATATAGCAAACAGCAGCATCTACAGAGATTTATGATATCTCAATAATTTTAAAAGGCAGTCAGATTTGCAGAATCCCTCTCATTCATCACAATTATTATGTCAGACATTTTCTAAGCAACTTTGTGGCTAAAAGTTTGCTGACAAAACATTAAGTCTAACTCAAGCAGGCAAATCTTTCAACCATATTCAGATCACGCATCATAAATTTTCCCTTGTAAATTAAGGTGTATCTTCCAATAAAGTAGGTTTTAAAAAAATCCTATTGGAATGCACTAGAAGATGATAAAGCTTCCTAATCTGTAAATGTCAGTGTCTTTGTCTCTTAGAATTTCTAAAGAAGTCCCAAAATTAAGCCACCAAAATCAAGAGCAGAGGTAAACAAAAAGCAGACTGCTTCCACTAGCAAGGTCTCTCCTTGTTGATTCTTTCAAACCCCAAGACATCCTGAAGCTGAAACTAAAACAGCCAGTGGGCTTTATGTGCATTTAGCTTTTCAGAATTGAGCAAATACCATCCTAATAGGCATCAACTATGACCCTTTCACAGCTGTCAATACAGAACATGCAATAACAGTTACACTCCTTTCTCTCCCTCTTTCAACCACCTACTAACGCAAACTACAAAGGAGGGCAGATTAGCCCAGCAATGCTAGACTGTGTTCAGTAGCGGTGATGAAAAAATATTAGAAAAGCCTATTATGATGACAAGAGCCACCCAGCTTTATTGACTCAGCCATGTAATTTATAATGTATGCTGTTCTATTCAAGAAAGAAATTCACTTATTATCTAATAATAACCCTCAAGGAAAACAGAAGGGAGCAACAAATCATCTTCTACACCCCTAACCACAGCCCTAAAATTGCAACCAATGTTCAAAACAATGATTTGCTATGAAACTGAGTTGATTTTTTATAAACATTTCTATTGAGCAACAAGAGGTTAACATTTCCAAAGATTACAGTTAATCCACCTGGGAACAAACATTTCTAACCACACTGGGACAGAAAGAATGCAGACAGAGTCCCCTGAGTTTGTCAAATTGCAATACCGAGAACTTTGGCCATCTTGAGAAACAGGCCGAGCACCATGTAGCTGCATAAAAGGCTAATTACTTACAGCAGGGTGTCCAGCACAGTAGGTGTAGCTGGCATGGGACTGGTAGTGCAAGCTTGCTCTTGGAAAGGTGTACGCATTCCAAGCGGCTTGGCTGCTGTTCCACTGTGAGCTAAAGCCAGGGCTCATGGTCACTCTTGATTTACTGTTTTGGTACGTTCTCACTGTGGAGCTGGACTATCAAGAAAGACAGAAATGCAACATAAAAATAGCTTTTCGAATGTATTACAAACGGTCCGTGTACATTTAATAAACACATGTCTACATAGCATCTGTGAACAAAGAGGAGCATTCCCATACAGAAGTGAAAGAGACGTCTTTTCAAAATGAAAAAATAAAAGGCATTTTGTGGTTCTGATCCACAGAAAATACAGAATGAATGACTTTTGGAATTTAAACTAGGTCACACATCAAGAGGAGAATTTAATGGCAATAGAGAGTTGAGGAGGTGTTTGAAATTTACTTCTATGGTTACTTCACAGGAGTGATACTTGAAATTTCCTACTTCTTTCATTGGTAAGATTTGAAAATTTGAATTAATGGTATCAATGACTAATTAACGTAGCTTTAAAGTGAATAACCCAGCACCTGTGCTAAGAAAGCTTCCTCAGAGCTTGTGATTCCATCTCTAGGAAAAATATGGTAGATTGGGGTAAAGCAAAACTATCCCTAACATCACAAAATTGCAGTCTTCTACAAAAGACAAACTGGCTTCATGACCAACGGTTTGTTAAACTAAGTCCCCCAAAACTGACCAACTGCAAAATAGCCGCATGTTTCAAAGATTGGGCATAGTATATTTGATATGGTCAGCAACACCCAGTGGAAATATTATCTTGATAATGTCATATACAAGATTTGGGAAAGCCAAATCGTGCATAAACTAATGAATTTGTACAGTCTTTTCTGGTCTTTTAAGCTTTCTACTACAAAATGCTTTTTTCTAATACTGTAGAACGTACATCAGGACTATTTTAATTGATAATTCCTGGTTTATACACAAAAATTAAAAGAAAAAGATCATTTTCCCTCCCCCCATAAAAAAGCCAACAAAAAACAAAAAAACAAACAAAAAAACCCCAGCTAGATACATTTCGACCAAATTATTTCCCCAAAATTCCAAAGTAATGTAATTATTAAACATATTTTCTCATTCTATTCTTCTCTCCTTCCTGACAGTTTCTTCCCCTTCAAGGGCAAAAGGAGAGGAAATTTGTCACTCATCCACGCAAATTACACCAATGAATTTTCCTTATGATATATTTTCATTGAAGTCAATAGCTTAACTCCCACTGACTTTAATGGGACAGGACATGATCTCGTCTTTTTATTTTTTTTTTAAACCATGCTTAACATTCTTTAGAAATCCTTACAAATGTGCCCTCAAGTAAAAGGCATACCAAATTCATGTTTAAATGGTGATCCAGCAGTAGGAATATATTTAGTATATTTAGATGGAGCCACCATAAACTGCACCCTCAGTTTAATTTATTTTAACCATCTTTTTTCAAGAACACATTATAATTTAAAATAGAAATTGTATTATGTACATGTCCATAAGTAGGCAATCATGAATATATACTCATGGAATATAAACTCCCTTTGATATCAAAATCACTTTGTACAGTTGTATAGAGGACAGTAGTTTTTATTATTATGTATACATTATTGCAATACCTAGGGATCAACCAAGATCGAGGTGTGCTAGACACTGTGCAGAATGAAAGACAGTCTCTCCCCTAAAGAAGTTACAACTGAAGAGACAGAGGATATAACACCCGAGCAGAGTGATGGTTTGAACAAGTCATGCTTATTCCATATTTTGTCAATATTTTGGTTCCGAGTTTTGTTTGGGAGAGGATTAGCTAAATAGAAAAGACAAGGTAAGGAAGGGAGGACATAGCAGAAAGGATCACTGGGAGAATT
This sequence comes from Carettochelys insculpta, assembly GCF_033958435.1. Taxonomy (NCBI): domain Eukaryota; kingdom Metazoa; phylum Chordata; order Testudines; family Carettochelyidae; genus Carettochelys; species Carettochelys insculpta. Next base: position 203,962,606 of record NC_134138.1, read on the forward strand.
TTCATGACCTTTCCCATTTAGACGTCTGGTAGAAATTTAAAATCACATTGCACGTTTTCAACAATAGCACAAACTGTATTCATTTAATTTTATTTTTAAAAGTTCAAATACACAAAGAATGGGTCAGCTATCAGACACTGCATAAACTATAAGTTCACAAAAAGGCTAAATGGCTTCCTGTGTGTATTTATTTCCTGAACTGCTGATTAAGAAGCCTGTAATGAGCAGTTTCTGCCCACCAGTTCTCTGTATCTCAACTGATTCGCTCCTCCCCACCCCCAACTTCCAACCCCTAGTAAAAGATTCCTGGGGTCTGATGTCTAAAGATTTAGCTTACAACTTGCTGAACACAAAGCATATGAATGGACACTAAAACCACACTAAACTCTCATTAGCCAGTGTATGTGACAAGTGGTTACTTTGTTCATTTACAAAAGGCTTTGGAAAAAATCTGCCCCTGTAGTAAAAGGAGATCCTTTCAAACAGGTCTTTTTATATAAATCTAAATCATGGCAAGTCAAAGGAAAAAGGCTCTGACCAGAAAGACTCCAGATCTTTTTTACACCCTTTCCCCAAGGAACAAAAATGTATTTTCTTTTACTTGACATATTACTTATCTTTCACATTATTCCTCAAAGACAAATCTCTTAGTGCACTCTGGTAGAATTGCTTCAGTATGGAAGAAAAGGGTTGGGTTTTGGTTTGGCTAGCCCAGGCAGACAGTCATAATATGCTTTCTTGTGCCTTGGTCTCTGCCATTTGTATATGTTCGATATTAAGGTGAAATCGTTCATTAAATCCCTTTATAAAAGAAAGACGTTCTGCCCTCCATACCATATCCTAGTGATGTTGTGCTACTGTACAGCAGTAAGATTTTCCCTATTTAACATTATGTTAAAGAGGACTGTGCAAGCCAATGGAAAATATGTGTGGCTAACTGGAAAATAAAAAGACACTGGCCGTCCCAGAGTACGAATTTATTATTTACTTTCTCCACTAACCAATGTCCTGTTGTGTTGGGCACTATGCAAGCATAGAAAGAATTTCCGACACCCAAGTGTTATGTCTATGGGCTACAGTTACACTACAGCACTCTGTCATCAGAAGTCACTGTCGAGCGAGTTCTCCCAACAAAATTTCTGTTGACAGAGTGCGGCCACACACAAAAGCCAATCGGGAGAGCGCTCCACTCTGTCAGCAGAGCAGCCAGACTACCCAGCAGCTCTCTCGATAAAACAGGCACCTGGAAGCACAGCAGACAGGGTGGCCCATCGTTGTGGATGCTGTCTGTCTGTCAAAAGAGGCCTCCTGGGGGTGTTTCCGCAGCTGTTTTTTCGACAGAAATCTGTCGACAAAGGCGTTACGCCTCAAGGTTTTGAGTCAGAATGCTGCAAGTGCTGAGTTTTGTCAACACACTGTCAACAAAACCAATATTGTCTATAAACGCGTGGTGTGTTTTGTTGACACAACTCTCGAGTGTAACTGTAGCCATGATGTTTAGAACCTTATTTTTTTAAAATGAAAGCTGACATTGTCTTTTGAGAAACACACCAAATTGCGGATGTACAATAAGGTAACAACTATAAATTTACAATGTAAATGTAAAATAATGTAAAATAAATGTAAAATAAAATAATCGTGGGCAACACCACAAACAAAAATACGTACACCCTGTCCTTCAGAATTTGTAAGAGGAAGAAGTAAAAACTCTGCAAATGGGAAGGTGCCAAGCTCAGCTGAGATTTCCATTTCCCATGCTCTGCATCTCCTGAGTAAAACCTCTCCCAACTCTATTTGTCATCTGACGATGGTGAAGAACCTCAGAAAGAGTCACCTTCTCCTTACACTAATGTTCAGGGGAAAACTGCATCATCCCTAGATGATGATAGTGTACAGAACGGTAATGTACAGAAGCCTGTGGGAGAACACTTCAATCTCCATGGACGTTCAGTGGCAGATTTAAGGGTGACAGTTCTGAAAACCAAAAAATTTCAAAAATCAAATGGAGAGAGAAATCTCTGAGCTGAAATTTATTTGCAAATTTGACTCCATTAACCACACCCAGGGACAGTGCCCTGAGCCACACGCGTGGAGTGGAAGGGCCCTGGGGACCACATGAAGGGAAGGACTTACCATCTCAGCTCCTTGTCCCACCTCCTGCTGGACTATCAGTGGGCTGGACCAGCCCCATCTCCTCACCAGGGCCAGCCAGCCCCTGGGAGGAACTGGAGCCAGGCCTGGAGCCAGAGCCAGAGCCAGAGCCAGAGCCAGGCACGGCCGCAGGGCCACTGGTGCCGGGGTGCAGTGTGACGCCACGGTGGTACGGGCAGCCCCGTGGACGGAGGGCCTATTGCCAGGTCAAGGAGGACAAGGGGACCCTCAGGCAGGTCACCAGTATTATGGAGTGGCAGATGTGGGCTGAAGAGGAGAGGTGCACAAGGGATCAGGAATGGCAGATGCAGGCATGGGACTAGCTGATGTCCCTCCTGGACAGCGCCACTGCTGTCTGGTAGGACCAGATTACCCACCCACCTGCACCCACCACCCCTCTCCCCACATGCCTCCCCTCCCCTGCAGCCCCCACTCCCCCTGTCCCAGCTGCCCTTCCCCCCAAAAACCTCCCCCCGTCTATTCTGGCCCTTGCCCAATGGATCCTGTCCTCAGCCACTCCCCCTTCCCTCCCAGGTCCCCCAACTCTCCCAGCCACACCCGAACCTCCTGCCCCACAGGCCCTCCCTCCACACACCCAGCTGCACCCAAACTCCCTGCACACCAGCCCCCCATAGCAGAGCCTGACCCTGCCATGGCCTCTCCCCTCCCACCCCTCTCTGTGCTACTGGCCCCTACCCATACCCGATGGGGACCCTGAACCTGTGGAAGGGGGGATCCCACTGCCGGGTAGGGGTCCTGCTCTCCTGTGGGGTCATGGCCCACCAACCCCTGCCTAGAGTAAGGCCTGCCCCCGCATTCCAAGCCCCAACCTCACCAGCCCCCCTGCACTTTGTGAATAGCTCTTTGTTTGGGTTTTTACTGCACACACTTTCCTCTGTTCAAAGTCAAGGTTTATTTGTTCACAGCCCCTGTGTCTCTAGTTATTGGAAAGGGACTGTGGAGGCCTGGATGGGCAAAGGCAGGGTCCAGGGTGGGGATGGGTTGGGACAGTAGGCCTGAAAACCCCATAGGGGATGCCCCAGATAGTGGGGAGGGTTATTGGGGTCCCTGGGAGAATTGCTCCCACAGGGCCTCCTGGATGAGCAGCCCATCTTGGTGGGCCTCATGAATGGGGGCTGTGCCAGGCTCCCCATAGACACAGCCAGTAGGCGGGCCCCCAGAAGAAGCAAGGCCTCCCCCTTTCCCTCCAGAAGTTATGGAAGGCACAGTCGGCCCACACAACTTGGGGTACATTGCCCTCCCCCATGTCCAGGGGGGTGAGTAAGCACTGGAACTGGGCCTTCAGATGGCCACAGGCATGCTCTGCAAACAAATGGGCCCGTTTCAGGCACAAGTTAAAGAGTTCCTGGGTGGGGTCCAGGTGTACAGTATAGGGCCATGTGAACCACGGCATTAGGGGCTAGGCAGCACTCCCCAGCATGCAGAGAAACATGTCCACATTCCTGAGGACCAGCTCCCAGCAGGGGGACAAAGGTTCCGTCCTCCATCTTCTGGAAGAGACCAGAGTTCCAGAACGCCCTTGTGTCATGTGCCTGGCTGGCCCACCCAACGTACATGTCAATGAAGAGCCCACGGTGGTCCAGCAGGGCCTGCACCACAATTGAGTGGTACCCCTTCCTATTGATGAACCATGCCTCACTGTGGTCTGGGGCACAGATGGGAATGTGGGTCCCGCTGATGGCCCTGAAGCAGTTGTGAAAACCCAGGGACTCAAATTCAGCCACCGCAGCTTCTAGAACGTCTATTCAGACAAGCCTCCGCAGCCGCAGGGAGTTGATGGACCTCACAACCTTCGGGGGAGGAGGTGGGGCAAATGGGTGAGGGCATGAGGTAGTCAGGCCTTCGTGTTCCCCATCACTTTTCGTCCACCCCTTCCCTTCAGGCCCCCTCCCGGAAGGTCATCCTCCATGCAAGAGGGCTGTGAGTGAGTGGGATGGCACAGTGCCCTTGAGACGGAGCCTTCCCCCCTTCTCGCTGCCTACCTGCACCTCCACCCCTGCTCCCTGAGAGTCCTCCTGGGCAGAGCCTGCAGCCTGGGAGCATCTTACCTGCATGAGGACAGCACCAACGATGGACCTCCCCATGCCAAACTGGTTCCCAATACATTGGTAGCTGTCAGGGGTAGCCAGCTTCCATAGGGCAATGGCTACTCTCTTTTCCAGGGGGATGGTGAGCGGAGGTGGGTGTCCTCCCTGTAGAGAATGGGGGTGAGCCAGGCGCATAGCTCCAGAAAGGTGTCCTTCCACATGTGGATATTCTGGAGCCAGCATGGGTCGTCCGACTCACCCATCACCAGTCAGTCCCACCATTCTGAGCTGATGATGTAGCACCAGACACGCCTGCTGCCTCGGGGGCATGGGCACTGTCGCAGCAAGGCAGCAGTGACGATGGCTTTCTCCTCATGGGAGGGGTCCAGCTTGTTCCTCCTCTGGAAGAGGAGGAGAAGGGTAGCAGGGATGACATGCTGCAGAAGCTACAGCAGCCATGGGTGTGGCCAGTGCCAGCCTGGGGCCTGCTCTGGTGGCATAGCTAACTGGAAAGGCCAAAATCTTTTTCAGTAATCCAGGGAGACCTGCACTAGCTTTGCTATCCCCTCAAGAGGTATGCAAGCCTCGGCATGGACAGGGAATGTAGCCCGGAGAAGGCCCTTTAGGGCAGGCTGGGCTTTGCTCCAGGAAGGTCTTGGTGTCCATGTAACCCTGACTACCAAGTCATTAGAGCCCACCATGCCAACAGAGCAGTCAGGGTGTGTGGACGCACTCTGTCGACAGAAACAGTAGACAGAAGGAGCCAGTATTATGTGTGGACGTCTTCTGTAGGCAGAGGTTCTGTCAGGAAAGAACTGCTAACAGTGACGTCTGTTGACAGGACTGTAGTGTAGACACAGCTTTCCAGTTTAATCTGTCTCCATGTGATCTTTTGAAAATTTGCAATTATCTGAATGTCAGGCAGTCAAGAAAACCATCCACCCTGAGCACCAACATGAAAAACTTTAGAAGTAAGCAAAAAATGATCATGCCTTAAAAACACAAGATTAGAAGTCAAGATATCTGGAATTAGAGCTAGTCAAAATATTCAGTTAAAGTATTCAATTAAAATTGGCTTTTTCCTCAAATCTGAAATTTCTATAGGAAATATCCATTTGATAATATTTTTTTTTTAGGATTTTCAGCTATCAGCAACCATAAAATGAGTGGGGGCGGAAACCCTAACGTTTGAAGAAAATCAGAAACCTTTATAGAAGTTGTTGAAATCAATGAAAATGTTGCTTTCATCTAAAAATATTATGAGGCCAAACAAACAAACAAACAATCCAAAGAACATTTTCTGTCCATTTCTACATGAAATACATACCCAGATGCACAAAAAATCTCTTTGGAAGCTTGGACAATGGCCATGTGTCTGCCTCAGTTTCTTACCCTGTTAAATATGTCTAATAATAATTCATAGAATTGTCATAAAACTAAATTTTTCTCATGTTTCTGAAGTGCTTTAAGATCTTTGGATGGAAGAGACAGAAATGCAAACTCTTACTGCTTCCAGAGCCTAATTGCTGTCAGGAATTAGTTCTTTTAATAGCTGATGCTCAAAGGCTAACTGAAGTAAAAAAAAATAGTTCTTAATATTTATATAGCACTTTTTATCTTCAAACAATGTACAAACATTAAATAGTGATGAAACTTTTGACTATCCAACATCCCGAGCCTTTTAAGCAATTTATAGAAGATCTAGCAAATAGCAGCTACTCCTCATTTCCTTCCTGTTTGCATTTGAATAAACTACATAATTTGACTACATCTTTAAACATACAATTGTTCTGACGTAGATGTCAAAGTCTTAATAGTATACTGCGTTCACTGTCCACTGTCATTTAGGATATACTACCTTGTAATTTAAAACGACGCAATAATCTGCTTTAAAAGGAAAATATTCAAATGGTAATTGAAAATTTCCAGGTCATTTAAATTCTTCTTTTCATCAAGTCAACACAGATTACATTTTTTTAATCCCTGTTTGCCAGTTAGTTTCAGTGGTATACTCATGTCACTCATTTTAGCACTTGGGCATCTTAAAGAGACAGGCCCAAACTCTTCTCTAGATTACACCCATGCATCAAATTCATGAACTTTTACTGGCATAAAATGGGTTTAAACAAAACGAACATTTACCCCACTCTGTCTAAACATTTAAAATTACCTCAGATGTGCATGGGCAGAGAAAATGACATCAATTTCAGTTTCCAATCCACAGGACTTTTAATATTAAAAGTAACATTTGCCTTTGGCTACTTCTTCTGCAGCTTTGTGCTAAGATACTGTGCTTCAAGATAATTATGCCTAGTAAGTATCTTATATCACCAAAGTATGTTCTTTTGAGCCTCAAGGGATTACGGACAAAATACTGTCTATAACAGAAACCACTGCTGTTGCTGGAAGTGCCACCAGCTCAGGCTCAAAATGCACTATGCCATGATACAAAATACAAGTCTAATCTACCAAAGACTAGATTCATTACAAAAAAATTAACAGCTCTATAATTCCAAGATTTCCTAGACAGAGATTAAAATAACTGCTCTAAAAGATTCACTCACAGGCTAAGATGGCACCTTTGTCTCAGTCATCTTGATGAAGTAAATTTAGAAGAATTTGACAACATAAATATTCAAGATGTCAAGGATGGAGAAAGGAGAGCAGTAACTGTGAGTACCAGAGATGAGTTCTGAGGAAAGCTGCTGGAAAGCTGCCTAGAGCTGGGAAACATAGAATCATAGAACACTTGAACTGGGCAGAACCTCGAGAAGCCATCAAGTCCAGCCCCCTGCTCTCACAGCAGGACCAAACATCATTTAAGACCACCCCGAGAGATGCTTATCTAATCTGCTCTTAAATATCTCCAGTGACGGAGATGCCACAACCTTCCTGGATAATCTATTCCAATGTTTAACCACCCGGACAGTTAGGAAGTTTTTCCTAATGTCCAACCTAAACCTCGCTTGCTGCAGTTTAAGCAGTTACCCTCAGAGGCCAAGGAGAACAATTTTTCTTCCTCTTCCTTGTAATCCTCTTTTATGCACTTTGAAACTGCTATCATGTCCCAGCTAAGACTTCTTTTTTCTATACTAAACAAGCTCAGTTCTTTCAGTCTTCCCTCATAGCTCTTGTTCTCTAGAACTCTAATCATTCTTGTTGCTCTTCTCTGGACCTTCTCAAATTTCTCCATATTTTTCTTGAAATGTGGTGCCCAAAACTAGACACAATACTCCAGTTAAGGCCTAATCAGTGCTGAGTAGAGTGGAAGAATGGTTCCTTGTGTCTTGCTCACAGTGCTTTTATTGATGCATCCTAGAATCATGATTGCTTCTTTTGCAACAGCAACAAACTATGGATTCATATTTAGCACTATGACCCCTAAATCCATTTCTGCAGTAGTGCTTCCTAGACAGTCACTTCCCATTCTGTATGTGTGAAGCTGATTTTTCCTTCCTAAGTGTATTTTGCATTTGTCCTTGTTAAACTTCATCCTATATACCTCAGATCATTTCTCCTGTTTGTCCAGGTCATGTTGAATTATGATCCTATCCTACAAAGCAGTTGCAACCCCTCCGAGCTTGGCATCATCTGCAAACTTAATAGAGTACTCTCTAAGCCAATATCTAAATTGTTGATGATATTGAATAGAAGCAGTCACAAAACAGATCCCTGAGGAACCCTACTTGTTATGCCCTTCCAGGATGACTGTGAACCATTAATAACTACTCTCTGAGAATCATCCTGACAGTTATGTAGTCAACTTATAGTCACCCCCTCTAAGTTGTGTTTGCCGAGTTTATTGAAGATCATGCAAGACTGTATCAAATGCCTTACTAAAGTCTAGATAGATATACCATATCCGCCACTTCTCCCTTATCCACAAGACTTGTTATACTATCAAAGAAAGCTGTCAGATTGGTTTGATATGATTTGCTCTTTACAAATCCATGCTGGCTGTTACCTGTCACCTTATTTTCTTCCAGATGTTTGCAGATGAATTCCTTAATTACTTGCTCCATTATCTTTCCCAGTCCAGAAGTTAAACTGACTGGTCTGAAGTCTCCTGGGTTCTTATTTCCCTTTTTATAGATGGGCACTATATTTGCCTGTTTCCAGTCTTCTGGAATCTGTTCTGATTTCCAGGAATTTTCAAAGATGATAGCTAAAGGCTCAAATACTTCCTCTTTAAGCTCCTTGAGTATTTTAGGATGCATTTCATCAGGCCCTGGTGACTTGCAGACATCTAACTTTTCTAAGTAATTTTTAACTTGCTGTTTTTTTATTTTATCTTATAAACCTACCCCCTTCCCACTAGCATTCACCATGTTAGGCACTTCTTCATCCGACTGCTTGGTGAAGACCGAAACAAAATAGTTAAATGAGAAGGGAACTCAAGACACCATCAAATCCAGTCCCCTGCCCTCACAGCAGGACTTGTCACCATCCCTGAGAGATTTTTTTTTTCATTTGATGCTACCTGTCCCAGGCCCTTGAAAGGCCCACTCAAAGATTAAACTCATGACCTAACCACAGAGCTATTTCCTCTGCCCTAGGAGTGAGAGGAAAAAATAGTTTGGCAAGTGTAAGCCGAGCCCAGAACCAAGGGGGTGACTGCAGAGAGGTCCTGAGGAGTAGGGAGAACTCACAGGCAAGAAGGCCTGGAAAGTGGAACACTGTAAGGAGCTATCTGGAAGAAGATGTAATACACAGGGCTCAGAGGTGCTGCTGAAAGTGTCAGTTCAGGATGGATTGCTTAGAGGCAGGGCTACTTACAGGTGTCCTCCACTATAAGGCACAGCAGACCAGTCACAAACAACACTTCTGTTCATCACACTGGCTAACAAGAAGCCATACAAGCAATTCCTTCAGATAGTTCTGTTCTCTTGCGGCACCACCAGTACCATTCAAGGGACAAGGGGATTGCTGCTAGGAGGTGCCCTGGCATGTGGGCAGGACTTGCTGGTGTACAGGCCAGGAAAGTGGATTCCTACAAGGAGCTCTCTCACGAGGGGACCTGTCTCATGGCTACAGAAGAAAGCTCCTAAGAGAGAAGCAGGTCTTGGAACTGTGATTGTCTATGGAGTGCAACCAGAACAAGTGCTAGAGGACCTGGATGAGTATGGTTAACGACTCAACTTCATACATTCCAAGCCCAGGGGAGACTATTTTGGTCATCCAGTCTGATCGGTATAATCCAGGTGATAGAACTGCTCCAAAATTATTCCTAGAAGGTCTCCATTAGAAAAACAGAACTCTTAAAATATACTCATTTTCAGTTTGAATTTGTCTACTTTTAGCTTCTAGCCTTTGGATTGCATTTTACCTTTCTCCACTAGACAGAAAAGCCTATTATTAAATATTTGTTTCCCATGTAGATACTTACAGATGGCAATCAAGTCATTCCTTAACTTTCTTTGTTAAGCTAAATAAATTCAGCTCATGGAGTCTACCATATAAGGCATGTTTTCTAATCCTTTCGTCAGTCTCATGTCGCTTCGCTGAACCCTCTCAATTAATCAACCTCCTTCTTGAATTGTTGACTCCAGACCTGCGCACTGTATTCCAGCAGTGGTCTCACTACTGGCAAATATTGAGGTAAAATAACATGGGAACTCCGACTTGAGATTCCCATGTTTATACATCCAAGTTGGCATTAGCACTTTCAGCTGCACTTGAAATTTACACACATCTGATTACCCACCATGCCCTCAAATCTTTTTCAGAGTCTCCACTTCCCAGGATAGAATCCCTCACCATGATACATTCTTTGTTCCTGGCGAATACAATTACATTAGCCATACTAAAATGCATACTGATTACTTGAGCTCAGCTCACCAAGCAATTCAGACTGCCCTGAATCAGTGACCATTTCTCTTTATTTATTTACCATTCCCCAGATTTGTGTGTTATCTGCAAATTTTAATCAGCAATGATTTTATGTTTTCTTCTATGTCATTAATTAAAAAAAAATTAAATAGCACAGGGCCAGGAACTGAACCCTCAGGATTCAACATAAACAAACCTACAAGACGATGATTTCCCATTAATAATTAAATTTTAAAAGTATCAGTTGGCCAGCTTTTAATCCATTTAATGCGTGCCATGTTCATTTTATATCCTCTAGGTTTTTTTAATCAAAATGTCACAGGATACGAAGTCAAATGTTTTGCAGAAATCAAAGAATATTACATCAAAACTATTACCTATTAATTACATAAAAATCAAATCACTCTGACAGGATCTATTTTCCATAAATCCACGTGGATTGGAATTAATTATATCTCCCTCCTTTAATTCTTCTTTAATCAGTTCTTGTCTCAGCCACTCCATTATCTTACCCAAGATCAATGTCAAACCATCCCATTTACTGTTTCTGAATATTGACACATTAGCTTTCTTCCAGTCTTCTGGAAATTCCCTAGTATTCCAAGACAAGATTAAATAAATCAATATTAATGAACAGGTGAACACCTCAGTCAGTTCTTCCAAAACTTTAGATTCAACTTATCCAGACCTGCTGATTTAAAAATGCCTATCGTTAGTAGCCCCTGGGACACAACTGGCTTGGAAGGAGTGTTATGATAGGAGTATGATACAAGTGCATCATCTGGTTTTTTTTTCTCTCTCAAACATAAGGTAGAACTGTTTGTCAAACATTTCCATCTTTTATGCATTATTGATAATGCTATCATTTTCACCTAGTGATGGACCAGTACATTGTCAGAAATCTTTTGTTCCAAGGATTCTTAAATAACTCCCTCCAAAAGTGATGACTCTGTAGGTGCTCTGGGGCTGAAGCATCCAAGGGGAAAAATTGGTGGGTGCTGAGCATCCATCAGCAATGCCTACCACTTCCCCCTCTCCCCTCAGTGCCTCCCACCTACTGACAGACCATGCCAATCAGCCTTTCCCTTCCCTCCCCATGGCTTCTACCTACCACAGTCAGTGGTTTATACCATATGGGAGGCTGGAGGAGGTGGGGAGGAAGAACAAAGATGCGGGACATTGAGCGGAGGGTGCAGGCTTGTAGGTGCACTGTGTATGGGAATGGAACTGGGAAGGAAGAGGTGGGATGAGAGTGGAGTGGGGGTGGGAAGAGGCAAGGTGGAGTGGAGGGGGTGTGGCTTGGAGCAGAGCCAGGAATTAAGATTCCCCCCCACAAAAAACACGCACACACACATTTTTTCCAAAGTCAGCACCTGTGACTCTTTCCTACTTGCCTGTTTATCATGTGATCTGGGGATCATGACTTTTGAATTGGATTCAGAGATGCTGCATTGTGATCTTATTTTACCTTCGGGTTTGGAGGTGAACTTCTTTCAGTATGATGAATCTCCATAATGTGGCATTTTGTATGACTAAGAGTTTGAATTTGGTGACAAAAGAGACTGTTCCTTTCAAATATGGGGAAAGGGAAACTGAGGCAGATACACCAGTTTTCCACAGGACGCTGATCAAGAAGTGGACTGGCTGATGACATTTGGATATTGCTTTGAAAGACAGAATAAATGTTTTGTGAGACATGGGATTTAAATTCAATATGCAGTATTTCTATTCCTAAAGATTTTTAAATTCTGGCTTGACAAAGCACTGGCTGGGATTAGTTTGTTGGGATTGCATCTGCTTTTAGCGGGGGATTGGATTTAATGACCTCCCATGGTCTCTTTCAACCATATGATTCTATCAGATAAGCTTTAGGGTTTACTAAAGCATCCAGAAATTTATCTAAACACAGGGAAAGACTATCCAAGAGGCTGAAGTCCTGAGATAAATGACTCAATGGAAGTTTCACATTCTGAAGAATTTTAGGATTGGACCCAGAGTTTTCAACTCAACCCCCAAGGAATACATTTTAAAATTAGATCAATACATTGTGGCTTGTTATTTATTTTCCTCAAAGTTAAACCCTGAGACCAAAATAGATATCCCTGAAATGGTTTTAATGCTTTTTTGATTAAGGGATGTGTAATTTTCAGCATGACTCAGCATTCTGCTTCTCATACTTCTAAAAGTTTTATGTGAAATATGAATGAACAAAGATTCCTGTCAGCCATAGGGATCAGCAGGAGTGTCTGAAAATAGGAAGATTAACTGGTTCACGGAACTGAATACGGAGGGCCTGATTCTTCACTGTCTTTTCATTCACACATTGTCTTCTCTTAAAGGAAACCACACAGAGAAACAAACATGAGAGGACTTACAACAGGTTTATTTATCTAGCTGAACTTGTATGCTCATCGGGTTTTCTTCTTCATGATACATGAATTGGGCCTGAAAGATTTGTTATTTTTAAAAGAGAAAGCCCCCCCTTTTATTTTTATTTTTGATTAACATCAGAAGTAATAGATAGTAGAGAACTTATAATGTACTGCAAATGAATTTTAAGGCCTAATAGCAATGTAAGAAGGTCCCTGAGTATGACACTTTAATGGTACCAGTTATGAAATTGCTCTTTTCTGAAAACACGAACATTGTTTACTGAACAAACATCCGTTTAATTATGTTTGGCACTTTTTCTCTTAATTGCACCAGGTTTACAATTATAAGTAATGAAGCAATGCATTAACCCAAGAGGCATCATGTTTTGTGTTCCCAATAACATGCTGGCAAGATCCCAGCAAGAGATGCGCATTCAGACCATTCACAAATAAACCTATCTGTCTGCACAAGGTTGATTTTGGCAGAAGTCACATCCATGAAATAGTTGCTCAGTACAATATGCTCCCATGGAACTGCAGCTCATCTGTTTGGATTGACTTTGTACAAAAAGACATTCTTCCATTGAAGCAGGAGAGCACACAAGTCACAAAGGTAGCAGAGAATGACTTAAAGGAGAGGATTTGGGTCAGATAGGCAAAAAAATAAAAACGTCTACTGGTGAGCACTAATCTTACTGAAAGCTGTTGATAAAGTGGAAAACAACATATTCAGTCCCTGACCTTGGCAGCTCTATAAGGGTAATATTTTTACAAACTCTTGAAAATTCTCCCCAGTGTATTAGAGTGGCGGCTCTTAAAATCTCTTCAATTCTTCTAGATAAGTAAACAACATTACCACAGGATTTGCAGCATTCCCTATACCAACTATAGTGAAATGTAGGAGGTACTGCCAATACCAAAATAATATTTACATCAACCCCAGACCATTTTACCAAATATTCATACTTATACACATATTCTCCTTCAACCAGCTATGTCCAGGTCTACAACCCACTTAAGCATGTGCTTAACTTCAGTTGTGTGCTTAAGTATGCCATATTTAATGGGGTATATTTTCAAACATATTAACAGTGAATATTTAAAGGGAAAAGATTTCATTAATATTTGAGTTTTTTTAATCCTTCTTTTAGTATCTGAAGGTACTGCACATAACTGTGCCATGGAATCCCATTGCTCCTACTGATATGTCTTCATACAGTAATTATTATTATTGTGAACAGAGACATCATATCTTATTTTTATAATACCTCTTGATGATTCTAATGTCATAGAACACTTAAGAGTCTGTCTAGTCATCATCTCTGGACCAACCTTATAGCTGCAAAACAAAATTCTTTTACCCACTGTAGGTCTGCAACATAGTTTGAGGCCCAAAAAGCACCTTTTCAGGTTCCATCAAGAAGAGCAGCACACACCATGTTCAGGCAATACCCCTATACTAAGCAATGAGAACAACCCAGTCTCACAGGCCTGTGTTGAGCGAAAATGTTTTTGAATACTCATAAAATCTCCATGACACATTAACACTCCCATAATCCTACTGGCTACGTCTACATGTGAAGCCTACATCGAAATAGGCTATTTCGAAGAATAATGTCTACACATCCTCCAGGGTTGGCAACGTCGATGTTCAACTTCGACGTTGCGCAGCACCACATCGAAATAGGCGCTGCGAGGGAACGTCTACACGCCAAAGTAGCACACATCGAAATAAGGGTGCCAGGCACAGCTGCAGACAGGGTCACAGGGCGGACTGAACAGCAAGCCGCTCCCTTAAAAGGCCCCTCCCAGACACAGTTGTACTAAACAACACAAGATACACAGAGCCGACAACTGGTTGCAGACCCTGTGCCTGCAGCATGGATCCCCAGCTGCCGCAGCAGCAGCCAGAAGCCCTGGGCTAAGGGCTGCTGCACACAGTGACCATAGAGCCCCGCAGGGGCTGGAGAGAGAGCATCTCTCAACCCCCCAGCTGATGGCTGCCATGAGGGACCCGGCAATTTCGACGTTGTGGGACGCAGATCGTCTACACGGTCCCTACTTCGACGTTGAACGTCGAAGTAGGGCGCTATTCCGATCCCCTCATGAGGTTAGGGACTTCGACGTCTCGCCGCCTAACGTCGAAGTTAACTTCGAAATAGCGCCCGACGCGTGTAGCCGTGACGGGCGCTATTTCGAAGTTAGTGCCGCTACTTCGAAGTAGCGTGCACGTGCAGACACAGCTACTGAATGAAAAAAAGTCAAGTTCCCTTTGCCAACCTCAGGGTAATGAGTTTAGCTTAACATCTATGTGACGAGTCAAGCACTGCCCAAGAATCTTTTAGCAGATACCACATGCTTGTTTTACTAAACACCATGCCATTTTCTGTCACAGGGAGAAAATTTCTGAATATAAAATGTATACTTGAGACACTGTAAGGCCCTAATACTGCAATGTTCTCTGTGTCAGGAGACTTCAATGCTTTTATTAAGCTTTCCACAGAACTGAAGCCTATTTGTTCCTCATACTGTTATGCTTACTGTACACCATAATGCAGGTGGCATGATTTGTTTGTACAGTCATTAATTACAGTGCCCTCCAAACTGTTTATTTTTGGTGTTAAGCGCTGGTAAATAGAAATTCATACTGAGAACTGGTCCTTAGGCACTACTGTAATAAAAATGATTAAAAATACCCTCATTGATTTACCGAGGAACAGGAAACACATTCCTTCTTCCAGAAAAACTACAGATTCTCTTCCTCTGAATGAGGAGCTATGGTAGGCTGCATGCCACTGTGGTGCTCGCCGTGGAGTTCTACAGAGATTAAATGCAACTGTTTTTAATAGTGTCTTTCATGAAATCACCTTATCTAAAGAATCACTGTCGCTTGATGCTGCATAGAATCATAGAAGAGTAGGCCTGGAAGGGACCTCGAGAGGCCATCAAGTCCAGCCCCCTGCCCACATGGCAGGACCAAGCACTTTCTAGACCATCCCTGAAAGCCATCTATCTAACCTCTTCTTAAATATCTCCAGTGACGGAGATTCTACCACCTCCCTTGGCAATTTGTTCCAGTGTTTGATCACCCTGATAGTTAGGAACTTTTTCCTAATGTCCAACCTGAACTTCCCCTGCTGCAATTTCAGTCCATTGCCTCTTGTTCTATCCTCAGAGGCAAGGAAGAACAAGTTCCCTCCCTCTGCCTTATGACACCCTTTTAGATACCTGAAAACTGCTATCATGTCCCTCCTCAATCTTCTCTTTTCCAAACTAAACAAGCCCAATTCTTTCAGCCTTTCTTCATAGGTCATGTTCTCTAGACCTTTGATCATTCTCATTGCTCTCCTCTGGACCCTCTCCAATTTCTCCACATCCTTCCTGAACTGCGGTGCCCAGAACTGGACACAATACTCCAGCTGAGGCCTAACCAGCGCAGAGTAGAGCGGGAGAATTACTTCTCATGTCTTGTTCACAACACACCTGTTAATGCATCCTAGAATCATGTTTGCTTTTTTCGCAACAGCATCACACTGTTGACTCATATTTAGCTTGTGGTCCACTATAACCCCTAGATCCCTTTCTGCTGTACTCATTCCTAGGCAGTCCTTTCCCATTCTGTATGTGTGACACTGATTGTTCCTTCCCAAGTGGAGCACTTTGCATTTGTCCTTATTAAACTTCATCCTGTTTACCTCAGACCATTTCTCCAGTTTATCCAGATCCTTTTGAATTAAGACCCTATCCTCCAAAGAAGTTGCAACCCCTCCCAGCTTGGTATCATCTGCAAACTTTATAAGTGTACTTTCTATGTCAATATCTAAATCGTTAATGAAGATACTGAACAGAACCGGTCCTAAAACAGACCCCTGCGGAACCCCACTAGTTATACTTTTCCAGAAGGATTGAAAACCATTAATAACTACTCTCTGGGTACAGTTATCCAGCCAGTTGTTCACCCACCTTATAGTAGCCCCATCTAAGTTGTATTTGCATAGTTTATTGATAAGTATATTATGTGAGACTGTGTCAAATGCTTTACTGAAGTCTAGGTATACCACATCCACCGCTTCTCCCTTATCCACAAGACTCGTTATTCTATCAAAGAAAGCTATTAGATTGGTTTGACATGAGCTGTTTTTAACAAAACCATGCTGGCTGTTCCCTAGCACCTTACCACCTTCTAATTGCTTGCAGATGATTTCTTTAATGATCTGCTCCATTATCTTTCCTGGCACAGAAGTTAAGCTGACTGGCCTGTAGTTTCCCGGGTTATTCTTGTTCCCCTTTTTATAAATGGGTACTATATTTGCCCTTTTCCAGTCTTCTGGAATCTCTCCCGTCTCCCACGATTTACCAAATCATGACATGTGCATGTGTGCATGTGACACCACCATCTACAAGAGACCTCATGATCAAAAAGGGAGCGAGCTCTTACATGGCAAATGATGCAAAGGACGAAAATTTTAAGAGAGTGGGGAAGGGAACAGAAGAAACCAAATTTTTGTTCTTCTTAAGTTCTTGGCAGTTTTGCCACTGGGACCATGATTTGGCACAAGGACTTACGTTTAGCTGGAAAGAGTTCAAGGACCTTTTTTAAAACCAAGAAAGGCAATGAATGGGAAATTATTACATATTCATACAAGTAACAATGCAAAGAATTATGGGTCTTTCACTCAAATTAGATATTCAGAAAACCTCACATACTGCTTGCAATGCATTTAAATGTAAAAGAACTAATGTTCGTTGGATTCTCCAGTACTGAGTTAATCTATTAGAAATCTAACAGTCTTTCTAACCATTCTGAGATAGGATACAGGCAGTGAAAAATGGAGGAGAAACAAGAATAAACTACCAGGCATTGAAGGGAATAAAAACTAAAAAGGATCCAAAACCAGCTTTCAGGATAACTCAAACCCAGAACCATCTATACTCATGGGGATTTTACGTCCCCAGACATCTACTGAGTAACAAACACAGAACAGACAAATATGCATCAGAGAGCCATCTACATTGCATACAAAAAAGCTTTTTATTTTCAAACTGGAGATGAAGCACTCCTAGATTATTGATTTACCAACAAAAAGGAACTAATTAAAAATGGCAGCTTGACAACAGCATCTTCAGTTCATCATAGCAAGGAAGAGATTTCGATTCCATTGAGGTAAGGCTAGTAGATTCCAAGAAAACAATTTAAGGTCCAATTAAAAAGTGATAAAATCCACCAGCGTGTAAAAAAAACCTTCAGAATACTGTACTTTAGGCACCACAGATTGTATATACTCAACGATAAAGAACAAGAACAAGCAGGGACTGACTGCTAAATATTTAAGATGATACAACGCTGTACTGTAAATGGAAAACAGGACAGACAAACAAACAAAACGCATGGCAGAGAGTCGTTGAAAACTTGCATGGAAATTATCTTAAATAAAGGAATGAGGCAGAAATAGGTAACATTAGTTAAGGGCTGGAACCTGCAAGAGACTGAATACTCAGCCTGATCCAGGAAGACACAAAGACAAAAATGAGAACACTCATGAATAAAATAATATGTAACAAATGAATGAAAGAGAAAATTTATACTTGAAAGTTGAATATATGTCAGAAGTTAGGACTTATAGGCTACATCTACACGTGCCCCAAACTTCGAAATGGCCATGCAAATGGCCATTTCGAAGTTTACTAATGAAGCGCTGAAATGCATATTCAGCGCTTCATTAGCATGCGGGGTGCCGCAGCGCTTCGAAATTGACGCGCCTTGCCGCCACGCGGCGCATCCAGACGGGGCTCCTTTTTGAAAGGACGCCGCCTACTTCGAAGTCCCCTTATTCCCAATAGTTTTTTTTTCTTTTCTTTTCTTTTTTTTTAACATATTTCTCCCTTTTTCCCCTTTACTTCTCTTATCAGTTCTCTATGGCCGTGTCTACACATGCCCCAAACTTCGAAATGGCCATGCAAATGGCCATTTCGAAGTTTACTAATGAAGCACTGAAATGCATATTCAGCGCTTCATTAGCATGCGGGCTGCCGCGGCACTTTGAAATTGACATGCCTTGCCGCCGCGCGGCGCGTCCAGACGGGGCTCCTTTTTGAAAGGACGCCGCCTACTTCGAAGTCCCCTTATTGAATAATTGAATATCTGCACCCTCATGCACCCTTGTCTGAGGGTCTTATTGAATAATTGAATAAGGGGACTTCGAAGTAGGCGGTGTCCTTTCGAAAAGGAGCCCCATCTGGACGCGCCACGCAGCGGCAAGGCGCATCAGTTTCAAAGTGCCGCGGCAGCCCACATGCTAATGAAGCACTGAACATGCATTTCAGCGCTTCATTAGTAAACTTCGAAATGGCTATTTGCATGGCCATTTCGAAGTTTGGGGCACGTGTAGACACGGCCATAGAGAACTGATAAGAGAAGTAAAGGGGAAAAAGGGAGAAATATGTTAAAAAAAAAAAAAGAAAAGAAAAAATCCCTGACAGTGGTATTGGTCCATTACTAGAGACAGAAATGGTAGAATTATCAATATAAATGCAAAAACGCAGAACTGTTAAATAAATATTTTAATTCTGTATTTGGGGAAAAAAACAGATGATATAGTTTTATCATTCAGTGATGACAACACTTTTTCTCTTTCACCAGTGTCTCTGAAGGCTGCTAAACAGGAGCTATTATAATTAGCTATTTTAATACAAGCAAGCCTGATAGCTCTTTTAAAATTCTTTACAGGCATGTTGTGTATGGGGCTGCTGAACTGTTAATGGACCCTGGGAAAGTTTCAGAAGACTGGAAAGAAGCTAATGTGCCAGTTTTTAAAAAGGGAAAACTGGATGACCTGGGTAATTATATGCCTATTAGCCTGACATCGATCCCTGGCAAGATAACAGCAGGTGATATGACACTTGATTAACGAAGCAGCAGAGCTACGAGTGCCAGGGCTGTGGTGAGTGAGCACCTCAGGGGACATCTCAAGGCAGTGCCACAGGAAGGATCAAGTTCCAGTGAGTGTTGCCAGACAGTGGTAAGTTCCCTGGAGGGAGAGACAAGGGTGCATGAGGGTGCAGATAAGAGCTGTGCCCTATGTCCAGCCTGTGGTGCGCCCAGTTGTGCAGAGACAGCCCAGCTTGGAGATTAGGGCAGGGAAGGCTGCCAGGCAGTGCTCTGGCTTCCACAACATGGAGAGCCAGGGGACTGAGTGACTCCCCCAGCCTTCAAGCTTTCAGCTTCTGGCAGGAGGGGATGGAACTGGGTTGCACCTCCCAGTTTGAAAGCTCTGTGTTAAATGGAAGGCAGAAATCTTTGAGGGAAGCTATGACCCCCCGCCACATGTTTCCTCATAGGTAGTATCTAGGAGCACGTATATGCTTGCTCTCCCTAGGTGCTAATATGCTTCGTTACGGCTCTGAGTATTTCCGGGTCAGCGGGAGGGAGTCCTTCAGGAATTGGTTCTTGACCCTTCTCTATTTTACATTCTTTTTAAATCAATGCCCTGAAAGAAAACAACGTTGTGTCACCTGCAAACTTTATCAGTAACAGCTAGGGGAGTGCTAAACAATGAAAAGGTCACCGATTCAGAGAAATCTGAATCCCTTGGAAACTGGGTGCAAGGAAGCAATGGATGTTTTAATACAGCTAAACATAACTCTATTCCCCCAGGAAGAAGAAATGTAGGCCATAGACCTGTAAGCAGTTACTTTGGGGAAAAAACTGAGGTTATGGTGGGTAATCAACAGAACATGGACTCCCAGTATGATGTTTTAGCCAAAAGAGCTAATAGGATCCTGGAACAAAAAACGAAGAGAATCTCAAGGAGTATGGAAATTGTTTTATCTCTGTATTCAACACTGGTGCAACCAACGCTGGAATCCTGTCTCCAGATTGGACCCCTGCAATTAACAAGAATGTTGATAAACTGGAGAGGGTTCAGAAAAGAGCCACACAAATAACTGAAGTTATAAAATATGCCTTATAGTGTTGAACTCCAAGTGCTTAATCTATTGTAAAGAGATGGTTAAGGAATGACTGGATTACAATCTATAAGTGTCTGCATGGGGAAAAATGATGTAATAATCAGTTTCTGAGTCTAGTAGAGAAAGGTACAACACAATCCAATGGTTGAATGTTAAAACTAGACCAATTCAGACTAGAAATAAGATGTACATTTTCAATCAATCAGGGTAATTAATCAGAGGAATAATTAATCAATGGTCAGGCTGATTCTCCATCACTGACAATTTTAAAATCAAGATTGGGTGTTTTTCTACAAGATCTGCTGCAGGAATTATTCTGGGGCAGTTCTATGACTTGCATTATACAGGAGGTGAGAATAAGTGATCAAATTGCCCCCTTCTGACATGGAAATCTAGTAATCTATGACCTCAGAGTTAAGCATATGCTTACGAGCATTGATGGATCAGAGCCAGAGCACTCAGCATCTTGCAGGATATAGCCTTAAAAAGGTTAAAGAAAATTAATACTTTTATAACTGGCAATGAAAAACTAGAGAAAACAAATATGTTAATATTTACAATGGGGATAATATTAAGTATGACCCATAAAGAGCTGAAATACTGAACTTCTCCACCGTGTTCCACATGTTCTCCGCATCTTTGGGGCTGCGATAAAATAGGATTCTTTGGTCAGTCTTCTTTGTATATGTGTTCAACACCCAGAACACACTCAATAGGCTACTTGGATGAACTGATGGGAAGAAAATTTTCCTTTGAAATAATGTCTACTGAATGTTACTCCATGTTCAGATGTTAATGCATGTTCACAATGGAATTTCAATATCAATTATTTGTGTGCACATGCGTGCATATACAATCTTCCATCCCACGGCCAACCTATTTCCCTCTTACAACACAAATGCTCCTCACATTCCTAAGGGCACAAACATGTTAAGTTTAAATCACTAACCTCTGACATTTTGGTCAAACCACTTGCATTTTAGCTGTATTTATGCTCTATTAATTTGTAAAAATAACCTATATTTTACTAAGGTTACCGTGGTGAGGTAAAGCAACCAAAGCCAGGAAATAAGTTATGGCCTGACAGCCTCTGTGAAGTCACGCTGTTGAGAACAAAAATGCAGCATGGAATGTATTAAACAATAATTAAGATGGAATGTGCAGATATTTTGGTGTCTGCTGGAGGGGACTTCAAGCTTTGCTCCATTCTGCCTTGCTGGTGCCCCTCAGAGGAAGCCATGCTGAGCCAGCCATCAGCCTGAGGTTTTGGATCATAATTCTCAGGCAGGATTCAGAGGCAGCGTGGGGAAGCGATGGCAGCTGGGGACTAATTAAGTGCAGTTCAGCCTTTTTAAGCTCAATATCTTAAAGTTGACAGGTAAAGAAAAAATGGACTGCCCTTTCTCCCCTTTCACAGCGTATACAGAGGCCTGAGAAGTTAACCTGTACTTGGAATGGAAGGAATGTTTTAATTTTCTGCTTCTCAACATTAAAAATTCAAGTCTCACCCAAACTGCAAGAATCCAACCACTGGAGAGAATGGTAACATCCCAAGAGCATAAAAGCTGAGCACTAACCAAAGTAGGGGATTTATCAGGTATTTCAGTGTCTTTAGGGGAGAAGCGGTTGATTTCGTTCATTTTATGTAACTTTGATAACTACTTAACATTGTGAATAAGGGAGTACTTTAACAGAGATTTCACCACCTCACTACTTCAGCTCGGGCATTAACACTCACAAGCAATGTCCTTGAGACACTTCAGAGGTCAATCAGTAAAACCAGGGAAACCAGGTCTGGAATGTTTAAGGTTAATTAACCTTAAAAACCACAGGGAAAATATTTTTCAAGGCTTCTTTATACATAATGAAGGGAAAAAAACAAGCATAACATTTTTAAAAATTCTGCCAGTCACCATTGAAAGAAGGATGTTATTCTCACACTGGAGATAACGGAGATGGAAGTCAAGAAAGGAAGCTCTGAGGAAACAGGGAAGCCATCCTGTTCAGTTTGTAGTCTTTATTTTGCATTTTGGAGTTTAATGTTTGAAAAACTGTCTGGGAAGAATGCACTTAAAGATGAATGTCAAGTTGCCCTCAGTTGGGTTACCCGACCCCCCTTGAATGTAACCCTTTCTGAAGCAGATGACTATACTTTCAAACCACAGTTCCTGGCAATTTTTTCCCATAATTCTTCAAGAACACTTTGTGGAAAAGACTTACTTACAGAAATTAAAATGTACAAAACCCATAGAATTATTCAGAAATTATTCTAAAAACAATTGCACTTAATAGAAAATTGCAATTAGTTCTAGAGAATTTATGAATCATTTGATAGAATCCTGTACCCTGAATACCCTTTTCTGTAAGACTATGGACAGATGGGAATGATCACCAATAAATGTGGATTTCCTGATAAATCAGCTGGTTTCATAACTATAGCACTACAGAACAGAAACAGCAACACTTCCTGTTTATGAAAGAAAAATAAACAGCAAGATTAAATAGGCTTTTATTGAAGCTTACATTGTTCTTTAGCCTAGTTACTTTAGAATAAGACTGGAATTACTGGTGGGAATACTTCTTCAGTGTCAGCTAAGAGATGTCTAGCTGATTTTAGAGTCAGACGACGAAAATCAATTTATTTTAGCAACTGCAGTAATTATACGTTGGCATGTTATTATTGGTTGATCACAATTGCTCTAGTTGGTCAACATGTCTGCTAGTATAGCTACTACGCCATGGTTACTCCTGGTGCAAACTGGCTTAGCTCCACTAGGCGAGGATCTGGACCACTATGTTTAAAGAGGAAGGATAAACTTCTTGTTAAGGAACAAAACTGAGGAGTCAGGAAATCCCTGCTCATTGCAACAGACGTGTTATGTGATCTTCATCTCTCTGTGCCTCAGTTCTCAAACTGAAAAATGTGGGTATTTCCTTCCTCCAACTCTCCAAGCTCTTTGAAGGGCAGGTGTGTGTCAGTACAATGACAAGCACAAAACAGCCCTATTCTTGGTCTGTGGCACCTTATAGACTAAGGCCATTTCTACACATGCCACTTTCATGGCACGCTAATAAATAGCCCAAAAAACACTAATGAGGCATGGATGTAAATTCTCGGCACCTCATTAGCATAGGATCACATGATTTGGAGTCTGGAAGAAGCTCTTCCGGATTCCAAAACAGCATGTAGAGGCGCGGCAAAATTTTCAGGAAGAAGGGGCCTCCAGAAGCAGGACTTCTTTCCAGGAGGTCCCCCAGGGGCTGCACCTCTACATGCTGTTTTGGAGTCCGGAAGAGCTTCTTCCAGACTCCAAATCATGTGACCCTATGCTAATGAGGTGCCAGGAATTTACATCTCTGCCACATTAGCATTTTTTTGGGCCTTTTATTAGCACGTGTAGAAACGGCCTAACAGATTTATTTCAGCATAAGCTTCTGTAGGCAAAGACCCACTTAGGCTCCAATAAATGTTAGTCTATAAGGTGCCACAGGACTTCTTGTTGTTTCTGCAGATACAGACTAACCCTCTGATACTAGTCTTGGTTGTACCTCTTCCACACACCATAGCACTGATCAAGAACACCATCTCAAGCACATTCAGATATAACAGTATTATTGCCCATGGACAGAGACAGAAGAGTCACAAAATCCACCTTTGCTGATATCATCTTGTTGACCTTATAGCTGAGCATCGAAGAATTTAACAGCTTATGGGACTTCCAGTGGGAATGAAGGAAGACACACGTAGTTTTGCCTTCCACTAAAGATTTCATCCAGTCTTCAGAGAACTTTTTTCCATAGTACCAGTCAGTACAAAAGAAGAGAAACAGTTTCACATGAGCTAGCATAACAATTAGAATAAGAGCAAGCATGGCTAGGGGAGTAAGTGAAGATTCTCGCTTATGGGAGCTTGTGAGGGAGGGAACAGGCTGCATTTCAACCTTCTCTCAGGAATTTTGCCAAGACTGGACAGCTTTAATTTCCAACGGGAGCTCAACAGAGCTACAGAGGGGATAAATTAAATTACTCCTGCCAGCTGCCTTAGACACACTACCCTTCTGGCTGGTTCAAAACCTTGTCAGCTCGGGTGCAGAGTGCCTCACAGAGGTTGCGATGGATAAAAATGTGCTGGCTTGTGAAGTGCTAAATCAATCACTGAGTGAGTGCAGACATCTGGAACAGCGTAAGGACTACCCCGCCTTTGCCAGGCAGGCCACAGAACACATCATCAGGAGGAACAGACCGAGATCCTACAGTGCTTGGTGATACAGCACCATGCACCAACCATGCCCTCCCACAGCAGATTCATAATCCTGTGTCCAGCAAACCCCTCTCTATGCCCTCCCATTCCTTTTCCTTCTCAGGAACTCCAAACTTTCCCATGGACTCCAGCTCCTCGCCCAACATTGCTTATGATGCCTGGACCTACACACATCAGTGAGTTCCAATCCTTTGCCAGGAACTCTCTTATCAGCTGGAGGGCAGGGGTGGGCAGGGGAGCTGCTTTACTGTGTTTCAGGTCACTGCTTTCCAATGAATAAAGAAACACTTTTGGAACGGCTCTACACTTTTACATCCTGTTTTATACTGTCACAGACCAATCACCGCAATCCCAGATGCTGGTGTTAAAGGCATGTTCTTGATTATGTGTTGCACTGAAATGGGGAGGAGGGTGTGTGCGGAAGCAACTCGTACAGAGGTTTATTTCAGTGCCCCCCATTTTCAGAGTATACCCTCAAAATGCACCTGATGTTGGCAGCAGCACTTCGAGTTCTTCTGGCAGCTCTCATGTCTGGCAGCTCTGACCCTACAGCCAAGCACTATGCCTCAGTGCTGCCAACCCACCCCTCTTCCCCCGAGCAAACAGGGGCTCCCCCCTTACTTTCATACACACTGTGCAAAGTGCAACTAGCCACAATAACTATGGGATTATTATACTCTGTGAGCTCTAGTCTGCCACAGAGACCATCTCCATCTTGCCTTCAGTCTCCCAAAGGAGCATTCAACCACCATCCAGCACATACTCACCCTGTCAAACTGCTCCTTAGTGCTGGTGTATGGTTTCATGAGCCATGGCTGCAAGGGATAAGCCAGGACTCCGAAGATGACAATGGCCATTTCAGCATCTCCCACTGTAATCTTGCGGTCTGGAAAGAAGATCACCGCTTGCAACTTTCTGTACAGGGCAGTGTTCCTGAAGATGCTTGTGTCATGTACCCTTCCAGACCATCTCGTGTTGATATCTATGAGCCACACAGAGTGAGCTATGAGTGCCTGCACCACCATCAAGAATTATTCCTTCCTTTTGATGTACGTGGTGGGAAGCTGGGCTGGTGCTAAAATTGGAATATATACACCATCTATCCATCCTTCCCAGCTGGGACATCGCATATCCACAAACCCAGCCACTATGTCATACGCATTTCCCAGAGTCACAGTCCTCTGTAATAGAATGTAATGTATTGCCCTGCACATTTCCAGAAGTACAGCTCCAATGGTAGATTTCCTCACTCCAAACCAATTTGCAGCTGACCAGTAGCAATTAGAAGTCACCAGCAATTGCCACATTCTTCTCCACTGAAAGGGCAGCTCTCATTCTGATGTCCTTGCCTGAAGATCAGGGGCCAGTTCAGCACACAACTCCAGGAAGGTTGATTTATGCATCCTAGTAGCCACTTATCTTTATGTCACACCTGCACAATGATACAATCCCACCAATCAGTACCGGCTTCCCTACAGCTGCTCTGTGACCGCCAAATGCAATGATGGGTTGCCACTGTCCATATCATGTACATGGTCAAGTGCCTCTGAATCATCTTCCTCTGTCAGTAACTTCAAGATGATCTTCACTGCCATGTGTGAAGTCCTAACAACAGTTCACAGAGCATGTGAGAGAAGTGTGGGATCCATAGTTTCTCGCTGCCGACGCTGGAATGTACAGCAGAGAATGGCAGTTGGACAAAGGGCACAAAAGGATGCTAGGAGCCTGTAAACAAAGCAGTGCCTGACAGGACATTTTGCACTGTCTCAAGATTCCCCAGGCTCTACTCCATGGTCCCGTACCACCTAGCCACAGGTGTTGTTGCCACGCACTGTAGGATACAGTGCATGGCTTGTGATGTCAATAAGGGAGTTAAAGATGTGGAAATAATCTGTCAGAGGGAGCAAGTGTAAACCTGCTTTGGCAACTTTTTTTTTTTGGTGACTTATGCACGTCCTTGACAAAACTGGGTAATGTAGACATACCTCTGTTAGAGCTTGACTGCTCAGCAGCTTAGTGCATGGCAAACCATGATGTGACTCTACAGAACAATACTAACTTAAGCTATGTCTACACTTGGTTAAGAAAGTCAACCACAGATGCACTATTCTAGCTACAGCAATTGGGTAGCTAAAATCAACATATCTGCACTCAGCTAACTTGGCTGTCTAAATAGGGGAAGGTCAACGGGAGAGTTTCTCCCATCCACCTCCCTTACTCCTTGTGTCCTGTGGGGCTAGTGTAGGCATAGCCTTAGATATAAGCACATAACAGCAGGGTTTACACTGTGAGGTTGGGTGCAGCAAGCCACTGCACTGCAAATTCACACCCTGGCTTGTCACACATTCACTCACTATATAGACAATCCCTTCAGAGAATCAGGCTCCATCAGCTAAGCCATTTCAAAGAAGTCTGGACAATCTACTGAAGGATGTGATGTTGAGACTAGGGAGGTTTGGAAAAGGATGGACTGGACTACCTAATAGATCTTTCTCTCAGCTCAATTATATGGCTAAGGCAATAAATAAATAAATGTTTTAATGTAAGGAAAAACAACCAACCAACTGAAGTGCTGGCTTTTCAAAAAAAAGTTACAGTAGAACTTGTAAAAATAAAACCCTCTGGCCATGTCTACACCAGCCAAAAACTTCGAAATGGCCATGCAAATGGCCATTTTGAAGTTTACTAATGAAGTGCTGAAATACATATTCAGCGCCTCATTAGCATGCAGGCGGCCGCAGCACTTCGAAATTGACACGGCTCGCTGCCGCGCGGCTCGTCCAGATGGGGCTCCTTTTCGAAAGGACCCCGGCTACTTCAAAGTCCCCTTATTCCTATCAGGCCCTATCCCCATCAGGAATAAGGGGACTTCAAAGTAGCTGGGGTCCTTTCAAAAAGGAGCCCCGTCTGGATGAGCCGCGCGGTGGCGAGCCGCATCAATTTCGAAGTGCCGCAGCCTCCCACATGCTAAGGAGGCACCGAATATGTATTTCAGCGCTTCATTAGTAAACTTCGAAATGGCCATTTGCATAGCCATTTTGAAGTTTTTGGCTAGTGTAGACGTAGCCTCTATATTTTATATAAAAAGAAAAAATAAATATATTTATGATTTTTTCTGTTTTAATGAAAATCTGAAAGCAAATATTTTCAGTTTTTTGTTTATAGTTTTTGAAAACTTCAAATTTCGGTTTTTCATCAAAACCACAAAATTTCAAAAGAAAAAGTACGTGAACAAAATTTGCTTGAACAAAAGCCTTTTTAAAAAAATAGCATTAATCTACAGGTTGCGATCCAGCGTAGAGGAACAAAGATCTGGTACAGTTAACGACTGTTTTCCAGTTTAAACAAGGAAAATATATTCCTGTTACACATTCTGAAATTAAAAATTAACATCAAATTGACATATCCCCATATTGCTCCAGACTTCTAATAACATACCCATGTGGTCAGCTGCCACAACATTTCAGTTGTTTGCAGCTCATGTTGCATCACCCACCAGTCACCACCACCAATGGCTGAATGTTTGAATGGGACTGTCAATCACCTGGCTATTAGAAAACCTTCAAGTGGACTTTGAATGTATAACCCCATAAATACTCTTTAGATATTATTGTCTTTGCAACCATCTCCTCTCCACACTGGAACTGATAAAAGATCACTCTTTAAAGTTAAGAATATATTTAAATGTTTTACTGAATCAATGCCATATATATAGATCCTAAGTGATAAATCAGTGCAATAAAACGTGTAGAATTTGCATCCAATGACAGATGTCAACTCATTTGAGATATAAATTAATTTTAAATCTAATTAAAAATTCTTTGGAGACATTACCAGCTTCTACAAGACATTAATTCTTCCGCAAGAACTGAAAAGTAACTGTAAAAATATAAAATGCCTGATGTATTATTAACTGTCTGGCATAAAATTAAGAAAATACAGCACACAGACACCTTAAATCAGGTGGTTTTCTGTAAGTAGAGTAGAATTCAGTTTTACTGATATGGACTTTGAGTGATAATTTGGTTGCATAGATCAAATCTGACTGGTCAAATTCCAGTTACCATGCATGTTGATGTATGTACTGTTCTCTTATTCCAATCAGTTAAGCTGTCTCTTCTAGGAAACAGAAAGGATTTATTTTATTCCTCAATATCAGAAAATTTAGCACCATTTTTAACTGGCACTCAGCTGCAAGAGATAACAGCTTTTGGGAGCACCAATGAAAACTCAATTGACCAACCCCGTCAGCAAGGCCCTACTTCAAACATAAGCATGTTCATAACTTACAGAATGAGTATAGTCCTAGGAAGATCAACGGGCCTACTCAAAGACCTACTAAAGTGATGCATGGGGGTATATCTTGCTTGTTCAGACCCTATTTGCCGAACAGAATTCATCCTAACCACAATGAAAGCTCTGTTTTGTTGTATCTCACTATGGAATATTTAGGACTGGCCAAGACTATTTACTGAACTAGACTGGTAACTGAGCTGACACGGCATGGTGATTCCTATGATTTGCAAAATTAGCTTTTCAATATGCACTCATACAACAATCAGAACAAAAAGTGAAATTTCCCTAGTAGCTCTTTGAAAGATAATTTCACTGTGCTAACCTTTAAAAGTGTTCATTAAACTGAGTTCCATCAACAACCCAGAGGTGTGCCTTGAGCATTTGGAAAATACACCGATGGTATATATTTTCTGTTATTAAAACCAGATACAAGGTTACTCCTTCTTTACTATGATACCTGATTAAATTACATCATTTTGGTTTTGCTGCTTACGTTGCTGTTTGGTTTTTGGTTTTGTTTTTTTGTTTTGTTTCATTTTGTTCTTTGTTTTTGGTCTGACAACAATTTTTTAAGAAATTTTCCATAGGTATTCCACATAAAAATATTATTGTTTGGTGTTCTGTGGTCTCAAGGGCTACATCTACACTACATCACATTTTCAAAAGGCTCCCTTTTGAAATCCCCTTTTCGAAAGAACACCTTTCGAAATTGCACATCCACACACAAAATGCAGATCAAAGTCACGATCCGCTATTTCGAAAAATCGGCCCAGCATTTCTAAAGGGAGCATCTACACAGCCACGGCTGCTCTTTCGAAATAATGGGCCAGAAAACACTGCGGGCGGGGTCACATGGCTGCCAAGCCCTTATGGGACCTGCAGGCAACCGCTTCTTTAAAGGGCCCATCCCAACACTCTCACCCTGCATGTGCTCAGGGCTGCCAGGCTGCCTACAGCACAGCAGACCTTGTGCAGTGACCCAACGTCCTTTAAGGACAGCATGCCTCCCCAGCAGCTCCCCGAGGGGGAGTTCCTCCTGGCCGTGGCCAGCCTGCTGGCTGCACTGCTTATGGCTGTGCTCCAGCAGCACCAGAGTGCCAACCAGACAGACCACCTCCTGCAGGCCATCTGCCAGGGTGGGGGTCCGCGAGCTGTGGTGGTTGCAAGAGCCCCTACCACCCCGGGTCCAGGGTCCTCATCGAGGCTGACATGGGGCTGGGACAACAGAAAGGTAGGTCATTGAGAGGGGTATGACGGTCTTGGTGTTGGCATGCTGCACAGGGAATGGGGGGACTGGCAGGGAGGGGGTGGCTGGCTCACCCTAGGTGCCATTGGCCACCAGCCACTGCACCAGTGCCACCAGGGTGGCAGGTGGGAGGGTGGGCATTAGCAGGCCCCCAAGCTCAGGAACTCAGGGGAGACTGTGAGGGGGAGCTGAGGGGGGAGCTGTGGGGAAAGCTGAGAGGGGGCTGGCAAGAGAGGGGGAAGCTGGATGAGGCATGTGGCCACAGCCCAGGTGAGGGTGTCCAGGCTGTCGGCCACCCACACCCAAACCTTCTTCTCTATTGTTAGTCAGTCCCAGAGCACAGCTGTCATGTCCTGCAGGGCCACCATGTTGGCAGCTGCCTCCTCCTCCCTGCCACTGGCAACAGCAGACGGCCTGGCGATGGCTCTGTGTAGGTGTGGGATGGGGTGGGGTCGGGGCCCTTAGCTCTGGTGTACTGGCTGGCCCCCAAATGGCAGACCTGGGGAGACAGAAGGGAACAGGGGGACAGCCCAAAAATCCTGTATCCTGATTTGGGGGGCCCTTCTCTTGTGCTTCCCACCCCACCCTTCCATGTCCAATGACCTGGGGGACCCATAGGATACTGTTTGGGAAGGGGTCCCTGCATGATAAGGCTCAGTCTGGGTCAGTTGCCCACCCCCGCCAGGTGTGCAGGATGTGGGGCTGTGAGGGGTGTGGGTGCTGAGTGCCACGTATGTGCTTTGCTCACATCGGCTGTGCTTTGCTCCCCCAGGGCATCCGGAATGCCTGTTACCTACCTGCAGATCCCTCCATGAACCTGGGGGAAGCCTGGCTGGAGGAGTCTCAGCTGGAATGCCCAGAGGAGATGGCAATGATGAGGATCCCATCACTGGAACCCTCATCATCACTGCCAGCCTCAGTGTCCCATTCCCTCGGGCAGGGGATTGTGTCTCCCAACAGTCTGAGGTTCTCCTCTGTCTCCAGCTCAGGGTCTGGGGACGGGTCTGTAGTGTCCACCATGTGCTTCAGTATTGCCACCTGCTTTGGCCCGAGGAGCCGATACCAGTTGTTCACGGTGGAGGCACAGAGTGGCTGGTGCCCCTGACTGCCTGGCTGCATCATGGGTGTGGCAATACACCTACTGCAGTTCTTTAACTTTAGACCACACCTAGACAGGCATGCGGCTGAGGTGCCCCCAGGTGGGGAGGCCCTTGGACAGGCAGGTGGCTGCATTCCAGTGCCAGACCCTGGTTTGCAGCAGGACCTCCTCTTCACCCCAAAGGCTGAGGAGGTCCTTGAGCTTGGCCTCAGTCAAACAGGGGCTGGCTTTTCTCCTGGGACCCACAAGTGGACTCACCAGGCAGCCCTTGGGGGGCATGGGGCTCCTGGCTCCTTGCCATTTGCACCTGGGGGTGGCTTTCGCTGCTGTGTTGTCAGGAGGAGGGTGTGCTGCAGGAAGCTCATGCTCCCCCTGCTGCTGGTACACTCCCAGCTTCCTGCCACAGGTTGTTGGGTGGCTACATCTTTACATATGGCCCACAGTAACCATAGAGCCCCACCTGGGCCAGCAGAGAGTTATCATGCATCTGCGGGCCACCACCATGGCGGACCTGCTCTTTCGAAAGAGCGGATCACAGAGCATCTATGCACATTCTATTTCAAAATTATACTTTGAAATAGGAGATTCTTCCTCATACAGGATGGGAAGAAGATCTTTGGAATGTGGGCCCTGTTGCCTCGATTACAATTTCAAAATAGGGCATAATGTGTGTAGAAACTCCACTGCGTTTTTTGAAAGGGGGCCTTATTTTGGAAATAATTTCAAAATGCAAGGAATGCAAGTGTAGATGCAGCCAAAAAGTCTAAGGAACACTGCTGTTGTTAGCACCATCATTTTTCCCTTGTGATTTTCTCAACTAAAAAAAAAAAGTAATCACATAAAATGTCTCGATTCAAGGGAAATCAATTTCAGCTCTTTGGCAAACACATTTGCCGCTGAGTATGTGGGTCACAAATTGCAAGTGGCTGTGTTGACCTTCTTTTAATAAATTCATTTTTGTAAAAAGAAAAACCATACATTCATTATGTCTCTTGCTCCCTGGAGAAAAAAGTCAGTACAGCTGTGGTCTAAAAACATAAGATTCAACCACAGGAACAAACAGCTGAAGTATTTCCTTACTTTTTTCTTCTACCCTGTACTTTCAGACCCACATCCTAACTTCTTTCTGTTTTCAGAGTTAACTATTTCAAAAGACAAAACACCCAGGGTGCGTCTACACTTGCATTCTGCTTTCAAAAGAGGTATGCAAATGAGGGAAATAAAAAACGCAAACTAGGTGCAGATTTGCATATTTGGCACCTCATTTGCATATTCTTGTTTCGAAAGAGCTACTTTCGAACGAGGAAAACCAATGTAGATGCTGCTCTTTCAAAAGTAAATGCCGTCTTCCAAAGAATCCTTCTTCCTTTTAATTAATGGGAAGAAGGATTCTTTCGAAGATGGGGTTTCCTTTCGAAAGAACAGTGTCTCCACTGGTTTTTTTCTTTCCAAAGAAGCTCTTTTGAAATAAGAATATGCAAATGAGGTGCCAGATATGCAAATATGCACCTTATTTGCATTTTCGATTTCCCTCATTTGCATGCCTCTTTCAAAAGAGGAATGCATGTGTAGATGCACCCCCACTGTGTCTTTAAAAATTAAAAGTTAACCGTAACTTGCATTTGTTCATGAAAAAAAATGGATAATTTTGAACAAAATAGAGTAGTTAACTGCCAGGCTTGAGGCTTCCAATTTATATTTGAGCACATAACTGCAGGATTTTGTAAACAAAATATGCAGTTTGTGTCCATTTTAAGAATACTCAGGCCAAGATTTTCAACAATAGTAGATAAAATTTAGCCTTCTGGTTTTGAAAAACTTAGCTTTTTGTTTGAGTGTTTCCATATTAACAGCTCTGTTCCATATTGTTCTTCCTCACTTGTTTGCACACTCATCTAATTAAACCTTTTCATGTTTCTATATGCTACTGTATATATTTTTGAAGGGTTCACAAAACTGCAAGTCACACATACGTAATTCAGTAGTTCTGGTAGACGAGCTCATGCCCTTGAAATTCAAGTCTCAAGAAACAGGATTGTTCTTTAAATTGTGGTTTCAGACAGTGTTGAAGTAAACTGAGAATGGGCCAATGTGCTCTCGTTGAGATTCAGTACACAAATGAATTAAAACCCCAGTTGTTTAGGAGAGCTGATATAAGTAGCATTGGCATTCAAAAACTGAGAGTCATGTTCTTCACCCCTGTCCCCTAATGCACAGCATTGGCTTAAAAAATGAGAATAAAAAAAAATTGTGTCCTTTCATTTGCCCTCTTGATTTTCAGCTTGCAGAGAACAAGCTGGTCATACTTTCAAACCATTTCTCAACTGATGTGAGGGCTGGAAACTATTTTTTTCCTGAGATTCTCACCTCGTGAGGTGACTCTATGAGTGGGGATTTAAGAACACTACCAAATACCATCAAAATCGCAAACAGCAGCTCTATATGATGTGCCACAGGAGCAGTTGTTGGAAATACAGTAAACCCTCCATTTAATGGACTAATGGGGGAAAGGGGTGTCCGTTAATGCCAAAAGTCCATTATATTTGACTAGTTACACTGTATGATGATGCACTGACCTTTCCAGCCCATCACTCACTCCTATCCTATTCCCTGAAGCCTTCAGCACTGTGGCTCCTCCCACCCCCAGCTCCAAGCCACCCGCATGAAGGTAGAACACAACCACGCCCAGCCTGCCAGTGGGCTGCGGCCTCCGACACCACGGCTGCTGCTTAGCGCCATTGCCAACAGCAGCGGCTGGGCACAGACATGCTCCATGCACAAAGAGCTGGGGAAGGAGAGCTCCTGTGTCCCACCATGGCCCCCTAGCTGCTGTGGTGGCCCCTCCAGCCCCAGTGGCTCCAGCCACTCCATCAGATCATCCAGCCCCGGCAGCGGCTCTGGTGAGTCTCTGGCATTTATTTGGTTGGGGCAGGGCTGGCAGACAGCCTCCATTATTTCCAAAGTCTGTTATATCAGAGTCCGTTAAGTTGAGGGTTTACTGTACACACCAACTTTCATTGGTCCTACCAAAGCAAGGCACTGTGCTACGTATTGGTATCTTATTTGCTAACTAACCTTGTACAAATACATGGTAGACTTTTTCTGTCATTATGAACATTCAGGCCTGGCCCTGCTCTCATTTAAGTAACTGACAAAACTTCCAGTGGATATACAGTAAAGTGCTTTCCCCACTCCCGGTACCCCTCATAGCCTTTAAAAGTAACAAGTGTTTCTTAAAAGGCAAAACATTCAGCTCACTAAAGAAAGTGGTGCTCTAAGCCGTCCCTACTAATCCACAGGTTAGAATTTGTTAATAGGCAGACAAGAAAAGAGAATGTCAACAGTTATTTTGCACAGGTGGAAACATGGGATTCCTCCTAATGAAAAAAATATATAGGGAGAAAAATTAAATGTTTCAATATGCATAAAATAACTAGGGAAGTGTTGGCTTGGTATCTGCAAAATCACCATTTTCTACATGTTCTGTCATCCTTCCAGGGGAATATTGATTTTTGTTTTCATTGATGTATGAGTTTCTCTTTTGATAACAGGTTTTTGATCCTGGGAGGACTAAACATTAGGGCTACATCCACACAAGAAGCCTCTGTCAACAGAAGTGATTGTCAGAAGGGATTTCCCCACAAAACTTCTGTCGACAGATTGCATCTACACATTAAAGTGTAATCTGATCTGCTGACAGAGAGCAGCCAGACTGCCTGGCCCTCTCTTAACAGAACAGGTGACTGGAAGCTCTGCAAACAGAGCTGTCCAGTGAACTGGAAGCCCTGTCTGTCAACAAAAAGATCCCAGTGCATCTACACAGATGTTTTGTCAACAGAAAACCATCAAGAAAGGTGTTATAGCTGAAAGCAGAAAGGTATAACACTGCCAGCGGATATGCCAAGTTTTGTCAACAGACTGTTGACAAAGCACATTTTGGCCTTCTAATAAGGTTTCTACAAATTGTGAATGGTTGCCCATTTGCAAACTTGTGCAGCTAATGAGCATAGCTGCGTGAGATTTCACTGTTGGCAGACGGGGGTGCCAGCAATACAGAAGCCGTGTCGACGTGCTTCTGCCGGGTAAATCCCCTCTCTCTTGCCAGTCCCTTATCCCGTTAAGACGTGGCCTTTCTGTGACGATGCTCTGTGGGTTTTTCCAAAAAAAGCCCAGCTTTGCTAGAAAAACCCTCTCATGAAGACGTAGCCTAGGTAACCAGGGGAAAGGGTCCAGGTAGAGATTGTCAAATCATCGAAGTAAATGCATTGTTGCACAGGTGATGTCAGAGAGAGGGATTTGGTTTCCTCAACCATGGGATTCTGTTTCGGAAATAAGGATTGCTCAGAAGAGACGGGATCCACCAAACAAAGAGAGGAAAGAGCTTATTTGCAGGTGGGCTTGCAAACTTAGTGAGGGGGGCTTTAAACTAGGTTTGTTGGGGGATGGTGACACAAGCCCTGAGGTAAGTGGTGAAGGTGAAAGGAATAACAAAGGAGGACCCCTGGCTTGAAAGGAGAAAATGGGCCAATCAGCTAATCTAAGGTGTTTGTACACAAATGCAAGAAGCCTGGGAAACAAACAGGAGGAATTAGAGTTGCTGGCACAGTCAAAGTAGTATCAGGTGATTGGAATAACAGAGACTTGGTGGGATGACTCACATAACTGGAGCTCTGTCCTGGAAGGATACAAACTGTTCAGGAAGGACAGGCAGGAGAGAAAATGAGGAGGAGTTGTGATTATAAGAGAGAGCAGTATTGATTGCTCAGAGCTCCAGTATATGGAGGGAGAAAATCCAGTTGAGAGTCTTTGGGTTAAGCTTAGAAGTGAAAGCAACAGAGGTGCTATTGTGGTTGCTGTCTGCTGTAGACAACAAGATCAGGTAGGTAAGGTGGACAAGCATTTTTTCAGACAACTAAGAGAAACTTTCAAGTCACAGGCCCTGGTACTCATGGGAGACTTCAATCACTCAGATATTTGTTGGGAGACCAACACAGCACCAGACAGACAATCCACGAAGCTTTGGGAGAATGTTTGGGATAATTTCCTGGTACAAGCGCTAAAGGAACTGACCAGTGGCCATGCATAGCTTGATCGGCTGCTCACAAACAGGGAAGAACTAGTAGAAGAAATAGAAGTGGGTGACAACCTGGGCTGCAGCAATCATCAGATGGTAGATTTCAGGATTCCGACAAAAGCAAGGAAGGTGAGCAGTAACATACGGACCCTTGATTTCGGAAGATAAGACTTTGACTCCCTGAGATAATTGACAGGCAGAATCCCCTGGGAAACTAATAGGGGGGGAAAGGAGTTCAGGAGAACTGGCAGGCTTTTAAAGAAGTCTTATTGAAGGCACAGGAACAAACCATCTCAATGCGCAGTATGAAAAGCAATATGGTAGACATCTAGCTTAGCTTACCAGAAGAATCCTTGGTGAGCTTAAACCCAGAAATGATGTGCATAAGAAGTGGAAACTTGGACAGATAACTATGGAGGAGTATAAATATATGGCTGGAGAATGCTGGGGAGTAATCAGGAAAGTGAAAGCACAATTGGAATTGCAGCTGGCAAGGAATGTGAAGGGCAACAAAAAGGGTATTTACAGTCATGTTAACAATAAAAGAGTTATAAGGGAAGGTGTGGGGCCGTTATTGGATGAGGGAGGTAACCTGGTAACAGATGATGTGGGAAAGGCTGAAATACTCAATGCTCTTTTGCCTCAGTGTTCACAGACAAGGTCAGCTCCCAGACTACGGCAGTAGGCAGTGCCGTATGGGAAGGAGGTGGGCAGCCCTCGGTGGGGAAAGAACAGGTTAAGAACTATTTAGAAAAGCTAGACATACACAGATCCATGGGTCTGGATTTAATGCATCCAAGGATACTCAGGGAATTGGCAGATGTCATGGCAGAGCCTTTGGCTATTAACTTTGAAAACCTGTGGCGACTGGGAGAGCTCCCGGATGATTGGACAAAGGCAAATGTAGTGCCCAGCTTTAAAAACAGAAAGAAGGCCAATCCAGGGAACTATAGAACGGTCAGCCTTACCTCACTCCCTGGAAAAATCACAGATGGATTCCTCAAGGAGTCCATTTTGAAGCACTTGGAAGAGGGAAAGTGATCAAGAGTAGTCAACATGGATCTACCAAGGACAAGTCATGCCTGACCAATCTGGTTAGCTTCTCTGATGACGTAACTGGTTTTGTGAACATGGGGAAGTCAGTGGATGTGAAATACCTTGCCCATAAGTTAAGGAAGTATTGGATACATTGATTGTAAGATGGATAGAAAGCTGACTACATGCTCAGGCCCAATGTGTAGTGATCAATGGCTGTAAGTCTGGTTGGCAGTCAGTTTCAAGTGGAGTGCTCCAAGGATCCTGGTGGGCCAGTGTTGTTCAACATCTTTATTAGTGACCAGGATGAGGAGATGGAGTGCATGCCCAGCAAATTCACACACGACACTAAGCTAGGCGGAGAGGTAGGTATGTTGAAGTGTAGGGAAAGGATCCAGAGTGACCTAGATAAATTGGAGGATTGAGCCAAAAGAAATCTGATGAGGTTCAACAAGGACAAGTGCAGAGTGCTGCACTTGGGATGAAAGACTTCCAAGCATTGTTACAGGCTGGGTGCCGACTGGCTAAGTAGCAGTTCAGCAGAAATGAACCTGGAGATTACAGTAGATGAGAGGCTGGATATGAATCAATGGCATATTGGGGTGCATTAGGAGAAGCATTTCCAGCAGATCTAGAGAAGATTTTATTCCTCTCTGTTTGGCACTGGTGAGGCCACATCTGGAACACTGCATCCAGTACTAGGTCCCCCAGTATAGAAAGGATGTGGATGCATTAGTGTGGGTCCAGCAGAGGGCAATGCAAATGATTAGGGGGCTGCAGCACATGACCTATGAGGAGAGGCTGAGGGATTTGGGCTTATTTAGTTTGCAGAAGTGAAGAGTGAGGGGCAACTTGATAGCAGCCTTCAACTTCCTGAAGGGGCGCTCTAAAAAGGATGGATAGAGGTTGTTCTCCATAGTGACAGATGGCAGAACAAGGAGCTGAAGTAACGCCTGAAGTTACAGAGGGAGAGGTGTAGGTTGTTTAGTACCCAGAGGTACTGAGACCTCATCTGAGGTGAGTGAAGTCTCTGCTCTACAGGCTTGGCTCAGAGCTAGCTGGCCTTTAGCTCATGTGGTAGAGTGCAAGGCTTTAGCCCCTACGCTTACAGGTTCTATCCCTAGGGCTAGCAACCTGGGTTTGTTGCTGTTAGAGTTGGACATGAGGAAAAACAATTTCATCAGGAGGGTGCTGAAGTACCAGAATGCTTTATGTAGAGAGGTGGTGGAATGTTCATCCCAGGAGGCTTTTAAGTCCCAGCTTGACAAAGTCCTGGCTGGGATGATTTACTTAGGGTTGATCTAGGCAGGGAGCTGTACTAGATGACGTCCTAAGGTCCCTTCCAGCCCAGATTCTATGAACATTTTTTTATTTCCAAATGTATGCATTGAAACATTTGTCTGCCACCAGCAAATGTGAAATCAAATCTCCATGGCTATTGTACTTGGGAAAGAGGGCTGATGCTCCAGGTGACAATCTTATTGCTAAATTAATATTCATATTATAGTTCCATGATTCTTCCATGGAGTGCTGGGGGGCTGAGTGGAAGGGAAGGTAAAGTCACAGAGATAAATTTGAAAATGAGAGAACTACACCTTTGTTCAGTGCAGATAGTGGAAAAAACACGTTGTGAAGCATTTTGACTTCTTGCCAGATGTACCCCATGAAATGATTAAAAAACAGGAGTTTTAAATTACAGACAGTATTTCCAATCCTTCTTCTGGCATAAACTCTGCTGCTGAGAAGCTGGTACACCAGTTAGAGAACTCAATGTAAGAGACTGTAATAAGAGGAACTAGCAGAGCTGACATTAAACCTCTAAATCTCACTCCTGGGTGTTCACTCAAATAAGAAATTAAATATATATTGACTCTGTTTCTACCTCCTTTGGGTGCACAGTAACTATGAATTTGAAGCAAAAGTTGGAGACAATTTGTGGACGCTAAGGCTGTCTCTGCAATAGAGAATTTTGTCGAAAAAACTCATGGAGTGTCCACACGACAAATGTACTCTGTTAAGAAACTGTCAACAGAGTGCAGCAGTTTTCTCGGGAGAGTTCTGTCTCTCCTGTATGAGGCATAATGCCTCTGTCAACAGATTCTCTCGACAAAAAAATAGCGTAGATGCTCTGTGGGACCCCTCTTTGTTGACAGAAAAGGCTTCCAGTTCACCAGGCAACCCTGTATGCAGAGCTTCCGGTTAGCTGTTCTGTCAACAGAGGGCTGGGCAGCCTGGCTGCTCTCTGTCAGACGGCGTTGATGGGGGGAGCCTCTATTAGGTGTGGACGCATTCCATTGATAGAGGTTCTGTTGGGAAATATGTCCCAACAGGAACTTCTGTTGACAAAACTCTGTAGTGTAGACCCAGCCTAAGTGTTAGACTTGAAAATGAGAGCTTTTGCACCACCAAAACTCAGTTCCAGGAGATTGTTATATTTAACCAATCAGAAAACAAAAACAATATCACATGATATGGGCATACTATCAAAACTATCATATTTTAAATCATAATTTTTGCAAACAATGCACAGACCAAGAGTTATTTCCCCCCCAAAAAAACATTCAGGAAATAGTTTTAAATAAGAAACTCATTCAAGAAAGTTGAGTGCTGCTTGCAGACAAATTCCGAGCAAAAGAAGACCGTAAATCTGTTACAAATTAAATCATCCAGAGTGTTTCACTGAGCTCTAGAATTTAAGAACTTAAAAATCTTCTGGAGTTCTTCGACCTTTAATGAGTGCTTTGTT
The DNA here is from genome assembly GCF_033958435.1 of Carettochelys insculpta. Taxonomy (NCBI): domain Eukaryota; kingdom Metazoa; phylum Chordata; order Testudines; family Carettochelyidae; genus Carettochelys; species Carettochelys insculpta. Next base: position 204,002,731 of record NC_134138.1, read on the forward strand.
GTGATCTGTCTTAAATCCCTGATTCCTATCCAGTTTTAGTACTGATTAAGCATGAGGAAAAAGATATTTCTGTAAAATATACATCAATAATTACTTTAAGGAACACTTTTAAGTGACTGCTTTACTGAGAAGTCAAATACAAGTTTGAGAGAAACTTTGAGAGTATTTTCAAGATAACTTGTATTAGACAAATAAATATTTCCTGGTACCTTACTTAAGACAGGCTTCATTTTGTATTAAACCTCAATAGTTCTTTAACTATTAAATCAGTATTGGAAATAGTTCTATTTTTTCTCACATGGAACTTCAATTCAAAAATTGCTAGTCTTTCTTTGCCACAAGAAGACTCAGAATTGCCAACTGTAAGTACAAATATTGGGCCTGATCCTGAAAACATAGACGTCACCAGAAAAATTCTCAGTTAGGTGCAGTTTCAGGAATCCCCCTCCCCACAAAAAATAAGGTTCACAAACTCTAAGTAACAAGTGTTTCTTGCCATGCAAATCATCAGCAACCAAACCGAGTCCAGTTTTATTTGCTCTTGACAGATTCTGAAATGTAAGAAGAGACAGCCAACAAGCATCAGTCCAAATCCAAACAATTTTTGCTGCACTGCTGTGCAGTCTCAAGGTTTCATTACTTATAGACTCTCTTCCTTTGGCCTGCCCTGCTGTACGGTAAACCCAAGTAGCATAAAAGTCACCAGATCTTCACCACCAATTCCCATTTTCCTATGCTGGGGGAATTCCAGGGTAGGGTGGGTAGTCATAGGAGGGTGTGTAGCCAGGCAATGCTTTGGTTATCTCCAATAGGCACAACTGTTGAGATGTCTGCATGGGCACGCCAATGCTAACTTTAACGAGCTAACATGGATAACAATAGTAGTGCAGACGGGGTGGTATGGGTTTCAGCAAGGACTAGCCAGGGCACATAATCAGGTATTAGCCTGTGCCACCACATCTGCACTACTATTATTAACTGTGCTAGCTAAATTAAAGCTAGCATGGGAATACCTCTCTGTGCTACACACACGCTGTTGTTTGCAGCATAGACACACAGGCCATGTCTACACAAGAAGCCTCTGTCGACAGAAGTCATTGCAAAACTTCTGTTGACAGATTACATCTGCACATAAAAGCAGGTCAAAAGAGCAATCTCTTCTGTCAACAGAGAGCAGCCAGACTGCCCGGCCCTCTCTTGACAGAACAGATGACCAGAAGCTCTGCAGACAGGGCTGCCCAATGAACCGGAAGCCTTCTCTGTCAATAGAAGGGCCCCAGAGCATCTACACTGCTGTTTTGTTGACAAAACACTGTCGAGACAGGTGTTATACCAGCATGGGGAGAGGTATAACACTGACGGCGGATGTGCCAGGTTTTGTCAAGAAAGTGCATTTGCCATGTAGCCACTCTGCACTTTTTTCTGGCAAAAGCCTAGTTTTGCCAGGAAAATCCACTCACATAGACGCGGCCTTACTGTCCCTATTGGAATGTTCTATCTGGCACACTTTAAAGTGGCTTGGAACTGCTCTGATTTCTGCTAAGGGCCAAGTTAGCTCCTGACCAAGCCTGAAGCATAGAGGTACTAGGCTTGAGCTTTGCTGGGAATTGAACTCTATATGGGCATGCTGCATGCAATTCAAAAGCTTTGGACACAGAAATGCAACAGTCCAGAATGCTAAGTCACATGAAGTGAAAACAGATAAGTAGCAGATAAGTAGCAGATGTCCCTGATATGAAAGCTTGGCAAATGGAGTTTAACAGTCCATCCATCTGTAGATTTAAGTGCGGGATTCCTTATTCCAAATTTACTGTTTACTATTTAAATTTACTATTTATCATCATCACAGAGGTATGCAAGAATCTTTCAAGGTTCAAGGAAGACGAAGAGGCAACATAGTTTGCTCCCTGCAAAAAAAAGTAGTTGAAACTATTTTAGGTTGGTCCACCCTGACAACACTATTTTTCTTATTATACTCTTCCATAAACTAAGCTGCTTGCAATATGTAAGACACTGAATTTATAGATAACATGTATAAAATAAACACAGCAGAATCTCTCACAGCTACAAACACATTTTATCAAAAGCTACTCAAGAAGGAGAAAAACTTCTTTGGTGCTGTCTCTGCATCTCAGTGTCTAGAATACTGTCACCTGATTGTATTTCAGAAGTGAAAGGTATACAGACTAGAGAAGAATCACTGGCATTCAATGGACCACATTCTTAGAGCTACCCCTTCTGTCTGATCTATATAGCAGCAATGGAATATACTGTAAGTACTACTTTCCACTTCTGCTTTCTGAAGTATTTGTTACAACCAGTGGTGATGAGTAGTGTGAGAGCCCCTGCGTTATGGGCAGTTCTCCTGAGATTTGATGCAGTTTGGATATTTACCCAATCTTAACCATATCCAAAAAGTTTAAGCCTCTTCAATCTACAACAAGGCCAGATATCAAATCCAGAAATTAAGTCAGAGTATTCTGGCCCTTTCACTTCTCCTCCTAGCAAGGATCAATAAGTACAGAGGTAAGTGTACTTGGAAAAAAATGTGTTAAAAGTTAACATTTTTTTTTGGTCAAAAGTGGCTCCAGATTCTCCAGACTAAGATCTACTTCTGGACTAAGCTTTAGCAGATCTAGCCTTGTTGGACCAAACCTGATGAGATACTGGGATATTTCATCTCCTGTCATGAGAGTGTTCTGCATAGGTTCTCTAGAAACTGTCACAGGGTCAGTACCCCTCCTCAGCCCCAGACCTCTGTTCGGTCCCCCAGACCCACAGTATGGGGCCCACTTGCTCTTGCTGGGGTTCGGGCTTCAGTCCCTGGCTCAAAGGGCAGAGGGTAGGAGCCCCCAGTAAATCCAGGCTTAGTAACCAGTTCTTCCAGTCTTTGGCTGAGCTCTAAGGTTACAAGGGGCAGGGAGCCCCAAACTCACCCTGTGGGGGTTCCTCGCCTCCTCTGCTGTCTCTGATGTTGTTGTTATTCTCCTTTACCATTCTCTAACTCTCTCCTTGCCTGTTCCAATCTCCTCACCACTCTCCAATTTCCTTTTTCACTCTCTCGGCCCATCCCTACTGAGACAAGGCTTTTAAAAGGCCCACGGCAACCTCAGGTGGGATCAGCTGGCCCTAACTGATTTATAGCAGTCTCTCTCCCCACTGCTCCCACTCTTCCTATGATAACACTTGATTGCCAGGGCTGTTTCTACTTTTTAGAGCTCTCTCTCTCCCCCCTTGTAAGTTAGTCCACTGGCCTCACCCTGCCACAAAACCAAGATGTGTTTTGGTTCCTGCCGTTTCTGAGGACACGTCAGGAAGTTGTTACACTGTATTGGCTTCCCAAATGGCAGCCACACAGGCATTCTGGAAAACTCCATATTATTAATAATATTTAGCAAAATTCTTTACACGTCTCCAAGACAGGGGTGATGGGACAATGATAAGAGTAAATGGAAAAGGGGAAGATAAAAGGGGAAGGGTGAGAATCAAGAGATGTGAAAGGAAATAAAATAAGGAGAACATGTGAGGAGAGAAGGAAAACATAATTACTATGCAATTAGATTTCATGCAGGACTCACTCAATTCCTTCCACTGTACAGCTCAACAATGCTACTTTTCAGAAGAAATTCTTCACACTCCCCAAGAGTACAGAGGAAGGATGATGGGAGAGAGATTTCATCATCCCTGTCTAGGCTCTGCTGTCCCTTCTCACGTTCCGCCATTAATCACCACATTTCTGGTTTCAGCTGAGAAACTTGTGGGATTCAACGGAGTCTTGGGGATACTGTTCTTAAGGAGGTATGATGTTATGTTGCTCTCCTCTCCTCATGCTGCTGTTGACAGAGGCAGCTGCTGTGGCAGGCAGCAGAATCAGTGGACAGCAAAGAGAGTGTGGCTACCCATTACATTTGAAACTGTCAGCAGGACTGGGAAAAGAGCGGTGCAGATTAGCATGACTGATTTACTGCTGTGTGTTTTACTGCGTATGAAAAAACTAGAAAATTATCTGCCGCATCCATTTTTTTTCTGCAATGGTAAACTCCAAAGCTATATTTGTGCCACAATTACTCACTTTCATTATGCTTTGCAGTACAGAAGTTGTAGTATTTGCCTACACTCAAAAACCCTTTAGAACAGGGGTCGGTAACCCCTGGCATGTGTGCAAAGAGTGGAAGGTCCCCAAAATCCCCCCACAATCCCCTTTGCAATGCATTCTGAAGGCGAGCAGAGCCTGACTCTCCTTTTTGGAAGCTGACGATTTGCACAAATCTATGCTACACTGCGGCTTCCCCTTCCCTCTTTCCTCTCCCCCGCAGCCTCAGGAAGCACATACATTTCCTTTCTGTGCACTCACATGCACAGAATGATTCTCTCTGTGTGCAAGCCACTGCGTGGCCGCAGGTGGCTGAAGTGCATATATGAGGAGCTTTGTGTGTGGCTGGTGGCAAGCCTGGCCTGTTCATCTGTGGCAGGCTCAGGGGAGCGCCACTGCACAGGTGAGGCTGATGGAGTAGTGGATGGGGGCATCTTTTCTGGCAGAGGTTGCAGGCGCTGCATCAGGGTGTGGGGTGGCTGTGAGACATGTGGGGAGAGGCTGTGGTGTGGCTGTGTGAGCGTGAAGCAGAGTAACAGTAGCACAAGGCCCCGTGCTGCCGGGAGGAGGAGGAGCGGGGCTCAGCCACTCTTGGCACATATGCTGGGGATTGCCAATCCCTGCACTAAATAATAAGGCTCCGCATCTTAATTTACTTATTAATGAAGCTTTTGTAAGTAGGACTATTAGTGACTTTAAAAATATCCCTGGCACTGGGACCGTACATAAAGATCGAAAGGGTCACATTTTAGCACTCGACCTTGAAAAGGTTGCTGACCCCTGCTTTAGAATGTCCTCCTTTCTTCTTTCCCCTTCTTTCTTTCCTTTCTTCTGTGCTCATTTTATAATTGTACATTTCTTTCCACTTAACGGTCAATGTAAGTCAAACTGTAAATCTCCATCTATGCCATAAGTGGAACCAGTAGCAGATAGAGAGTTTTAAATTCCCATGGTAAATATAGACTATTGGTTCATCTAACCCAGCATTCTGCCCTCCATAAAACCTATAATATATACCAGGAAACTTGTCCAATGTTATTCATAACAGGGAAATTTCTTCCTGATCTCACGTCATATGTTTTTGTATTGAAGTATAAGACTCGATTACTTTTATGTTTTAATTTTCTTAGCTACAAATGTACTAGTCGTCATAATGTAGCCACTATTAATTATCTTCTGTGGGAGTACTACAAGTTGACTATTTTCAGCATACGGGAGTATTTCTTTTTAGGCAATGCCTTTTGATTTCATTGACTTTTAGAATACGCATCTTCTTCTAAGATGCAACAAAGCTAAAAGTAAAAACTTGATCTCTTTCTCCTACGACATTAACACTTTTTAATATGTCAGAGGCATGTGCTCTAGTTCTACTCCTTTCACTGTATATAAATTTTGTCATAACTTGAATCACTTGCATTGCCCTTCATTAGTTCAGAAGCGGTGAGGAGGTTAAGGCAGGGATTCAAAATTATTTTTGAAATTTTCTCCATGTTTCCAATGTTTGACAAACATCTACCAATCCTACTCTGGATATTTTCAGTTTTCCAGCACATGTGAGTGAAATTGGATATAATATTCCTTGTTAGCACCTAGCATGGTGATGTGTTATATTTTCTGCATTACTTCAGTTCTAGGTATCCAGGAGTGCTACGGGTTGGACCTCTATAGTCCAGATTTGCATCATCCAGCAACATCTATGGTCCAGCATCTCTGTGGGTACTCCCAAGCAGAGCACACATGAGGAAAAGCTGAATCCTGCATTCAGCAAACGCTGGCCTCCAGAGCTTGCAAAATACCACAAAGAAGCTATTTGCTCAAGCTTTGAGAGGGAGGGAGGAATGGAGATTAGGGGGATGGTCGGGACAAAGGCAGATTGGCTATGGAGCCTTCAGTCACCCTGTCTCTTTCTCCCAAGCACCCATCAGTCCCCACTTGGTCAATGCTTGCCTCTCTGTCGGTGCCAGAGAAGAGCCTCACAGCTGGCAGCAGTGGAGGGGACGGCATTGAACTCCACTGGTCCAGCAAATTTCTTGTTTCAGAACTAGTCAGGTCTTAAGGGTGTGGGATCAGAGAAGTACAACCTGGTATCTTCTCTTCTAACTGTTCTTATATGCTGAGCAAATATCTTCACTGACTGTCCTTAACTCCTAAGTTGCCTTCTCCCCTCACAAGACTGACAGTGGGAACCCCATTTATGTACTGCACAAGAGAAATTTACATTATTTTCCTATATACATAATTGATCTGAATATGCACTTCAGCATTAGTACTCTTCGAAATGGCCATTTTGAAGTTTTTTGTGAGTGTAGACATGGCCTAGGAGTTTGGGGTGTCCTGTTTTCTGACAGTATGCCCTGAAGCAGACACTCACAGTTCTGAGCTGCTCCAGGCAGCATGATACCACTGATTTAATACAAGTACAGGTCAAACATTTCTAATCCTGAAGTCTCTCATCTGGCAAACTCAGTAATGTGGCACGATTTTAGTAAGCTGGATGACCACTTATTGTGGGTGTGACCATGTTTCCTGTGGTCCCACGAAATTTGTTTTCAGCCACTAGTCCTGGCTCTCAAAATTCTGTGCTGTTATTTTAGCTGTAATTTACCCTAAATGTCTTCTAAGGACACAGTTGGTGATGAAGTGTTGGTAACACTCTGAGACAACATGACCTCCCATGATCCAGCAAATTCTCTTGTCTGGTATCAGTGTGGTCCTGAGGGTGCCAGATTAGAGAGGTTCAACCTTTATTGCTCTCCCTGAAAGACTAGAAAGGATAATTCAATTATTTTTCTTTCTAAATATATACAAAAACTAGTAGATATCTATTAGCAATAAAACAGAAAATAAGCCAAGTACAGCAAGAAAACTGCTTGGAGAACAGGGCTTGTGATGTATTCTGAACACAGATCACAGAACTTTATAGATTCACAGATTCCACAGGTAAAAGTGATCAGTCCGATTATCCCATCTGACCTCTGGGACAAAACTGGACATAATTTACCCAAAGTGATCATTCCTAAGAGCCTATCTTTTAGAAAAACACCCAATCCAAAAGTTGTCAGTGATGGAGAATCCATCAAACATTTGTTTAATTATTGCAGAAATTATTTCCCTGAGCATAGAAAATGTATGCCTTATTTCCTGTCTGAATTTGTGTCGCTTCAGCTTCAAGCCACTGGATCATGTTACATCTTTCACTGCCAGACTGAAGAGTTCATTATTAAACAGTTCTTCCCCATGTTGATACTTACAGACTTTAGAGGAATGCAACGCTTTGTTTAAAACTACCAATTTAACTCCAGAATTTGCAGAGTTGAAAAGTAAAACTTGCCTCAAAAGGCATCTTAAGTGCCTTTTTATGTTAAATTAACACTCAAATGTAATTAAAAAGCAATTCTTATATGGTAGAGATTTAATCACTCTTTTTTGAAATCTGTTATATGGTATGTGTTTCAAAACAGGACAGATTAAAGTGCACTACAGCACTTAGGTGGATAGCAGCAGGGTCCACACGGACACTTGGTGTGTGGCAGGCTAGCATGGGGTAGATTTATGTCTTAGAATCTGTGACTCTATAGCTGCGTCTACACGTGCACGCTACTTCGAAGTAGCGGCACCAACTTCGAAATAGCGCCCGTCGCGTCTACACGCGTCGGGCGCTATTTCGAAGTTAACTTCGACGTTAGGCGGCGAGACGTCGAAGTCGCTAACCTCATGAGGAGATAGGAATAGCGCCCTACTTCGACGTTCAACGTCGAAGTAGGGACCGTGTAGACGATCCGCGTCCCGCAACGTCGAAATTGCTGGGTCCTCCATGGCGGCCATCAGCTGGGGGGTTGAGAGATGCTCTCTCTCCAGCCCCTGCGGGGCTCTATGGTCACCGTGGGCAGCAGCCCTTAGCCCAGGGCTTCTGGCTGCTTCTGCGGCAGCTGGGGATCTATGCTGCAGGCACAGGGTCTGCAACCAGTTGTCAGCTCTGTGGATCTTGTGTTGTTTAGTGCAACTGTGTCTGGGAGGGGCCCTTTAAGGGAGCGGCTTGCTGTTGAGTCCGCCCTGTGACCCTGTCTGCAGCTGTGCCTGGCATCCCTATTTCGATGTGTGCTACTTTGACGTGTAGACGTTCCCTCGCTGCGCCTATTTCGATGTTGGGCTGAGCAACGTCGAAGTTGAACATCGACGTTGCCGGCCCTGGAGGACGTGTAGACGTTATTCATCGAAATAGACTATTTCGATGTTGGCTGCACGTGTAGACGTAGCCTATAAAGTGTATGACTGTAGGCACTTGTCAGGCTGTAACACTGACAGGCGGAACTGAACTTGGGGCTTCTGGAACTTGGTGCAGGAGCCTCTACTACTTGAGGAGCTCCAGATGTGGAGGAGACTTATTTTTGTTCTCTGTGTAAGTGATCTAAATGCCACTACATGGGACAGTGAACCACATCCAGTAGGTGTGTGAGTTACAAGGACAGTGGAGGGGGATTTTTGCATGAAGGTTTAATTGGTTTTGTATGTATTTGCGATGTCTCTATGCTTTCTCATTGAATGACGTGCGTGTTCGGGTTTAAGTCATTACTTTGCAAGGCTTCTGAGCTCTTTTCTATAACAATAATGTGCCTCAAAGGGTTAATTTAAAGCAGGATATCTGTGAGGGTGGAGCTCTGATCTTGAAGCCTCAGGCAGCTGGAGCCCAGGATATCAGTGAAGAAATGGTATGAGGCTTCAGGTCTGCACGCTGGCAGTACTCCTGTGAAACCAGAGACAGTCTCTTAATAATGTGGTTCAAATTCAATGGGCTAAAAAGGCACATTGGGGCCTGGATTATAGCTGGCAGACTGGCATCTTGATCCAAACACAATAGCGTGGTAAGTGTCCAACGGGGGGATTTGCCCAAGTGTGTGATGTAAGCCAAGAAAAAATCCAATTTATCAATCAACATATAGAGCAGTATTTTTAAATAAATGATAATTGGCACTTTCCCCAAGGACTGTGAGGGATGCATTTAAGCAACACTTATTAAGTTTGCAGATGATACCAAGTTGGGAGGGGTTGCGACTACTTTGGAGGATAGGGTCATAATTCAAAATGATCTGGATAAATTGGAGAAATGGTCTGAGGTAAACAGGATGAAGTTTAATAAGGACAAATGCAAAGTGCTCCACTTGGGAAGGAACAATCACTTTCACACATACAGAATGGGGAGAGACTGTCTAGGAATGACTACAGCAGAAAGGGATCTAGGGATTATAGTGGACCACAAGCTAAATATGAGTCAACAGTGTGATGATGTTGCAAAAAAAGCAAACATGATTCTGGGGTGCATTAACAGGTGTGTTGTGAACAAGACACGAGATGTCATTCTTCCGCTCTACTCTGCGCTGGTTAGGCCTCAGCTGGAGTATTGTGTCCAGTTCTGGGCACCGCAGTTCAAGAAAGATGTGGAGAAACTAGAGAGGGTCCAGAAAAGAGCGACAAGAATGATTAAAGGTCTAGAGAATGTGACCTATGAAAAAAGGCTGAAAGAATTGGGCTTGTTTAGTTTGGAAAAGAGAAGACTGAGGGGAGACATGATAGCGGTTTTCAGGTATCTAAAAGGGAGTCATAAGGAGGAAGGAGAAAACTTGTTCTTCTTGGCCTCTGAGGATAGAACAAGAGGCAACGGGCTTAAACTGCAGCAAGGGAGGTTTAGGCTGGACATTAGGAAAAAGTTCCTAACTGTCAGGGCGGTCAAACAGTGGAATAAATTGCCAAGGGAGGTTGTGGAATCTCCATCGCTGGAGATATTTAAGAACAGGTTAGATAGACATCTATCAGGGATGGTTTAGATAGTACTTGGTCCTGCCATTGGGGCAGGGGGCTGGACTCGATGGCCTCTTGAGGTCCCTTCCAGTCCTAGTGTTCTATGATTCTATGATTCTATGATAAGCACTTGAACAATATCATCAATGTTGCCACAGGTGAAACCTAAAGATCTCTTGGGAGGACAGGCATGTGTATACTCGCATCCTGGAAGAGTTGAACATGACCAGCATTGAAGCCATTATCTTTTATCATGTGGTTCTATTTTCCAAGTTGGAGGAAGGATGGAGAGTGTTGGGAGCCAGAGGAAGCGATATAAGGACATGCTGAAGGCACACATGTAAAACTGCAGAATCAGCATTCATGCTTGGGAGAACCTTACCCAAGGCCACCCCCAGTGGAGAATGGTAATCTGTGAGGGGGTGCTGCAATTTGAGAGGTCCTGCCTCAGTGCAAACAAGGAGAGGTGGAGAAGAAGAAAAGAGCTGCAAAAACTGCCCTGGATCCCTCCAACATCTACCAACACGTGCCCCTTCTGTGATAAGACCTGTGGCTTCAGAAACAGGCTGGTCAGCCATCAACGGACTCACAAATAGGAGAACAACATGAAAATGTTCTACTCGTTATCAAAGCATCACCAAGAAAAATAAATCAAATACGCCTTTTGCTAGTGATCATTCATAGTAGTAGGCATCCTTCGATCCCTATGGGTTTGCGCCCCAGTTGGACTGATTCAAGCAGCGTCTTCTGTGGCTGTGCAATCCAATCCGGGAGTGGCAGTCTTTCCACACTGTGAGCAGCAGTAGGCAGATGTCGCTCTGGTATCACGGGCATGGATCTTCCTGAGGGCTCTCCTCTCTTCCGCTTCCTTCACCAAGGTAGTTTCATACATAGCAAGCGCTTCCTTCACTCCCTGTTTCCAGTCATGCCTGTCTGAGGCGAGCGAATGCCAGGTGTTCACACTGATAGAGAGAGCGCTGAGGTCATGCTTGCACGTGTCCTTGTAGTGCAATTTAGGTCGCCCTTTCAGCCTCTTTCCAGACGCCAGTTCGCCGAAGAGGAGGTCCTTCAGTATTCGGCCATCTGTCATGCATGAGACATGGCCCAGCCAGCGCATACGCCTCTGTTTGAGAAGGGTGAACATGGAGGTGGTGCCTGCCCTCTCAAGCACTGTGCTATTGGTGACCTTGTCCTACCATGAAATACCGAGTATGCGCCTAAGGCAGCGCATGCGGAATGTGCTGAGCCGCTGCTCTTGTTTTGAGCGCAAAGTCCATGTTTCACTGGTGTACAGCAGTGTGCTCAAAACACAGGCTGTGTAGACCTGCACCTGGGTGTGTACAGTGAGCTTATTGAGCCCATACTCTCTTTGTCAGCCTGGAGAACGTTGTGGCGGCTTTTCCAATGCGCTTGTTGATCTCGCTATCAAGTGACAAGTTGTCCGAGATCGTCGAGCCTAGGTACACGAACTCATGGACGACTTCCAGTTTGTGGTCGAGCACGCTGATAGATGGTTCATTACCCACGTTTTGGCCCATCCCCTGGGTCTTCTTTAAGCTAATTGTGAGGCCAAATTCCATGCATGCATCCGCAAAGCGAGTTATGAGTGACTGCAGTTCCTGCTGAGTGTGAGCAGCAATAGCTGCATCGTCAGCAAAAAGGAACTCCCTTAGATGCTTCATAAGCACCCTGGTCTTTGCTCTAAGCCTCGACAGGTTGAAGAGGTTGCCGTCCATTCTTGTGTGGAGAGAGATGCCCTCTGTAGCAGTTCCGAAGGCATATTTGAGCAAAGCTGCAAAGAAGATGCCGAACAGTGTTGGAGCCAGCACACACCCCTGCTTCACTCCGCTGAGAATCTCAAAGGGTTTGGTTGTGGATCTGTCGTATACGATGGTCCCCTTCATGCCTTCATGGAAGGCCCTAATAATGCTGAGCAGAGTTGGGGGACAGCCAATCTTAGCCAGAATCGTGAACAGACCTTTTCTGCTGATGAGGTCAAATGCCTTGGTCAGGTCGATGAAGGCAATATACAGAGGTTTGTTCTGCTCCCTGCACTTTTCTTGTAGTTGCCTAACAGAGAAAACCATGTCTATGGTGGACCGTTCAGCTCTGAACCCACACTGAGACTCAGGGTAGACTCTCTCCGCGAGAACACTGAGCCTCTTCAGAACAACACGTGCAAGTAGCTTCCCCATGATACTGAGAAGGGAGATGCTGCGATAGTTGTTCCAATCGCTTTTGTCACCCTTGTTCTTGTAGACAGTAACTATGTTGGCATCCCTCATATCTTACGGTATGCTGCCTTCTCTCCAGCATTGGCAAAGTATTCCATGCAGCTCTGAAACTAGGGTACCATTGGCGCATTTGAGGATTTCTGAGGGAATACCATCTTTCCCTAGGGCTTTTCCAGAAGACAGTGCTTTTAGCGTGTCACTGAGTTCCTCCAAGGTGGGCTCAGCATCAAGTTCAGTCATGGTGGGCAGAGGCTCGATGGCATTCAGGGCTCTCTCTGTAACTACGGTCTCTCTGGCGTACAACTGTGAGTAGTGTTCCACCCAGCGTTCCATCTGCTTGGTTCTGTCCTTCAAGACCTCGCCTGTGGCTGACTTAAGTGGGGCAGTCTTTCTTTGTGATGGACCAAGGGCCTGCTTGAGCCCATCGTACATTCCTCGCATGTTACCAGTGTCCGCAGCCTGCTGAATCTTGGAGCAGAGTTGGAGCCAGTAATCGTTGGCACACCGCCGAGCAACCTGCTGCCCTTGACTCCAAGCAGACCGGAGCGCCTGCAGGTTCACCTCACTGGGAGAGGACCTGTATGCAGCCAGTGCCTGTCTCTTCTCCTCAATCAGGGGCATCAGCGCTTCAGTGTGGGCTTCAAACCAATCAGCAGACTTACTGTCTTCTTCCCAAAGGTAGATATCACAGTATTAAAGATAGCGTCCCGTAGTTGTTCCCATCTCTTGCTGATATCAGTGTTGTCCAGGCGGGGCAAGGCCTCTTCAAGTGGTTGGACAAACTCGCATGCTTTTGAAGGGTCACGAGTCTTGCCAGTGTCAATGCGTGGCCTCCCTTCCTTTTTGGAGTGAAAGAATCTTCGCGGCTGGATGTGCACCTTACTACACACGAGCATGTGGTCAGTGTCACAGTCTGCGCTGTGGTAGCTACGTGTCAACCTGACATTACCTAAATGGCTGCGTTTGGTGAGGACGAGGTCAAGCTGGTGCCAATGTTTCAATCTTGGGTGTCGCCACGAAACTTTGTGCTGGGGTTTGACATTGAAGAAGTTATTGGTTACACAGAGGTCATGTTGGGAGCAGAGTTCAAGGAGGTGCTGTCCGTTTTCATTCATCTTCCCTGTTCTTAACTGTCCCAGACAGGATGGCCAGCTGTGGTGGTCGCTGCCAACTCTGGCGTTGAAGTCGCCAAGGATGAATAGCGGCTCATGGGAAGGTACCTCACTGATGGCAATGCTAAGTTCATCATAGAACTTGTCCTTAACTTCCTGGGCAGAAGTTAAAGTAGGCGCATAGATCCTGAAGATGTTGACCATGCCCACTGGTGTTTGAAGCTGGATTTTCAGCATTCTCTCAGTTCCCACATTTGGTGGTATGACTGAGCCAACTAGGCTGTTTCTGATTGTGAAGCCAACATCGTGTTCCCTGGTCTCTTCTGGAGGCTTCCCATGCCAGAAAAAGGAAAAGTCCTTCTCCCTGAGACATCCAGAGGATGATAGTCTTGTTTCCTGGAGGGCCGTGATGTCCATCCGCAGTCTTCTCAGCTCATTGTTAATGATTGCTGTCTTCCGGGGGTTACTAATGTTCTGTAGGTCTTCTGTAAGGCCCAGAATCATGGTCCTTACATTCCACGTGCCCAGCCTGAAGGCTGGATTATTTTGTTGCTTGTTTGTTTTGCCTGGTGCAAGGTTAACAATCCACCTGATCATTCATAGAACTGATAAAAATATATTTCAATGAAAATTCTGTTTTTATTTATTTATTTACAAAAAGCTAATCAGAAGTTTCAAGAATGTTTCAAATTTGGTTTCTGACCAACTCAGGGAATTCATCTTGGAGAAGAAAGTAAAATGTCCTGATAAAAATGGATCATTGGTACTTCCCAAGAAACAAAAGATGAAAGTTAAAATGAATATCTTCATCTTTAAAATACAAGGAACTTTTCTCATACTCCCAACATTTTGTTTGGTTTTGTTCTGTTTGGAAATAAGCAAAGATGTACGTTCAGAAATATACTGTCCCACTCATACCCTGATATTGTATCTGCAATTGTTACAGAACACAAAGAACTGATATAAATGCAACAATATGGAAATTGTTTATATTCTACCAAAAATAAAAAACAAAAAACTTTATGCTAGTGAGTCCTGCTACAGCAGAAATATAGAGTTTTAGATAACTCAATCTTTCAGATGACTGAACCAAAAAGTACAGCTTGAAGAAGAAGGTTTATCAAATGAATTTCAATTGCTACCAGAAACATCCATTAGACACATGTCCATTGTTGGGCAACCTTAGAAATGGGCTGAATAAGTCTTCTCAAGATCTTCTAGTGCCACCTATATTTCGGATGGCCCACGACTCCTTTCAAGAGGGGAAAATCGCCTAATTCCTTTTTGGAAGGCAGTACAAACACCCCCCCCCCCAGAAAGAAAGATTAAAAATCCAGAAATCTATTGATTATAACAACCAATATTAATCTAGACAATTAAATGTACTGGCAGAAATCTTAGCAAACTATCCATCTCCAGTTCTACTGCTGCTATCAGTTCCAGGTATGTGATGAATACTACAAATCATTTACTGCTTTAAAGAAAATAATTAAAACAGCTTTCAACAAGCATTATATTCATAGCATTCAAGTTGTCCATACAATTCTTTGGGGCCAATTTTCCTAATATTGGAGAAATTTAATTTCAGACATCTACTTACAGATTCCATCAAACTATGCTACAGTTCTCTATGTGGATTCCTCTCTTCAGATAGTTTTGGATCAGAGACTCACTTTCCTTAAAGAGCAGAACAAGGTGTGCCTTTCCTCACCTTGTCTCTTCACTCTGTCCTTTGAGCTGCTTGCTCCTTTTTATCTCAGTGACACACAAGCCTCTACTGAATGCCTTAAAGAATGCTCAGAAGGCTACATCTGGTTTTCATGTGTGACTAATCATCCCTGATGCTGTTAGGTTCCATCCAGCAAGACTTTAATTTTCCATGCTGATGGTTCTCAAAGCATTTCAAATACCCGAGAGTACGAAAGTCACCTAATTTAACTAAACTAACAGCACTCAATCTAAGCTCTTATGATATACCTTACATCAAGACCTCCAACCTTTAGCTGAGTCAACTAGATAAAAATAAATGTTCTTCTCCAAGCCCAGTGCCGCCTACAAGTACCCCTTCACTACTACTCACAAATATATTTTATATCTAGAAAAGAACCTGCTACAAAACTACGCATACTATATGGCATGAACAGAGACAGAGAATCAGCTTGTTGAGTGTCCAAAAAGAAGAAATTAACCTTCCCAACCACATATATTACACCCAGACAGCTGTAATTCTATATGCTTGGAAACGCAAGGCAAAAGCTCCACATGGCAAAGCACTGAAGCACCACATTGCTTTCCTCTTATTCTTTGAGATCTGATGAATGGTGAAGATATTTTGCTCTCACGGGATATCAGACAATAATGATTTTTAGAGACCTCCTTGTAAATAGATTTTCCACCAAGACAGAAGGGTATTTTCAAAAGCACCTAAAGTCATTTATAGGTCTAATTTCTAAATAACAAAAATGATGTCAATGTTGATCTTCAAACTTACTTGGGCCCCCACATTCCTACGTTGCTTTTGACATTGGGGCTTCAGTGTCAAAGACTGACAAAGTAAATATTGGATCTCAAACATATTAATGAGCACGGAAGACTTTTTTTCAGGATGTAACTCGATTGTTTTAACTTTTAACAGCTACAATGCTCAGTATTTCTATTTCAAATAAATTGATTAAACCACAAAAATCTCATCTTTTTTGTACAACTTTTTCAATGAGAAACAGTTGCAAGATAACATTTCAAGTTCTATCCACTGGACTTGAGATCTCAAAATTCTTCTCAAGGATAATCAATAGCAGAAAACTGAACAATTCTTTGATGCCTTTTTTTGCAAGCATTACAAGAAAACATGCTACATAAACCACTTTTTCCCTTACTTTTTGGACAAAATGAATCCAGATCTGTTCTACATATGACCACCCACAGTCAAACAAACTAAAGATCTATGCTTGTGTGTGTGTGTGAGAGAGAGATTTTATAGATTTACACTGTGGGTTTTTTTTGTGCCGCTACTTAGTACCTGCACCTTGGCATCCCCAGCCATGGGATTGGCTGGAGAGAGTGGCAGAGAGCCAGCTGAGCACCAGCTCCTTTTTTTTTTCCCACAAAAATGCACTGGATTTCAAGCAGGTGATTGTTTAACTATTATACACTCCAGCAATCAACCTATGAGACCAATTATCTGCCTTTGATTTAAGAGAACAGAATCAGTGGGGCTGACAGCCACCTCAGGCCCCAGGGCAAAGTGAGAAGGGAGCCCAGCTCCACTCCCCAGAAGAGGCAGGGTAAAGGGTACTTGGCTGTCAGCACCGCCTGGACCACAGCACTGCCCTCCCCCTACACTTTTTCACAGCTATGCACAGCCAGAGCAGCCGGCACGGCTGTGGCACTTCAAAGGAGCCCGGCTCCCTGGCCACTGCCGCTGCTGCTGCCAAAGTAGCAGCAGCAGTAGCAGAACTTCAGGCCCCTTTGTAAAGCTGGACCCTGAGGCAACTGCCCCCTTTGTCCACCCCGGTTAGCAGGCCTGAACAGAATACTATGTCCAGAGTGAGCAGGAAGCTGATGTCAAGTCTACTAATGGTATCAAAAGAGCACCTGTTACACCTGTGGCAAACACAATTTACCACTGCCAAAAAAACCCTTGTATAAACTATGGCTATGTTATCTATTAAAAAAAGACTTCAATATTTGATAAATCAACTTACTTCTATTTTAGTGTTTATATATTCAAGAGTTGTGTTCAGGTTAACTCATTGTCTGAGACATTATTACAATTTGGTATTTCTAATATATTGAAAACTAGATGTGAGGAAAATGTTTTAATAATTTGACTACTGTATTGAATGTTACCAATTCCTAAAATGAAAGATAGCCTAGCGTTCATGTATTCTAAGTACTTCATTATAGTTTCCCTTTTTTTACTGAATACAAAGTTCTGGACTCTGATTCCCACTTTCTAAAATCCGGACTGCAGTACAAACAAAATTCAAGTTCACAAATAGCTGATAATCTTCAAAAGAATAAATGTGAAGCACAAGAAAGAGGGAAACAGAGTAGAGGAGAAAAGGAAAAGATTGCTCAAAGTGATGGGGAAAAGATACAAAAAGGTGAGTTTTGGGGTTTTTTGTATGTTTGCTTTCTAGTTCAAAAGCCCCCATTCCCTTGAATGAAGCATATTCATAAGGTTTTCTGTTTATCTTTAAAACTCTTATTCTGGAGATTAGTTCATGAATGATGCTTTTAAAATGGAAGATAGGAGCTAAAAGTTGCCATACATTTTTGCTATTAAAACCCTCAGCTCAGTTCTGTGTACTAAAAAGCACGCGACAGAAGGTTCATATTTGATGCTGTAACAAGTCGTGAAAGGAGGGGAGTGGGACAAAGAATCCAGAAGCCTCACTTACCTGCAACACAAGTGTTATATGCACCTATTCACAGAGCACCAAAAGAACGAATTCAGTAATATCAAAGTACCCAGCAAATATGATATTGCTACTATGAACTACATTCTCTCTGCTGTGGTAGAAACCACAGAGTGGTTATTCAGTGTTATTGCTGCTCCCATCCCCCTCAGTTCTCTCATCCACTGAGCTCCAGTTGCTAAGAGGAGCATCTGTGAGGTTGCAGGCAGGGAAAAGAACAGAAAAAGCCAGGATTCTCTGATGTTCTCAGGTCTGCAGCCTCTCTGACCCTTTCCATTTCGTTTTGCTCCACTGAGAGGGAGGGGAGCACAAGGCTCCCTCTAGTCTCACCCTTTCGAAAAACACGTGATGTTGTGACCCCAAGAACTGCTGAAGGCCAAAGGTCAAAGATTCACAGTTACTCCTATCAGTCCTCACAAACACACGACATTGCTGTCACAGTATTTATCTATAAAGACTGTCATGTGAGATCTTACATGGAAGCCAAATTGTTCCAACCCCTATAATCACTGTGCGACATAGGGATGGGCAGGGCTGCCACCAGTAAAGGTTTTACTTGAACTCTCTGGTTTTGGGGTTTGGTCTTTGAATGTCATTTTTGCTTGTCAAGTGCCCAGTTTTGGACCAGAAAATCCAGTTGAAAAGGTGGCCTGGCAATCCTAATGGCACCTGTACTAAAAGCCCAGGAACCCGGTCATAAATCTTCACCATCCTCTGCTCTACCGGGACTCATGCTTATGTGCAAGCAGGCTCCCTGAGATGATCCAGTGCACAACAGGGGACAGGAGCAAGCAACAGGGACAGGACCCTGAGGGGAACACATGGAGCAGGAGGTGGAGACTGGGGGGGAGATATGAGTGCTGGGACTGAGGAAAGAGGCAGGGCAGGGGCAGGGTCTTGGGGAGTCTGGTTACAAGCCATTAGGAAGGTGGTAACCCTGTGTACGGATGACATGTGGGAAGTTATATACAAGCACTGAATATAAGTTCCAAGCAGAGCTGACAAACAGCTGAAGTCTTCCAGGCAAGAGACAAGAAAGGTATCTCTCTGTCATATGTAAGTTAAACATTGTAAGCTAACTCAATTGAGGCTTATTTACATAACGGCAGCATGAAGTCACCAGGCACTGGACAATAAACATTGGGGATTACTGAGTCTGATGACAAGACTTATATTTAGGGGAATATAAGGGGAAGTCAAAAGAACACATCTTTATCCGTCACTGAGGAAACCAAAAGCACAGTGTTCTTGTATCAAGTCCTGTGCACTCATGATGCTGAAAGAAAGACTTAGGAAAGAATATACTTCAGACAAAAAAACTATTAAAAGTTCACTTTAGACTCTAAGAAGCAGGTTATGCTTGCATAGCAGCACTATTGCTGTTTCTATTATGCCTACACAGTATCTCAAGTCTTAATCTTGGGTGATAAACCAATGGTTGTTTCACTATAAATATATTTCTATGCAATCATGTTATAAATGACTTGATTCTGTACCAATCATTATGTGGGTAAATGGTTCCCTTGGGAACAGAGAACCTGTTAATTACTGAGGGTATCCAATGACATGGTATGGATCCTGGAGAGGAATGGTTTTGGAGGAAATTGGGGTGCACTTACTGTTCAAATGCAAATCAAAGGGCTAGTAGATAGTCCATCCTGTCTGATGATGACGTCTTGAGCTTGCACAGGCTCATCAGTTGTGGACTCGCATGTGGCTGAGGAGTCCAAGCTTTGAACGGCATGGGTGTTCACAGTGGGGACTCTGTTGGTGCGGCTGCTGCTGTTGCTTTCTTCCTCTCATGAGCATCAATGAGGCGTACACATCGCTTCTCTTCAAAGTTGTCACACAAGAGTACTCCAGCCTGTTTGGTCTTTTGCATGCTGCTCCAGCTTATCTGGTTTTAAACCAGCATGAGCAACATTGGCTTTCATGCAGTCTTTATATCTCTTGCGAGGTCTACCTTGATTCCTTTTGTCCTGGGAGAGTTCACTGTAGAGGAGTTGCTTAGGGATTCTTGACTCCTCCATTCGTATGATGTGCCCTGTCCAGTGAAGCTGGGCTTTCAGAATCATGGCTTCAATGCTCACGGTTTCTGCTCTGTCCAGGACTTCCAGGTTCGTAACTCTGTCCTGCCATTGAATGTGCAGGATTGACCTCAGGCTGCATGTGTGGAAACACTCCAGCAGTTTTATATGTTTTCTGTACAAGGTCCAGGTTTCACAGACATACAGGAGACTGGTCAGGACAACAGCCTTGTACACTTTCAGTTTTGTGGACTGTCGGATATTGTGCTGATTCACCTCTCGTGCTCTCAGACGTCCTAGTGCTCAGCTGGCCTGGCAGATACTGGCATTCATTTCTTTGTCAAGGGAGCCATCATTGGCTATCACACTGCCAAGGTACTTGAACTCCTCTACTGTTTTTAACTCTATTCCTTCAATAAAGATTGAAGTGGGGAGAACAACAGATCCCAGAGCAGGTTGAAACAGTACCTCTGTCTCTCCTAGGCTGATGGTCAAACCAAAGAGGCGAGTGGCATCAGCAAACTTGTTGACGATGAGCTGGAGATCAGATTCCTTGTGTGCCATAAATGCACAGTCGTCAGCAAAAATGGCTTCAAGGATGAGCCTCTCAAGCGTCTTGGTTTTAGTATTCAGACAACATAGGTCGAAAAGTGACCCATCAACTCTGTATTTTATGTAGACTCCATGGTCCAGGCTCCTAACTGTGTGGCTGAGGATGCACATGAAAAAGAGGTTGAACAACACTGGGACCAGCACACACCCTTGCTTCACACCATTGGATATCTCAAATGGATCTGAGGACTCACCATTCGAAAGAACAAAGCCAGTCATGTCATCATGGAAGAGGCATATGGAGTTAATGAATCTTCTCAGGCAGCCAAGTTTTGACAGGATAATCCACAGGGCTTCTCTGTTGACAGTGTCAAACGCCTTGGTCAGGTCTATAAAGACAGCGTACAGATCCAAGTTCTGCTCTATGCACTTTTCCTGGACCTGGCGAACAGCAAAGATCATGTCAATGGTGCTGCAGCCTGGGCGAAAACCACACTGTGCTTCTGGTAGGTTCTCCTCTGAGATGCTGGTGATCAGACAGTTGAGGATGACTTGAGCCAAGATCTTCCCAGCAGTACAGAGAAGGGAGATGCCCTGGTAATTTCCACAGTCAGCTTTGTTGCCCTTGTTCTTGAAGAGTGAGATGACTGTGACATCCTTAAAGTCTTTGGGCATGTCTTCTTCTTCCCAGATGCTGATCAAGATGTTGTGAAAGGCTTCAAGTGACACTGGTCCTGCCGCTTTCAAAATTTCAGCAGGGATACTGTCCATCCCAGGGACTTTGCCAGAGCTGGTCTGGTGATTGCCTTTTTGACCTCATCCATTGTAGGGGGCAGGTCAAGACTGTCCATTGTGGGTTTCTGAGGGATCTGGTCTAGGGCCACAGGGTCAACAATGGAGGGTCTGTTGAGAAGGTTGCTGAAGTGCTCTCTTCACCTATTGTTGATGCTGTTCTTCTCCTTCAGAAGGGTCATGCCACCTACAGACAGGAGAGGTGTAGTACTTGGCTTTGAAGGTCCATATATAGCTTTGATAGCACTAAAGAACATCTTAGAGTTCTTGGTGTCAGCATAGTGTTGGACTTCATCAGCTTTACTCTCCCACCACTCATCTTGCATTTTGCGAAGTGCCATTTGCGCCTAGCTCTGAAGGTGTTTGAAACAATCACGTTTGGAGATTGAGGACTGATCATTTTGCCATAGCAGAAATGTGTTCTGTTTTTCCTCTAAGATCTTCATGATGGCCTTATCATTTTCATCAAACCAGTATTGATGACCTCTCCTTTTCAGTCCTAGTGTTGACTTGGCTGACTCCGTCACCAGGGTTTTGAACGGGTCCCATTTTTTTTGGGTCTCCAGTCACAGGTCTATGGGCTACGGCTAGGTCCAGAGATCAAAGAGCTAGGAGAGATCTAAAAAGAGTGTTTTAATGACTAACAAACTGGTTACATTAGGAATCTAATAACCAGTTAAGCATCATCATCATCTTTCTCCTTGAAAATGGTGGGGTAACCCAGCGACTCAGAGTCTCGAACACACCATCACACATATATACATTATTTAGGTTAGGGTTGGCATGAGGCCACTTTCTCTACCTAATGTACTTGAGTGCCTATTACAGCTAAGCAGAATTTAGAAAGTCTTATTATTGAAAAATGCCTTTTGAAATGAAATGAGAAAAGCTTACCACAAAATATTGTCATCATGAAAATATTTCACTTTTCATGATATCGTCTGTGACTTTTAAAATAGCTAATTCTCAGACTTTTGCTTGGAATCGTAATATTTTTGAAGCAAAAAATATAATAATGTAAAAGATGACATATTGGGTGCATCTACACTAGCTGGCTACTTTGAAGTACCTGGAACAATGTTGAAATAGTACGCATCGCGTCTACACGTGCCATGAGCTATTTTGATGTTGAAATCAACATTAGGCGGCAAGACATCAAAATTGCTATTCCTATACGAAGATGGGAATAGTGTCCTACTTCGACGTTCAACGTCAAAGTAGGGTGTGCGTAGATGATCTGCATCCCGCTATGTCGAAATAGGAGGGTCCTCCATGGCGGCCATCAGCTAAGGGGTTGAGAGATGCTCTGTCCAGCCCCTGCGGGGTTCTATGGTCGCTGCATGCAGCAGCCCTTAGCCCAGGGCTTCTGGCTGCTGCTGCAGCTGGGGGTCCATGCTGCGTGCACGGGGTCTGCAACCGGTTGTCGGCTCTCTGGATCTCATGCTGTGCAGGCCGAGTGTGTCTGGGAGGGGCTCTTTAAGGGAGCAGCTTGGGCCTTTGCTGGTCCCTTATTTTGACGGGGAGCTCTTGTGTGCGTGGACGCTCCGCATTTCCTTCTGGGGCGGCTCCTTTTGACGTTCTCCGTTGTTACTTCGACGTTGAATGTCGATGGCACCAGCCCTGGAGGATGCGTAGACGATACGCATCAAAGTAGCATATTTCAATGTTCTTACGTCAAAATAGGCTACTTTGACGTAGTGTGCTAATGTAGACATAGCCATTAAGATTGGGATTATTTTAGGTTAAAATGTGAAAAATTCTGCAAAAAAGTACCCATCTTTAACTCTGTGAAAATGCTTCCTTCGCACCTTTATACACTGTCTATAGATACGGTCACTGAATTACAGTAAAGTTTCCAGCCCTGTTTCTACCATCATCAAAATAATACAACTTGCCATTTCAAATATAAACACATATGCTTCAAGTATACTGCAATTCTCTCATATAATACATTTTAAAGAAATGATTCGTGATCTTTAAAGCCCCTAGCCTTACAATGCTCTTCTTGGCTTGCTGGAAATGACTACATTCAGTGGTGGGTTCTTTCGGTACCTGTTACTGGTGGTAAACGATGAGACCTTGTTAACACTATTTCATTTATGTGCACAATATACAGCCTCCTTTCAGGAAATTTAATGAACCATGCAGGGGAAAAAAAAAAGACATCAAAGGAGTAGTGACCCTTGCCCCAAAAGCAAGTCATAAAACCTTTTGAGTATTTTTCTAAAGCGTTTTGCAGTGTTTTTGTACTGTGTCAGAACTGGAAGTGAAGCTGGTGTGACAAAAAAAATTGATGTACAACTTGGGGGTAGCTGATTAAAGTGTCAGATATCACCGATTTAAAGGATGATATAATCAATAAAAGTTACTGTACAGAGTCCACAGTTTGTGTCAGTGTAACTTGGGTCTTTTGATTCTCCAATGTTTATTTACTGTACATTGATATGAGACTACCTACTGAAGTCCAACCATTAAGGTCAGATGCCTTTTTCAGGAGAACTTGAGAGGATCTCATCATCTTTCTTCTCCTTTTAAAGAGAATAATTTGTCAGACAGAAAGCATCTCGAAGCTCCAGGCAGAAGTGTTGGTTTTTAAAATTACTTTGGTTGTGCTGAATTAGAAAATACTCTTGCAACCAGAGAAAAGTCCCAAAACCAAGAAGCTGAACTTCATGAGATGCTGGGGAGGATGGGATCCAGACCTTGCAAGGCAGTCAATATCTTAGTTACTGAAGCCTTGCGGAGCAAATTGGGCAATAGTAATTGTTGTTTATTTGTTAACTAGAACTTTAAAATATTGTATCAGGGTAGCCAAACCATGACTTGTGAGCTACATGTGGCTCTTCTACACACATACAAACCCTGCCCCATTTTCCACCTACCAGACTGGGAGGTGGACAGAGTGGGGTGTGGGGCACAATTTAAAGGTTCACCCATACTCACAACAGCTTGAGTCATGCCCCTCCCTGCAGCTCCCAGGTATTAGCTCTGCATGGAGAGACAGCAGCAACCAGCTGGGAACTGTAGAAGGAATGCTTCTCTAGCTCTGCAGGGATATGCAGCAAAAGCCACTGTCCCCATGGCTGCAGCTCCCAGCTTACCAGATGCAGCATTGTCATGGCTCCTTCCCCACTCTAGCAAGATAAATGCAGAAGTGGAGGCCAGCAAAAGTACCTCCAAAACCTTATTTACCAGGTTTTGGTATAAACTTCCCCACAAAAATCCTAAAAACCTTAGATTTTGGGGATAAAATTTGCTGCCACCACCCAAGTAATAATGAGGAAACCAGGGAGAGACTACTTGGAGAATCTTAGCCCCAAAAGTAAAAACCAGGACACAAACATTAACCAATACCAGGTTCATAAAAAGAAAAAGAGAGAACTTTTATTATTATAACAATATTTGTGTTGCAAGCCTTATGCCTAGATGGAAGAGTCACAAAGTAAAACACATGGGGAGTTTCCACCATGGGCCTAGAACTTAGTTACAAGGAGAGTAAAAGAACATTTCTAAAAAGTGCACAGACATTAGATCCCACTTCCCAAACCATAAAACAATAAAGCCTAACGGATCTATCTAAACTTTACCCTACTTACAGAACATTGGAGGGCCTGTTTTTGGAGGGAGATATTCTGTGTTTCTCTCCCTCATGGCTGGAAAGAAGAAGATGGAAGAAAGAGATCCTGCTGAACCTTGTGTGACCAAGTGAGGCCAGCAAACCACAACTGGCTTTTGCCCATTGGGAGAGGGTCCCTCCCTGCCCCCGGCTGTAGCCCTGAGCTCCAGCAGTCACGCCCCAGCTCTTGAACTTCTGAAGATTGTCACGTGTGGCTCAGAGGGTCAGTCAGTTTGGACACCCTTGTGACGTTCAGTTGTTAACTTCAGAAGGCGGCTGTCCTCTGACATTCTGCCTGTAATCTCTGCTATGCTCCCGAGGACAGAATTTCAGCTGGTCTGAACTGGAATACTTCTGCTGGACCTCAACAAAGCAACAAAGCATCATAGCCCCAAGACTTCAATGAAACTGTACCAATTTACACCAGCAGAGGATCTGGCTCACTCTTTAAATATCAATTTGGAGATAAATGTTTTTTATTGCTGTTTCAGGTATTTACTTGCTCATGTTCTAATTGAACAAATAGCCTAGCAACATTAAAAGGATCCATTTTCAAATTGATTTCAAGGGTTTCCTTCATCATTCATTGCATATGGCTAATGTTGATTTTGAAGGAAACTAGTGTTTTGGATTTTATATTCTGCCTATTCATTTTACAAACTGAAAGATTTTCTTCCTCGGCGCTTTACAACAACAATAAGACCAGATTGGAGGAGATTTTTCATTAAAGACAGAAAAATAGTCTTAAACAATAATTTGTCACAACTAAATCTCTCTGCAGCACAAAAAGATTCTCCAAGTAACAAAAAAAAGCCTTAATTTATGCTAATATACTATAAAATGCAAAGACATGTTTAAGAACACAACACTTCTGACTTTTCAGTGTGACTACATGGGAATAAAATGATTTGCATAATGGAGTTGTTAAATTTCCCCTCATCACCTTAAATGCTTCTAACAGTAGCATGGAGGGTCTAGTAGAGAGTCAGAATATCACTCTGCCCCTCATGCTTCAATGCTGGTTTGATCTGTCAGAAACATCAGTTTAATATGTAATATTAAAGCAAAAATATTCAAGATTTAAATACAAAAGGTGTACTTCCTCTTCAACTCCTGATTTGTTGATACAAGGCATGGGAGTGACTTCCTCCTGCGTGTGACAGTGATGAACAGAAAAACAGTCTTTAGAATCACCAAGTTTGGTGTAGAAATGGACTTTAAAGGGTCAATGCTGGAAAAGTCTGACTGGGATTCTGGTCTCTCCGTGCTTCTGCCCATGCACTACATAAGACCTCCAGGGTTCATTATAATAAACAACGCAATACTGCCACTGAAGTAAGGGGCTCCCCAAAGTGGACTCACGATGTTTTAAAGAGTCCCTTGAATGGAAACTGGGTAGATTTTCAGCCTGGTGGATCCTGAATTTTATTCCCAACAGAAAGGCCCTTCTGAGCTATGCTTTGGGACAGGTGAACGAGTACTTTCGTGCATTCCAATAACCCACATGGGAACTGTGTGGTCCTCTAGACAGAACCCTGGGACTAGGATTCTGTTCCTAGCTCTGCCACTGGTCTACAGGGTGACCTGGAGCAACTCATGTGATGAAGAGAGCTACAACAATTAGTGAGCTTCTACACAACTGCTATTTCAAAATGATTTCGAAGTAGCAGATGTCCTATTTCAAAACTGGGAAACCTCATTGTGGCTGTGTCTACACTGGCACCCCCCTTTCAAAAGGGGGATGCTAATGAGACACTTTGGGATATGCTAATGAGCCACTTCAATGAATATGCAGCACCTCATTATCATAATGGTTGCCGCAGCACTTCAAAAGTGCTGCTTTTGATTGCGTGTGGCTCCTCTATACGGGGTCCTTTTCAAAAGGACCATGCACATTTCAAAAATCTCCTTATTTCTTTTACTAAATAGGAATAAGGGGATTTCAAAATGTGCAGGTCCTTCTCAAAAGGACCCTGTGTAAATGAGCTTCATGCGATCAAAAGCGGCACTTTTTAAGTGTTGCAGCCGCCATTATGCTAATGAGGCACTGCATGTTTATTGCAGTGCCCCATTAGCATATCCTGATGTGTCTCATTAGCATCCCCCTTTTGAAAAGGGTGTGCTAGTGTAGATAAAGCCTGTATGAGAAATACTGCCTACTTCATAATAGTTATTTTGAAATAGGGGCTGTGTAGACAGAAAATAGAGTATCCAGTGGCTTTATTTCAAAATAAGGTCCATTGTCTCTGGATTGTGTCTACAATAGCCCCTTTCTTCAAAGGGGGCATGGAAATGACAGGGACTGGGGAAAAACAATGAGGGTCTTCCATGCATAAGCAGAGCCTTGTTAGCATAATGGTGGCCATGTGAATTTCGAAGCTGCTAACTTCGAAGTGCTGACAGGCAATCTATGTGGGCGCTTCAAAATATGCACTCAACTTCATAATTCCCTTATTCCCTCTGGATGCTCCCTTTGAAAATAGTGCTAAGCTATTTCAATATGTATTTTGTATATAGCAGCATTATTTCAAAATAAGCTATTCCAGAAAATCTCTTCCAGAATAGCTTATTTTGAAATAACTCTGTTGTGTAGACATAGCCTTAAATAATATTGCAAGCTGTATCACTACAAATTGGACTTTCTTCATCCAGCAACATCCCTGGTCTCGGATGCATGAGAAGTCTGGGGCTGGTGCACTCAGAGGGAAAACCTGTGCTCAATAACTCTTCTCCTGTCCTCCCAGAGCTTCTGGAGCATGGCAAATAGCTCATTTGTGGCATTCAAACTTGGTTGGTGGGGTGGGGGGAGCAGTGAGAAGAAGGAATGGGACAGGGGAATGCTTGGGGGAAGAGGCAAGGAACCTGAGGATCACAGCCACAAAACTACACAGCCAGCTGTGAGGCCATACCCCTGGCCCTCAGCTGCATAGCTATACGGTCGCACTGCCTCTTCCCCCATGTGCCTCACCATCCCTGCTCTGCCAATGCCAGACTTCTGGCTGCTGCCAGAGTGGAGCCCCACAGATGGCAACAGCCAAGGAACTAGCACTGATCAACCCTGGTCCAGAAAATTCCCTGGTTTGGGATTGGCAGGGTCCCAGTGTTGCTGGACCAGGGAGGAACAACCTCTATGTACTGAGGCCCAAGACTGATTTTTCTTTTCACACTTGGTTAAAACTGAAGTAATCCCACTGTATTAACTCAGATATTTCCAGAATTAAAAGGAAAATTAGTCCCTGAGAGTCATCACTCATATTCATTGTATCCCAATGTCAACCCCCAGCTGACCCTTATAAACAAACAAGCACTGCTTTGCGATAATGGTTCAAAACCTATGTCCTCCAAATGCGATTCATGGCATTTGGTGACAGGACTGTAGTGTTTTGTTTAAATCTGGGTGCAGAATCACCTCTGTAAACACCCCAAACAGGAGCAGAGTTTAAGCTAAAAGCCCAATGAACCTGAAGTCATTCTGCTTGCCTGATTCTGAATGGCCATTAACTACACGAAACACCGCTCCAATTGCAGTCAAAGGTACTATCCTAGATCCATGGTGGGCAACCGGAGGAATATTGCGTGGCTTTCAAGACAATTTATTTACCATTTCCCACACACAGGGTTGTCAGATTGTGCTGGTTTCTGTCCACATAGATTGTTTCCCACCAGTATTACCAATGTGACACACACATAAAGCAAGGGCACATCAAATGAGGTGCGTGATGACTGCACACACCATTGACTGAGAGCGGAGCGCTCACTATGTGCAGCCAGTCAAAACGGTGCTATGATTCAGTCTGCACATCATGCAAACTCTTCGTATGCAAACACAGTTAGCAAAACTACCCATCTCAAGAGACCATCTTGGTTATAACAATCTTGCAGCCCACTGAGATGAAGGGGAGTCATTCATGAGGCCCACTCACTAACACAGGTCGCCAGTGCAGTCCAAGGGCTAAAAAGAAGCAAAGCCAATCTCTACAACATTGTTAATAAATGGTTATTTACAAATTTAAGACAGAACAAAGTGAAACAATGAAAATAAATAGTGTTATTCAAGAATCACTATTATCTCAATAAAGGACAGTTTTTATGCTGAGAACAAGAAAGGGAAAAACAAACAATACAGCAAAGGTTCAAGTCCAATAAGTTCCCTGGTGCATTTTTACTTTACTTTAATAATTGCCATGCTATTTTCATGAACTGTGAGGCAAAGAACTCTCAGATAAAAATTGGAGATAATTTAGTTACCATCCCCTTGAAATATAGAGCCAAGATTAAAGAACAAAATCACAGCCCCAAATATAATAATAAGATGCAACTTGACAGGGTGCCTCTCTCAGGTTAAAGCACCTTTTCACTTCAAAATCTCCTATGAACACATGCAAAACTACAGAAAATAAAGATTATTAAATTCTAGATCCTGCAGAGTAAATTAATGACCCTACATTTTTCACTGCTTGCAAAAAAGGTGCTGGCTGAAATCTTTCTTCACACTTTTCTAAACGATAGGGAAAGGAGAGTCAAGACAGCAATATTAAAGACATGCTTTCCCAATTTTGAAGAGAAGCTCCAGTTGCTGGGGAAAAATAATATTTCTGTTAAAAGAAAAAGAGAAAGCACGCTTCTTTTATAACACACAAAGCAGTGTCCCATACTTGTCTGACACAAATGCTAATTTCCAGTCCCAGTTGTGTTGTGGCAGTGCCAATGATTGGCTCCATATGTTTCAGCAATCAGAGCCATTTAACATTCCTACAGCTCCTTTTCTTTCACACACTTTGTCTTAGCTACAATATGCAAAGCTGGAAAATACAACATGTTAAAACTTTTTCCCCCCAGAAATAAAGACAGATTGGGTTTCCTGAACACAGCATTTTCTCTTTCCCTGAGGCAGAAACTGCAATCTTTGCAGACAATACAGAGGGCAGGGAGGAATCCTATCTGTTTATTAAACATATTAATTTGTGGGGAAGATATGGTTGACTGCATGGCAATATACAAACTATTTTTTAAAAGAGCTCTTTTCAGTGTGTTACAGGAGAACACCAGTAGAATTAAGTTTATTTTTCTTCCACAAAAAACAATGATAAACAAACAGATAATTGGAGAGGAAAAATGTTCTGATACAGTGAGAATAGTAGGAAACACTAGTGGAGCTTAGAAAGCAGCAGACTTTTACTTAATGGCCGCAATTTTCATCAGTACTGGAGTATGAGTGGTCAGATGGAAAAATCACTTTCTAATACAAAATACTGGCAAATTCATTTTTTTCCAGAGCAATCTGTTTTTCTAATGTAACTGACCACAAAATCATTAAAATGGATAAAACTCATTGCCAAAATAAAGACAAACCCCAGAAAAATCCACTTAAGATAAGTTAAAACAAACTTCCACAACAAGGTTTTTACTCAGATACTTCAAAAGATTTCATTTTCCATCATCAAACAAGCATAACTATAGGAGAATCCAGAACTTCCTGCTCAAGCAACATTTACTAATAAAATCAATGCACTAAATTCTAGAGTTTTAAGTAAAAACTTCTATTGAAGTTCACACAGCACAACAAAGCAGCATGATTCTGAAGGGAGGTTGTGTCACAGATCATTAAGAAAAATTCTTATCCCATTGATTTAATGCCTCCTGGTTTAAGAAACACGGTTCAAAACCAAAATTCAACAAGAATGACAAAGCATCACAACATTGTTAATATAAAAGGACAACATGAAATATGGAGTCTTCCGAACTGAGCTTTAATATTCCAGCTATTTCACATTATGTGAAAGTGTTTCACAGGACAATCCCTGTTGTGCAGTAGAATTCAGGACATGCCTTGCCCAGCTGGGCATATTTTAAGACTCTTAAGACTGCACTTCACAATAAACACTCTACCATACATTTTCTGAAAAGTCCCAAAAGGAAGGAAGTTAATTGATTTACACGTGATTCCAGAATGTTTTCCAACAAACAACTAAAATTAAAGAAAAAGTCTCCTCTATGATCCACTGCACATAAGGGCATCTAGGTGACATGCATTTTAGGGTTTTAAGTGAATTAGTTCATTAATTACCAAACCATTAATGACAGTGGCCTGAACGGAAAGCCCTTCAACGACATGCTTTACTTTAAGACCACTGAAGTCAATGGAATTTAAGTACATGTTCAAGCGTTTTGACAAATTGATTGTATATTTGCTTGAAGCTATGGAAAAACAGCCAAAGGAATGCAGAAAAGTAAGTAAGTTTTTTAAAAGAGTGAGAAGTCTAATGTAACTTCTCAACAAATTAATGGAGACTATTAAAGGGAGAAAAGGGAATGCCTGACACCTGAAGAACTGTAGTATTACTACAAAGCAACTGGGTTTATTAAGAACAAAGAATGACAGGCAAATTTTATTACACTTGCTGCATTTTTTAAAGATAGATAACAAGAACTTGGTAAAATAATTAATTTGAACTTTAGCAAAGAAGTTTTAACAATTAGTGATGAAATCTTTACAACATTAATCTAAATAGGATTGGATGTAAACACTACCATGCAGTCTGAAGACTATCAACAAAGGGAACTAGGGCTAAGAGTTGCAGTGTTAGCCAGCTGAGGAGAAATGTGAAGTGGGGTGATGGGGAGCTAAGGACAACATCTAACAAATTGAATATCAATGACATGAATCTAGCCACAGCATTAGAAGTTGTTTTGCAAATGAAAATCCTTCAATGGGAGATGACCTGCATAAATTAAGACACTTTTACTACCTTTAATTTCTAAGATTCTTTGATCTGTCATTCTCAGTAAAGATTTGCAAATCTGGAAGGCTTCTTATGCAGAATTCCCAGCTATTTTAAATGATGTTCCAAGTGCAGAATGAATGTTGAATAACGAGTGTTGAATACGTAATGAGGAATCAACAATGTGAAGAGAGGAGACACTGCCTCTCCACTGCCAGAAGCACCTCTTATCGGACAAGCCCTTTCTACAGTAGGCGTCATTATTCCCATTTTACAAATAGGGAAACAGACACATCCTGAGACTGAATGACTCCCTTAAGTTCATGAAGCTAATCAGTGTCAGGGTTGCAACTAGAACCTATGCCTGGACTCCCAGTCCCCTAAGCTAACTCCTAGTTCATGCCTTCCAATATGTTGCTCTTTTTCTTAATGTCACAGTGGAGCTCATGACTTTACCAACTGGACCCAAGACAAGCGTGAGAGATAGAGAGCATTTGGCCACATATGTATGGTATATGATGGTGTTACCCTCTTCCTCTTAAGCCTGTAGAGGTCTTTGGAGAGTCCGTCCACATCTCATTAATATTAGCCAAGAAAGTTAATGACAATCTGCTCTACACCAGTTTCTTCTGAAAAGTTTGCTCTCAAGAATTGCAGACTGATGTCAGAGACTGCTGTTAAATTCTATGCATGCAGTTTTACTTCATCGTGGAATTGCTTTTCTTCTGTTTTTGTCTACACAGAACTGCCCCTGACTTGTCCCAAGACAGTATGGCATGGCCACAAGCAAGAAACTGGAAGTAGTAGCATCTCCTGCGAGTAGAAGGCACAACAGCCCCAAAGCAGAAACTGAAGTTGGATTAGCAGCTGATGCAAGAGCAGAAGTTTCAGAACCAGACACCAACTTGACTCCTCCCTTTAGGGATGACAGCCCAACAGGGTGTTCCCCATTTATCACTTGTATCTGGTGGTGTATTTACAAATTATAGAATAAGAATAAGTGCCCAGAAAAATGGAAATATAGATGGACACAACTGTACACCTTTTTTTCCAATCATGGAGAACCCTTGGTAATTTGGTTACAATGAAACTTCACTGCCAGGCAGCTGAGAGGTGGTGAAGTCAACTGAGGACCAGAATGATTGCAGACAGGGAAATTCTTTGAGGATGAACCTGGATTTGAAAGGTTAAAACAAGGTTTAGGTGTGTGGGCCCAACAGCCTCTTCTACAAGCAGACCAAACAGCATACCTCTGATGAGACATTGGGGAGCTTTCTTCTCCCACCACTCCCTCTTGCATGCTTTAGCTCAAGAGGAGATGATCTGGCCCACAGTTATGGCAGGGAAGTAAAGTCAGAAAAATGTGTCACCTATTGATCTGATTGCCTGCCTCTTCCCACCACAGAGATTGTTAACACCTCAGGACACCAAGGCCCTAGGTAAAATGCAAGAACTAATTGATAGTCTAGCAAAAGCAATTCAAGTTCCCAATTGCCACTGCTGCTCCTGTGGCAATGGCAGCAGCTGACACCCTAGGCCCATTTGAATTGCCACTGGACAGCACGAGCACTGCTCTGCACTGCTCTCAGGTAGGATGTGACCTAGTCTGTGTGGCACTGACAGATGACTTCTCTCAGCCTCGCCTACGCTGCCCCTTCCAAGGGCACAGAACCAGGACCCTGCCCCCACAATGTGCCCTGTTTGCTTCTATTTATCATGATGACAAAATGAAATCTTCCACACAGCTCAGTTTTCTTCTCTCTATGTATCTATATAACACAACTTTTGTTAATGCAGTGAAGCAGTGTGCTCTGTTAACAATCACTGTAATCAAGGTTATTAAGCAGCACGGCCTGGAAACATCTATTAGCCCACTCCATCACAGTTAAACACCTTGAATAAAAACCTACCCTTCAGCCCCGAGGAGCATATGTCTCTTTTGCACTAAATATATATTGACACTTAAAATTTGCTAAGTCACCAGATTTATTGTACTACCCCTACAGAAGACGTTTCGGATTCTGAGAAGAGTTTCAGCAGAAATGGCACTAATGAGAGGGCAGTTGTTGTCAGAAAGGTTCTATAAATTCACATCAGGAGTGTGTGCTCTCTCACTGAGGAGGGTGACTCCAAGGGTGCTGCTTCCTACATTTTAAGAAAATTCATCCCCTGTAGTGAGTCAGTATGGCATCCTGCAGACCTGGAGGCAGAGGAGGCTATGCAGAGGCTCTGGTGGGCAGGGCCGGAGCCAGGAGACCAGAGGCCCGCCCCTCAGAGGGCGGGGCCAAGGGCTAGAAGAGCCAAAGGCGGGGCTCAGGACCCATTCGAGCCTGGGCCTCCGGGCACGGAGGACGTGCCTGCACGAGCTCCCCGGCGCCAAGGGCAGAGGGCCTGCCGCCGCCTGGTTAGGCTGGAGGAGCAAGCCCCCAGCGGCTCCAAACGGCCCCGGATCCAGATGCCCCAGGGGGACTACCCAGACTTCCCAGACCTGCCCAGACCTTCACACCAGCGGAGACCCCCTGCCTTGGGAGGAGCCCCCGAAGCGGTTTGCCCCAGAACCCCGGTGGATCCCTACAGCCCTCAGGCCCCGGATCGCCTCAGGTCCCCGGTGCTACCGCTGCCCGACTATCCCAATGACGTGGATATGAGAGACTGGCCGGAGCCCCTGAAGGTGGAAGACCTGGAGGAGACTGACCTAGAGGGAACCCCTGACCAGATGGACTGGGACCTTCCGCCAGCGGAGGCAGAGGTAGAAAGTGGCCCGGGGAACGACGTTCATGAACCCATGGCAGTGTGTTGCGGCCTGGATCCCCACTGCTGTGGTCACATGTGAGCGACCCCCAGGGCCCCGGGCCGGGTCGCAGTGGAGTGGGAGGGCCTGCGACCCCCTACCCCCTCCTTGACAGGGCCAGCCTGCGCTGAGCCTGTCTGTAAACCCTTGTGTTGCTGCCCCGCCCCAAACTGAGGGCTGGGCCGGTGCTTAACCCCTGTGTTGCTGCCCCGCCCCAAACTGAGGGCTGGGCCGGTGCTTAACCCTTGTGAACTGCTGCCCTGCCCTGGACTGAGGGCTGGGCCCAGAACTGTGCTATTACTTGGGGACTGCTGCCCTGCCCTGGACTGAGGGCTGGGCCCAGAATTGTACTATTACCTGTGAACTGCTGCCCTGCCCTGGACTGAGGGCTGGGCCCAGAACTATACAACTCTTGTGAACTGCTGCCCCGCCCTAGATTGAGGGCTGGGGCCTGTATGGTGTTGTAGCGGTGAGCCGCTGACCACCTGAACTGAGTACGGGCTGGTGCTCTAACCCCCTTTTTGCTGCCGCCCGCCCTAGGCCAAGGGGCTGGGCATCACTGGACTTGTTACACGTGGTGGAGAATGTGGGCACCCCTGACGTAAGGGGTGAGGAAGTGGGTGCAGACCCACAGAGGGGAAGATCCCTGTACAGTGAGGGCAACTATCCGCTATTTTTTTTTTTTTGTTGCTTGTTTTGTGGTTTCTTGTGTATTGCTGCTAACCCTGCTTCCCCCGATGGAGATGGACGAGCTACTGCAGTATTTGGCCGAAAGCCAGCAGAAGCAGCAGGCTGCCCACCTACAGCAGCAACAGCAGTTAATCCAGCAGCTGGGAGCCCAGCAGCAGCAGCTCCTGACGGAACTGATGGCACAGAGCCAGGAGCACCAGCGACGGTGGCTGCAGCAGCTGGCAGCCCTGGTGCCGTTACCAACCGAACCACGGCAGGAAGCCCCAGGGGAGGGCCCGGCGTCAGTCCCGCCGGTACGCCTGACGAAGATGGGCCCCGCGGATGACCCGGAGGCCTTCCTGGTCACCTTCGAGTGGGTAGCAGTGGTGGCCGGGTGGCCCCGGAACCAGTGGGCCACATTACTGGCCCCTTATTTGACCGGGGGGGCCCAGAGAGCTTACCGGGCATTGTCGGTGGAAGACGCCCGAGATTATGACCGGGTGAAGGCAGCCGTCCTGGATGCATTGGACGTCAGCCCGGAGACCTTCCGCCGGCACTTCCGGTCCCTGACCTACGCCCCGGGAGCCCGGCCGGAGTTGAGGGACGCGTGCCGGCGGTGGCTGCAACCAGAGGTGAGAACCTCCGCAGAGATCATGGAGCAGGTTGTCCTAGAACAACTCCTCTGCATCCTCCCACCTCGAGGACGGGCTTGGGTGCGGCGCCACCGCCCTGCCACCGTGCAAGCTGCCGTGGACCTCATGGAAGACTTCCTAGCGGCGGAGGAGCCAGACGCACCCACGGGCCCGGGTCCATCGTCCTGGCCCCCGCGTCGGGGAGTTGAGAAGCCAGAGGAGCCCCGCTCCGAATCGTCCAGCCACCTGCGGGAGCCACCCAATCCGTGTCGGATGACACCGCTAAAGCCAGGCCCCAGTCAACCCCAGGGGCGAATGGAGGGGGCTACCAGCACGCGACCACCAGGTCCCAGGGGGCGCCAGACCCAGGGGCGGTCCCAACCAGCGCTAGGACCCTGCTTCAGTTGTAGTCAACAGGGGCACCTCCAACGGGACTGCCTGGAAGGCTTCTGTAGTTTTGGCCGGGTATGGGCGGCCGAAAAGAGGGCGCGACCCCCTCAGGCACCCACAATTACGGTCCCAGTCCTCGTGGGAACCAAAGCCACGATCGCTTTAGTGGACTCGGGGTGCAGCCAGACTCTGGTGCGACAACCTGCCGGCCTGGAGGCTGACCCCGCTCTAGGGACCATCCGGCTCCAATGTATCCATGGTGATGTGCGCCCTTACCCCAGCGCACAGGTGCCCCTGACGGTGGCAGGGGTGACCCATCATCTGGTCGTCGGCCTAGCACCCCGGCTAGCGTACCCTGTGGTGTTGGGCCGGGACTGGCCAGGCTTCGTGGGCATCTTCCGGCCGGCCATGGGACTCAAGGGAGAGGCGGCCCCTGTTCTGGAGGGGAAAGCGCCCAAGGACCCACCCAAGGAGAGTGTGGAGTCGAGCCTGGAGCCCCTAGCTGAAAGGTCCGCCGAAGGCCCAAAGGGGACCAGCCCCGATGATGGGGCAACCTCGGACTTCTGTCGGGATCAGAAAGACAACCCCACATTAAGTCGGGCCTATACCCAGGTGGCGGCCATCGACGGGGTGGCGACAGACCCCCAGCTCGTGACACAGTGGCCCCACTTTGAGCTACGCCAGGATCGGCTCTACCGGGTGGACCGGGACCCCCAGACCCAGGGCCAATGGGCACAGCTTCTGGTGCCGAAATGCCACCGACGGGCCGTGATGAAGCTGGCCTATGACATCCCTGCTGCCGGCCATTTGGGCCAAGAAAAAACCTTGGCCCGAATACTGTCCCGGTTCTTCTGGCCCGGGGTCCACCAAGAGGTGAAGAACTATTGTAGTTCCTGCCCCGCGTGCCAGCTTGCTGCCCCCCCGCAGGTCCCTAGGGCCCCTTTGATTCCAATGCCAGTGGTGGGGACCCCGTTCGAGCAGGTGGCCATGGACCTAGTGGGCCCGTTCCCTAAGAGCATAGCTGGGTACAAGTTCGTGTTGGGCCTCGTGGACTATGCCACCCGCTTCCTGGAGGCGATCGCACTGCGCAATATCACGGCCCGCACCATCACGGGGGAACTAATGAAGATCTTTGCCCGAGTAGGATTACCACAGGAACTTCTCACGGACCAGGGAACTAATTTCACATCACGCCTGATGAAGCAGGTCTGTGCCCTCCTGGGGATCAAACAGTTACACACCTCCGTGTACCACCCCCAGACGGATGGCCTGGTCGAGCGATTCAACCGCACGCTAAAGGAGATGATGCGCAAATTCCCCCCAGAAGACCTGCGACGGTGGGATCAGTTGTTACCCCCCTTGCTTTTGGCCATCCGGGAGGTTCCCCAGTCCTCTACGCGGTTCTCGCCGTTTGAGCTGTTATACGGACGTCGTCCATGGGGAGTCCTCGACCTGATGCGAGAGGTCTGGGAACAGACCGCGTCTCCCTCGAAAGGACTGCTGCAATACGTCTTCCAGCTCCAGAAGCACCTGGAACAGGTAGGGACCCTCGCAGAGGAAAATTTGAGAGCTGTGCAGGTGTCCCAGGCTCGAACCTACAACCAGGAGGCGCGGAGCCGCAGCTTCGAGCCAGGCGACCAGGTCCTGGTCCTGCTGCCATCCAGCGAATCGAAGCTGTTGGCTAGGTGGCAGGGACCCTACGAGATTGTTCGAGCTGTGGGGCCGGTCACCTATGAAGTCTACCAACCCGACCGCCGCAAGAAGATGCAGCGGTATCATATTAACCTTCTAAAACCATGGCGGGACCGGGAGGGCTTCATGATAAACCCCTGCCCCCCGGACCCCGAACTAGGACCCCAGGTGCCTCACGGGGAGGAACCTGCACAACCGGCCCTTGGGGCAACGCTAACTGATGAGCAGCGGAAACAGGCCCAGTGCCTCCTCCAGGCGTTCCGGGAGAACTTCACCGCCCTTCCCGGACACACCTCCCTGGTCTGCCATGTCATCTGCACCGAGCCTGGGAAGGTGGTTCGCGACGCCTCGCGCCCACTACCCTTCCGGATGCGTGAAGTGGTAGAAGAGGAGGTACAGGCGATGCTGGCCCTGGGAGTCATAGAGCCGTCCCAAAGCGAGTGGCGCAGCCCCGTGGTACTCGTCCCGAAGCCCGACGGCACTCGGAGGTTTTGCATCGATTTCAGGTGGGTGAATGCGGTCTCCAAATTTGATGCGTATCCGACGCCCCGGGTCGATGAGCTGCTGGGACGTCTGGGGTCTGCCCGCTACTTTAGTACCCTTGATCTCAGTAAGGGGTACTGGCAGATCCCTTTGGCACCTCCCTCATGGGAGAAAACCGCCTTTGCGACCCCATCAGGCCTATATCAATTCACCCGGATGCCTTTTGGTCTCCACGGCGCCCCGGCAACTTTCCAGCGGCTTATGGATCGTCTCCTTCAGCCCCACCGGGACTACGCTGCGGCCTACCTCGATGACATCATTATATACAGTCGTCACTGGGAGGAACATCTAGACTGGGTGGCCGCGGTCCTTAGATCCCTGAGGGCCGCGGGCCTAACAATGAACCCGAAGAAGTGCCGGATTGGATGGCAGGAGACGACGTACCTTGGGTACACCATAGGAGGGGGCCAGGTAAAGCCCCTCGTAGACAAGGTACAGGCCCTAGCGGCCTGCCCTCCCCACAGTACCAAGCGGCAGGTACGACGGTTCCTGGGACTGGCAGGATATTATTGACGCTTCATCCCGGAATTCGCTTCAATTGCAGCCCCCCGACGCAGCTGTTGACGAAAACCCAGCCACAAAGGGTAGTATGGACTGCGGCTACCGACAAGGCATTCCGGACACTGAAACAGTGCCTAATGCAGGAACCGGTTCTCTACAGCCCTGACATCACCCGTCTATTTCATCCTGCAGACGGATGCCTCGGGGGTAGGCCTGGGGGCTGTCCTGTCCCAGGAGGTTGACGGAGAGGACCATCCAGTGGTTTACATCAGCCGGAAGCTCTTCCCCAGGGAACAGTGCTACGCTGTAATAGAAAAGGAGGCCCTGGCGGTGAAGTGGGCCTGCGACGCCCTTAGGTACTACCTGTTGGGTGCCCCCTTCACCCTAGTTACAGACCATGCACCGTTACAGTGGCTGTCCCGAATGAAGGATACCAACACCCGTATTATGCGCTGGTATTTGGCGTTACAACCATATGCCTTCGACATACGTCATCGGGCAGGTAAGGACCACATAAATGCAGACTTCCTTTCCTGCCTGGGGGAGATGGAGGAGTCCGCCCCCATGGCACGGGAGACGGACTTGAGGGCGGGGAGTGTAGTGAGTCAGTATGGCCTCCTGCAGACCTGGAGGCAGAGGAGGCTATGCAGAGGCCCTGGTGGGCGGGGCCGGAGCCAGGAGACCAAAGGCCCGCCCCTCAGATGGCGGCGCCAAGGGCTAGAAGAGCCAAAGGCGGGGCTCAGGACCCATTCGAGCCTGGGCCTCTGGGCAGGGACGACATGCCTGCACGAGCTCCCCAGCGCCAAGGGCAGAGGGCCTGCCGCCGCCTGGTTAGGCCGGAGGAGCAAGCCCCCAGCGGCTCCGAACGGCCCCGGATCCAGATGCCCCAGGGGGACTACCCAGACCTGCCCAGACCTTCACACCAGCGGAGACCCCCTGCCTTGGGAGGAGCCCCTGAAGCGGTTTGCCCCAGAACCCCGGTGGATCCCTACAGCCCTCAGGCCCCGGATCGCCTCAGGTCCCCGGTGCTACCGCCGCCCGACTATCCCAATGACGTGGATATGAGCGACTGGCCGGAGCCCCCGAAGGTGGAAGACCTGGAGGAGACCGACCTAGAGGGAACCCCTGACCAGATGGACTGGGACCTTCCGCCAGCGGAGGCAGAGGTAGGAAGTGGCCCGGGGAACGACGCTCATGAACGCATGGCAGTGTGTTGCGGCCTGGATCCCCACTGCTGTGGTCGCGTGTGAGCGACCCCCAGGGCCCCGGGCCGGGTCGCAGTGGAGTGGGAGGGCCTGCGACCCCCTACCCCCTCCTTGACAGGGCCAGCCTGCTCTGAGCCTGTCTGTAAACCCTTGTGTTGCTGCCCCGCCCCAAACTGAGGGCTGGGCCGGTGCTTAACCCCTGTGTTGCTGCCCCGCCCCAAACTGAGGGCTGGGCTGGTGCTTAACCCTTGTGAACTGCTGCCCTGCCCTGGACTGAGGGCCAGGCCCAGAACTGCATTATTACCTGGGACTGCTGCCCTGCCCTGGACTGAGGGCTGGGCCCAGAACTATACAACTCTTGTGAACTGCTGCCCCGCCCTAGATTGAGGGCTGGGGCCTGTATGGTGTTGTAGCGGTGAGCCTCTGACCGCCTGAACTGAGTACGGACTGGTGCTCTAACCCCCTTTTTGCTGCCGCCCGCCCTAGGCCAAGGGGCTGGGCGTCACTGGACTTGTTACATCCCCATAAAAGAGAATGTGAAGGGCCACTTCACCGTCTCTTCTCCTCATTTCTTTAATAGTTACTGTGAAGGGCACTCATCAGGAAAAGTGGAATTATGAGATCTTATCGCACGCTCTTTTTGTCTGGTGCCAGCTGCAGTGGTTTGCAAAGGCTGCATGCCCAGACTGTTCAAAGGTTGCAATGCATAGCCAGCTACACGCACATTGAAGTGCCACATTCTTTTACAAAAGGAACTTGTGACATTTCACTGAAGAAAGGAGACTGGGGAAGTCATCTAAATTCATGGACTCCTGAATTGTTTCAACAGACTATAGCGAAGGCTCCAGAGACAGCACTTTCACCCTAAGCACCTAGACCAGGCAGCCCCCATTGACTTTCATGAGGTGTACAGAAATGAGAGCAGAATTTGACCCTTACTCTACAAAATAGAACCTACGCTATTATTTTAAAGCTACAACTTTACAAAAAGCAAATATTCTTAAAGAAAGAGAGTCTTTGGTGAAGACCTTAATTAAGGACTCAGGGGACTAACATTCATTTCCCAAATCTGTCACAAACTCTCTGTGTGACCTTGGGCTGTTCCATGCCTATAAAATGGGATTACTACTACTGTGATCCCACCCTTTGACTGTCCTTGGCCGTGTCTACACGTGCCCCAAACTTCGAAATGGCCATGCAAATGGCCATTTCGAAGTTTACTAATGAAGCGCTGAAATGCATATTCAGCGCTTCATTAGCATGCGGACAGCAGCCGTGCTTCGAAATTGACGCTCTTTGCCGCCGCGCGGCGCGTCCAGACAAGGCTCCTTTTCGAAAGGATGCCGCCTACTTCGAAGTCCCCTTATTCCCATGAGCTCTTTGGAATAAGGGGACTTCGAAGTAGGCGACGTCCTTTCGAAAAGGAGCCCCGTCTGGACGCGCCGCGCGGTGGCAAGGAGCGTCAATTTCGAAGCGCGGCTGCCGCCCGCATGCTAATGAAGCGCTGAATATGCATTTCAGCGCTTCATTAGTAAACTTCGAAATGGCCATTTGCATGGCCATTTCGAAGTTTGGGGCACGTGTAGACGTAGCCCTTGTCTACTTAGCCTATAACCACTGGGGAAAGATCTGCCCCTTCTTACATGCACTTATCGTGCCTAGAATAACAGTGTTCTGCTCTCTTATTAGGCCCACTAGAGGCCAGGATAATGCGAATTGCAAACAACTGTCAAAAATTCAGTAAGACTTTTAAATGTCTCATTTTTGAACTACATTGAAGTCCTCTTGCAGATGTTGAAATACAGGTTCCTTCCTGAGATCATGTCATGGACTCTTGATGAAAGCCATTCTTTCCATTATCCAGCAGTAACAATACATACAACCATTGCTTCCACATTCCTAGATGGCAGTTTTGATCTGTGGACCTCAAAGTGCTTGGTAAAAATTGATAAGCTTTAGCATCACCTTTTCACAGCTGGGGATAGGGAGGCACAGAAATATAAAAAGCAACCTTGCATGAGGTTATGAAGCAACTCTGTGGCGGAGCTAGGGTGAAAGCCTAGGTCTCATAACACCCAGTCAAGCATCCTACACACTGAATCATGCTGTGTATAGCCGTGGCTGAATATTACATTGCAGTGAAGCAAATTGTAAACATTTTCCTGTAAAGTTACCTAGTTACTGGGTTATGTTTCATTTTAGAGCTGATGTGTTTTTGACAAATATACTTTCAATGTAAAGTTAATTATCCAGCGCTGCCAACAGGAAAAAAAAAACAATTCACACAGGAATTATAGAAGTAAGTGTCTAAATGTGAGAAAACCAGTTAGGGATGTTATCCAGCAAGGGGGAAAGAGACAGTGCACCTTTAAATGGAACCAGCTGTAGCAACCTGCATAACTCTTCTGGAATGCAGTGTTCTGGGATTCTGTCTAGTCAGGTCTCTGGCACCCGGACCATGGCAGCTTTTTTGTGGGCAGGCAGCTTCCTCACATTTCTGTTATTTTATCCTTAAAGAAGTTACCATGGAGACTGGCATGAAAATGGCACCAGGCCAGCTAAATAGAGACAGAAAGCATATGAGGGAAATAGTCCAGCATTCTTAATAATCAAGCTTAGATACTGGACTTTTTAAGATACACTCCACGCATTCCACTCATTTGGGTGATTGTCAAGCACCTCCTTCCAAGTAACAGCAGCCTATCAATGAACATTTAATGAAGCAGGAAAATACCAACCATTAAAAGTAATCTACCACAGCTCATGAACACCCAGTTAAGAGGAATTATATTGCATGGTATTTATTTTCTTGTGAAAATGTTGTTAAAAGCAGAGTAAAATGACACACTAAACGTAGGTGTTTATTTCCTGGAACACAGAAGAATGAAAAAATATTTTACGAAACAAAACTTCAAGATTTTTATTTCCTAATTCATCACATACAGGAATAAAATGTCATTGAGGTATGTGTGTGTGGTGGGGGGAAGCTATGGTAGGCTATGCAAGGACATGTCACATTTCTGATTATTCCAATATTCTCTGGAAGCTGCCTTGATTGCAGAAAGTCCTAATGAGGGCTGAATATTCTGAATGAAGAACCTGAAAAAAGTGTTTTAGAACCCCTCAAAATAAGGATGATATTCAAATAATGTGGTTTAATGAGGCCAAAACTTTATTAATTCATCTGAGTAATACCCAGCAATAAGTCTTAAAGTCCAGAACCATTTTTTCCTTCATAATTTACGCTTATTTGGGATGTCTGACGTAAGCCCTCTAACCCTCAGACCTCTCTTGCTGGGATCCTGCTGTTCTCTCCTTGTATGAGTATTAAGGACTGGGAAAAGGAGGTTACCTTCTTGCTTACCAGGCATTAAGAACTCCCAACTATCCCACCCTTAGGGAGTGTCTCAAAATCACTTCCGATTTATCAGGGAATCAAGCCCACTGTCAGGTGAGTATCTGCCACTTGATGAACTGCAATAGCTTGAACCTAACCTCCCGCTTGCTCAACTGACCTTCTGTGGGTGAAAGGCAATGGCCAGTCAGGCAATGAAGGAACAATTCCTTCCCAGCTTCCAAAAAGATGACTAGCATAATACCCACAGCAGACTATAAAACCTTCTGCTAGTCTAACACCAAGGATGGGAGAACAGGTGCTACTGGTCCAAGACCAAAGGGAACTCTGTCTAGGGACTGCCCCTCTCCCCCCGCTACTTCTTATTCCACCCTAGGCTAATGGTTTGCTCACAGGCCCTTCCCTCCTAACCCAAAGAAACCACAACCCCTTTTCTTCTCCCTGGCCATAGAAAGCCTCCTCTTCTTTAAGGTGTGGTGGGCAGATTTTATTCAAAACCATTTTTTGTAAATCCTTTACATCATTCAAAGCCCCAACCCAAACAGCACTTTGCCCTATACAATAATCAAGCCTAATAGCAAACCAAAGAAAATAAGAAAAAAATGAAAAAAAAAAAAAACCTCCCAGGATGAGAGGAATTTTCCCTGTTATTTACAAAGGCAGAGCTGGTGAACCCCAGGCACCCTGCTGCTGAATTTAGCCAATGAGCTCAACAGAATTCTAACACATGGTTCTGCTTTTTAGACTCATTGTGAACTTTATGGGTCATTCCCCCACCGCACCCTCCATCCACAGAGCAAATATCCTAAGAATGATTCACAAGCTTTGCCACTCAATACCAGAACCTGCTTTCCCCAAGCAGGTTAATTTAAGGCAGGAATTAGTCTCTTTGTGCAGGCACCCGTTTTATGAAGGCAGCATAATCCCACAGAGCACTTACAGCAAGCATTTTAAATCCTGATGTTTTATAGTGTTACATTTTACAACCCATGCATATATTTTACAAGTTTCTTTGATATGTTCCCTTACCATGATATAAAGCATAAAATATGACCCACAGAGCCTGCAAGGTATTGACATTGTTTCTAATGTTTACGTACATGTTAGTAATGTCATTTAAATCACTTACAGACAAAGTACCATTTACAGCATAAAAAACAGTTCATTTCTAATACAATTCCCATTTTCTTGTACCATGGCACAACTACTGAAGTCTGTCTAGACAAAAAGGAAGTATAATCGGGTCATCTTTGTATAAACCACTGAAAAAAATGTCATCTATTTCTGCCTATGTGTCCATGGAAAAATCAATAGAGTTTCTGATGTTTCTGGAGATAGTATAAAGTCATAAGAGACATGAAACTATTCTATTTAAAAAGTTTGAGGTCAGCTGAGGAAACCAAAGTATTTTAACAGACTGAAGCATAATAAGTTTGCATTTCAGGATACTAAGTAA
This sequence comes from Carettochelys insculpta, assembly GCF_033958435.1. Lineage (NCBI taxonomy): Eukaryota > Metazoa > Chordata > Testudines > Carettochelyidae > Carettochelys > Carettochelys insculpta. The sequence goes on from NC_134138.1 coordinate 204,047,330, forward strand.
CATGCAAACTTCTCTAGCCTATTTTTTTCCTAAAGCTATTCTTTAAAGCTCTTCATCAAATCATATTCAAGGAATCTACCATAGTAGTGTCTGATCCTGAAAACCCTTGGTTATCTGTCTTTGGGCATACTGAAGCCAATAAAACTCCTCACACAAGCAATGGTTTGAAAGACCAGATGCTCATTTTTCATTACTGATGGTAGTACAGGGGAAGTTTAAAAAAAAAAAACATCCAAACACCTCCACCCCCTCAGAAGTGCCCCTAAAAACAATACCATGTACAGTGTAAATGGTGTCCACTTCTTCAGCTTCTGAACATCTACTTTTAATAAAATACAATGGCTATGCTCCATGTTAAGTTGAGATAGCACTGGGACTGTCAATCAATTGAAAAAAAACTAATTATGATTAATCGTGATGTTAAAAATAACAGAATGCCATTTATTTTAAATATTTTAGATATTTTCTAATTTTTCAAGTATTTGGATTTCATTTACAATACAATGTGTACAGTGCTCACTTTATTTTTATTACAAATATTTGTATTGTAAAGAACAAAAAAAATTTTTCAATTTATCTCATACAAGTACTGTAGTGCAATCTCTTTATAATTAAAGTTGAACTTATGAACATAGATGTAAATTATGTACAAAAAACCTGCATTCAAAAACTGCTTAGAACTTTAGAGCCTGCAAATTCACTAAATCCTACTTCTTGCTCAACCAATCACTCTGCCAAATAGGTTTGGTTACAATATACAGAAGATAATGCTGCCTACTTCTTATTTCACAATGTCACCTGGAAGTGAGAACAGGTGTTTGCATGGCATTTTTGTAGCTGACATTGCATAATATTTATGCATCAGATGTGTGAAAGATCATATACCCCTTCATGCTTCAAACAACTTTCCAGAGGACGTGTGTTTATGCCGATAATGGGTTCTGCTTGATAATGATCCAACAGTGTGGTGTCATGCATGTTCATTTTCCACGTCTGAGTCAGACAGTATCAACAGACAGTTGATTTTCTTTTTTTGATCATTCAAGTTCTGCAGTTTCTGCGTCACAGGGTTGCTCTTTTAAGACTTCTGAAAGCATGCTCCACACCTCATTCCTCCTAGATTTTGGATGGCACTTCAGATTCTTAATGAAATGCTGCAGCTATCTTTAGAAATCTCACATTGGTACTTTCTTTGCATTTTGTCAAATCTGCTGTGAAAGGGTTCTTAAAATGAACGTGTGCTGGGTCATCATCTGAGACTGCTATAATGAAATATATGGCAGAATGTGGGTAAAACTGAGCAGAATACATACATTCTCTCTCAAGGAGCTCAATCACAAATTTAATTTAATCATTATTTTTAAAGAGCATCATCAGAAGTGAAGCATGTCCTCTGGAAGGCTGGCCAAACCACGAAGGGGCATATGAATGTTTAGCCTAGGTAGCAGTAAATATCTTGCAACTTGTCCGCATGAGGACCTTTCACCATCACAAGCAACTACCTCAGAGCTACAAACAATGGCCATGGTGTATTCAGTTGCAGAGTGCCATGCTCCAGTGGGGACAGAGAACTGCCATACACAATTTGTGGATAGGCAGTTGAATCAGAGCATGCAAATCATCACAGGAGCTTTAAAATCAACACGTCTGCTGTGACTTTCCACATTAGCAAACATTGAACCACTAGCTATCTGCTGAGCTATAGCCACAGCATGGTAATTTAAATATGCTGAACTTTCTGCTCATGCAAAACCAAACACCCTAGCTCTGCTTGTTCCCTGAGGCCATGGCTCCTGCTCTGCCCCTTCCCCAAAGCCTAGCACCCCCCACCCCCACTCACTACTTCTCCCTCCGTCATTGGCTCAATCTCCTCCACCCTCACTCACTTTCACTGGACTGGGGTAGCAGACTGGGGTTCAGGAGTGGGTGAGGGCTCTAACTGGGGATGCAGGCTTTGGGCTAGGGTCAGGTTCTTGGTACTCAAGGGGCTCCAGGCTGGGGCAGGAGTTGGGGTGCAGGTGGGAGGTGAGGGCTCTGACAGAGCACGTGGGCTGTAGGATGGGGCTGTTGATGAGGGGTTTGAGTGCTGGGGTGAGCTCTCAGTTTGGGGGTGGCTTAAGGCTGGAGTGGGGTGTTAGAGCTCAGGTTTACCTCAAGCAGCTCCTAGTCAGCAGTGAACTGGGGGTGGGGAGGTGTTGCCGATGGCCTATCCTGATTCTGTGCTGTGCCTCAGAAGTGGCCGTCTAGTCCAGTTCCTCAGAGGGGGAGAGGGCAGGAGGCTTCACATGATGTTCTTGCCCTCAGAGACCACCCCTGCCATGCCCATTGTCCATGGTTCCTGTCCACAATGGGAGTGCAGAGTCGGTGCACAGGGACAGGACTGCACATGGAGACCCTGATCTCCACTGTCCCTGCCGAAGAGCTGGGCCTGCTGGTTGCTTCTGGGTACAAGGCAGAGACGGGCCAAGTCAGGGCTAGCCTGCTTTAGCTCCACAGTATTGCCAAATGGACTTTTAATGGCCTGGTCAGAGGTGCTGAGCAGAGCTACCAGGGTCCCTTTTCAATCCAGCATTCTAGTAGAAAACTGGACATCTGGCAACCGTGCTACCCACAACTTCCTATCCAGCAGGTTATGCCTGAAATCACAAAACCCACTCTGAACCACATGTGGCCATCTCATGTCTCTGGATCCAGTCAGGAAATGGCAAAATATCTGAACTTCATTCACTATTCCACACAAGCACATTATTGCTGACCCAACATGCTTCCCTCCCAGTTTTGACCGTGCATGCAGATGTTGGACCACTGTGAACCAATCATGGAAGCATCAGCTACAAATGGAAAATTAAAGACTCCTTTGTACAGCTTCAGTGAGAGTATCCAAGCCATCAAATACATCATACCATACTGCTATGAACATAGATTCAAAGGTGAATTGGATGACAGCCACAATGTTACAGAGGAGGTGTTGAAATTACTTGTGGGACTATAGAAAGCTGCTCTGCAGATACCATACATGACAGAGAGAGTGTGTGCACCTTGAGTCAGAGCAGCTACGTTACAAATAAACACTCAAACTACACAGAGTAACTGTATGAGCATCACAGAGTGGTCATGTTAGTGGTTGATGTGTTTCACTAATTCGAGATGTAGCCTATACCCTTGAGCGGGAAACCTGATGTGGGACTTGAGCCCAGGCCAGACAGAATCCTTTAACTTGTTAGCCTCAATACTCGAATTCAAGGTAACTTTGAAGTGAAAACAATTCCTTAAATACAAGTTTCTATGACATAAAAACAGTGCAAAATATTATAACGCATCCATAAATGGAAATCCAGTCAAGAGAGACAGGTATTGCATTGCATCCTGAAGCTCACCAGCTAGAATGCAATTTCCAAAGTAAGGGAAACCTTGACTAGAGTAGGCTGTGAAATGTGTTTTTCCGTCTCCCATTGTTTTTCAAGATATCAAAAAGTTTTCTGGCCCTTAGTCAGGAGAAGAAAAATCAAAATCTCAAAAACTTTCATAAACTGAAAAAATTGAAAATAAAAATTATCCAAATCAAGTGAACTGTTTCATTTCAATAATTTCAGAAAGCTTCATTTTCATTTTGATCTTTTAAAAATTATTATAATGAGCTTCATTTGCAAAATGCAAAGTCATTTTAAACCAGAAAACCAGAGTTTGTCATTTAAAAAATGTTGAAATTATGAAAATGTTTTGTTCTGACAATTTCAAAACTTTTGTTCAAAAATTTCGTTGAAAAAAATCAACTAAACAGATCCTTTCACGCAAAATATTTCATTTGTGACAAACTGGCATCTTCTACCAAAAACATTTGATAAAAACAATTCCAGCCACCTCTAATCCTGAAACCATGACCCTGCACAGTTTAGCATCTGGAATGAACAGCAAGAAGGATTCAAGCGCACAACCAACGCAACCAACAGAAAGCAGGCATCACACATTTATCAAGACTGCAAACTTTGGTCAGGGACTCCCCGCCTGCCAGTACCTCCTGTTCTTTCCACCTACAGGGCTTATCCTTATCTTTATCTGCCTTCCAAAGGAAATGAGCAAGATGGTTGATGGTTTGGTAGCATTGTGTCCCCAAGTCCCAATCTCACAGAATCTTCATCTATATTCACATAACAAGAAAATAACAGGTTGGGCCACTCTCACTTGGCTACCTGACCTAGTTATTCTTCTAATTTCTTGGAAAGCAATTGTTCCATGTGTTCTTAAATTCCACAGTCAGGTATCTTCTGAGGGTTACTCTCTCAGTCCTGTGGCAACAGCACTAGAAGAACAATCCTACAAGTCCATTCTACTACTAACTCTTGAATCCTCTGGGACTCTGACAGCCAAAAATTAATTTAACGTAAAGAAAGTCCTTATGATATAGGGGGTCACCATTAAAAAGTTAAAATTTACATAAGAACATAAAAGAGTGGTCATACTGGGTTAGAACATAGGTTCATATAGCCCATTATCCTCTCTCCTGACAGAGGTCAATGCTAGCTCCCCAGAAGGAATGACCAGATCAGGTAACTTTATGGCCCATTCCCAGCTAACAGAGGTTAGGATCACCATCCCTGCTTATCCTGGCTAAGAGCCACTGATGGACCATGGTTTTATCTAGTTCTTTTTGAACCCTGTTAAAATCTGGCCTTCACAATATTCTCTGGAAAGGAATTCAATAGATTGATCATGTGTTGTGTGAAGAAGTACTTCCTTTTATTTGTTTTAAATCTGCTACCTATTAATTTCATTTGATGATCTCTTATTCTTGTGTTACGAGACGGAAGAAATAATTCTTCTTTATTCACTTGCTCCACCCCAATCACAATTGTATGGACTTCTGCCTCATACCCCATATTTCCAGCATGAATAGTCCCCGTTTTACTAATCTCTCCCAATATGGCTATCGTTCCATTCCCCCAAATAGTTTGTTGCCCTTTTCTGAACTCTTTCCAATGTCAAGATATCTTTTTTTTCAAGATGTAGGCATACCATGGATTTATATAGTGGCAATAAGATATTCTCTGTCTTATACTCTAGTCCTACATTTTTGACTGCCCCCTCTGCACTGAGTGGATGTTTTCACAATGTCTCCAAGATCTCTCTCTTGATTTGTAACAGCTAATTAAGTCTCCATAATTTTTATATGTATAGTAAGGTCTGTGTTTTCTAATATGCATTAATTAGCATTTGTCAACACTGAATTTCATCTGCCATTTTGTTGCCCAGTCATCGAGTTTTGTAAGATCCTTTTGAAGCTTTTCACAGTCTGCTTCAGACTTAACTATATTGAGCAGCTTTGTATCATCTGCAAATTTTGGTGCCTCACTGTTTACCCCTTTCTCCATATCATGGTGAATATGTTAAATAGGATTGGTCCAAGTATGGACCCCTGCAGACAACACTGGTTACCTCTCTCCATTCTGTAAACTGATCCTTTATTCCCACCCTTTATTTCCCACTTTTTAACCAGCTATCAGTCCATGAGAGGACCTTCTTGCTTATCCCATGACAGCTTACTTAGCATTTAGGAGGACTTGAACAGACAGACAGATTCACAGACAGGCAAATGCTTTCACATACGAAGTAGATGAAAGAGTGGTGAAAAGGGCAAATAGCCAAAGGACTGACACTTTTTAAGTCCTGTTAGTATCCCTCACCTCAATACTGGATCTTTGTGGCTTTGCTGAACACTATTTATAAAGGCATTCAGCCAACCTGTGTTTTTAACATGGCACATTTTAAAATAAAATCCAAATCTTCATAGCCAGGAGGAATGGTCATCTGAGCTGACTGCAACAACCACTGCACATTTTCACATGTACACTCATCTTTCTTACTTTACAGCTCTCTAAAGTGGACAAGGGGAGTGACCATATGGACATGTGGATAAGAGCTCACACTCTATCACATTCTAAGTATGGATGTCATGCCATGGGGTAGGTGACGGTGAAGGGAAGGAGTACTGCAATGAGAAGGAGATGAGGACAAAGCGCGTGTGTTAGCAGTGAGATCACACAGTGACAGGTGTTTACCCAGAATGGTAAATTGTTTGCAGATGGTTTTCATAATACATATAAATAAAAGACAGCTCTTGAGCATTTCAAGAAGAGAGGTGTGTGATAATGGATTGTCCTGGCACAGCAGTCCTGAGAGACTATTACATCTGTATTCACTCTGGCTGTGTCTACACTAACTCCCAACTTCAAAGGGAGCATGGTAGGTAGGGTCAGGAGACTACTAATGAAGTGCTGCGGCGCATACGCAGCACTTCATTAAGCTAATTCTCCCCCGCAGCACCTTTGGGCCGTGTCTACACATGCCCCAAACTTCGAAATGGCCATGCAAATGGCCATTTCGAAGTTTACTAATGAAGCGCTGAAATGCATATTCAGCGCTTCATTAGCATGCGGGCGGCAGCGGCGCTTCGAAATTGACGCGGCTTGCCGCCGCGCGTCTCGTCCAGACGGGGCTCCTTTTTGAAAGGACCCCGCCTACTTCGAAGTCCCCTTATTCCCATGAGCTAATGGGAATAAGGGGACTTCGAAGTAGGTGGGGTCCTTTCGAAAAGGAGCCCCGTCTGGACGAGACGCGCGGCGGCAAGCCGCGTCAATTTTGAAGCGCCGCTGCCGCCCGCATGCTAATGAAGCGCTGAATATGCATTTCAGTGCTTCATTAGTAAACTTCGAAATGGCCATTTGCGTGGCCATTTCAAAGTTTGGGGCACGTGTACATGTAGCCTTGAAGTGTTAAACTTCGAAGTGCCAGCTTGTGTGTAGCCATGGCTAACCTGTGGGTACTTCAAAGTGCCTGGGCTACTTCAAAGTCCCTTTACTCCTCAAAATTTGACACTTTGACGTTGCCATGGGGGAGAATTACCTTAATGAAGTACTGCATTTTTGGGAAGAAGGGGCCTCCGGGGGCTGCGCTTCTACATGCTGTTTTGAAGTCCAGAAGACTGTTCTTCCAGACTCCAAATCACGTGACGTTATGCTAATGAGACGTGGGGAATTTGCATCCATGCCTCATTAGCATCTTTCACTCTGTGTATTAGCATGCCATTTCCAAAGAAAGTGGCCCGTGTAGAAACAGCCCAAATGTGGTACACAGCTTCCTCTTACCATAACTTAAAGCAAGGTAAAGGTTTGGTTGTGCCAGGAAAATGGGACGTGCTGGGAATATGATTGTTTCTCAGACAACAAAAAGGAAAGGTATTGCTAGCAAGGACAGGTATACTGTACAATGACCAAAGGGGGCAGCCAGGCACTAGAGATGGGGACTGGGACAGCTGTAACCCCACTGAGAAGCAGGAGGCACAGGTGGAAAAAGGGACAGCAATCTACAATATATTTCAGAGAGTTTGTCTGTGTGTCTGTCTGTACATCTCTACATCTGTCTGTCCCTCAACCAAGGGTCATGTGGCCCTCCCTCAGCTGAACCCACTACTGCTGCTGCAGCAATGGACAGGTGCTTCCCACCTGTCCCCAGCTTGCGTGGTGAAGAAAGCTAGTTGTCCTCTCTCCCCAGGCAACCTGTCCCCTCATCCCCAGCCTCAACCCAGAACAATGATTTAAATGAAAAAAAACCAAAAATGATTTGAGTTAAGGACTCAGCAGCACCGGGTAAGTCTTCTAGCACTGTATAATTAACAAGTTCCTTTTACTACATCTGTAGCACTCAGGTCTTCCCTAGCCAAACCAAGACCATCAATGGCTGTGCATTTGATGAGCTGAGACCCCAGTTCAGCAAGGTATGTAGCTATGTCTCTAACTATAATAAACAGCACCATTTAGTCATAAATTAATAAAAGAGACCAAAAACAATGAGCTAAAATCCCTTAATTACACACACCCACACCCTTGACAATTATAATGAAAGTTCTTTGGACTAGGAGTGTCTCTTTTGTTAGTTAGAAAGACTGAATGGGTTATTGGACCAACTTCTATCAGTGAGGGAGATAAGCTTTAGAGGCAGAGTTCTTCCTCAAGGTTGGGAAAGGTAGAGTATCACAGCTAAATATAAGACTGAACATATGGCTTTTTGTAAGAGGTTAGCACATATTCATTCATGGTGAAGCATTCCGTTAATGCCCCTGTAATCATAGGACAAAAACGGGAGTTAGTGGTTCTCTGATGGTTGTAATAAGCCATATATCCAACGTTTCTGTCCAGTCCAAGATTTTTAGCACTCAGCAAATTTATGATTCTAAGCTCCCAGACTACTCTTTTGAAAGTGTCATGCTGGTTTCCTTTGAGGACAGGGAGTGATAGGTCACATATGACTGGTTTGTGAAAAGTGTGATACAGCATTTTTGTCTTTTATCATTTTTCTGTGAGAATTCATTCCTGAGTGTGGAGTATGAGATGCAGTTATTTAGGGTTGTCCCTGACCACTGTGTGGGAACTCTAGTAACAATCACCCTTTAAGTAGTGAGAAAATGATGTCAAAACCATTTAGTGATTGCTCGTGACTTCCTGTGGCCAGATAGGTTTCAGAAGATGTGTCTCCCCAGCACTCACCTCCAACCCTCAGATGACCGGTTTTTGCATTGTCTAAAAACAATAAAGTCAGGCAACCAAAAAAAGCCATTTAAGCAATATCACAAGAGAAATGCCTATCAATGAGAAAATACACTTAGAAAGAGACATACCTAGTTTTGTTTACAAGACAAATTTACATCTTAAAGGCTGTTTTTAAGAATATTTGATTTTAACGTCTGTGCCTGCACATTTATTGAACAAAGCCAGAGGGGTGCATTCCGCTGCCCATCTGTATTCGTTTACAGAACAGGAGAAAGTCATGAACAATCATAACACCAAATAAAAGTATAATAGGCATTCGGTCAGACAAAGTGTGCCAGAGAAACAATACACCAACAGGGAAAGGGTTAAAGAGCCCCTGTGGGCCCAGCCAGCCTTACCCTACTACACCTGCAGTAAATGCCAGGCCTGGAGGGGAAAGAAAAGGAGAGAACCTCATTCAGTTGAGGGATGACTAGTGAAAAGGCAGGAGGAGCTCTGCTTCTCTTTAGAAGGGGAACATCACTACAAACCTGACATCTAAGACAACGGCCAGGAAGAAGCACCGTGTCCCTGAACAAGAGCAAGACAGACTGTGGAGCCCTCAGCTATGAGTGGACATTATTATTTGACTGAAAGACGGTGCTGCAAGGCCCCCTTGACCCTTAACTTCTGCTCCTTCTAGATACAGGTGGGGCTGTGGCAGGATGCTGCAAAAGACCCACAACAGAGTGCTCCTCCATGTGAGACAATACAGGTGGTTTGGACTATTAGCGCCACACCCTAAACTGAAGGGAACTACACACGAAATAGCCCAAGAGAGTGAACTTAGACTCTCTGCCAGGAAGCTGGGACCCAGGGCAGAGGAAGGGCACGGATCCCTGCATCATATTTCCTCAAGGGCTGAGACCCATAAGCAAATAGAGGCCAGAAGGTTCCCTGCGTAAGGTCAGGAGCCAAGCATCTTGGTCAGGGAAGCATGAAGCTGAAATTAGGTGCACTAACCAGTAGGCTGCCAGGTCCTCCAAGAACCCAACTGCACAAAGAAGTTCACTTTTTGCTCATCGACAAACAGAGCATCTCCCACTAACAAGTTAGTTTCTATGATGTGACAAATTGGCCTCCATCTAATAAAAATTTAAGTGTGCTCTTAACACAAAGCATTGAAACAAATGGGATCATTCACATGCTTGGAGGTAAGTTAATGACTCTATCAGGCCATTCAGCTTCACCACTGCAGTCATGTGGAAAACATACTCTCTACCACTTCTAATGAGCAAACGAAAAAGAGAAGTTACTCACTAGTGTAGTAACAATGGTCCTTCGAGATGTGTCCCCGTGGGTGCTCCACAGTAAGTGTCGGGCTCACCCCAGCACTGCAGATCCAAGATTTCCAAGCTGTATCTCGTCGGATTGTGCATGCGTAGAAGTGCGATGGTCGTTCATGCGCTTTTGGCCACGTGCGCAATCCGGTCTGTGCCAGTTCCTCGAAACAACTGCCTCGGGTGCCTCTGAAAAACATACAGCAGAACTCCAAAACAGGGAGGAACAGGTGGGCAGTGGAGCACCCGCGGGGACACATCTCAAAGAACCATCGTTACTACACAAGGGAGTAACTTCTCTTTCTTATTTGAGTGGTCCCCATGGGTGCTCCATAGTAGGTTACTACTCAGCAGTGACCCAAAAACATGGAGGTGGGTACCAGATTATGTGTAGCTTGCCCATGAGAGGACTGCTGTCAGTAGGCATACATCCTCCTCCAGTAAACGATGAATCACGTAGTGCTTGGTGAACATGTCATAGGACAACCACGTTGCTGCTCTGCAAATATCCTTCAAGGAGACTCCTCTGAAGAAGGCTTTGAGGCCGCCATTGCTCTGGTGGAGTGAGCCTTGGGCAAAATTGGTAAAGGGGTCTTACGTAATGAGTAGCACATCTCTATACAGGATGTGATAATATTTGAAATTCTTTGAGAGGATAGTCCTTCTCCTTTTGATCTGTGTGCAAGTGACACCATCAGTCTATCCATCTTTCAGAAGGGTTTGGTTCTGTCTATACAGAAGACCAGTGCCCTTCCCACATCAAGTGCATGAAGCCATACTTCCCTATTCGAGTTGTGTGGCTTAGGATAGAAAGATGCTAGAATTATCAGCTCATTGATATGGAACTCCAAGGAGATCTCTGGGAGGAATTCAGTATGTAAACGTAGTATTATCACATCCTTGGAGGAAGTTGTATAGGGTGGGGCCGCCATTACCGCAGCCAGCTCGCTTATTCTACGAGCGGATGTGATAGTGAGAAGAAATGTCGTTTTTAAGGTAAGTAGGCAAAGCGAAAGTGTGGCTAGGGGTTCGAAGGGTGGCCTAGACAGCATGTCCAGAACCACCTCTAAGCTCCATGAGGGCGATATTGGCTTCCAAAGAGGGTATAAATTCATGAAGCCCTTCAATAAACGTGCCGTAATGGGATGAGTGAAGATAGTTGACCCTTCTACTGTGTGCTGGAAGGCCGATATAGCTGCCAGTTGGACCTTTAGTGATGGTAGGGAGACTTCCCCTTGTTTTAGACCCAGTTGATAATCCAAAATCATGGGAACTGGGACCTCCAGGGGGCTCAATTGCTTGGACTAGCAAGAGGAAGTAAAGCATTTCCACTTGTACACATAAGTCTTCCAGGTGGAGGCCCGTCAGCTGCATTCTAGGACCTCTTTAACCCTTTCTGAGCATAAAGTCTCTGAGGTGCTGAGCCAAGGATTAGCCATGCCTTGAGACGTAAAATTCGAGGTTGAGGGTGCCTCAGGGCTCCCCAGTTCTGTGTGAGGAGGTCCAGAACAATCAGGAGGGGGAGTGGTTGGCAGCACGACATACGTTGTAGCAGGGGAAACCAGTGTTGACGGTCCCATGCTGGGGCTATAAGTATCAACCATGCCCTCTCCATCCTTCCCTTTTCCATGACCTTGTGGATGAGTACTGGAGGAGAGAATGCATAAAGCAAGGGGCCCTTCCATGATATAAGGAAAGCGTCCCCCAATGAGCCCTGGAATGATGCCCGCTCTGGAACAAAATTGAGGGCATTTCTTGTTGTTGCAGGTCGCAAACAGGCCTATTTGAGGAAACCCCATGTGTTCAAGTTACAGCGAAGCAGATTGGAATGGATCTCCCATTTGGGATCAAGAGCAAAGTGCCTGGTCAGCCCGTCGGCCTTCATGTTGCTGATGTGTGGTAAGTATGAGGCTCTCAGGATTATGTCGTTTGCAATGCACCAGTTCCACAGGTGGACAGCCTCCGCACATAATGCATGAGATCTGGCCCTGCCCTGTCAATTGATCTAATACATTGTAGAAATGTTGTTGGTATTGACACCGACTACTTTGTGGCATAGGTATTGTAGGAAGTGCTTGCATGAATTGAACACTGCCCTTAGTTCCAGCATATTTATGTGCATTGCCATCTCTCTGTGGGACCATCACCATTGTACTGTTCTGTTTCCCATGTGTGCTCCCCAGCCTATGTGCGAAGCATCTGTCATGAGAAAAAACGTGGTTTGCAGTTGGTGACAGGGGACCCCTGCCAGCACGATCTTGGGGTCCGCCCACCATCCCAGTGACTTATGCACCTCTCTTGTGGGTGATACCCTTTTGTGAGTGGTATGTTTCATTGGTACGTACACGGTCACCAGTCAGTGCTGGAGTCAACGAAAGTGCAGCCTGGCATTCTGCACCACAGATGTGGTGGCAGCCATGTGCCCCAGAAGCTGCAGGCAAGTTAATACTTGTACTGTGGGGCTGCATACCAGCACCTGTATTAGAGACTGGATAGCATGAAAATGTACAGTAGGAAGATATGCGCTCACCGTGATGGTATCGAGGCATGCTCCTATGAACTCTATGTCCTGTGTAGGTTCTGTTGTCGATTTTTGAAAGTTGATAATGATGCCCCTGGAGTGGAATGTCTTTGTAGTAATGTATATCATGCGTAACACATCTATTCGTGAGGTGCCTTTTAAGAGGCAGTCATCCAAGTTTGGAAAGATGAAGACATTTTTAAGATGCAGGTAAGCTGACACTACTGAGAGTGTCTTTGTAAAGACTCTGGGCACTGAAGACAGGCTGAAGGGCAGACCTGTGCACTGGAAATGTTCTGTGCCTGCGATGAAATGGAGAAAGCACCTGTATGCAGGATGAATGGTTGTGTGGAAGTACAAACCAGTCCCCATCATCCAGTAATATTCCACATGAAGGAGGATTACAAGTGATCAGGAGTACCATCCCTGATGTCACCACAGCCAGTCTGGTGTCTGACCTCTGTAACTTTGTTCTCACCCACAATTATTTCCGATTTGGAGACAATTTATACCTCCAGATTAGTGGAACTGCTATGGGCACCCGCATGGCCCCACAACATGCTAATATATTTATGGCTGACCTGGAACGATTCCTCAGCTCTTGTCCCCTATTACGCCTCCTCTACTTAAGATACATTGATGGCATCTTTATGATTTGGACCGATGGCATATAGACTCTAGAAGAATTCCACAGAGACTTTAACAATCTGCACCCCACCATCAATTTATGCCTCGATTACTCCACGAGAGAGGTACATTTCCTTGACACTACAGTACAAATCAAGGATGGCCTGATCAGTACCACACTCTACTGGAAACCCACTGATTGCTATACACCTACATGCTTCTAGCTTCCATCTCGCACACATAACTAGATCCATTGTTTGCAGTCAAGCCCTTAGGTACAATCACATTTGCTCTGATCCTACTGACAGAGACCGAAAACGACAAGATCTTTACCAAATATTCATAAACCTTAATAACCCACCAGGAGAAATAAAAAACAAATTGACAGGGCCAGACAAATACCCAGAAACCAGATACTTCAAGATAGGCCCAAAAAAGCCAAGAACAGAACACCACTGGTCATTACCTACAGCCCCCAATTCAAACCACTGCAACACGTTATTAAAGATCTACAACCTACCCTTAATCAGGATGCCACACTCCAGAAGGCCCTAGGTGACAGGGCTGTTCTCTCCTACAGACAACCTCCCAACCTTATGAGGATTCTCACCAACAGCCACAGTCTATACCACAGGAACAACAATCCTGGAACTTTTCCTTGCAACAAAGCCCGCTGCCAGCTTTGTCCACATATCTATTCTGGAGATACCATCACTGGATCTGACCAGGTTATTCACAGAATCATGGGCACATTCTCATGTTCCTCAACTAACATCATATGTGCCATCATGTGCCAACAATGCCCAGATGCTTTGTATATTGGATAGAATTCAAACTCTCTTAGACAAACAGTTAATGGGCACAAAACAGACATAAAAACACTCCTGATCCACAAACCTGTTAGCCGGCATTTTAATGGAGTGGGCCATTCTGTTAACGACTTAAAAGTCTGCATCTTACTGAAGAAGAATTTTCACAACAGTCTTGAAAGAGAGGATGCTGAACTCTCTTTTATATTCAAATTCAACACATTAACACATGGTTTGAACTGGGATGCGAATTTTCTGGGTCATTATACAGGCTCTTTTGCATACTTGGCTTTATCTAATTCTTAACTTCCCTCCACCCTCCGTGCCTCCTCTCTCTGATTTGCCCACCTTGATTATTTTTTTTTCTGATTTGTCAACCTTAATTACTATTTTTGGTTCTCTGTGCCTTACATATTCAGTCTGTTCTGGTATGGTCTGAAGAAGTGGGTCTGTCCCACGAAAGCTCACCTAATAAATTATTTTATTAGTCTTTAAAGTGCTACTTTACTGCTTTTTTGTTTTTATAGAAGTAATCGTGACCATCTTGAAATGCGGAGGTAATGACTGAGAGCCCGTAAGTCTAGTATTGGTCTCTAGCCTCCTGTCTCCTTTTCAGTGAGGAAGTAACATGAATAGAAACCCTTCCCCTGGAACTCATCTGGGAATCTCTCCAAGAGATGAGGTGATAGACCTCTTGTTTTAACAAGGTCTTGTGAGAGGGGTCCCTGAGGAGGGACTGGGAAGGTGGTTTTGTTGGTCATAGTGTGTAGACTGGGATGGTGTATCCCGCAGCAATAATTTCCAGTACCCATTTGTCTGTCGTGATACTTTTCACTGCCGGTAGAATGGCCTGAGGTGTTGGTGAAACAGGGGATGAGGTAACTGTTGGCACTGAGTGATGGGTGTGGTGTCGCACTCTTCGACATAGTAGTCACACTTGCTGCCTGGCTGCCTGTGGTGCAGGGTTATGGCCTTGCTGGGTATGTCGCCTAGACAGTCTTTGATGCTGTTGGCACCCCGGATCATAACCCTGTTGGTACTGTGGACGCTGAGGTTGGTAGGCATAGTGTCTGATACAGGTAATACTTCTTCCACCTGTAAGGAGGGGTACACATGCCCAGCATTCTTAACGTGATTCTTTGGACTGGGTAACTCTTCTGAACAATTCCTGAAACTGTCTAAGGTCATCCGGAAGGTATATATCTCCTGGGACAACTGCCTCATCTGGAAAGGACAAAGAGGCATCTGTCTGATACGCTTGCTGGAGTGGAGGACTGCGTCCGTGGTTTTAGCAAACAGTTTTGATCTATCAAAAGGAAGGTCCTCAACTTTTGTTTGTAATTCCTTAGGGACGCCAGATGTCTGCAGCCAGGATACTCATTGCATCACGACTGCAGTGGCCATGGAATGTGCTCCTGTGTCCGCCATATCCAGTGCAATTTGGACTCCTGTACATGAGTCCATGTACCCTTCCTGGACTATAGACTTTAGGATTGGCTTCTTGTCATCTGGGAGATAGTCCGTGAGTAATATCAGTTTTGCATAATTATCAAAATTATGTCTGGAGAGGTGTGCAGTGTAGTTAGCCGTACATAGTAGTAGGGTGGAGGATGAATATACCTTCCGCCCAAATAAATCTAGTTTCTTTGCATCTTTGTCTGACACTGTAGATTTGTATTGTGGTGCCTTTGACTTCTGCTGAGAGGACTCTATGACAAGGGAATTTGGCTCCATTCCCTTTGATGGCACAAAATACTTTTTGTCCACCCTCTTATTGGTTGGTGGAATAGAAGCTGGAGTTTGCCAGATGTTTGTAGCAGCCTCTGTGATGGCCTCATCCAATGGGATGGCTACCTTTGATTATGTAGGAGGGCTCAGATTTTTGAGGAGTTTGTGCTGCCTCTCTTGTACTTCTGCAACTTGTATATCCTGGGACTGGGCAACCCTTCTGAACAGTTCCTGAAACTGTTTAAGGTCATCTGGAGGGGATATATCTCCTGGGATGACTGCCTCATCCAGAGAGGATGAAGAGGCATCTGTCTGATATGCCTCTGTCTGTTCCTCAAACACTTCCTACGTTTGCTTCCCTAGGTGTTCCAAGGGGGGATAACAACTCGTTCTGGACCCTCTCTTGGAGGGGAGAGGTGATGCCTCCTTGGAGGAGGAGATGAGGACTGTCTATATGAGGGGCATGGATGTGGGGATCTATCCCTGGACCCTGAGTAATGTCAGTGCCAGTGATAGTCCTCCCAATGGTACAGATGTACGTAGTGCCAGGGACGTGAGCCTGGTGATGAGGGTCTGGAATGTGAGTGTTGCCTGTATCTATGATGGTGGAAGGAGTGAGACTGTCTTGATGATATAGATGGGCGTGGGGATACCCTGTAGGGGTATCCTTGTAGCCAATTGTCAAATGTCAGGCCAAGGGTGCCTGAGCCATGGAGAAGGGGGCCGCAGAAGTGGAGATGGTGGCCTAAGGACAGGCAATGGTGGTGTCAAAGGCTGTTCCGGTATATATGATTCTGGAGGAGAGCTTGGAAACAAAGGGGATGGTATAATGAAGAGGTCCAGGGAGGGGCTTTGGTACCGTGTCTTAGAACATGCTTTCCTCAGTTTGTGCATTAGGTGGGCTGGTGCTGATATGGATAGTGCCATGCCCGGTGCCGAAGGTTTCGGTGAGGGTATCAGTGCTGCCAGTTCCGCACTCGGTGCTTGGGCCTGCGGTTCCGCATGATCAGAGGTCTTCGGCACCGCAAGTCCCTGTTCCAGAGCCTCCAGTTCTGATGTTCTTGGTCCTGGGGTTATTTGTCTCAGTGCCGTAGTCTCTGTCACCTGCCACTTAGATGCCTGACAGATCTTCGGTGCTGCGTCTTTGGAAGTCTGAGACCCGGGCACTATCTTTTGTTCCCTGGGCTTTGCATCTCCTTTAGATATAGGTGAGTCATAGCTCTGTGCCTCACTTGTCCTGCTCGTGGATAGTACAGGCAAGGATCGAGTAGGAGACGCTTTCTCTTATGACCCAAGGATGTCAGAGAAGTCACTTCCTGTCTCTGAGGCGCTCAAGGGCCCTCCGGAGAAGTCAGCTTGGTTGTTTCAGGCTGAGGAGCTTTATCAAATAAAATCATCTTTAGCCTCATTTCTCTGTCCTTCCTTGCTCTAGCAGTGAGTTTAGAGCAATGAGAACACTTTTGAGGCACGTGGGCCTCGCCCAGACAGCAAATGCATTTGCTGTGGCCATCAGAGGCCCACATAGCCTGACGGCATGACTCCTACTTCTCGAAGCCTGCGGGAGACATCTTTTCTTCTTCTTCTTCTTCTTTTTTTTGAATAACTTAATGTAGCTTAACCTTAACAAGGTACTTAACGGGTACCAAGATTTTAAGGAACAGTTCTTAAAAACTAGCAACCAGTGAAAAACAAATAATGGGTTTTATCTTTCCAGACATTGGAGCCGAAGCGAAATCCATCTGCAGCCACTGGCGGTTGAGAGGAACTGGTGTGGACCACATTGTGCACATGACCAAAAACGCATGAAGGACCAGCGCGCTTTTGGGCATGCGCAATCCGACGAGATACAGCTTGGAAATCTCTGATCTGTGGTGCCAGGGCAAGCCCGACACCTACTGTGGAACACCCACGGGGACGACTCGAAGAAGAATTAAAGTTATTTTAGAGGAAAAGAGCCCTTTGCTAGGATGAAGGCTACATTTTCAACTCTGTTCTGCTTTAGACACCAAGACCCTGATGTTCAGAAGTGCTGAGTGCCCACACCTCCAGCCCAGTCACTGGGAATTGTAAGGGTTAGGCTCAGCTCAGCTAATAGAGCTCAGCTCCCATTTGGACAGCAAAATAACTAATTGGATTTTCAATGTGTTCATGTTGGGTTCTGGACTCTGATAAATCTGACCTTGGTTTAGTTGCCTAGATGGAAGCTGGGCTCTTTTGAAATTTTAGCCTGAATTAGGCAATTGAGCACCTAAAAATATTGCACAGAACCTTTTTAAAAAATGTAGCTCTAAATGTCTAAAGCCGGACACTCCAAAAAGAAGGCATTCAGAATTAGAGGCTCATTTTAACAAGGTATCCCTCATTATCCACACTGAACCAAGGGAGCATTGTGAGAAAGGATTTGCACATAAGCGTATACATCTGCTGTAATGGAGTTTTACCAACCTGAAGAAAGGGAATACGCAAACTGCAAACCGTGAACTTCACCCACCCTGACTATGCCTTTTTCTCACACCACTGTAATTCAAATGAAATCAGTAGGAGTTCCCCTGGCAAAAAGCTACATTCACAGTGGTGAATCAAGTCCTTTAAATTCATAGTTTATTTAGCATATCAATGATGCATGATTTATCCTGAAACTATAAAGGATGGTGTAGGTAAATTTTTAAAGCAACATGAAAGAGCTGGTGCTTCAACATCTGTCTTAGAAATAGCAGGGTGATAATGGAAGGAAAGGTATGTACAACTAATTTTCTTTCCACTGCATTTAAAAATACTCTGCCTAAGTGACTCCGCCCCAAAATCCCAAACGATCTAACTTTTTTTCTTGTTCTTCTTCCTTAAAAAATTCTGTGCATTTCACTCGGTCACGAATAAAAAAAATGTCCACTTTACAGATCAACAGTCATAAACAAACATTTAATACACTTCCTTGTTCAGCAGGACTTCAAATTCACGGACATAACTGAAGAGCTTACTTCAGAGTAGCCCCCTGCCAGTCTGCAATATTATCCTTAAATCTGCCAGAACTTGGCACAACATAAATTTTGCATTAGTGCTTTGGAGCTTATAGCACGTTACAAGTTTGCTTCACAAGGAAATTATTTCATGAACTCTCCAGTAGATTGCTGAGCTACTGTAGGTTCTTGCTGAAGTAGACTGTTTTACATTGAATTAAAGCAAATATCTTAATTCTGGAAAGGAAAAAAGGTTATATGTTGCATACAGTTATCTGAATAAGCACTTGACATTTTGGTATCAGCTGCTTTAAAAAAAAATTAAAAGGAAAATCATGTTTCAATTTCTGCACACATGAGCTGTGTCTACACGTGCACGCTACTTCGAAGTAGCGGCACTAACTTCGAAATAGCGCCCGTCGCGGCTACACGCGTCGGGCGCTATTTCGAAGTTAACTTCGACGTTAGGCGGCGAGACGTCGAAGTCGCTAACCCCATGAGGGGATAGGAATAGCGCCGTACTTCGACGTTCAACGTCGAAGTAGGGACAGTGTAGACGATCCGCGTCCCGCAACGTCGAAATTGGCGGGTCCTCCATGGCGGCCATCAGCTGGGGGGTTGAGAGACGCTCTCTCCAGCCCCTCAGCTCACTGGTGGCCGCGTGGAGCGGCCCCTTAAAGGTCCCCTCCCCCGCCCTGACTCTGCAGGAAGCTGAGGCAACGTGCAGGCTGCAGCCTGCACACGTGGCGAGCCTGCACAGCCATCAGCCACCCACCCAGCGGCGATGGCTAGCCAGGAGCCCCCCCAGCACACCCAGGGGCCCCCCACCAAGGGGAGCCAGGGCAGCCAGTCTGGAAAGCGGCAGCGGGGCCCCTCCTGGACGGAGGCCGAGCTGCGGGACCTGCTGGGGCTCTGGAGCGAGGAGGAGGTGCTCCAGGTAATGGGGAGCAAGAGGCGGAACGCGGATGTGTTCGCTCGGCTGGCCGATGGCCTGGCTGCCCGGGGTCACCCTGCCCGCACTCCTGATCATGTGAGGAGTAAGGTCAAGGAGCTGCGGCAGGGTTACGCCCGGGCCCGGGATGCGGCCAGCCGATCTGGGGCCGCCCCCGTCACTTGCCCCTTTTACAGGGAGCTCAGGGACATCCTGGGCTCCCAGCACACCTCCTCCCCTCCGGCCACCCTTGACACCTCGGCTGACGAGCCCCAGCAGGCCCTGCAGCCGGAGTCCGCCCCGGAGGCAAGCCCCGCACCCCGGGGGCCCCCCCCGGAGGCCATCCCCGGGACATCGCGGCAGGAGGAGGAGGAGGGGGGCTCCTCCTCCGCAGAATCCAGCCTGCAGATCCTCCTCCTGCCATCCCGGAGCAGCAGCAGGGCCTCCGACCCCCGGGGATCTCCGGACCGTGGGAGCGGACCCACAGGTAGGTACCCCTCTCTGGTGGACACCCCGGGGCTGGAGGGGCGGGGGGAACAGAGATGTGTCCAGGGCCCCCCACACGCTCACATGGCCATGGCCCCAAGGACACCAGGGCAATGGCCCTCACAGCACTGCAGCCATCAGCCCCTGCCCCCCCCACCACCCTGCATGACAGTGCCATGCCCCATCCCCGGGGCCAGGGGGGAGCGGAACCTCGAGGGGCCCCCGGGCGGAGGGGGTGGGACACCCCGCAGCAGCAGCAGCATGTGATGGAGTGGGGGGAGTGCCAAAGGGAGACTCAGGCTACATATGAGCCACAAGAGCCGAAGAGCTCCCAGGGCCAAAGGAGGATCCTGGCGCTACAGCTGGCAGGTGACACCTCTGCCCTGAACAAACAGGAGGGAGGAGCCGAGCTGGCTTGGAATTGGGGGGTGAGGGCGGGGGCCACAGGTAGAGGCTAGGGGAAGGGAGAGCTGGTAGGCAGCCAGCCAGAGGAGGGGGAAAGCTGCATCCCAGAGGGGCCCCCCTTGGGGTCTTCTCCCCACGACGGGTTGGAAGGACTGTCTCTTCCGACAGCTGGTGCTGTCACTCCTGCCAGAAACTGGCCATCTGTGGCCTAAGAAACCTCTCCTGCTCTCAGACCCTGCGGGGTGAAGTGAGAGTCGCTCCCACCAGGGGACGGGCTGCAGGGCAGGGGGACCCCTGAACCCCATCCATCACAGCAGCATCTCCCGGGGACGGGGATGGGGAACCTGCAGCACAGGGCGGGGGGGACAAAGGCCACGGCTCGGGGCCCACACTAACGCCTGTCTCCATTCTTCTTTCCCCCCTCCTCTCCTGTGTCCTGCACCTGCACCTGCACCATCCGAAGGACCGGAAGAGAGCGCCGGCGAGGCCTCAGTTGTCCCGGAGAGCCCTCCGGGACCATCGCTCCAGGGCAGCCCCTCGGCCGAGGAACGACCGGCCCCGCGGAGGGCTAGACGGCGGACCCCGCGCCTACTACCGGCGACGGCGACGGCCCCCCAGCTGCTGGCCATCCTCCGCCGGCAGCTGGAGGTCTCGGAGCAGCACCTCCAGCTGCAGGAGCGGGCGCTGGCCTGGCGCCAGGAGGCATGGGGGGCCTATATGCAGACATTCAACCGGCTGGTCGACTACCTGGCCCCCCATGCCGCGCCGGCCGAGCCATCGCCCGCCCTGCCCGCTCCTGCAGCCCCACCACCAGCTGCTCCAGCCGTCGCCGGCCCGTCTGCCGTCGCCCCACCACCCACCCGCGAGGGCCAGAGCGCCGAGGGACCCCTGGAGCCACCTGAGACTCGCCGGTGCCGATACCTTCCGGTCCAGCCCGCTCCCACCCAGCCGCGGACCAGACTGCAGGCACGGCGGAGCTCCCGGCCGGGCATGCCCAGTGCTGGGCTATAGGGGCGAGGGGCCCGGGACGTGGCCCCCCCCTTGTTGTATATAGTTGGACTCTTTTGTTTTGGTGCCCCCGTTTGCCCCGTCCCCCCCCGTAAATAGTTCTCCCCGTTCTCCTCCCTGGTTTCCTTTTTTGATGGCGCACAGTTGTTTGCTTTGTTGTATTGTTTTATTTGTGCACATATTGCTTTTGTGGAACGTTTGTCCCTACTTTTTGGTTTGTGTTTGACATATATATTTATTGAGCCAAAAAAAAAAAAGTTTCTGAAAGACAAAAAAAAAGTTTACGTTCAGCCACAAGTTCATGCTGTCATTTGTCCAGGACAAGTGGGAGGGGGGGGCGGTGGGGTGCTCCATGGTGTGGGCGTTGGGGCAGGAGTGTGGGGGAGGAAGGAGCGGGCAGTAGGGGGCCTGGACAGAGTTCACCCCGCGGCCTGTTGGTCGAAGTGGGCCCGCAGGGCCTCCCGGACCCGGGTCCCCTCGGGGTCCACCTGCCGACTGGGGGCAGCAGGTGGCTGCACGTGTGCCCTGCCGGCCTCCGCGGCCCAGCCCTGCAGAAAGGTCTCCCCCTTGCTCTCCACAAGGTTGTGCAGGGCGCAGCAGGCACCCACAATCTGGGGGATGTTGTTGGGGCCCGCATCCAGGCGGGTCAGGAGACATCGCCAGCGTCCCTTGAGGCGGCCAAATGAGAGCTCCACCACCTGGCGCGCACGGTTCAAGCGCTCGTTGAATCGCTCCTGGCTAGCGGAGAGATGGCCCGTGTAGGGGTGCATGAGCCACGGCCGGAGGGGGTATGCCGCATCTGCGATGACGCAGAAGGGCATGGTGGTGTCCCCCACAGGGATCTCCCGCTGGGGGATGTAGGTCCCCGCCTCCAGCCGACGGCACAGGCCCGAGTTCCGGAAAACCCGGGCGTCGTGGGTGCTGCCAGGCCAGCCCACGTAAATGTCCTGGAAACATCCCCGGCTGTCCACCAAGGCCTGCAGGACGACAGAATGGTAGCCCTTCCGATTGAGGTATCGTCCTCCACTGTGCTGCGGGGCGCGGATGGGGATGTGAGTCCCATCCAGAGCCCCGAAGCAGTTGGGGAAGCCCAGGGTGGCAAAGGCGGCAACAGTGGCATGTGGGTCCCCCAGCCTCACGAGCCTGTGCAGGAGCATGGCGTTGATTGCACGCACGACCTGCAGAGAAAGCACATGGGACAGCCCCAGTGAGGGGTGAGCAGGGTGTGCGTGGCCCTGCCCTGCCCTGGCCCCCCTGCCCTGCCCTGGCCCCCCTGCTCTTCCCTGGCCCCCCTGCCCTGCCCTGCTCTGCCCTGGCCCCCCTGCTCTGCCCTGGCCCCCCTGCCCTGCCCTGGCCTCCCCCTGTGGGTTCTCTTACCTCCATGAAGACAGCCCCGACGGTGGCCTTTCTGACACCAAACTGCTGCCCCACAGATTGGTAGCTGTCCGGAGTGGCCAGCTTCCAGACAGCGATGCCGACCCGTTTCTCCACAGGGAGGGCACGCCGCATGGCGGTGTCCCGGTGCCTGATTGTGGGGGTGAGCCACTGGCACAGCTCCAGGAATGTCTGGCGGGTCATCCTGAAGTTCCTGAGCCAGTGGTCGTCGTCCCACTCCCCAAGCACCAGCCGCTCCCACCAGTCGGTGCTGGTGGGGTAGCTCCACAGCCGCCGGCGTGTGAGGCGGGGGGTGGAGCGGGGTGCTGCAGGGGTAGGGGCTGAGCCTTGCTGCCCTGGGGGCATCTCCTCCCCTGGGGCAAGAAGGTAGTCAGCTGCCTCCCACATGGCATGGGCCAGGGCAAGCCCTGCTCCTGCCGGGAGGGCTGGGTGGACCTCTAGCTGCTGCTGCTGCTGCTGCTGCTGCTGCTGCTGCTGCTGCTGCTGCTGGCGGTCCATGACTGCGGCGCCCGGGGTCTGTGTGCCTATGGCTCCTCAGACCGCGTGCTGTGCAGGCTGAGTGTATGTGGGAGGGGCCCTTTAAGGGATCGGCTAGCTGTTGCCCCAGAAGCGCTAGTCCGCCCGTTGACCCTGTCTGCAGCTGTGCCTGGCATCCCTATTTCGATGTGTGCTACTTTGACGTGTAGACGTTCCCTCGCTGCGCCTATTTCGATGTTGGCCTGAGCAACGTCGAAGTTGAACATCGACGTTGCCGGCCCTGGAGGACGTGTAGACGTTATTCATCGAAATAGGCTATTTCGATGTTGGCTTCACGTGTAGACGTAGCCATGATGAATAGGAGGGACTCAAGTAGACTGTAGGTGACTGTATGGCACCATGCCTGCCATCTTCAGAGACTTCTCTGAGAATGGCTCTATAGCCACCACTACCTCCTCCTCTCTCCAGCTTCCAAACTTCAAGCACGGAAAGCCACCATTCTACATGCAAGGTTAGAGCCCTGAAAACCCATTAATATCTGCTTTATAGCCGTGGGTAGCCCCCGTCTATGGGTGTAGCCACGAATATCCATGGCTCATTTTTGCAGACAAGGATATGGATACAAACTTGGCGACCGCTCAGGGCTCTAGTGTTGGTCACTCTTGTCCCTGGATTCTACACAGGGTGTTCCAAGAGGAAAATGTATGTACTTTCTGCACATGTTCCCCATCTACCCTGCAGGAAATCTGTGGCCATACAAGCATTTTAAAATGGAGTTAGCCTGTGCTGTAGCACCTTCCTTGACACTCTCCCTCACCCCAGCCCAAACGTACATACACATGGCTTCCTCTGAGGGCAGAATCTAGTGCCAGAAAGGGAGTTTCTGCTAGCACAGCTCTGCTGGCACATTGCTGCCAGAGAATCAGGGTAAAGGGAGGGTCCCAGAGCATACCATGGGGTGTAGGTTCCCTGTGCCAAAGACCCCAGGCTCCAGTGGATTCCTGAAATCCACTCAAACCTTTAAAGATGTGCAGATATTGGAAGCCAAACTCTGTTCCCTGTCTGGTGACAATGCTAGGAAGTTTATCCTCCCAGACTCTTCACCCCATCTAAATTATTTCACAGGAAGGGTAATCTACAGTCAATGCTTTCAAAACCAACTTTCTATCTTCTGGAATTCTCAAATAACCGGCATTTTAACCATAAGTAAATTTGAGTTATGCTTTCCATAAGCACAGTCAGCAAAAGTAAATACAAATAAATACAGCAAACACAGTATAAGTTTACAGTGTACAATACTGCTGCTGTTAGTAAACAGAGTATTCCACATACATTTTTGTCTGTTTCTTAATATCTAATCTTGTTTCTCTTTAATGTTATGCACTGCTAGGTATATCTCTCTATGGTCCAGAATTTTTGAAAATCCAGCCACCTCCTGGTCTCGGGGCTGCCGGATATGAAAGAGTTGATTGTGTATGATTTCAAATATAGTCATGCTTTATACTTCAAGCTGTAAAGCCGACTAATATTGAATAGTGAGCTGTGGTCAGAATCAGGACAACTTTACCAGTGTTTTTCCATATTATGATATTGTTAACAGTTAACAATCAAAGCTGTAAAATAATAGACATTTCAGTCTGTTTTCCACTGCTTGAGAATCGCTTTGAAACTGCCTGAGCTCACTTTTCAACCACACTTCCACTGGGACTGGTGCCTGAGCCTCCCCCCTGCTGATCCATGTGGATTTGTCTCTTCAGCTAATCCTACCTGAACCCAGCATTGAAAAACAGCCACAAACAGGAAGCACCTGGGTAGCTGTCAGTTTCAAAAGGAGAAAGAGAGCAGGTGGAATAAAGAATTGGACTTACAGTAAACTGAAAGTAAAAACCTGACCCGTTGCCAGGCCTCAGATCAGAGAAGAGAAGATTCTGCTCTCACTTTGGTTCCAAAGAGAAAACCTCAAGTACATAACAATTAAAGTTTCTTTAGCAGACTGTGGCAGATGTAATCTGATATTTTCTTCTTAAAGGGAATTCGGTTGCTTGTAAAATCACTTGTGTTGGCTAGACTGAAGGCTCAAATCCTCCATTCATTTGTAAAACAGGCACAGCACTGTCACTGTGCAACAAAGGCTTCCAGACTCCTACCCTTCTTCTCTGTCCAGAACGCGCCTCCTTCCTGATCAGTGGGCAGCAACATCTGGGGGTCAAAGGATAATTTTTTTTCCCAGCTACCTAGGCACTGGAATTGCTACAGAGACTGCAACATGAGTGACAAGTAGTGCCAGTGGTGATCAGCGTTCACATAATCAATATCTGTCTCAACTGTAAAGCCAACTCAGAGTCACCTACTCTAGTTTAAGAAACAATCAGAGGTAACTGAATTGGTGCCTCCAGGATACATTGGTTTGCAACCTAAGTACTACCAGACTTAACTGAAGGATGGAGGCAGCCAGGCCTTTTTATAGGACTGTCCTACAATGTCTGTATATGTGGTATCTAGAAATAATTCTGTCAGAGCTCCTTTAGTTCAACAACTCTGGCCATAAATACAGTTTGCACCTCCCCTCCTCTGCCCAGGCTGTAAAGTGCTACACACAAACGAGGGGTAAAATTAAGATCTATTCCCGAAATTTCCACAAACAGTGTTTCAATTTTATAGTTTGAACACTAGTGAAGATTTTTTGTTAAAGGAAATTCTTCAGCTTGTTGTAAATCAAACATCTCTCTGTGGAACTGAGGGCCTAAAAATATAGCTTTGTTGCAGCATTTCTTGAATACCTGGAATTTCCATCATTCTCCTTTGTTCCATTTGCTAGCCTACATCACAAACACTTAAGCTGTGTCTACACGTGCACAAAAAATTGAAATAAGTGGCACTTTTTCAAAACAGCGGGAGGAGCATCCACACGTGTAAACCCGTCTTTTGAAAGAAAATTGATAGAATGGGGCGCAGACTTCAAAATCCAAACCCTGATCCCAGATCAGGAAGATCGCTTCCTTTCGAAATACTAAATCGAAAGAGTACACGTCTAGACACTCCACAGTCCACTTTTTAGAAATACGTGTCCACCATGGCACCGGTCAGCTGGAGCATGGGGCTGCTCCAGCCAGCAGCAGCAGGGCTCTATGGTCCTTGTGTTTGGCTGCCTTAAAGCCGCACGCACACAGGAAACCCGTGGCAGGAAGCTGAGAGCGTGCTAGGAGCAGTCTCTGCATGTGCTCCAGCTGTATGCTCCAGCGCCACAGCATGGCCAGCAGTCAGCCCCCTCTGCAAGCCCCACGGCCCCCCCTCTGAGCCCCCACAGGGCTCCCAGGGGAATAAGAAAAAAAGGGCCCCCTCCTGGATGGAGCAGGAGCTGCAGGATTTCCTCGGCCTGTGGAAGGACGAGGAGGTCCTGCACCGGATGGGGGGCAAGTGGTGCAATGCCACCACCTTCGGCCGCCTAGCGCAGGGCCTCCACACCAGGGGCTACCCGGAGCGCACGGCCGAGCAGGTATGCTCCAAGGTCAAGGAGCTGCGGCAAGGCTATGACCAGGCCAGGGACCAGGCTGGCCGCTCCGGGGCAGCTCCAGCAACATGCCCGTACTATTGGGAGCTCCAGGGTATCCTGGGGCCCCAGGAGAGCTCCCCACCCCCGTTGTTCCTGGACACCTCGGCTGAGGAGCTGCAGCCAGAGAAGGAGGAGGAGCAGTCCGGACTGGGGACCCAGGAGGGCGAGGGGACCATGGAGCAGTCAAGTGAGGAGGGGAACCTCACCATTGTCCTCCCCTCCCGCTCCTCCAGCTGGGCAACCAGGAGCTGGACATCCCCGGATGTCACCGAGGGAACCTCCGGTATGCACAGGGAGGGGCGCACACCTGCTCCACAGGGTGGGGGTGATGCAATGACTAGTCACCCTCACACAGGACCAGTGGTCCCGGGCCACACACAGGCCACCCCCCCCACATAGGATGCAGCACCCCATGGTGGCACACCAGCGATGCCCAGCACCCGCCCTTAGTGGACAGCACTGGAAGCTGCACAAGAACGGTGGCCGGTCAGTGCCAGACAGCACCTGGGCCTGCACACCACAGGCTGGGAAGGGCCACCTGCATGAGAGACCCCTGGATACACCCCCAGGCTGGGAGACCCAGCCCGTGGGGGGCGGGTTGGTGCCCCTTGGGGGGGTCAATGTCCTTTGGGGAGGTGGGGGCCCCATGGGGTGGGCTCAGGCGGGTGGGCCACAACCTGGTCCCCTCACTCTGAGGCACATTACTGACACGCTCTCCTCCTCTCCACAAAGCCGCACCATCCATGGACCAGGAGAGCCCAGCGCCATCCCTCGTCCCCGAGAGCCCCACTGCAGCACTTGGAGGTGTCCGGATGCCTCCCCAGGCAGCACGCTGTGGGGGCTGTGAGCAGAGGGCCCCCCACTGGGCTGAGGAGGACACATCCAGCTAGCACCAGGCCAAGGTGGCTGAGCAGCACCTGAGGCTCACCCAGGCCGACATGGAGTGGAGGAGGGCAGCCTGGGAGAGGCTGCTGACCACCCTGGAGGATATTGGCCACACCCTCCGGGATCATATGGTCACCGTTGCCCACCTCCTGGCCCCCCCGGCAGCTCCCCCCCCTTGAGCCTGCTTCCCCCGCCCCCACCAAGCTTGCCCCCCTTGCCCCCACCAAGTCTACCAACTCTGCCCCCACCAGACCCACTTGCCGGCATTATCTGCCGGTGCTACCCACACCCTCTCCTCCCTGCCAGGGACCCCGGACCCGGGGAAGCAGGGGCTCCATGGGCCGACAGGGCTCGCAGCCCACCATCCCTGCCCCGGAATGAGTGCCTCGCCCCCCTCCAAGTTAGGTTCCCCCCCATCCAAGTTAGGTTCCCCCTGCTCCTCTCCAGTGTAGATAAATGTTTATTTTATTGTTCACCACTCCGTGCTGTGCTCCTCAGGGGGATGGCGGGTGGTGGATGTGCAGGTGCAGTGCTGGTGGGGGTGCGGGTGGCAGGGACAGTGGGTGACAGATGTGCATGAGATGTGGGTGTGTATGTGGGTCAGAGGTGGCTGTCAGCAAAGGCCTGCCTGAGGGACTCTCAGATGTGGTGGCCATCCCAGTGGGCCTGGTGGATGGGGGTGGTGCCCAGCTGCTCATAGCCGGCGCTGGCCGGAGGGCCCCCCCCGACCCACCAGGGACATAGGCGTCCCCCTTTCCCTCCACAACTTTGTGGAGGACGCAACAGGCGCCCACCACCTTGGGCACATTGAGGACCCCAACCTCCAGCAGTGTGTGGAGGCACCTCCACTGCCCCTTTAGGTGCCCGAAGGCCCGCTCCACAACCTTGCAGGCGTGGTTGGGGCGCTGACTGAATGCCTCCCAGGTGGGGTTGAGGTGTCCTGTGTACGGCCTCATGAGCCACGGCTGCAGGGGGTATGCCGCATCTGCCACCATGCAGAGCGGCATGGTGACGTCCTCCGCCACCGGGATCTCCTACTTGGGGATGAAGGTGCCGGCCCCCATGCACTGGCAGAGGCTGGAGTTCCGGAAGACCCGGTCATTGTGGGTGTGGCCAGCCCAGCCCACTCAGATGTCGGTGAACTGACCCCTTGTGTCCACCAGGGCCTGGAGCACCACCGAATGGTAGCCCTTCCTGTTCACATACTGGCTGGCGCTGTGTGGTGGGGCACGGATGGGGATGTGTGTGCCATCCAAAGCACTAATGCAGTTCGGAAAGCCGAGGTACTGGAAGCTGCTGATGGTGTTGTCCAGATCCCCCAGGCAGATGACCCTATGGAGCAGCATCGCATTGATGGCTCTGACAACCTGTGGGGAGGAAGGGGGAGACGTGCTCTAGCGTGGGTGTGGCGGCCATCTACCCCTGCCTTGGGCCCATTCTGCCCCCCACTCATCCAGCCCCCGCCCCATCCAGCCCCCTACCCCCTTCCCATCTAGCACCCGCCCTGTCCAGCCCCTTGCTCCCACCCATCCAACCCCTGCCCCATCTGGCCCCTTGCAGCAGTGGGTTCCCCTTGCCCTGGCCCAACCACCCACCTGGCCCCACCCTACCTCCATATGTACAGCCCCAGTGGTGGCCTTGCCCCCCCAAACTGCTGTTCCACAGAGCGATAGAAGTCCAGGGTGGCCAGCTTCCAGATGGCAGTCACGACTTGTTTCTCCAGGGTGAGGGCTGGCCACATGCAGGTGTCATGGTGCCGGAGCGTGGGAGCGAGCCAGTGGCAGGTCTCATTGAAGGTCTGCCTCGACATGCGGAAGTTCCGCAGCCACCTTTCCTCACCCTACTTCCCTAGCACCAAGCGCTCCCACCAGTCAGTGCTGCGGGGGTGGGTCCAGAGGCGTTGGAGCACTGCAGTGCCCTGGGTGGGGGAGCCCCATGGCTCCAGGGGGACCGCCCAGCCACTCAATGAGATCAGGTGCAGCTGCGGCAATGGTTCACAGCACTGCCAGCAGGGCGTCCATAATGAGGGTGTCCTCCTGCAGGAGCTGTCGCTGGACCTCCACTGTGGGCACACGTGGGCTCTGCTGGACTGGGAAAGGCTGGGTAGCACTCAGCTCATGTGGAGGGGAGGGTGGAGGGAGGGCCCTTTAAAGGAGGTGGCTGGCTGTGGCCCCGGAAGGGCTTGTCGGCCATGGGACCCCGTCCGTGGCGTTTCTTGCCTCCCTTCTTTCGAAAGAGGGCTTGGAGCCGTGTGGACACTCTCTTTCGAAAAACCTGCTATAGCACTTTGAAAAACCGGATCAAAATGCCAATCCGATAATGGCGGCGGGTGCTCCCTTTTGACGGCTGCTATTTCAACTGCTGAACTTCAATTTTCGCCCTTTTGAAAGGGCGCTCACGTGCAGACCCAGCTTTAGTGGTTGGCACTGTCCCTAACTAGTTGTTTGAACAGCACCCTTTGCAATTGACTCGTGATTCTGATTGTGGCTTCTTGGCTCTGCTATAATAATCGTGCTTGTGTGTAGGATATTTTTGAAAAAAAGTTTTTCTTAAGGGTTATCACAAATCAGAATACCTCAGTGATGAAATTTCTTAATGACACTAAAGGAAATCCCTTCCCCTCACCCGCTGTGACCTTTCCTGATGCTTTACAACCCACTGGATTCAGTGCTGGAATAGCCCTGTGCTTAGCTGTGGCACAATATTGTAAAGTAGAAGCTGTTAGGCTCAAACTACTGAGCGGTACAATTTTGTTTATTTTAAGAAACACAAGTTAAATTTTGTTCTTCTGAAGAAAAAAAGGGTGTGAAAGAAACACTGGCAAATCTCTGCATATCAGGCAATTCTTTTCCTCAGGAACTTCCTGTCCTCTTGAAATTTCTTGACTAAGACCTCATTACTCTTTGTTATGCCCTGGTTTTCCTTAGGTAATTAACTGGCAGCCAGCTATCAGGGCAATTAGTTACTCATATTCGCCACAAATATAAAAGCAAAATTCCCCCTGAAGTCAATGTGTGAGAACTTCAACTTGAGACCTGTATACTTTACATTATATTTTGCCACATGTATTGCAGATATTCCTGACAGCAGGGTTTTCTTATCTGTGCTTTATCAGTTAGCCATGTGAAGACCTCTTTCTCCCTCTGGTTCTACACCCTTTCAGTCATTGTCCCCTGGAAATAGGATACCAACACTGTAGATGTTAAGATCAACATTATAGGAGAGTCTAATGCTGGTATACACAACTGAGACTAAACTATATATTACCATTTTTGTAATTCTTTATAACTCTGATGTAAACATAATTATATATTATATATACACACACACACACACACACACACATATAAATACAAAATATATAATTATGTTTACACCAGAGTTATAAAGAACTACGAAACTGGTTCACTTCTCCATGCCACAAAAAAAGAAGTGGGTGACTAGCTGGTAACTGGACATTATATAAATATTTAAGCAAGACACACAAGCCCTCAAATGTGATTATGAACGGACAAAATCCCATGGTTGGGAAATGACAGACATAGTCCTTTTGTAGGCCATTTTAGGACTGCTGGCATCCTATGGTAACAGAAAGAAAGCCGTGCTTGTCTATACACTATCAAAACAAAAAGCAGTCAAGTAGCACTTTAAAGACTAGCAAAAGAGTTTATTAGGTGAGCTTTCGTGGGACAGACCCACTTCTTCAGACCATAGCCAGACCAGAACAGACTCAATATTTAAGGCACAGAGGATGAAAAACAGTAAGCAAGGAGGACAAATCAGAAAAAGATAATCAAGGTGAGCAAATCAGAGAGTGGAGAGGTGGGGGAGAAGGTCAAGAATTAGATTGAGCCAAGTATGCAGACGAGCCCTTATAGTGACTCAGAAAGTTTCCATCACGATTTAAACCATGTGTTAATGTGCCGAATTTGAATATAAAAGCCAGCTGGGCTGCTTCCCTTTCCAGAACGGTGCGATAATTCTTCTTCAGTAACACACATACCTTTAGGTCATTGACAGAATGCCCCATTCCATTAAAATGTTGACTAACTGGTTGGTGGATCTGGAGTGTTTTGATGTCTGTTTTGTGCCCATTGACCCTTTGTCTAAGGGAGTTGGAAGTCTGTCCAATATACAAAGCATCTGGGCATTGTTGGCACATGATGGCATATATGATGTTAGTAGAGGAGCATGAGAAAGCGCCCGTTATTCTGTGAGTAACCTGGTTAGGTCCAGTGATGGTATTTCCAGAGAAGATATGTGGACAAAGCTGGCAGCGGGCTTTGTTGCAGGGAAAGGTACCACCAGGAACACCAGTCCTGGAACCTTTCCCTGCAACAAAGCCCGCTGCCAGCTTTGTCCACATATCTTCTCTGGAAATACCATCACTGGACCTAATCAGGTTACTCACAGAATAACGGGCGCTTTCTCATGCTCCTCTACTAACATCATATATGCCATCATGTGCCAACAATGCCCAGATGCTTTGTATATTGGACAGACTTCCAACTCCCTTAGACAAAGGGTCAATGGGCACAAAACAGACATCAAAACACTCCAGATCCACCAACCAGTTAGTCAACATTTTAATGGAATGGGGCATTCTGTCAATGACCTAAAGGTATGTGTGTTACTGAAAAAGAATTATCGCACCGTTCTGGAAAGGGAAGCAGCCCAGCTGGCTTTTATATTCAAATTCGGCACATTAACACATGGTTTAAATCGTGACGGAAACTTTCTGAGTCACTATAGGGGCTCGTCTGCATACTTGGCTCAATCTAATTCTTGACCTTCTCCCCCACCTCTCCACTCTCTGATTTGCTCACCTTGATTATCTTTTTCTGATTTGTCCTCCTTGCTTACTGTTTTTCATCCTCTGTGCCTTAAATATTGAGTCTGTTCTGGTCTGGCTATGGTCTGAAGAAGTGGGTCTGTCCCACGAAAGCTCACCTAATAAACTCTTTTGCTAGTCTTTAAAGTGCTACTTGACTGCTTTTTGTTTTGATGGTATCCTATGGTTTCATTTAACCATGGACTTGTTCATCACACAACCTTAAGACTTCCCGAATGTGTACCATCTGTTAGACAGCTGATATGCAGGTAATAGACAAGACACAAAGTAAAAGAGAACTGACTGCCAAATGCCAATCACAACATGAGGTGAGCAAGCATGAGAGATAGGTACATGGCAACAGGAGAGCATGGAAGAGGGAGTAAAAGCATGAAGTGTTCTTAGACAATCACTGCAACTCATAGTTCTGTATCTTTTGCCTAAATACAGGATCAAACTCATTGGAAATACAACAGATTATACTGAATGAGGTTGTGTGTGGAAGAAAAGCAACATTCCAAGAAACAGAAAATACCAAAGGAGGAAAGAGACCTATTCTCACATTATAGATTCAGCATTGCACAGCCTATACTGGGGTAGCCAGCACTTGGCTCGCAGGCCATAATCTAGCCCACTGAACTGGCAGCAGTGCCACTTTTAAATGGCAGCTGGGCAGCTCCAAGCTATGTGGTTCTTTTAAGGAGACATTTGTGGCTCCCAGGCTCTGGCAGGGCACAGGACAATGCTGGTGGCCCTGGGGCATGGGGAACACCTTCAGGGAGCAGAGCTTTGCCAGCCACCCCAAGGGCAGGGAGCGGAGCTCCACAGGGGCCAGGGGAATCTTGGCAGCCCTGGGGGGCTGAGACCTGCCAACTCCAGCCCAGGGTCCAGGACACTTAACCCCAGCAGTCTTAGGGCTGAAGAAGCCCGTGAGCCGGCAGGGCACAGCAGCAGGCAGAGCTCCTGAGTAAATTAATCCTGTGTTTGGGGGGGTGGTTTGGTGCTGTGAGGGGGGTTAAGCCTGGGGGTGGGGGCAGGGTGGTTTGGGGCTGTGGGGAGTTTAAGGCGGGGGTGATTTGGGGCTGTGGGGGATTTAAAGCTGGGGCGGAGAATGGTGGTGGTTTGGGGATATTTTGTGTTCAGCCCCTGGAACACAAAAAAATTGCCATGGGGTCCCCAATGAAAGAAGGTTGGACTCCTCTACTATCCCATGAGTGAGCAGGTTTCAGTACAAATGAACAGCAGACCCATTTAAAGTGGGCTATCTCCTTGTAACCACACACTAAGAAAAGCTTTTTCATTCCTAACTCAAATCATTTTAGATACCAAGCACTCCCTGACCCTACACTGTAGTGTTAATTCACCTTGATGATTCCGGCACCTCTCAAGAGCCAGCATTGTTTGTTTTTTTAAATTGTCTTTGTTGATTACATTTCTAAGATGGACACTTTTCACATACTGAAAATCTCACAGGGTCGAATTAGTAGATTAGTCATTTTAGCGCTTCAAAGAATCACTGTAATCATTTATCGTGGAAGGCGTTCCTTTTCAATGTATTTTTAAAGCAATACTAGTTTTTTTAGCTTTTTGGGCCAAAACAGGTTGACGCTTCCTATATCACAGCTAACCCATTTTCTACATCCCATATTAACTTGCTGGAACTGGAGGATCACTTGTGCATAGGGAGCTCTGGTAGGCCTTGTAGATCATTTAGCATTATGCCTGCCAAAATGCTGAGCCGTGCAAGGAAGGCATACCTGCAAAGCTAAGTTGAACTTAAAAGTTCTTCATCCTTGGTGTACCAGAGATAACCAGGGTATGTTGCAGAAGGGACTTAAAGAGTGGGACTTCTGGGTTATAGGTAATTCTCTAGTTATCGGCTGATATGCGTAAGAGTCTGGTATCTGCTTCCACCGTGACAGCCACAGTCTAACCTTTCCAAGGGTGCAGCAAGAGGTCCCATCTTTACCCAGGCTACTACAGTCATACCCCGAGATATGCCCATTCGAGTTATGAGAATTTGACTTTATTAGGAGTTTCATTTAATACCCCTACTTCAGCTTACAAGGCATTTCTTCACATTTACAAGGACCGATTTGGAGACCAGAGGCTTGGTAGGCAAGCACTGAGGGGATGGAGTCAGCCGCATTTGTCTTGACGAAGAGGCCGTGCAGGGAGGCGGCAGCGCCCTGCGAGAGGGCTGCAGTCTGGTGCAGGGAGGTAGACTCATCTGAGTCCCAGCAGTAGACCATGCCGCTCTGCGAGACGTGGATGATGTGCGCGCAGCCCACCCCGGTTCCACTGCTGCCGCTGACCCCTGGGCGGCTAGGGGGCTGCCGCTGCCTGCCCAGTGCAGCTGTGCCTCGGGTGCCGCTCGCCCTCTGCGGTGCTCCCTCCCTCCATTTAGCGCCTGGCTCACCTGTCGCTGCCTCCTTGGCTACCACCAGTGGGACCTCTCCGCTGCGCAGCCCCGCACGAGTGAGGCATCGCTTCTTGCCAGTTGGGACCCCCCTGTGTCTGCCTAGCTCCCCACGCGGCCAGCCCCTGGCAGTGCCCCCTTCCCACTTAACCTAAGCTGCGTTCAGGCCGGGCTGCCTCCCCATGCCCTGCTCTGCCCTGCCCGCCCCCTTGCACCGGATTTAATGGGATGTGGTGTTGTTTTTAGCATAAATGGGTGTAAATCTTGGGGCTCAGGAACACATAACATTTTTTCCCATTGAAATTAATGGTAATTACATTTTCGACTTACGAGAATTCGCCATAAGAAGGGCTTTTCAGGAACGAATTACCCTCAAAAGGTGGGGGAGGACTGTACTCTAGCTACTGTGAAGGGATGATGTGGAGGCTGTTATTGTTAACATAACTACAGTATCCTTCAGCATCACCATATACAGAGCCAGTTCCTCCCTGCAAGAGCTTACAGTCTAAAACTGCTGGCAACAGAACTAGCCCCCTGAAGTCCTTATGTTCATTGTAGTGTAATTGTGCCAGGCCATGGCATGAGGTGCATAGGGTAGGGAGAGAGGGGAAGAAAGAAGGAAACAAGGTCCTTTACATCCTTGCTTTTCTTTCTTTATTTATCCAAGCAGCGCAGAGCACAAGCCAATCCTCACAATATACATCTACAGCTGGAGAAAAAAAAAATACTTGTAATTTTATTATGATGGCATCTCCAGAGACAAAAAGTTATGTCCTCCCTGTTTGCCCTCTCCTGGTAAAATGGCATAAGGACACCCACAGCATTGACCTACTACTGCTCCGGTACAGAGACCAGAGCTCTTTAGAATGGGATTTTACCAGTTGTGTCATCAACAAACTGAGCAACTACATTTGGTTACACAGGCAGACACACATACATATTAATTTGTGTCAGGAGTTCCATTAGCACTTGCAACACCAGAATAACTGTGCTCCAACTGAACTCTTAAATGTGGAATCAGACCAAACTTTGCATTTCAAATCTGCACATTGCATTTACCTTTAACGTCCTAATTTAGCAGATACCATCGACGAAAGCACACATCTTCTGAATCAATTAAATGGTGCAACTACCAATTTTATTTCATTTTAAATTTACTGTCTTTCATACATGCTAATGAACACTCCACCAAATGAGCTCCAAACCGTAAGAGACAAACAATGCTCCTTATTTACAGGACTTCTTATATATCAACAACCCCAAGTGCTTTAAAATTATGTACGTTTGGGGTCGTGACTGCATGAAAATCCCAACTTTCATTTTTTTAAAGGTTAATGTCTACCCCCTGTATTTGCAGGAAAAAGCAACTAAAATGTGAACCCTAAACGACTGGAAGGCGGATAAAAAACAGCTCAAAATTGATTATCTGTAATCTCATGGTTTTTAAGATAACTTCATGATTTTGGGGGGGCCTGACTCATGATTTTTTAACGGTTGGGGTTGGCAATCACATAGCCCTTCGAACAACAATACAGCAGGGACTAAGAAATTTGGTTAAGATCTAAAGTTAGACACTACCCTGGAGGATCAACCCATTCAGGGTTGATCTTCTGGGGTTTGATTTCGTGGAATCAAGCTCTCAGGGGTCAAAGTCGACCCCTGTGCTCCTTGCAAGAGGCAAGGAATGAGGAAGGACAAAGGGAGAAATGCTCCCATCAATCTTCTCCTATTAAGACAGACAAGTTAGCCAAGCACAGATACATCAGTTTTAGCTAGGCCATTAATTGCTTGCAGCTAGATGTGGAATGGCTCTTCCTCCTTAGCAGAACCAGTCACAAGGAGGCTGGGTGCAAGTACTCTTGTCACATGGCTGGACTTTTATATTGGGTCTAGAAGCCATTTTATATGCCCAGTGTGGTTACTGGCCCCAAATATTGTGCTAGAGGTACCAAGTGAGGTGTTAGATGAAAACTGATGATGCTCTATATCTATGTTTGCTACTTGTGTGTCTGTATCATGTATGTATGTAAAGTCATAGATTTCCAGCTCCGCAGCTGTGTGAGAAATGTTTCAGTGTGGACATTCACAATGGGAGTTGGGGCTCCACCCCAGCCAGAACAATAGACTGAGTAAAGGCCCAGATGGCCAACTCCCATGTTGTGATGGCGGGGTTTTCCCACTGGGACTGCAGCAAATGAAACTCAGCACAGTGACCCACCTGGTCAGGTGGCAAGCCAAGACCTATGGAGAAGAATGGAATTTTCTCTCCACATATGGAAAGCCATAAGATGGGTCCTAGCAGGTACTTTTTTTGTTCTTCAGTCCTCATGAGTTAAGCCTGTCTGGACTGGGGCCCCATCCCTCAGAGGGATGATGTGAATTTAGCAGTGTCCATCTTGGATCTTTTGTCTTGTGGTCTCCATGGGTCCATGTGCCAGCACGTGGACCCCAGTGGACCAGATCTACAATGCTGCAATGACTGAATCT
Source organism: Carettochelys insculpta (assembly GCF_033958435.1). NCBI lineage: Eukaryota > Metazoa > Chordata > Testudines > Carettochelyidae > Carettochelys > Carettochelys insculpta. Next base: position 204,084,711 of record NC_134138.1, read on the forward strand.
ATGTAAAATGAAATGAACTTTCAGAGACTTTCAAGAATCAGCAAATAACATCGCTAGCTTGCTTCAGTAGTTATGACTGATGTATGCAAAGTATTGCTTTAACAATTCTTCTCTCTAATTCTGTTCTTTCTTTTGTATTAATAAATCTTTAGATATTAGATCTGAAGGATTGCTGAGTGTGTTGTTTTGAGTAAGCCAAGTATATATTGACTGAGGTCTGGGGCTGGGGCCTTTGGGGTCTGGAAGAATCCATGTGGTGTTTGGTGAAACAGGCCTAAGAGCCTCTTGCCTCAAGTTTGGGGTTGTTGATCTGGGCTGCTACAGCAGCTGAGAAGTCTGGGGGTTTGCTTGTATGGCTTCTGGCTGGCAAGTGGGGCTGGCAGAAGGGCTGTTGAGGCTGGTTGGATTTGCCTTAGCAAGAAGGAAATCCCAGCCTGGGGCTCTAAGTGGCCCAGATTCTAAGCAAAGATACCCTGGAACATTCTCCAGCTGTGAGCAGAAACCCCATCCTATTACACCCCTCTTTGTGGGTCAGCTACCCTACGATGGTACCATAAAATGTTTTTCAACTATACAGTGGCAGAGTTGCTGAAGGGATGAAGCATCCAAATGCTTTACATACTGAGCTGATTAATTTCCAAATATCACCTCTCTCACACAATCAATTAGATCCATTTTAAAACACGGGCATTAGGATTACAAACAAATTAAAGAGCACTGTGAAGTTGTGGAGTGGTTGTTTTTTTCTTAGATAGTGTCAATAAATCTGTAGAAAAGTAATTAGAAGAAAACTATGACCTGACTTGACATCATCTTTTTTCCATATATTAATTTAACTGGATTACACATGCATCACTAATTGCTATATCTGGTGACCCATGATCATGGTATGAGTTCTGTATTACAAATGACCTTAGAGAGACAAGATAGAACTACACTGCTTACAAATGACCTGACATTTAATTAGTTTGTATGATTAAATTATGTAAATACGTGCAAGTGATGGCCAGACAATTTAAACTTATATTACTTTTGATATTACTGGTATCAATACAGTGTTGTCCATACTTCAGTATAAAAACTTAAGATTTTAAAATCCACAGAAAGGGTCGTCCAAGGAAATTTAAATTGAAAAGGGCATCTTAGTTTCATAGAGTGGGTTAGTTCTATGGTTTATCCATTTGAACTTCAATGATCTGTGACTACTTAACAGAGAATGAGGTAAAAAAAAAGTTTGCATACAATTGGACAGTAACTGATTTTCTTTTATAATTTTCAAGTCCAAATGCCAAATTTTGAGTTTGGAAAATTTTTATATGGGGAATTACACAAAAAATTAGCTCGTTAGTTACAAAACAAGTCAGTCTAGTAAAAGTTTGTCTGGCAAGTACTTAACTGGCCAGTATTAATAGGAGATGGTTGGTTTCCATTAAAAATATACCAAAATAAGCAAGTGAATAAAATAAGATGAATACTGTGCATTGCACAGCAAAAAACACCCCCCACGCACCATGATAAAATGTTTCTCCAGAGTTCTATAGAGATATACATGAGAATAACAGCAAGATAATGTATAGTGAATAGAAAGTGGAAGCCATGCTTACTGCTAAAGATCACCTATTATTTTATTTTACTTCTGCTGCCCTGTGTCATGATATTTAAGTGCCTTCTCCATAAAATTTATAGCAATAGTGGAGTCACTAATGGATTACATTGAGTATCTGCCATTCTTTCCTTCCTGAGGTAAAAGCTTTACTTGGGATGGGCATTTTGTCTATAGACTTACATTTTTATTATTGTAATTTATTTACTCATTCTTAGGTTGTTTGGGATTTATTTGGTAGGAGGGGGTGTCAGCCAAGTGTTATTCCTATGATGTAATGGGCATTTTGAAAAGGAAAGTTTTGCAGACTAAGTTTGGATTCGCCTAATCTCCTCTGGAAATTTGTTCCATTAGCTGGATTCCCCTTGGTCAAGGCTATACACTGTAGTGTATTGTAATTCCAGACATCTCTACAGAGAAATTCCTATAGACTGCAGACGAAACACTTGTTTGTCTAGAGCAGTAAGGCATCTGCGTGAAACAGGCCAAATGTCGGTTTTTACAGCCAGGTTTTTGGGACACAATTTATGTTGCCAAATAACTGAGAAGGTTGTAAAACAGCAATGCTTAGGCTCTGAAACTGAAAAATGACTGAACTCTGAGATGGAAGAGCATATAATAAAATGGCCCTAGCCTCTGTGAGAATGTGGGTCTTTGCTTGCGTTTATTTCAGTGGCACGAGGATTTCTCTGTCTGTGAGTCCTTCCTATCAAATACTTTAAGCATACAAAAACAGGGTAGATTCCTCTTTGAACTTTTTGGTGCTGGGACACAGACAGTCTCTGAAACACAAGACACCATCTTCTGGTTTTGCCCACCCCCACCCCTCACTGTCACCCCCATGTCCCTCCAGACCACATGTTCCCTATTTAGGCTTGTGTGTGTGATCTATCCTGACAAATGTACATGTACTGCTGCCTTATATGCCCACATTAACCAAGGCACTTAAGCACGTGCATCGTCCCACTGTCTTTGAACAGCTTGCTGACTCTGGGTCTAGAAGCAATGGTGAACTCCTCCAACCCATGGAAGCTGGTGCTCTTTAGGTCTAGCAGTCTGATTTCACTTTTAAAACTCTCTCCCAAAGTAGCCTGCTGTATAGCATTCCTCATCTTTCAAATGTTGTACAGGCGTTTGCTAGTTACCTGTCTCAGCAGCCCTCCCATGTCTTTGTGAGTTCCACAGCCCAGCATTTGTCATGAATACCTACTCACTGATGTAGAATTGTGTTCCAGAATTTAAGCTTCCATAAACCACAATTTCCATCCCTTACAGTGACAAGGAAGGCTCTCCTCATCAATCAAAAAAGCTAAGATTCTCAAAGCCACCTAAGCAATTTGGAAGCAGAATTCCACATTAATTTCTAATTCCCCATTACTTTCTGTTTTGAAGAGACACTAAAACTGGCTTTAAAAATTCTTCCCAGAGGACACTTGGAAACCGATTATGATATTTGAAATATATATTCAAGCTCAAGCTAAAAAAATTTTACTGGGATAAATTCTAGCTACTTTAGTCATTGACTCCAATATGAATAGCCCTGAGTGAGGACAGGCCACTTTTAGGATTCTCAAGCATAGCACAACTTACTTTAAAAGTTGAAAAGGATGTAGGAATAAATGCAAAAGACTACAGTTAGGGTAGATCTGGTACTTTTTAAAAAAAATTACCACAAAAGTATGGTTGTAGTGGAAGAAGTTGACTTATTTCAACAATTTTTTTTATGCTAAGACTTATTATTTTAAAAAGACCCTGGAGGCAAACTTTTTGAGCACTGAATATTCACCATGTGAATTATACTCTGACAGAGGACCTATACTACAATCTAGCACATCCACAGAAATGTCATTTTTAAATAAAATATGTTATTCATTATTTAAAAAGAAATAGACAGATCTAAGAAATAACCAATTTGTGGTTGTATGCCTGATAGCAGCTGATGCTGAGTAGTTTACAACCACATTAAAATGGGAAATTGAAGTGTATATATCAAGCTTTTAGAATGTTTCTTCATGTTTACAGTCATTAAGTGAGACAAAACTATTTCCTAAATACAAAATAAAGCTGCACTGAATATGTGACGAAGACAATAAAATCCAGGCACAGCCAGGAAATTCCTGGGTGTGGCTCAGCTGAGTGAAAATCTGACCAACTGTGTCATGAAATTATAATGCTGTCTGGTACAAAACATCCCCAGGATTCCATATGTATACAAATGCCATCAAGTAGTCACGATTTTAAAAAGAGCAGCCAGGGCCAAATCCGTTGATGGTGTAAACTGAGGTAGTTCCAGAGAAGTCAGAATATCTATTTACACCAGCTTACAGTCTGCCCCAGTGTTTATGTAGAACTTCTGGTCCTTATCCTTTGCTTAACAGAGCCACAGGAAGCACAACTCTGCACTACACAGCTTTTTGGTTATACAGCTGTGTTGATAAAAGTTAGGCAGCGCAGACAAAAAGCACTTCCATCTCCAATGGGCCATGTTTGTTTTGTCAGCGGGACAGCACCCCTGCCAAGAAAAGCAGTGTTCGCACTAGTACTTGTTGCTGCAAAGCTTTTGCCGTTGAGAGGAGGGAGGCTTAAGCACCTGTAACAACACAAGCACAATTGCAAGTGTAGACAAAGCCTTAATCAACCCTGTTGCTAATGCTAGGTGGATACTAGTGATGCTGATGAACAAGCAGACAAGCAACTAACGGGAATCAATGTTGACTTGTTCTGGAGGGGAATGAAAAGCAAACTTTTTCAAAAAGAAATGGGAAAAACCTTAGGAAAATAATATATTTTCACACTTCCAATAGGGTATCAAAAACAAGGAAAAATCTGGAAGCTATAGGAGGTGTGCAACAATACCCCATGCTAAGCATCCATGTAAAAGTAATGTACTTGAGGATAGAGGTCTGGGCAGGAAAGAATGAATCATACCAACTAGAAAGGTTGACATTTCTTCTCTGAAGGAAACAGAGAGAAATAAGAATAATTCTCTAATTTCTCCATTGGATTTGTTTATAAGGTCTGGTAATACTGGGCTCAGTTCTATAACCTTTAATCATATGAGTAGGCCAATTCACATTAATGGGCTTACTTACATTAGGTCTACTCAAGTAACAGTTGCAGGATCAGGTGTCTTCTGCCTTACACATAAAAAATATAACAATGATTATCAGTTAGAAAATTCCCTTTTTGACAGTAAACCATAAGATCTTCTTCCTATACTCCTTCATCAGACAAATACAAATTAATGGGAATTTTTGCCTGAGTAGGCTCACTCTTGCACTCCTACAGTATGGGCACAAGACATCAAGTCCAGTTCCATGCTTAGATTGTCAAGTCTTGTCTTGCGTTATCAGAGGCAGACTCGTTATATAATCTCATTCATAAACCTATCAGGCTCCATCTTAAAGTCTGCACGTTTCTTCCAGTGGGTAGTGGGGACAACCAACTTCCCTTCTTTGATGGTTTGACAGAGTATTCTAATTCTCAACCTAAATTTACTGACTGCCGGTTTATACCTATTGGTTCTAATAGACACATTCTCCTTTATCATAAATAAATCGTCTCCTTCTCCGGTGTTCATGCTCTCTCATGGTTATACAGAGCAATTGTATCCTCTTACAAACTTCATTTTGCTAGGTTAAACTAGCCATGTGCTTTTAGTTTTCTCTCATAAAATAAGCTCTCCATTCCCCTAATCATTCAATAGCCCTTCCCTACACCTGCTCCAGTTTGAATTCATCTTTCTTAAACTTGGATGATCACAATTGTACACAATATTCCAGATGAAGTATTTCCAGCAGAGAAAAGGAAGTACTGAAACTAAGGCACTGGTAAGACCACACCTGATATCTCTACTAGGGTCACATTTTCCTCTCCTAACTAACACACACAGGTCTTTCTGCTGGAACTGGAGGTGATCTGTTAACACCAAAGAAAAGGATATTCTTGTTATTAGTCTTTAAATGCATGACCTTGCTCTCTGGTCTACTAAATTTCATCCTATTTCTATGACTTCAGTCTTCAATGTCTACCAACTCTTCCTGTAGAAATAGCCTGGTCAGAATTCAGTTTTTAATATCCAATTTTGAGGATAGCATCCATGCTTACTTATAATAATTTTCCAAATTTTTATCAGTTTACATTTTCACTTTTGCATGACATGATGTGGCTTAAACTTTTAAAATATTTTTTACCAAGTTACATTCTTCAGAGTTGCAAGAAATTACAGCGGATCATGCAATAAATAATTAATGACAGAAGATGCTTTGATTCAAAAAGTTAAAGCTTTATAACCATTCAAAAAAATTAAGGCATATGCCAAAATATACAAATTGAGCATCCTTAAATCAAATTCTAATAAATTATCAGGAAACACTTTTTTACAACTTTGCCTCTCTCTAAATTTCAATTAGCAGCAATGGAAATATTTTTTCATTAGTTTGTGTGTGTCAGTGAAATTAACGTTTACTACCCAAAATCTAATCCTTCCAAGTTTATGTATAACATTCTAGTCCTTTTCTGCACTGCTCAGGTCTCCCATTTTGGGTCACCACCAGCAAATTTCATTAACACACTTCTACTTATTGTGCCAAGGTCATTATCTTCCCTAGATTAATAAATAATTTGCCATGCGATGCATATCAAATTTTTACTGAGTATAAGGCAGTTTGGTTTATAGAGGCATAATAGGAAGGAGACTGCCACAAGTGTTTCCCATTGTAAGTTCAGTGATTTTTTAAGGAAAAAAAAAGTGCTGATACCTTGCAGGCATTGAAGTAATAGCAAAAAGTCCCATTCCCTTCAATAGTGCAGAATCAAGTCACAGAGTAGACACCTCCCAGCCTCCTTTCTCTTAGGGGCTTGAGGCATGTTTGTAGGAGATACAGTGAGGAAATACCAGATTTACAGTGACCCACTCAGTCTTAATTCAGCTCCCTTGTGCGCTGGAATAAAGTCATTAATCAGATGATTACATCCTATTTTTACCATAGGACCCCTGCTACCTTCCGTGCACAGGAAGAATGCAGGTACACAAAAGCCTTGTGGGCCTTAAAATTGTCAGTGAGTTTGGCAGGCTGCCAAAATGATCCGGAGGAATGCAAGCAAGACAGTGAAATGGTGATTTTTTAGGGATTTCTCCAAATAGAAGCTTCCTGGCCCCTCACTAAGCATTCCTCACAAACCCAAATGTAGCACTGTTAAACATGAGAGATACCAGTCACAGAGAAGTGGACAGTGACACTGGAAAACCTCTTATAAACATGAATTTTCTTCCAGATTTGATGTGTCTTAATTCTTTACGCAGTGAGTGGACACAATATATCACCACAAGTACTGTCCAGAACCAACATATTAACTGAATAACTTCCTTCCATGCCAGTGCTGTGGCCCTGAAGAAAAAAGATCCAGCTAGTGGAGTGTTACTTGTACACCGTCTAGCTGACAGAGGGCTCCATAATTCCCAAGATACAAAAGAAGAGAAGTAATATCCCGAGTCCTGAGTGGCCCAGGGTTGAGAAAACGTCTGAGACTCTTTATGAACAGAAGGCATCGTTTGGCTAGACTAGTCTGGGAGGTGGCTGCTGTCCAAAAGTAGGTGGCCTGAGATCTATGACTGAATGTTGAGAGATGGGCAAACCAACAGAGTATAGCTGGCAGGGGGCAGTAGTAACCACAGCAGGAATTATATCGTGCAGGTAATATAGGGCAACTGCACGTGTGTCAGAAAGGGAGAGAAGAGAAGGAGAGCTGGAAATTGTCTGCTTTATACCCTCTGCTGAACTGCCCTATGGGGGTGGGCTAGGGACAGTTTAATGGTTACAATGGAAGATTAAACTAAAATAATTGTGCTTAAAATATTCCCATCTTTAATTTCTTGTACTCCTTCCTCCCACCCCCTCACAGGCAGGTACATTAGGGCAAGGCACAATCAGACTCTTCATAATTTTAGGCTGCATCTACACTAGCAAGTTCTTTTGAAAGATTTTTCGAAAGCAGGGGGCTCTTTCAAAAGAGCCCATGGAGCATCTACACGCAAAAAGTGTTCTTTCCAAAGTAAATCGAAAGAATGTGGTGTTCCTTTCAAAATCACTCTGCCTTTCCCATTTCAGGAAGCGCGCCCCCTTTTGAAAGCTTCTTTTGAAAGAAAACGTGAGTATACGTGCCGCAGGCCCTTTTTTTCAAAAGAAAACACGTGTCAACACTCCGCAGGGCCTTTCCTTTGAAAGAGGGGGGTTGTGTGGAAGCTGTCTTTCAAAAGACCACATCACTCTTTCGATCCGCTTTTTATGTGTGTATGCTCTCTTTTGGAAGAGATCTTCCGGAAGAGCTTCTTTTGAAAGTTCTCTGTAGTGTAAACGTAGCCCCTGTGTAGTGCCTTACTAGACAGAAAGAGTCTCCTCTGGTAAACATGTATTCATCCTGTAGCAGGAGTGACTTGGTCCTTTGTTAAAAAGGCATGGTCCCTTTCAAACTTGTATTTACCCAGCAGAATAGCGTATCCCTGAATGCATGATGTGCCAATGCTTCGTTCTGCTGTGGGAGTTCAGTAAAATGCTGGCTGCTATTAATGCACCTTGGTGAATAATGGCATACAGCTAATTTTCAGACATGAATGATTAAGCAGTTCATATAGTATATGAGCATAAAAGGCTATTCCCCACACTTACAGTATATTCGATTTGAGAACCCAGTGGAGCAAACCCACCCACATGGCAGCATAAGGACAAGTTACTGAACAAGGCAATTATTCTTGCGCATCCATGTTCCAGCATGGCATACAAATTCAGCAGGAAAGCTGTGCATTCTTGCAGGAGCCAATATTCCTACATTGTTGTTTAACAGCAGCTTGCAGGTAGTATGTAAACATGCCTTTTTGGGTGCAATCTGTGCATATATATTTTTCGAAATGCTTTATAAAAATTCAGCATGGTTTGAAATAGCTCAATGTTCTGAATTTATCGGATTACATAGGGTCCATTTCTGTAACCCTTTCTCACGCTGAGTAGCAATTATTCACACACACTGTTCCATTAAAATCAACTTTGCAACAGCAAGAGCCAACAACCTCAAGACAGCAATTACCAGACCATCTCATTATTCTTTATAAAGTAAATTGCCATTGCCACAGTGCAAGCCTAGGTTTGGTCTGTTAAGCTCAGGATCTTTGTTCCATGGCAGTGCATATTTATGTAGGCACACTGTGGGTGAGAGATGCAGTAATTTCTTTAGATTCAGAATCACACGTATAACTGGACTCAGTGAAAGAATCTGACCTTAAGCACTGAGCGCCGAGTTCCATGTACTTTATGTATGTTACAATGCACTTAATCTCGCAACTAGTGACTGTGCTACTCAATATGAGTAAGGATTATTGATCTACACCCTGAATTGTCAAGGCAGATTGTATAGGAGTGAAGTGCTTATAACTGCATTTGCCTGAAGCAGATATAAGGAAGCCACAGTTCTATATTGTGACTGACATGAGTCCTAAAGCTTATGTATCATGGAGTATTCTTGGAAGTTAGGCCTTTTGGAAAGCATTTGTCATCCATCCTCAGCAAATTGCTGCATGTCTTGTCCACAGTTTAACTATACAAATACCCACTGCCAAGGAACAAGGATCCTGAAACTGCATCACCAAGCCCACACCTGCACATGCTGCTATCACAATTCACTATTTTTATGGAATCAAATAGGCTTCGGTACTTCCTCTGTGAAACAACCATTGGCTAATTCTTTTTTACTAAGAAGCAAGGCTAAGTGGTTATAAAAGATGTTTCACTCTCATAGCCTTTCATATCAAAATATTTGGGCATGATTTTTGAGACATAAGTTAAAGGAGAAGATTTATGGGGAGTTATTAACCATCATGAGAAAATAGGTTGGCCAACTTTCTGAAGTCTGGAAACTGAATCTCCCCTACCCTGCCCCCTGCCACCTCCTCTCCCTGAGACCCTGCTTCTGCTCTTCTCCTGAAGCCCCAGGCCTCTTTCCTGCTGTCCCTCCCCCTTGGCTCACTGATCCCTTCTGCCCACAGCCACTGCTCTCCCCCATCAATTCCAGATGAGCAGCCATAAGGTACTTATTACCAGCAGCTCCAGCAGATTCACCTGGGAGCGTAGGTCAGATGAGCAATGAGGCTTCATGGGGAGCAGTCAGGCAGCCCTGCTGTCAAGCAAGGACACAGCCCTCCTACACAGCAACATTCCTGCCTCTCTCTGCACCCCCCAGCCCTGCAGCCCTCTTCCCTAACTGTTTGTGCCATCCCCAACTTTGAGTTGCCTGAGTGTGCAGCCAGTGGAATCTCCAGCTGGTGGTGCAGCTCATGTTCCTTCCCTCCAGAGGACCATTCCACACCTACCAAGACCCCTTATTCTCCTTGTCATGGTCCCCTGTATGCTGTCCTCCTCCACAGCATGGCAAACTGTGGTTCCCAAAGGGGTTAGCTGAGCCAGTACTAGCATGCTACCTCAGAGCTGGGACACAGGTTGCTATTCTCCTCCCTTCTTGCCCCACCTGCCACAGTAACCAGACTTTTAGTGTCTAGTCAATACATCTAACCAGACACCAACAAGTTCCCTTTTTAACTGGACTTTCTGGTAGAAAACCCAACACCTGGCAACTCCACGAGAAATGTATTTAAAATATTCCCCAAATCTCCTGTACACACCTTAATCTTCTTTAAATTGTGTTCCTGTGGGAAACAGAAAAAATTCCAATTTTGAAATCTTTAGCAAAAGTGAGAATTTTGCATATTTAAAGATGTCATTTTTAAATGTGATCCCATTCAGAATACAACCTTAAGAGACAGCCAGTTCCCAGGCATCAGCCACATATCAATCCAGAAATTGAATGATGTTTCCAACTACAATGGAAAGAGATTTGAAATACTCTTCAACACTATCACTGTAAAAAGCTCCCTAACACTATTTCATGTGGCCAAGTGCCATCTGACTGCTCAGCCACAACCTCTGATTGACTCATTGCTTTTCCCCTTTACACTAAGAGAGAAAAAATAAAATTTCACCCCATACTCTCAGTCTGCTAGCATATTAACAAAGCAGCTAAAACTGCCCATTTCTCAGTCCTACTCCTGTACGCCACATGAATGTTTCAAATTGCCACAGTTTGTTAATTGATACACAAAAGTTACCACATTAATGCAACTTGGATGCCAAGAACAGTTTAAATGATGTTAAATGAGTGAAGCATGCGTAGTAGTTTCCATTGTTCAGACCCATAGACATTCAGTGAATTGTATAATTGGGTATTATAACACTTCCAACTCATTTGCTTCATTACAGAGTTGCCTGCACTCAAACAAACATCTCCAAAAACATGCAAGTGCACAGCTCTAAGAATCCTTCATGAAGAAAAATGTTTTTTTTATTTGAGCTTAGGTGTATAACAGATTGGAACTTGGGTGACTTTATACACTTCCAATAAACAGAGGTCTACCTAGAGAGAAACGCTGTGCCCCCATCTTCAGAAACATGGTCAAGGTGATATTTTGATATTTTCTAGCTGACTGTATTGAAACACGTGGCAGTAAGATGGACATTATATAAGATTTTTAATTGTAACCTACAAAAAAAGATCAAAATCCTCATTTGGTTCAACATTTTGATAAAGATATGAAAAGTCAGTGAGATGTTTGCAAACTGAGTGAACCTGATAAAATTTTCAGTTATAGTGTGAAACTAGGTGACACTGTGCAATTTCAATTGTTTCACTTTGAATGTGTCAGAAGTAATAAAGACATATGAAGACAGGCATGGCAGAAATGTTGTGTGTGCAATTTTACCTTCATAGCCATGTCACTGTGCCTCGGTCAATCTCTGATATTCTCCTCCCTTCAGTAGACATTTCCTATTAAATAACACTATGGTATGTTTGTGATTGGGCATCAATTTCTCATGTGAGACTTCAGCTACATTCTGAAGTAGCCCACACAAGAGGAAAAAGCTAGTTGACCAACATCCCAAAGCCTTGTACGCAAGATTGTAAAAAGTTTCTGATGAAACATTTTGTTTCGTCAAATCAAAACTTTCCACTGAAATGTTTCCAGTTTCATATAGTTTTATTCTGAAAAAAATTAAAAATTGTAGCAATAATAAAAAATGTATAGTCAAGGGAATATTTTGGATTGAAAAAAATCTGAAGCACTGAATTTTTCCAGAGAAAGAAACTCTACATTTCAGCCAGGTTTACTGAACATGATTAACTTACCTGGAACCTGAGTATGTTTTCTTATTAATATGGTAAACCAACTCAATATTTCACTGCACATCTCTCTATATTGTGTTCTTCTGAAAGCCCCCGTTCTTGGAGTCAAGTAAATTGCATCTTTCATTGCAAAAATAAAAAGTTTCCAGCCAAATGGGTGCAAAGAACTTGAAAATGTGAAAACTCAAGGCTCAAAAAAAAACCACTGAGGCAAAGAAATTCAAAATGTTATTATTTTTAACATGTTTATTTTAAGCCAAGGCTAGGCTTTTGCAGGACTAACTCATGACTTTTGAATGCTGCAGCAAGCAATATGATTCATTATCATTCATAAAAGGAAGAGAGTGCGTAAAACAATGGAATAAAGGAACAGCCAAGTAAAGTTCTAGTTCTACAGTAACTTCTGGACTATTCTGCTTGAATACAAGAGGAATAGAGATCCATGCCCTTTCCTTAACCTTCTCAGAGAATTAAACTAACCAGAGGGACCATATTGTATATATGGTAAAACTGTATACATTTTTTTTATATTCACATCTTGATTTTAAGGCCCACTTCTGCAAAGACTTATTCTCAGGAGTAATCCCAATGCAGTCAAAGGGACTATCACATATTGGCAATGTTACTAGCAGTGAATAACATTTACAGGATTGGGCAAGGATGTCAATCACCCATGCGTGACAAGCAACTCAGGCTTACTCCCTGAGAGCACTCTGAAAACAGCAGCTAATTCTATATTTTAAAAACATTTTTCTGTAATTATGTTATCAGTTATTTCCTTCTGACTCCCTTCTTTTAATGCCCTTCTAAAACTTAGCTATAAATACTGAATTTTTTCCCCTTGCTGCACTTGCACCGCCAGCACGAATCATAAAAAAAGCATGAATCACCTTTAGGAAGAACAGAAGCAACTTCTAATACCTGGGACTAGACTGCAGCAGACAGCTGCCATGCAGGTCAATGGGTACAGAACTCTTCTGAGCCTTGATACCTCATTCAGGTAATAATTGTGGCTATATTCTTCATTTTTCCATAGGCCAGGAAAAAGGCAACAGTTGTGGGACAACTAAGCCCCACAGACTTCTTCCTAACAGGATCCTTCATCTATTTATCTGTGGTGGAATGAGTTATTTCCATTCTACTTTATCATGTCTACATATAGTAGTAGTAGCATCCTTCAGTCTACGTAGACTATGGAACGTGCCCTTCATAGTTCCGTTTGGCATCCTCATTTGCAGCGTCGGCTGTCACTGTGAAGACCCACACGAGAGTGACAGTCCTTGCTGCATCTGTTGCATATGTAATGGGTGTCTGGCAGGTCCTTGCTGTGCTTTCTGTGGGCTTGCTTCTCCTTTGCTAGCTGTCTGATCCTCAACTCACCCTTCTGAAGGCCCTTGTATAGTTCCTGCCTCCATCTGCTGCGATCGTCTGCCAGCTCCTCCCAGCTGTCTGGCTTGATGTCTACTTCCCTGAGGTCTCTCTTGCAAACATCTTTGTAGAACAGCTGGGGGTGTCCGGGAGGTCTTTTGCCAGAGGCTAGCTCACCATACAGGATGTCTTTTGGGATCTTTCCATCATTCATCGTGTGGACGTGGCCAAGCCAGCGGAGCTACTGCTGTCTGAGGAGGGTGTGCATCGTTGGGATTCCAGCTTGCTCAAGGACGGTAGTGTTGGACACTCTGTCCTTCCACAATATTCCAAGGATGCGCCTGAGGCAGCACAAGTGGAAGATGTTCAGCCTCTTTTCCTGGTGGGCGTACAGGGTTCAAGTCTCGCTGCCGTAAAGGAGGGTGCTGAGGATGCAGGCTCTGTAGACTTGCATTTTGGTGCGAGTGTACAGCTTGTTGTTATTCCACACTCTCTTGCTGAGTCTGGACACAGTTGTGGCTGCTTTACCAATCCTCCCATTTAGCTCAGTCTCCAAGGACAGGGTGTCAGTGATGGTGGACCCGAGGTAAACGAACTCGTGGATGACCTCTAACGTATGTTGTCAATGCTGATTGATGGAGAATCAGCAACGTCCTGAGCAAATACATTTGTCTTCTTTAGGCTGATGGAGAGCCCAAAGTCCTTGCATGCTTTGGAGAAGCGATCCAGCAGCTTCTGAAGCTGGTCTTCTGTGTGTGACACGACAGCAGCATCATCTGCGAACAACGTATCTCTGATGAGGACTTCCCGCACCTTGATTCAGCTTTCAGCCTTGCAAGATTAAACAGTTTCCCGTCAGATCTTGTGTGCAAAAAGATGCCCTCTGTTGAAGATCCAAAGGTGTGTTTAAGGAGGAGTGCGAAGAAGATCCCGAACAATGTCAGAGCAAGGACACATCCTTGTTTGACGCCGCTCCTGATGCTGAAAGCATCCAATAATGTGCCATCATATTGGACGGTTCTCTCATGTCTTCATAGAAAGACTGGATCATCTTCAGTAACCGTGGCGGACAACCTATCTTGTGGAGCAGTTTGAACAGTCCACCCTGCTGACCAAGTCGAAGGCCTTGGTTAGGTCGATGAAGGCAATATAGAGTGGCTTCCTCTGCTCCCTGCATTTCTCCTGCAGCTGCCTCAGAAGGAAGACCATGTCGATGGTAGAGCTCTCTGAGCGGAATCTGCACTGTGATTCAGGATATACCCTCTCAGCAATCTTCTGGAGTCTGCCGAGGATGATGCGAGCAAACAGTTTACCAGTGATGCTTAGGAGGGAGATTCCACGGTAATTGTTACAGTTGCATCTGTCTCCTTTGTTCTTATACAAGGTTATGATGTTAGCGTCGCGCATGTCCTGTGGAACCTCTCCCTCTCTCCAGCACAGGCACAGTAGCTCATGTAGGGGTTCCAGGAGAGTGTCTGTGGCACACTTGATTACCTCTGGTGGTATACCATCCTGTTCCGGGGCCTTTCCTACTGCAATGTTGTCAATGGCTTTCTTCAGTTCATCCACAGTTGGTTCCTGGTCCAGTTCGTCCATTACTGGTAGGAGTTCAACGGCATCGAGGGCTGAGTCGACCACAATGTTCTCGCATGAGTACAGCTCAGAGCAGTGCTCGACCCAGTGCTCCATCTGTTTGGCTTTGTCAGTGATGACTTCACCAGATTTGGATTTCAGAGGTGCCATCTTGTTCTGGGTGGGTCCTAATGCCTTCTTGATGCTCTCGTACATTCCCCTGAGGTTACTAAAGTCAGCACTGGTCTGGATGCTGCTGCATAGCTGCAGCCAGTAGTTGTTGGCTCAGCACCTGGCTGTCTGCTGTACTGTTTTTCTGGCTGCTCTGAGCACTTGCAGGGTATTCTGGCTCAGCGAACGTTTGTACTCCAGGAGTGCAGCACGCTTTTTTTCAATGGCTGGAATCATCTCATCGGAGTTAGCCTCGAACCAGTCATTCGTGTTTCTAGCTCTTCTTCCAAACACCGACAAGGCCATGTTGTACATTGTATCCCTCAGATGCTGCCATCTGGATGTCACATCGGCACCCCCAGGGTTGCTGCGCAGATTCTCCTCAAGGGTCGCTCTGAACTTTTCAGCTCTCTCTGAGTTAGCTGTCTTTCTGGCATCGATGCGGGGCCTTATAGTTGGTTTAGAGCGGTGCAGCTTCTTGGGAATCACCTTGAGTTTGGAGCAAACTAACGAGTGATCTGTATCGCAGTCAACACTATGATAGCTGAGTGTCAGAAGGACATTTTTGAGGTTATCACGTCTAGCGATGACCACGTCTAGTTGATACCAGTGTTTTGAGTGTGGGTGTCTCCATGACACTCTGTGCTGTGGCTTGGTTTGGAAAAATGTGTTTGTGATGCACAGATTGTGGTACGTGCAAAGTTTGAGAAGATGCTGACCATTTTCATTCATTTCTCCCACACCGAAGTGGCCTAAGCAGGAAGGCCATGAGTCACAACTGGCTCCAGCTCTCGCACTGAAGTCACCCAGAATGTACAGTTGTTCGCGAGCAGGTATTTGCGCTATGGCAACACTAAGCATGTCATAAAACTTGTCTTTTACTTCCGGTGCGGCGTACAGGGTTGGGGCATAAGCGCTGATCAGGTGGACAGGACCGGCGCGAGTTTGAAGTATGACCTGACAGAGTCTTTCTGATCTGCTCTTGAGTAATTCCACCATTTGTAGAAGGGTGTTTCTGATGGCGAAGCCAACACCATGCTCCCTGGCTTCTTCTCGGACTTTACCCTGCCAGAAAAAGGTGTAGTCCTTTTCCTTTAGAGATCCCAAATCTGCGAGACATGTCTGTTGCAGAGCAGCAATGTCAACTTGGAGCCTCTTCAGTTCCTCATCGATGACAGCGGTCTTTCGGGTGTCACTGATGTACTGAAGATCTTCAGTCAGACTTGTCAGCATGGTCTGCACATTCCAGCAAGCAAGCTTAAAACTTTGATGGTTTCCTTTTCTTGTTGATTTTCTTATTGGTTTGCCTGGTGCTCAGCTTTCAGGTCACTTGTCAGGTTTGAGAACCTTAAGCCTCACGCACCCAGTGAGGCAGGTGAACTGTGGCGGGACAGTACCCTATTGGCTAGGGGCTGCCGAGGTTGAGGCGGGCGGTGACTGTCCAGTGAGATGCGACGATCTCTCCCTCCATCGGAGGCAACCCCTGGCGCTCGTTCTCTACACCAATCGAGCAAGAGCTTATAACTGGTATCTGTTACCTCCCGTGTTGGTTCAACGCTGTTAGCGATGCTGGAGTACCTCTCCAGGTGCGAGGTTGGGCAATTATTGGGACCCTGGGCTGCCCAGACGCCAGTGTTCCCCTCTCGGCTTTACTGATATAGTCCAAAGGAGAGGATAACTTCTACGTCTGGTACCAGCTCAGCTGCAGGAGTTGCCGGGTCTATGCCAGAAGTTGGCACAGAGGCGCCTTAGGACTCCCCTCCGGATTTTCTGTCAGGGTTTACTCCCTTAGCCTTGCTCCTTTCCAGGATAACCCACAAGGCAGTGGGGCCTACATATAAATGTGATAATATCATTTTCTATTTTAAGGTGTATCATACATGTGTTACCAGCATACTTTTGTATGAGAGAGCTTCTATGTCTCACTCAACAGCTTCATGTATGCTGTCTTCATCGAATCTTGGCCCCAGAGGGACAGTCCCCAGCACTAGGGTGCTCAAGAAAGCCACCATGACCATCAGGCAAACACTCCTCTATAGTGAACTAGCATCTGGAGAACCCCCAAAGAATGCTCAAAATTGTATTCAAGGGTATGCACAAAGCAGGTGAGGAGCGCCCAGGTGGGAAAAATACAAGCTGTTCAGGTCAGGTATTTTACTTTTGGTTTATGTGAGGAACACAAAATTCAGCATAAAATGATTGTGCCACAGTAAAGATTTCAGATTCAGAGAGACATTCATACAATACACGTCTGGAAACAAAACAGAAGCAATTAGATGAAAATACTGAAGAAGCCTTAGAAGAAGACTCTCCAGTAGTATGAAGCACAGTTTTCAGCTTCTGGCATTGGTTTAAGGATATTTGTGAAACAAGAATCATAATAAAATCACATATGGTGTTATTTTGTACATACATATTACTCATTTTTATTGTGCTTGAATTGATACTATCAATATATCTTATGCTCTGGCAGGGGGTTACATGTCAGTCTCAGCTGCATGTTAAATTTTCTACCGTTATGTGGCAAGGATACATAAAACATATAAGCAAAGACATGCCGGGATGGCCAGATATTAATACATCTCAATGTATTCTGAACACCTTCAGAAAGCATTATTTTTTTTCTTAAAATAAATATCAGAAGTCAAAAGGGAAAAGTAAAGTTGTTAACCTTAATTTTTCCCTAGTGTTTCATTTGTTACATCAAGAGCTTCTTCATTGGATTCAAATACAAAATTGCTCCCATAGCTTCAAAGTCACATACTGAAATGAAAAATCCACTTCAACAACATTGATACTGAAATAAAATTCCACAATACCACATTAATGGCTTTAATTTTGTTAAACAAAACCAAACCCCCAAAGTTATGTTCTTTTTAATGAAACAGTGCAAAGATGAAACATTAGACTGAGGAAAAGAGAGCCATGTCCTTTCCTTAACCTTCTCTGGAAAGATTCCAGAAAGTCAACTTTTCTAAGTTTCTGAATAGACACGCAGAGCCCAATGTTCAATCATTAGCATTCATATAGGATGTCCAAATCTGTGCTACCAGTCACAAAAGGCTAAATTCGTGACATAAGGCACAGCTCAGAGCAGGGGATGTCATGTAAGCAGTACCAGGTCAGGGTTAGCCCCAGGAAGCACTGTGACTCCAACACAGCAATGAATCACGCTCTTCCCCTGCTGCCTCTTTGCGCCAGAGTGGAGGGAAGGGTGATACAGGGGGCACAGTAATTTGTTGCCGGTCTAAAGTTCAAAGTTGCCAGTAATTATTCAAATAAAACACATACAAATGGCCTCAAATAAGAACACATTTTTCAGCATGTTTAAAAAGTAGTATCTACATGCCTACTTCATACAGAGGGCTGTTCATCAGTAGAGTTCAAAGCGTTTTGCAAAGGAGGGCAGTATCATTATTCCTATTTTCTAATCAATCTCATTTTTTTCTTCTTTACAACAGAACAAACTAAAAATTTATTTTGTTTCCAAGGCACAGAAGCTGACCAAGAGCTGCCATTCTTCATAACTAACACAAGGGGATGTAGTAGGGATTATTAGCCGGCTCTGAATTCCAGGCTTTTGGAAGGCTACGTGAATGTCAAGCACACCGCTTCCTTCCCCATCATAAGTGGGCTAGTGGAGAGAGCGGAGCTGATTGTTATAGGATCTTATGACCTCGTGTATCTCTCCTCCCAAATTACCTGGTAATGTGCCGTCTGTCTCCAGAGTCAGCCCAGCTCAGCTGATTATGGATCAATAAAAGTATTGTTCAGAATGGACCTACTTAATAATATAAGGCTATATCATTCTCCTTTAACTCCAAAATGCTTCCTGAAACTTATTTAAGCTTAAACCAAGAGACTTGGCCTTGATAAAACCAGATGAGGAGGAACTACTGTCATGGGACAGGTGTGTGTCCCATGACTCCATGTAGTTAAGACTGATCAAAATACTTGGGACGTAGAGAATAAGAGCCAGATGAATTACCATTTGATCCTGGTCAATTGTCATGAGTGTGTTATTCTGTGAAGGGAGATAATCCTACTGAGTACACTAAACTTATTGAATGGGAGTCACACTTTGGAGGGTTTGATAGCATAAGCAAACCAACTGGACAAAAACAGCAGATTGACAGATCTGGACAAACAAATGATCCATCTGAATCTATGGCTTGCTGTGGAACAGATGACTATTAAATACGCCATAGAGGAAAAAATAAGGGTGGAGATGCAAGGAAGTGTACTTTCTTTGAATTTACAGCAGACAGCTGTGCAGGTGAATGCTAGGCGAAATTCTAGGCAGATGCTCTATAGCTCTAGTAGTAATATTATTTTCCTTATTTTAATGAACTGCCACACTGAGCAGCTGAAGAAATTTTTTATTGTCACACAACAATTTCAAATGGACCACATCTGCAAACTTAAGGATAAGGGGTCCTTAAATGGTACATTAAAAAAAGACACTAAGAGCAGACTTTCAGCATGAGGTTTGGATTGCCCTTTTAGGGTATAATTCTTGGAACAGTGGAATTTTACAGAACATGTACAGGTTGAACCTCTCTAGTCCAGAATGCTCTCATCCGGCACCATCCATAATCTGGCATAATTTTAGTTAGCCAGATAACAAATTATCATGGGTGTGGCCAAGTTTCCCATAATCCCATAAAGTTTGTTTACAGTCACCAGCCACGGCTCTCAGTTTTCTTTGCTGTTATTTAGCTATGATTTACCCCTAAATGTCTTCTAAGAGCCCAGTAAGAAGTGGAAGTGTTAGTAATGCTGCTAGACAAGATAAACCTCACATGGTTCAGCAAATTCTCTCATCCAGCACTGGTCAGGTCCTGAGGATGCTGGATTAGAGAGGTTTAACCTGTACAGGCAAATTCTCATCTATATTACGTGGCATAAATTGCCTTCATCAGAGTAAGTCTGTTGTAGCCAAGATGGGAATATCTCACGGGCTGTGTGCTGTAAGACAGAGATGAGTCATGCAAATATTTCTGCTCATAGGCCCAGCTACTCAGGGCTTTTCATGACCTAAGAACAAGTCAGATATGTGATGCCATTTCTCAATTATAGCCCTACAGGAAACAGAAGCCAAGCTATGTGAAGTTTTGGACTTGTTTTGGGGTTTAGATTAGTATTATGCAATATCACTTGATTGCATTCAGAAGCAAGATATCCCTCAGAAAGACACCATGTGACCAGAAAGACCAGGATCTCTGAGAAGTATCCATTGCTATCCAGATATACTAGGTCCAAAAGATTACCAATACAATCCATGAGCAGTATGAGATGCATGAATGGAAAGATTTTATCCCAACTCTGAATTTCACTGCATTTGTGAATTATGCCTGACACTTTAATATTAGAGTAATTTTGTATGGGTTAATACAGACTTGCCAGATCCACAGAATAATGGATAGCACTGGTGCAAATATAATGAAAATGCCAAGATTTAAATAGCTTGTTTAATTATTAAAAATGTTGCAGGAGAAACTAACTTTGCACTGCTGTCAAGATGAAATGAACATGGATTTCAATCAAAAAAGAGGCTGTGGTACAATATATTAAAACGTGGTTCTGCCTACAGTAATTATTGTGCACAGTGCACAAAGGGGAAAAAGGCAACACTATCAATCACACTGTGTCCAGAGTCAGTCAATAAAAGCCTCTCCCCTGCATTGTTGTATAGTCTTTCCTTTGTTAGCAATATTATACAGTGCATGAGGCATTCAACAGTTTGGCCTTGGCTGCACATTAAGGCGGGCTCTTGAGATCCTTCTCAGAACAAATTCAATACCTCTTCCTGATGGAGAGAAAACTGAAGTTAATTGGAATATATTTATTCTCTCTCTCTCTCTCTTTTTGGCTACTTACTACATTACCCTTGCTATCCAATCACGTTATGGACCTGCACAAAAAATGCCTAATGCATGTCACCATATCCTCACGTACATTCAGCCACTGAACAATGGCACTAAAAGGGACTCTCAAATTGGACCACTGCAAAAAGCAAAAAGATCAAGACTTCAGAGGGCAACTTTGCTGACTGAGATGCCATTCTTCTTAATATCCATGTGAAGCAGTTACTTAAACAACTCCAAACAGGGTGTGTGTGTGTTTTGTGGTTGTTTTGTTGGTTTCACAAAAAGCTAGGCACTGCATTGATATCTATTTTTTAAAAAATGCAATAAATAAATACAAATGACTGGCTCTAAACTTTTTTTAATGTTAGTAGAATCAGCAAGTAACATACTGATTAAGCTACAGGCAGCAAGACCCAGCTCGCAGGCCAGATGTGGCTCCCCACACCTTTTAATTTGGTCCGCCTCTGTGGCATGGGGCAAGTGTCACTCAAAGCAGCTGGCTGCTCTCTGCAATGCAGAAGGGGGATGGCTTTGTGAGCTGCTCCCACCCCCAGCAAAATCTCTCAGCTCCTATTGGTGAGAAACCGGCCAACAGGAGCTCAAAGATTATCCTGGAGACAGGGAGCAGTGCAGCAAATTTTTCAGCAGCATGTGAAGCCTCCCACCGCACAGTGGAGACAGCCACATGGAACAGCCAGCTACTTCAAGCAGTCTGGGGCTGTACCCTGTTGACCTTGCACCCTGTCCTACACCCCTCCCATAGGCCAAAATCCTCTCCTGCACTCATACCCTCCCAGACCCTGCACTCCAATACGTTGTACCAGGTCACAACCCTCTCCTTCACTCAAACTCTCTCAGACACCACTGCCTCTCCCACATTCCAGTGCCCTAACCTAAGCTCCCTTCTGCACCCAACCTCCATCCCAGACCCCACACCCCATGCATAGAAAAGTGTGACCCTTGATTACTTACCAAAATCTTTCAGTGCTCCCCCATCAACAATTATTGTCCACCCCTGGATTAAGCTAAAGCATTTTTTAACCTGTGCTGCTATGCAATTTGTGTTATCCCAGATATACACTGCATCTCCTTGGCAATATTCCAGTAACAGTGAAATTTCCTTTCCAATTTTGGAAGGAAAAATGAAGCTGCACTTTTTTAAAGGAAGGTATACATAGAGTTTTAATGGTTAATATCCCACTAACAAAATTGGCTTAGAGGTTAGATTTTAGTTTTGTGTTTTGTTAAAGTTCTCAGGGTCTTATGCAGGAAATGCTGTTATGCTGTGTGACCTTCAGAAATCCTTGACAATGTTAAATTCCACCCTTAAATGCTAATATAGCCTAACCATCTCTTTAACACATAACAGGCTTTTAAGTAGGTGATCCAAATTTGCTCTTCTGTGAGGCATGCTCATACACACTATATAAGCTGAAAAAGGAGAAGTGCACAAAGATTTAAAAACAGATTTTCCCTTCAATTTGATCCAAAAAATCCTTTTCTTCTCTAAAACGGATAACTATATTATGATGAGAAAGGAATCTAAGGGCCTGATTTATGCTCACACTGAAACTTAAAAACAAACAAACAAACAAACAAAAAACAACCCTGCAATTTACTTCATTTGGAACAGCCTTAGAATTTACAGGCTTGTGTGGCTGTCTGTCTGCATGAGTCTGTCTGATGGAGAATTCATCCTTATCTCTTTTACTTAACTCCATCACAGCAGAGTACCTTTATTGCTTTGTCTTGCACTCCTTATAACGCATTTCTGCATGTGTTTAATGTCAAGCATCAGTAGTGTCCCACTGCTGTAAGTAGGATGCTCATTCACTTCACATTGTACACATTCACGTTATGCTGAAGTGTTGTGCTGGACCAGGGCTCAAGCACCCATCACTGGGTAGAATCAAGCCTCAGATGTAGGTGCAGAGGGAAGTTTTCATGATGGGCCAAGAGATGGAACACTGGATCCATATTTGCATGGATTCACAGGGTAGAAATGCCCACATAGTGGGTGTGAAGGTACCTCCACTGCTGTTGCAGCTCAGATACTGAAGGACAGATGCAGAGAATCAACGTTGATGTGCTGGGTTGCAGAAACCATCTCACTCAACCAGGCTTGCTTACTTTGGGCAGGAAGAAAGGAGTTAATTCCACCTTAACAGAATGCATATTATTTGTCTCATGAAGGGTGCCATGAAGTTAGAACCTGACAAGGTACAAATTAAGCTTAACCTACTGACCTTGGTAACTTGTGGGGTAAATCTTTGTTTTAAAATTAATTTAACATAGAAATTCTCTAACCAGCTAATTATCTGGCCTTTTTAATGCTCCTCATTAGCTTCTGCTACTGCTTCCACCCTCAAACTCCTCTCCACAAATTAGAAGATCACCAAATATTAGAGATTAATAGCACCAGACTGGAAGTCAGAGAACCAAGCGTTTCCATTTCTGGCTCTGCTTTTGGCTCTCTCACTTTCTAATCTTGGGCATGTCACCACCCTCCTATGCCTGCCCAATTCCAGTATTGGGTTATTTAAAGAAGTGCAGCTGTGTTAGTCACTTCAGAATGGTAAAGATGCATAGAAAAGGAACATTGATGCAGTTTTGGGTTGGTTTAGGAACAACTTCAAAGTAGGCTTGGAAAAAGCCGCATCTGAAACCAACTATTACAAGCTTTTCCTTCCTTGCAGTATTGTTGAAAGTTCTAGTGATCAGGCAAGTGTAACTGAAAATAAACTGAGTTTGCCTAATAATGCACGGGGTTGTTTCTGCTCTCGTTACTGAACCATAGCAAATCTGTAAGTGGGGTTCTATGGAATTTATGGGATTGAAGTTGACATCTGGCCTGTGCTGAGTTTTGTAGATCTAAGCATTAATCTGTTATCTGATAATTTAGTGGCAAAATCAGAGTCTTGTTTTATAGGTATTTGAAGACTCCTTTTCTGTTCCATTTTCCCATATGAGGGGGTTTGGTGACAGAGGGCTGGATTTATTGTGCACATGTAGCTGGAATACAGTAATTGGCTTCACCCAACATTCAGAAATAGACCTTGTTACGTGATGTTATATTAACTTTTCACCGCTTCCCTACAATGTACATTTTTGACATTGCTCTCTCCTTGTGCCCACGAGAGCAGTCAATCTATTCATTCATCTTTGTTTACATTCTTTCAGTAAATTACATGGCCAACTCTAGCCTTTGCAGGTTCTTCACTGCTGGCATTTTTCATTTTGCATTTACATAAGATACTTTAAATTTATGTTTTGAATAGAAGGTGATAAAAGTAAAGCTAACAGCTATAAAATAATTTTGCATTAATACTATGATCATGTTTACAGTAAAGTATTTATTACAATCTTTTGCCTACTTCTCCTTTTGTTTTATTCTGTTTCCTTCAGACAGATGATTTGCCCTACACAACTGGATAATTCAAGGTGGTTCACTCCAGACACGCATAACAGTGTTCCTTTGGCACCATGAAGGAGAATCTCAGATTTCATGGAAGAAAAGGTGTTTCTAGCCCTTTTCGTTACAAATATAGCCTTGAAAATCTAGACCCATCACTAGCTTTGAAAGCAGCTAGCAGCCAGGTCCCTCGCCAGAATCCTTTGGTTACCCGTGTCCATGGCGATGCAAGAAAGGTGGGTAGGCATAAATTACCCTGGAGAAGGCAACAGATGACTTTGCAGGTCACCTAGAAATCCTTAATTCTGGTTTTTTTAACATTGTCAGCCCTTGATTTTGCAGGTCACCTAGAAATGCTTAATTCTGCTTTTTTTAAACATTTTCAGCCCTCTCTAGAGCTAGAACTAAGCTGGGTGCCCAGGGCCCAATCTATTCAAGACCCAGCCCACCAACACACATAAAAAGCATGTGCATATTCTTGTCAATGGGAAAATGTGCATGCTTTAAGGTAAACATGTGAATAAGTGTTTTGCTGGATCACGATGTCTGGCAGTGGTCAAGCTGTGGGTTCAACCAGTATTGCTGTGGTTTTTGCTTCCTGTAGACATGCAGTACTGGGTTACAATGTAAGAGGACTCTGTTTCTTAAACTTAATGAAGAGCCAGTTCAGAGAACTGTTTGACAGAGATGCTGAAACTTCAGCTTACCTTTCAAGGTTGACTTCCTCCAAACTCATTCCGCCTATATTGGGGCTCCTCCTCTCCAGTTCCATGTGGGTTGCTACTCTTTCCTTTTAACAATTTTTGTGCAATCGTTTAATGACTTGTGGGGGGTCAAAGGAAACTAGTAAACAGCATGTCTGTGGGACAGTGGCCTTTACTGCCATACCATTGTGCCTGGTTAGGCCTCTCATTCCCTCAAGTGCACTGATCTTTGCACTAATCTTAATTTCTTGTGTCCGTTACTGCAGTGGGTGTGGAACTTGCTTACAGCCTGTTCCTGCCTTCATTCTGTTGGGCTGCAACATGTTGGACTTCTGTGTTGCTCACGTACGCTGTTTCTTCTGACTCTCTTATGTCAGGCCAGGTGATGGGTGAGGCTATTTTAAGTCCTCCTAAGCCTGCCCTTAGCCCTTTACGACTGTTGTTATGCTGGAGCTGTTGTGTTTCATTTCCACTATTGTCTGGTGTCTGTAGCTACCCAAGTTCTAGCTGAAGCTTAACTGTTACTTGTTACCAATGCTCTGTGTAGCTCTTAAATGGTTGAACCCAGAACTGCTCACCTTTGCATAGTGGTCTCAACTCCTTGGCTTTCTTCTTGTGACAGGTTACCTCCCTAGCTTAGCATTATCTTACCTGCTTCCGTATACTGTTTGCTGTTCCTCCAATGGGCTATAGCAGATGGCATCTCATGGTAAGCATGGTACCAACCAGTCCTTATACTGGGCTCCAATCCAGTCTCTGTTCATTTTGCCTTTGCCTTCTTGGCTGCCTTCACTGCTGACACTGCTTTCCCATTGTTTTGTGGGAACCCAGAGCAAGATGTTTTGTGCTCAAAATTACCCTTTGGTGGTGGCTTTTTTGAATGCCATTGCAGTAGAATGGGTCCCAGAGTGTCTTAGCTTCAGTTGTGTCACAAGTGCCCTGTCTTCAATTTCTGATCACAGTTCTTGTCTGAGTACCCTCCAGATAGTTCACCACCTAGATATTCTAGTAGAGTCTACTCTGACCATGTAGTTCCTGTCATTTTCATGAAGTTGTAGGACCTCCTGCTATGACTATACTCTTTGTACACTTTATACTGTCCCACACATGCTCACAGTTGGTCACTGATGCTTAGAAAGTGCATATAGGAATGCCTCCATTCCCATGCCTGAAGTGTATATGTGTCTCAGTCCTTCCCCATGCTTCATCATTATGTGTTAGCTCTCTCAAGCATTTCACAGGCTTTGATAGGTCTGCATAGAAACTGAAAAGACAGTTGACCAACCTCATAAATCACTGGACTCCCTTCACACCCAGTGGGCTGGCTGTTTCCTTAATATACCTCAGTCCATCAGACTTCAACTTTCAGGAGTCAGATGTCTGATGTAGGAGACCGCACTTCTCCTCAGCTGCAGCTTGATACAATCAGCCTGATGTTCCATCACTAAGCATTTGACTAGTTGTCCCAGCCTAGTACCATGGTCCTGAATTGTTTCTTCCTTGCAATGTCCTTCTCCTTTCGTCATGATGCCCACTAGCCCTTCAACTGCCTGCTTCAGTTTATGCTGAAACATCTCTGGGGCTGGGCTGATGCCAATAGGCATTCTTATTCAGTGGCACCTGACAAAAGGTATTGCAAAAATTGTCAGGCTGCTGCCTGGCTCATCTAGCTCAATGTGCCAAAACCCATCATTGCCTCATTCACCCTCTTCTTTTTTGTTTTTGTTTTGTTTTGTTTTTTGTTTTGTTTTGTTTTGAGAGTGCTGTTCTGTTATCTTATCCATGGCTTGCTCTGCCCTGCTGCCCAGCAGTGGTTGGTATGCTTGTGTGTCCACTCCAAGCAATTGAATCTCCCATTGCATGGGAGCTGGCACTTCCCCATTGGTCTCAAAGTTGAACACATTTCAGTCTAATATTGCGTCTTATCAGTATTCCTCAAATTACATTGCAGAGGGCTCCACAATCCATCTGGAATTGAATTATCATTGATCTAACAGCATAGTGGCAAATATGACAGTTGAATGGGTAACAGGCTTTTTCTGCAGTACACATACATCAATAGAGCTCTATGCAGATGTTAAAATTTATATCTATGGATGCAGATATCTGTGGATATAAATCAGTATCCATGGAGCTGCTTGGCTGTACTGGGAACTGCAGTGGTTAAAGCAGCAACAAATTGGCTGCCTCTTCCAGGAACCAGTGTTCTCTGCCCACAGCTTATCTTCTGATGGTTGCACTGCCTCTAGCCCTGCCTCAGCCCTGTCCACTGGGATGCCCATTTGGTCATAAGAAGCTATCCCTGGTTATGAACTGCTTGGAAACAATAGCATATGTTCCTTGACAGAAATCCCTTCTGTGCACTGGTCTACATTTCCTGCCACGGAACATGCAAGCAACTTACACACAGTTGCATGACCAGCGACAGCTGTTGGTGAGTCTAATCCTTGCCTCCGTGGGAAGGATTTAAGCAGAGCTGGGGTGGTACAGCCAGGCTGGAGGAGAAGCCCCTAGTGTGGGGCACAGACTCCTGCAAGCAGTGGACTGACATGCTGCTGCTTTTCCAACTGTGGTTCACAACAGAAGTTACTGTCGACAGGGAAATAGCGACAGAACCTCTGTCGACAGCTTGCATCTACACACAACTTTGCTCTGTTGACAGAGAACTGCCAGACTGTACTGCTCTCTGGTGCCAGAAAGTGGAATGGCAGTACTGCAAAGAGGGCTGCCAGGCAATCGGAAGCCCTCTATGTCAACGGAATTGTCTACGCAGTACTTCTGTCAACAGAACTCTGCCGATGGATTGTTATGCCTCAAATTTTTTGAGGGATAATACAGTCAGGTATCAGAGAGGCAGCTGTGTTAGTCTGTATCTTTGAGAACAACAAGAAGTGCTATGGCACCTTATAGACTAACAGATGTTTTGGAGCATAAGCTTTCGTGGGCAAAAACCCGCTTCATCAGATGAATGTTGTCAAGGCAAATCCAGAGTTCTGTCGTGTGCAGATGTTCCCTGAGTTATGTCGACAGAAGACCCTGTCTGTCAACAAAACTCTCTAGTGTAGACAGAGCCTATAGAGAATAGGGAATCATTCTGCTTTCCACACTTCATGTACCATTGACCGAAAGCCAGACATTTTTATTTCTGGCTTTCATCTTCCTTTCCACAGTCTGTCTCTGTCTTGATTTTTGGGTTGCCTTAGCCTGAATCTGTGTTATTTGGTCTACACTAGTGGCTGATTTTGTTTGGGTATTTTCCCTGAATAGTTCAGCTGCCCCTGCTATTTTGGGGATATTTTGCCATAGCTGGTTTTTATTCAATGCTCTCTCCAGTAAACTAGAATCACATATCCCACAAACCAACCTATATCTAATGAGGGAATCTATCTCTCAACTTACATGCGGATGCCACTGTTCTCAGATTTCTAAAGCAGGTATCCATTCCCTCTTCTGCTTCTTGGCTTCACGTAAAAGACAGTAACTCTCTGCAGTCTCTTTCTTTCTGGGGTCACAATAGTCAACCATTTTATCTGCTAATCCAACATTTCAGGCATTATTCTTGGCAACAATATCTTACTCTCTTATTGTCCTTTTCTGCCTAATGAGATAGTGAAAAATCTCTTCCTTCGTTTGGTTACTTTTCTCTCCCAGGCTCAGCTCAGAATAGAATCATTTCTTGGTTCCATTGCTCTTATGTGAGAGGTTTGTTTGGGGTTTTTGGGGTTTTGGTGTGGAATCCATTTTGCCCATCTGCTGTTTTGGGGTGTTGCTTTGTTTTCTTGTTAATCACACTCTCTTACTTGCTTTGTGTGTCTCAAGACAGATTGATGCCACCCTGTTTGATATACCACAAACTGTGTAATAACATGAGATGATTCCACGTAACTGACTGAAAGAATCTGAAGGGGCCCTTTATTTAAGACTGCACTCATAGGGCCACACAGGGGTATGCTCAAGGTCAGAGCCCCACGACATGTCTCCAAGGCTCCAGCATAGTCTATTGACAGCACTAAACTGACAAAGGATCCTCCAGACAAGGGAGACACAAGAGAATTTGAAACTTTAGTAAGCAAAAGGGGTGAGGTTGACCTTGCAGCTCTGAAATTTCCCACAACTCTTCATAAGGTTTTAATATTTAAAAATACTTATGAACTGCAGCATTGCTTTTTGTAGCCCCAGCTGCAATGAACCTCTCCAGGCTGATCCACAGATGGTGTCTGAAAGAGTGGGACCCCAGTACTGAAGTGGCAGGGGTCAGCGCTGACAACTTCAAACATGATTCCTTGTCATACATCACAATCTCCAATTATTCAATGACCTTGAGCAGTTCAAAACAAAAAGTTACTGCTAGGTTTCAGGCCCATCAGTTGCCTCCATAGGGATATTGTGACCTGAAGCTTGAGAAGTCTGAAGAATGCCAGACTGATGTTTGTGATTCTAGTTGCCTGCTTGCTGCTCCATCTCAAGTGGCAAGAGAAGATTTAAAAAATGAGGATATATTCAAAACCAAACGCAGCAACTGTAGTGGTTGTGGTTTTGGTAGCTTTCATGGTATGGACATATTGGAATGGAAGACCCATGAATTCTAAAGTGTCAACAAAAAGGCATGCTGCCACACAGCTGGCAATCCATGGGTGCAGAAAAACTTTGTTGGCCTGATAAGAATGCCACTGAGAAACAAAATTGAATATCTAGCCAGACCAGCTATGCACCTTGCAAGAGATCAATCTGGGTGGTGCTCAATCTGCAAGGAAGTCATGTTATTTTGGGATTTAGCATGAGGCTGATTAAATATGTTGAAAACAAGGTATTTTAACCTATAACTCATGATGAAAGAATAAATGAAAATTTCTCCTTTCCCCCTCTCCAGTTTTCTCATTCCAGCCATTCTCAGTTCAAGCCCCTGGACATACTATGGTGTCTTACTAATGTACTTCCAATCCACCTCACCATTCCTGCCAGCATCTCCTAGAGAAATAGTAGGTGCCCATCAATAGCCACTGAAGTCAATGTAAATTAAAGGAGTCCAACCACTTGCAGCACTGGGTCTTAAGATCTGTAAGGCAGGGACACACTCTTGCTTTACATGTATTTTTGCAAAGTGTCAAGTACGTGTACAGCGTTAGAGTATTAAAAACACTGAAAAGTTGTATGAAAAAATGGATTAAAAGACTGCAGCTAGAAACAGAAATCCTAGAGAACAAAGTGCTGATATCAATCCATCACAAGTGAGAAAGAGTCAATGTGCAGTCACCACCCAGGGCCAGAGTTTAGAAATGAAACTTGACCAAAGCAAACCATGAGGCTAACACACACACTGCTGATTTTTTCCTTAAAAAGGATTGCTGGTTATTTAGCATCTTTTGTTTTGAATCTATTTTTCACCTGCTTGCGGGCACAGGCAACCAAAGCCAATTTGAACATTTAAATTACAGGATATTAATTTCAGTTAGAGATTTTTGTCATAGGTACAGACAATAGAAGATTAAGAATCTTTTTTTCTCAACCGCACAGAGTGCATTTTCCCAACTTAATCCAGAGATGTAACTTTCAATAAACCACCAACAACTGAAACCAGCACAACATCAGGGAAAGTCATTTCCTCTGCAGCAGTATAACAAAGGATCTATTGAACTTTGTGAAAAAGTGCATTTTCAACCTGTTTAACATACAGACTGGGTAACTTTTCTCTCCCTCAGCTTCACTTACAGACAAACTATTAAGCAGAAGCAGTTTTATAACTCATAACTGAGGGTCTGTCTGAGTCATAGCTTTCAGTTCTGTCATCAGCCATGTTTATGATTATATTTTGTGTAATCTTAACTTTAAGTCAATACCCAGATAAATAATGCTGACGTCAGTCACTTGTGTAGAAGTTATTTACAGAATGGTGTACTAGGCATTAAGGCTGTCAGTGAGCCTAACTCCTCCTTAAATTTAAAGTTGCAAAGTGTAACTGCTGCTTGAAATCAGAAATGTTCAGTCTCATTTCCTGTCAGCAAAATTTTCTGTAATTTCTTTCTATTTCTGCACAAGGAAACCACCATCAACTTTAAATTTCACACTTAACATACTGTAGAGCACCACTTTGCATACAACCTTTTCCCCCTTAACTGAAACATTAGTATTTGGTAAAAAACACTGAAATCTTGCTTATTATGGCTTTTTGATATCATGCATTTGAAAGTGCCATTATGCAGTCTAATTCCAAACATATCAGAAAACCAGTGATTTTTTTCCTCATTATAGTCCAGCTGTATTACATTGGATAGCCTAGCATATTTTAGTTACACACACACAAATAAATGTGTTGTGAAGTTCCTGCCACAGCCCACTTCTTCCCTGTTCCTAAGGAGTGCAGTAAGGCCACAAATTGTGACTTGCTCCCAACTGGCAGTGTTACCACAGTATTGATTGTGTAGCTGAACTACTTGGAACCTCTTTCCTCCCACAGTTACACAGCTGCAGCTCTCACTGCATTGCCAAAGTCTCCAGAAGGGACCAGCCAAAGCTGGGGATGCTGAACTAGAGGGGATGCAACTTAGGCCACTCCTCCCCCAGCAATGTGGTCCTTATGGTTTATTGGGCCCCATGTTGAGGTCAGGGGAAAACAGAGAAGTGGCTACTCCATACACTCCTAGCTTCATGGGCAAGAGTTGGGTAAGAAGCCATAGGTGCAGGAACATTTTATGTGGGTTCCCAGCAGCCACCTGGGCCTCTACGGTTGTCCCTGTGCTAGGATCCCACACATGCAGCTTGCAGCTGCCTAGGGCACCACTAAATTCAGAACATCTGAAGCGCCACTCAGCTGCAGATTCTGCATATGTCTAAGGACGGCCCTGCTCCCAGACCCAGAAGTGTGTGGTTTGTGCCAGCGTCCCCCATTTCCCTCACAGTCTCTTTGCCTCAGCTTCACACTACACTACCTTCTCTTTACCTGTTCTCTCCTTGATCCACACCTCAGCTCCCTTCCCCTTCTCTTTCCCTGGCCCACTCTTCAGTTACCACCTCTTGACCAAATCATGGAACTAGCATGACATTTGCTCCCATCACATTGTTCATGCTGCTACCCCCTCCCCCATACTGTGCCTCTCCTCTATTTAAAGCAGTGTATCCCAGTGTAACTGGCCACAGAATCCTTTTACATTCAAAATAATTGTGCAGAACACCTAATAACTCCTTAACCCCTCTCAGCCCAATATCTGCCCCCCCTTCCCCAGATTTAACACCCCTCAGCCCCACATCTGCCCGCCTATCCCTGGGCTTAACTCCTGTCAGCCCCAAACCCTCCGAAATACATCACCCAACATGGCAGATGAACCTTCCTCTGCTCCTCTGACTCTAGTCCCAAGGGCCTGATGCAGGACGATGCAAGATGACTCGGGATCCCTCTGACTCCCCTTCCGCCAGTGGCAGCGCAGGGAGCCTCAGGGAGGCAGCTTTGGAACCGCCGGTTGCCAACACCTGACCACAGAACTCTTACTACTTTCACTTCATGGAACCCCTGGGGTTTCACGTAAAACTATTTGGGAAACACTGATTAAGAGTATTAGGTCTATGTGGAAGGGACCTACTACTCCGTCTGTACTGTGTCTAGCACAGTGTGGCCCATTCTTGGCTGGCCATCAGGCCCTGCCATATAAGCATGATTAATAACCAAACAGGAGCAGTACTTGTGCAAATAAGAATAGAATTCCCAGAGTATATCCATGGTCTTCAGTCCTGCAAGGACATGTGGGCTACGTCTACACGTGAAGCCTACATCGAAGTAGCCTATTTCGATGTGGCGACATCGAAATAGGCTATTTCGATGAATAACGTCTACACATCCTCCAGGGCTGGCAACGTCGATGTTGCGCAGCACCACATCGAAATAGGCGCTGCGAGGGAACGTCTACACGCCACAGTAGCACACATCGAAATAAGGGTGCCAGGAACAGCTGCAGACAGGGTCACAGGGCGGACTCAACAGCAAGCCGCTCCCTTAAAGGGCCCCTCCCAGACACACTTGCACTAAACAGCACAAGATCCACAGAGCCGACAATGAGTTGCAGACCCTGTGCCTGCAGCATGAATCCCCCACTGCAGCAGCAGCAGCCAGAAGCCCTGGGCTAAAGGCTGCTGCACACGGTGACCATAGAGCCCCGCACAGGCTGGCGAGAGAGCATCTCTCAACCCCCCAGCTGATGGCCGCCATGGAGGACCCGGCAATTTCGACGTTGCGGGACGCGGATCGTCTACACGGTCCCTACTTCGACGTTGAACGTCAAAGTAGGGCGCTATTCCTATCTCCTCATGAGGTTAGCGACTTCGACGTCTCGCCGCCTAACGTCGAAGTTAACTTCGAAATAGCGCCCGACGCGTGTAGACGTGACGGGCGCTATTTCGAAGTTGGTGCCGCTACTTCGAAGTAGCGTGCACGTGTAGACGCAGCCTCAAGTTGTTCAGCATCATGTGACGGGCAATCCCACTGAAGTCATTAACATAAATCTTTGTAGGCTCAGGACCTTCAACTGCATGTGGGCAGACTCAATTCTGTCAGTAACAAAAAAAAATGTACATTTGAGATTTTGCATCTTTAATTTTGGTAAAAGATTTTATTTGCCACTTTCCTCCTTATTCCCTTTCCCATTATGGGTGTATGTTTTCTTGGAATGTGAGACTAGCTAAGATTGTCACAGGTCTGCTCTGCAGTATTGTGTAATCAATAGCTAATCCTCTTTCATAGAGTAGGCACTGTTAACTGTGTGCTTTTAGTTTATGTGCAGTACTCTTTAGAAGTACTAACAATATATAGGATGAAGTCCTTTAACAAAGGTTTTACTTGATTAAGGAACAGAGAACTTGGCACGTCTTCTATAAAAGATTCATGAAAGTTAAACTACCAATAGAGCAACATTTCTTTTACTTCTTGGTTTAGAGTTAAATCATGTTTTGTGGTGCACATTGTGGGGGAAAAGGAATTATTTGCTCAGCCACTCATGGGACCATTTGTTCAGTATGGGCTTGATCCAATATGCACTGAAGTTCAACAAAAGACTCTCATTGACTTAAATAGGCATTGGCTTAGCTCTTATGCAAGCAGCTCAGACAGGAGACTACAGTAGGGGAGGTAGGTTCACTTACCATTGCATAGGCCCACAACGTGCCCATGAGCATGAGGTCAGCTAGGAGCAAGGTAAATCTAGCCTCAAAATAGATAATGCATATGCTGTCATCATCAGCTAACAGGAAATAGTAAATTGGGATGCACATTGCTGCTGCCCAGACCCACAGAAAAATACACCCCAGACTGCACTAAAGTGGCTAACAGTGCAGAGGTCTTTCCTCTACTGGCAAGATACCCAGACATGGGATCATAGATTCACAAATCTGCAAGGAACCTCAAAAGGTCATCAGCTCTAGTCCCGTGTACTCATGAAAGGACCAAACACCATCTAGACCAAGGGTGTGCAAACTGGGGGGCTTGCCCTCTTTGGGGGTGTGAAATGTCAAAAGGGGAGAGCAGCACAATCAGCTCCCCTTCCCACCAGGGCCCTTCACTGCCTCCCTGTAGCTTTTGTGCACAGCTGTGCTGGGCTCATGTGCTGTGCTGCCTGCTTCCCTACTGGCAGAGGGCCAGCTCCATTTCTGCCCTGCCCCCTCCCCGCCCCCACGGGGGCCCTCCATTGCCTCCCTTCAGCATCTCTTGTCTCAGCTACCCATCTCCCTTCCCCCTCCCTCTGCTGTCATTTCTGGCCCCTCCACACCCCCGGCTCCTCACATTTTGCAGAGGCATCTGAATGGGGGTAAGAGATGTGTTTTACTGGCATAGCCCCTTGTTTCAGGTTCCAGACAGAGTCCAGGCTTTTTATTTTTAAAGTGCAGTTATGTTGCTCTTTTGTTTAGTTTTTGAGTTTAACTTTAATAAGCCTGCCTGGGAGGGCTGGAAAAGGTGGGCTGGGAGGGAGGGGCAGGCTCTTAAAACAACAGGGAGCTGTAGTTGTTGTTGTTGTTGTTGTTTTCTCTTTTTTTCTCTCTTAAGCCGGGTTGGGCTCTTGAAATGCTGGCATGAACTACCTGGGAGTGCTGGAGTTGGGAGGGCTCTTGAAACAGAGTTAATGTTTTGTTTTATTAGCTGCCTGGGAGGGCTGGGGAAGGTGCTTTGCTTTGCCTCCATCTGTATAGTGAGCATCCTCTCTCCCATTGTGTGCATTGTCCTTGCACCGTTGCAGTTCATGTTGCTGTGTCACATAGATTGGCCCATGTTGAAAGGGGTTTTTTTTTCATATGAACATAACAGACATTTCCGTTAGTTTGGATTTTATTAGACAGGTTGTGGGAGCTCAGCTAATTGCAGGAATGAAAAGGGAGGCCCAACATAAAAAGTTTGCTCACCCCGATCTAGACCACCCCAGCAGGAGTTTGTCTAACCTGCTCTTAAAAATCTCCAATGGTAGAGATTCCACAGCCTCTCTAGGCAATTTATTCCAGGGGTTAATGATCCTGACAGTTGTTTAGTTTTTCTGCATGTCCTACCTAAACTTCCCTTGCTGAAATTTAAACTCTTTGCTTCTTGTCCTAAGCTCAGAGTTTGAGGATCATATTTTTTAATCCCTCCTTCTTGCACAACCTTTTAGGTACCTGAAAGCTGTTACCAGGTCCTCTCTCAGTCTTCTCTTTTCCAGACAAACCAAATCCAGTTCTTCAGTCTACCCTTATAGGTCATGTTTTCTAGAATTTCAATCATTTTTGTTGCTCTTCTTTGGAATTCTTCCCAGATTGGCCACATCTTTCCAGAAATGTGGCACCAAGAACTGGATACAATACCTCAGTTGAAGCCTAATCAGCACAGAGCAGAGCAGAATAATTACTTCTCATTGCCTTGTTTACCACACTTTTGCTAATAGGTACCAGAATGGTGTTCGCTTTTTTTTTTTTACAGCAGTGTTTTACTGTTGATTCACATTTAACCTGTGGTTCACTATGACCCCTAGATCCCTTTCTGCAGTACTCCTTCCTCGGGAGTCATCTCCTATTTTGTATGTGTGTAGTACTTTGCATTTGTTCATATTGAATTTCATCCCATTTGCTTCAGAAAATTTCTCCGGCTTGTCCCGATAATTTTGAATTATACTCCTATCCTCGGAAGTACATGCAACCCCTCCCAGTTTGGTATCAACTGCAAATGTGACAAGAGTACTCTCTATGCATCTTCCAAGGTGCACGCTACTCATTCCCACTCCACCAGGTTGCTGATGAAAGAATAGGATTGAGGCTTTATTTATGTTTATATTTGGTTTACTTATTCCTTTAAGCTACAGTTTTTAAAGTCCTAATATTCATCAAAACAAACAAACAAAAAGATTAAGCCCCTCTGCATAAAGGCAATGCATGAAAACGATTGCTGATCCTCAAAGAAAAGTATGCTAATTTACTTTATAGTTCTTAATGAAAGGCTACCACAGAAAATATAGGTGAAGTGCTTACATTCACTCCTTAGCATTTAAATACAAGAAGGTGACTTTGAATTACAATTCTTCTAAATAACAATAATAAAAAGCTCACTGAAGCTGGTTATCAATTTTTTTCAATGACGTGCTTGATCATCCTCTCCCAGCCTTTCATGTTTGTACTGTCCAAAACAGTTTCACAGAGAAAATAATTTTCATTTTGTCTGTAATGAATACTGAGTTTTTTTCCCCACTAGAAAGAACAACCTTCCTTAAGTAGTACCATTTCCCAACTAGGCTGTATACAACCTAATCAGACAATACTGGTTCCATTTTATCCAGAGACTGCCAACTTCTCGACATGTTGTAACCAAATACACTGACGTCTATGCCAGTTACTCTATCTGGATGAAATCCAGCGTTAAAGAAATGACTGACATTCAACAACATGATAATTTCTTTACCAGAAGCTGAATGTAGGGGATAAAGGAGGTGGAGTAGGGGAGGAAACACATTTCCTTTCATCCCAGCCCAACACAGATGTCATCAACTGTCTGCTGACAGATGTATTGCTGTTTTCTCTGTGCCCTTGCTTGTAGGTTACTCCTCTAATCCCTAACAAGATCCATCAGCTGCTTGCCAAACTTCAGCTATTCAAGTATCATTCACCATATCTACTCTCAACAGTCTAAAGCATTCCTAACAGGTGGATGTATAAAATTCAGCTGCCCAAAGTCTGAAGTTTTCATGGAAGCCTGGAAGTGGCAAATTCTGTCCTCAGATGCAAGTGCACAGCACCCATTGGCTTCAAGGGACACAGCAGTCTTACATTCAAGGGCAGATTTCAGTGTAAGAAAAAAAAATCTCTTTGAAATTACACAGAGACAAAGTATGCCCTCAATTGCACATTGATCAGCGTTTGGCTAAGTTTGCATAGCAGAGTTCCTATAGCCCTGCATTTGACAACATTCTGAATGTTACATACAATTCATATCTTTGCCATTATCCATTTAAAATATGGCTATTTAGATCACTGTTGCAACCACTGTTAAATATTTGCCACAAATCTTATGCAGGGTGTGCTAAGTGAGGTGTCTATGAAAAGCATATGATCTGTTGGTTATGATTATACTGTTTGCATGCAGGTATCATTTTGTATTTAAAGTTATGAGCATTGGCTATGTGCTTATATTTCTATAAATTTGATCTGAGTAGCAGTTTTCAAGTTGGATGCCTACTGAGGAACAATTGACTCCCAGTGGATCTTGGGAGACACCAGTCCACATATGATGAGCCTTTCTGGGAATATTCAAACTGTATGTGGACAATGACACCCACCTTGAGTCTTGCGTGGACAGGCAATTTGCCCATGTGATGGCTCATGTGCTGGACAATAACTTATGGATATACTTTTCCACAGCAAGAACCATGGGATTCCTTCCACTTGGCAGAAGATATAAAAGGCCCCGTAAGCTTCTCTGTTTTGCCTTCAATCCTGCCTCTGACTTCTGGAAGAACTTGCAACAAAATGAACCTCTAAATAAAAGACAGAATGACCCATCAAAGTTGTGGATATATTCCAGAGACTAGATTTAAGCCAGAAGTTTATTCCATCTCTGCTACAAGCATGAATGAAGGATTTTGCAATTCTTTTATGTACTTGATTCCTTTAACTCTCACCTCCCTTTATTTCTTTTATGAATAATTCTTTAGATTTTAGATATTAAAGGATTGGCAACAGCATGATTTTGGGGTTATATCTGAGTTATAAAATGACCTGGGTTTTGGCTGGTCCGTTGGGATCAAAAGAGCCTTTTATTTGATGAGATTGGTTTTCATAACCGTTCATCTATGTAAGGCGTGCTACTGGCGATGATACAGGGAATTGGAGTGTTTGAGGGAGTTGCTTGTCTTACTTCTTGTTAGCCAGTGCAGTGAAACTGAACAATTTTTTTGACTAGTTTTGGGTACTAGTAAGTAAAAGTAAAAGATCCCCCGTTTTGTGTCCTGGCAGCCCAAAGCAGTTTGTGCTGAATGAAATACTCTCAGTAGTGTCCCACAAGAGAACCCCTTGTTCCATTTTTTTTTTTTTACTTTGATACAGCAACAAGCATATAATAAAATAAATACTATAAACTATTTGTTCTGGTCAATTTAAACAAAAAGGAGGAGTCTACCTTTATTTTATGGTTACTCAAGCTGCAAATTATCAGTTTTTAAGCAATGTTTCAAAGAGGGTAATATGGTGATCATCAATTGACTTTCTGTATTAATGTATCATATGCTAATTAGAATTCCCTGAGCTCCTTGGGATTTATGAGAGTATGCTGACAATTTGCTGAAGTACAATATGTTCCAAAATGCGAAGAGGCTACAAGAAAGTCTTACACTGTTCATAAAATATAAAGAGGCAAGAAGCTCAGAGATAGCACACTGAATTATGAATTAGTAGATTTGGAACTGAAAAACAATGTATGTATTCAGTTTAGAAAAAGACTGATGAAATCCAATGACAATTTCTCATATGCAGTGCTTATATCAAGCAAATCTTATGTTCAGACTACAAACTAAACAACTCTGAGTAAAACTGTGCAAGCCCTTTCTCTGTTTTCCTCTGAAGAGAATCAACTCCATTTCTCTCCTGATCTCAGTTCCTTGCTCTGGTCAGCTTCTGACAGAATCAAAAATGTGCATAGCCATCAAGTTCCTGATCCTGCAGATATTAAGCACATGCTTAGCTTTACTCCTATGACATAAAGAGACAAAGATCAAAGCTTAAGTTACAATTCTAGCTTTAACTCTGTGGGAATCTGTCTACAGTAGCCAGCAGTGTTTGCTGAACCAAGCCAAAGACTGCAACAGGTAACACTTCTGAAAGAATGGGGAGACTGTCAGGAGAATATATTGATTACATGCAAAATCCTGTGACCGCTCCAAAGAAAAATTAACCTTGCAATTTAACGTGATGTCTTATTGATCTTCAAGAGTGGGAAAATTGGCATTCCCAACATCCATTCTCACTTATACTAGTATACCAGAGGTAATATGAGTAACACCAGTAGAATTGCACTGGTATAATTAATAGGGTGACATATAACACACCAAAAGACCTGTCCGCAGGCCAAAAGGCCTTAAAGAGCAGCCTGCTGCCTCAGAGAGGAAGAGTGGAAATTTACATTCCTGTGGCACAACCAAGTTCCCATACTTGTGTTATGGCCTGTTACAGCCTTGGATCCCGTAAACATAAACATGAGATAGCCAAAACAGCCCCTGGCACCTGCCTTTGAATGTGAGAACCTAGAGAGCCTCGTAACCAGGACAACATTGGCTTCAGCCGCGTGAGAACACTAAAAGTGGCGTTGAGTCAGTATACGCAAACCCAGTAAACAGCTAAGGGATAAAATCACTGTGAGGTCCCGCCCCTAGCTGAGTTTCACCCAGGACTCTCTGCCTCAGGGATGCCTTGGTCACTTCCCCAGCTAAAGCAACGTTCACTGCAGTCCTGATGTCAGGCACTTTGGGACCGGAACTCTCTGAAGCAGAAGGGACATAAACATGCCAAATAACATCTTGTCCAGACACATACACCCTGTTGTGATTAAGCTTGCTAATGTGTGCCTTGTGAATAATTTGCAGTAACTTGGAGCAGATAAGCTTAATAAAGTACAGTTATCCTAATCGGCTCTGTGCTGAAATGAATCCCATGATCCCATCCATCCTTGGCCTGTAAGCTGACATAGTGCTTGGGTCTGATCCTACTCTATCTCTTTTATACCAGTTTAGATTTCATTTACTTTGATGAAGTTGCCTCTGTTTACACTGGTTAAAATTACCTGGAAATCAGGTTTGAAAGGTAAAATAAACAGACCTCATGCAGCCAAGTTGCAGGATATGGTATCATAAGTGCAAACTGACAAAAAAAATAGCATTTCATAAAATAACCAGTAGTATGGATACTGCAAAAAGGAACCATCAGTCTAGAAACTGGGAAGAATGATTGTCCAGAGTTACTCCATCCTCTCTGTATTGGTCTGTGCATTATGTTTGTCCATTTCAGAAAAAAAAATGAAGAGTCCCCTGGCATCTTAAAGATTAAAAATTTTATTTGGGCATAAGCTTTTATGAGCTAGATCCCAGTTTGTCAGATGCAGGAAGTAGAAAATTCAGTTTGGCAGCGATCTATCCACATGCAAAGATGAATGTGGTACATTACTATGAAGAGGAATAGTGCTAACAAGACCAACTCATCAGGGTGGATGTTGCCTACACCTAACAGTTGATGGGAAGGTTAGAATACTAAAAAGGAAGAAATTATTCAGCTTGTTAACAGGCCATAAAAGCAGACTTTGGCTCTCAGCTAAAACTAGGGAACCCCATCTGGAGTCTCTCTCATTGCCTACAACTGCCCTTCTCCATGTTGCTCAGGCCTGTACTATACATTGCTGTACGTACCCATCACAGTCTGTGTGGTCAAACTCCTCATGCTGCATGCAAGAACATTATCTCCAGTCGTACATGTGCCTAGATTACCTGGAATCTGATTTACCCAAGACAGCATAGCATTGGAGCAGGAGCCCAGAGTCAGACCAAGGATCAGAGTCTGAGTCAGGAACAAATGGGGCTGGAATGGACTGGAGCAGGGCAACACTCAGGAAGAGAACAAGGGATGGAAGAAGGCACTCTAAAGAGTGATTGCAGCTATGGGCATAATTGTTGAGAAGTTAGCGGCCTGCTGCTGAGTTTAAAGTAGGCTTGCTGGCTCCCTCCAGACAGACGGCTAGGCTGGCCTATCAAAGGAACTCATCAATCAGCTTGGAGGCTGTGCTGGTTAGTCCTCAGGCTCAGCCAAAGCAGCCCACTCAGGGCACACAACTCAGATACCGGTATATGCAATTACGATTCTAGTTTACAAATTACCAACACTTGTTTCTTATCCACAGCTACCTACTATTAATCCCCGCAGACAGAGTATATTAGAGAGAGGAAGGAGAGCCTTGCACTTAGAGTACTGAATTCAGCTCCTAACGTAAGAAATTTGGGATCCATTCCCTATACCAAATGGAATCCCAAGAGAAGAGCACCTTCACCCTGCTTTCTATTTATTAAACTTTTGAATACCTATTTTTATTGCATTTCTAGACGACTTCATAAGTCTGATGCACAATTTGCATTTGTGTTTTATTTGTACATTGAGACCTGCAAATTTGTATTAATTAATGCCATATATATGAAATTAAAATGGCTTCCTCTGAGTTTATAGGAACTTTTCAATTTTAAGAATAACTGAAATGTACTAACATCAAAAAATTGAACTGGGCACCAACAGTGGGTG
This sequence comes from Carettochelys insculpta, assembly GCF_033958435.1. Lineage (NCBI taxonomy): Eukaryota > Metazoa > Chordata > Testudines > Carettochelyidae > Carettochelys > Carettochelys insculpta. The sequence continues at coordinate 204,126,402 of NC_134138.1, forward strand.
AATCAGTATTTAAAAATATAGCAAGGTTAGTATTCTAAGTTTATATATTATACACACACACACACACACACACACACACACACACACACCATTAGAGTTATACTATGTAGTCCTTGGTTCAGCAAATATTTAAGCTGTGACTACACTGTCGTGGTCTTCTGAAAGATAAATATAAAACCGGGGGCACTTTTGAAAGAGCATGTGGAGCACCTGCACACAAAAGGCACTCTCAGAAGTAAACTGAAAGAACGTGGTGCCCCTTTTGAAAGTGCTCTTCTGATCCCATATCCGGAAGAACAGCCCCTTTTGAAAGATTGTTTTGAAAGAAAACACGTGCAGATGCTCCACGGGCCGCTCTTTCAAAAGAGGAGTCCTCTGTTGTGCCGGCCAGCTGGCATCTGGTCACATTTAAAGCAGCACGGACCCAGAAACCCCACAGCAGGAAGCTGAGAGTGTACTAGAAGAATCACTAACCCAAGCTCCTGTAGCACACCTCATGGCTACCCCCAGAACAGGCACCTGCAGCAATGGCCAGCAGCCAGCCACCCTAAGACCCACAAGACCCCCCCTCAGAACCCTCACAGGGCTCACAGGACCCCAGCCAGCCCTGCCCTCCCCCCCCAAAAAAGGCTCCCTCCTAGACTGGGCAGGAGCTCAGGGACCTGCTGGGCCTCTTGAAGGAGGAGGAAGTGCTCTGGGAGATGGGGTGCAAGCTGCAGAACACAGCCACCTTTGCCCCCCTATCCAAAGGACTGGCCACCTGGGGACACCCTGCCCACACTCCCAACCAGGTAAGAAGTAAAGTTAAGGAGCTCCGGCAGGCACACACCCAGACTCAGGATGAAGCTGGCTGCTCAGGGGCAGGTCCCATGACCTGGCCCTACTATGGGGTGCTCCAGGGCCTTCTGGGGGCCCAGGACAGTTCCTTTCTGCCCACCATCCTGGACACTATGGTGGATGAGCCGCACTCTGAGGATGAGGAACCGGGACCCAAGGGCTGTCACCTGAAGCCAGAGCCAGAACCTGCCACAGAGTGGTCAAATGAGAAGGGGGACCTCTTCATTGCTCTGTTCTCCACATCCTCCACTGCACCACAACCAGCTGGGTGCCACCAGACCTTGGCAAGGGACCTCTGGTAAGTACCCACCAGGATGCACACTCCGGCTTGTGGGGCAGGGGTACAACAGCCAACAGCGGGCCACCCACAAGTCTAGCAGACCTGAGCTGGACACATCCTGGCTGGCTGTAGCTCCAAGCTCACCGTGACAGCTGTCAGCAACACTCAGCACCCAGTCCCAGAGACAGTGCTGTCAGCTGCACACGCAGGGAGGGGGTTGGTGGGGCCAGAACATGACTGTGGACTGTCCTACATGGGTGGGGACCCTTTCAGTGCCATGATACACCACAACCATTGGACTGGAGTGTGTGGGGGGACTGTTTCCCTCGGGAGGCAGGGGGCATGGTTTTCAGAGAGCTAGTGTGGGACTGATGTGCTGTTCATCTCTCCCTTTCTATCCATGCAGCTGCACTGTCAGAGGGCTGGGAGAGTCCCTTCACCTCTGTCATTCCAGACAGCTCATTGAAGGTAGTAGAGAGGGCCCAGGTACCCTAAACAACAGCACCACGGCGGGTCTGAGGCTATAGTGCACGGAGGTGCTCAGAGTATGATCCTCCCAGCTGCCACCAGGCCAAGGTGGCAGAGCAGTGCCTCTGCCTGAGGAGGCTGACCTCATGTGGCAGATGACAGCCTGGGAGGAGCTAATGGCCAACCTCTGGGACTTGACAGGCACACTGAGGGAGCACCTGGCCCGCCTTGTCCCCCCACAGCTGCCCCCACTGCCCCCCACGCCGAGCCCAACCATGCCGCAACCCGACCCCCCCTCACCACCCTCCCTCCCATTCTGCCAAGCCCAATCCCACTGAGCCTGACCCTGCCAAAGCCCTCCCACAGCCCTATCTCCCCATGCTTCCTGCCCCATCCCAGCCCCGCCAGAGACCCCGAACTTGGCGGAGAGGGGATCCCACGGCCAACTGGGCTCATAGCCATCCACCCCTGCCATGAACTGGTAGCTATCCGGGGTGGCCAGCTTCCAGACAGCAATGGCAACCCTCTTTTCAAAGGGATGGCGAGATGAATGCAGGTGTCCCAGTTTCTCCAGGATGGGGCGAGTCAGTGGCAAAGCTCCTAGAAAGGCCGCTTGCTCATGCGGAAATTCTGGAGACACCTGATGTCATCCCCATTCCCAGTCACCAGCCACTCCACCAGTCCATGCCATTGGGGTGGCTCCAGATGCTCCAAGGCAGTCAGGGGTGGTGCTGGCAGGATCCTGGGTGGGGGGCTCCGGTGCTCCAGTGAGGAGGCTTGCCCCCAGGACGCGGAGGAGGGTAGCCACAACCACATTGGCCAGGTGGCCGATCATGGCATTCAGGATGGCCAGTTCCAGTACGAGAGGCTACTGCTCAGAATCCACTAGGCATAGGTAGCTGTCAGATCAGGCCTGGGTGCTGTGGTACCGGTGGAAGTTCTGCAAGCCTCAGCGTGTGCAGGGCAGGGGTGTTTTGGAGGGGCCCTTTAAGGGAGCAACTGGCTGCAGGCCCCGGAAGGACTCATCTGCTATGTGACCCCATCCACAGCATTTCCTGGCCTGTTCTTTCCAAACAGCGCCTGTGGCTGTGTAGATGCTCTCTTTCAAAACAGCAGATTGCAGGCTCAACCCGCTTTTTGTGTGTAGACCGCTCTTTCGAAAGGCAGTCTTCCAGAAGGTATCTTCCAGATGACAGCCTTTTAACAGTATGCTGTAGGGTAGACGTAGCTTTAGTGTACTGTATACTAAGTTTAGCTAAACATACGCACATATATACTACGTAACTATATATGCAAATGCATATGCTAAGTTAAATTTTGTGTTTACTGAACTTGAACATTCAAGCAATTAGTATGTTTAGAGAGAGTAGTTAACTAATACTTTCCGATATCAAGTCAAGCCATGATAGACTACAGTACCAACAAGGGATCCTTTCAAAAGTTATTTTTAATCAACAACCGAAAAAACCAAAACAAAATCACCATACATTATTATTTCATATGAACTCCAACTTTTGCCAGAACACTTCATAGCAGCCAATCGAAAGTCAGATCTAGCAATATACACTGCTCATTCATTATTCCCCTTTTAATCTGGGAGTGAATTTAGGTCTTAATGCTGAAGAATCAACAGCATGGCACGTGCTGAGCCTAACAAAGATAGGGTACTGTTAAAGATTCACCACTCAGCGCTGCCTTTGCAATGTAATCCTGCTTTCCAAAAACCTTGCTATTCCATTCCATGGTCTGTCTTGAAAAAAGTGACAAGACAGGCTGAATTGTAGTGGAATATATGGTAGCTCTGTGATGTGCACAAATGGGAGATTTAGGTTGAGACCATCCAACTCATTTTCACTTGTAAAGTTCTATAAATACTGCATATGAAAATTCTGCCATCAGTTCAATGACAAAAAGAAATGTTAGTGAGGGATTATACTGCAGAATGAGTGTGTGGTCCCATTTTCTATCATTGACTGTTAATGCAAATGAAAATCCCTCTGTTTAAAAGATAAAGACATACACAGACATTAAAGCCAGAGATAAGCATTAACAGAATGATGTTATGGGCACTCAAATTTCTTTAAAAAATATAATTAACAGCAAGTGAGAGACATGATAATTAATACTAATTTTTAAGTATCAGCTTTTAGAATACTGCATACTATCTTATCAAAATTACATTGTCTGTTACTATAGCAGTGAACTTCATGTCACTGTAGCTATGCAGAAGAGAATGCCTATGTTTGCAAGTTTATAACCCTCCCATAAGCAAATTTGCCTCATACGTCATCTTCAAATTCAGTTAGCTGATTTTAATATGACACTTCTGCACTGAGGAACTGCTTGTTTAAGACACATTTGTTCCTCATGTAAGTGAAAACCTGGGCCCATTTAAAAACTAAGTCATTATGTAAAGGGTCCTTAATGCTGTCTCTAAGTGGTACTTAAAAAAAAAAAAGTCACAGTGCAAAGCCCTTAGGACATAATCCTGAGAAGGGAATCACAGAGGTGTCTCCAGAGCCCATACAATTACAACTGTGGGCTTTCAGGCTAGTAATCGTTGCACTCCATGTACAAGGCCTTTAGACATCCTATACATAGGCTGCATCTATACTACCTCCCTACTTCAAAGGGAGGATGGTAAGTAGGGTGTTGGGAGTTTACTAATGAAGTGCTGCGTTGCATATGCAGCACTTCATTAAGCAAATTCCCCCCGTGGCAACTCAGAAGCGTTAAACTTCGAAGTGCTGGCTGGCATGTAGGCTCAGCTCACCCGCTGGTACTTCGAAGTGGCTGGGCAAAATTTTGAAGAGTAAAGGGACTTCGAAGCACCCTGGGCACATCGAAGTACCAGCAGGTGAGCCGTGGCTACACGTGAGCTGGCACTTCAAAGTTTAACACTTCGGAGTTGCCGCGTGGGGGGGGGCAGGGGGGATTTGCTTTATGACATGCTGCATATGCACCGCAGCACTTCATTAATAAACTCCCAACACCCTACTTACCATGCTCCCTTCGAAATAGGGAGCTGGTGTAGAAAAGCCCTTTGTGTAGTCCCAATGAAATCAGTGAGGTGACTCACAGCCTTAAAGTTCTAAGCCCAGTAGTAACTTGTGGATCAGGGCCTAAGAGCCTCTTCATTCACCTGGCAGCAGGAGGGACATCTCTGTCACTGTTACTGTACCCAGTGAACACCCTACCATTGTTGTATCAAGCTATCTTAGCATCCTGCATATTACAACAGCTAAAGACAAATCAGCATAGCAGAACTTTGAAGGAAAGAGGGATTCAGGGGCATGGGCATGTGACTTTTGTTATATACTCCACTTCTGTGTGATAATGGAGAGTCACGACAAATAGAACTGACAGAATATGAGTGGCTGACTAAAAGCAAGGGACCCTTAAAGCCCACTAAGACCAATAAACTCAAGACCTTCCAGAACTACAACCAGTAGACCTTGTCAGGATCAGACTGTTTCTTCAGGATAAATCCAACAATTAAAAGGCAAGTACCTGTGTTTGACCAACATATAAAACCCTTCTGCAGGGTGAAGTTGGTAGCAAAAAAGGCTGGTTCAATATCTTGAAGTGCCTTTTAACAACACAAATCAGAACCAGTTTGAGCCCCCTCCATCTGATCTGGGCAAATTAAACACAACCCCTGCACCTCAAAGAGGCAACAACACTTCATCACTCACAAGCACTCAACCTGTGTACAACAAAGAAAAATTTTAATTCAAGAGGGAAAGGAACCCAGCAGTAATCAGGGAAAATACTACAATCACGATCTGACCACACACATATGACCATGAACACTCACCCCAGAGTAGCTTGGGCAGTGTCCTTTGCCTTCATTGCCCACCTGGAGGCGTGAAAGTCTGTCAACAAGCATTCCTTTAAGGCATCATTCCCTTCTCCCTCCCCCACTGCTCCCCACTCAGAGCTGCTGTTCTTGGTCAGTGAAGATCTAGAGTTTAGAGTTCACCTCCCAGCCTAGGGGAAGACATCTACCAACGCTCTGCTGGGGCATCTTTACAACAGGCTCACAGTTGCTGCTGTTCAATCTGCCACTGCTGCCCAAGGCTGCTGCTGCTGTTCACTCTGGTGCTGCTGGTGACTCCACTAAAACGGTGCATTCCCCCACTTACCCCAGACTGCAGTGATTTGAGAGGGAGCGAGGAACATCACTACTATTGAAGGCAGCACAGTTCCTTTCACTGCAGCACTGTTCCTCATCAAATCTGAGACTCAGAGCCTGGTTGTCCATGATTTCAACTCTAGTGATCATGGAATAAACTAATGATTCCCAATCCAGTCTAATCAGTCCTGTCCTTAATAATGGAGAGGGGAGGATCAAACAGTGTCTAGGTCTCCGTAGGCAGAATGCCCCAGTCACTAGCTAGGAACCTCTTCCTATACCACGGAGACTGGCATCCCTACCCCCCTGCTTGGTTAGTGAGGTTACATTTAGAGGAAACCCCCCCCCCGATTATGATAGGCTAAGTACAGTTCCACTGTCCATTACTCATATTAGAATGAAAACATCTCATTGCCTTATGCTCAATAGTAAAGGGATTTGTAAGCCAAGAGCAGCCAAAATTGATCACTTTGCCAAAGCAGCTCTCATAGGCGTAGGCATATTTATGCAATTGCAAACTGTTCCTCACGTCTTTTCTCCCAGCCCATCACTAGGTGTCAGAGGAGAGCTCATTCAGACTGCTGTAGACAGATCCTTGCTCATATTACATACCTGCAGATGGGAATATATTACTTTGAAGACATAAATACATATATCAGCTAGAAACACAAGACAAAAAGCATGGACAGGCACCAGAAGAACCAAGTGCATAACAGTCTCCTGTCACCACAAAAAAGACTCGCTTGCTCTAACATCAAACTGCTTGCAGAGTAATACTAGAAAATTAAGGCATGAAATAACTGCCCTCCAATAGTCAGAGGGGGATACTCCAGTTTCCAAGCATTTTAAGAGTTAATTTTAACATAAGAGTTGTGTTAAAATAAATAACAGATTTTATGTAAGCAGCTTCTGAAATTTGCATTTAATTTTGCTACCTCAAATAACTGTGACAAGAGACATTACAGCAGGTAGGGGAGTTGTAACATGATTATTTGTTGACAAAACCCTCTAGTGTAGACAGAGCCTTTAACAGATATGTCCAAGTTGATTAGATGAACGTTGTGGGGTAGGGAGAAAGAGGAAAGAGTAGAGAAGATATTTTTAATTCAACCACTGAGTTTCACTGGCATCTGGTAATTTTTTTTCAATCTAAACTTCCAAAAACAAAATAAAAACAGAAAAAAAATCTCATATTAACCCTCCATTTCACTTTGGATGTTGTATATAACTGTACTTGGTCACGTGTGTTGGCTCTGGAGGAGACCTCATGAAAAACTGTGTGAATGTATTTATCGGAGCAGATTCTGTGCTTACATCTTGTGCAAACCCCACTGAGACCTCTGGATATAAATCAACTTGGAATGTGTCCACTATAATCAATGACTAGTTAAAGAAAAAGTCTGACGCCAACATGTGGTGATGAATTTAATCCTAGGGCCAGGGGCGCTGGAAAAAGTTTTAGAGCTTGGGTGCTAAGAGCTGTTGAACCCAAAAGGAAACCCTGCATATAATGGAAACCACTTCAAAATAGGGGGTGCAGCAGCAACCCCCTGCATCCCTCATTCCAGCAGCTATGCCTGAGGCTGTATAAAGATATGCCTTCAATGTGCTTCTTCGGTATACCAAGTCAGTGCTTTTAGGGCACAATGGGTGCAACTGCCATGTACCACTAAGAAGAATATAGAATAATCACTACTTCCTTGGTTGTGCACTGCCAGAAAAGTAGGGCACAAAGAAGCTGATACAAACAAAAGAATTCAGGGCAGTGTATGGGACTGGGTTTTACAGTGCTATTTTCCTTTGTATAATAAATAACATCCATAATAGGATTAATCACAAATAGTATTTTAAAAGTTTTAAGCATGTTAGTACATCATTAGTTTAATATACATTAGTATATGACTAAGAACAAGATAATCATGATTCTGCAGAAGAGGATCTGACAGAGTCATTACAGTGTCAATAAAATGTGATGTATATGTTCTGACAATATACCTGAAAATAGACTGAAACACCTCTCCTGTAGCAGGGTAGGTTTCTTTCCCTAAATTGATATTCCTTTCAGTATGCAAATATTCTCTTTTCTGATACATGTTTTTAGCTTGACTTAAGTTACACTACCACAGAACATACCAACTAAAACACTTTGCTAAATATATACATTTAGAATAAGGAAGATAAAGTCTGACACAAATGATACTGGCTAAGGCATCTCACATTAGGAATGAACATAAGAACATAAGAATGGCCATACTGGGTCAGACCAAAGGTCCATCCAGCCCAGCATCCCATCTGCCGACGGTGGCCAATGCCAGGTGCCCCAGAGAAGGAGAACAGAAGACAATGATCAAGTGATTTATCTCCTGCCATCCATCTCCTGCCCTTGTTATGAAGGCTAGGGCACCATACTTTATCCCTGGCTAATAGCCATTTATGGACCTAACCTGCAAAAATTTATCAAGCTCTTTTTTAAACCCTAATAGAGTCCTGGCCTTCACAGCCTCCTCGGGCAAGGAGTTCCACAGGTTGACTGTGCGCTGTGTGAAGAAAAATTTCCTTTTATTAGTTTTGAACCTACTACCCATCAATTTCATTTGGTGTCCCCTAGTTCTTGTATTATGGGAAAAGGTAAATAATTTTTCTATATTCACTTTCTCCACACCATTCATGATTTTATATACCTCTATCATATCGCCCCTCAATCGCCTCTTTTCCAAACTGAAAAGTCCCAGTCTCTCTAGCCTCTCCCCATATGGGACCCGTTCCAAGCCCCTAATCATCTTAGTCGCCCTTTTCTGAACCTTTTCTAATGCCAATATATCTTTTTTGAGGTGAGGAGACCACATCTGCACGCAGTACTCAAGATGTGGGCGTACCATAGTTTTATATAGGGGAAGTATGATATCTTTTGTCTTATTATCGATCCCTTTTTTAATAATTCCTAACATCCTATTTGCCTTACTAACTGCCGCTGCACACTGCATGGATGTCTTCAGAGAACTATCCACTATAACTCCAAGATCCCTTTCCTGATCTGTCGTAGCTAAATTTGACCCCATCATGTAGTACGTGACACGATATCCTCACCAGTCCTATTATACCTATGCAGGTACTGTACAGTAACTCTCAAATTACAAGAATTTGTCAGATTCCAGGCTCCCACAGGGGCAGAGAGCCAAGAACCAGGGTCAGTCTGGTTCCAGTCTCCCCACCACTTGCCGCTTGCCACTTGTGGGACCCAGGAAACTGATCAGATGATCAATTTCCTGATCCTGCAAGTGGCAGAAAGCTGGGAATCAGGCAGCAGCCTAGCTCCCAGCTCTCTTCTGCTCGTAGAGAGAGGAAACTGAGCAGGGCAGCACCTTGTTCAGTTTCCTAGCTCCAGCCAGTGGAGGGGAGCCAGGAACCAGGGCCACCTGGCTCCTAGCTCCCCTCTGCTCCTTGGAGCCAGGAAACTAACCAGGGCTGCTGCCCTGCTCAGTTTCTCAGTTCTGCAAGTGGAGGGGAGCCAGGAGCCAGGCTGACACCTGGTTCCTGGCTCCCCGCCACTCTGGAGATGGGGAAACTGCTCCTGTCAGGGGTGGAAGCCTGACTCACAGCTGCTGCCCTTGACACCAGCAGCTGCCACTCCCAACAAGAGCAGGAAACCGCTCCTGTCACAACCGGCAAGAGTCAGGCTGCTGATCCTGACAGGAGCAGCTTGCCTGCTGGCAGTCACATTAACCCGAGACACACAACTTGGTTGCGCGTATCTTGAAGGTTTACTGAATTAAAGTATTGGAGGGGTAGCCGTGTTAGTCTGGATCTGTAACAGCAACGAAGGGTCCTGTGGCACGTTATAGACTGACAGAAAACTTTTGAGCATGAACTTTCATGAGCACAGACTCACTTCATCAGATGCTGGTCTTGGAAATCTGCAGGGCCAGGTATAAATAAGCCAGAGCAAGGGTGGGGATAACAAGGTTAGCTCAGTCACCAAGGGTGAGGCTTACTACCAGCAGTTGATCTGGAGGTGTGAACACCAAGGGAGGGGAAGCTGCTTTTGTATTTAGCCAGCCATTCACAGTCTTTGTTTAAGCCTGAGCTGAGGGCGTCGAATTTGCAGATGAATTGTAGCTCAGAAATTTCTCTTTGGAGTCTGGTCCTGAAATTTCTTTGCTGTAGGATAGCTACTTTTAAGTCTGCTACTGTGTGGCCTGGGAGATTGAAGTGCTCTCCTATGGGTTTTTGTATATTGCCATTTCTGATGCCTGATTTGTGTGCGTTTATTCTTTTACGTAGAGACTGTCCAGTTTGTCCGATGTATATAGCAGAGGGGCATTGCTGGCACATGATGGCATAAATTATATTGGTAGATGTGCAGCTGAATGAACCCACGATGGTGTGGCTGATCTGGTTAGGTCCTGTAATGGTGTTGCTGGTGTAGATATGTGGGCAGAGCTGACAACGAGGTTTGTTGCATGGATGGGTCCCTGAGTTAGAGTGACTGTGGTGCGGTGTATAGTTGCTGGTTAGGATTTGCTTCAGGTTGGCAGGTTGTCTGTAGGCAAGGAGTGATCTGCCTCCCAAGGCCTGTGAAAGTGGGGGATCATTGTCCAGGATGGGTTGTAAACCAACAGAACACCACTAGCCATCACCTACAGTCCTCAGCTAAAACCTCTACAGCGCATCATCAGGGATTTACAACCCATCCTGGACAATGATCCCCCACTTTCACAGGTCTTGGGAGGCAGACCACTCCTTGCCCACAGACAACCTGCCAACCTGAAGCAAATCCTAACCAGCAACTATACGCCGCACCACAGTCACTCTAACTCAGGGACCCATCCATGCAACAAACCTCGTTGTCAGCTCTGCCCACATATCTACACCAGCAACACCATTACAGGACCTAACCAGATCAGCCACACCATCGTGGGTTCATTCAGCTGCACATCTACCAATATAATTTATGCCATCATGTGCCAGCAATGCCCTTCTGCTATATACATCGGACAAACTGGACAGTCTCTACGTAAAAGAACAAACGCACACAAATCAGATATCAGAAATGGCAATATACAAAAACCCATAGGAGAGCACTTCAATCTCCCAGGCCACACAGTAGCAGACTTAAAAGTAGCTATCCTACAGCAAAGAAATTTCAGAACCAGACTCCAAAGAGAAATTTCTGAGCTACAATTCATCTGCAAATTCGACGCCCTCAGCTCAGGCTTAAACAAAGACTGTGAATGGCTGGCTAAATACAAAAGCAGCTTCCCCTCCCTTGGTGTTCACACCTCCAGATCAACTGCTGGTAGTAAGCCTCACCCTTGCTGACTGAGCTGACCTTGTTATCCCCACCCTTGCTCTGGCTTATTTATACCTGGCCCTGCAGATTTCCAAGACCAGCATCTGATGAAGTGAGTCTGTGCTCATGAAAGCTCATGCTCAAAAGTTTTCTGTTAGTCTATAAGGTGCCACAGGACCCTTAGTTGCTGTATTAAAGTAGTTTCAAACAAATAAATGACCTTTCCACCATGTGTGCAAATCAAGTAGAATTAAAGACCAAAAAATCGCCTTCACTTTGATTCCTTCCTTTTATCTGTTTCTTTACCTGGTTTATTGTGTGCACATATACTTATATTAACACCCAGCCTTCAGTACTCAGTTTGTTTTCCAGAATGCATCTAGGATTTCGAACACACTCAGTAACACCACATCATGAGCAAACTCATAAATAAGCCATTAAGGCTTTTTGGAATAGTCTGTAACATTCCTTTTTAGGAGAATTACTAAAATGAAATAAGAACTTCTTGCAAAGAGGAAAATAGCATGGGAATAAAAATATGCCATGCTGTGTTTCTAAATTTACCACAGGCAGCTGAAATTTGCAACATATTAGCTGAGTAGGAAGCCAAGTATGTTTAAAAATAAAATTGCCACAATATTATGGTATCACTGGCATGTCTGGAGCCAAAACTGACTGTTACAAGGTAAAAAAAAAACAAAACAAAACAAAGAAAACCAAAAATGATGATGACTGAAAATGTGGAAAGATCAAAACTATTAGATTTTACTGACAAAAATATATTTTGGTTTTAGTTTTTTCTGGTATCCATGCACAAGCCACCCCTACAATTTTTTAAAGGGGATATTTACTTAAACACTTGGGAACATTTTCTAAGAATGCCTGGAAGCATGCAGAAAAGGATTACTCATAATTCAAAGATTAATTTCATAAACTACAATATGTGTTGAGGGACAAGCTAGGTGAGGTAATACCTTTTATTAGGCCACCCTGTACATATAGGAGAATGTAGTATGTATGTGGGAGCAGGAGAGAATAGAGCATTTAAACTCTGTGCCTCCTTGTGGCACAGATTGGGATTACCCATCTTTAAGGACTTAGTTCAGGAGCCAATGTAGCAATATGTGGTTCCCGAAACATTACATAAGCCACAAGAATTGCCAAAAAATAAGTAATTTAGAGAATATCAAAGATATACCTCATTAGGAGTAAGAAACCACAAAAAGCTTCAGGGTCAAAAAGAGTGGGGAAAAGCTCACTAAAGTACATCAAATTTTCTAACTGCAATTCATAGCTGTTTGTTGAATTTTTATAGGAATAGGATAGAAAGGGAAAAAGGAGTGTAATAATTTCTATCTCCAGTACAATCTAGGGGGCTATTATAATGAGATCAAAATTCTACTTATAGTGGATGCTGGCTTCATTCTTCAGTGGGAGTTGCTTTGGCCATCATGATATTGTATATGATACTGGTTTTGAGCTATAAATTCTAAATAACTTAGAACCTTGCTCCTTGATCCATCCTGACACATACATTGTCATCAGCAGAAGCACTGGAGTTTGCTTCCCCTTGGTTTAAAAAGGAGAGAGCTGACAGTAGAGTGTTCTCTGTGAGCCTAGAATAGGGTCCCCTTCACATCTCTATATGCTTTTCTTTCACAATATGTCTTTCACAATATGCTGCATAATACATCTGTTTACACAATTGCTGCAAAGGCGCACTTTTCAGGAAAATCAAATTTGGAGTAAGATCAGGAGGGAAGTTAGGAGTTATGTGGGTGGTTTAATTTGTTGTTGCAGGACAAATACACCCTTAGATAAACTCCCCTTTTACTGATTACACATCTAAATACATTTAAAATGTATTAAAACATAGCGGCTGTATCTACATTAGAAAGTTTTGTTGACAGAAGGAGCCTTCTGTCGACATAATCCAGGGAGCATCTACAGACTTGAAGCATTCTGTTGACAGTCTCAACAGAACTCTACATTTGCATCGACAGTATTACCCCTCAAAAATCTGAGGCATAACAATCTGTCGACAGAGAGGACTCCTGGCTGCCAGGCAGCCCTGTTGCAGACCTCCCATTCCACTTTCTGGCAGCAGAGGGCAGTGCAGGCTGGCAGTACTCTGTCAACAGAGCAACTTGTGTGTAAATGCAATCTGTCGACAGTAACTTCCGTCAACAGATGATTCCAGTGTAGACATAGCCAACATAATTATATTACCTGTTTCATCATTGTGTATTGTGCACACTGCCAAAGCAAATAAAACCTACAATGGCAGCCTGTGTATGGGTACATGGTTCTTCCTAGAAAAGATCTAGAACACTGACTCTTCAAAAATATATACGTACAATTGTAGCACAGGATGCCTGAGGTACATCATTTGCATCAAATGGCAAGACTTGGTCACAAATGAGGAGCTCTGAAACAGAGCAGGACAAGAACTACTTGACGTTCAAATCAAGAGAAGAAAGTGGGGATGGCTAGGCCATGCTCTCAGGAAACTATCATCCCGCATAGTCCATCAAGTTCTCAAATGGAACTCACAAGGAAAATGCGAAAGAGGAAGACCACGGACAATGTGAAGAAAATCAACTGAGACTGAAAGACAAAAAACTGGGGTATTTCAGGGATCAGCTAGAAGTTTTGTCCCGAGACAGAGTGAAATGCAGGAGACTTGTAGATGACCTATGCTCCACCTGGAGAGCAAGGGTTAAGTCAAAGTCAGTCACCAAAGCTGCGTCTACACTGAGACAAATTCAAATTTAATTCTGTTACTTCAATTTAAGTACATGACTGTCGTCATTGTAAAGACCATTGGCTCAATTTCAGGTGCACTAATCCTGAGATTACAAAATGGCAGTTACCTGACGGGTATAGCGTCAAGCTCGATTCAGAAGTTTGATTAAAGGCCAGTGTAGAAGTGCCACATCTTAAAATCCAAGTTATTACCCTCCAGAAGTGTCCTGTATGTCACCCACAATGCCCCTCTCACTGCTACACTCTGGCTGCTGCTCTCCAGTAACAGGAGAGCCTGATTTTCCAAGTGGGAGCAGCAAGCCTTTAGCTATGGGCTCATGTTAGTTTTTGACAGCCTAAGAAATGGCTTCTTTCCTTCTGTGCTGTTCGCAGGATGTGTGCATCTACCCGTTCAAATAGCCCTTGCAAGGATTTTGCAACTGTCTGTACACTTGCTATTTAGCCCCTGCCCCACTGTACCACATGTCAACAAGGCTGCGGTGGGGGTCATGCTTGCATAACACACTGAGAAACTTCTCAGCAGTTTACATTTGTGCGCAATCTCCCTTCTCTCCCCTACAGGCACCACACAGTCTGGGTCTTTCCTGCACTCAGGCTCATCACATGGGTAGCCCCCAATCCAACCCAATAAAAGGATGTGACTGCCATGTGGTGCTGGTAATGCTGTCAGTCACATGGGAAAGAGAGGGCTTTGCTGCTGCCATGGGGAAGTCTCCCCTGGCGGTTAAGATACAGGGATGTTTTGCTGCTGCCAAGGGGAAGAAACAGCTCAACTGGTCATCCAGCAAAAACCCCTCCTCCCCACATGGACCCATACCTGGGCTTGCTGCTGCCATTGGAGAAAAGTCTCCCCTGGTGGCCAAGAGGCTCACTGCTGCTGATGGGGAAAAGTCTCCCCTGGTGGCTGAGGGGCTTCCTGATAATGGGGGAGAATACTTCAACTGGTCACCCTGCAACACACAGACCACTTGGCCCATACCTGGGCTTGCTGCTGCCAGGGAAAAAACAACAATTCTTTTTTCTGCAATGATGGGAGGTGGGATGGATGGCCAGTTGAGAACACAGTCATTGCACAGAAGCCTTATAGTGCACTGGAAAGCCAAAAACCCTTTCCATTAATAATAACTTATGGAGAAACTAAAATTATTTCTCTCTTCCTACATTCTTCCCCCTGCATATTTTCAGGGATCGCATTTTGGCAATGATGGGAGGTGGGATGGATGGCCAGTTGAGAATACAGTCGCTGCACCTGTGTTGGCAATGTAATGTAGTGGGAAACCAAAAATTCTTTCTTTCTTCCCACATTCTTCTCAAACTAAAGAAACATTCCAGGCCCCTGCATTATTTTCAGCGATCACATTTCAGCCATGATGGGAGGTTGGATGGATGGCCAGGTGAGAATACAGTCACTGAACCTGTGTTGTCAATATAGTGGAGGGGGAAACCAAAAATTCTTTCCTCATACATTCTTCTCAATTTAACATTCCAGGACCCTGCATGATTTTCAAGGCTCACATTTCAGCAATGATGGGACGTGGGATGGATGGCCAGCTGAGAATACAAATACTACATCCATGTTGAAAATGTAATGTGTGGGGAAACCAAAAATTCTTTCTTGTAATTTGGAGTGTCTTCTGCATTATTTCCAATGATTTGACATAGTTTCAGGGATTGAGAGGGGAATGATGAAAATGCAATGGGGGCAGATGACATCAAGACCAGCGAGCATACCCAGAATGCTATGGGGATGAGGGAACTGTGGGATAGCTTCGCACAATGCACTACTGCAACAGTCGATGTTAGCCAATATGTGTGTGGCAGCAATGACTCAACTTTGTGGGAAGCAAGATGTGAAGTGAGAATGGGCAAAATCGAACTTATAAATTCCAAAATTAGAAAATCAATATAAATACATTCAAATTTGTCTCATAGTGTAGATGCAGCTCAAGTAATAACTTGAGTAGTTAACTTAGAACCTAGGTGACTCTGATTTATAGAAATCTTTCTTATTATACCAAAATGTATGTGTGCCTGTGGTGTCTCTTGCTGTACTTCATACTAGATGTGAAGGAACAGTAGACTATTGTGTCAGTCAAAATACAGTTTTTAAAACTTGTAATTATATTGGAAAGGCTTCAAAGGTTTCATAGCACTAGCACTGTAAAGACCTACATAGCTTTTATTATAGAAGGCTTATTAATAGGATTGGCTAGGTGTCCACTTTTTGACTGGAAAGTCCAGTCAAAAAGGGAGCTGTGCAGCATCTGGTCAGTACTGTTGACTGGATGGTAAAAGTCCAGTTACTGGAGGGAAGTCTTCCACATTAATCTCTTCAGATACATCACCACCATCACAATATGTAAGCAGCATTCCAATACAGTTCAGTGGGCATCCCTGCCTGTGTGATGGTCTTCACCCATGCCCTCTGGGGCTCAGGTGCTGGGATAATGTCAGTTTGCTCCTATCCATACTTCTGACAGCATTCTGAAGGAACACCGAATGTCCAATTCTTGCCAGTGCATCCAGGGATTAAGAAGGAGATGCCGAGAATCAGACAAAAGTGCAGGGACAGATTTATGCCAAATTGTATTAATTCTTGGTGTCTCTGGATAACAACTAGCAGGGAAAATGTCTTTTCAATTATTGGACCTAAAGACAGAGGGGAGCCATCAATAGTTTCTATTAGGCCCAAGGTGGCTTTGCATCTTAAAGGAATCTGCAGGGCCTGGGTTGCTGCTGTATCTGTGAAATTGGGAACTGTTCTCAAACTGATGCTAACCCATCAGATGAAAATCTTCTGGGGGGGTGGGTCTCTGGTGGTGTATAGCCAGATAGGCACCTACAAACAGGAAACCCTAAGTGGAGCTCTGGGCATGTCCCACTGAGGACGAAGGTGCAGATGAATTCTTTTCTCAGACAGGCAGGTTGCTCCCCCGAGCCTGAGGCAATTCATCTCCCAGGTGCCTTGGGACACAACAGGACGGGCAGACATGGAATGGACAGGTTTGCCAGAACTGAAACATAGATGGTGGTAATGGCTTCATGCCTTGCCTTTGGAAGTGAACTGTCAAAGAGCCACATCCTCCTGCATCAGTTTGGCACAGGGAACAAGCACTGAGGTAACAGTTCATAGACAAGAGGGCTGCAGGTACCCTCTCTTCTTCCCTTATTCCCACAAGCAATTACATAGATCGATGGTGAGGTTGAAGGTGCCCAAAGCCAACAGGCCTCTCCCACATGGGTCAGTTCATCTTTGACCTCCTCCTACAGACTCCACCTGAAAAGGTACTGCTGTGCACTGATTTATATCACTCTGTGTCCACAGGGAGATGGCATAAACGTGCCGTATATGAAGCAAGGGCACTCTACCCCTGCTGGAGTCTTCTTAAAGTAGATGAAACAAGCCAATTTATTTCACTCGCCCCTCATAGGTCACGGTTGCAAGAACATGAATCGTTTTTTGTTATTTTTCTCTGGATCTTTTGGAGATTGGCCACATCTTTCCTGAAATGTGGCACCCAGAACCGGACACAGAACCCCAACTAAGGCCTAATCAGTGCAGAGTAAAACAGAATAATTACTTCTCATCACTTGTTTACTACACCCCTGCTAATCCATACCAGATTGATGTTTCATTTTTTTAAAACAGTGTTATACTGTTGACTTGTATATAACTTGTGGTCCACTATGACCCTGCAGTACTCCTTTCTAGGTAGTCACTTCCAATTTTGTATGTGTGAAACTGGTTGTTCCTCTGAAGAACTCTTTGCATTTATCCTTATTGAATGTCACCCTATTTACCCCAGCATTTCAACCTCTCCTGGGTGACCACCCATGTGCTCGGCTACTGGGAACACTGCCTAGAAATAAGAGCAGGTACTGCTAGGTAAGCAGCCTACAGCAGCATAAATCCTGGCTGTACAGATGACTCCCTGTTTCTCCTTCTAGCTTAAGTAGGGGGAATGGGCCAATTAGGAGCTTCAGTGTTCCACAAATTAGAGCCTGGGGTGGAGCCTCCTTGGCCTAGCTTCATGGATTTCTGGTTCCAGGTGGTGACAGTAAACTGCCAGATAGAGGATTGGAGCATGATGACTCCCAGGAATCTTACAGACCTGGATTTAAACCCCATAGATCATAACAGTCAGAGGTGCAATGAAACTCCATGCAAAGTGCCTACACTCTTCTGACCAATTCTTTCATCATAACTTATCGTCAAGTGTCAACAGTAAGCCACATGATATTCAAGCCACCAAAATATCCTTTGCCTTTTTAGGAGTTTACACACAATAAGACCTAAGGATAGAAACACATATTTTGAGTTATCTTCCTACAAATATGGTGTTGACATAAGGACAGACTAATGTTTGTGGGTCAAATGTAAGAAGTAGGGTTTTAAATGGAGTGGATAGGAGGCCTGCCAGTACTAAAACACTGGAAACTCTAAACAATATGGATGACAATTTCCTAATTCATACAGAATTGCAGCAAACATGAGGAAATTCTGTATTAAACTTTATCCTAGCAGATAAAGAGAAACTGAGCACAAAACTAAGATGTTTATGGTAGCTTAGTTGCAAGTGAATGATAATTGGGAATCATTTAAGAACTTGCTAAATGCCTAAAAATAGCCACAATTCCACAACTGAGGATCAAAGTTGTCCTGGTTGAAAAAACTAACATTGTTTAAAGAGGAGGTGAAGGCAGCTGTGGAAAAAAAAAACATAACCAATGAAAGAACTGGGAAGTTGATAATATTAAATATAAATCAAAAGTTATGAACTGTAGAAAATTGGCAAGGGAAGCAAAAGGAGACAAGACAGAGTTATGGACAACAAGGAGGGTTTTTAAAACTATATTAGGAACACAAAGAATTTTGAGAATGGTATTGGTCCACTACCATATGGAAATCGTAAAATTATAAATGAAATGGCAGAACAGGGAGATGTCTTCAATAAATATTTCTTTCCTTCATTTGGAGAAATCAGATGATGTACTCTCATCATATGATGATACCATTCTTTTCACTCCACTATTAATTCTGAAGAACATTAAACAAACCTACTAAAGTTAGAGATTTTTAAATCAGCAGGTCCAAATAATCTGTGTCCAAGAGTTTTGAAGGATGTGGCTGCGAAAGTCACTGTACCATCAACATGGATTTTTCAATGAGCACTGGGAAAGTTCCAGAATACTGGATTGAAGTTAATGTGCCAGTTATTAAAGACTAATTGGGATGCACCAGGTAATTATACACCTGTCACCCTGACATCCATCCTGGGTAAGATAATGAAGTGGGTGATAAGGGATTTAATAAAGAACTAAAAAGAGGGTATTGTAATTAATGGAAATTTAACATGGCTTTACGGCAAACAGATCCTGTCAAACTATTTTGATATTTTTAAATAAAACTACAAGTTTGGTTGATAAGTGGCAACAGTTTTAATGTAATAAAGTTGGCTGTCCCTTAGGCACTAGACTTAGTACTGCATGACAGTCTGATTAAATAACTAGGATGTAAAATATTCATAGCACACATTAAATACATTAAAATTGGCGAATAGATCTCAAAAAGTAACTGTACATGGAGAATAGTTGTCAAGAGGATCTATGTCCAGGGGATTCCTGCAGGAATCTGTTGTTTGGCTCCATACAATTTAACATCTCCACATAGCACTAATAAAATTTACAGTTGAGACTAAAATTGTGGGAAGTGGTACATAATGAAGAGGACAGACCACTGGACCAATCTTCATTTCTTGGTAAACTGGGCTCAAAACAAACAATATTTGAGTTTTAATGTAAATGTAATGATTTAGGCATAAGTAACGTAGGCCATATTTACTAGCTGGGAGAATTCCCTGCTGGGAAGCCACGACTCAAACACCAGATCTACAACCTTCTGGAAGGGGCATGCTAATGAGCTAAGGGGAACATTCAAATGAGGTGTGAATTTAAATATCTTGCACCTCATATTTGCATATTCCTGCGAGATCTTGCTTCGGGAAGAGCCTTTTCTGGAAGCCAAAGCTGCTGTGTAGATGGGGTTCCTTCAGAAGGAAAACCCCCTTCCAGAAGACCCCTTATTCCTCAAATGTTTCCTCCATGAGTAGCAAACTTTTTTAATCAAGATTTGATTTTTTTTTTGATACTTTGGGGAGACTTCTAAGGACTGTGTTACACAGGAGGCCAGATTAGGTGCTAAGGGTCCCTTCAAGGCTTGGAATTTAAGACATTTTTATTCAAATGGGAGAAGGCTCCAAAGAAACATTTTATCTTTTTACCTTCATAATCATAACTTTCTGAACATTTCCAACGTTTACTACAAGATTTCTCTGCTTTCATTACGTCAGTCCATTCAATGGCTTGTTTTCCAGATATCCACTTCCTTCTCTGGCCCTGAAGAAGAACTGTGTATAGTTTGAAAGCTGGTACTTCCACCCACAGAAACTGGTCCAATAAAAGATATTACTTTGCTTATCTTCCTCATATCCTGGGGCCATCAGCACTACAACACTGCAAAAAGCTCTTCCTTTTAGCGGTTTAACGTAGATAAATTCATACACCAATATATGGGAGTCACTAATCACCCACTTACCATAAGGATCATGGATCTACATATTATTGTAGTTAGAATGAGAAACAAGTTATCTGCAAAAATTTAGATGTGTAGATTTAAAATGAAATGAATAGCCAGGTTTACATAACTGCATCGTCAGGTGCTCTTTCTACCTTATATTCTCAATACTGCTCATTTGAGCCTATTAGGCTAATTGCAGTTTTTATTCAGGGACCCAAAATAAAAGTCAGGTTTCCAGTACCAATGAATTTACCAGAGTATTTGAAAAATCAAAACTAATACTCCAATGACAAACTTTAAAATGTGAACAAAAATCCACTACACTCAATAAAGCCTTTCATGGTAGAGCTGAAAATGCATAAACTAGGCGTTGAGGCAATTCACAATGGCTCCCACATACAAAGTTTGTGTCTCTATACCACAGAATGCATTTTGATCCCATCCAGAACCATTTTATATAAGAATGCTAAGGCCAACATAACAAACCACTTGAAAACACAGATCAGTGGTAACCAAGTTACAGATGAGATGATACGAACCAGCATGTTCTGAGGCAGGGGGAATTTCAGGAGAACGTGGCCAGACCAGCTCTACTTCATGTGCACTAGGAATCCCTAGGAGACACTTCCTTTAGGAATAGAAGAATTTCAACAGTGAGCTACCGATGATAACGGCTTTACTTCAAGAGCACTAAGAATCCATAGGAGACACTTCCTTTAGAAAAAGAAGAATTTCAACAGTGTGGCATTTGGTACAATATCTCTGACAGAAGTAAGATCTCCATTGAGAAGATCTTCATTCCATTTATATTCACCATATAAAGATGAAGGAGGGTAGTACTAAATTCTGATGTGCACATAGGAATAGCCATATGTAAGCAGATCTATGGTACATCTACTACAGTCTGGTATTCTGACTGACAGACTAAACCTGCTTCAGAGAGGTGAAAAAACCTCTCATAATGCATTTCAAGCATCACTGATGAAAAAGGAACACTTACTCAGAGTTAAAAACACTACAAAGGTTTAGTGTAAAAGAAATCTGATCTCAGATGACAGCAAAGGGTAAGTATGGGCAAAGGGTGATGTTTTAATCAGCCACTGTAATAATACAATGCACCATGAAGGAAAGTTTCTTCCTATTTGTAGCTGGTGATCTCTGTTGCCCGAGGACTGATAGTCACTATACTAGTAAAGATAGGCTTACACAGCTTATGATAAACAGACTTTTGTAGTTCCAACTATGGGCTGCAAAACTGTTAGTCTATTTTAGAATCTGCTAATACTCATGGCCTTTTAACCAGGCAAATTCTACCATGAGTTTGATATCTGATATGATCCTCACTGGCAGAGGCAGCAACAACAGAAAGACAATTCCTCATCATATGCAAGTCAGCGACTTAAAATTCAATGGAGTTACAAAGAATTCAGGCCATCCAATGGGGGGGGCAGCAAAGGGGACAGTTGCCCCCAGGCCCAGCATTTCAAAGGGGCCCAGAGTTCCAGCCATTGCCACTGCTGTTTCCACAGTGCCAGGAGCTAGAACTCTGGGCCCCTTTCAAACTCCGCAGCAGTGCTATGCTCTGCTCCATGGATGACTCTAAAGGAGTGTGAGGGGCAGGACTGACTGCCCTGAGCCACACCCCTTCCTCCCTTGGCCATATCCCTTCAGGGAGTGGGAAGCAGGGTCCCCCTCCTACCTTGTCCCCAGGCCTGCAGTGGCTGTCAGCCCAGCTGATTGAATTGCACCAGTTGAGGCTCTGCCCTATAAGCTCTTAAGAGGTATCTTCCATCTCTAGTTTATGATTTATAGATCACAATTTCACTAATGCCACAAGGTAAACAATTTAATTAGGCTACATACAGAAATAATATTAAGCTCCAGCCATGCCACAATAGTCATAGAAGAAAGTCCTGTTATTACTCACTAAAATATACCTGTCTCCAAAGCACTCTAGAACTACACAGCAACACAGCTGAAGATTATAACCTGTACTCTTGCACCAGACAGACGACCTTAAGAAACAGCCATTGTATACTAATGTCTAACTAAATACATTTAATTTAATTTTTCAGCTTAATTTTTTATGAAATTGTAATGAACTGCTGAGAAATATTAAAAATACATAAACAAAATGGCTCATGGTCCATATTTTTTCTACTTTTCAAACGTGGTTCATACCATCCAGGCTGACAACCACCAATTTATTGAGTACTCTGCAGGTAGTTTCCAAATGACCTATTTTTGTCAAATGTCACATTTTAAATATTACTGTGCAGTGTCTCTAACCTTTGCTGTTAACCTGCATATACACATCAAGAATACTGTGTGGTGAGCATAATGGAAATATATTAAAATCAGAGTCATGACCTGTTTGAAAAGTGTTAGCTTAAATAGCTATCCATGTTTGGAGTAAACACAGACAGGTATACAGGGAGGGATAATGCTCAAAAACTTCAAATTTGTGTCCTCGTGAAGCTCACTGCATAAGATTATCCACACAAATTTTCACCTTGAATCTTGGCCCACAGACTATGCAAGTCTATGGTGATGGTGAAGCTACCATGCCAGGTTCAACCACCCAGTCACATCTTTTAGCTACCATATGAAAATAATAATAATGAAATTGTAACTCTCTAATATGCCAAAATCTACATCATTTAACAACAAAATTGGGTCTTTTACCAAATCATATCTGTTATTTGCTTAAATTTCCGGCATTAACTTGAGATAGCATCACATTTTGATTCAACAGGGATGCTCATAAAAAAAATGCCCCAAAATTATCAGCTGTCTGAATTTCAGTACCTGCCTCTGAGCCTGAGGCCAAGGCCAATTGGACGTCTTGGTGCCCCCTTTGATTGGTCCTGCAGCTATGTATTCCACTCTGACTTCTTGTGGACAAGTCCCCATGGGTATCACTTTGGTGAGTATCAAAACAAAAAAGCAGTCAAGTAGCACTTTAAAGACTAACAAAATCATTTACTGGGTGATGAGCTGTTGCGGGACATATTCACTTCTTCAGATCCCAGGAAAGCTCATCACCTAATAAATTATTTTGTTAGTCTTTAAAGTGCTGCTTGACTGCTTTTTTGTTTTGATAGAATACAGACTAACATGGCTATCTCTCTGTCACTTTGGTGAGTGTTACAGAGGTAGTAAAATAGCCTTGCAAGATTTACCATACAGGACAAAGAAAACAGTTTACCTCTGCATAATCTCAGCTGCCTCCAATCTGAAGAAGCAGCTAGAAGAAGAAGCCTGTGTTTAGGTATAGGTTTTAGTTATTTTTTAAAGCTTTGGAGACCATTAGAACAAATCATGTAGGCTAAAACCTGCATTGTGATATCCTCTGGTTCCATCATCTCACCAGAAGTGTTTTGCTGAGTGGGAAGTAGCACCTCCCTTTCTTTTTTCTGACAGCATTATAATTAAGGGTATAGAAGGCTGAGCCTGCTCTCGATCTATGAGCTTTCCACCAGTTTTCAATGGGTCCCAAGAGTTTGTGCATCTAATCTGCTTGCTTACGAGAGCTACCTATCACTTCGCCCCAACTAGGATTCAAACAAAATTCACAAAGTTAGGGAGACACTGAATCACTCCAGTAGTGCTGGTCAGAACAGAACAGCCCAATCAATTAGGAGGGGCAAAGTGGTTGAGTGGATCAGACTCAGGAGATTTTGGACTTGTCTGCACAGATATTTAGTTTGTCACAAACTGGGGTGTGAATCTACCACACATTAGCCTGTTGCAGGCTAATTGCCCATGTAGACCCTACTGACATGCATTAATAGTTAATTTATGTGCTTTGATCTAATCCCCTTTGAAACAGGACTGGAGAGGAATAGATCAAAGTGCATTAACAAGCAGCAAGGTCCATGTGGATATTATCCATGATGGGCAAAATACCTTATAAGCATTTTGAAGACCCATCATCTTGTCCAAGACTGAAAAAGGACAGCTCATGCTCTGACTGAGACAAGAGCATTGTACCATCTGAAATATATTTGTTTGGACAAATACCAGCCCCCCTCTCCAAAATCAATAGTTCACAAATAAAGCCAAGATAATTGTCCTAATTTATGGAAATCACTGTTGCCACTGAAACACCAACCACTTCAGCTGTTGAAGTAACAAGTAGTATAAACTTCGCCAATCAATAAAAACTTTTATAAGTTCCTTGACGGTGAGCTTAATATACACCCATGGATTTTTATGGCTTTGTAAGTTGAATTTTTGGGGTCAGTCCTTTTGACTATCTGAGTGACTAATGCTAGTTTACCATTCTGGCAAAAAACATTAACAATAAAACCCACACAAGATGTGGCACATTTATGGGAGAATAAGAAGAGGTTACATAGTCAGAATGTACATCTTAATCAGGCTCCAAAGGCATGTTCCTTAGGATGCTGGCCCAAGGGGATTAAAAAATTACATACCCTGCTTCCCATAAAAAATATGAAACTTTCATCATTTCTTGCAAGGAGTTAAGAGGAACTTATTAAAATCTCTCGAGATAGTGCATTTGAGGTAGAGAAATATGTTTCATCTTATCCAGTGCCAAATGTAAGTACGTATGAGTTTATTTCATTTGCACAAAGCAAACTGAGTCACTGGAAATGGCACATTTTCCCAGATTCATTGACCCACCTGTAGAATCCCTTCAAATCTTTCACCCATTGTGTCCCCTAACTTCACACAGATATAGAAGTTTAAAATGAAAACTTCACAGAGGAAGGGAAGTTAATTTAACTTAACATTGCTTAGATATCTCAAAGGTCTCAGTTGGCTAGTTCTATTAGATTTTCGTATGGATTCTTGTAAGATGTATATGGAAAAAGCTTTATTGAGTTTACTGCATGAGGTTCAAGAAAACGCAGACAATATGAATTTGAACTTTAATCTTGTTCTTTTCTGGAAAACTACTTTCAAAATGCTTAAGTAAACTATATATTAATATCTTGCAGGAGATGGCACTGAATATAAATCTATGACCCAATAAAATGGTTTGCTAATCTCAAAACATGAGTATACAGCAGCATCAGAACTCAACTGAGCCATGGCACTGCCCTACTACCCACAGTTGGATTTTGCAGATACCAATTCTGTCACGTAAGTTTATAAGCTTATTAAACACCAACACTGAAGACAGCTGTGTAAAATAAACATGGTTGAGAAAGAAAGAGATTACAGTACAGATGACAGAGGAAGAAAAAGATTACAGTATGGACATACAATGTAGGTGGAGAAAAATTACCACAGGTATGTTTTAATGCAGTAGGACAAGGTTTTTCTAGCAGATGCAGGATGGCGTAGTCATACTTTCAAAAAAAATTCCTGGTAGTTAATCTTTCAACTCTGCTAATGCTTCAACAAGATTCTGAGGCTACCAAACAATGTTGTGCTCGTGTTCCACCTCTCCCCTCTGCCTGAATGGAAATCAAGGGTCTGAAGTACAAAATGTATTTTCTAGGATTTGTTAAAGAAGTAGTCTTCTCTTGATATAGGAGCATCTCCCCTATTAAAATTAAGCAGGAGCTGCATGCATACACAGAGGAGAATATTCACTGTTGTGTTTGCTTTGAGCATATCCGTGGGAAGGTATTAACAATAACATCCATGTCGAGCCCCACTACAAAAGACATTCAAGGCTATGAAAATACAGAAGATAAACCTCCGGCCATTACAGAAATCCCCATAATTAAAAAAACACACTACCCTTCAAAATGAGGGGGAAAGCAGTGCTAAATTCTGAGCTTAGCTACTCAGGTGAACATGACCATAAACAACATAAACCCATGGATCACTTCTGGCCTCAAA
Source organism: Carettochelys insculpta (assembly GCF_033958435.1). Classification (NCBI taxonomy): domain Eukaryota; kingdom Metazoa; phylum Chordata; order Testudines; family Carettochelyidae; genus Carettochelys; species Carettochelys insculpta. The sequence continues at coordinate 204,152,575 of NC_134138.1, forward strand.
ATCTATGAAGTCGCAGTTACTAGTAGCACAGTGCCTGAGTTATCTAGTCCAATTGCCAGACCAACACAGACAATAGAACGTTCCATGAAAATGCTCGTGTGAGCACTCCATTTCCACAATGCAGACAGTAGTCATAAACTTAGTTGATGAGAAGCAGAGAGCAAGATTCTTCTCCATTTCATGGAGCATGCATACGCAACTCAGAGAATGCAAATGGAACTGTATGGTTGTTTCTAATCTCTTGAGTACCCATTCTCCAGCCCCTTCTGTACAGCAACGTTTCATGATTTGAAAAAAAATGGAACCCACCTCTGAAATATCCCAGCTTTCAATTATGTAAAGCTAATTCCCAGTTGACTTTTGGCAACACTAAAGTAACCTTGGGCATTTCCCCTTCTCTAGGCGTGTGTGCTCATACCTTTATCCAAACAAACCAGCACCCCGGTTTATGTGTGTGCTGCTCTCCTAAGGAAAAATGATTTCTTCCATGTTGCAGCTGCTGCTTTAGAAGAGCTGATAAGGTGATCAATACCAACCGAACAGCTTAAAAATACAAAGTTGGCAAGAAGGGTTACAATTTAGGCCGGTCACCCTTTCATTTAAGCAACTGACTTATGCATCTGCCTACAGTCAGAACAGTTTTTCCCTCTATCAGACTAAATTGACTACAGTATCCTCTCAATATGCCACAGTCGGGGGGCAGGGTGGAGGCAGGGAGGAGGAAGCAGCAGCAGAACAAAAAGAACAAAGTAAAGCTGCTAACAATTTCAGCACCAGTTGGCAGCTGTCACACAGCTTCCCTGTGCTTTGTATCAGCACTCAGTTTGTGTTTGCAGTGAGTTTCCCTATCACCCATCAGATTATCTTTCCCATTTGACTGGTTGAAAAAAGTGCAAACACTGGTGCAGCAGGCATAGCGACACGACTGAACTCAACTGGGGATACAATCGCCTCTAAAGAGGGATTCAAATTCATCCCCTGCATAAGAAGTAGTGTGATGGCATGCAGAGGTCCTTTGGTGCCTCATAGCTAGGGGTGCTTCAGCCCTGAGGAGCCCATCTTCATTTCTGCCCCTTCTGCTCTACACAGAGGCATCATTAGAGAAGAGACACCTGAGTACAAGGACCCTTGCAAATGACCCAGGGACCTGTCACAGAGAGAAACTCCATCAATTTCAGTGGCATTGTGCCTAGTTATGCCATCACTCACCTCAGCCCAGTTGGATCAAACAAACTGGACAACTTTCAGAACCCAAACAGATTGTTAATGAAAAATAACAAAGCAGCATGAACACGTGGTTCATATTATATGCACCTGTATGTATTACGATACAGTATGACACATGTTCTTGAAAAGCACATATTACCTGATGTGGCTGTGAGCTGGACCATCTGCTATATGAAGGAGCACCTGAAGTCTTGCTGGTTGTTGACCTCTGTAAAATAAGAAAGTCATACATTCAGCCAGAGCTCAGTATAACTATCCATACCTGCACATAATTAATGTCAGCAACCCAGATTTTCACAAAGAAAGGCAGCACAATTAACAGTTAAGGCACTGGCCTGAAACAAAAGAGCCTGGGTTTTACTTATAACTTTGCCACTGACCTGCTGTTTGACCTGGGACAAGACCCTCCCTGCTTCTGTTTCCCCCAACAGACTTAGTCCTTCTTAGCTATACAGAGCTACGTCTACATGGCAGAGCTATTTTGGGGTACCTCAGGATCCCAAAGCAGCTACTCCGTGTCTTTGAAACATGCCCATTATTTCAAATTGTTTTTCCAAAATAACAGGAGTGCTATTTCGACATCCCTGATGTCCTTGTTGCCAGAGGTGTACAGAGATGCCTTGAAACAAGCACTTTATTTTGACATTTGGTGCTGTTTAGACAGATGCAAATGCCGAAATAGCCTATTTCAAACTACACTTGAAATAAGCTACACAATTTGTATAGCACAAATTGTGTAGCTTATTCCAAGGTTAGGCTGTTTTGTAGACATAGCCTAGACTGCCAACTTTTGAGGACAATCTTTGGTTAGGTAAATGTTTATACACTGCCTACCATAGCTGAGTCCCAATCCCTAATCAGAAATTTGTCTGGGATGATCTGGTGCTTACCCACTCATATATCCAGACTATGTATACACAACAGCCTAACCTTGAAATGAAGTCATGCAACTTGTGCTATGCAAATTGCATAGCTTATTTCAAGTGTAGTTCAAAATAGACTATTTCGGCATTTGGCTCTGTCTATTTTGAGGCAGCCCTTACTCCTCCTGCAACAAGTACAATAGGGATGCTGAAATAGCACACCTGGTATTTTGGAAAAATACTTTGAAAATATGGGAGGGAGCATTTCAAAAACATGGAGTAGCTATTTCAGGTTTTCTACCAACTGTGATTATGTAGCAGCAAGCTGTCCTTTCTTTATAGTGAACTGAAAAAGTGTTTTAATTCACAAGATACAGCTAAAGTGACTCAGTTCATACTAGAGGTATGAGTTCAGGTTGGCTTGCTTCAAATACTACAGACGGCTAAGTGCAGTGCTTTCAAAAGTGCAGAACTATTTGCTCTTGTAGATATGTTATAAATCTGGCAAGTGTTTTTACTAATGCCTCACAGCCCTGCCCTAGGCTCCCCTGCTATTTTAACTGTGGTGTTTTAAGCAGAGTGTGATAATCATGCTGTTCTCTATTGGGATATTTATCCTCACAAATGAGAATTCCATTTACATACATCCTTCCTGCACCAAAGTTGGTGTGCAGGGCAAAAACAACAATTAAACTTTTGTTATTTACATTTGAGACTAGCTGGAATTCAGGTCTCCAGACATGAAATATTAATTCACCAATACAATACCAGCTAGGCTGAAACACAAGCTCGGATTTATGAAGGGAACATATATGGAAATTATAGATCGATTTGGAATTTGTAGTACAGTACTCTCTTTGGAATTAAAGAAATAATTGGTTTAATGCTTGTAACACTTGAGGACAGAATAAAAATGTTCTATGATAAAGCCAGTAGGTTTACATTTATCATTATGTATTCTAGAGTGATTCACTTTTCATTCTCACTAATAAGAAACAGTCAGTTGATTATATTGCTGACTATTTCTTTTGGTAAAGGATATGAAATTTACAAATTTAATTGCAATAATCTTACTCTGTGGTTTCTTAACTTCTAAGAGATATCCCAAAGATTAAGTTATTTAATATAGTAACTTCATATTAAAAAAACACATATTTTGTTTCAAAAATAATTTTATAGAACTATGAAGGAGAGATTATACTGAGCCTCTCAATAGTGAGTTGAAAAGTGACAGCTTATTTTTCTCCAGAAGCTTATTTTATGACAAAACAATTTGCTAGCAGCATATTATGCTTTTCTTAATTAAAAGTACTCAGAAAGGCAAATACTATTATCAAAATAATTGTTCCCACAGTCCAAAATTCTCAGTCAATAGCCAGGAAAATGATGTACTATTGAAGGGAAAACATTCTTTTCATACCCATTCATTCCCCTTCCCCAAACCTATGTGTTTCATAAAATTCTTTTAGTTGGGGGTGGGAAGCAATTCCGCCCAGCATAGTTATTAAGAAAAATCTACAACAGAGGCCTACCCATGTAAAGGGTCTTTAAGGTAAAGAAGAAAGAGCCTTCAATATAATCTATCATGAGTGCAATATAGTACTATTAACCAGTCAACAGCTACATGAAATGAATGTAGAGTGAAAGGGTCCCATTTATGAGATAATGCATAACACAATGAGACTACAAATGGATATTTAAAGCAGAGAAGGTAAAAGGTTTTCAGACAGCAGAAATGGAACCAAAGTGTTGTGCAAGAACATGTTTTCTTTCCATCAATACTTTCAACAGAAATCAGGCTGGCCCAACTTCCTGGGGACCAAGGAGACTCTACAGCAAAAGTTTTGAGGAGGCATTGCAAGGCCTGAGGATATAGTTTCACTGCAGGGTATATCTTCACTGCTGCGATCGATCTTCCGGAGTTTGCTTTAGCATGCCTAGTAGAAAAGCACTAAATCAAACTTACAATGTGTGTGCATCGGTATGGTTACTCCTGTCCTTCATTAAGAGAAAGGGAAGTCAAAATGAGCAAACACTCCCATCGACGTCCCTTAGTAGACACGGTGCATAAGCCCAAATTAAGGTATGTTGACTCCATCTATGTAATTAATATAGCTGGAATTGCATACCTTAATTAGACCTTCCACTGTAGTGTAGACCTGACCTCACTGATATTCACTGTCAGGTACTCTCACATTGCTTAGCTGCCACGGGGGAAGTTGGAAGGCAGTTTGGAGTCCCAAGTAGCTATCTGGGAGACATTATGAAAAAAACTACATAATGAATTACAGTACTGAGTACTAGGGCCTAGATCAGAATCTGGACATAAACCTCTAACCAAGCAGTACTTTGTGTACACACCTATCATAAGGAAGAAGAATAGCACAGCAGAATATGGGGGTACTTCTACTATCAACTCTAGCAGTAGTTACCCTCTCTGGCATTAATTCTACTTACTGTCTCAGTTACTTCTTCTTCCTCAGGGAAGAAAGCATTCTATTGTGGAAAATTCATCAGTAATCTTCCATCAGCAGCAGCAACATCAACCACAGGCTCAGCACCCATTGATGCCTGATGCCTCCCTCACTATTTCCTTCCATATTTCCCTGTTCAGTGCCAAGTGGCTTAGTTTCCATAGACCAGCTTTGCAAAAACCTACTATATCATCTATGCATTCTCTGTGGGGTCTGCCTCTCCTATTGGAGCCATCCATTATGCTGAATACCAGGGTTTTGACTTTTCACTTGTTGTTCATTCTGCAGATATGCCCAAATAACTGTAATGTCTATTGTATAACTTTCTGCAGTAGGTTCTCTTTCAGCTGTATCTTCCTATACAATTGCTCATTGGTGAACTTCTGCTGCCATCCTATTCTAAGGATCTGTCTGGAGGAGGCCTGGGGAGTGGAGCCCAGGTGGGGGGCACACTCTGCATACCCTCACAGGCACCCATGTTCCCTCCCCACAGGTGGTGCATGTGCTGAATGTCCTGCTGCTGCAGAGGGTCATCTGAGTTGGGGATCTGTACGTGGCCCTCGCGGGATTGGCCACCATGGGATTCCTAACTGCTTCAGGGCTGTGCTGCCATGGGATTCCTAACGGCTTCAGGGCTGTGCCGCCATGGGATTCCTAACTGCTTCAGGGCCTTCGATGGGACTCATATCCCCATTCGTGCCCCAGACCACAGTAGCAGGCACTACATCAACTGGAAGGGCTATCACTCCGTGGACCTGCAGGCCATGGTGGAAAGCCATGACCGCTTCCAGGACGCATATGTGGGCTGGCCCAGCTGTATGACGCTTGCATGTTCTGCAATTCAGGACTATGCCGCCAGCTGGAGGTGGGGACCTACATCCCCCAGAGGGCGATCCCTCTGGGGGACATCACTGTACCCCTCTGCCTCGTGGCGGATGAGGCCTACCCCCTCCAGCCCTGGCTTATGCACCCCTACACGGGCCACCTCAATGCCAGCCAGGATGCTACAACACCCGACTGAATCACACCCACCAAGTGGTTGGGTGGGTCTTCGGGCACCAGAAGGGCCGGTGGCGTTGCCTCCTGGCCCGCCTGGATGTGGGCTGCCCAAACATCCCCCAGGTTGTGGGTGCCTGCTGCATGCTCCACAACCTGGTGGAAAGCAAGGGAGAGGCCTTCGTGCAGGGCTGGGCACTGGAGGCCGGAACAGGCTACCCCCAGCCGGCCACTGCCCCTAGCCACCAGGCCCACCATGACAGGGTTCGGGTCCAGGAGGCCCTGCGGAATTACTTTGACCAGGGGGCCTAGCGACCACCACCCAAGCCATCCCTGGTGGGTCCCCTGCACACCACCCTTAGCACCCGCGCACTGTCCCCACCGGAAGCACACAGGACATGGGGGTTTTGAAAAATAAAACTGCTTCACTGTTTAAATAACCAAAAACCTTGCCGCTGTGCATATAAAACTAATAACAAACAGTATCATGGAAAATAACTATATACGGGGGGAACAACTATAATAACTATATACAGGGGGGACAACTATATACACAGGGGAGACATGGGCAGGCCTGCCATCAGCCCATCATTCTGGGACCGGGATGGACGGGCGTGATCCCAACCATGTCCGGGTGGCCAGTTCCACCCTCAGCTGGGGTCCCTGGCAAGGCCGGCTGGGGAGCCGGGAGGACAGGGAGGTATGGCTGGGGTGGGTCCTCGGCCCAGTCATCAGCCCCAGAGTATTCCTGCCCTGTGGAGCTGGTGGGTGGGGTGGCAGGCAGGACATCAGGCGGGGCAGCAGGGAGGGCAGCATGGAGGACAATGGGGGGCAGCCGGGCCACCAGCTCCTCAAAGGTGGAGGCCACACGGTTGAAGGTGGCCATAAAGTCCTGCCAGGCCTCCTGGGGCCAGGCGGCCTCCTGCTTCTCGAAGTAGAGCCTCCACTCCATGATGTCTGCCGAACACCAGAGGGCAGTGGCCACCTTGGAGTCGTGTGTGGTGCACCTCTGGCCCCGGCGGGGGCAGGCCCATTCCGGCGCCAGCAGTGCCCCCGAGCGGTGATGGTTCGGGAGTTTCAGGGGGCTGTCCGGGACCACAGATGGTGCCATGCTGTCCTGGCCCTCGGAAGGTGTGGCTTCAGAAAGAGGGGGGCAGTGGGGAGGGAGGCCGTGAGTACCGAGCCCTGACCCGTGGCCCACCCTCCTATCCCCCATGGGCATCTGGTCCCCATCCCCCATCAGTGCATGCAGTGGCCCTGTGGGTGGCCCCTTCCAGTAGTCTGCCCCCTGCCACCTCCCACCGGGGGCAGGGCAAGGTACTGTCTGTGGGTGAGGGTGCTGATGGGCACTGCTGGCCGTGGCACTGTACCTGGGCCATGGTCTGCCCGGACTCTGGCAGGCTGGAGTCTGCTGGGGATGTGGGGGGCCCCCGGTCACATGGTGCCCCCACCCCATGCCGTAGAGGTGTGTGCCCTGTGGGGTACGTACCCGACAGTCCACTGCCATGGTCAGGGGAGGCCCATCTGGCAGATGCCTGGCTGGAGCTGTGGGAGGGGATGTCCAGCATGAGCTCCTCCTCATTGCTGGACCACTCCATGGCCAGGGTGGAGGGTCCTGGCTATGGCCCTGGGGGTACAGGGCTGGACTCCAGACCCGACTCTGGCTCCCAGGCCTGCTGGGGCTCCTCGGCCATGGTGTCAAGGGTGGCTGGTGGGGAGGAGGTGTCCCAGGGGCCCAGGATAGCCCTGAGCTCCTGGTAATAGGGGCAAGCAGCAGGGGCAGCTCCAGACCAGCTGGCCAAGTCCCAGGCCCTGGCATAACCCTGACGCAACTCCTTGACCTTCTCCTGACATGGTCAGGAGTGCGGACAGGGTGACCCCAGGCAGCCAGGCCCTCGGCCAGCCAGGCAAATGCTTCCGTGTTCTGCTGCTTGCTCCCCATTACGTGGAGCACCTCCTCCTCACCCCAGAGCCCCAGCAGGTTATGAAGCTCAGAGTCGGTCCAGGAGGGGCCCTGCTTCCTGCCCCCCTGGCTAGAGGCCTGGGAGCCCTGGGATGGCCTGGAGGGGGAGCTCTGGAGGTGCTCAGGGGGCTGGCTTGCTGCCGCGTGCTGTCTCTGGGCCGTGCAGGGGCACCTTGTGGCACGGCTGCTGCTTGCACTGTCTCAGCTTCCTGCTATAGGGTTTCCGGGTCTGTGTGACTTTAAGAACCACTGGATGCAGAGATCATAGAGCCCCGCAGGGGCTGGACAGCACATCTCCACCTAACAGCTGATTGCCACCATGGTGGACCCTGCTATTTCGAAGTAGCAGAATGCAGAATATCTACACGCGTCCTACGTCCATGTTAGACATCGATGTAGGGTGCTATTACCATCTTGTGATAGGAATAGCGATTTCAATGCCTCAACATCTAACTTCGATTTCAACTTCGAAGTAGCAAGTGGCATGTGTAGACGTGGCACACACTATTTCGGAGTTGGGCTTACTACTTTGATGTTGCATTCTAGCGTAGACACACCTTTTAAGTTTATACATTGTGTGAACAGAAAATGCTGTACATAAAAATAACCTACCTAAATACACACAGAACAAGCCAAACTTAAAATATAAACCAATTTTCAGGGGATTTTAACTGTTATTAAAATATGTAGAATCTGTTTGGCCCACACACAAGGTTGCACTTAGGTTTATGCGGTTCTCTTGTGCGATAAGGTTTGGCACCACTGGTACAGCTCAAAAGAAATGTTAATGGTGCTGTTGCCACTTACTTATAACCTATTGGTTGCTTCTGCATTACATTATCTATGTCCTTGTAATCAAATAACCCTGGATCAAAATGTTTGTTATTATTAAAATGAGAACATGTTTCATGTGAAAACTAATGAAAAATTATTTGCTGTTAGATTACACTTACACTGTGTATACCCCTGTGATTACATTTACATTGTGTATATTCCTGTAAATGAATTACCCATCGAACATGATTGGAGCCTTTGAAATGTGAATGAAGAAGAGCCCTAACCAGAGCAGGGGTCATTGACTGCAACAAAGGGAATTCATAGATTTTGGCTGTGTCTATACTTGTACATATATCAGCAAAAGTTTTGTTGGTCGAGGTATGAAAAACACACTCCTGAGTGGTATAAGTTTTGCTGTCATAAGCACTCATGTGCATAGTGGTTTGTGGATGGGAGACATTCTCCCAGTGATATAGCTATTGTAACTTTTTGAGTTGGTTTTATTATGTCCACAGGAGACCTCTTTTCCATTGTCATAACACGGCTTCACGAATGATCTTACAACAGCACAGGTGTATCAGTACAGTTGTGCAGTTATAAACTTATAAGTGTAGACATGGTCTCAGTCTGCATTTCCTGTTCATTGTCATCAAAGGAAAAGCTCACATGGGTAAAGACACTGTTCAGATTGTTTTCTGGAACAGAAGTTATAAATAGTCATTCAAGGAAGAACTTTGTATCTCTGGACTCTTTGGATTCCAACACAGTGGAAATACTGCATGAGTAGACAGAGATCCCCAAAATTCTTCTGGGTATCCCAAGAGACTTTTGGAAGCTGATAGTTTATTACATTTCTGCTATCATTTTGCACTTACAAACTTTGACTTACTTGTTAATCTATTTTACCTGCTTTAACCTCACAATGGCTACGTCTACACGTGCCCCAAACTTTGAAATGGCCACGCAAATGGCCATTTCGAAGTTTCCTAATGAAGCACTGAAATGCATATTCAGCACTTCATTAGCATGCGGGCGGCCGCGGCACTTCGAAATTGACGCGCCTCGCCGCCACGCGTCTCATCCAGACAGGGCTCCTTTTCGAAAGGACGCTGCCTACTTCGAAGTCCCCTTATTCCCATCAGCTCATGGGAATAAGGGGACTTCAAAGTAGGCGGGGTCCTTTCGAAAAGGAGCCCCGTCTGGACGAAACGTGCGGCGGCAAGGAGCGTCAATTTCGAAGCGCCGCTGCCACCCGCATGCTAATGAATATGCATTTCAGCGCTTCATTAGTAAACTTCGAAATGGCCATTTGCGTGGCCACTTCGAAGTTTGGGGCACATGTAGACACGGCCATGCTAAACAACCTGTTCTCCCCTATGTTTAACAGTGGCACCACAAGTTAGCTTCCCAGACCTCAAGAAGAGCTCTGCATGGCCAGAAAGCTTGAGTCTCACACCAACAGAATTTGGTCCAGTAAAAAATATTACCTCACTTGCCTTCTCTGCCTAATGCCTAATATTCTCTGCCTCCATGGGACAAACATTGCAGGCTCAGGAGTAAATAAGAATGTGAGGATCTGGCCAATTATTTACATTGACTGGCTCAGAAACCAGAATTCATTGTTACACCATGCAATACCTATAGACGTTTTATTCATAATGCCCATAGATTTTGCTTGCATGAGTCACTGAATCCAAGGGCTTTCTTTATAAACAGAAGAACAGTGACTTATAGCAATGTGATAATAATTTTAAGCATAAAGCTTGTTTCTGTCAGAACCTTCTTCAGATAAGCAAAATGTTTTGCACATCTAGGCTACGTCTACACGTGCACGCTACATCGAAATAGCTAATTTCGAAGTAGCGACATCGAAATAGCCTATTTCGATGAATAACGTCTACACGTCCTCCAGGGCTGGCAACGTCGATGTTCAACTTCGACGTTGCTCAGCCCAACATCGAAATAGGCGCAGCAAGGGAACGTCTACACGCCAAAGTAGCACACATCGAAATAAGGGAGCCAGGCACAGCTGCAGACAGGGTCACGGGGCGGACTCAACAGCAAGTCGCTCCCTTAAAGGGCCCCTCCCAGACACACTTTCATTAAACAGTGCAAGATACACAGAGCCAACAACTAGTTGCAGACCCTGTATATGCAGCACGGACCCCCAGCTGCAGCAGCAGCAGCCAGAAGCCCTGGGCTAAGGGCTGCTGCCCACGGTGACCACAGAGCCCCGCAAGGGCTGGAGAGAGAGTATCTCTCAACCCCCCAGCTGATGGCCGCCATGGAGGACCCCGCTATTTCGATGTTGCGGGACGCGGATCGTCTACACGTCCCTACTTCAATGTTGAACGTCGAAGTAGGGCGCTATTCCCATCCCCTCATGGGGTTAGCGACTTCGACGTCTCGCCGCCTAACGTCGATTTCAACTTCGAAATAGCGCCCAACACGTGTAGCCGCGACGGGCACTATTTCGAAGTTACTGCCGCTACTTCGAAGTAGCGTGCACGTGTAGACGCAGCCCTACTGTTTATGAAAGGAAGAACCAATAAAGTGGTGTTAAAAAGATTCTCTTATTCAAGGGCTATCTGTGACAGTCTTGTTGGCTACCTTGCTTCTTATTTCGTTTGTTGGCTTCCACAACTGGAGTTGAAGAAAGAAAGAAATACCTGCTCCCCATAAACACATTCTCTCTGTCTCTCTCTCACACACACACACTCACACACACAGATTCAAGTGATATGATTTCCCTTTGCAGTTGGAACAGAAGAAAAAGTGATTATCGGGTGAAATCCTGGCCCCACAGAAATGAATGGTAATTTTTTCCATTTAACTTCATCAGGATTAAGATTCAACCACTGGATAACATTAACCCTCTTCACAGCAGTGGTTAGAAAACAAGCAAGCAGGTTATTCAGTTCTACTAAACACAAAACTGACAAAGCCTTTTAAAAACAATATATTCCTTATGGGTAACCAAGAAGATCACTTCTTCCTTGCTTCCTGTCTGGCCCTAGAGGTCCTAACTTTTTTCTTTCCTACATGGACTGGCTCCCCCTTAGAACTCTGACCCCAACCTACTCTTTATGGGCCTGATTCAAAGCCCCAAACCCCAAAGGAACTCTTTTCACTGACCTCAACAAGCTTTGAATCAGGTACTCCAGCTTCCTAAAAAGAAACAAACCCTAACTAATCCTCTTCACCGACTATCTTTAGCACAACATATGCACCCCCATTGTACGTACTATTCCCCAAGAGCCTATTTTCATCCCTATGCCATCCTCCTTTCTCCACCCCAATACACAACTAAAATATTAAAAGGCCAAAATCTGCAGGGCCAACATTCAGAGTTTGTGAACAAAACCACTTTGGAGGCAGGATGAGGAAAAACAAACTATGAATACTTTCTAAAAGTCCATGGAAATTTTAAGCACAGCAGATTTAAAATTAATATCCAACTTTCCCCTTCTCCCTCACAAAATCAACACCACAAAAAAAATCTACCTTTGAAGGAGTAAGGGATTTCCAAGGAATTCTTCTGCAGAACTTGGAAGCAAAGCCCAGCGTTGAAAATTGGACTTGTAATGGGATCTTGGACTTGAAAATTGTCCTGTGATGGTGGAGCAGGTACTGCTAACTCTATATGGGCATCATTGAGGGCAGAGTGCTCTACTGATAATGTAAAACCATAGTATCGGAGCTAGCCCAAATTTGTCCTCTTTTCTGCACAGTCAGAGGGGATGCTGCGACTTTTTTAGTTAACCAAAGAACAGGTTATTTCAATCTGAGCATTTTTTGTGCACTGATGACAAGAAGCTGGAGAATCAGCAAGTATATAGTACAAAAAATGCCCAATATCAAGCAAAAAACACTCAAAATCAGCTGATGTGACATCACGACATACTTATGAGAGATAGAGGTTGTAAATTGCTGATGAAACAATAGACAGTGTAGAAAAGAAAAATAATTTTGTGCTTAAGGTTTTTGCACAGTGTCACCAGAGATTTCTTTCTCTAGCTTACAGAAATCAATGTTGTGACAGGAAGAGACATAGCTGAGGAGCTATTGACTGAGCTGCCAACCACAAGAGTGAATCTCAGTGAATTTGTGGGTTTGAGCTTTGATAGAGCTAGTGCAATGAGTGGACACTTTTATTGAAGCTCCAGAACTCATTCAAAGTGAGTACTTTATGCCCACTGCACAAGCAACTGTCTAGACTTTGTTCTAAGGAAAGTTACTGAGGTTTCTATCACTCACAAGTATTGAGGTATGATTATCAAAAGCAACAAAATTCCGACCAAAGTGGCAATGTATCCGACTATTTATAACGTAAAAGACACTTAATGGTTATTGGCAAGAATGTGTTAATGGACATTTTCACTCTTCTCCAACCAATTTCACATAGACATTTTGTTGCGCCAGAGGGCATAAAAGATTAAACAAAACCAGAGATGCAAATATGCCAATTTACATTTTATAGCATACAGAATCTACCGTCTCATTTATCGTTCCTGTAGCAGATTTGCATGAGACAAAAAGTGTTAGGCAATGCACTACACCTAACATTACTAACTTGCTTGTGGCCAAAAACATGATGAGATGGTGTAATTAAATTTCCAAAACTGGGGTCAAAATAGGATGAATTCTGTAAGCTCTTTGCAGAACCAAAACAAATAGGAATTGATATCAGCCCACAGTCTCCAGTGCCTGGCAAAATGAGTCACCTGACTCTGTCTAGCAATATTGTAGATGTTTACTATTTCTTCCATTTACAGATGCTTTGCTCATGATGTTAAATGTAGGCTTTGGAACTTATAGCAAAACTGAGTGCAGTTTTATTGCTCTTCTGCCTGTGTATTTCAGCCAAGTAAACTACAGTGAACTTGAACTGTCAGTTAGGCACAATTTTGCTCTATTTAGCTGATGATAAACCACAAGTGTCTATTGCGCACCACCAAAAGAGGAGACACTGGCAAGAAAAGGAAACAATACCTAGTATGCAGTATAAACAAATATTCTTTTGCGATAATGAGTTGCAAATATTTGCTACTCTACCAACAGATAACAGTGAATATTCTTTTTTCACTGTAGGTTACCAGAAAAACTGTCAAAACATTACAGCAATGGAGGCTCATGCTAGATTCGCACTGATATAAATCAGTCCAGGACTGACTCTAAATTTTTACATACTGATAGAAAATACATCTTTTTTGAGCTGAAGTCAATTTCTTGAATGTTTCTGCCTATGCAAAGCATTAGATGTTGTGCAATGCGCTGTCTTTTTATAAAGATTCAGCTAATTTGCATAACTGACTTGCACAGTGTGCTTATTTAAAGAACTGGCCCACCCAACGACTTAATTGCACAATCCCAGATGCTCTACTCATTCCATCAACAGCTCTTTCTTAAAAGTCTTCTATGAAATACGCCTACAGGTTCATTTAATTGTTAAAGAGACCCTTTGCTTGTTCTCATTCTTTCCCTCTATTCAGCTGTTTCTCATTCTCCCCTAGGCCCATCACAGAATCTACATCATGACACAAGGGAAGGTGAGACAGACATTCAAATTCATCTGTCACTGCGAAAGGTTAAATGCAACATAGTGTCTTCTGCAACGATATGTGAAAATACATCATCCTAGAATCTTCCGTGCCCCTCCCTGCACAGTGATCAAGGGTCATCCCAGTGATAAATTCTCTTAAGAGACCTTTATGTCTATCAAAATAATTTCTAAATCTGGAGTAGCCATTCACCTAGCTCTGATAGCACATCTACTCTTAGAAAACTTTACAAATGTTTCCTTATGATTAAAATATAAAAGATGCAAAAAACAAATAACAGCTATGCATAGGCTTTCAGGTGAGCTCTTCTTTTTGAAATCTGGGGAGTCGCTCGGGATTGAAAACATGAAACATAAGGAGGACTGTCAATAAAGAAGACAGAATATTTTTTTCATCTAAGTCATGGTTTCCCAAACTGGGGGGCATGAAGAAATTGCAGGGGGAGGGGAGGCGCGAGGCGATCCAGCCCCCACCTGAAGGAAGAGCCAGCCTTTGCTTCTGTCTCTCAGCCCCTGCCATTTTATGTGGGTGACCCAGCACAGCTGCTATAAAAAGCAGGCAGCCAGTGAAGACCCACGTGGGGCTAGCTGCCTCCTGCAAAGGTGAGTGAGTGTGGGTTGGAGAAGGAGGGTGAGATTAAATGCAGGGCTGTGGGGTGCCTGGCTCAGGTGAGAGGGATGAGGATGGGCTAAGAGTGGGGGTCTGGTGGTGCCTGGCTTTGTGGGAGGGGAGGGGCTCAGGCAGGTGGCTTGCGGGGCTCAGGCAGCTAGCCAGCTTGTGGGACTTGCAGGGCATGAGGGGCTGGTCCCAGCAACGCAAGGCTCAGGCAGCTTAGGCTGGTGGCTGGCCCTGGAAGCATGGGGCTCAGGTGGCTTGGGCTGGTGGGCAGGCGGCAGGTCCCAGAAGTGCTGGGCTCAGGCAGCTGGTCCTGGCAGTGTGGGGCTTGGGCGGCTGGGGATGGTGGGCAAGTGGCTGGTTCTGGCACTGTGGGGCTTGAGTGGATGGCTCGGTCGGATGGCCCATGGCTGGGGCAGGCAGCTGGTGGGTAGGTGGCTGGTCCCAGCAGTGTGGGGCTTGGGCAGCCAGCAGCCACTGGCCCCAGCAGCTGGTAGGTGGTCAGGTGGTTGGCCCTGGCAGTGCAGGGCTCAGGCGGTTAGCTCTGGCAGCACAGGTCTCAGGCAGATGGGCGGCTGGCGCAGGCAGCTCATACAAGGCTCGGGCAGCTGGCCAGCTGGGGCTGCACCAGGCACCCACAAAGGGCCAAGAAAAACTGTTTGTGCTTATTTTTAATTTTAAATAATATTTTTATATCAAATTTTTGTGTTTATTTTAAATTTCAAATTGAATTTTTTGTTAAAAAGGGGGTTGGATGGTGGTAAAGAAGAGGTGGGGGGAGCATGAGGGTTTCTCAAAAATCAAAAGGTGGGGGGGCATGATGCCAAAAAGTTTGGAAACCACTGATCTAAGTACATACATATTTGGAATTTGTTTTCTAAAGTGTAAATTCAATTAACAGTACCAGAACATCTTTAGATGCTTACTATTAAATCAGGATTTCGGTTGCAATTTTCTAATTAAATTTCTATAAATAAAGCATTAGCAAGGGTACTTTATTTCAGCATATGGGTTAGGTACTTTCAAAAAAAAAAGGACCATTGATTTTGATGAACCAGTAAAAGATGGAAGGAAAGGCATTTCCAGGAAAACAGAAGTAATTAAAAATGGCACACTCAAAACTGAAAACCTGTACTGCGTAACACAAATAATTTGCACAATGTATAGTAGCCTTTCCAAATTAAGAAAATTTCAAATATATGAGGAAAGGCTGCCCTCTTCAGACACACTTTTTAAAAGGTACTAAAAAGATATTCTAGATGTCTTTCACTGTGGCCAAACACAATATATAATGCAACACTTCTACCTCTATAGTACCCCATTATTGTTTAATAGGAAAATAGGAGTAAGAGAACGTACATGTAGAAACACATTGTAAATACAAGAGACTTTGACATTTTTGTGAGTGTATGAGTATGTGTGTACACACACAAAGAAAAAAATTCTTCTTATTGTTACTCGCACCTTAAAGTCTGTTTGTTTAGACTTGCTAAAGACATCTTCCTCATATATATTCTACCTGGGTATTAGAACTTCCAAACGTGCTGGAATACAGAGCTATAACTAATTAATGGAGCTGTCTAAGTCTGAGCTGTTTACTTAAACTGCCACATATCTAAGTGTGATCAGAATAACCGCCCAAATTTTCAAAAAACTTGCTTTTTATTGCATTAGAACTTGTAGTAATCATAATAAATTTCATTTTCTCACATATAAAACCTTTGTTTTAGGTATATTTGTATCTCTCCAAACAATCTGAAATAGTAACATAATTCGAACTAAATGAAAAGTCCAGATAGGTAGGTATCTTGGTATTTATATGGCTGTCATCACTATGGTGTCTGTGTACCTCAGGTTCATAAGGGGATTCTTTTCCTCATAACATCTCTGTGATACAGGGAACTATTGTCACCAATGTCTAGGTGAGGAGCTGAGGCAAATGATATATTAACTGAAGTGCCCAAGTTCACGAAAGCAAATCCATGGCAGTACTAGGTACGAAACCCAGGTCCCTGAGTTCCGTACCCTAACGACTAGTTCCGTCTTCCTACATTTACACTGGAGTTTCTGTACAAAATGGACATTTTACAACATTTTCAATCATTCACTTGTTTTCCAAAATAAAAACCCTAACAAAACTTATTTAAAAACTCTTCTTTTAATAGTTTTACACAATGATGTAGAAACGAAAGGGGAATGGAAGAGAACAGAAAAGATTGTATAAAATATACGTGGAACATATTTTGCAGACAATGAATCTTTCCATTGAGTTACTCCATGGGAGAGTCCATCATTTATAGAGAACCATTCAGAGATAACTATGCAGTGTTTATAGTTAATGTTTGCCAACAAACATGAAACAGCTACGGTATGTCACTATTTCCTACTCTTAAGCATAAGGGTAATATTCCAGCATCCTGAAGAGAAGCAAGTGGCACTTCTAAGTGAATAATAACTTTATAAAGACAACCACTCTGTACAGAATAGGTACAGCAAAGGTCTTTCACTTCATGCTCCTCACACAGACCTGTAATGACCTCAGACTGATACAGTTACATTCAAGCACAGACATATATAATTCTGATGGGAGTGTAAATGTACCATTATACATAACATAGCTCCAATCCTGCATTTCTTATTCAGGTAAGTTACCAATGAAGTTAAACCAGGGCTAAGCAAACTTCTTACATTGGGCCCCACTTTTCATCCCTGCAATTAGCAGGGTCCTCCCCACAACACCCTATCAGTCTAATGTAATCCAAACCGATGGAAATTTTGGTCATGCTCATATGAAAAAAACCTTTTTGGCACATGCAAGAAAATAAGTCTGTGTAGTAAACTCTTGTTCATCCAGTATTTGATCAACAGGAACTCAGATAAATGGCATCATTCTGGCAAATCTTGAACCACGACCAGCTTCCCCCCATCCCTTTGTTTTCTCTCCACACAGGCTGAGCAGGTCTATTGGTAGCTCTCCGCTCAGAGCTGCCAGGCGAGTCCTGCTGCTCTGTGGCTGCTCCTCCCAGAGTCAGCCAGGGTGCTCACAGGTCCCTGGTGTCCACGCAGGGAATTGGCTGCAAGGCAGCAGTCAAGGGCATCCTGGAACAGCATGGCCAGGCACAAGCCCCATCAGCAGCTCCCCATAATGTGCGGCCAGGTGCGAGCCCCACCAGCAGCTCCCGCTGTCCCCACCAAAAGGTAAACAGGCCAGTGGTTGGGGGGGGAGCCAGAGCTGGGCACAGGTGGGAGGGGCTGAACTTTCTTATGGGGGAGCACTGACCCCTGCTTGTGCCTCACCCTAGCTACTCTCAATTAACTGTAATATTTGCATATCTGGCAACTTCCCAGCCCCAGGCTTGCCAGACACAAGAGAGTTTACTTTAGAACGTCAAAACTGTATTAATCAGTATATAAATGTGGCTACGCATACATAAAACGAGTAACATATTTCAGCGTTTCTAATGAGACGGATGAGCCTGACATATAGAAGCCTTATGAAATTTCATGCCCCCCCACCCCCCACCCCAGTGGGTTCACTCTCCAGTTTGCTCACCCCTGACTTAAACAGCAGTTTGCTAGACAAAGGACTGAGTCTTTTGCTGATTATTTCAAATGTGGGGTATTTTAACTTTTTACATTTTCATAGGAAGCAACTGCTAAACAGAGGAAGAGCTATACTGCATGGCTATGGTTACACTAGCAAATTTTGCCGGCAAAACCTTGGTTTTGCAAACAAAAGTCATGGAATGTGCGCACACAAAACGCATTTTGTCAAAAGTATCTGGACAAAACACAGCGCTTTTGCCAGCAGCTTTCTGCCTCAAAGTTCTGAGGCATAATGCTGCTGTCGACAGATTCTGTTGACGAAAAAGCTGTGTGGCTGCTCTGGGGGGTCCTTCTCTTGACATACAGGGCCTCTACAACAATGAGCAGCCCTGTTTGCTCTGCTTCCGTATGCCTGTTTTGTCGAGAGAGCAGCCGACAAGTCTGGTTACTCTGTTGACAGAGGGGAACGCTCTCCCCACCGGCTTTTGTGTGTGGCCTCACTCTGTCAACAGTTGTTTTGTCGGGAAATCTCTCCTGACGGTGACTTCTGTTGACAGAGCGCTGTAGTGAAACTGTAGCCTCTATATTTATACTGTTGTAAGCTACAGCTTGTGATTCTTGCATGCAGATACGAATTTACAGCATTGTTTTAGTTTAGGATGTCACAATGGAAAGCGATATCATGTAAGCTATGCGGGGTCGGGGGGGTGGGGTGCAGGATATAAGGCTACAGGTTAGTGCCGCAGAGTTTAAGGCTAGGAAGAACCACCTGACCATCTAATCTAACCTCCTGAGCATCAGAGAACACCAACACTACCCAGAAACCAAACCCATCCAGTAGCCCATCTTCAGCCATGGCCACCACTGATGCTACAGAGCACTGGTTACCAAAAAGGGGGGCTTGCCTCTCTGGGTATGCATGAAGAAATTACAAGGGGAGCATGAAGCTGTGAAAGTTTCACAGGGCTTTTTTCCTGCTGAAACACCGCAAAACAGCATTCCAGCATGTTTGTTTTTTTTTTTGTGGCACCACAATTTTGAAAGGTGGCTGGGCTACATTCCCCATTCGCTGCCACATGAAGTGGCGAATGGGACAGCAGGGGTGGCGAAAGGCATCTCAGCAGAGCCACACATGTGGCACACCTCCCCGCACCCCCGATCTGGGTTCCAGCAGCCTGACGTGGCTTGAGCTGGGGAGACCCCTGCGGTGGCATGTAAGTAACCTGCTAGCATACACTTGTGGGGAGCAGGGGAGGTCTGGGGGTACCTGACTGTGGGGAAGCGTGAGGGCAACTCATGAAGAAAATTCATTTTCTTTATGCTATTTCTTATTTTAAATTACATTTATATTAAAATTTTGTGCCAATTAAATCTATTTGTGCTTATTGTTAATTTTAACTAAAAATGTTTACTCCAACTTTTTGTATTTATTTTTAATTTTAAACTACAAATTGAATTTTTTGTTAAAAGTGGGTTCAATGATGGTAAAGGAGAGGTGGGGAAGTGTGAGGGTTTCTCAAAAATTAAAAAGTGGGAAGGATGTCGAAAAGTTTGGGAGCTGCTGCTTCAGTGGAAGGAAACAAACAAACAAAAACCCAAAATACAATGAAGAGGTGTGTGTGTATGGATCTCTTTTTGACCCCCCCCCCAAAAGGGGCTGGCTGCATAGTCATGTGAAGTAGGGGTGCCAGGGTGCTGCGTCACACCAGGTTTTGCACTCAGCTTCTCTGCACCTGGGGGCTAGCCTCACTGCCAGCTCTGGGTCCTGGGCTCTTGGAAGGTCCTGCCTTGGAGTCCTGTTGGCCCTCCCCACTGGCTCCTGCCACCCACTGACCCTGGCATGGACTCTGCCAACCATCAGCCCAGCAAGCCCCAGGGACCCACTACCAGCCCAGAGCTCTGCAGCTGCCCCCAGCTGTGGCTTCAACCTGGGGTGGTGAGGGTTGTCAACTCTCCCAGACTAGATGGGCCGGACACGATTTTTAGCAATGGAGTCCAGTCCATCCGGCCTGGGAGAATTGGCAACATGTCAGTGATGTGCACCTCTGAACACCCACCCCAGTGCCATTGGATGGCTGACTACTAAGGTTGTATTAAGAAGCCTAGTACCCCTCAGGTCATTAAATTCTCTCTGTGCTCCCACACTGGCTTGTGCCCATCCTTTTCAGACATCATGCAGAGGAGAATTGCAATTCCATGCCTTTTAACAGAGTACCTAAGTGATTATGTTGCTTCTGCATTGGTCTCCCTTACTTAGCTCCCCTCTCTATGAGGAGATACAACAGCAAGAGTCTCGATTTAACAGGCTTTGTCTCCTATTCATGGGATCGTAAATGAAAACAAAGTGCATAAGTGAACAATTTAAAATATCATTGCAAGTTAGTTCAGTGCAGACACATCTTATGCTAACACTGCTAAAAAACAGGTGGGCAATGAGTTCAGGTGACCAACTACGGAAGTATTACCAGGGCAGAAAGACAAAAATGATTTGACTCTCAGCTTGATGGCAGCCTTTCAGGATATGGCTATTACTACTACTAAACCCTTTTACTCCACATGGAGCATAGGTCATCTACAAGTCTTCTCCACTTCACTTTGCCTTGCAACAAAACTTCTAGAGGCTCCAGGAGTACATCAGTCCTTGTTCTTCAATCCAGTAAACCTTCTCCACATTGTCTGAGGTCTTCCTCTTTTGCGTTTTCCTTGCAGGCTCCAGGTGAGAGCTTGATGGACTATGCTGGATGATGGTTTTCTGAGAGTGCGGCCTATCCATCCCCACTTTCTTCTCTTGATTTCTATGTCAACTGGTTCTTGTACGGCTCTGTTCCAAAGCTCATAATTTATGATGAAGTCTTGCCATTTGATGTGAAGGATGTACCTCAGGCATCTATTTATGAATGTCTGTAGCTTGTGATTTGAAGACCTTTTAGTACTCCAGATCTCGCATCCACACAAGAGCAGACTTTTCACTCTTGTGTTGAAGATCCACAGTTTCATCTTCACAGACATTTTTTGTGAACTCAGCCTTCTTTCAAAATAAGCTATTCTGGATGAGCTATTCCAAAATAGTTTTTTTCAAAATAACACTGCTACACATAAAGTGCACTTTAAAATTGCACTTAGCTATTTCAAACTACACAAAATAGAGCCTATTTCAAACTAGAGCCATTGGACACACTATAGCTTACTTTGAAATAGGCTCTATTTCCTGTCTTAACAGCACCTATTTCAATATAGCTTTTAAAATAGGCAGTATTCCTCATACAATGAGGCTTACCAATTCTGAAATAAGCCAACCACTATTTCAAAATTATTTCAAAATAGCAGTTGTGTTGTGTAAATGCTAGAATAGCTTTTTTGAAAAAACAGCTGTTATTTTGAAATAACTTTGCTGTATAGACCTACCCTCAGTTCATTCTGAGTGCCCTCAGTTTAATCCTCTCTCAGCTTCCTGCTAAAAAATAAAAAGCATATGTCCAAAGAAACTTTGAGAGGAAGCTACCAAGTTTGTGTGTCAAAGTGGGTTTCTCTTCTTCATTATCTCTGACTTCTCCTTCCCCATACCCTTGGATATAATGAGTCCACTTATACCTTACATTGTTTTCCAGACCTATGTTGGGTTTGCTGCCTCTTTCATTTTATCCCCTAAGAGGTGTGTACAACAAGCAATATCTTCTTTGAATTGCCCTTTTCCAGTCTTGCATGAAAAGCCACACAGTTCTGTTTCACCAAAAATCACCTACTTAACATTAAGCATGTGCTTAAGTTCCCCTGAAGACTTATATGTATGCACAATGTTTTGCTGAACAGTGGTGAACTCCAGCAAGCTCTTAAATTAAGCACCTGATTAAGTGATTTGCTGAACTGTGGTAATTAAGGAGTCCCATCATAACTCCTAATCCACCCTTAGCACAATTTGGGTATGTTTAACAAGTCAGCTTTCCTGAGCAAGTTTGCTTCAAAACCAATACAACTTATTCAAACTGAAATTAATTCAAGGGCCAGAAGTCCAGTACAAAATTATAATCAGCTATCTACACTTAGCTATCTGTCACACCTGGGTGTTAAAGAGCAGCTCTTGTGTATAAATAGGGATGTAGATACAGAAAATGAATACTTGCCATTTTAGTCTTCTCCGACACTATAATATTCAGTTTCCTGTATAATTTATAGGCTGAAATGTTAAGATAGAGTAAATAAATTATGAGTATTCAAAATATCACCTATTTGCCAGTAAAACTCTGTTATCTCTTCTCCTGAATCATCCACTCCTCATTTTGCTATCTATATGTATTGAAACAGTATTTTCTGTGGCTTTGTAGCATATAGGATTTGAGCTAAAATATAAATGCGGTTTCATAACAATCAAAATGCAGCACACTTTTTCTTTGTAGTTAGTTTTAGTCTTTCATTTAATCAACTCACATTGAAAAAATTAGACCTACTAATTGAACACAGTTGGTGCTAGCTTTTTCACAATAGGAAATCCTAAAACTGGTACTGGAATTCTGAAGAACCATACTATATCTTTTCTTCAAACAGGTGTCCCCAGTGATCTGCTCAGGTTTTCCCAAATGCTTAAATTATAAAACTGCTCACAGTAGGGACTGTGATTGGATTATGAATATTCTACAGTGGCAGATTAAGTGATGTAAACCACAAAGTGAATCTGGAAATGCTGCTCAGCATACTCAGATTTGAAATTAATTTTCTTCTCCTCCTCCTCACTCTGAAATTAATAATATCAATTGTTAGGGGAGGCAGCCAATTATCAGAGTGTAGTTGTCATGCCAAAGTTACACCTAAGGGAAAATCACAAAGCACAGCTTCCAGGCTTTAAAAAATAGAGGTGCAATTTTGTCTGTTGCAGGTTACTGATGAAATCGAACAGATGAAACAATACAAAGTTAAAACAACTCCTTTCAACGTAGCTGCAAAATATTTTGTACAACAGCAAGCATTCTTTATGGCTTAAACTTAACAAAAATAATAGCTTCTGTGTAAGAGGTTAAAATAAATGGTATACAATACTATGCCATGTTTGCCCACTCTCCCACAACTGACTACTTCCTTTACACTCAACTGGATGGAATACCATTTCAAATGTGCAGTCACTGAAATCTACTTTCATTTCAAACTAGAGACAAGATGGCAGAAGTGCATTGTGAAGGTTTCACTGGTTAACATATATTAATATGCAATGCTGAATTTATACAAATTACTTTGTTCAGTTATGGTTTTCTGTATTTAACAGCACACTCAAAGGACTTGGTTTTGAAAATGTCCCATAGTAAATAACTTAACATTAGGCAACAATACTCTCAATATGCAGTACTAGTCTACAGAGAGAACTTCATTTTGTAACCAAACAAAGGGTATTTTATAAACAGGTCAGACTTTAAATATGGATACAAGGAAAACATGTGAAAGTAATATCACACTAAAAAGTTAGAGAATGCAAGCAGAGTGATCAGAGAGGGAGATGATCAATGTCTCCTTCTCAGAAAACAGCCTCTCATGCTGCTTGAAAATAGGACAATCCACCCAGCTGCCAACAAACCCAGGTTTGATGTGAAAATCCTCCTCACTTCCCTTTCTTAAGGAAAAAGCCTCAAGAAATGAGATCAAAATTCCAAAATCCTGTGACATCTGCTACTGCTTTAAACCCCTAGCAAGGAGGCTTCAGACAAGACCATGTAAAGGAGGAGGCTCAGATAGCACCTGTGTCAATTTACAGTCCCATTAGTTTGATAAAAAGTAGAAGGATAAAAATTATAACAACCTTAGGCACTTCAGAGCCAGCCTTTGACTGTTTGCATTTAGGAATGACTTTCCCTTATAGGCAGATACCTTCGAAGAGCTGGGCCTATTTAAGTCCCTCATACTTACTGTCTTTAATAGGAGTTAGATACCTAAATACCTTTGAGAATCTGGGCCATATTCCTTAACTAACCACCTGGCTTTCTAGCAAACTCCTCTTAAGCACTTGTTTCTGGTCCTATCAAAGGCAGGAAATGGAAGCAGCCTGAGCAGAGGTCAGATCCAGTATGGCAATTCCCAAGTTCCTGTGATTAGAGGCTGCATATACACACACGCTACTTCTCATCTTTTTAGTCTTTGACATGGTCAATCACAAAATGATCTTGACCTGCTTAAAAGACATAGCCAGGGCTGAAGGTGGAGAACTCTGGAGTTTCATATGAGACAGAAAAGTATGCTTCAAAGTTAGTGGATACAGTTGAAAAAAGTCATTGAGACTAACCAAAGCATCATGCTAGATTCTTGGAAGGGAGTGTGTCAGAAAAAGATAAACCTGCAGGACATTGACCCATACTCACGCAGTTCCCTGGGATATTGTAAAAGGAAGTGAACCATGGTTGGAAAATGGGATTTTACTTGGGTTAGTCATAACAAATGCATGTTCCAAGAGAAAGCAGGCAGAGTAAAACATAATCCTTGCCTACTGTCTTAGCCTGACAAATGGAAGAAAATTCAATTTTTCTTTAAATAAAGATTGCTTCTTATCTCTTTAATGCTACCATGTTAAGTGAGATCACTCACTTTCTGCCATGGGCGCTGGTTGTCCTTTGCCCTGGCCACACTGAGGCACAGAACAAAACTGTTAAGTTGGTTTACATCCATGTTTTACATGGTTTACATCATGTAAATGTAGCTCAGCTAACCAGGGGATGTAGAAACAAATCATGTTCTATCCAAGTTAGCCTGCCTGGGTATAACGGTGTTCATCAAACACAAACAGATCCTCCCATCCCCCCATTGTGGATGGGTCCCACAACCAAGGTGCCTAAACTTTCATTTACACTTTGTCTTTCTTAAATTCACTTTTGGATATGATTGCTCTTATTTATTTGTATCAATGTAGCATCTAAGAATCCTAATCCTGAAGTAATACCACATTGTGCTAGGTGCTGTATGAACACAGGGAGGCAAGACAGTCTTTAAGTGCAAGATGAGAGGACAACAAATGGATAGAGATGGATGTGAACAAAGAAACAGCGAGACAATACTAGCCTGCATGCTAGGCAGGGCTCACAGCACTCCAGTAGCTCTAATGGTTGTCCATTTTTTTTGTAGACATTACCTCAAAGGAGAGCTTTAGAAAGGGATTTGAAGAAGAACAAGCATTTAATCTTGCAGATGTTTGGGAGAGCCATGCCAAAGCATGAGGAGCAGCAAGGGACAAATGCAAAGGTGCTTTTTTCAGAACTGAATACGTAGTAGGGATGGGGACTGGTAGCATGCTCAATAGGAGGTGAAATTGCCATCTTGAAAGCAAAAGATAAATGATGGGTAGGGTGGGGATGGGTTGTGAAGGGCCTCCAGAGTGAGGTTGTATTTGTCGTAATACACACAGGAGAGTCAGTGGAGGGATTCCAAAAGAGGGGTAAGTAATGTAATCACAGTGCAGGCTAGGGAAATGCTCATTTAAGTAGCATTCTGAACAGATCTGAGTGAAGCAAGGCTGACTTTTCTCCAGGCTGGAGAGAGGGCTTCTGCAGTAATCAAGACATGAGAGGGAGTTTTAGCAGGATGGGTGGGTACGAAAGGTTGTACCTTAGCAATGTCGTGCAGGAAGAATCAACGTGATTTATTTATAGGCTGGATGTTAAGACCACGAGAGAAGGAACATTTTTCTTTCAACTTTTGCCCCTTTTACGTGTGTGTTTCTCTGTGTGTCCTGATATGAGCTCAAAGATCCACTACATTGCATATTGATATTTTAAATTGCTAAGTCACATAATGCCACTTTGCTTACATTACAGAACAATCAGGACCATGTGGAATGTAATTCCAGTCAGTAATGAGTGATTCCTCTCAAAGAATATGAAGCAAATGCAGCCGTGTACCAGGGTCAGCTCCTGCACAACTCAAACAATTTCCACAAGCAGATTTTTCATTCAAGACAAGCGATATATGTACTTGTAACTCAAATGCACAGTGTTGGCAATGCCTTAGGTCTCCACTAAGGAGCATTCTTCAGTATAGCTAGACTGCTCTACCACGTTGGCAAAACATTCCTTGTGCAGCTGCTGTCTATACTCACAAACAGCGAGAGAGCATTGGCCCAGACACACTTGGTCTGTCTCTTTGCCACTGCAGGCTAGGATCTTCAGAGGTGCTGAATTTCAGCAGCAACTGCAAATGTAAGCCCCTTGGGCCCTTCTGACTATCCCCGTTGGAAGCTGAGACAACAAAAGCTACTGCCAACCTGAATGACTCCGTCAGCAGCATTCCAGACATAAAGGCTGGTCATTTGGAAGTTAGTGGTAGTTTTGCTACCAGGATTTGGTTCCTTGGCCCTGCTCAAAAGATTTCAAGATTGTACTCCAAAGTGGCACTCCATAGTTCCATAGGTATGATTCAGTCATGCAATTCCATTCCCAACACAAAGACCCAAACATTGGATTTTCCTTCTTTTTTTGTTGCTTGGCCCCTTAAAGGAGAACGAAGATTCTCCTTTATTATTCAGTCAGTCTTAACTCAGAGGCTCCAAGGCATCCCTAAAAAACTAGTTGAATGAATGTAGCTCTACCTACTCTCTTTATAAGCTGATGCCTGCAAGAAGATGAACATCAAATCCAGAACCCAGGCCAGACACTGGGCAACATGGGAGGTCTTATGGGGAGAAATTTTGCCCCACACCTTAGCCCTAAGGCAACCAGTGTATTCATGGAGGTGATTTTTATTTCAATACCTGAGGTAACTTGCATGAGGTCTCATGCATGTGGGAGTTCCTGTCTTCAACATCCCCTGGCCTGAATGCCTAAAAGCTGGTGCAGATGAAGTTTGTACCCCCTTTTTGCAACTATTCTCTCTGCAGCAGGACTACATCATTGCAAATGAACCTCAGTTTCTGTAGAGAAAGAGGGTACACACAGATGCTTATTATAATATACTGTCTTAGCCTGTATCTGACTACAAAAAGTAGACAGCATAACATCTCTCCTGAGGTTTTCCTCAGATGGCTCAAGTCAGTCTGCCATGGATAAAATATTCACACTGACCATAAAGACTGAGAATAACTTGCCCACATAATAGTGAAGGATAAACCAAGATGATTATTTCATCTTGCCCCCAACCAGTTACCATGAAGAGGGAGAAGCAGGACTTGGTTCAGAATGCAACGCCAAATTAACTCCTTTGCTCAAAAGGCTTCTGGAAATAAATGACACCAAAGACTAAGGGCCCAGTCCAAAGTCCACTGAAATCAATGAAAGGGTTCTCAGTGAATTTATATTGAGGCCTAACAAAACAAAATAAAATAAAACAAAACAAAAATAACCCACGTTAAAGGGACTAAACTGGGAAAGTATACAGTTATGATAAACCCTTGAGTCTTTATTTCTTTATTTGGCCCTTTGTGACTATGGTATTAAGCTAACTAGAAATACCTTATACTATGAACCCAGTCTGTGCAAATCTCAAAGCAGGCTGAAAAGGAAGAAGGTAGTCTGCCCTCACTGCCCTTAAAGTCAAAATTCCATAACTTCTCTCCCTGTCCCCCACCATGACCCACAGAAGGGAGTTATTCAGCCATTTACAGGAGAGGGCACACAGAGAATTGAGTGTGTGGTCCAGGAGAGCTCAGGCCTAATCTGCTATGCAATTGGCCACGATTTTTGCCACTATTTTTAGTAAAAAGTCATTGTTTATAGTTACATTTTTTATTGTCCTCTACAGAAAAAAAAAATAAACCTAAAAACACTGAAACATTTTTAAAATACTGAAACTCTCAAATCACTGTCATTCTGCAGCATATAGCAGTTTAAAATTACTGACGCTCTTAAATAAAGTACTGAAATTTGAAGGTGATCACCATTCTAGGCATGTGAATTGTAGAGCTATCTGAACAATCAACGGGCTTCAATTTACTTTAAGGAGGTCATTTTTGCAAGCCTGTGATTGCCCCACATTCACTGATTTAAAGCTAGTGAAGTTTTCAATTCTCTTTTTACAAGCAGTTAAGTTTGGAAACAGCATAGCTATGATTGCTTATGTGGGGACCAAATTGGTCTACACTGTGCATGTTTGAACTCTTATGTGTTGTGGGTTTCTTAGCAATTTTAAACATTTGCCTTTTGGAACCAAGTCAAAGTAGGTGCTTCTCCCTAGACCTTCCACTGCCTAGTGAATATAAAAACTGAACACATTTATCTGTTTGAGTCCTCAGTTCACTTAATATACAACATGCAATTTTCTGATTGTACCGAGTGCTGTGTAATTACAAATTGAAACCTATAATGCTCTTCTCCAGGAACCAATGCTTAGTGTCTTTTTACAGTAGAATACATTTAACCTTGAGATTTCGTCTTACGTTTTGAAACTATTTTCCTAAATATGTTAGCAATAGGTAATTACCACCTGTAAAATATTTCCTAGTGGGGAAAAAAAAACAGTTGTATTCAATGCACAAACTTTTTTGGTATCTCTCGTGGCAACTAAAGAACTACACAGCCTTAAACTTCACCCATCAGATGTCATAAACAAGGCTCTGCCCATTCCCATCTCTGGGGCTGTAGTTTGCCTGTTATTAAGTACCATATGTTTTCCATCTTTAAGTAAGGAAGAGATTGCTTCAGTCATCTCCTTTACATGTCCCTCCAGTTGCCCAATGGCACACTTGGCACAGCATACACTCCAGCTTCATTCTTAACATATGTCCCAGACATTTCCATCTTCTCTTTTTGGATAACTTTGGGAATTAAGGGCTGTTGAACTCTGATGAATTTCAGTATTTGTTATAAATTCATTTTATATCTGGTATTTTCCTAAGGCATTTGCTTTGATGAATTTCCAGCTTTCACATCCATGAATTAAAAAAGAAGTTACATCCAAATAGAGGACTTGTACATTGGACTTTACAGTTGCAGCTCTCATCTTGCAAATTTGTGACATTAGTTCCTTCTGGATACCCCTATTGGCTTACATGTTATCCAAGCTACGTAAACTAACTCATTTCTTGTATTTGCTTTCCCTTAAAATAGTGATTGTGTTGGGAGTTGTAAGGGTTTTCCTTAAATTTAGCTATTCATATTGATTATTAACACTTTTTTTGCAATGCTGGACAGTCTTTTGGTTTTTGCTTGTATGTTGGTTCAACTGTGACTTAGACAAGCTATGTTTTCTGCAAAACATAGCTCTTATACTTGTCCTCTTGTTGACATGTGATAACTGTGTTGTAACCATCTTCACTCCTGCTCATAATGAAGCCAATGAGAATACCAAACAGCACAGGTGAGTGCACACCATCATTGTCAGACATCAGTGTCTACGTTGGAGCATCCACTCAAGCTTGAGTTTACTTTAAATGCCCATGCTGCACTTCAATATACAGTCTTTGGTGGTGGTAATTATTTTTGTCAGCAAACCATTATACTTCACTATATTCCAATATGAAACACAGCGAAGGCCGTCAAATGCTTTCTTGAAAGTTAGACGTCTACTGAATGTTTTTTGTCATTCAATGCTCTCTTCAATGATTGCTTTTATGGTGGAAAATTTTGGTGGACATCTGATTTTCTGAGCCAGAATCTAGCTTGCTTTTTCCCTTAGCTTTGTTTCAACCACTTCCTTTATTCTGCTTAACATAAGAAGACTGCTTCTCACTAAAAGGCATGTAATGCCCTGCTGGTTATTTCAGTTAGTCACCTTTCTTTAGTATTTTAACTATAACACCATTTTTCAATTGTTTCCCTATCCTTTACTTTATTGAAGAGTTCAGAGATTTTTATCAATGGTCTAATCATCACAAGCTTTCAGCATTCCCTCAGTGACTTGGTCTTCATTTGCAGTTGTCCCCAAGTTCAAACTTTTTCTCTTCTTTAGTAACAGAGAGTAAGCCGTGCTAGTCTATACACTATCAAAACAAAAAGCAGTTAAGTAGCACTTTAAAGACTAGCAAAATAGTTTATTTGGTGAGCTTTCATGGGACATACCCACTTCTTCAGACCATTCTGGTCTGGCTATGGTCTGAAGAAGTGGGTCTGTCCCACTCAAGCTCACCTAATAAACTATTTTGCTTTTCTCTTCTTTGTTTCTGATGCAAGATATTGTAATGTTGAAGTCTGGGAGTCTAATATCTTTGTCAATAGTTTCTTGTGGTGTTGCTCTGTTAAAACCTCTACAAAGTGCTCCTCCCACCATTATTTTTTTCTTTGCTGTTGTGAAGATTTTTCCTTGTTTATCCTTCACAGACCCTCCTACTGAGGTAAACTCGCAGCTAGCACCTGGCTGACCTCCTGAGTTTTTTTGCTCTCATTTCTTTTAGCAGTTCTTTCATTTTCTTTGGCCATATTAGCCATGTAGTTCCTCTTGCCTCGTCTTGCATTGCTTTGCCTTTTGTGTTACACAGATTTTTGCAGCTTCTCTTCCTAGAGGTTCTTCTGAAAAGGCTGAGGTGCTGATGTTTGCTTTTGCATATTTTCTTCCTTTCCAACAGTTCCAGGTGTCTTCACTTACACAGACTTTATCTTTACATTCCTGGAAACCAGCTGCAGTTACTGAAGCATTTATGATACTGTCATGCAAAAACAGCCATGAAATATCAATACATATACATTTTGTAGCACCAGAAATCTACCCTTCAACTCAGTTTGAAATTGCAGCTGTAATTCCTTGTCTATTAGCCTTTTACTGTCAACTTTCTTAATGATAATTTAGAGGGATTTTCCTTAATTTGATGTTTAAGTCTTGCCACTCATAAATTGTGGGTACTTTTGACATTGGCTTCTCTGAAGTTCTGGAAGGATTATCTAAATTCCTTCCAGTACATACAGTCTTGTTCCTAGTGACTTTTTCTGGAGAATTTCAAGAAAATCTTTGGATATCTTTGGGTGAAATTGTGTTCCACTAATTACGAGCCCTGATATCAGACATAGTTCTACCAGTCTTTCATGGTTCTGATGTTGGGAACTAAGGCTGTGCTAGCTCTTCACTTTTTTCATTCTGCTGCTGTCATCCACAGCCTTGGCAAGGAAATCCCTCATTACTAAGCAGATGTCATGCATGGGCATAATGTCAAGCACAGTGTGTTGGCAATCGATTTCATCATCCTATTTGTATTTTGGTGCATAAGGTTATACAACTGTCATTTTCACAGACCATGTTAGAAACCTAGCTTGGGGGGATCAGCTGTTAATTGGCTTCTAGGCGACGAGTGATTTTTCTGCTTTGGAAGTTGTAATTAACACTACTCCCCCTCAGTGATAACCATCTTGCTTTGCCCAGTATATTACTTTGCCTTTCTTTATTGCATTTTCTGAGCTCCTGGCCATCAACAATATCTAACTCAATATATCTTTGTCTGTTTCCTTCATCACTTGTGCGCTGTTTGTTGTAGCAACCATTGTTCTGATGTTTCAGAAAGCTTTCATACTTTGTCTTAACTTTAGCAGAAAGCTTCTGAATGTTTTGATTTCATGAAGGCTTTCATCAAGACTTATCGTTTCTTTTTAGAAAAAGTTCATTATTTTGACATACCATTTGCCAGCTGAGCTACCTTGTATTCTGTTGTTTGACTTTTTTAAGAGGATAGTTTATTGGCTATTACTCCATTGCCAACCTGGAGGACCAGAGGACTACTTTTCAACCAGATCCTATCTTTGACCTTTCTGGTATCTTTGGCCTAACCAGGGAAGGAAACTCCCATAGTGACAGCTGTTAACACCTTGCTAAGAAACTATGGTTAACATTTTAAAATCTGGTACGTAAAGTGAGCCACTTGAATTCATACTTAGGTACCTACATTAAAGTAGCAAGATTGTGAAAGGTTCAGGGCACTCACAGCTCCCAGTGGACATCTTAGACTTATATAAGAAAAGTTAAATGAGAACACAAAACCTGAAAGAGAGAAACTAAGTGACATGTGGCTACTGAAATTTCAAGGTGTACAAAAACATCTATGGATTCAGTTTAATACAAGTCCTTGAAAATGGAAAATGACTCGTCATTTTATTCATTTAAAGCATAGTTTCACTGATGGCCTAAGGTCAATGACAGAGTTTTTAAAGTAAATAAAAGACAATACATTAAATAATAAATAATCTTAACATCACTGTGTACTGTGATGCTGCCACCACACAAGGAAAAAAGCAAGTTACGCAATACACGGCTGATGTTACTAAACACAATATTAAAGGGAAATATCTACCTGTTGTTTGGTGTTAACATTTATAGACAAATATAGTTCCAAACCTATGCCACAGAACACCATGATCTAAAATGATGCGCTATTAATGTGAGGGCTATTCAAGAGGGATTTAGCCAACCACCAGAAATCACCACCAATCAGCTTCTCCTCCTCCCAACCCCAACAATCCTATATCCATGGAAGATACATTTTACATATGAAGTGCCATAAATCTGTACCATAGAGATGTCCATCCATAAATGTAGCATGCAACATTCTATGACTAATTTCTGCCATCTCCTAGGCTTGGGATAAGATAGGACAATCCAATGCACCAAAGTTGCTAAGACGCCTGGCAATCTGAGAATACCCTAGGTCTAGCATAGATGCCAAGAGTGGCATGTGAGCCAATTTTCAGCGGCACGCAAGGCAGGAGTTCAGCTCCACCCCTTTTCCCCCATGAGCCAGAAGCTTGGTCAAAAGCATGCCACTTGTGGATTAACAAAAGATCAGCCAATGCTAACAACCACCACCTAAAGGGTAAAGCTCTGCATCTTCATTTATTTATTCATGAAGCTGTTGTAAGTAGAACTATTAAAATGCCTCACTGCTGCTCAGCCTGTACACAGAGGTCAAAAGGTCAAATTTAGGCACTCTGCCTCCGAAAGGTCCCTGGTCTAGCAGAACTGATTCTCTGAATGTTTCTACAGCTCACCGATAAGTTTAGATAGCCAGGTTTTCTAGGGTCTTACACCCTTCCTTCTGAACTGGTGAAAGTGGTTTATGGTATGAAAAGCATACCTACTCTTTTGTTCCTGAGAAGACGTGACAGGTGAGAACACCTGCAATATTTATAATGAGAGTCAGGAAATGTTTATGAGTCTGGCTAAGCTTTCATGTCTCTGCAAGCTAACTCCTCTGCCTGGTACTATAACACCACCACCAAGCTGCTAAGCTAGTTAAGCCATGATCTTTTACTGCACAGCTAAAAAAGTGAGGTCATTTAAAAGATGCTCATGAATTTGTTCAACTGAATGGGACGGTTTAATAAACAAACAAAATTACCAGAGTAAAATCTAAATAAGGTTTAGTGAGGCTGCTAGAATGACACAGTGCATCCCAGAGTAATGCATATGTGTGTTTTTGCAGGTCAGTATCACCTTGCTTTGGTCTTATGAAAATATGCTGTGCTGGTTGTAAATGTGTCTTGACACTTGAAAATAAAATCTGAGGCAAGACAAAATGGAGCAGAAAATGTAGGGCTGCTAAAAATCACGGAAAATTCCACCATCGCAGTATACACTGTGGCAAGGTCGTACCACTCTGGGGCCCCAGACCTCTGTTAGGTCCACAATCCTGTCAAAAATTTGGGTCCCACGGTATGGGTTCCACTTGCCCTTACCAGGGTTCAGGCTTCTGCCCCTTAGCCAGAAGTGCAATGGGTAAAAGCCCCCAGGTCTGCCTGGTCTGAGTGGCCAGTCCTTCCCAGCCACTAGCTGAGCTCTGAGGTTTCCAGGGGAAGGGAGCGAAACATTCCTTAGCCATGTCTACACGTGCACGCTACTTCGAAGTAACGGCACTAACTTCGAAATAGCGCCCGTCACGGCTACACGTGTTGGGCGCTATTTAGATGTTAACATCGACGTTAGGCGGCGAGACGTCGAAGCCGCTAACCCCATGAGGGGATGGGAATAGCGCCCTACTTCGATGTTCAATGTCGAAGTAGGGACCGTGTAGTCGTTGCGCGTCCTGCAACTTCGAAATAGTGGGGTCCGCCATGGCAGCCATCAGCTGAGGGGTTGAGAGATGCTCTCTCTCCAGCCCCTGCAGGGCTCTATGGTCACCGTGTGCAGCAGCCCTTACCCCAGGGCTTCTGGCTGCTGCTGCGGCAGCTGGGGATCCATGCTGCATGCACAGGGTCTGCAACCAGTTGTCGGCTCTGTGGATCTTGTGTTCTTTAGTGCAACTGTGTCTGGGAGGGGCCCTTTAAGGGAGCGGCTTGCTGTTGAGTCCGCCCTGTGACCCTGTCTGCAGCTGTGCCTGGCACCCTTATTTCGATGTGTGCTACTTTGGCTTGTAGACGTTCCCTCGCAGCGCCTATTTCGATGTGGTGCTGCGCAACGTCGCTGTTGAACATCGACATTGCCAGCCCTGGAGGACGTGTAGACGTTATTCATCGAAATAGCCTATTTCGATGTCGCCACATCGAAATAGGCTACTTCGATGTAGGCTTCACGTGTAGACATAGCCCTTGAGGGCAGGCCTTACCTCCCCTGCTGTCTCTGGTAATGCTGCTCTTCCTTAGCTACTCTCTAACATTCTCCATATCTATTCTTGTTTCCTGACCTCTTCCCAACCCCCTCTCCCACTCTCTCCCCACCCTCCCTACTGGGGCAGGGAAGGCTTTTTAAAAGGCCTGTGGCAGCCTCAAGTGAGATCATCTGGCCCTCACTGATTTATAGCAGCTTCTTTCCCACTGCTGCCACTCTGCCTATGATAACACCTGGTTAGCCAGGGCAGTTTCTGCTTTGTAGAGCTGCCTCTCTCCCCTTGTAAGCTAGCCCTCTGGCCTGACCCTGTCACATCACTCACAGCTCCTACTGATGACCAGATCACAGAAACCTGTGGTGTTATTAAGCAAGATCCAGACCAGGGTGATGGGATTTTCCTATTAAAGGCTGCTTCTTGGTTAGGGTAGGGCAGCCAAGCACTACTGCTGAGAGCACGGAGTTTGTCCGTCCTGTGCTTCTGGAACCATGTAGGGAAGGAAGCTGTCTGAGTCAGATGCCCAGGGGACAAAAGCAGAGTAGGGGAAAGGAAAGCAGTAGCTTGGGACCAGGAGTTAGGTGAGCATGTGACTGGAGGCAGAGAAAGAAACTGGGGCTAGGACTGGATAACAAGAAGACTGGGATCAGGCACTGGATGGTGAGAAGAGAAGCTGGTAGTATGAGGTTGGAAGAGGCTGTTTGTACACATTACAGTTCAGTCTTTAATTACATGATCACATTGAACAATGAAAGGGAAACAAAATACTGAACAGCTGCTCATTATGAGAGCCCTGTCCACCCCGAGCGCTGAATGATGCAGGGAGGCCCGAGGCAAAACTAGCATGTGATCGTATAATTAAGAACTACCACAACATACACTGAATGAAGGCTGCACAGGCTATTTTAATTCTGGCATATCCTAAGTTTTGAGTGTTTGACTTTGTAACATTAATAATGCTTTTGACACTGGGTGCATCTTCACTAGCCGGCTACTTCGAAGTAGCCTGCACAATGTCAAAATAGCACGTGTCGCGTCTACACGCACCTTGTGCTATTTCGACATTGAACTTGACGTTAGGCGACGAGACATCAAAATCGCTATTTCCATCCAAAGATGGGAATAGCGCCCTACTTCGACATTCAACATCGAAGTAGGGCATGTGTAGACAATCCGCATCCCACTACTTCGAAATAGCGGGTTCCTCCATGGCAGCCATCAGCTGAGGGGTTGAGAGATGCTCTATCCAGCCCCTGTGGGGCTCTATGGTCGCCTCATGCAGCAGCCCTTAGCCCAGGGCTTCTGGCTGCTGCTGCTGCT
Source organism: Carettochelys insculpta (assembly GCF_033958435.1). NCBI lineage: Eukaryota > Metazoa > Chordata > Testudines > Carettochelyidae > Carettochelys > Carettochelys insculpta. The sequence goes on from NC_134138.1 coordinate 204,188,331, forward strand.
GCTGCAGCTGGGGGTCCATGCTGCGTGCACCGTGCACAGGGTCTGCAACCGGTTTTCGGCTCTGTGGATCTCGTGCTGTGCATGTCGGGTGTGTCTGGGAGGGGCCCTTTAAGGGAGCAGCTTGGGGCTTTGCTGGCCCCTTATTTCGACGGGGAGCGCTTGAGTGTGTGCACACTCCGCATTTCGTTCCAGGGCGGCTCCTTTCAACGTTCTCCGTCGCTACTTCAATGTTGAACGTCGATGGCATCAGCCCTGGAGGATGTGTAGACGATACGCGTCGAAGTAGCCTACTTCAATGTTCTTACGTCGAAATAGACTACTTCAACGTAGTGTGCTAGTGTAGACGTAGCCACTGTGTTTAGGTATATGCATGTGTGTCTGTATACATCACACACATGCAGAGAGAGAGAGAGAGAGAGAAAAGTCACTCATAACACATTTATTGAAGGTAAAACATTGTACACTAGGGCAAAGATTTTCCAAGAACTGGTTCACAGCTGGTCAAATTTTCAAAAAGTTAAATGCCAACAGTGGCTATAAAACTAAATATATATATGACATTCCATTAATTTATGTGCATAAAACCCACATCTGTGCATGCAAGTCAAATGTTTTGAGAGATAATAAGTTAATTACATGAACGATTGGCAAGAATACTAGAGAAATGCCATATTTTGACTCTTTGCTCTATGACACAAAATGCAAAGGTAGCAAACAGTCGCAGCAGTGCATATGTCATTATCTGCATTATGGCTGGGATTTTCAAACTAGCATGAAGAAAATGTGTTGGGAATTGGACATAGCCCTCTTAGGTGCTTTTGAAGATCCCAGTTTAAAAAAACAATGGTGTTCAGCCCCAGATCACTGCAGAAACCAGTTCCATTGTCACGTGATTCTAGTAGAGTCCCTCAGTTTTAGGTAACAAAACCAGCCTTTTTTTCCACAGCATAGAATTAGATCATTTCTTTGCTTTGCTACAGTAAAGTGTGCAGCACCTGATAATCAGAGGGAAATACATTAAAACTTTATCCTTAAGTTTGAGCAGTCGATAAATGAAAACAAGACATTCTCTCCTTGGCCCTGGACTTCACATATGGTGTCTTCTCTGAGTGCAATTAAAGGAACTTCTTTTATTTTACAATGGAAAACACGCTGGCCTACCACTTCCTCTCTTCCCTCTGCTGCTTCACAAATACCAGCTGTAGAACCCTTCCCCATTTCTGGCAGTTTCTCAGGAGCATCTTTTGTTTTCTTCATCCAGACATTTGACTGAGTGCATGTGATATCCCTGTCATATGGACACAAAGTCTCAGAAGAAGATAAGAATAGCCATATTGGGTCAGTAGCCTATGCCAGATGCTCCAGAGGGAGTGAACAGAATGGGTAATCATTGAATGATCCCTCTCAGTTACAGCCTCTGACAAGCAGAGGCAAGGGACACCCTTCCTACCCATTCTGGCTAATAGCCATTGATGGACCTAACCTCCATGAATTTATCTAATTCTTTTTGTCAACGCTGTTGAAGTCCTGATCTTCACAAGTCCTAGCTCAAGTGCACTCTACACCTTTTAACTATTTGGCCCGTTGTATCTGCTGGGATGCTAAGAGCACAAAGTGGGAAGCCTGTCCTTAACATCTACAACTGATTCACATCTAAGTTTCCCTTGGCTCGGGCTACATTCATCCCATCTGTTAAAAATACATGCCTGTTGTAAGGTTTGGTATTCACAGAGTACACCAAGCGAAGTGAACATTCATGCTGATATACGCAGCTTGAATACAGGATCTATTTCCCCCTTAATATGCCCCACCTCAGTAACAGTGCCATATCATTATGGTGGATCAGACCTCTTCATTCAAGGTAAGCATGCAAGGATGCCATGGGAGTGGCATGGGATGGGACTAGAGGAGCTACCTTGGCAACGCAAAGAGACAGACAGGGCTGCTGGGTCAGTGACCCTTGCCTCCACAGGTTCCCCCAGGATCTGTGCATACCAGAGATATCTACAGGTCTTTAGCATCAAACAGGGCAACTACTGCCCCATCTAGGGAACAGATCCTGTAAAAATAGCTGGGAAAAATCTCACATCATGTTTATTTTTTTCTCAGGGGAATACCTGTCCCTAAAATTCTAATTAGAGACAGAAGTCAAAAACAAAGGTTTCCAAACAAGAAATAATTAAAAATACAGTTGAAAAATCCCAGAGCACATTATAATTTAATATCTCATTAGCTACTAGGCATATAGAACATAACATTAATTTTGTTACTTTGCGCCAAACCCAATTCATATTCCACAGAACCGACACATCTGTATCTCATCCAGCATGAGAGAAAATGGGCTTGTGAATCAGAAAACTGTGCTGGAGAATAGTCTACACTTTCAGTTTGAATGTCCACAGCAGTTCAACCTACAGACATTCTCTCTCTCTCTCTCTCTCTCTCTCTCATGCACGCGCACACACACACACTTAACTGCATCAGAAATCATTTTCTGGGTATTAAGCTGTCATTGCACATGCTCTTATGACTGATGTATAATACTGCAGAGAAAATTAAAGGGAAGGTTTGAATAAGTAATTTTACACAAATCTAGAAGTGCTTATTTTATATCTAGATTTACAGGTTGTCTTTTATCGAGAGCTGGGCTTAGTTCTAAACAATACTGATTTGGGGGCTCATTTGAATTTCCAGTTTGAATCCTGATTCTGTAATGTTGCTTGAAATATGAATCCAGCTCCAGATGTTGCAGCTTCTCAATTTGCAAATCAATAAAACATAGATGAAGACTTAAGACCAATGGCTAGGGATCCTAATTCTGGCATACAAACTATTGTTCAGCAACTCCACCCAGACATCCCAAATGGAACATGAAGGTATTTCTTTTCTCTCCCAGGCTTTTGTCTAGCTTATTTTGCTTCCCTGTTTTGCAGTTATCTGATTGCTTGAGCCAGGTGCTATGGAGAGACTGCTGACATCACCTTTGAAAGAAGTAGTGTGGGAGAGCTCTGAAGCCGTCAGTTAAGACTTTTATTTCTCTGCTACAAAACTGGTACAAAAGAGATGGATGGGAATTCACAGCTGGGGAGGACAAAGCAAAGCTCTGTTTCTAAACCTGACATTTAAAACTAACTCCTTCTCCATGGCACTGGAGTGGGAGTCTTCAAAGAAACTTTGAAGCAACAGTGCATGCATTTAAAAAATGAACATCCACATTAAAATAAAAAATGGAGTCCAAACCCAGACGCATACATGTTTCAAGTACTCATCAACTAAGCGACCAAGACATTTAGCACAGAAATACGTTTTAAATGATCTCTTACAAATATTTCTAATGTAAATCATCTAGCACCTCCTCATTTAAGCCACAGTTCAGCAAAGCACGTAAACACGTAAGGTATCGCATCCTATTCAGCCAGGCTCTTAAATGCATATTTAAGGCTATGGTTACACTAGCAAGTTTTGTCAACAAAACCACAGTTTTGTCAACAAAACTGGTGGAGCATTCACACACAAAATGTGTTTCATTGACAGTTTGTCGACAAAACTGAGCACTTTTGCTGGCAGTGTTCTGCTTCTAAGCCAGGAGGCAGAACTCTGCTGTCGACATATTCTGATGACTAAAAAAGCTGTGTGGATGCTCTGGGGGCGTGTTCTCTCAACAGACAGGGCATCTACAACAATGGGCAACCCTGTCTGCTGTGCTTCTGGATGCCTGTTTTGTCAAAACAGCAGCCATGCAGTCTGGTTGCTCTGTCAACAGAATGGAGTGTTCTCCCTGCTGGCTTTTGTGTCTGGCCTCAGTCTGTCAACAGAAGTTTGTCAGGAAATCTCTTCCAACAATGACTTCTGTCGACAGAGAACAGTAGTGTAAAGTGTTTGAGGTGTCCTAAGTGACATCAATTCACATGTTGAGTCAAGGTCTTAATAAACATAACTCAAAATGTATCGCTTCTCAGCCTTTGTGGCTAAGATCAAGTGTAGTCTTGGTTACTTGACAACCCTGTTACCATTGCGTGGGGCTAATTGTATCTGAAATGCTACTGAATTATGTATTCTGTGATGGCTTTAGACATTGGAAGTGCCAGAGTATTTCACACAAGGAACAGAATATTTTTAAAGGTTAGTGAGAACAGGTATTTTGCTTGTTGAATGCCAGCCCCAGCTTAGTTAGTGAGGACATTGACAATACATTTCTCTGATTAGCTGGATTTTTATTTTAGCTTTTTAGTTCACCCTGAATTCAAGAGAATTTAATTAATCTTTACTCAGCAAGGCAATCTTAGGGTTTTCCTCTCATCAGATCACTTTTTCCAGTTATTACAACTGCAGCAGAGAGTACAATCTCCATCCAAAAATGATGCGTTGATCTAATTTTAGTTTTCCTCTCTTGCAGTATAAACTGATGTCACTTTATTACTAAACAAAGTTCTGACTCAGATTTCAAAATAAAAACTGTTATTTAAACCAAGTGCAAGTGGACTTATGTCCTCTAAGTTTAAATTGTTGCCTGTCACTGGCTCTAGACATGTATACACCAGTTTAAGAACACAGAAAACACAAAGATCACCAAATATATACACAATGGCAATATATACATGTTCACACACCATTGGTTCTTAACGGGCAGGAGTAATATAAGTTTTACAAATACATCCTGATTATATCATTCCTTCATATATGGCCTGTATGTGGTGTTTATTAGATTAGATTTAACTGGCTATAGAAACCATCATAGTGTCTGCCTATGAAATCACTGTTCAGAATAATCCCATATTTTGTCATCCTATAACCACAGTTCCTCCTTCCCAAATGCATAGGGAGAGAACAGCAGGGCTTTACCAGACTGACCGAAGGTTAGCAAATTAGACAGACAAGACCTGATTCTGCAATCCATACCCTGCAGGCAAATGACTTAAGCACATGCTTAACTTCGGACTTATGCTAAAGTTAAGCCTGCACTTAACTGCTTTATTGAATAGGGTTGGAATCAACTATGTCCATAACTGCTCTGCTAAAGTCACCATTGATGACTGAGATGTCATAATCTTCTCCACAGGCCTCAAAATGGAAGATTCGGCAGAGGCTGCTGAGCCCTGTGTCAGGAGATGGCTTCTTGAGGGGAAAAAAAAATCTCACCAAAAACTGCTTGAGAATATTGGACAACTACTGTAACTATCCTTGGTCTTACCAAATCAAGACAGATATTTAAAGGGCTCACCTTCACATGGCAGTAAATGCTGTGACAGTGAAGCAGTAGGGTTCGTTTGCAATACAATGTTAAAACCAGGGACTTTTTTGTAAAAATTGAATTAAATTAAATTAAATTAAAAAATAAGAAAAAAAAAGAGAGATAGAGAAAGAAGCCGGTACTCAGCCAGCTTTCTACCCTTCCTCCCTCCAGCCAATCCCGTGGCTGGGGCTGCACAGATGCCAGTACTTAGTACTGGCAAGTACTGACACAAAAAAAGCACTGATTAATACATTTTACCCACAAAAGCTAATCACCTAATAAATTTGTTAGTCTCAAAGATGCCTCAGGGCAACCTGTTTTTGAAGTGGCAGACTGAGACAGCTACCCCTCTGAGACATATTTCTCATGTAATGTAAATGCCACAGACATAATACTCTGTGTCATATTTGCACACATTAATGGAATACACATTTTGCTAGTATTAAGGACTCCTATCCATCAGAGTAATAATTTTCTAAACTATATGTACAACAATTAAATTTATAGAGATTCATCACATTTAAAAGCTAGGTAGTCATTTATTATTGTTACTAATTTTGATTACATCAATGTACATGCATTTTAAAAATCAGTTTTCTCTCTTTCACTCACACCCCGCCCCCTAATATTAAGATACAGAAACTAGCCACCTTTCCAGAATATCATCAATTTCCACCCAAAGTATCATAGGAAACAAAGTGATGGTAGATAATTTCTAGACTAACAAAATGATTTATTAGGTGATGAGATTTCGTGGGAGAGACGCAGTGCATCAGATCAATAGCATTTCCAGTACAGACTGACATCTATATACTACAGAGGTCTAAAAAAATTGCAGTAAAAACTGGCAAATCAATTACATAGGAGGGGAGTGAGGGTTGGGGGGATGTTAAGTGTCTGGCCTGAGATAATTACAAGCATCAAAGGAAGGGAAGCAGTCCTTGTAATGCATGAGGTAGTTGCTGTCTTTGTTCATACCAAGTGTTAATGTGTTGAATTTGAATATGAATCCCAGTTTACAAATCTCCCTATGCAATCTGTTTTTAAAGTCTCTTTGTTGTAGGGCACTTATTCTCAGGTCTTTAACTGAATGGCCCACTCCACTGAAATGCTCACTGACCAGGTTATGTGTATTGAGATTCCTGATGTCTGCTCTGTGTCCATTCATTCTTTCGTGAAGTGTTCGCCTAGTTTGTCCGGTGTACATAGTAGAGGGAATAAGGGAGTATATAATATTGGTTGAGGTGCACGAGAATGAACCCTTGATCTTGTAATTAATGTGGTTAGGTCCAGTGATGGTATCCCCAGAGTAAATATGTGGACAAAGTTGGCAACGGGGTTTGTTGCAAGGAAAAGTTCCAGGATTTTTATTACTGTGGTAACCTGTGGTTGCTAGTGAGAATCTTTCTTAGATTAGGAGGTTGTCTATAGCAGAGGACAGGCCTGTCACCTAGGGCCTTCTGGAGTGCAGCATCATGAACTAGAATAGGTTGTAGGTTTTAATGATGTATTGCAGGGGTTGAGCTGAGGGTTACAGGCAGTGGCAAGTGCTGTTCTGTTATTGATTTTCTTGGGCTTGTCTTGAAGTGGCTTGTTTCTGGTTATTCGTCTGGCCCCATCAATCTGTTTTTTTTTACTTCTCCCACTGGGTAATTAAGTTTTATGAATGCTTGGCAGAGGTCCTGAAGTTTTTGGTCAAAGGGCTTGACTACACTACAGCTACACTTAACTACATGCTCCCAGCTTCCATCCAGCACACACCACATGATCCATCGTTTATAGCTCTTACATACAATCACATCTGCTCTGACACTACTGACAGTTCAAATGTTTACTTTCATCATCCATTCCCTTGCATTTGTCAACACTGAATTTCACCTGCTATTGTGCTGCTCATTTACCCACCTATGTCAGGTCCCTTCTGAAGTTCTTCATAGTTTTGTTCAACCTACATTATTTTGTGTCATTTTTTTTACAAGTTTTATCTCCAACCTGTTCATTTCCATTCCAAATGATTAATAAATAAACCAAACACTGGTTCTATTATAGAATCACTGTTTGTTTGCCATGTTGATCGTTCAGCACTAATTTCACATTCATTTATCATCTGTGAACATGTAGGTGCCTCTTGTGAAGGACTTTCTCAAAGGATATTTCAGAGTCCAGATGGTTATTCTTCATCTATTTTATTCACACACTTGAAGAATTCAAAGAGATAGATGAATCACAATTTTTCTTTACATAAGCCATACTGACTATTCCTTTTGTAACCTTCTGAACCTTGGAATTTAAACTTTGTTTTTGCCTTCCTGTTTTTCTGTTTGCATGCATATTGAGAGTCTTCGGAAACATTTAAGTAGCTTCCATGCTGGGTCTGAGATCTGTAATTTAATCATTTGTGAAGTTTGTCTTTTTTATTAGCTCTCTTTTAATCTCCATTTCCAATGTTTAATATCAAAGAGCTAGTTTCTAGTACAATTCTGCCCAAAGATATTGAATTCAATTATATTATGGTTACTGTTACTTAGTAGCTCAACTATAGCTTCTTCTTGAACCAGACCCTGAATAGCAGTTTGTATGCTTTAGGACAAGATTTTCCAGACAGCCTGAAATTATTTAAGATGTTGAAACATTGTCTCTCCAGACTGTCCTTTTGTGACACTTGACCAGTTTCTATGGAAATATCTGTAGCTTCCCATTATTACTTTTAAAAAAGATTTAGTTGTCTCTTTCATGTCTCTCATTATTGTGTACACAATATCCTTTTCCTCATGAGGAAGTCAGTAGCAAAATCTAAGACAGTCTATTTATACTTTTACAACATGGGATTTATGCCTGTGCAGATTCTACTGTATGTTCTTTCAAATTAACACATTAGATTTCATGAAGCAGGGAAACAAACACAGAGCAATTTTAAAAGATTATATTCACATAATTTTGAATTGCAATCACAGATAAAAATACAGTATCTCATTGATACCTGGTGCAATTCCCCTGGAGTCAATGGAATCACACCAAAATTACTGTGCTGTTGGATAACTAGCCTTTTATGTGTTTTGAAACTGGCCTGAACTTTCTTTCCTGCTCTAGTGTCTTTGAGGGAAAAAAGCATAAATTAAAAGTCAGTCTCCTATTTTAATCAAATTGCCACGACTATGTAGTAAGGATCTGAAGGAAGGATGTTAAATAGTTCACATAACCAAACTATTTCAGATTTAAGATAACAGTACAAGCAGAATGCAGTAATTAATAAAAGTAATTACATCATGGTAATCAGGGAACAGCTCAGGAAAGGACACAAAGATTACAAGAACCAGCTGATTACTATGAACTGATTGTCCTAAATTAGTCTGTGCTCTTTGTGCTGCAAAAATGTATGGATGCATACAACCTACAAAGCTAAACTACTGGTTTGCAATTTTGGCCAGACCTTTGGTTACTTATTTTCTGTGCTATGGGAGAGGTGAATGGAGACTGAGATTTGGTGGTACATTATTCTCAACTTGCTATTGATGAAGTGAGGCATAGGCCTCTATAGTTACAATAGAGCAGTAATAAAACTGCTCAGGATTTACAAGGGCTGTGTAATCTACTTTCCATTGATGAAGTGGTGAACTAATTAATAAATTAGATGGTATAGTCACGAGGCACAGTATGGGAGCTGGTGGGGATTTGGTTCTGGAGCGTCTGTTGTGACTCAGGAGTGGTTCTGGGAGTATTCTTGAAATCTAGCTGGATGTGGGGTCTCCACAGGTGTTAGTGCTGAGTGATAAAAACACCTGCAGAGGTTGCTGCTAGTCCCTAATAACGCATTGTGAGAGACAGCTCATTCTAGAGAGAGTTAAAGGGGCACAGCAGTCCCATGGTCCCAGGCTACACCTCTGGGATACCATCACAAATGCTTTATGATCTAATCCTAACCTAGCTTTCCTATGGAGTACTAAGAAGCCCCATAGTCTGGATCAGCTTCATACTTAAGGGAAGTGAAGTTAAATTCTCAGCTGAAGATGGAGATGCAGACTTTTTATCTGTTTCCCCTGAAGCATCAGAAAGGGGAATAGCTGGGGAAGGGACAGAGTATAGGGTGGACCAGGGCTCCAAAGTAGCTCTGAACATTCTCTCTTGTGTGCTTGGCTGATTGGTTCTTGCTCACATGCTCTAGGTCTAACTGATCACCATGTGCATGGGTAGGAAGGAATTTTCCCTAAACCAGATTGGCCTTGGTCTTAGCGGTTTTTCGTCTTCCACTGTAAAATGTGAGTGTGAGTCACTTGCCAAGATGTGAGTCTCCCTCATTTAATAATTTTCCTGTTATTGTAGGAGCCTCAAGTTCCAAAGCATCTTGCACCCTTCTATTCTGTAGCAATCTTCTAGTCTCTCTTAGGTCTCATTATGATCATCATCATCATCAAGAACCATGGGCTCAGCACCCATTGGTGTCTGATGCCTCTCTCACCATCTCCTTCCATCTTTCCCTGTCCAGTGCAGAGCAGCTTAGTTTCTGTAGACTAGCTCCACACCAATCTACTACATCATCTATCCATTCTCTGTGGGGTCTTCCTCTTCTATTCAAACCATCCATTATGCCGAATACTAGGGTCTTGATTTTTCATTCGTCATTCATTCTGCAAATATGTCCAAATAGTTGTAGCTCCCGTTTTATAACCTTCTGCAGCAGGTTCTTTTTTGGCTGTATCTTCCTATATAATTTCTCATTGGTGACCTTCTGCATCCATCCTATTCTCAGAATCTTTCTATAACAACTGCTTTTGAACACCAATATTCTTTCATTTCAAATCTTTTGTTATCACCCATGTCTCACATCCATACAACATGCTGCTGAATACACACTTTTTCAAGACGCCCAGCTTCATTCTTAAGCTAATTGCTTTGCTTTTCCAGATCTTATCCATCACCTTCACTCTCTGCTTTCGCTATTCTAGTCGCTATTTCCTTCTTATAGTCTAGATCATACGTTATGTTGCTCCCGTTATGTGCAATTCTCTGCATTTTCTAGTTCAATACCATCGACACTGATCTTCCTTCCTTTCCTTATCTCCAAATACCATTGTTTTAGTTTTATCGATGTTCATAATCAGTCCATACCACTTCCCTTCTTCGTTTAACACCTGCACCATTTTTGCTAGCTTCTCCTTATCTTCCTCAATGATATATCATCTGCGAACCTCAAGTTGTTAATTCTTTTCCCATGCACAGATATCCCTTCTACTTCTTCCTTGATCTTGTCCATCGCTCTCTGCAGGTGTGTGATGAAGATACTTGGCAATATTGGATCTCCTTGTCTCGTATATCTACTTGTTTTAAACCAACTTCACAACTCCCCATACGTTCTCACCATTGCCTCCGCATTATCATTAATATCTTTCAACAACCGTATCAGTCTGCTATCCACTCCATATGACTCCAACACCACCCAAGTCACTTTCTGATCTATACTGTCAAATGCCTTTTGAAAATCGACGAAGCAAGTGTATACGTTTTTGTTCTTTCGTCGAGCTTTCCGCTATCAGTCTTAGTGCCAATATGTGCTGTATGATACTTCTATCTTTTCTGAACCCTGCTTACTCATCTGCTGTATGTTCTTCTATCTGCCATCTCAATCTCTCAGTCAGTATCATCAACAGCACTTACCTAGATGACTCGTTAGGGCAATCGTTCTGTAGTTCTTGCACTCCAATGTACTTCCTTTCTTGGGTATTGTCACTAGCACAGATCTTGTCCATTCCTTAGGTGCCTTCCCTACTTAACATGCTATATTACATAGCTGGTGTATTTCCTGAGTCATGCTTTCTCCACTGTATTTGATCATCTCTCCCGTGATCTTATCATTTCCAGGGCTCTTGTTGTTCTTTAGCCGTTTCACTGCTTTTTCTACTTCCTCCTTCGAAATATTGGTCTCACTCTCGATGCTCAGGGGAGATATATCTTTCAATTCTTCAATCAGTCTCTCTGAGATGCTTGGGTCCAACTGTGCTTTGTATAGACTGGTGCAATATCTCATCCACCATTGCACAATCTTCTCTCTGTTCATGAGCACTTCTTCGTTCTCATCTTTGATTGCCATCTGCTTCGGCTGCCATTTCCTCTTAATATTCCAAATTGTCTTACACACCACCCTGGTCTTACATTCGCCATAATACCTCTCGATATCTTCACATTGCTCCTCTGACCATTTCTCCTTATCCTTTCTAGCTGCTTTCCTTACCTCATTGCATTTCATCCTATATTGTTGTTCTGCCATCTCAGAAACATCTGTTCAAGCTCTTTTCTCTCGAACCAACTTCAGTGTCTTCTGGGTAATCCACTTCTTATTGATCTTTTCTTCTTCTGGAACAGTCTGCTCAATTGCCTCTTCTACAGCGATGGCTGTCCCTGCAACTCTCTTTTCTAGGTCTTTCTCTGTGGCGATATTCTTAATCTTCTCTTCGAGCGCTGTTCTCTATGTGTTCCCTGTTTCTTCCTCACATAGCCTTGCCACATCTCTTCTTTTCTTAAACTGTGTCTTCCATTTTCTTTTTAGTTTTATCTTGATGTTTGCGATCACTAGACTGTGGTCTGAGTCTGTATCTGCTCCTTGGAAAGTTTAGCACTGCTGTACTTAGGTTATCCATCTTCTTCTCATCAAAATCATATCTATCGTGTTCTTGGACTTCCTGTCATTCAATCGCCTTGTCCACTTCCTACAGTCCTTCTGTTGGAATCTCATGTTGCAAATCACCATCCCATGCTCTGTAGCAAACTCTAGTAGTGTCTCACCTTGTTTGTTTCTTTCTCCATATCCAAACCTTCCCATGACTCTCTCCCAACCTTCATTATCTGTTCCAACCTTTGCATTCCAATCTCCTCCGATGATCAACACATCTTTCTTCGATATCTCCTCCACCATCTTTGTCAAGTCTTTATAGAAAAGCCCAATCTCTTCCTCTGTACTCTCTGACGTGGGGGTATACACCTGAATGACTGAGATGTTGAACAGTTTTGCTTCAAATTGTGCGACCATAATTCTTGCACTCACTGGTTTGTATCCTAATAACGCTCTTCTAGCTGTTTTGCTAAGAAGGAATCCAACTCCTGCTTCATGCTTCATTTCATTTCCTGACCAAATGACCTCGCAACTGCATATTTCTCCTGATCCCATCCAACGCATCTCTACCAGTCCAAGTATATCACATAGGAATCTCTCCATCTCCTTCCGAAGCAGGTCTAATTTTCCAGTTGCCCACAGTGTTCGGACGTTCCATGTTCCAATGGATAGCATACGTGTCAGGTGTAATCTTCTTTCGGTAGCCAACTTATCAACCCAACCCCGATCGCTTCATTGGTATCACAGACCTTGTTTATCTGGCTGATGTCCAAGATAGCATCTTTTAACATTTAGTTGTACTGGCATCAGATTTCATTCGTATTGTTGTTTGACAGTCAGTGCATTGACACACATCTGACCAACCCTCCTCCTTCATTCAGGCTTGGGACTGGCATGGAGCTCTCAGTGGCTTCATGGAGGAGTTAGGTCTCATTAGCTTTAGTCTAATTTTGGTTGCTGAGTGGTGTTGGTGGCCTGTCACATACAAGATGTCAGACTAGATAATCTGGTGATCCCTTCTGGCCTTAAACACTATGGCCGCATCTACACTAGCATGACCTTTTGAAAGAAAAACCAAAAGGAGGGCCCTTTCAAAAGAACCCAAGATGCATCCAAACACAGAAAGCGCTCTTTTGAAATTATTTTCCAATTATAGCGGCATGACTTTCGAAACTGGTCTTCCCTTCCCATCTCAGAAAGAGATCCTCCTTTCCATACCCTCTTTCGAAAGAGGGCCAGTGTAGAGGCTCCGTAGATGGCTCTTTCGAAAAAGGAGTCCTCCATGGCACTGGTCAGCTGACATGCAGAAATGCTCTTGCCAGCACATGAGGGGCTCTATGGGCAGCACATCCAGCTGCATTTGAAGATGCACCATGCCAGAAGCCCCAAGCTGGAAGCTGAGAGCATGCTGACTGCAGGCACCACACAAGCCTGCAGCAGCATGGCCTCACAGAGAGAGCAGAGGCAGCGAGGTACCCCACCAGCCCCATGACAACACCCTGAGACCCCTGTGGCCCCCAGCCCCCCCCGAACCATCTGAGTCCCCGGAGGGCAACCAGGGACAAAAAACAGCACCCCCCTAGAGAGAGGGGAGATAAAGGACTTGTTGGGGCTGTGCAGGGAGGAGACCATGCTCCTCCACACCATGGGCCAGTGCCAGAACACTGCAGCCTTTGTCCAGCTGTCAGCTAGACCAAAGATAAGGGGCCACCTCCCCACCCCACTCGGCCAACCAAGTGAGGTCAAAAGTAAAAGAAATGCGCCAGGTGTATGCCCGGGCCCAGGCCACAGCTGGCCATTCGGAGGGAGCACCCATCAGCTGCCTCAACGACACAGCCCTCGACTAGGTGCTGGGGCCGAGGGACACAGCCAAGCTGGACACTGTGGTAGACACAGAGGCACTGGATGCACAGGCCCATCTTGTGCTGGGAAAGCAGGAGGGACCCTTGGGCACAGACCTCAGCTGGGAGCTGGACTCGTCCTTGGATGGGGAGGGGGCTCTGGTAATTGTTATCCCCTCCAGTAGGGACCCCTCCAACCAGGCCAACCCCAAAGTCCTTGAGGGACCATCACATACGTGACTGGGAAATCAGTCACCCTGGGCTGGGGGTGGGGGGGCCACCCCCACACCACCAGCAGTAGGCCAGACACCCAGCTGCCTGCCCCATCCCAACACATTCCAGCTGTCCGCAGCCCACAGGGTGAACCACACATGGCACTCAGCACCCCATGCTGTGGGCAGCACCACAAGCTGCAAAACTAGGGAGGGGCCCAGGAAGGGGATGGGTCCTGGCCAGTATGCGGCCCACCCATGCGGGAACCCCCAGCTGCCCAGGATCCCCCAGAGCCCACTGGCCACCAGTGGGGGAGGGATGAGCACAGGGGTGGGGGGCATATCCCCTGGGGCCAGAGCAAAGGGATGAAGAGACATCCCCTCCCCTCTTGTCTCCACAGCACCACTGACCAAGGGCCAAGTGAGCCCTGTCTAGGGACAGGACACCACCCCCACTGGCCATGTGCGGAGGCCACAGCACCACTGCTGCCATGAGGAAGAGGAATTTGCCTCCCAGATGGCGGCAATTTGGGAGCAGATGGTATGCTCTGGTGGGGTCACAACCTCAAGGAGGAGGACATGGGGTGGCAGTGTGTGGCCTGGGGTGAGATCACTGGGGCCCTACAGGCCCTCACCTAGGGTGTCACCTGGCACCTGCCCCCACCACCTGCCACCTCCCGTGTCGCACCCCCCACCTCTCCTGCAGCCTCCCAAGCAACCTCCCCTGCCACTTCATCCCCCTACCAGTGCCTTTGCTAACCTGACCTTGCTACCCTCCTGCAATGCGACGTCCCACCAGCTGCCCTGATGGAGCTGGTGCAGTTTCTCCTGGCCAGGGCAGGCCATGCTGTGCTGGCCCCCCATCCCACCCGCCCCCTGCTTCCAGGCCATGGTAACCGCACCCTTGGCATGCCCCTGTCTCCTGGTGGTCCCAGCCACATCCTCAGCCCTCCACTGGGGTCCCCGGACCTGGGGTGGTGGGGACCCCCACAGTCACCATGAGTCACAGCCCCCCACTCCCACAGGAGACTAAGGCCTCCTTCCAGGTTCTGCTGCCTCCACCCCCTCCCATGCTCTGTACATAGGTCTTCCCATATATAGCCACCCCCCATTTGTGTGATTGTTTCAAGACAGTTCATTTGATGTTTCAACATATTTATTTGCAAACACCCCCCATGTCCCATGTGATAGGTGGGGGAGGTGGAAAGCTTGCATGTGGAGAGCAGTGTTGGGGCATGTGTGCGAGGCCATGGTTCAGTGTGCCGGGAGGAGGGTCATTGGGGCCCCTCACTGAAGGCTGCCTTGAGGGCCTCCCTCACTTGAACCCTGTCCTGGTTTTCCAGGCAGCATGGGACATGGCAGGGGGATGGGGAGCTGCTCATGCCTAGGCACTGCCTTGGCAGTCTACCCTGGGATGTAGCTATCCTGCTTGCTCTCCACAATATTGTAGAGAGCACAGCATGTGGCCACCACCACAGGCATGTTCCTGAGGCTGACCTCCAGCCTTCTGAGGAGGCAGTGAAAGCACCCCTCGAGCCAGCCAAAGGCCCTCTGCACTGTGCCTCAGGCTTAATTCAGTAGCTTGTTGAAGCGTTCCCGGGTGGGGCCACTTTGTCTCATGTAGGGATGCATGAGCCATGGGTGGAGGGGATAAGCAGCATCGGCTACTATACATGGAGGCATGGTGGTGTCCCCGACTCAGAGATCCCGCGGGAGCACGCCCTCCTTCAGTCTGCGGCCCAGCCAGGAATTCTGGAAGATCTGAGCATCATGGGCCCACTCAGACCACCCCATGCACATGTCCACAAAGTGGCTCTGGGTATCCACAAGGGCCTGCAGGACCACAGAGTGGTACCCCTTTCTATTAACTTAATGGACCATGCTGTGATCTGGGGCCTGGATGGGGATATGGGTCCCATCCAAGGCCCCAAAGCAGCTGAGGAACCCCTCCATGGCAGCATCGAGGTCCACAAGGTAGACAACCCTCCACAAGAGGATGACATTGATCGTTCAGATGACCTGCAGAGGAAGGAGAGCGTGCACACCATGAGTGCATGTCGGGGTGCCCCAGTCCCCTCCTCTGTCTCCGATAATCGCCCTTTCCCGGGGGTCTCGATCCCCCCCCACGTATGGGTATGGGATCCCAGCTGCATGTACCTCAAGCAGGACAGCCCCAATGATGGCCTTGTCCACCCCAAACTGGTGGCCAACCAAGCAGTGGCTGTCCAGAGTGTCCAGCTTCTAGATGGCAATCACCACACACTTCTCCGGGGGGAGCACAGGCCTCATCCGCATGTCCCAGTGGCAAAGGATGGGGGCCAGCCAGTGGCACAATTCTAGGAAGGTATTCTTGCTCATGCGGAGGTTCTGGAGCCACCGCTCGATGTCCCACTCCTGCATAACCATGTGGGCCCACCACTCAGCACTGGTGGCATGGTGCCACGTGCACCAGATGGCATGACGAATGGGCCACAGGCAGTGCCCCATGGCGAGAGCCTGCATGACTGGGGCTGGGGGGTTGGCCTTTGGAGGAGGAGAAGGGCTGCAGCAATTGGTGGGATAATACACACGATTGGAATGTTGGTATTGAAGGGTACAGCCTGCTTAGGAAGGAAGACAGGGAAGAAAGGGGGGAGGTGTTGCCTTAAATATTAAAAATGTACACACTTGGACTGAGGTGGAGGTGGACATAGGAGATGGACGTGTTGAGAGTCTCTGGGTTAGACTAAGAGGGGTAAAAAACAAGGGTGATGTCCTGCTAGGCGTCTACTACAGGCTGCCTAGCCAGGTGGAAGAGGTGGATGAGGCTTTTTTTAAACAACTAACAAAGTCACTCAGGGCCCCAGATTTGGTGGTGATGGGGGACTTCAACTATCCAGATATATGCTGGGAAACTAATACAGTGGGGCACAGACTATCCAGTAAGTTCTTGGATTGTATTGGAGACAATTTTTTATTCCAAAAGGTTGAAAAAGCTACCGGGGGGGAAGCTGTTTTAGATTTGATTTTAACAAATAGGGAGGAATTCGTAGAGAACGTGAGGGTGGAAGGCAGCTTGGGTGAAAGTGATCATGAAATCATAGAGTTCACAATCCTAAGGAAGCGTAGAACAAAAAGCAGCAAAATAGAGATAATGGATTTCAGGAAGGCAGATTTTGGTCAGCTCAGAGAGCTGGTAGTTAAGGTCCCATGGGAAGCAAAACTGACGGGAAAAACAGCTGAGGAGAGTTGGCAGTTTTTTCAAAGGGATGTTATTAAGGGCCCAAAAGCAAGCTATCCCGCTGTGTAGGAAAGATAGAAAATATGGAAAAAGACCACCTTGGCTTAACCAGGAGATCTTGCATGATCTCAAAATAAAAAAGAAACTGTATAAAAATGGAAACAAGGAAAAATTACAAAGGATGAATATAGGCAAACAACACAAGAATGCAGGAGAAAGATTAGAAAGGCTAAGGCACAAAATGAGCTCAAACTAGCTACAGGCATAAAGGGAAACAAGAAGGCTTTTTACAAATATATTAGAAACAAGAAGACGACCAGGGACAGGATAGGGCCATTGCTCAGTGAGGAGGGAGAAACAGTAACAGGGAACTTGGAAATGGCAGAGATGCTAAATGACTTCTTTGTTTTGGTCTTCACTGAGAAGTCTGATGAAAGAGTGCCCAACACAGTGCATGCTAGTGGGAAAGGGGTAGGGTTAGAAGTTGAAATAAAAAAAGAACAAGTTAAAATCACTTAGGAAAATTAGATGTCTGCAAGTCACCAGGGCCTGATGAAATGCACCCTAGAATACTCAAGGAGCTGATAGAGGAGGTATCTGAGCCTTTATTTATCATCTTTGGAAAATCATGGGAGACAGCAGAGATTCCAGAAGACTGGAAAAGGGCAAATATAGTGCCCATCTATAAAAAGAGGAATAAGAATAACCCAGGAAACTACAGGCCAGTCAGCTTAACTTCAGTGCCAGGAAAGATAATGGAGCAGATAATTAAAGAAATCATCTGCAAGCACTTGGAAGGTGGTAAGGTAATAGGAAACAGCCAGCACGGGTTTGTAAAGAATAAATCTTGTCAAACTAATCTGACAGCTTTCTTTGATAGGATAACAAGCCTTGTGGATAGGGGAGAAGCAGTAGATGTGGTATACCTAGACTTTAGTAAAGCATTTGATATGGTCTCTCATGATATTCTTATCAAAAAACCAGGCAAATACAATTTAGATGAGGCTACTATAAGGTGGGCACGTAACTGGCTGGATAACCATACCCAGAGAGTAGTTCTTAATGGTTCTCAATCCTGCTGGAAAAGTATAACAAGTGGGGTTCCGCAGGGGTCTATGTTAGGACCGGTTCTGTTCAATGTCTTCATCAATGATTTAGATATTGGCATAGAAAGTACGCTTATTAAGTTTGCAGATGATACCAAGTTGGGAGGGGTTGCAACTGCTTTGGAGGATAGGGTCATAATTCAAAATGCTCTGGATAAATTGGAGAAATGGTCTGAGGTAAACAGGATGAAGTTTAATAAGGACAAATGCAAAGTGCTCCACTTGGGAAGGAACAATCACTTTCACACATACAGAATGGGGAGAGACTGTCTGGGAACAAACGACAGCAGAAAGGGATCTAGGGATTATAGTGGACCACAAGCTAAATATGAGTCAACAGTGTGATGCTGTTGCAAAAAACCAAACATGATTCTGGGATGCATTAACAGGTGTGTTGTGAACAAGACATGAGAAGTTATTCTTCTGCTTTACTCTGCGCTGGTTAGGCCTCAGCTGGAGTATTGTGTCCAGTTCTGGGCACCGCAGTTCAAAAAAGATGTGGAGAAACTAGAGAGTGTCCAGAAAAGAGCGACAAGAATGATTAAAGGCCTAGACAATGTGACCTATGAAAAAAGGGCTGAAAGAACTGGGATTGTTTAGTTTGGAAAAGAGAAGACTGAGGGGAGACATGATAGCGGTTTTCAAGTATCTAAAAGGGAGTCATAAGGAGGAAGGAGAGAACTTGTTCTTCTTGGCCTTTGAGGACAGAACAAGAGGCAACGGGCTTAAACTGCAGCAAGAAAGGTTTAGGTTGGACATTAGGAAAAAGTTCCTAATTGTCAGGGCGGTCAAACAGTGGAATAAATTGCCAAGGGAGGTTGTGGAATGTCCATCGCTGGAGATATTTAAGAACAAGTTAGATAGATGTCTATCAGGGATGGTTTAGACAGTACTTGGTCCTGCCATTGGGACTCGATGGCCTCTCGAGGTCCCTTCCAGTCCTAGTGTTCTATGAATTATTGTAGCCAGCAGCCTGACCATATCGCCACTGGCATCCCCATCAGGGAGTTGGATGGCATCCATGGGTGCCCAGTGGATCCGGCCAGTATCTCTGTGCAGGGGGTCTGTGTTGCTGTGCATGCCACAATGGCCTTCAGTGTGCAGGCTGGAGCAGTTTGGGAGGGTCTGTGGGGCGCGGAAGGGCTCATCCGCCATGCGACTCCATCTGCAGTGTTTCCTGGCTTGTTCTTTTGAAAGGGCACCAGGTCTGTGTGGATGCTCCCTTCCAAAAGAGTGCCGCTCCCTTTCAAAATACAAGTTTGGTGCATTGATACACTTTTGGGTGTGTTCATGGTCTTTCAAAGCTACATCTTTCAAAAGGTGCCTTCCGGAAGCTTGCCTTTCATAAGTGCCCTGAGTGTAGAAACAGCCTATTCGGGTTACCATATTTGAACTTTCAAAATAAAGGACACCCCTCAGAGGGAATGTATCTGGTACAGTATCTACCAACTCACATTGCATTAATGTGTTATATCACATATAAGCCGTGTCTACACGTGCACGCTACTTCGAAGTAGCGGCACTAACTTTGAAATAGCGCCCGTCATGGCTACACGCGTCAGGTGCTATTTCGAAGTTAACTTCGATGTTAAGCGGCGAGACGTCGAAGTCGCTATCCTCATCAGGGCTATGTCTACACGTGAAGCCTACATCGAAATAGCTTATTTCAATGTAGCGACATCGAAATAGGCTATTTCAATGAATAACATCTACACGTCCTCCAGGGCTGGCAACGTCGATGTTCAACTTTGACGTTGCGCAGCACTACATTGAAATAGGCGCAGCGAGGGAACGTCTACACGCCAAAGTAGCACACATCGAAATAGGGATGCCAGGCACAGCTGCAGACAGGGTCACAGGGCGGACTAGAGCTTCCGGGGCAACAGCTAGCCGCTCCCTTAAAGGGCCCCTCCCAGACACACTCAGCCTGCACAGCACACGGCCTGAGGAGCCATAGGCACACAGACCCCGGGCGACGCAGGCGTGGACCCCCAGCAGCAGCAGCCAGAGGTCCACCCAGCCCTCCCGGCAGGAGCAGGGCTTGCCCTGCTCCATGCCATGCGGGAGGCAGCTGAGCACCTCCTTGCTACACCGGAGGAGGAGCTGCCCCCAGGGCAGCAGGGCTCAACCCCCAACCCTGCAGCACCCCGCCCCCACCCCCGCCTCACACGCCGGCAGCTGTGGAGCTACCCCACCAGCACTGACTGGTGGGAGCGGCTGGTGCTTGGGGAGTGGGACGACGACCGCTGGCTCAGGAACTTCAGGATGAGCCGGCAGACATTCATGGAGCTGTGCCAGTGGCTCACCCCCGCACTCAGGCACCAGGACACCGCCATGCGGCATGCCCTAACAGTGGAGAAACGGGTCGGCATCGCTGTCTGAAAGCTGGCCACTCCCGACAGCTACCGATCCGTGGGGCAGCAGTTTGG
Organism: Carettochelys insculpta; assembly: GCF_033958435.1. NCBI lineage: Eukaryota > Metazoa > Chordata > Testudines > Carettochelyidae > Carettochelys > Carettochelys insculpta. The sequence continues at coordinate 204,208,976 of NC_134138.1, forward strand.
TGTCGGCAAGGCCACCGTCGGGGCTGTCCTCATGGAGGTAAGAGAACCCACGGGGGGAGGGCAGGGCAGGGGAGGGGTGCCCGGGCAGAGGAGGGGAGGGGAGGGCGGGGGAGGGCAGGGCAGGGCAGAGGAGGGGAGGGGAGGGCAGGGGAGGGCAGGGCAGGGCCACGCACACCCTGCTCACCCCTCATTGGTGCTGTCCCATGTGCTTTCCCTGCAGGTTGTGCGTGCCATCAATGCCATGCTCCTGCACAAGCTCGTGAGGCTGGGGGACCCAGATGCCACCATCGCGGCCTTTGCCACCCTGGGCTTCCCCAATTGCTTCGGGGCTCTGGATGGGACTCACATCCCCATCCGCGCCCCGCAGCACAGTGGAGGACGCTACATCAATCACAAGGGCTACCATTCTGTGATCCTCCAGGCCTTGGTGGACAGCCGGGGCCGTTTCCAGGACATTTATGTGGGCTGGCCTGGCAGCACCCACGACGCCCGGGTTTTCCGGAACTCGGGCCTGTGCCGCCGGCTGGAGGCGGGGACCTACATCCCCCAGTGGGAGATCCCTCTGGGGGACACCACCATGCCCCTCTGCGTCATTGCAGATGCGGCATACCCCCTCCGGCCCTGGCTCATGCACCTGTACACGGGCCATCTCTCCGCTAGCCAGGAGCGCTTCAACCAGCGCCTGAACCACGCGCGCCAGGTGGTGGAGCGCTCATTTGGCCGCCTGAAGGGATGCTGGAGATGTCTCCTGACCCTCCTGGATGCGGGCCCCAACAACATCCCCCTGATTGTGGGTGCCTGCTGCGCCCTGCACAATTTGGTGGAGAGCAAGGGGGAGGCCTTTTTCCAGGGCTGGGCTGTGGAGGCCAGCAGGGCCGACGTGCAGCCGCCCGCTGCCCCCAATCGGCAGGTGGACTCCGAAGGGACCCGGGTCCGGGAGGCCCTGCGGGCCCACTTCGATGATGAGGCCGCGGGGTGAACTCTGCCAGGCCCCCCACTGCCCGCCCCTTCCTCCACCACACTCCCTGCCCCAACGCCCACACCATGGAGCACCCTACCGCACCCCCCTCCCACTTTTCCTGGACAAATGACAGCACGCACTTGTGGCTGAACTTAAACTGCTTTTTCTTTGAGAACTTTTTTTTTTAACTATAAATATAAAACAAGAACAAACTATATACAACATGTGTGGAACCAAAGTAATATGTACAAATAAAACAATAGTAATAAAAAAGTGTGTTCAGTAATAAAAAGAAAACCAGGGATGACAAAGGGGAGAACTATTTACATGGGGGGGACGGGGCAAACGAGGGGCACAAAATAATAAGTCCCAACTATATACAAGGGGGAGGGGGCCACGTCCCAGGCCCCTCGCCCCTAAAGTCCGGCACTGGGCGTGGGTGGCCGGGAGCCCCGCCGCAGCCGCAGCCCTCTCCGGGGCTGGCTGGGGGCGGGGCGGACCGGAAGATATGCCCGGCGAGTCTCAGCTGGCTCCAGGGGTCCCTCGGCGCTCCAGCCCTCGGCGGTGGATGGCGGGGCGACGGCGGATGGGACGGCGACGTGCGGAGCAGCTGGTGGTGCGGCGGGTGGAGCAGGCACGTCGGGCGCTGCGGCGGCCGGCGCGGCATGGGGGGCCAGGTAGTCCACCAGACGGTTGAAAGTCTCCATGTAGGGCCCCCATGCCTCTTGGCGCCAGGCCAGCGCCCGCTCCTGCACCTGCAGGTGCTGCTCCGTGACCTCCAGCTGCCGACGGTGGATGGCCAGCAGCTGGGGGTCCGTCGCCGTCGGCTGGTGGTGGCGCGGGGTCCGCCGTCTCGCCCGCCATGGGGCCGATTGGTCCTCGGCCAAGGGGCTTGCCCGGAGCGATGGCCCCAGAGGGCTCTCCGGGACCACTGATGCCTCGCTGGCGCTCTCTTCCGTTCCTTCTCATGGTGCAGGTGCGGCACAGAGGAGAGGAGGGGGGGAAGAAGAATGGAGACAGGCGTTAGTGTGGGCCCCGAGCCGTGGCCTTTGTCCCCCCAGCCCTGTGCTGCAGGTTCCCCATCCCCGTCCCCGGGAGATGCTGCTGTGATGGATGGGGTTCAGGGGTCCCCCTGCACTGCACCCCGTCCCCTGGTGGGAGCGACTCTCACTTCACTCCGCAGGGTCTGACAGGAGAGGTTTCTTAGGCCACAGATGCCCAGTTTCTCCCAGGAGTGACAGCACCAGATGTCAGAAGAGACAGTCCTTCCAACCCGTCCTGGGGAGAAGACCCCAAGGGGTGCCCCTCTGGGATGCAGCTTTCCCCCTCCTCAGGCTGGCTGCCTTCCAGCTCTCCCTTCCCCTAGCCTCTACCTGTGGCCCCCGCCCTCCCCCCGCAATTCAAAGCCAGCTCGGCTCCTCCCTCCTCTTTGTTCAGGGCAGAGGTGTCACCTGCCAGCTGTAGCCCCACGATCATCCTTTGCCCCTGGGAGCTATTCGGCTCTTGTTGCTCATATCTAGCCTGAGTCTCCCTTTTGCACTCCCCCCACTCCATCACATGCTGCTGCTGCTGCTGCTGCTGCGGGGTGTCCCACCCCCTCCTCCCGGGGGCCCCTCAAGGTTCCGCTCCCCCCTGCCCCGGGGATGGGGCATGGCACTGTCGTGCGGGGTGCGGGGGGGCAGGGGCTGATGCACTGCTGTGAGGGATATGGGCCTGCTGTCCTTGGAGCCACGGCCATGTGAGCATGTGGGGGGCCCTGGACACATATCTATTACCCCCCGCCCCTCAAGCCCAGGGGTGTACACCAGAGGGGGGTACATACCTGTCGGTCCACTCCCACGGTCCGGAGATCCCTGGGGGCGGAGGCCCGGGTGCTGCTCCGGGATGGCAGGATGAGGATCTGCAGCCCGGATTCTGTGGAGGAGGAGCCCCCCTCCTCCTCCTCCTCCTCCTCCTGCCGCGATGGCCCGGGGGGGGGGCTCCGGGGGCGGGCCCCCGGGGTGCAGGGCTTACCTCCGGGGCAGACTCCGGCTGAAGGGCCTGCTGGGGTTCATCGGCCGAAGTATCAAGGGTGGCCGGAGGGGAGGAGGTGTGCCGGGGGCCCAGGATGTCCCTGAGCTCCCTGTAAAAGGGGCAAGTGACGGGGGCGGCCCCAGATCGGCCGGCCGCATCCCGGGCCCGGGAGTAACCCTGCCGCAGCTCCTTCACCTTACTCCTGACGTGATCAGGAGTGCGGGCAGGGTGACCCCGGGCAGCCAGGCCGTCGGCCAGCCGAGCGAACGCATCCGCGTTCCGCCTCTTGCTCCCCATTACCTGGAGCACCTCCTCCTTGCTCCAGAGCCCCAGCAGGTCCCGCAGCTTGGCCTCCGTCCAGCAGGGGCCCTGCTGACGCTTGCCAGCCTGGCTGCCCGCCTGGCTGGGCTGGCTGCCCTGGCTCCCCTTGGGGGGGGTCCCCTGGGGGCACTGGGGGTGCTGCCGGGCAACCATCGCAGCTGGGGTGGCTCTCTGTGCTGGCTGAGGAACGTGCAGGCTGGCCGCGTGTCTGGGCTGCCGCCTGCACATTCCCTCAGCTTCCTGCACAGGAAGGGAGGGGGAGGGGACCTTTAAGGGGCCGCTCCATGCGGCCACCATTGAGCTGAGGGGCTGCAGAGAGCGTCTCTCAACCCCTCAGCTGATGGCCACCATGGAGGACCTGGCAATTTCGACGCTGCGGGACGCGCAACGACTACACGGTCCCTACTTCGACGTTGAACGTCGAAGTAGGGCGCTATTCCTATCCCCTCATGGGGTTACCAACTTCGACGTCTCGCCCCCTAACGTCGAAGTTAACTTCGAAATAGCGCCCGACGCGTGTAGCCGTGACGGGCGCTATTTCAAAGTTAGTGCCGCTACTTCGAAGTAGCGTGCACGTGTAGACACGGCTCAGGAGATGGGGATAGCGCCCTACTTTGACGTTCAACATCGAAGTAGGGACCGTGTAGTCGTTGCGCGTCCCGCAACTTCGAAATAGTGGGGTCCTCCATGGCAGCCATCAGCTGAGGGATTGAGAGACGCTCTCTCTCGAGCCCCTGCGGGGCTCTGTGGTCACCGTGGGCAGCAGCCCTTAGCCCAGGGCTTCTGGCTGCTGCTGCGGCAGCTGGGGATCCATGCTGCATGCACAGGGTCTGCAACCAGTTGTCGGCTCTGTGGATCTTGTGTTGTTTAGTGCAACTGTGTCTGGGAGGGGCCCTTTAAGGGAGCGGCTTGCTGTTGAGTCCGCCCTGTGACCCTGTCTGCAGCTGTGCCTGGCACCCTTATTTCGATGTGTGCTACTTTGGCGTGTAGACGTTCCCTCGCAGCGCCTATTTCGATGTGGTGCTGCGCAACGTCGAAGTTGAACATCGGCGTTGCCAGCCCTGGAGGACGTGTAGATGTTATTCATCAAAATAAGCTATTTCGATGTAGGCTTCACGTGTAGACGTAGCCACAGTCCGTTAATACAAAGTGAATTGGTAGATACTTACACAGATATCCTCATTTTTGAAAGTTCAAATATGGTAACCCTGACTCTATGACACCACCACTTCAGTACCAGTAGAGCTGCTATTTTGTCCATGAGCCTCTTCCTCAGTGGTGTGGTTCATAACAATCTCCCTCCAATAGCTGCTTCCCTTCCCTGACCCCAAGCACATGTGACATCAAGGATGCTGCTTGAATGGCATTATGAATGAAAGGGTTTACTTGATGCATCAAAGTGGGTGAGTGATTTTGTTTTTGTTTTTGTTTCTGAGTAACAGTAGAAAGAATTGTTGCAAATCACCTTAGCAGCACATAAACAAAGAGGGAAGGTATGACTTTGTGATCTGCACAACATGGAACCTTAGAGACCCAAATCAGCAGAATACACTACAAGGCTGCATCTACACTACCCCTCCCTTTTGGAAGGGGCATGGAAATGCAGCTGATCAAAAATGCAAATGAGGTGTGGATTTAAATATCTCATGCCTCATTTGCATAATTCCATGGGACCTCACTTTCGAAAGGGGTTCTTTTGAAACACAAACAATCATGTAGATGAGCTTCCTTTGAAAGGAAACCCCACCTATGAAAATACCCTTGGCAAGAAGGGTGCTTCTGAAAGCGGGGTTTCCTTTCAAATGCACCCCGTCTATATGGCCTTTTGTGTTTCAAAAGCAGCCCCTTTCAGAAGCAAGATCCCACGGGAGTATGCAAATGAGGCATGAGATATTTAAATCCGCACCTCATTTGCTTTTTTAAGCGGCTGCATTTACATGCCCCTTATGTAAGGGAAGGGTAGTGTAGACACAGCCCACATATCATGCCTAACAAAAAAATAAAGAATCTTAGATGGCCAGTATAAAAAATGTAAGGTAATCATAGATATTGGAGTGATGACTCTGCACCACAGAAATACCTATGTGTACCAAATCAAAACAAACCATGATAGCCAAACCCATATCTTGACAGAGATAAAAGAATATTTCAATGTTAAAAATGTCAAGACATACTTTAAAGTGTTACAAACATGGGTTGGTTTCTTTCCAATCTTCTCTAAGTTATATAACTTATAATATGACAAAGTAATGTATGTTAAAGATACCCTTAGTGCTATCAGAGTGCTTTAAATAATTATTTTTCACTGTATATTTTAACAGATCTTTTCAATGTTTTCATTTTTCAACTAAATACAAATACACCATGCTCACTAGGCCTGAAAACTGATGATCCTCAGAAGTTGTTTTGCTGTTAACGCCTTATTCCTAACCAATCATTCTCACCATGAGACAATTGTAAGACATCGCACATCCATGACTTACTGATAAACAAACCAAATCTATAAAAAATGAAATAAAATAAATAAGGGCTGTAATTGAGAGCATGTTAGTAATAATTTGTTTTCAATAATTCCCACAAAAAGTAATTGCTTTATGGTTTGCCAAAACCCAACAACATCCTCCTATGTTAAGTACATTCTGAGGTCTAATCAAGCATGCCTCTTTATCTAAATATTGATTATTGAAAACTCTTTGATTATTAATAGCTCAGTCAACCACTATCATTAACTACAGGATCGTTAGCACCTCCAGAAGGTAGCCTTATTAAAATATTTCTCATTCTTTATTAAGGAATACAGTAAATAAAGATAAAAAAGTAAATGATACAATGCAGTAAACGTAATTTTTAATTGCACAGAAGTTTTCTTTTCACCAAAATCAAGTTGCTATGATTGACAGATGTGTTTTACCTGCTGGTTAATAATCAAATGGTGTGTAGGGCCAAAGATAAAGCATAAAGACCATAAGGCAGATCGTCATTATTTGCTAGAAGATTTGCAGCATGGAGATCATAGTGCTATATAAAAATTTAAACAAAAACAGTATTGATTAGGAGCCTGATTTAATAGGAACAACAGCAGAACTACACAACACTCTTCCCTAAAACTCAGACTGAACTGAAACTTGATTGTGGCAGAGATCAGGTCACCATTTTGATAGATGCCATAGAAATTCATAAGACAAGCCCAAAGTTGGAGGAGGGACAACAGCAGAAGCAGACACAGAGAAACAAAATGTCTTTACCAAGGGCATGCCATAGGACAAGGGAAAGAACCCATATCTCCTATCTTCCAATAGTGGCATGTCATGAGACAACACTACATCTCACTTCGTTAATCTTTGACTTCTACACTGCACTAGTTGGACTCCCTTCCCCTCGCATGTTCTCCCCACCTTCTTGCATGATTCAAGTTTTGTGTGGCATTTTGATGGATTCCATCTTTAGTGGTGACAGAAGTTTGTTCACCTGACTGATGTTTTCTACAGTAATTGGCTCGTTCTCTCCCCAGGCTCCCTGATTGTGAAGATTGTTTTTCTTATAGCTCACATGTATTTTGAGCTTATTTGGGTGAATGTTTAGTATGCTCACCAACATTAAAAATTCTAAATACTGCTCTCATCTGGTTAAGTAGCAAAGTGCCTGCTATCCCCAAATGGACCCTAGAACCCAGAATGCTAGGACCCTGGGGTGCAGTAGATTTATAGGAGATTGTGAGAAAATGTGTTCTCAGGCAAAAAGAAGCTTCCATGAGAGTTCTACTTTTTCAAGAGTGACCCAAAGGTCTCAAGATTTGGCTTCCAGCTAGTGACATGTTACAGGCTCTTGCCTTTCATAGGCTGTTGTGACTTTCCCTGTGCACCATGAAGCTCACCACATCTTCACTACCATAAATCAATCCCTCACCAAGTAAAGTTGTCTGCAGTTGGCACTCTGAGGGAAGATGACCATGTGATGGATTAAACAAGTCTTTAGGGTAGATATGGCTTGCTTTACTTTTCTCTCTGTGAACAATGGGTGGAGCAATATGGCAGAGGACCAGGAACCATGGTAGAAGAGTAGATGTTAAGTTTACCTGAAATAATACAAATGGTGGAACTAAGTTGTATGTTATAATGGAGCACAGTACTCCACTGCTGAGTAACAGAGGGCAGAGGTTAAAGTGCATAACATTCTGGCATTAGTGATCAGCCAGTTTTCTAAGCAGGATGTTGAGCGCTTTGACCTTAGCTGCTGTCTTTGTAAGATGGTCATGATATATTAGAGTTCTGTCCAACGGGATGTTTAGATAGACCAGGTGTGAATCATACTTTATTCGCTGATCATTGAGAACTATCATCAGTTCTCTGTCTTCTTGTGCATGATGCAAGTGGAAGCAACTTGAGACAACTTTACTTTCACTTGGTATCAGGTGCCACCAACAACATCCATAGCTGTCATATCACCATTCAAAATACTCTCCAGTACTGTATGTCAGTATGGAACGAGTCCCTGCAAACCCCCTAGTCACTTGAAAATTTAGGCCAGAATCTTTCTATCTCGTGCTGGCAGTAGACAAGCTCTTCAAAGAAATACCAGGATCTACTATTGCTTGTTTTCTAATTCTTCATATTTATGATGCTGAAATATTAAGTTATGTAACATTATCAAGGGTGAATGGAAGATATCCCAACTGTGCCTCTTTCAAAAATAAGTGTGTGACTAACAGGGAAGTGCTGTAGTGACCCACAGGCTTTCCATAGCCTTCCCGAGTGGACTTGATGAAACCTGGCTTGAGATGTCCTGACAGATTGCACAAATAGCCCCTATGATGTTTGTTAACCTGCAACAGTACTGTCGCTGTAACTCAATGATGCTAAAAATAACTGTTCATTATTGTAGGGCCCAAGCAAGTGGGATCATTTGTCTGGTTAACTGGGTGTTTTATGCACTCTAAAGAGCTCATAAGATTGGGAAGAAAGCTAAGTGGCTGACTGAGTATAGCATAGGCATGTGTGAAATCATGAGTGAAACCACAAGTTAAAGAACAAGCCCTGGAGGAAAGTTCCTCCCAAGGCATATCAGACAGCAAACACATCTATCAGGAAGGTACATCTTAGATTCACAAAAATTTCATTCCTTGAGCCCTGGCTGGTTTGACTGTTCTACTTAGATACGAGTCTACCGACACTGACTGGCAAGGAAACCATCAAGCACTAAGCAGAGCTGTGCTACTAACATAAGGAAAACTATAGTGTCACAAATTTTGTGGCTAAAGGATGGGTTGAGGCCTTGTGAAATGTCCACAGCAAAAAGAAGCCTCTACAATTAGAGCATGGATGACACTGCTGTTGATGACAGAGACAGAAGAGATTACAGCTCACCCTGGGGCGCAGAGGTGTTTTGTCTCTGTGATGCTGGCAGGAATAAAAACTCGTTTGTGTCAATAGAGTAAGCAAGTGTGACTCAAAGGCAGCCAAGGGGCAGATGCACTGACTAAAATGACACTTTTCTGATCAGAACCACACTTTTAGTGCCAAGACATAGCTGCCTATGGATCCTACACCCCTGGGCAGCTACTGTGGAGAGACAGTAGCTTTTTTGTTTTGATAGCATATAGACTAACAAGACTATCTCTCTGTTCCTGTGGAAAGACAAAATGCCAATATAGTGCCCTTAAAAATAAAACAGTAGAAAAAACAGAGATAAAAAATGAACCAGAACCCAGTCAAAGGATTAGTGTGAATGTTTTACTAAGATAAATGTTCTAAATGTTCTTTTCTATTACTTCATATACCTGAGTGGGTGAACCTAGTAGCTAAGGTTTATGTGTATATATATATATATATATATATATATATATATAAAATACTCGTTTAATATAGTACGGAGCTAATTAAAATGGGTTTAGGGAAAATTAGAATGCTGATGATCACTGTTGGTGCCTGGCTGCATTCAGACAACATGAAACACAGCAGCAGACTAAAAAGAAAAGCAAAAATACAAAGTGCAGATCTCACCATCTGTTATCCAGCTCCTGTTGTCCAGAAATGATTTTGAGTCCAAACTATGAAGACATCTAGGTCTACCTGAGACTCTTAAGAATGAGTGATACAGGTTGTACCTCCCTCATCCAGCACACTCAGGATGAGGGTGTTTGCCAAGCAAGGGGAGGTCAGGCCCCCAGGCTGCCAGGGGTGGGGGGGGCATCCTGTAGGGCTCCTTCATGGGGCTGCAGGAATACCCTGCCCTCACCAGATTCCCTCATGCTGTGGGCTGCTAGCAGGGCTCCCCACACCATCCAGTTCCCCACCGTGAGACTGCTGGGCTCCCCTGGCCCCAGCTGGGGTCCCTGCAGCTGCAAGGCTGCTGGTGAGGCTCCAAGCCACAGCTGGGCACCCTGCAGGCTCCTTGCCACATGGCTCTTGGCGGGGATCCTGACTGGGGTTGGGCTCCCCACAGTGGGGCTTTCCAGGGCTCCCAATAATGGGGCTCCCCAACCTGGGGCTGCCCCTGGGGCTCCCCAGAGCAAGCTGCCAGTGGAGGTCCCTGCTACTAGTAGGGCTCTGTTGTGCCCTGAATAGCTGGCGCTCTCTGATCCAAATGCCCTCTGGTCCAGCAACATCCATTGCCCTGCCAGACGAGGGATGTTACCGGATGAGAGAGTGCCAACCTATATTTGATTTTGGTTTGCTCTCCCAATGAATCATATTCCAAAACAGCATGGTGCCTACGTTCTAGTTCCTTCTTCCTGACCCTTTGCTCACTGATCTTATACTACAGCAACACACTAGTTAGCGGTCCACTCCTCACTCTGAGCAGCAAATTCTATACCACATGGTCTTCCAACCCCATGCGTCGAGGCACCCTCCTTTTCCCAGCCAGGTCCCCTTGCAAGGGGATACCTTGGGCATTGCATCTCTACTTCCCATACCTGCAAAAGCCAAGACCGACTTGAAGCACAAATATGAGGAATTAATGGGTTTTAAAACACTCATTTTAAATTTATAGGAGCTAAATGTTTACTCTCAAAACTAAAACCAGGAATAGAAAATAAGCAAAGCCTTTCTAATTAACGCTAATCTGTCTGCACTGTGCATGCACTAGCAAGGGAGCTAGTACACTGCAGATCTGAAGATAAAAGAACACTCAGGAGTTCGACTGCCTTAGAAGCAGAACATCTGTTAGCCATGTTATTTTGCAGCTACAGAACAAGCAGAGCACTCTTCCTAATGCTTGCTAGCTTATGTATTATGCATGCAACAGTTGATCCAGAGGAGCTTGGGTTCAGGATTTCTTTCTGTGCAAGCCTAGAATGATCAAACTACAGACAAATTTGCACAGTCTCTTTCCACTCACCCCCAGGGTGATAACTGAAAGCTCTGGGCCAGATGCTGCACCCATTTGCACAAGTATAGATTCAGAATGGCTCTGTTCATAATGTCAGCTCAGTGTCACATGGAGCAGAATTTGGCTTATCACTCCACTGTATTGAATCAGACTAATAATATAAAAGAGGAAGGCAGTTGATGGTAAGGAAAATTCTTCTATCTGGTATTACTGTTTCACCCCTTATTGATTTATGCTGCACATTATAATAAATCAATAAAGGAAGGACACACAGTAATTCAGTGTACAGGCTTCTCAATCACTGCTTCCATATTATTCTATTATTCAATTCACTGACTCCTTCATATAAATTTGTCTTAACTCCACTACACTCCAGACCTTTAGAATTTAAGAAATATATGCAACATGTGTAAATTTCATTAACTCATCTCATCATAGTCATAACTGAGTCAATTAAAATGGGCAGCTACATACATTAAAAAGGAAAAAAATCCAGTAGAGACTTAAAATTCCTAATGGTTAATACATTGCCAGTTATTTCTGTTTGTATGAGTTGCTCATTCTTGACAAAATACAACCAAGAACAAACAACAAATGTTCTGTCATCTTATGCTTGTTCTCCATATATCAAAAACACCTAAGTGATTTAGCAGCAGCCTACTGTCCCCACTCATTCTCATAGGTTTTGAAGGGATCATTCTGATCAACTACTCCGATTTTCCACATAACACAGTCCACCGAATGTCACCCAGTGACTGCTGTATTAAACTCCTAATATCTGGTTGAACTGAAAGGCATTTTAGAAATACCGACAAACTTGATTTTAAAACATCAGGTGATTGGTAATCCCCTCTGGATAAATTGTTGCAGTGATAAATAACCCTCACAGTTCACAGTTTTCACTTTATTTCCACTCTGAATTTATCTAGATTCTGCTTCCTGCAATTAGACCTTGACATGCTGTAATCTGGCAGATTAAATCAATGCCTACTCATAAGAAATCTTCTAAGTAGGTACTTATAAACTCTGATTAAATCACCTCTTAACCACCCCGTTAATAAATTAATTAGCTCATATTTCTTTATTACCTATTCCTTCCCAATATGTCCACATCCTTTTTTCCAGCATGGCACTAGAACTGGACATACTGTATTCCTGTACAGATCAAATCTCTCTATTCCAGCACTCACTTGTCCAGCAACATCTGTAATCCGGCATGATTTTAGTTAGCCAGATGTTCAATTATCACGGGTGTGGCCAAGCTTCCCATGATCCTATAAAGTTTGTTTACGGTCATTAGCCCCAGCTCTCAGTGTTCTGTGCTGTTATTTAGCTCTGATTTACCCCTAAATGTCTTCTAAAATCCCAGTATGTAGCACAAGTATTGGTAAAGTACTAGACAATACTGACCTCCCGTGGTCCAACAAATTCTCTCACTTGGCACCAGTGGAGTCACAAAGGTGCCATACTAGAGGGGTTCAAGTTATAATAATTTAACCAATTCTGTTTGGTGTGATTTTAGGTGCTTTAGAAAATTCCCCTTCAAATATTACAGAGCTACACTGCCGGTCCCTGAACAACACTAATAAGTTAATTAATATTCATACGGCACTTTGTAGATGGTCATATCTAGTACTTTACTCTGTGTCCTCCAGTATTTTCACAAGTACAGTGAACTCTATGTGATCTCCCATCCCCCAGATATGAGTCTGTCCTGAAAAAAGCTCAGTCAAGCCTGGGAAGTTTAATCCCCAGCCCTCATATTTTAGAAGGTACATTTTGATGTCCCAATAGGAATTCCCCCATGCCACACAAACATGCTAATAAACCCTTTTCTCTATAACTTGACAGATGTTTCTGCTGCACTGTTGACTGTTGATTAATTTTATGCTGTGCAGAAGTGAATTTAAAAGTTGAAGTTTTAGACTTTGGTGTCATGATAAAATTAGCATTATTCATGAATCAGTCATCAAAAACCTGAGAGATATGTAGTCTTGCCCCTTGCACGCAAAACTATGGAAAGACATTTCTATAGGCTGCCATCTAGTTTACATGATGTAACTACATCACAGGAAGGAAAGTCAAAGAGTCTTCAAATTTTTTTTTTCTCTTTTCACTTGCCCTGCATCAAAGGATTTACCAGTTCCACACAAATAATGCCTGCGGTTTAAATGTCTTTTTGGGATCTTCTCACAGCCAGACCACAAGACTCAATATTCACATAAAATAAACCTCAAACAAATGACATTAATGTCCCTTTTGGCAGTAAGGCTACAAATACAACACTTATGGAACAGAGGCCAATACAAAGATTTAATGTAACTCCCTCCTTCTTTCATCTCAGGGGAAGTTTAGCCACAGTGTCTGTTTAATATAATATAAGCAAATACTTGACTTCCCCAAGCACTCCTCCTCTATCATTCCCATAGTCCCCACATGACACTAGTTTTGGCTGGCAGCTGTGATGACCTGATATCTCTCCTGCTGTAATCCTCTCCACACCCAGCACTATGTGGAGTCAGTGTTCCCCGCTGCAGTGCTGTATCCATTTTCTTCCTCAGATTGGTCTATTTCTTTGCCTTTCGTATGGGTACTGTCTCAGGAACAGAAGGAAAGCCACAAGTAATCTACAGATGATTGACTTCACCGCATATGAAGTGGTGGGAGGCCGTTGTTTGGCTCACGTGTTCCTTTCCACTGCAACTGAGATCAGGTCACCCTGGAGAGGTTGACCGATCCATCCCCCCACACACCACCACTGAGGTGACCAGAAGAGAGAGGGAACTATACCGGTCCATGCTGGTGCAGGAAACATTCTCTTTCACACCTTATGTTCCTCTACAGTTTCTCTCCTTACTGTTTGACTCTTGGCTATTCCTCCGCCTGCTCCTTTCCTACATCCCACCTCTATTCTGTTTCCTTTTATTCTCAACTCCCTTTTCAACTCTCACCATTATCCTCTCTTGTCTGACTAAAGAGTTTTAGAACACACATAAATACTACAGCCAAACCATTTCTATCCTTGTAGAAGAACCAATATTTGAGAAAATCCTTCTCTTTGTCTTTTCAATGTCTGAAGTTGGTTGTCAAGAAAAGGAAGGTTGCTTTAAAAATACAGATTCAGCAACTACATGTCATTACTGGGAAGGAAGATTGTCCCTGCGGTAGTTATTACACATTTAAAGAAAATAATAAGTTTGAGGACTGTAAAGTTGTGCAGCAAAGGTAGAAATCTCAGATTGTGTTTTCAGTTATCCTTGAAATTCCCCAATGGTTTGATACATAACATAAAAGAGCCTATTTTACACATCTGTAAGTACTCGAAAGAGAGTTAGCGTCCTGTTCATCATTATTTCCAATTCATAAATTGGGCTACTATACTGCTCAGTGCTGTACAAGTCAGAAGTGGAAATGGAAGCCAAAGCACATAAACATATGTATGGAGGGCATCGTTTTCATCATAAAAGCTCTTTTTTTTCTATTTTTGCATTACTGACATTGATCTGAAGAACTGGGTCTGCCCTACAAAAGCTCATCACCTAATAAATTATTTTGTTAGTCATTAAAGTGCTGCTGTTTTTTTTGTTAGAATACAGACTAACAGGGCTACCTCTCTGTTACTATTATTTACTATTAATAACAACGTAACACTGACACTACTGGGTGGATCATTGTAAGCAGATCCTATTTATGCAGAAACCTAACACGTGAGCTTCTCTTGATGGAGCTAAAAGCGTCTGCTCTCTTGGACAAGACTATAGCAGGCTCATCAGTCTCTGGTTGGTCTATTAACCATTACAGGGGAGGAGGAGATCTCTGCTGCTGAGCCACCCTGGGTACTAGTGTCACAAAAAGTGGTCCAGATAAGAAATTGAATGGAGAAGTCTCTAAAGCTCAGGCCATGCTTCTCTACCTACAGGACGGTGTGTAAACCATACCCACTTGGTGTGGCACACTCTGTCCCTCTCTAGTGGTGAGTAGGCCGAGAGATCAATGAGCCTCCTACAGCCTTGGCTACGAAAGGTTGGTCTTTTAGCTGAGGAAGTTAAGATTTCCATAGTAAGATCCAGAGGTTCCAGTTTCAACCCCTATTACTGGGCCAAGGACCGCAATAACATTTACATGTATTGCATAAACAATGAGAAGTTCTGTGGCACCTTATAGACTAACACATGCATCTGATGTATTGGGTCTTTGCCCACCAAAGCTTATGCTTTGATAAATCTGTTAGTTTATAAGGTGCCATGGGACTTCTTGTTTTTGCGGATATAGACTTGCATGGCTACCCCTCTGATATGTGCACTGCATATTGCTATAAAGTAAGTGAGCATAAGAAGTTTAGTCTATTTGATTTATGGAAGAGAAGATTAAGAAGGTACTTGATCACAATCTGAAAGCATAGATTTCCAGTAGCAGAAGGCTCATCAATGAAGTAGACATGGGAAAAACAAGATTCAATTATCGGAAGCTGAAGCAAGACAAATTCAAACTAGAAATAAGGCACAATTATTTTTTTAAGAATCAGTGTAATTAAATATAGATGGTAATTTACCAAGGAAAGTAATGGATTCTTCATCATATGAATGTTTTAAATCAAAACTGGATGTATTTATAAAAAAACTTGTACTATAGTTCAAACAGAATGGCCTTGAGGCCGAAATTTCTGGATGAAATTTCTACAGCCTGTGTTACACGGAAAATCAAGCTAGATTATCAATAGCCCCTGTTGACCTTAAAAGCTCTGACTATCAGTCTTATTAGCGCTAGTAGAAAAAAATGAAATACATTTTTGCAATCATTTTTCTTGAGAAAAATATCTATTTTTCATTGAAAAGTTTGAAATTTGATTTTAGACCAGTTCCACTAACAATGAAACAATGCTATATCAAAGAGGTTAGGAATGTCATATCATACCTCAGTGTTCCTTATTAGTATTCTTTTACACTGTTAAGTCAATAGGTTCAGATAATTACGCATCCATATGCCATTAGTAAATGTATCACAATACTAATTTGTAAGCAGGTTATATGATGTTGACTGTAAGGAATTAGCCCAGAAGACCATGATGTAAATAGTGTAAAGTCAACTTGTTTCAAAGCAGAAGAGTCCCAGGTACACTGGGTTGCATAAGCAGGAAACATTCTGTTCACAAATTCCAGTTCTCAGTTGATAGCTTTCATGAAAAGCTTGTACCAGTAAGCAACATGGGATGTGCCACTACAACATAGGTAAATATTAATATACTATTTAGAATAATTGAAATGCACTGCACCGAATTTGTTCCCTGTCAGTCATTCCAAATAAGCAGGCATGTCATTGATCAGGATGCCAATTAAGTGGCTTCTAAGATTTCAGAAATTTATTTTTAATCACACCTGAAAGAATTGCTTTCTAGCACATAGCAACATTCAACATTCAAGGTTCAACATTATTTACAAAAAAAACAGAATCAATACAGAGAAAATTCTTGTTCTTCATAGTGCACTGAACACTTTTTACATTATAAAACAAACAAGCAGTCCTGTAGAACTTTAAAGACTAACAATACAATTTATTAGGTGATGAGCTTTTGTGGAACAGACCCACTTCTTCAGATCTGGAAAGTTCTTACTGATATTAAAATATTCATAGTGCTTCCAAGAAGTGAGTCTGTCCCAGGAAAGCTCATCACCCAATAAATTATACTGTTAGTCTGTTAAGTGCTACAGGAATGCTTTTTTGTTTTGTGAAGATACAGACTAACACAGCTACTTCTCTGAGATTATTGCATTGTGTTAGGAGAATTCCACTGCTTTAGTGTACTAACAAATTACTAAAACATACCACATAATTCACTACATTTGATGCCATGGAACTGTTGGCAGCAAAAACAGTTATCAGTGCTCTATTTTTAGTTTTGATTTACAGTATTATTATCAAAAGGAAGTATGCCAACAATTCAACATTTAAAGCCATATTTCAAAAATATTAGTGTTCCATGACAGGTAATGGTGATGCTTTGTACAAACACCATAAGGACTATTGGGTTCAAACCTGCATAATGCCTAACTCTCTGGCTCCAATACAACAAAGCACTTAGGTACATGCTTGACCTCAAGCCAATGGGACCACTGACATAAGTAAATGCTTGTGTACTTTGCTGAAGCGGGGACATAGTGCTCAACGTCAAGGTCCTCAGAAAGTCCTTAAAGCATGTGATTGACATTAAAAATGTGTCAGAGTGGCCACTCCAAGGACAAATTGGCCTTTTAGATTGGTGCTGGATTTAACTGGGGTCTACGGAGGAAAGGAAATTTGTGTATTACCATGGCAGAAGGCAACTTCTTAGCATTTGCTCTTCCTTTCTGCAGAGAACCCTGGGACTGAAAAACCTGAATAGTGAAAAGGCAAACGCTTTATTTCTTCCACCATTCGTTAAGGAAGAGTCTCTCTACTGTTAGTTCAACTGGCTCTGAGAACCCTTTTTGAATGTGTGTATGCGTGCACATGCCTCTGGTGGAAAGGCAACATATCTCAGGAAATTCAGATCACATGTTCTTGGGTGACCAGACAAAAGACAGGCAGAAAAATGTGACCCAGTTACTCATGCAGACTGAGGGAATGATAAGGGCTGCATTTTCTTCCATTTTATGCCAGGCTCTTAAAGTTTTCAATATAAAAACCGAGCAGTAACACAAATGGAATTTTCAATGTTCCATGTAGAAAATGCTTATGTCACTGGCTAACAAGCTAGGGTCCATTGTTAAGAGAAATGAGGCCAATAGGTTACTTATAAGGTTAAAACATCTAGATACAGGAGGGAAAATACACCTCCAAAAAATGTACTGACATGTAAATCAAACTCAGTCCAGCTTTCCTTGAAGTTCGTAGTTTTTGCACTGAAACTGAAAAGAAGTTTCATTCGGCCTTATACAAATGTCCTCAAGCTTTTGTGGTGGTTCAGCACAAGATAAGAGTCTGTGCACAATTTATTTCTTTGTGGAGTATTTTTTCCTCCTGTATCTAGCTATTTTTACCTTATAAGTAACATATTGGCCTCATTTCTCTTAACAATTGACCCTAGCTGCATAACACAATGACATAAGCTAAACATTTTTTCACCGGGAACATTGAAAATTCCATTATTTTTGTTGCTCAGTTTTTATAATGAAAACACTGAGACCCTCACATAAAATGGAAGAAAATAAAGTCCCAAAGCCCAATCAATTAATAAGCCATTGCCAGAAAATATTTCCAGTTCTTGACTATAACTGAATACTATTCTAAACCAGCATTTGTGCTGTGTTATTTAAAGTAATCCTACAGGATTTTTATAGAATGTTGCACTACTGGAAAATATAAATATGAGATCAAAATAGGAACATATATTTAGACTGTAAATAACATTATGCTTCATGAATAGTAAGTTCTATGTGTTTGTATACCATATTAGTTAGTTACCATATATTTAAAGGTTTGTATCAGAGATACATCTTTACAAACTGCAATTTATATATGGTATGTTTTACTTTTATTACATGGTCTCAGGAGGGTATGAGATTTCAAAGAGTTTTGGCAATTGTTCATAGTCCTCCTAATGAAGTAAACTGGGGCAGCATGAAGACCTAGGATTTCTAGTCCTTGTGAAACACCAGCTCTTTCGCAAGTTAAATCCCAGTCTTTCAAACCCTTCCTCACAAGAGTAGTCCACACTCATGCAAGTAGTCCCATTGAAGTCACTGTCTGTTAATCTTACCTGGGGGGCTCCCATTACCATTACCAGTATCCAAATGCATTTCATTTTTTTATGCATTATCATCAAAACATCCCTGGGAGATATTAGCAATTCAACTGTACAGATGGAGAACAGAGACACAGGATTCTAGGGGCCCGCATATTTAAAGATATTGAGATGTCTAGCATGATTTTTAAGTGCATCTACACACTAAAAATCAATGAGAGGAATGAATTTTAGTTCCTTTTGAAAAATCCGTCTAGGCAGTAGGCATCTTATACACTTTTAAAAACCTGGCCCCAAGTGGCTGCTTATTGTCACACAAGGAATCTACATCAGGAGCAAGATTTGAATCCCTAGCTAATCCCCTAACCATAGGACCACCCTTCTTGCAGATAAAACTTGTGAATAAGGATTGTCTGTATGAGTAAGAATCTGTGTGATAGGGTGAATAGCTAAACGGTGTCAGACTACAGTGTGTTAATATGGTCCAGAATGATAGGGCACAGGAGAAAAAAAATCCAGAAGGTCTAAGTGCAATTCCTAATTCTATCACATAGGTGGCTTCGAACAAACCATACAACCTCTTTTTCTTAGTATTCCCATCTGTAAAACGTGGATATTATCACCCTTCCAAAAGGATGCTGATGTCCTTGACTGACAAGTACAATTCCTATTTGTCAGTTTACTAAATAACTGAGAATATTTTACAAAATGGAACGTAACACCTACAGCTACACAGTCCCCATAATTAACTTGTCCCTAGACTGAACAATAATCATTCCAGTTGAAGTGTAAATTGGCTTTAGCTGAAGTCAGTGAGGCTGCTTGAGTGTAACTAAGTGCAGAATGTGTGTCAAAAATAGCAGTTAAAATAAAAACAGTCTTAGTAAATGCTGCAAGGGGATAGTGGGTAGTGATTTTTTTTCTGGCCAGCACAAATACTGTATGTATAGGCATACTGGGCAGCTCAGCATGTAAACAAATCAGTGACTTACGAAAATTGTTTCTTTGTTCTGTCATTTCAGGGGGTGAATCCTACAGTGTAGATTGTTTTAAGAAAACCAGTCTCTTTGTACTTGCAACAGTAGAACTGCTGTTTTACAGAGCTTCTTTAGCAAAAGAGAGACCATATTTCTATACTGCAAAACAACTTTTTTCCTACTAACTTAAGTTAGTTGCTGCATGTGCAATGCAGCCTCCTGAAATCTTTCCATCTTGTTTGCAAGTTGAGTCATGTCCCTATTTTTAGAAAACTCGGAGATACAGTGTAGCTTTACCAAATGGAAAATGTAATAATGTCTGTATTCTGTATAACAAAGTGTGTATTGCATTCAGCCAGATGAACTTCATTTTTAGAATTTTGGACAGAGTGATTTCTTGGAAAACTCAGAGAACTAAGAACTAGCCCTGCAAGCAGCTTCTCTTTCTTAACTTGTATTAGTTCAATGTAGGCAACAATTTTCTGAAGAGTTTAATTTAGGCTACACAATTAAGAACACTGGAATGCACAAGACCAAATTCTATTCAGCAATTTGGTTCATTGGCATTGCATCAGTGTTAAGTGAGCAGGGTTTGGCCAACTAAGCTGAAAAATAACCTTTCTGTATGGAAACATATATGCAGTGTTATAAGTGACTCCTCGGGTTACTGGAACTGAAAGAGAAGCTGGGAGGGGTGCGGAATGGTGCTTTCCCCCTCTGTGTGTTGATTTACTGCATTTGACAGTTCTTTGTGTATAGTCAGTATCACATTGTGACGGTCAGTTCCACAACTCATGCTCTACTTTGGAGGCAACTCTACATTCCACTCCAGGCGCTGCATTTACCCTGAAGAGGAGCACTACAGCTAAAACTGAAATGGAAGAGGAAGAATGTAGTTCAGTGCACAGAGAAGAGGTGTGAATGTGACTGTTGGCATTGCTATGGGGTCCCTTCTAAAGGTCCTTCTAAATATAGCAAGGAGCAGAAAAATAACCATTTTGGGTTGTTGTTGTTGTTGTTTTAATAATTTTAAATTAATTTTTTCCAGACACAGTATTCAAAGGATGCTGGATAAGATGTTTTTAAATTAGTTAATATAAACAAAATTAAGTCGCCAGTGTGCCTTTAAGCATAGTAAGGTCTACAATAGAAATACATGCATAATGTGAATTGATTTTCCTCTTGCTTGCAACAGTTTTACATCAGTGTAACTACATGGCTCTCAGGCAAGTTGCTCTGGATTTACAGTGAAAAGAACTGCATCCACTGACTCATTCCTAGATCAGCACTGGGTCTAGATATTTTTAAAATCATTGGTATATACAGAACCCACAAAACCTCAGGCAAAAGGACTTCTCAGTTATCCACACAATGAAGGTCAATTGTTTCAGGATACAGTGGTCTTGCCAAAGTAGACACAATGTTAATATAAAGTCATAATTAGTTCTCAATGTTGACTGACAATGCATGGTTAAGAAAATACCATCTTGTTTCCTCAAATGCCTTTTTCCAGCATAACTTTTTTTTCCTTAAAATGAAACTCTGAAATCTACTTTAAAAATTGTGCAATGTCACATTTCTGTAATTAACAATTCGATTGTCCTCCTCATGCAAGCCTACAAAGAAATACAAAATATGACTGAAATTATGTTTGCCTGGTGTTCAGTATTCTACCTCACAGCAGCAGTTGTCATAAATATATGTTTGGTCATAAAAAAAACACTTTGAGCTTGGTTTACAAACAAATTTCCGCCAACACAGTTGACAAATAAAGCTAACTACATGATTTATGTCAATGGCACTATATCAAATTAACCACTATAATCGACCAAAACCATTCAGCAATCCTAAATATAGCTAAATAAAGAAACGTAATGCATGTGTGGCAATTTATAAGCAGTTCAGAGTTATTTGAAAGTTTTTCTCCCATTTGTACAAATGTGGCAAAAATACATAGTATGACTGCACTGTGCCATATTGTAATTTTTCTTTCGTTCATTTACAACAGAGGTAAGTGAGATATTCACTCTAAAAGCCAGAGCATCACCATGTGATATCAAAAGGTCCCTTTTTGCTAGGTGACCTGCTCATATTGCTACTGACTTCAGTGTGGAAGACATGGTAGCAGAGGGCAGCTTCCACTCCCAATCCTGCATAAGAGGGGAGGCTGAGAGGGAAGGGTAGTAAGGAGTGGGTGGAATGCACCAGTGAAAAGGGGAAGTAATCCTTTGAACACATAGGTGAAAGCAAGGATCACAATGTGATTCTTTGTCACAATTAGGGCTGGGCAAAAATTGTTTCCTGATTTTTTTTTCCCCAAGTAAAAAAAGAGCAGATCTGGTAACCTCCAAAATATTTTTGAATTCATGTTTATTATTTTGCCAAGGTCATTAAAAGAAAATCCAAAAATATTTTAGGACTCCACTGAATCATTTTCTAAATGAAATGTTTACTTTTTTTACTTACAAATGCCATTGTCTTTCAAAATTTTCTTCAATTTTATTTTTAAAAGTTAAAAACATTTTTAAATACTTAAAATGAACTAAACATTTTACTTAAAACAAAAGGAATTTTTTCCTCAATTGGGTTCAACAGAAACCATTTTGGTTGAATTTTCAGAATTGCCAGAAACAGAAAAATAGTCTTTTATTCACCAGCTCTAGGAACAGTGTGTTTTGTTCCTGGCTGCACAATGCTCTGCATTTAGGTAGATTGCAAGGTGCCAATCCAGCCCAGAGAGTCTGATCCAAAATCCATTGAAATCAACATTAAAATGCTCCATTCATCTCATTGGGCTTTGAATCAGATTCCAGGGATCAAGCTTCATGACTCAAGGAGCTGATTCATAAATATGAGGTGCTGTTTTACCAATGCCTTTCTACTTCAGATAAAACCTGTAACACATTTTGGCTACGTCTACACGTGCACACTACATCGAAATAGCTTATTTCGATGCAGCAACATCGAAATAGGCTATTTCGATGAATAACGTCTACACGTCCGCCAGGGCTGGCAATGTCGATGTTCAACTTCGACGTTCTGCGGCACCACATCGAAATAGGCGCTGCGAGGGTACGTCTACACGCCAAAGTAGCACACATCGAAATAAGAGTGCCAGGCACAGCTGCAGACAGGGTCACAGGGCGGACTCAACAGCAAGCCGCTCCCTTAAAGGGCCCCTCCCAGACACAGTTGCACTAAACGACACAAGATACACAGAGCCGACAACTGGTTGCAGACCCTGTGCCTGCAGCACGGATCCCCAGCTGCCGCAGCAGCAGCCAGAAGCCCTGGGCTAAGGGCTGCTGCCCACGGTGACCATAGAGCCCCGCAGGGGCTGGAGAGAGAGCATCTCTCAACCCCCCAGCTGATGGCCGCCATGGAGGACCCGGCAATTTCGATGTTGTGGGACGCGGATCGTCTACACGGTCCCTACTTCGACGTTGAACGTCGAAGTAGGGCGCTATTCCGATCCCCTCATGAGGTTAGCGACTTCGACGTCTCGCCGCCTAACGTCGAAGTTAACTTCGAAATAGCACCCGACGCATGTAGCCGTGACGGGCGCTATTTCGAAGTTAGTGCCGCTACTTCGAAGTAGCGTGCACGTGTAGACACAGCTTTTCACTGTGGCCTTGATTCAGCAAAACACTTGAGCACACATATTAAGCACAGGAGTAGACCCATTTGAAATAATTGAAGCTACTAACATACTTTAGTGGGCTGCATTTGGGGATTATATAGCTGCCTAGAACCAGCCTTTTAAGTTCCAAATATCAATCAGTTAATGCTTGTACTGCCAGGCCATTATTTTTAGTGACCACTTTTAAATTTCTGCCACAGTTTTGTTCTACCTTAAAATTCACCATCACTAGGCAAGCAATTCTTGGTGGTCCCTGGCTTATCACGTAAGACAAATTTTGCTGTATTAAATCCCTCATCTGCAATACCTCCCTCAAGATTTAAAGATCTCTCAACATTTTGAAAGATAGAGGTGAGAAGTTTCTTTCTACTTGTCTTTATGGCTAAATTGCCTTATGTTCTTTCAGTACCCTTAGATTATTTATCAGTAGTGATTCGCTACATACTGAAGGCATTTACCTATTGCTAATCACCCGGGGTCTTATCCACATCCCATTAAGTGGATCTTAATATGTTTTTCTTTTTGTCATGTTATGTTGGATTTCTTTGGAAGAGGGTGTTTAATTTTCCTGTAAATGCACTTAGAGGTTTTTATGTATGCCACCTACAGATGGGAGGATGTGGAGAGGGAAAAGAGAGAATAAATAAGTAAAACTGCAACCTATTTAGAGTAACTTCAGGCTGTCTGCAGTTCATATGAATCTCTGATGTGTGTGGTAAACATATACTAGCACTTCCTAATTAGGCAACCAGGCTGTGACAGCTTTTGTTACTTCTAGGTGAAAGAAAAATGTGTTTGTCATCATTCTGCCACAAGATAGACTCCAACCACATCTGTATCATGGACAGGAGACAGCAGCAATGTTCTCAGAACCAACTGGGGTTGGGAGGGATTTGCTATAAGCAGGAAAATATAGGCCACACCTTTGTCTGCCCATCTCCCATCTCTCTTTTCCCATTTTGCTCTGACCCTCCTCTCCCCATCTTGTACCAGTCCTCCCTCAACAGTAAAAATGAATTCTCTTTGTAAAGACAACTTGCATCTTTAAAGATCAGCATTGGCTGCTGCTCTTGATTGGGGCTGTGCTCATATCGCATCGTCATAAGAGAAGAAGTCCCAGTCTCCAGGCTGCAAACAGGATGCAGAGAGTGGGCTTGCTAAGTGTCATAACAGTTCACTGATTAAAATTAAAAAGCGCATTAGAAAGACAACAAAAATAGTGGGGAGAAAACAAAGACTGGAAAAATCAGTTATTACTTATTTATATTGAAGTAGCACTTGGTGGTCATGCAAAAGGATGGACTCACTGCAAGAGCACTTTCTCATGGCTCGCTGTGGTACGCTAGTTCTTTCTGTATCTAGCATCCCCTGTTGCCAGACACTATGGTGTCTAAGACGCCACAGAGAGAACTACCATACCACACCCAGCTATGAGAAGGTGCTCTTGCAGTGAGTCCATCCTTTAGCATGTCTAAGATATCTACCTCTTTTCATGACTCAGTCCTCTGGGCGGGTTATGATTTAAATCCACTCCTAACAAAGTCCATCACATAAAAATCCAATTTTCTTATATCAAGTCTCTGCTTTAACACTGGGCCTCATGGGCTTTGCACCCCCTTTCACAGACAGCAGTGTCAAAAGGCGCCACAGGCCCAGGGGCAAGGTGGGAGGATGGCCTGGCTCTCCACCCCAGGAGGGACAGGGCTTGGGACAGTCAGCCCTGGTCAGCCCCATACTCTCTCTGAGCCTCCCAAAGAGCAGTACTGAGGCATTTCAAACAGGCTGGGGCTTCAGCAGTGGCAGCTGGAGTGCTGGGCCCCTTTAAAATGCTGGGCCCAGGGGCAATTCATGATCTGGACAAAAGTAAGAAAGGTGAGCAGTAACATACAGACCCTTGATTTCAGAAGAGCAGATTTTGACTCCCTGAGAGAATGGATGAGCAGGATCCCTTGGGAAATGAAGATGAAGGGGAAAAGAGTTGAAAAGAACTGGCAATATTTTAAAGAAGTCTTACTGAAGTCACAGAAACAAACAATCCCGCTGCATAGTAAGAAATGCAAACATGGTCGGCAACCAGCTTGGCTTAACAGGGAAATCCTTAGTCAGCTTAAATTCAAAAAGGATGCATACAAGAAATGGAAACATGGACAGTTGACTAAGGAGGAGTATAAACACATAGCTGGAGAATGCCGGGCAGTAATCAGGAAAGCGAAAGCACAATTGCAACTGCAGCTGGCAAGTGATGTGAAGAGAAACAAGAAGGGTTTCTACAGGCATGTGAACAATAAACAGGTTATCAGAGAAGGTGTGGGGCCATTACTGGATGAGGGAGGTAACCTAGTGACAGATGATGCAGGAAAAGCTGGAGTACTCAATGCTTTTTTTGGCTCAGTCTTCACGGACAAAGTCAACTTCCACATGACGGTCCTAGACAATGCAGTATGGGAAAGTGGAGGGCAGCCATCTGTGGGGAAGGAACAAGTTCTGAGCTATCTAGAAAAACTAGATGTGCACAAGTCCATGGGTCTGGATTTAATGCACTCCAGGGTACTGAGGGAATTGGCAGAGGTCATTGCTGAACCTTTGGCCATTATCCTTGAAGACTCTTGGAGATCAAGGAAGATACCGGATGAGTGGAAGAAGGCAAACGTAGTGCCCATCTTTAAAAAAGGAAAGAAGGACAATCCAGGGAACTATAGACCCGTCAGCCTTACCTCAATCCCTGGGTAAATAATGGAGGGAATCCTCAAGGAATCCGTTTTGGAGCACTTGGAAGAGGGGAAAGTGATCAAAAGTAGTCAACATGGATTCACCAGGGGCAAGTCCTGCCTGACCAATCTGATTAGCTTCTATGATGAGGTAACAAGCTCTGTGGACATGGGGAAGTCAGTGGATGTGATATACCTTGACTTCAGCAAGGCTTTTGATACAGTCTCCTACAACATTCTTGTCCATAAGTTAAGGAAATATGGATTGGATCCTTGCACTATAAGA
The DNA here is from genome assembly GCF_033958435.1 of Carettochelys insculpta. Lineage (NCBI taxonomy): Eukaryota > Metazoa > Chordata > Testudines > Carettochelyidae > Carettochelys > Carettochelys insculpta. The sequence goes on from NC_134138.1 coordinate 204,234,931, forward strand.
TGGTTAGAAAGCTGGCTTGATGGTCGGGCCCAACAGGTAGTGGTCAATGTCTCAATATCTGGATGGCAGTCTGTTTCAAGTGGAGCGCCGCAAGGCTCAGTTCTGGGGCTGGTGTTATTCAACATCTTTATTAATGACCTGGATGAGGGACTGGATTGCACCCTCAGCAAGTTTGTGGATGACACAAAACTAGGGGGAGAGGTAGATTCGTTCGAGGGTAGAGAGAGAATCCAGAGGGACCTGGATAAATTGGAGGACTGGGCCAAAAGACAGCTGATGCAGTTCAATAAGGAGAAGTGTAGAGTCCTGCACCTGGGGCCGAAGAATCCCAAGCATTGTTATAGGCTGGGGACCGACTGGCTCAGCAGAAGTACAATGGAAAGGGACCTAGGGGTTATGGTGGATGAAAGGCTGGATATGAGTAAACAGTGTGCCTTTGTAGCCAAGAAGGCTAACGGCATACTAGGGCGCATTAGAAGGAGCATTTCGAGCAGATCTAGAGAAGTAGTTATTTCTCTTTATTCAGCACTGGTGAGGCCACATCTGGAATATTGTGTCCAGTTTTGGGCCCCCCAGTATAAAAAGGATGTGGATTTGCCGGAGCAGGTTCAGTGAAGGGCAACAAAAGTGATTAAGGGTTTGGAGCACAAGACCTATGAGGATAGGCTGAGGGATTTGGGCTTGTTTAGTTTACAGAAGAGGAGACTTAGAGGTGATTTAATAGCAGCCTTCAACTTCCTGAAGGGGAGCTCTAAAAAGGAGGGTGAGAAACTGTTCTCAGTGGTGTCAGATGGCAGAACAAGGAGTAATGGTCTGAAGTTGAAGAGGAATAGGTGTAGGTTAGATATTAGGAAAAACTACTTCACCAGGAGGGTGGTCAAGCATTGGAATACATTGCCTAGAGAGGTGGTGGATTCTCCATCCCTCGAGATTTTTAAGTCCTGGCTTGACAGGGTCCTGGCTGGGATGACTTAGTTGGGGTTGATCCTGCTTGAAGCAGGGGGCTGGACTAGATGACCTCCCAAGGTCCCTTCCAGCCCTGTGATTCAATTGCCCCCTTTTCCTGCTCTGTTGGGGGCCTGTTTGCAGGTCTCTCTGTCATCCTTGCCCCTTCTCCAGCTTCATGTGACCCTACCAGTGGCTGGTACGTGAACCCAAGCCCGTCCACCACCCACCATTCCATCCTAAGAACACTCTACCAACCACCAGTCACAAACTACTCTGTCCAACTCCGTGTTGCTGTCTCTCTGGGCTTCTTCCTACTTGGCCCTTCTCTGGCTTTCTTCCCCATGAGTTCTCCAGGTTCAGCCTTCTCTCAGTCCTGGGACTTGCAGGGCCCTGAAACTCCCAGTAAAATCCAAAAGTAAAAGTACACATCAGATCCACTTCTGCCCTCCTTATACATGACTCCCTCAGTTGGTCCTGCACTGAACACCTCCAGGACATTCTTGCTGGAAGCAGATTGTGCTGTTGCATCAGGGCTTTTCACTAGCATCTTCTTCCCCCACAGTGGCTTCTTCAGCTCTCTTCTGGCCTCCTACCAGATCCCTCTATTCAAGCAAGCATCCCAGGGCTAACTCTCCTCCCAAGCTGACTCCTCATGTCCTCCATATTCTCAGTGAGAGACCGCAGACTATCTCTGAAGCCCCCTTCCACCCTGAACTTCATCTTTTATACTAAGCAACAGCTCCTCCTCCATCTTGAATCCAGCAATAATTGGGGCTGGACCACCCTCCAAGTGTGTGGCCAGGTACATTAGTTGGTCTCAGGCTGACATTAACCCCTTAAGAGTCTGGGGGTGGTACACACTATTTGCTGGCCTCAATCAGGATCAAAGCAGCACTCTGCTATACAAACAGGAAGGTAGACATGATCTATGACCCGAAGACTTCATAATGTAATTGTAATTGCAAGAAGACCGATAGATAATAGGTGTATAAAATATTAAATGACAGAAGGCCATGTGTGCATGTCTATTTATACCTCTCCTTTTCCAATTACATGTTGTGTAAAAATAGGAACCATTTTCATCCATCATATAATTAACCTGTGGAAACTCATTGACAGCACATATTAGCTTAATAAGAATTACACATTTAAATCACTTCTGTACAGAGGAACACCACAAAGCACTTGAGCTACACTTATCCTCTGTTTTACAGATTTATGTGGGACATAGGCCCTTTGCACAGAGGCTTAAACTAATCCCCAGCTTGGGTCAAGGAGGAATGTAATGTCACATACAGTAATCCCTCAAGACAGCGCATTTCTCGCATTCACGCAAGGAAGGAGCATGGGGGAGAGTGCTAGGGGGTGGAAAGACCCTGCAGCCCTGAGGCTGGAAGCTGGCTGGGCTCCCAGCCCAGCCCCCAGTGGCAGCTCCAGATAAGGCTGTTGCTTGGTTCTCCTCTCCTCACTGCTTGCGGGACTGCTTGGTTCCCAGCTGCCCACCCCTTGCAGGAACTGGGAAGCTGACCAGTCATGAGCTGGTCAGTTTCCCATATCCCACAAGCCCAGGGAGACTGGAACCAAGTGGCAGCCTGGTTCCCATCTCCCCACCACTTGCGGGCCCCGGGAAACTGACCAGCTCATGACTGGTCAGCTTCTCAGCTCCCCCAAGGGGCAGGGAGCTGGGACCCAAGCAGCAGCCTCGTTCCTGGCTCAACTGCACTGGCACAACCTGGGAAACTGACCAGTCATGATCTGGTCAGTTTCCCAGTTCCACAAGTGGCAAGGAGGCTGGAACCAGGCTGCCCCCTGGTTCCCAACTCCCTGCCACTCTGGCAGCAGCCTGGTTCCCTTCTCCCCTTGAGTTGTGTGAAAATTGCAGGAATGCAGCCCCCGTGTAACTGGAGGGTTTGCTGTATATGCATGGAAAGATCTTTGACTGCTTAAAATTCAGAAAGAAGCAAAATATTGCTTTAAAGAACACGCTGGCTGATGAGAAATACAGATGATAGCCATATTTTGATTTAGGAGTCAAACAGAAAAATCTGAAAAAAAAACAGTTCGGTCTGAACCAAAACTTAATTGCTTTAGTTTTTCTTCAACATAATTAAAAATGCAAAGAAAAAATATCATTAAGGTTTAAAAAAAACCTCCTTTTGACCTGCAACTTTTGAGAATTTTTTATTCCATTTTGGGGCATTTTCACTCAAATTTGTTCATTTGTTTTAAAAACATGTATCTACATTTTGAAACAAATTCCGTTTTGAAGCAAAAAATTCAAAACTTTTAATTCCAAAATGGTCATAATTTCATGGCTTGAACTAACATGCAAAATGAAATGGTTCAAAACGGTCAAAGCAAAGCATTACAGGAGAACCATTTCAAAATAGCCAAAACTTTTGTGGAAAAATATTTTTGTACCTTCAAAAATGCATTTTTGGATAATTTACTATTTGAAAAATATCACTGAGGGCTAATAGCAAAAATTGTTATTTTTCATTTTTAAAAATATACAACCTTAGAGTTTTTAAAATTCCACCTGTTCCAAAAGAGGGGATGGGGTAGGGTCATCTTTACAGGAACTAGTGTTACACTCTGAAATGTCCTGCTTCACAACAGGAAATGCTTTGCTCAGGGGCCAGGTTAAGGTACTAAGATTATGCATAAGTCTCTCCTCACCTATCATCAAAGTTCTTTATAAAATTATCAGGCCATTCATTGGCTGTACATTTGTGAAATGAAAGCCTGATCCAAGTGGAAGAGGAGCTTAAAAGAGAGGCATACTGCTCACGAGAGCTTGTGGGGGAAACCAAGGCTGAGAGATGAGGCCCCAGACTCCAGGGCAACTCAGACTGGCTGGCCTGATGAATGGAACCAGAAATTCCATCAGAGAGGGAGAGACTTGAAGTTATGTTGGAAAATAAGGGAGAAGAAGCAAAGGATGAGGAATGGCTTCAGATTTGAAAAAATAAATGAAAATAGAACAGACATACATATATTTGAAGAAAAGGAAGCAGACCAAGATACAAATAATTATAGAAAAAGAGTAGCATGTTATAATTCTCAAACTGTTAGCTAGCAATATAAAGATAGATGGAAACACACTGGGTGAAGGTGTATTCAGTGTAGACAGTATGCATAAGGAACAGGCTGAAAAACTTGTTATAACTATAATTTCAGAGAAAATAAAAATAATTTGTCAGCTACATAAATTTCTGAGAGAAGCACAAGGGGTAATATATGGAGTTCCAGAAGGTGTGACTGAGAATGAAATTCAAAGCAGGTACAGGCAAGGCCCAAGGGCTGGTTGTTAAGTAACTGAATAGCTGGAGAGGGGAAGACAGAAACCATCTACAGCTGGCCAAGTAACACTGAGAAGTACAGAACTCCTGATAGGATTAATATAGAGAGGTAGCCATGTTAGTCTGTAGCTTCACAAAAAAAATAAGCTATCATGTAACACTTTAAAGACCAAGAAAATTATTTATTAGGTGATGAGCTTCGTGGGACAGACCCACTTCTTCAGAACTGGAAATTAAAGGATTAATACTGGATATCAACTCTTCTTAGTCAAACCGTATATTCCAATTCCTTTGAGATGTTACATATGTCAAATGTTTGGGCACATAGTGGCTGTCTAAGGGGGAAATGAGGCTTGGTATGTGTGCAGAAGAACAGTCGTGTAAGAGGAACAGAACAATTGTGGTGATAAGCACAGTTCAGCACATAAAGAATGGGTGGCAGTGGACTGAACTAAAGAAATATAGACAAGTCTGCTAACAGGGAGGCAGGGGAGTTGAAGGGGAGGGGTAACTGCCCCCAGGCCTGGAGTTTCAAAGGAGCCCAGAGTTTGAGCCATTGCCAAAGTAGCAGTGGCTGGAGCTCCAGGTCCCTTTTAATTATACTGCTCCATGTGGCTGGGATGGGATCCAGGTGGCGCTGAGGGCACGATATTTTATGCCCTGCCCCTTCTGGGAGGGTGGAGCCAGCCTCCCCATCTCATCTTGCCCCAGGGCACACAGCGTCCCTTGGCACCACCAGAAATAGAAAATTAAAACTATCCATAAAATAGTCTATGCAAAAACTACCAAAAGGTATTCACAATAGAATGTGGAACAGGAACATGGCCGTGGTAGGAATATAGAGCTACTGGAACAAGGGTGTGCAGCTCTGGGCAGAAAAGACAATATTAAGGGAACAGATGAAGATATACAGCTTTGAGGCAAAGAGAAACATATAGCGTTTATGACAGCTGTGATTAACTATGCTTTACAGATAAGGAAGAAGCCTGAAAGAAAAATATAAAAGCAACAGAAAAATATTTGTATACAGCAAATCTCTTGATAGACCACTTTTATGCAATTTTAAATTAATGCAATGCCATTTAAATAATATGAGTCTAACAGATTTTTACTAGAAGATGCATAGTGTTTAATACAGCAGGAATTAAAAGAAATATTTCTGAAATGAAAAACCAACCTGTACAAGAAAAAGTGAGAAAATTTATTTTTAGACTCCCTGGATATGATGTATTCATCTGTGACACAGAAATAACCAGAGGAGGAAGGGTTTGTATATTTATAGAGGAAGGTCTTAGTTACATTGAAAGAGATGTACAGAACTTGAGTTTTGAGTATACTACTGTTGAGACTCCTCTGCAATATAACAGCAACTTTGTATAAATCTATTATGTTTACAACTCACGTAAAACTGTAGACAATCTAGAATTAGAAGAATTAGTTAGGTGTTTCTAACTCCTGTATTCTACCTGTGAAGACCTCGATAGACATCATAACTATGGAGAAGCAGCAAAGCGGATTATAATAGTAAATAACTGGAACAGTTCATAGTCAACTGTTCAATATCAGTGCACCTATTAGGTTTAATTTGGTGGATGAAACATTTTCATGTTTAAGTCTGGGAACTGCAACAAGCAGTATAGCATGTAAACGCAGCTGAGAAATCTATAAAGAAGGAAGAATGGGAAGAGCTAGTATCCCTGTGTTCATTACATATTAAGGAAGGTAATGCTGAAAACAATAATGCAATTCCTACCTGGTGTTTTAGGAAAGCAAAATGGGGACTCTTTAAGAGTAAGCATGCAGAGTAACTAAGCACAGAGATAGTATGAGTGATAATCTTGAGGAAATCTGTGATAATATAATAAAAGAAGTTGCAGCAGCAGCAGCAACCTAGCTACATGTAAGACGCTGAGTTGTCACACACTCAGAAACCCAGTTCCCTGATGGAATAAAGATTGCCCAATAGCAATTAAAGCAATATAGCATACAAACAAGGAAAAAGTACAGTGAATAGGGAAGACTTAATGAACTATAAAATATATAAATTGGTGACACAAAGAATTACTAAAAAGGCAGAGAATGAGATTCGAAGAAAGAATTGGGAGAAAGTGAACAATGATTGCAAGGTTTCAGCTACATATAAACAAGTTTAAAGAATGACTAGGGGTAACAATACAGTTATTCCTTACTTTATACGGAATGATTCAATGTAAAGTTGTAACTTAAGAAAAGTGAACATTTTAGCAAAAGAATTTCAAAAAGTTACTAGTGATGCAAATCAAATCCATGAGGCTCCATGGCTACAGACCCTTTAGGTAAACAAAGCAGCACAGGCCTACTAATGGTGTTCTAAAAGCCGACCCACATCCCACTTTGAGAAACGCTGCCATATAGGGAGGCCCTTCCTTTTCAGTTTTTATTTTATGTAAGTTCTCCCAGGAATTTACCTGTATTTATTACTACAGCAACAAAAACAGACGAAAATCAGTGGAAAAGATTATTAATAATTTTTCTGGGTAAATATTAGGGGTTATTTTGGAGGGTGGAAGAACAGAGGGAAAGTAGTATTAAGTAGGTTAATGCAGTGATGAATGGAATTCAATGTGGTTTGCTGTAGAACTAAAAACAGAATTAAAATCATAGTGCCACCACTGTATTTAAGAAAACAATGTCTCATGAATCACCAAACAAAGCTTTTCATTTGAATAAACAGTTTACTGTTGCAGACAGAACAATTAGGTTATAAATATTTACATTCTATAATCGGGCCATGCCATGTGCATCAGGGCACTCAGCTTCATCCTTTTCTCCTGTTTCAGGCTTTGTTTGTTTTTGTTTATTTTAACTTTCAAATATTCCTTGTGTTCTGAAACATATTCTGATACAGATTTTAATTTCCTTCCCATGCTAGTGCATCAGATCTGTAAACCCATTATCTACCAACACCTTGAAATAGGTAAATGATGGCATGAGGCACATTAATATGCTCAGGAACTTCAGAGCATGAATGGTGTTTGCTGATTGTGGATATCTTTTAGACTAATAGCCTCAATTCAACAGGCAGCATTGCATACACATACAGACTAATGTATTATGGTAATACATATATCCCATGCAATATATCATATTTTCCTGATATGTAAAACCAGTTATTTGTCATAGATTTGAATGATACAAAGTAGGATGCAAATAAAAAATAAATTAAAAAAACCCCTAAGAATACTTCTCATAAAAGCTTGGAATAATTTCAGTAAAAATTGGTTTAACCCAAAAATGAAGGGGCTTATATACAAAGAGCACTACTAAGAAAAGCTATAGATTATGAGTGCCAAATGTATAATTCAGTTTGTTCATCAGCACTTAAATTAGCGCTGAACCAAGCATGAGCTCTGCAAATCATACGTGAGTATTACAACTCTGTCATGTGCTGCATGTAGCAGCCAGAGGAAAACCTATCAATTTAAGGATGAAATTGTTAAATTTAATTTTGGGGCTAATGGAAATAGTGAAGATAAGAGTATTAAACAAATATATGGGGACTGTTGCGAATTCAGTGAACAAGAAAAAATTCAACACCACAAAATCCCACATGCCAACAGAAAAGAAAGGACTAAGAAAAATTAAAAATTTTGGTCATGGGAAGTTGTCCCTCTGGTTGTGACTTTAGAAACAAAGGGAAGATCAGGTCCATCTAATATGACAACTAAGATTTATGAGTTTATGAATGCAAATTGAGTTAGCATTTTCAAATCTATACTGACAGCTCCAGAGATGACAACACAGGTGGACTGGGAACAACCATTTTATAATCCCTGAACTTGAAATAAGGAGAGTAGGCTGGCCAACAAGTGGGGGCAGGGACACAGAAGAGGCAGTTGCCCTGGACCCTATGAACTGCCATGACAGTACTACTCCACTGCTCTGCATGGCCGTAATCCAAGTGACACACGGCTGATGGCCTAGGTCCCGCCCCTTCCACTCTTTGCCCTATGGCAGACCCCCACTCCCACCTTTCCCCGTGGCCTGCAGTGGCTGTTAGCCATGCTGAAGGAGATTACCCAATACGGTGGCCAGAACAGCAGCTGAATTAATGGGGATACTGTTGGCACCGCCCTGGATAAAGGTTGTAAGATCAACTATGCCTGCTCTCCAAGCTGACTCTTTACTGAGTATTGATTACAAAGAAAGCCTTGGAAAGCAGAAATGATTTAAGCAATGAAAATGTTGTTATTAACTATGGAGATAGCACAATTAGTTATACTCATGGCAATAATATGGATTCCAGGGAGGGCCATTTCCAAAGGCATGTGAAGCCTGGGACAACCTTGCCCCTGTCTGCCTCAGGTCCCACCCCCACACCTATTCCCACCTCTTCTCTATCCCCACTCTGCCCCTTCCTCCAAGCCCCAGCTCCTGAACAACATGGCCTGGGGACTAGTGAGAGGGCTGGGGATTGCAGCAGAGGTCAGGCCCATCTCTGCACTCACCGGCGGTGGTGGAATGTGGAGCAACCTGGCTCTAGTCTACTCCGTCCACCAGTTCCCACCCACGGGACTCCACTTGCTGCCACCAGTGAGTGCAGAGAGGATTCCAGCTCTTCCCCAGATCCTCTTCCTCAAGTGACACAGCTGGGAGCTGGGGGAGCAGCATAGTGCGCCTGGAGTTATTCCGACTCCTTCTGCCACCAATGAGTGCATGGGTGGGCCTGACTCCCTGCTGCCTGCACCAGACCCCCCACTAGTGCCCCAGGCTGCTCTGGGCCCTGAAGCACCCCCAAAGAACAGGCATGGAGTGACTGTCCCAAACCATCCAATGGACAGGACAGCTCCAATTCCAAGACAGATTCCATGTCAGGACTCCAGGCAATGAAATGGCAGATAAATCAATAAAAAATCCCTCAAAAGCGAGGAGGTTGATAAAGATCCCTCTGCATAAATAGGACTTCAAAAATTTGGTCATGAGGGATCTTAAGAAGCAATGGCAAGCACTATGGAACAAAAAAGAAAAGGATGAAGATTCAATGAAATTAGTTCAAGAACAAAGGCTAATGGTACACTAAATAGCTATGACAGAAAGAGCAAAGTAAATATATTTAGCCTGTTAAGAGGTCACAGTGGTCTGAATGGCAATTTAGATTTACTAAGCACAAAGATAGGTTGTGAGACACATGCAAAAAGTCTGAGAAACAGTTGAGCATCTGCTGTGGCAATGAAGGGAGAATTACACAGAAGAAAGATCCTTTCTGAATAACCAAGGCACCTCAGGGTAAAAGAATATAGTCTGAAGGGACTGGTGAGAGTACAGTAAAGCAGTGGCAGCATTTAAAAGTTATTTTGCCCTTCTTTAAGACGTCAGACTGGGTGAGAGGACACAGTTTGGCTTATGAGAAAACTGCAGTAGGAGGTGGTCACAGCCTCATACGCTGAAGCTGATATGCCATAAACCCACATGGAAGAAAAACATAAAAAGTGGGCAGAGATGAGGGAAGACCTAGCCAGGGAGCACCTGAGCAAGAGGACAGCTAGAGTTCTGGCTGCAGGAGAGAAGACTGCCAGCAAAAGCTATTACAGCCTCTATCGGAGGGACTAGCTTGCCCTAGGACAGTGATGGGCAATGTAGGCTAGTGGGAAGACTGCATTAGTGGCCCTCCATCTCAGGGGGCTGAAAGATTGTTGTAAGCAGGCCAGTCTCCTGGGCTAGGATAGTTTGCTAATTGCCTGCTGACTCAGAATGCGCTGGGCGTGCCAACTGAACTGTAGCAGCGTTTTCACTGGATGCAAGGGAAGCGCATGGCTCTCAGTCAATGTGGAGTGCAGTCCACGCACACCTCACTTCCCATGCCCTTGCTTTAGGTGTGTGTCACTTTAGTACAAGGTGACCATTTGTCCCTTTTTTTGCCAGGACAGTCCCATATTTCAGGTGTCAGGAAGGCGCCCTGACTTATTTAATTGTCCCATGTTCTTACCCCCTTGCCCTTCCACCAAGTCATTGCAGCCACAGCTGCAGGTATCAGGTGCCAGCTGGAGAGTACATGCAACACATACTGACTGGCCAGGTGTGTAGGTAGCCGCAGGACAGGGACCCTCGGGCCCTGCCATACAGTAAGGCAGGGTATGTTGGGGCAGAGTGGGGTTAGTCCCACACTCGCTCATTGTTTAAGATTTTAAGGGGACCTGGTGCCCCTCCAGCCAGGGAGACCCCTGTGGAGAGATAGCCCCATGCCCGCTGTGATGCAGGGCAGCTGCCTGTGGACCCAGGGAATGCCCGTCCCCCCTCCCCATAGGGCAGCTGCCTTCCACAGCCAGGAGCCCTCCCCTCAAGGCAGTGCAGCAGCCCCACTCCCAGCTCTCCCCATGGCATGGGTCAGCCAGGAGCCAAGCCTACAGAACTTCTGCAGCCCCATTCCCAGCTTCCTGCAGAGTGCACACGTTTACAGTTGGTAAATGTTGACTTCGTAATGCCATATACACCTCATTGCAAGACAAGAAGAAAGCTTTTGCATTAGAAACCATGAGCATGTAGCATTCAATTCTGTTAAAATATATATTTTTAATTTTTTTACCTATTATAATCTGTAGCATGTCTTTTTAGTGGGTGCTCAGTAAACAATGTTATTTTGAGTGTTTGTACTGTATGGGTCTGACTGATATTCATTGAACACCCTGAAGTCCGAGCAATTTTACCAGGGGTCCTGTATTTGGCATAGGGAAATATGGTCACCCTACTTTAGTAATACTGATAGAAACAAAACTACGTGGACAGAAACCGACAGAATCTGGTAACTCTGTACTTGGGCAATGGAAAACATAATGTCTCATGGGCCACACATAGAACTCCAATTGGCCTCATGTGGTCCTTGGGCTTCAGACTGCCCAGCACTGCCCTAGGACTAGGGAACTCTGTCTTCTGGTGGATCTTTTAGAAACTTTTGACCACATCCTAGACTGAGAGGGCAAGTTGAAAGAACTGCCCCTGGGAGGCAGCCACACAACCACAGACATCACATCCACAAGATGAATTGGGGCAACTGCCCCAGGCCCTGAATTTGTTGAAGGTTTTCTACTGTTTTGGAGACATATTCTAAAAAACATAAAAGAATGCTTAGGGTAATTGGATTGACTTTGAGCTGGAGATGTAAATAGGTGCTTGAGGAGACATGCACACACTAGTTTTCATTGAGCTAGTATATGCAAAATAGAACGAAGCCACAGCAGAGGCAATACAGGATAGCTAGTTGCCCTAAGTACCCATCTAAGATACTAGGCACATTCTCAGTAACTATTCCTGCTCTCACTGGCACAGCTATACTCTAGCACAGGTACATCTCCTTGAACTGCAAATGATACTCCCAGACTCAAGTGCAGACCTACCCATTGGGGTATTACGCTAAATGCCATTTCTTTTGACTAATTTAGCCAGTGTTTTCCAGCGTGGACACACACACACACATATACACACAAATTAATTAACAATCAAGAGATACAAAACCAGTAACTGAAATCACAACGTCTGAAGTACATCTCAGAGGGGAAGAGAAATCTATATGGTAAGTATAAATGGGTCTAGAAAAACAAAAATAGTTTTCCCAGGGTGGGGGGGATGCTTAGAAAGAAATCATGTGAGATTGTAATGAAGATTCAAAAAGCTGCTCAATAACTTCTCAGTGGGAAGCATACTGCACACTTTCCATATCCCAGACTAATTTTCCCACCTTTGGGTAAAAACAGCAGAAAGAGCAAGACATTCCCTACAATTGAACTCATGGAATTTCCTCATAATCATTATCCTGGATGGGAAATGTACACATATACATTCTCCACACATACACTGTGACAAAGTCCCTTGTCAGCCTCTGTGGGTCCCTGCGCGTCCTGGCAGATTTGTGCTGCCTCAGAGACTCACAGAGGCCCCCCTTTTGCCCAGGCCCTTCCAAAGGCAGGGGTCTCCGCTTAGCGAGCCATCCTCATCATAGGCAGGACCAGTACAGGGAGAATAATACCAGTCCCCTTGCAGGCCCACGCCTGCTCCAGTAAATTGATCCCTCGGGGAAATGGTAGGGGGAGTCCAGGCACACCCTCTACCCTGGACTCTGGCCCAGGGTCCCTATGAGAACAAGAGGCAACCGGCAGGACCTTTACCCCTGCCCCAAAGTAGTAGCCTCACCCTGGGCCACTTCGCCCACCACTTCCCCGTGATACCTTTTCGCTATGCTCTTGCTCCTGCTCTCACTCTGTTCCTCTGATGCACCTCCCAAAACCTTCTCCCCTGCTACCAGATGGGGAGCCTTTTATAGGGAGCACAGGGCCTATCTGACCAATGAGGGCTGATACCTAATAAGGCCCCAGCTGCCTGTCCTAATTGGGCCTATTCAGGGAACAAGAATGCATTAGCCCACCAGCCGGCATACGTTCCTTCTAGAAGGCTCCTGCAGCTACCAGGCAGCGGTCTGCCACAACACTCATACAGACTTACCAGAAATATTAAAAAAAAAAGGCCCCATAAATCTACATATACTCTGGGATCCACATGAAGATCAGAACAACCATGGAAGGCAAAGCTTCCATGCTGCTTCCCAGCCCCTGTACAACTTGGAACTTTCTCTTAACAGAAAGAGAGCATGCATAAAAAGAGGTCACCTTTATTTCACATAAGTAATCTCCATTGGGTTGAGGGGCACAATGCTTTCAATCCTTTCAATCACCATTGCCAAGATCACTTGTTCCAACCAAGGAACACAAAAGAAACAGATAACACCATGAAGCCAACATTTTCTCCTTACCATGGACTGCCCTGCTACCTGTCTTACTTCTTGTGAAAAAAATGGGGATGACTGAGCTTTTGAGCTCCTGGCTCAGCACTCAGGCCACTGAGGGACTTCGCAGGCCCTCAGAACTGTTTTCAATATTACAGAAAACACCTATACCAGAACCCCAGCCACTGAACCTTCCAAGAGACATTGAACTTAAGCGCTGGCAGTCGTTGAGTCCTCTTTGTTCTCTATGTTCACCTCAGCTAGTGGGTAGATTACTTCCCCAATTTGAAAAAACTGGTAATTTTTAAAGTGGCAGATAAAACTCCAAAGGAGGGTGGGGGGAACGTGTTGAGAGAAAAATTGCATGCATTTCAGTCTCTCTTCGCAGGGAGAGATGCTGAGAAGACAGGCATACAATAAAATGAAGTACATCCAAGAGTACAGACGAATGAGTACTGCATCTGCTGGAGTTTGCATAAATCCTGTTGACTGATGAAAGTTTCATATTTAACAAAAATTCTAAAAATAACTTATGATTTGCATAGACTACGCAGACAGAACTGATGTTTGCCATGTAGTTTTACTTGCATGCTGTGACAATGAAAGTTAAACAGAGCACAGGGTGATTCATACAGAAGTGGGGCAGCTGCAGCCAACATTGCAAACAGCTCTCACTGTTGTAAGGAAAAAGGTTTGAATTATACAGAACAACGCTGAGTCAAACAAAATATGTAAAAACAGACTATATAGCTACATAAACCAGTATTTCCTTAACATGGGCACCTGGGTGACAGTGCAAAAGGTATTCAAATGCTACCCAACTGATTAACAGAATGTCCACTGCGAGGTGTTTTTTTCTACTGGTGGTGCATATTCACACATGCCTCCAAGAAAATAATTTTTTTTTTTCACATGGATGGAAAAAGTTAGAGGGAACATTGATATAGAAATATTTATACAACCAGCCCTTACATACTCATGCTATTCTCTGAGGACGCTTCTACATCAGCAAATTCTTTCAAAATACTTTTTGACAGAAGGGGCTCTTTTGAAATACCCAATGGAGCATCTACACACAAAAGCATTCTTTTGCAATTACATCGAAAGAACATGGCGCTCCTTTTGAAAGTGCTCTTCCACTCCCGTTTCAGGAACTGCGCCTTCTTCCAAAAACTTGTTTTGAAAAAAATGTGTGTGCATGCTCTGTGGCCCTTTTTTCTTAAAGAGCAGTCCTCATAGAATCACAGCAGTTTTTGAAGCTGGTCTTCTGTGTGAGACACTACAGCAGCATCGTCTGCGAACAGCATGTCTCTGATGAGAACTTCTCGCACCTTACACTTAGCTTTCAGCCTTGCAAGGTTAAACAGTTTCCCATCCGATCTTGTGTGCAGCAAGATGCCCTCTGTTGAAGATCCAAAGGCATGCTTCAGGAGGAGTGCGAAGAAGATCCCAAACAATGTCGGAGCAAGCACTCATCCTTGTTTGACGCCGCTCCTGATTCTGAAAGCATCCGATAATGAGCCATCGTATTGGATGGTTCCTCTCATGTCTTCGTGGAACGACTGGATCATCTTGAGTAACCGTGGAGGACAGCCTATCTTGTGGAGCAGTTTGAACAGACCATCCCTGCTGACCAAGTCAAAGGCCTTGGTCAGGTCGATGAAGGCTATGTAGAGTGGCTTTCTCTGATCCCTGCACTTCTCCTGCAGCTGCCTTAGAGAGAAGACCATGTCAACGGTAGACCTCTCTGCGCGGAATCTGCACTGCGATTCGGGGTACACCCTCTCAGCAATCTTCTGGAGTCTGCCAAGGATGACGCGAGCGAACAGTTTACCAGTGACGCTTAGGAGGGAGATTCCACAGTAGTTGTTGCAGTCGCTTCTATCTCCTTTGTTCTTATACAACGTTACAATGTTAGCGTCGCACATATCCTATGAAACCTCACCCTCTTTCCAGCACAGGCACAGTAGCTCATGTAGAGGTTCCAGGAGTGTGTCCGTGGCACATTTGATTACCTCTGGTGGTATACCATCCTGGCCAGAGGCCTTTCCTGCTGCAATGCTGTCGATGGCTCTCTTCAGTTCATCCACAGTCGGTTCTTGATCCAGTTCATCCATTACTGGTAGGAGCTCGACGGCATCGAGGGCTGCGTCAACCACAACGTTCTCGTGTGAGTACAGCTCAGAGTAGTGCTCAACCCAGCGCTCCATTTGGCTTTGTCAGCAATGACTTCACCAGATTTGGATTTCAGAGGTGCCATCTTGTTCTGGGTGGGTCCTAATGCCTTCCTCATACCCTCGTACATTCCTCTGAGATTACCAAAGTTGGCACAGGTCTGGATGCTGCTGCATAGCTGGAGCCAGTGGTTGTTGGCACAGTGCCTGGCTGTCTGCTGTACTGTTCTTCTGGCCTCTCTAAGTGCTTGCTGGGTACTCTGGCTCGGTGAGCGTTTGTACTCCAGGAGTGCAGCGCACTTCTTTTCAATGACTGGAATCATCTCATTGGAGTTAGCTTCGAACCTGTCGTTCATGTTTCTAGCTCTTCTTCCAAACACCAACATGGCCATGTTGTAAACTGTATCCCTCAGACGTTGCCATTTGGATGTCGCATCGGCGCCCCCAGGGCCGCTGCGCAGATTTTCCTGGAGGGTCTCTCTGAACTTTTCAGTTCTCCAAAGCGTGAAAGGACTTTGGGCTTACCATCAGCCTAAAGAAGACAAACGTACTTGGTCAGGATGTTGCTGAATCCCCATCAATCAGCATTGACAACTATACGTTAGAGGTCGTCCATGACTTCGTTTACCTCGGGTCCACCATCACTGACACCCTGTCGTTGGACACTGAGCTAAATAAGAGGATCGGAAAAGCGACCACAACTCTGTCCAGACTCAGCAAGAGAGTGTGGAATAACAACAAGCTGTACACTCACAGCAAAATGCAAGTCTACAGAGCCTGCATCCTCAGCACCCTCCTTTATGGCAGCGAGACTTGGACCCTGTATGCCCGCCAGGAAAAGCGGCTGAACGTCTTCCACTTGCACTGCCTCAGGCGCATCCTTGGAATATCATGGAAGGACAGAGTGACCAACACCGCCGTCCTCGAGCAAGCTGGAATCCCAACCATGCACACCCTCCTCAGGCAGCGTCCACTCCGCTGGCTTGGCCACGTCCACAGGATGAATGATGGAAGGATTCCAAAAGACATCCTGTATGGTGAGCTAGCCTCTGGCAAAAGACCTCCCGGACGCCCCCAGTTGCGCTACAAAGATGTCTGCAAGAGAGACCTCAGAGAGGTAGACATCGAGCTGGACAACTGGAAAGAACTAGCAGATAACCGCAGCAGATGGAGGCAGGGGTTACACAAGGGCCTTCAGAAGGACGAGATGAAGATCAGGCAGCTAGCAGAGGAGAAGCAAGCGCACAGAAAGCACAATAAGGACTTGCCAGACTCCCACTACATCTGCAAGAGATGCAGCAAGGACTGTCACTCTCGTGTGGGTCTTCATAGTCACAATAGACGCTGTAAATGAAGTCCTCAATTGAAACTTTAAAGGGTGCGATCCATAGTCTATGCAGACTGAAGGATGCCTACTACTACTACTACATAGAATCACAGAATCATAGAATACTAGGACTTGAAGGGATCTCAAGAGGTCATTGAGTTCAGCCCCCTTCCCTCATGGCAGGACCAAGCACTGTCTAGACCCCCCCGATAGACATTTATCTAATCTGTTCTTAAATATCTCCAGAGATGGAGATTCCACAACCTCCCTAGGCAATTTATTCCACTGTTTGACCACCCTGACAGTTAGGAACCTTTGCAAAATGTCCAACCTAAACATCCCTTGCTGCAGTTTAAGCCCATTGCTTCTTGTTCTATCCTCAGAGGCCAAGAAAGAGAAGTTACTCACCGTAGTAATGGTGGTTCTTCGAGATGTGTCCCCGTGGGTGTTCCACAATAGGTGTCGGGCTCGCCCGGCGCCGCAGATCAGAAATCTTCCAGAAGTTTCTCCTGGATCGCGCATGCGCCAGCGCGCGCCGCTCCCCTGCACGTCCCCGGACACGTGCGTGATCCGGTCCCCTCCAGTTCCCTGACCAACCGCCTCGAATGCTCCTGAAAAACACTAGACAGAGATCCGAAGCGGGGAGGATGGGCGGGTGGTGGAGCACCCACGGGGTCACATCTCGAACAACCACCGTTACTACGGTGAGTAACTTCTCTTTCTTCTTCGAGTGTCCCCGTGGGTGCTCCACAATAGGTGACTACCCAGCAGTAACCCAAGAAAGGAGGTGGGTAATCGGTTTATGTGCAGCTTGCCCCCGAGAGGACTGCTGTCGACAGACGGGTATCCTCTTGGAATACCCGATGTAGGGCATAATGCTTGGCGAAGGTGTCGTAGGATGACCAGGTCGCCGCTCTACAGATGTCTTTCAACGCGATGCCCTTGAAGAAAGCTGTTGACGCCGCCACCGCCCTGGTGGAGTGAGCCCTAGGCGGAGCCAGCAAAGGAGTCTTTCGAAGCTCGTAGCACATTTTTATACAGGACACAATGTGCTTTGAAATTCTCTGTGAAGAGAGGCCTTCCCCTTTTGACCTGGGAGTGAGAGACACTAGAAGCCTGTCCGTTTTCCGGAAGGACTTAGTTCTGTCTATGTAGAAGGCCAATGCCCTCCTCACATCCAGGAGATGCAGGCATGCCTCCTTGCTGGAGCTGTGAGGCTTTGGGTAAAACAAGGGTAAAACTATAGGTTTGTTAAGATGGAACTCTGAAGAAACTTTTGGAACAAAGGCTGGGTGCAGCCTTAAGGTTACCGCCTCCTTTGAGAATACTGTGCAGGGCGGCGTTGCCATCACTGCTGCGAGCTCACTCACCCTGCGAGCTGATGTAATTGCAAGGAGGAAGGTTGTTTTTATAGTAAGGAGATGTAGGGGAACTGTGGCTAATGGTTCAAAAGGTGGACCCGTTAGCATGCTGAGCACCAAGTCCAAGTTCCACGATGGTGGAAGCGGTTTCCGAGGGGGATACAGGTTTACCAGCCCCTTCAAGAACCTGGTGACGATAGGATGGGCGAATACCGTGGGCCCTTCCTCTGTATGCCGAAAGGCTGATTTCGCGGCGAGGTGGACTTTTAGCGAGGATAAAGAAAGCCCGCCCCTCTTAAGGTCCAATAAGTATTCTAGTATTATTGGTATAGGAACGTCAAGGGGAGCTAACTGCTTGACAGAACACCAGGCTGTGAATCGAGTCCATTTCTGCTTGTAAGTCTTCCTGGTGGAGGTCCTTCGGCTACATTCCAGGACTTGTTGTACTCCCTCAGTACATGTGCTCTCTAAGGAGCTGAGCCATGGATTAGCCATGCTTGTAGGCACAGACCCTGAGGGTGCGGGTGTACTATGGACCCCTGAGCCTGCGTGAGTAGGTCCGGTGCCACCGGTAGAGGGAGCGGTGGGCGGTCCGACATGCGCAGAAGCAAGGGAAACCATTGCTGCCGATCCCACATTGGGACTACAAGTATCATGCGGGCTCTCTCCTTTCTGGCTTTCTGCAAGACCTTGTGGATGAGCGCTGTGGGGGGGAACGCGTAAAGTAGGGGGCCCCCCCATGAAATCATGAATGCGTCCCCCAGGGACTCCCGCCCCACTCCTGCCCTGGAGCAGTACTGGGGACACTTCTTGTTGTGCTGGGTGGCAAACAGATCGATCTGGGGAAACCCCCATGTATGAAAAATGGGCCGTAGCAGATCGGAGCAGATCTGCCATTCGTGCGTGAGTGCGAAGCGCCTGCTCAGCTGATCTGCTTTCACGTTGTGAGCTCCCGGCAAGTATGAGGCTTTCAACGTTATATTGTTGGCGATGCACTAGCTCCACAGTCGGACTGCTTCCGCACATAGGGCACGGGATCGGGCTCCTCCTTGTCGATTTATGTAAAACATAGTGGAGGTATTGTCAGTATTGATCCCAACTACTTTGCCTTGTATGTGGTCTCGAAAATGTTTGCACTTTGAACACTGCTCTGAGCTCCAGTATGTTTATGTGCAGTGCCTGTTCCGCGGGGGACCATAGCCCTTGCGTCACCTTGTCGCCGATGTGCGCTCCCCATCCTATGTGGGAGGCGTCGGTAGTAAGAAAGATAGAAATTTGTGGTTGGTGAATTGGCACCCCTGCTAGCAGGTTCTTGGGGTTTTCCCACCACACCAGGGATCTGCACACCTCTGTCGTGGGCGACACCACCCTGTGGACAGTGTGGGATGCCGGTTTGTAGACGCTCGCCAGCCAATGCTGCAGGCTTCGCATGTGCAGTCTGGAGTTCTGTACCACAAACGGTGCTGCTGCCATGTGGCCCAGCAGCTGTAAGCACGTTAAGACCGGCACCGTGGGGCTGTATGTGATGACTTGCACCAGCAAACTGATGGTGCAGAAGCAGGCGTCGGGTAGGTACATCCTTGCTGTGATAGAGTTTATGCGTGCCCCTATGAACACTATATCTTGTGTGGGTTCGGTCTTTGACTTTGCGAGGTTGATGACTAGGCCCAGCGAAGAAAACGTGTCCGCTGTGACGCGTATCATGAGTGAGACCTCTGCCTTCGAGGCCCCTTTTAGCAGGCAGTCGCCCAGATATGGGAAAAATAAACACCCCCTGTCTGTGCAGGTAGGCTGACACCACTGCCAGGGTTTTGGTAAAGACTCTGGGGGCCGAGGAGAGGCCAAACGGAAGAACCCTGTGCTGGAAGCGCTCCTGGCCGACCGTGAAGTGGAGGAAGAGTCTGTGTGCCGGGTGGATAGTTATATGAAAAGTAAGCATCTTGTAAGTCGAGGGCTGCAAACCAATCTCCATCGTCCAGTGCCGTGAGTATGGAGGCGACTGTAATCATCCGAAAACGTTGCTTGCGCAAGTAGTGGTTGAGGCCCCGAAGATCTAAGGTGGGCCTCCAGCCTCCTGTTTTCTTCTCTGTGAGGAAGTAGCGTGAATAAAAACCTTTCCCCTGGAATTGTTCCAGCACTCTTTCCACCGCCCCATGAACATAAGGTGGTCCACCTCCTGCTTGAGCCTCGCCTCGTGGGCAGCATCCCGGAGGTGAGGCCTGGAGGGAGGCTTCGTCGGCGGGAGCGACTGGAAGGGGATCACGTAACCCGTGGCTATGATCTCCAGCACCCATTTGTCTGTGGTGATCTTTTGCCATTGGGAGTGGAACGGTCTGAGGCGATGATGGAACATGAGATGAGAGTGGCATTGAGCGATGGTAGTGATAGTGCAGCCCTTGACATGCCCATCAAACTTGTTGCCTTTGGGCCTGTCCTGAGGGCGTACGGCTTTGCTGAGAACGTCGCCTGGGAGTTCTGTACTGTTGCTGCTGTTGATGGCGCCCTTGGTCGTAGCCCCGTTGATACTGAGCATGCTATGGTTGGTACGGGTAGCGTCTTTGCTGAGGATAATATTTTTTCTTCCTATATGGAGGAGTATAAATACCCAAGGTTCTAAGTGTAGCTCTCGAGTCCTTACTGGAGTGGAGGACCGAGTCGGTTGAGTCTGCAAACAACTTTTGCGTGTCAAAGGGAAGATCCACGATCTTCACCTGTAGGTCCCTCGGGACACCCAATGTCTGGAGCTAGGATTCTCTACACATGACCACTGCTCTAGCCGTTGAGCGTGCCGCCGTATCTGCCACATCCAGGGCAATCTGGACTCCCGTCCGCGATGCTGCGTAGCCCTCTTGCACAATTGCCTTTAACACCGACTTCTTATCTTCCAGAAGTGAATCCATGAGAAAAGTAAGCCTGGAGTAATTATCAAAATTATGGTTCGCTAGGTGTGCCGCATAATTCACCGTTCTCAATAGCAGGGTAGAAGAGGAATATACCTTCCTGCCAAACAGCTCAAGCTTCTTGGCATCTTTATCCGATCCCCCTGATTTGTACTGAGAAGTCTTTGACCTCTGCTGGGATGATTCGACTACCAACGAGTTTGGTTGTGGGTGACTGAAGAGGAACTCCATGCCCTTTGCCGGGACGAAGTACTTCTTATCCGCTGTCTTGTTCATAGGCGGAACGGAGGCCGGAGTCTGCCATATGGTAGTGGCTGACTCCATAATGGCTTCGTCCAGCGGAATAGCAGTTTTGGATGAAGCCGGGGGTCTCAAATTTTTCAGGAGTTTGTGATGTTTCTCCTGCACTTCTGCCGTTTGAATGCCTTGTGTGAAAGCCACCCTTTTAAACAGCTCCTGAAACTGTTTAAGGTCATCCGGGGGAGCGACATCCCTGGGGGCCATGGCCTCATCTGGGGAGGATGAGGAGGAACCACTAGGGTAAACCTCCCTCGAACTCTCAGGCTCCTGCGGCCAATGATACACTTGCTCGCTGGAGGATTGTGAAGGAAAGTCTCGGGGTTCTAAAATTAACTCCCCCTGAGATAACTGTGTTTCCATCCCCGATCAGGAGTGTCCACGGGGGTACTGAACGGCCGAGGGGGACCTGCCCCTGGGCGTAGGCCTGGGGTGTCTGTGTCCAGCATGATAAGAATGACCATGGCAGCACGGGCAAGGGTCTGGGGATGGAGACCTAGACCACTCCCAGGGTGTGTACCCCCAATGTCTGGGAGAGCGAGACCTCCGCGACGACACAGATAGCGGTGAAACTGGCTTGTGATAATACTCCAGGGGATCCAATCCCAGAAAAGGTGAAGGTGGCCCGAGCCATGGTGACATTGGTTGGAGGAATGGAGAAGGAGGTTCTGGATAGGCCGGTGGAGACCCAGGCCTTCTGGGCGGCGTGTGTAGCACAGGGGGAGGGCTTGTTGCCAGTAGCAGCGAAGCCCTGTCCGGAGAAGGGCTGCGGTGCCAGGCCTTTGATTTTGCCTTGCTCCTCCCTTGCGGGGCTGGCACCGCCCCCTCCCGCGCCGGGGATCTCGGCCCCGCTGTCGGCGCCGCGCTCGGCACGCTCAGCTGCGGTGCCGTGCAGGTAACTTCCCGAGGTGCCTGCAGGCTCCGTGCCTGGCGCCCCTGCACCATTGGTGCCGCAGGGGTCGGTGCCACCTGTGGCGGTGCCGCCGGTTCCGCCGCTTGCCTGGCTGACGCTCCAGGCACCGCGCATGCTGGCTGTTGTGTAACCGGAGGCTCAGCCTCTGCCACGTGCACTGCCGCGCTGCCGCTTGCCTGAGTATGCAGCTGGGGGCTGTGTGTTCCACCCATCCCGCTCGCTGAAACCGCCAGCAAGGATCGAGCTGGGGAGAGTTTCCTCCGTTTCTGCACCGAGGGAGTCAGAGAAGCTGCCTTCCTCTTGTGTAACCCAGAGGGCCCTTCTGGGTGAGGCCTCTCCAGCAAGTCCGGCTGGAGGGCCTTGTCAAACAAGAGCATTTTAAGACGCCTTTCTCTGTCTTTCCTGGCCCTGGCTGTGAGCTTAGCACAGTGAGAACACTTCTGGGTAACACGTGATTCCCCCAGGCATCGGATACATTCACTATGCCCATCAGAGGCCGGCATAGCTTCACGGCAGGACTCACACTTTTTAAAACCTGAAGAGGCCATCGCGGTGAGTCTTTTACTGTTAATAGGGTACTTAGCACTTAGTCTGTGCCTGTTTACCTGAATCACAGTCACCGGTCTGCAGGGCAGCGGGAGGCCTACTGGCCTAACGTCCACTCCTCTCCTCCGCTCCTCTCTCTCGTTGTATTATATATATATATATATTTTTGATATTCTCTTTGTCCTCTTTTTTTTTTTTTTAACCGGAAAAAAACAACAATTTACACGTAGAAAACACTATCTAATCTGACTCTGGCCGTAGCCTGAGCGGATTCCATCTGCAGCCGATGGCGGTTGAGAAGGAACTGGCAGGGACCAGAACGCGCACGTGGCCGGGGACGCGCAGGGGAGCAGTGCGCGCCGGCGCATGCGCGATCCAGGAGAAACTGCTGGAAGATTTCCAATCTGCGGTGCCGGGCGAGCCCGACACCTAAGGTGGAGCACCCACGGGGACACTCGAAGAAGAAGAACAAGTTTTCTCCCTCCTCCTTATGACACCTGATTTTGCAATCCATGGCCCATTCTCTTTTGAAATAGCAGATCACTCTTTTGATCCACTTTTTAATGTGTGGACACCCTCTTTGAAAAGAAGTTCTTTTGGAATAGATCTTCCAGAAGGACTTCTTTCAAAAAATCCTGTAGTATAGACATAGCCTTAGCATATGTCCACACAGCAGCCTTATTTCAAAATAAGCTATTCTAGAAGGGCTGATTTCAAAATAATGCTGCTACACACAAAAATGCATTTCAAAATAGCACTTAGCTATTTTGAAGTATAGGCTGATATAGATAAAGATATAGACCTATGAAGATATAGGCTGGATCTACACGGACCTATAGTGCTGGCAGCTTCATGGAAATGAGAAGTCTTGCAATTGCAAATGGCTGCTCATGAGCATAATCACACGGCTAATTAACATAGAGCTCCCTGATGGCAGAGGCTGCTGCTGGCAGTAAACAGGCCGTGAAGACGAGCCTCTGCCAGGAAAAAAGCCTCTGTCGCCAGCCCCTTATGCCATCGAGCCTATTGCAAAATAGAGCCATTGGACGCACTTTGGTTTATTTCAAAATAGGCTCTACTCCCCGTCTACGCTACCCCTATTTCGAAATAGCTATTTCAGAATAGCCGCTATTCCCTGCAGAATGAGAGTCACCAAATTTAAAATAAGCCAACAGCTACTTCAAAATTATTTTGAAATAGTGGTTGCGTTGTGTAGGCACTAGAATAATTATTTTGAAAATACAGTTGTTATTTCTCAACAGCTTTGCTGTGTAGACCTTCCTTAGTGCCCATAACTGGCACAGGCCTCCAGGCCTTACCCAAGCAAAACTTACACCAATTGAGTAAAGGATAGTAGAACTGGACCAATAACAGAGAGACTTGGAACTACAATGTCTTAAAATAAAGTCCCCCCACCCCCCAGCTGGACAAACTAAACTGGGAACCACTAAAAAGGCATTCTTGTGTTTGTACTTTTGGCTCTTCACTTTGTAATAAGGGCTCTGCAGAGATGGTGTGCAGGGACTTCTTTTTTTTTTTTTTGGTTCAATGCACCAATTTCAAAATTAGATTTCAGTTTTAATCTAGCATCCACAGTGTCCACCCTGCAATAAGAAATGGCCACTTCTATTCCAGTAGAAGGATAATTGAAAACATTTGGCATTAATTTAGATAATGCTTCTTCATAAAGCATGGACTAAACACTAGACTGCCCATTCTTGTGCTTTTATGGTGAAGTTCTCAGCACCCCACTACACAAATTGTTCCACCACTCCCAGACAGAGGAGATGAAATTTGCTACATAAAGTGCTCTCAGAGAAAAAAGCTGGACCGGAGCACTTTTTTCTCTTTCAAACTAAGCAGGATGCAGCTCAAGTCTCACTTACAGATCCACAACTGGCTTGTGAGTGACTCCTATGAATCAAAGATTCAATTCTGCAGAAAGCTAGTGGCTTGATGTGTAGCTAAATGCCACAATTTAGAGTAGACTGCCTCCCCCTGCTAGAGCTTTTCACTGACACAAATAGCTACATACTGCAATTTGGAGACAGCCTGTTTTCCACGGTGGCACACAGCTACAGAAACCCTGCAAACTGCTGTCAATTGAAGAAGACTTAGGAGTGCTCACAAACCAGACACACACTACCCCATATGGTTTTAGGCACATAACAGGAAAGTTTCAAAAGCACAAAATGTGTGTTACATCTCCAACTCCCTTCAAAGGCACACAGGGGAACTGATCACTTCACAGCCCTTTTTTTTTTTAAAAATACCACCCTAGTCATTCGACGAATATTCTATAATAGCTTTCCTCTGAAGGGAGCATTTGTGTAAACGGAAATAGTCGACATTCTACATATTATAAAGCTATGTCTTAAAATAGCTGGGCTTCACAACTTAAGTCAACTAATATATGTTTGAATTCTTCTGTGTTGAAGAAGGCTTCACATACTGGTTCCGAAAAATATTTTGCAGTAAAAGAAACTCTGTACTGTACAGAGCTTGAGAGAGGAAAGGCATCATTAATGCGGCACAACTCTTAGCAGGGATATCTCATTAGTCACCCAGTAATTCCTCTGTGTGTTTACAGTGAGCTCATGCCAAAGGGGAAAAAAATGAACCACATTCCAATTAAGCTTGTTCACACAATTAACATAGAGTCTTGAATAATGATCTATATGCCTTAGTTCCATTATAACATGAAATTAACATAATCAGAATTATTGTTTTGCTTATATTCTGTTATTTGCCTTTATATATCAGGTTCTTATGCACAAATATGGATCACTCAGACTCGAAGACCCAAAGGGATCATCATGATCTAGTCTAACCTCCCACACGTTACAGAAGTTCACCCTTTTCCCAGGGGAGTACCTCACCGCACATTACCTGGCCACCAGCTAACACTGAGGTACTAAAGTCATGATTTACAGACTTCCAAGTTACAGAGAATCCACTATGTGCTCTAGTTTAAACCAACAAGGGATCTAGGCCCTGTGCTGCAGAGGAAAAGCACCAAACAGAGAGAAAACGGGTCTAAATGTTGTTTACAAATTAAAATTATTTTCACCAAAGGCCTAAAAATCACCAACATGAACTAAGATACTAAAGAACCCTGCACCTGAAAGCCTGTGCTCTAGGCCCTCATAGTCTGTTTTCATAGCTTGTTTAAGACTTTGGTCCAAATCTTTTCAGCAATTAATGGATCCAGTCCCAGCCACATTAGAAACTGCATTTTCATACACAAATTTCCAAGACAGCTGCACTCCTGTGGGATATTGCAGGTCACAAAGCCCAGAAGGACATGAGAGCAAGGAAGAAAGCATACTCAGCTAAGGAAATCCAACAGTAGAACAAACTTCCAGACGAGATCGGAAAACCCAGAGACAGACAACTTGTAGAAAGAGCTGCAAAACCTTTCCTTCTATTTGATAATTTTTCCACCATAATCAAGAATATATCTACATCATCCTCCACACCTCCCTTCTCCTAGTCCTTTAAAAGCAAAAGCTCTACACCCTGCAGAGCCTTCTATAACTCCAAAAGGGAGGAGAGTCCGAGAGTACACAGAGTCCACAAGGAGCTTCATTTCTTTCCCATCAATTTTATGTGGCAGTCAGTCACATACCATCATATATATAACATGATGGCCACTCTGGATCCTACCCAGAGGTCCATCTAGTCTAGTATCCTGACTTCTGACAGTGGCCAGTGCCAACTATACTGGTGTGCGTGCACATGGGGGGCGGGTAAAATAATAAGAACAGAAATCTTAATGCAGCTGACCTCAGTTAGGAAGTATATAGGTTCAAACTGTAGTTCTACAATTTGCTTTTATCATGAGAGCATTTATTTTAAAAATATCTCTGTGTACAAAATCTGTTACACTCTTGTGGTACCAGCCATTATGACATCTCAAGGAAATATGTGTAACTCTCTTACTAAGTAAACATGATTATTCTGTGCCCTTTTGAACTGTCATGTATATGTGCATTTAAGAAATGGTTAAAACATGGCCTGTGGA
This sequence comes from Carettochelys insculpta, assembly GCF_033958435.1. Taxonomy (NCBI): domain Eukaryota; kingdom Metazoa; phylum Chordata; order Testudines; family Carettochelyidae; genus Carettochelys; species Carettochelys insculpta. The sequence goes on from NC_134138.1 coordinate 204,261,475, forward strand.
GTATATCCACATAAACTTTTTACATTGGGCCCCCCTTTTCATTAAAGTAATTAGCCGCCCCCCCAGTCTGTCTAATGCAATCCAAACAGACGTAAACTTTACTAAAATTCATAAGAAAACAAACCTTTTCAGCATTTGTAAGAAAATAAATATGTAGAATGTAAAAACTTTGTTAATCAGTGTCTACACACACACACACACACACAAACTCTTTATCTTGCTCTTTCAAGACCCCATCCCACCCACTCTCCAGCTTGGGGGGAAAAATAAGCAAAAGCCAAAAAAACAACAGCTCTCTGCTGTTTAAAGAGCCCCCTCTACACACTGTTTTGGAGTCTGGAAGAGCTTCTTCCGGACTCCAAATCATGTGATCGTATGCTAATGAGACACTGGGAATTTACATCCATGCCTCATTAGCATTTTTCGGGCCATTTATTAGAAACAACCCTATTGACCTCCCACTGTGGGCAAAGCAGAGATAGTCGAATTAAGGGAGGTTGGCACTAGCTAACCTGTTCTTGTAACTAAGTTGCACATCTTAGGTCAACTCCTCTAGTATAGACCTGCCCTGAGAATCTTAAAATTGAATAAATGTTCTGCAGCTACCTGGTTCTCACTCCTCTCTTCCTTTTCCATGGTTGTTAGGGGTTTGGGTCTATTACTAGTTTAGGATTTTTAAAAAAATATGATGACCATTGAGGAAAAGGTAAGACATAGAAAGGGGGTTTGCATTTGGACCTGACGGATAATTTAATGTCATTCCTACCTCCAAAAGCAGTTGTGAAAGGGCAAGCTATATATGGCTGATTGGTCTAGGGATATGATTCTTGCTTCGGGTGTAAGCAGTCCTGGGTTCAAATACTGAATAAGCCCTGTAAGTTGAAAAACTGTCAGGATGGTGGTTGGCCCTGACAAAGGGACTGGACTTGATGACCTCCTTAGGTCTTTTCTAGCTCTATGAGATGTGTATCTCCATACTGAGAAAATATTACCTTCAGCTTTCAAATGATTAAACTCTTGATGCAGACAAAGAGATGTTAAGTCTTATTGACAAAAGGAGAGACTGCCCCTTTGTACTAGCTCTTGGGAATTTTGGAGAGTAGGAGCATGGTATAAAACTACCTTGTTTCCAATGTGGAGTCAATACAGTTACCAGAGCATAAAGATGATCTTTGCACTTCTAAGTTTACAAGATAGAAAGGAGGGTTACAGGTCATCACAAGGGACAGCACAAACAACAGATGTGCAGATACTAAGTGTAACATCAGCAGACCTAGGTTGTGTACCGAATGGATTGAACCTTCAACCATAGAGACTAAAGCCCTATGCTCTACCACATGAGCTAAAGGCCAGCCAGCTCTCAGCCAAGGCTGTAGAGCAAAGACTTCATTTTCCCTAGCACATGGTCTTGGTACCCCCATGGTTACACTAGTAAAACTTTCTGAATTGCATCTAGGGCTACATCTACACTTACCGGGAAGGTCAATGGCTGCTATGTAATTGTGGGTATGCCAACTGCATACCTAAAATCAATTTTGCAGCTGTCAACATTGGTCCCTGTCCACACTGCAGAATGGCAATGGGAATGCTACTCCCACTGACATTCCTTGCAGCTCACAAGGAATTCCAGGGTCAACAATGACCCTGAAATGCACCATTTCATGCATGCACAAAACAGTGCCTTGGAACCTCGAACCTAAGCATTCGATCTTCCACAAACAGTGTAGACCTTGCCTAGGAGGGTGGATAGCATCTCTATCAATATATTGTATTTATCCTTGCAAGGTCTTCAAGCAAGATTGGCCATAACACATCATTCACAATGTCAAATACTCTAGACAGGACTAGAAATAACTAGAGAAAACTTTCCATGGGCCATGACTTAATGATACTCCATCATAATCACTGAAGTAATCTCTATGCTGTATCTTACTTTCACATTTAATTGGGAGGAAACCGAGATGTTGACAGGTTAACTTTTGTTGGAGTTGGCCCTTTGCCATTTTTTTCAGTCATCTCACTTAAGAATATCAGATCAGACACAGGAGGTTCCTTGGATAGGTCAGTTTCATCAAGCAAACCTTTCTTTAGTGCTCATTAGATTATTACATGTGTTTTGGGAAGGTGATAAATATAAAAGAGATTAACTTCTTCTCTATTACGTATGGCCTTGAAGACCGAATAGCTCAGGGAAAGTAGCTGATGTGCATCTAATTTCAAAACTAAAATGTCCTTGTTAAATATTGTTAGTAATGTTGATGACATTTTCAATTTTCAGCAAGCTGTACATAGAAGTGAAATTAAAATTGGGTTTGGGAGTTAAACAGAAAAGATGGCAATGGGAATATTATTATTGTTATCAAAATACATCTTAGTTACTATTCAAAAAACGTATTAAAAACTAATATTCAAGAGTTCATCTGCATGTACAGTCTGCTAAAGGCTACTCTGGTTTAACTGCTTAACAGGTTTCATTGCTTATCAGGTGGAAATTTGGAATGCTGACAAGTCACCAGTTAGAATTCTAACACGTATTGCTAACACAGTTAACAACTTGTTAGCATGTTCAAAAGTCTTACAATCACTCTTACAAATAGCGTGTGACTCCTAGCTTTACATCTTCTCATTTATTAGGCCAGTATACATTTTGAATTATGTGTATCAAAAGTTTTCTTTTCAAAACAGTGCAGATTCCACAATGCTACAGAATACTAGCCATAAGGCTGTCCAAAGAAACTAGTGTATTCAACTGGCATTCATATTGGGAGTGTCAAATGAGTGCAAGTTATATGCTGAGAAGGCAGAAGGGAGAGGTAGCAGCTGTGGTGCCAACAGCTGCTGCAGGCCCTGGGCCAAGGTGTGAGGGAGGGCTGGCTCTGTGTCCCAGAAGGGGTGGGGCCAAGGGCAGAAGGAGGACATTTAGCTGCCCAGAGCAGAGTACTGGGCCTCCCCCAAGATCACAGCTGTGCACAGCCAGAGCAGTGCTGCTGCAGCAGTTCCAAGAGGCCCAAAGCTCCAGCTCAGCAGTGGCAGTGGCTGGAGCTCCACGCCCCTTTGGAAATGCCGCACCCTGGGGCAACTGGCCCCTTTGCTCTTTCCTGTTGGCAGGCCTGGGGAGCAGGCAAAAGCAAACAAGCACAAGGTGTTAGAAAACACAACAACAAGCCCTTGCGCTGCTTTGTCTTACACCCTCCTCTTAGTTTCTTTTCCCTAACCCTCAACATCTTCAGTGCCAATTGAACCACTTTTGCATGTGCACCTGCTTTTTTCAGCTCAAACTACATTCCAGACTTGATTTATCACCTTCTGGCAGCATAACCTAAGGTGCAAGGCCCCGCCCAACAAAACTCCTATGACACTCCATACGTGGTCCCTGACATAAAGGACCTGGTTCAGGAAAAGAGGAGGAGCAATGACCATTGTGCCTATGTACTCCAGAAATTCCTAGCAGCCAGAATGACCCATTTGGGCTTTGGTAGCCAAACACAGATTAGAGCAGGTCCAGGGTCTGCCAAAATTGTTCCAGTCCCAGAATCAGAAAGCACCAAAGATGGTTGGAAGTTGCCTTTGTCACCCCACCTTTTCTAGGACTTTATGGCATGTGTAGGATTTGGTCCGCTGACATTTCTACATTTAATATCCCTACCACTGAATGAACATTGATCATCTATGAAAGATGCCACTGCTTACAATATAGTTATCAAGTACTCCACAGAATATGGTCCACTGAAACTCTGACAGTTATCTGGAGGTATAAAACCATTCCAAGACTACAGATGGCATGAACTCTTCCCTCTTCTACTATTGGAAAAAAAAATCAAACCCATGTCAGGAAATATAATGAACATGCAAATTATTTGAAGCTAATTAATTCCACCTGTTTACTTCCTTCAGCATCTGAAGGTGTCAACCCAGGTGATAATTACGGAAAAGTACAAACTAACCTCTTGATATGAGACAAGGAATTTGCCTTAAAAATTAAGAAAATTAAATATACATGCATCAATTTGAAGGGGGAAAAAGTCTTAAAAAGAGTACTTTCTCAAGGGACACAGTTGGTTTCAAAATATACTGATTCTGTTGCACTCTCATACACAAACTCTAGTGAAAGCCCAAATAAGTGGAAGTTTTGGCATCAATTTCAGTGAAGCCAAGATCTCACCCAGAGAAAAAATATAATTTAAGAAAACCACATGTTAAATGTATGAGGTGAATTTTGCTCAGTTATTCTAATAGTGCACCAGCTGAAAAATCATATCACTGAAATCAACAGAATTTTTCCACTGCTCTGTACAAATTGGATGAGCCCCTAAAGGCCTGCTCCAATGTCCACTGAAGTTAATGGAAAGGCTGATATTAATGATTTCATTATTCTAATGGAGTCTGGATCAGGACCTAGGAGCAGAACTTGCCACAATATGAAAACCTTTATTCACATTGTCTGGCAGGTTTACTTGTCCTGCTGTGAATAAATGAATGAGAAGAGCACCAACAATTTTCACAAGAATGGCTGCTTTGTTTTATTTCTTTAACATCCTGTACACATAATGCTCTATCTAAAAAGTACCATCACAAATAAAGACAGGGGACAACGCCACAGCAGATTTAACCCACCATCCAAATATATGCACATGTGATTAAATAGCTTTGTTTTGGAGGAAAATGTGCAAAACATTACGAATAGACACTGACCATTCATTTTGTATACACAGAAGAGCTGAATTAAATTCTGAAACTGAAAAATCAGTTAGCCAGGATTCAATAAATGTGCATTGCTAACAAATAATCAGGTGCCAGGAAATTTTAAAAAGGTCCTATGTTAACCATTGGTAATACAGTACATATAATTCCTTTGATAATATACACAGGCACAAACAACCAGTATACGATACATTGTACCTAGCTGATCAAATCCACCTGAAACTATTTTTCCCCACTACGTCAACATTTTACTAGCATGATCATTTTTATGATAACCTATATGAGAAATATAGGCATGTAAGGGCTTCTAGATCACTTCTAAAAGACTCAGTTTTCCAAAATTATAGTACAGGGTGAACCTCTCTACTCCAGAACTCTCTTGTCCAGCAAACTCCATAATCTGGCATGATGTTAGTTAGCTGGATGACCCCTTATCACGGGTGTAGCCAAGTTTCCCCTAGTCTCAGAAAGTTTGTTTACAGCCACCAGTCCTGGCTCTCAGTGCTTTGTCCTGTTCTTTAGCTGCAACTTACCCCTAAACATCTTCTAAGAGACCAGTAAGCAGTGGAAGTGTTGGTAATATGCTAGACAATATTGATCTTCCATCGTCCAGCAAATTCTCTCATCTGGCACCAATCAGGTCCCAAGGGTGCTGGACAAGAGAGGTTCAACCTGAAGAATACAAATTTTATTCATACTAATAAGAATCACAAATACACCAGCTATATGCATGTGTTTCCATTTGAAAGTGCAACAGAAGTAATATATTAGAAGAGCATACTCTATTAAATATGTGAATGGTTTATGTCTGATTGGCCGTGTCTACGCTAGCCCCAAACTTCAAAATGGCCACACAAATGGCCATTTCGAAGTTTACTAATGAAACACTGAAATGCATATTCAGCACTTCATTAGCATGCGGGCGGCCGTGGCACTTCAAAATTGACGCGGCTCGCGGCCGCACGGCTCGTCCCGATGGGGCTCCTTTTCGAAAGGACCCCACCTACTTCAAAGTCCCCTTATTCCCATCAGCTCATGGGTATAAGGGGACTTCAAAGCAGGCGGGGTCCTTTCGAAAAGGAGCCCCGTCAGGACAAGCCGCGTCAATTTCGAAGTGCCGCGGCCGCCCGCATGTTAATGAAGCGCTGAATATGCATTTCAACACTTCATTAGCAAACTTCAAAATGGCCATTTGCGTGGCCATTTCGAAGTTTGGGGCTAGTGTAGACACGGTTATTGGGTTCTATGCCATATGAAGGGTTACTGCATCTCCCTCAGGAATTAAAACAGCATGTGGTGATGGCAGCAGCTCAGTGAGACTAAACCACTCTACAAAGGTCCCACACCCAGGAGAGATTGAATGAATGAATGAATGAATATGTCAAGGGTGGCATATGATGGGGATGCCTGAAATGGCCAGGGGATATAAAGCCCCAACCAAGAGAAGGGAATGAATATGTATGGGGTGGCATGTAATGGGGCATATTTAGGACAGGGGGTGCAGAGTTTGGTAATTTTGATTTTTCAAGCATTGCTTCCATTATCTCAGTCTGCCTTGTCATTATTGACAGGACTGAAGCATTAATTTTCATTGATTGTCCACTGCGATTTTCCTCCACTCTCTCAGCTCAGTTTTTGACTTTGCTGCCACTTCAAAATAATTCTCCATCATTTCTTGCCATGACTACCTCCTCCTCTGCATTTGTGGCAACCTCATTTCAGGGGTACTGGGGCTTCTGCTTCTGTTTGCAAGGCTGCTTCTTGCAGGGGTTGGGAGGGGGGGAAGTGTTGAAATATTAAGGGCATTGTCAATAGCAATATTTTATCTTTACTCAGAATAATGAACAGAATGACAGAATGAATGGCTCTGTGTCTCCATGGAAGGACATACTGCAATTGCAAAGTTATTTTGTAGATTCTCCAGGCTCAAGAATGCATGAGTCCAAGCAGAACGATTTAAGCTCTTCTGCAGCTGCTGTTTACCTTCAACACAATAGTAAGCTATGTTTGGTTCATGGGGAAAAGTTTTGCAGCATGTCGATTGGCTGCTGGCATGGGCTGGGGAGAGTGTGGGGGAAAGTGGCAGCTGGATTTAAAAGCAGGCTGCTTCAAGAGTTAAATAATCATTAAAAGTCAATGGAGGTGAGCACATGAACCAGGACAGGGTCCGATCGCCTGCCAGCCCAGGGAAGAAGGAGGACATTGCCACGTGCCCGATTAGCTGCCAGCATGACCCAGAGGGAAGGGGAAGGGAGTGGCCTGCTGCGCCATCATTTAAAAGCCGGTCAGGCTGCCTGAGTTTTCCTCTGCACTGAGTTGGTCATAGGCAAAAAAAATCATTAGTGACTCATGAAATCTCCTATGCAGGTATGCACATGAATCAGGGTGGGGTCTGATTGCCCACCAGCCTGTGGGGGATTGGGAGAGGCTTGTTGTGTATCCGACTGGCTGCCAGGGTGGTCGGCCCAGGAGTTGGGAGTGGGGTCTGCCATATGGGCTTCTTAAAGCAGCACCTGCTCCAGGGCTTTAAAAAAAAAAGTCATTAAAACCTCTGCCCCGGGAGGGGGTGGTTGGAGAGGTAGTCTGCCATGCCACAATTTAAAAGCAAGTCAGACTACATGAGTTTTCCTCTTCACTGGGTGGGTCACAGGCCAAAAATCATTAGTGACTCATGAAACTTCTCGTGCATTCTAGGTTGCCAAATGAGACATCAGCCTCCTCAGAATAAGAAAAAGGGATAAGGAAAAATTGCTCCATCTGTCCAGGTACGGTGTTGGAAAATTTGCAAGAATGCTCTGTGGGGCCATGATTCCAGATTACTTACTGGTGGCATGGTGCAGTAAGGTTTCTTACTGTGGAAGCAGGAACAAGTCAGGTCTTGCCAAAAATGTCATGAGGAAAATCCAAAAGTGCCTGTATAAGACCTTCAGTGACATGTCCGAACAGGATCAGCACTCCATCACCAGAAAGATTAACAAGCTGTTCTAAAGGGAAATGGGCATAGACCCACCCTACAATTGCAACATACTATTATCAGTAGAAAAAAAAGCACTCACCAGAAGTGCCCTCTCCAGCATCCTAGTTTGCCTCCAAAGCCTCCTTCTGAGATAAGGGGATGGGCTCCAAGTTGAGAAACAGCTTGCAGGATCTGCTTCTGCACTCAACTAGACCCTGCTATCGTCTACCTTTTCCTCGTTCAGCAAATCAGACCATGCTTCATGATCCTGCTGTTTATTGAAGAATGGATGCATCTTCTGGGGGAAGAGGTTGCATCTGTTCCCAGAATAGCATGAAGTTCATCTTAATATTGGCATTTCTGGGTAAATGCCCCAGATCAACCATTTGCTTCTCTGCACTTTGGTAATTTTGCCTCAGCTCCTTGATTTTAACACGGCACCGCTGAGCATCCCTGCTGCACCCTTTCAGAATTATACCTTGTAACATCTTTGCATAAATATCAGCACTTCTTTTGCTGGCTTTGAGCTGAAGGAAAATAGCTTCTTCCCACCACACTGCAACAAGGTTTAAGATCTGCTGCTGGCTCCACGATGGGGCTCTTTTGCTATCCTAGGAACTTGTGGCTACTAGGTATGCTGCAGAGGTGTGCTTAAAATGTCTGCTCACCACGCTGGCCAGAGAGGAAAGGAAATCAAATCAAATTTCCCATGGTGATGACCACTACTTCTTGTCACCTACTTCCTGACCACCTGGAGAGCAGTGGAGATGAAGCAATGACCAGACAGGACACAGAGGGGCATTTGGAAACACTTTTGGAGGCTAATAAAATCAATTTTAATAATGGTGCAACCTATGCATCATTATTATTATGGAATTTGGTATTACGAAAGTTGACCTTACAGCCCCTTAAAATGAATATATTGAGCGCTTTGGTGGAGACTAATTTTTTTTAAAAAGACCATATACACTTAAATTCAGTTTAATCTTCTAGTGTAGACCTGGCCTAGGAAGTAAACTTTACTTAGAAATCTTAGAAGTTTTAGAAGTTTTATTTGCCTCAACAAACATACAGAGACACATGATTGTTTAATGTATTTCCTGGAGAAGGGGCAATGCTGCAAAACTATCTGTAATGTGAATATTCTCACTTGCAGGCTAATAACTGCAATCCACTTTAACTACTTCTCTTCATTCTTCCTACTATTACATCTCATAGCTAGTACTGAGTAAAGAAATTGTGCCCAAATTACCACACTGCATGAGCCAATGTTTATTGTACTTAGTACCAGAGTCCAAAAGAACATTCTCGCTCTGGTATAAATCCTGATTTGTATTTGACAACATACTTAAATTATAATTACCATGTAAGAGCTTTACTGCTAGTGGCAATCTAGTCACCTTCCTGGAAGTGTGGGCAGGGCAGGGGCCTGCTCTGCACCATTGGAAGTGATGAAGCCTTGGGGTGGTGGGAGTGGGGGGGAAGGGGCAGGGCTAGGGCAGCCACTCCTCAGCAGCACTTGGAGAGTGGCACCCCCTCCCCAACCCTCAGCGCTGCCTGGAGCTTGCAGTGCCACACCCTGTAGCAGAGATTTAAAGGGCCTGGGACTCCAGGCTCCACTGCTGCCACAATGGCTCTGAGCCCCTTTTGTAGAGCCAGCCCCTGGGGCAGCTGCTCCCCTCTCCCACCCCACATTAGGGGGCTTGGATCGGAGGAAAGCTCTAACCCAATGATAGGTGTTGTAAATACATTTAAAACTGGCAGATCAGGTCAGATGTTTAAGCCTTTTGTTTCAATATTTAAACATAGATCCTACTAAAGAAAGAGGTCCAACAGGATCACAGGTTACCATTTACTTACATTTGAACATCTAGCCACCATTGCATCCAAAGGACAATTGAATGAACAAATACCTACATACATATACAATCACTCCATTTGGTTATAGTTAGCGATATTGTACACGCAAGTAGAAATGTGCAATTTTCTACAGACTTCTACCATCCCTTTTAAAACTGTGGCCCATGAAATTCAATAACCATTAGACTGTTTTACAGCAAGAGGTTCAGAACTCACCAGTGCATATCACCTTTCTTGTGACTTATTTTTCACAATAACCACATAAGAAATGTGTCTTACCATGTAAGCTGTCACATCCCTTCTCTTTAACAACTCCTTGCTTTTGTATAGGTCACTTCTTTGACTAGACAGCTTTAATTTTTTCCTTTACGCAAGCCAGCATTATGTGACCTTAAATCTTGTACCGACTGGGGAATCTTCACCCATTTTCCCATATCCCTTTGCATAGCAAATCTTTGAAGCCCAGTGATCTGATCCCCTGATCGCACTGTTTCATTCAACATTCCAAATTTAGCCTTTCTGATTCGTCACTGAACAGCACAAATTTACATTTAAATCCGACATCTTTCTATATGTAATAGATCTTTCAAATGCTATTAAGCATGTTTTGACCTTGAAGAATTAGAAAATCACCATGTCAGAGAACTAACCCAGAAAGAGTCACCCACTAAACCCCAATGTAAGAACAGCCATACTGGGTCAGACCAAAGGTCCATCTAACCCAGTACCCTGTCTTCTGACAGTGGTGAATGCCCAATGTCCCAGAGGAATGAATAGAAAGGGTAATCATCAAGTGATCCCTCCCATGTCACCCATTTCCAGCTTCTGACAAACAGAGGTTTGGGACACGATTCTTACCCATCCTGGCTAATAACCATTCAGGGAGCTATCCCCCATCAGTTTATCCAGCTGGTCTTCACAACAACCTTTGGCAAGGAGTTGCGCAGGTTGGCTGTGACTTGCATGAAAAAATCCTTTTTTTCTTTTAAACCTGCTGCCTATTAAATTCTATTCTAGTGTTTGTATCATCATAATTTGACTTCACTGGTGCCAGCAAAATGTCAAGGCACAAACATTACACTAGAATATTGAGATGTGATCAGAATAGGTCTGCTTGGATAACACTGAGGGAATAGTCTGAAGACAGTGGAGTTGCATAGCTGTTACTAATTGCATCTCTGTCACCGGTGATGAGACCAGTGGTAACAACGCAAGCGGACTTTCAGAACCCAGAGCGGGACTAAGGGACTGGCAGGTAGAAAAAAAAATTAAGCTGTTTTTACAAGCTAAGTGTGCACATTTAATATGGAAACCTACGAGGCAGTATGATGAATTTAGTACTGCACAATGTCATTTGTACAAAGGTATTTTGCAGTAGAAATGCATTTTGAGATCAGGCAGCATGAAAAACAAATTTAAAAAGGCAAATGTTCATAACTATTGTAACATGCTCCTGTTACACTGGTAATTGATCCACACAGTACTAAGTCCTTCCAAGTTATACCCATCTTCTTTGCGTCAACCACTCAGAAATGATTGAGCATTTATCTACCTCCACTAGACAATGCCAGCTGTCATATGTAAAAACTGAAGTTTAACTGAGTATCTTAGGACTTCCAGGGTAAGGGTGGGGTAGAGAGATATAAAGAAGAGGTAGAGAGGAGAGGAGCAAATTCAAGGAGGAGGGCAGAGGAAATGTAATTAATTTCCCTCTGTCCCTTTCATAAATCTTCATCTTCCGTCCCAGAAGATATAAGAAAGTCACAATTTTGTTCCAACACAGGAATGTTCATTACCCACATTCAAACCATATGAAAAATTACTGCAGAAAAACCATTCAATTGATTTATGGCTAAATTGAGAGAAGTGGAAGTGCTGGTCCAATCAGCTGCCTCCAAAATATCTTTCAATCCTGGAACTCAAACTAAAAGCTTGCTCAAAGCTGCTTCTACAATTTGAGCACCAAAAACATCAACCATGTAACCCAGCATACACCATCAATCATTTCAGCCACCTAGCAAGGGAGGCTCTGGGAAAAATGGAGAAAGGGATGAACATTTCAGTCATTCAGTAATTGATCTCTATTTGAAAAACTTTAACATACCAAAACAAATACTGTGAGCCTGAGAGATTTCTCAACAAAATTATTCATTTTCTTTTTAATAAAAAAATAGAAAAGTGCTAGGAGAAATCTGACTGCTTTTCACAAATCCCTTACTCTCTGGAAGTTCTTGACTGGAAGGTAAACAGAGGGAACAGTTTTTTGAGATACAGCTTTTTAGAAATCAGCTGTTAAGTGATTCCCTACACTTCTAATCAATACAAAGTGTGCACAGATGGTTGGGTTAATATCTAAAGTACCAAGAGGTGTAAATCACCTGAAACCACAAATGATCTTATATGTCTTCAGCAAGTTTACCAGCATCATGCATGATACTTAATCACTGCAGCATGCCTCTAAAAGAGTGTCACCAGTACAGTTCTAAGACATGAAGGCTGGATGACCCTTATCACAGTGGAGGATTCTGCTCCATATGTTCACAAGGCAAAATAAGGTTTCACTTTAGTTTGAGGATATTTTTAACATTTGTAATTGTTAGGTATGAAGGAATCTCTAAATGAAGTAATTTTGAACAGAAGACTTGAAACAACTTTGAAACTGTCAAAAGTTTCTATGTTTTTGGAAATTGAACCAAAATAATTGAGAAATTAACACTTATTTGCAAAAGGTTTATTTCAACAAGACTGAATTTTATATATTTAAAAATTGACTAACTCTATCTGAGGAAGAAGTTTTATGCAAGATCAAGCCACAGAATAACTTGCTTAGCAACATAATACCACACCCACAACATCTTTATCAAAAGGCCTTCCTCTCCCCACATCGCAAATGCAGCATTTTGAATTACCGTATGAATACTTCCATATAAAATATAAACAGGATTTCAAAACAAGGATGTATCAAAGAATATGCAGACACCTAGGCCATGGGTTACACTACAGTGCTTGGTCAACAGAAGTCACTGTTGGAAAAGATTTCCCAAAAAACCTTCTGTTGATAGAGTGTGTTCACACACAAAAGCCAATCAGAAGAGTGCTCCACTCTGTCAACAGAGTGGCGGGACTGCCTGGCTGCTCTCTCATAAGAGCATGAGAATATAAGAATGGCCATACTGGGTCAGACCAAAGGTCCATCTAGCCTAGTATCCTGTCTGCCAACAGTAGCCAGTGCCAGGTGCCCCAGAGGAGGTGAACTGAAGACAATGGTCAAGCGATTTGTCTCCTGCCATCCATCTCCCGCCTTTGACAAAAGGCTAGGCACCATACCTTACCCCTTGCTAATAGCCATCTATGGACCTAACCTCCAAATATTTATCGAGCTCTATTTTAAACTCTTTTAGAGTCCTGGCCTTCACAGCATCCTTTGGTAAGGAGTTCCTTAGGTTGACTCTGCGCTATGTGAAGAAAAACTTTATTTTATTAGTTTTGAACCTGCTACCCATCAATTTCATTTGGTGTCCTCTAGTTCTTATATTATGGGAACAAGTAAATAACTTTTCTGTATTCACTTTCACCACACCATTCACGATTTTATATACCTCTATCATATCGCCCCTCAGTCTCCTCTTTTCTAGACTGAAAAGTCCCAGTCTCTCTAGACTCTCCTCACATGGGACCCGTTCCAAACCCTTAATCATTTTAGTTGCCCTTTTCTGAACCTTTTCTAATGCCAATATATCTTTTCTGAGGTGAGGAGACCACATCTGCACGCAGTACTCAAGATGTGGGCGTACCATAGTTTTATAAAGGGAAAGTAAGATATTCTTCGTCTTATTTTCTATCCCTTTTTTAATTATTTCTAACATCCTATTTGCTTTACTGACTGCCGCTGCACACTGTGTGGATATTTTCAGAGAACTATCCACTATAATTCCAAGATCCCTTTCCTGATCTGTTGTAGCTAAATTTGCCCCCATATATTGTATGTATAATTGGGGTTATTTTTCCCAATATGCATTACCTTACACTTACCCACATTAAATTTCATTTGCCATTTTGCTGCCCAGTCACTCAGTTTGCTGAGATCTTTTTGAAGTTCTTCACAGTCTGCTTTGGTTTTGACTATCCTGAACAGTCTGGTGTCATCTGCAAACTTTGCCACCTCACGGCTTACCCCTTTCTCTAGATCATTGCCGAATAAGTTGAACAAGATTGGTCCCAGGACTGACCCTTGGGGAACGCCACTAGTTACCTCCTTCCATTGTGAACATTTACCATTTATTCCTACCCTTTGTTTCCTGTCTTTTAACCAGTTCCCAGTCCATGAAAGGATCTTTCCTCCTATCCCATGACCACCTAATTTACATAAGAGCCTTTGGTGAGGGACCGTGTCAAAGGCTTTCTGGAAATCTAAGTACACTATGTCTACTGGATCCCCCGTTTGCATGCTTGTTAACCCCTTCAAAGAACTCTATTAGTAAGACACGACTTCCCTTTACAGAAACCATGTTGACTTTTGCTCAACAAATCGTGTTCCTCCACGTGTCTGACAATTTTATTCTTTACTATTGTTTCTACTGATTTGCCCGGTACTGACATTAGACTTACCGGTCCATAATTGCTAGGGTCTCCTTTAGAGCCCTTTTTAAATATTGGTGTTTTATTAGCTGTCTTCCAATCATTGGGTACCGAAGCTGATTTAAAGGATGGGTTACAAACCACCGTTAACAGTTCCACAATTTCACATTTGAGTTCTTTCAGAACCCTTGGGCAATACCATCCAGTCCCGGAGACTTGTGACTGTTTAGCTTATCAATTAGTTCCAAAACCTCCCCTAATGACACTTCAATCTGGGACAGTTCCTCAGACTTGTCACATATAAAGGATGGCTCAGATTTGGGAATCTCTCTTACATCCTCAGCCATGAAGACTGAAGCAAAGAAATCATTTAGTTTTTCCGCAATAGCATTATCTTTCTTGATTGCTCCTTTTATGTCTCTATCGTCCAGGGGCCCCACTGCTTTTTTAGCAGGCTTCCTGCTTCTAATGTACTTTAAAAACATTTTACTACTGTTTTTTGAATTTACGGTTAACTGTTCCTCAAAATCTTTTTTGGCTTTTCTTATTGCATTTTTACATTTAATTTGGCAGTGTTTATGTTCCTTTCTATTTTGATCACTAGGATTTGACTTCCACTTTTTAAAAGATGCCTTTTTAGCTTTCACTGCCTCTTTTACATGGTTGTTAAGCCATGGTGGCTCTTTTTTAGGTCTCTTACTGTGTTTTTTAATTTGGGGTATATATTTAAGTTGGGCGTCTAATATGGTATCTTTGAAAAGTTTCCACACAGCTTGCAGGGATTTTACTCTAGCTACTCTACCTTTTAATTTCTGCTTAACTAACCTCCTCATTTTTGTGTAATTCCCCTTTTTGAAATTAAATACCAGAGTGTTGGACTGTTGCGGTGTTCTTCCCAACACAGGAATATTAAATGTTTTTATGTTATGGTCACTATTTCCAAGCGGTCCTGTAATAGTTACCTCATGGACCAGATCCTGTGTTCCACTCAGTACTAAATCAAGAATTGCCTCTCCCCTTGTGGGTTCCTGTACCAGCTGCTCCAAGAAGCAGTCATTTAAGGCATCAAGAAATTTTCTCTCTGACTCCCTTCCTGAGGTGACATGTACCCAGTCAATATGGGGATAATTGAAATCCCCCATTATTAGTGAGTTTTTTATTTTGATAGCCTCTCTAATCTCCCTTAGAATTTCAGCATCACTATCACTGTCCAGGTCAGGTGATCGATAATATATCCCTAGTGCTATATTCCCATCAGAGGAAGGAACTGCTATCCATAGTGATTCTATGGAACATTTTGATTCATTTAGGATTTTTATTTCATTTGATTCCATATTATCTTTCACATACAGTACCACTCCGCCACCCACTCGACCCATTCTGTCCTTCCGATATATTTTATATCCTGGTATGATAGTGTCCCACTGATTGTCCTTATTCCACCAGGTTTCCGTGATGCCTATTATGTCAATCTCCTCCTTTGATATAAGGTACTCTAATTCACCCATCTTATTAGACAGACTTCTAGCATTTGTGTAAAAGCACTTCAAAAAACTACCACTATTCATATGCCTGCCCTTCCCTGATGTATTGGATTCTTTTATATGTGATTTTTTCTCATCTGATCTGCCCTATACTCTATCATCTCCCTTCTTCTCTTTCTGACTGAATTCTAGAGAATCTCTATCAATGGAGTCTCGCCTAAGAGAAGTGTCTGTCCGATCCACATGCTTCTCCGCACCAATCGGCTTTCCCCCATCTCTTAGTTTAAACACTGCTCTACGACCTTTTTAATGTTTAATGCCAGCAGCCTGGATCCACCTTGGTTTAGGTGGAGCCCATCCTTCCTGTATAGGCTACCCCTACCCCAAAAGTGTCCCCAATTCCTAATAAATCTAAACCCTTCCCCCCTACACCATTGTCTCATCCATGCATTGAGATTCTGAAGTTCTGCCTGCCTACGTGGCCCTGTGCATGGAACTGGAAGCATTTCGGAGAATGCCACCATAGAGGACCTGGATTTCAGTCTCCTTCCTAGCAACCTAAATTTGGCCTCCAGGACATCTCTGCTACCCTTCTCTATGTCATTGGTACCTTTATGTACCACAACCACCGGCTCCTCCCCACTACTGCATATAAGTCTGTCTAGATGCCTCAAAAGATCCGCAACCTTCGCACCAGGCAGGCAAGTCACCATACGGTTCTCCCAGTCATCACAAACCCAACTATCTATATTTCTAATGATCAAATCCCCCACTACTAACACCTGCCTCTTCCTAACAACTGGCGTTCCCTCCCCCGGAGAGGTATCCTCGGCGTGAGAGGATACCATAGCACCCTCTGGAAGGAAGGTCCCAACTATGGGATGGTTTCCCTCTGCCCCCATTGACTTCTCTCCTTCCCTGAGCCTCTCATCCTCCTTAACAGCATCAGGGCTGTCAGATTGGAGGTGGGACAGCCCTACTGCATCCGGGAAAGCCTCATCAACATAGCTCTCTGCCTCCCTTAGCTCCTCCAGTTCAGCCACCCTGGTCTCCAAAGCCCACACTCAGTCTCTGAGGGCCAGGAGCTCCTTGCATCAAGTGCACACATAAGCCACCTGCCCACAGGGTAGGTAATCATACATATTATACTCAACACAATAAACAGGATAGCCCCCACTCTGCTGCTGGTCTTCTGCTTCCATTTCCTCCTCTGATTTAATTTAATTCTATATGGGGTTCTTAAGTAAAAGTTTCAGATGGGGATGTTATAAAAGATTTAAGGACATTAGAAGTAACTAGCTCCCTCTCAGCTCCCCCTCTAAACTCCCCTCTCAAAACTCCCGCCTGTTAGCAGTCGGCCTGTTTGCAAGAGCCCCGGTCGCAAGTGCCCTGGTCGCTTGCCAGCAAGGTTTAAAAGGCTCTGGCCTTCCTGATAGCCACCCCCCCTCTGGCTACAGCTCAGCCAATCAGCACAGAGGTTTAGAATTCAAACCTAATCAAGGCTCACAGCTTCCAACTGCTAGCCTGAGCACACGGCCTTTCAAACAGACAGCTCAGCACTCCAAACTCTCAACAAAACAGGCACCCAGAAACACAGCAGACTGGGCTGTCCATTGTTCTGGATTCACTGTCTGTCTGAGAAGGCACCCCAGACCATTCACACAGCTTTTTTTTTTTTTTGGGTCAACAGAATCTGTTGACAGCAGCATTCTGAGAGGCAGAATACTGCTGGTGAAATTGCTCAGTTTTGTCGACAAACTATCAACAACATGCATTTTGTATGGGGAGGTTCCACTGGTTTGGTTTGGAAAACTCGCTGATGTAACCGTAGCTCTGTAAAATTGCTAACAGTAAGGTGGCTGCCATTGAAAATGTCACCTTTATGAAAAGTTATTGTGCTATTGTATTGGAAATACTTCTATTGTGATCATTCTTTGTGTCATCTTTTTAAATGACAACCATTGTAAAGTAACTCTAATAGTTTTACCATTAGTCTCTGTTCAATATCTTTAAATGATATTTTACCCTCACTTATTCCACAAATTATACAGTCTCAAACTGTCTTATTTAGCTCTGTAAGTGTGTTACAGAGGCACACAAAATTATCATACCGGAACAGATGTAACAGCCACTTAGTCTAGTGTTCTGACTCCTCAAAAGCTTTGGAGAAAGATATAAAAATCCCACAATGGGCAAGTCTGGGATAGTCTATGTTAGATCTCATCCTGACCTCCAATAGTTAGATGTCTTAAGTTCTCAAGCATGAGCTTTAATAACCCCTTCTATCAAGTTTTTCATAAATTTTGATATTCATATAAATGCCCAATATCTTTTTGAATCTTACATTCATGGCCTCAATGACTTTCACAATTTAATTACACTCAATTTAAAAAAATATTTCCTTGTATTGGTTTTAAATTTCCAAGTGATGTCTCTATGCCATGAGATCAAGAAGAACAGATGTGCATGATCTATTAAATACACTATTCTGTTCTATTAATTATACTATTCATTACTTTATATACTTTTATCATGCACCCTCTTCATAGGAGTTTTTCCAGATCTTGGCTCATTCTCATTACCCTTCTATGCACAACCTGTATTTTTACAATACCATTTTTGAGATAGGGTGAGCAGTACTGCATACAGTATTCTGAATAATGCTGTATCATTGACTTAAAGAGCTTTATATTTGTCATCTTATTCACCACTCTCTCTTGTGCAACTCAACAGCTTATTTGCTTCTCTTTAACCACAGGTGAGCAGAGGTCCCCATTAAGATGTCTCCCACACAAACCAAATTCTTCTCCTGAATTGATTCAATTAATTTAGAACCCTGTAAGATATTTGAGTAGTTGAAAGTCTTCCCTGCAACATACCTTACTTTGCATTTATTGACAATTTGCCATTTGTATTGCCAATTTATTTAGCTTGTTTACATCTCTCTGAAGTTTCTGAAGCCACATCTTCTATTAACTAACCTACACAATTTTGTCATCTGGAAATTTTGCTACCTCAGTATTCGTCCCCCTCCCTTGCCAACATCATTAACATATTACACAATTCAGGTACTGCTACCAAACCTGCTGCTAACCTTTTGCCATAATAAAAATAGATCATTTACTCTTACTGTTTGCTTTCAGGCTCTAGCCAATTTTTAGTCCATGGCATTACTTTGCCTCTCACCCCATGACAGCTTAGCTTCTTTGGTAATCTCTTGTGTGGGACTTTGACATTGATCTTGTAGTAGCTAAATATATTATGTTCACCAGTTCTTCTTTACTGAAATTAAGAAATCAGGGAGACAACTGTCCTTTTCAGAAACCGTGCTGGTCATATGATGATCTTTCTGGAGCATTATTACTGTTTCAACCAATTATGAAAGTACCTTTGTTGAGTGTTTTGGTCTAAAATTCCATATATTATCTCCAATGCCTTTTTTTAGGATATAGATTTTGAAACAGTTTATGCAAGTTCAGTCACACAGACACACTGGAATATTTGTTGTTGTCCAAGTCCGTCAAAGGGCAGACTGCAAGCATAGCTCATAAGAACAGTAAGAAAAACTTAGTGTCAGTCTCTGGATTCATTTCCACTAAAAATGTCACTTAACTATTAAATCACACAGCTAACTGATTCATAGATTATACCATGTTTTTCTGCAGAACTTTTAGAAGTGATGTTTAAGCTTCAAATCTCTATTAAACTCACCCACATGAAAACAAAACTTCCATTATGTGGAACCAATATATCTGTGGCACTTGTTGGTTGAATATTCTGTGGAACATATACTAGCCAACAATTTTTCCAGCCTATTCCTTACTACAAATTCCACTAATCCAATCATCATTGGGAAAACAATCAAATTTGCAACCTATCCAGGTAGGATCATGAAAACTTCCATTAAAAAAAACTTGAGACCCTTCTAGAAAGTCATTTGAAGAAGCTTTCAGGAAACTTTTGCCTTTGTAGCTCTCAATTATTTTTATTTTTTCCTTTAAAAATATTGCAAGCCTAGCAACATTAACTGCCATGAAAAAAACTCCAGGTTAGACATACAGTTGGACTAACTAGATTATCAGATGCTGGAAGCACAGCAAAGTGAGCACCAAAGGGTAATACTCAGCACTATCCCATGCTCCTGTCCACTAGACTGAAGATACAACTCTCTCAAGAAGCTGGATTCAAGTCTCCTACCCAGAGGAAAGGTCACCACAAAACAATCCTCCAAAAGAATGGGCAGAAGATTGGCATAAAAGGGAAGAATCCCAGACGGCAGCCTCAAGGGAAAGGTCAGTACGGGCCCTACGAAAAGTCAGGGGAAACTTCACTTCCTGTCAGAAGGTCCCAGACAGTTTAGTCACTCCCACCATCTTAAGATAAGTGTCAAATGCCATTAAAAATTGTATTATGAATACACCACCCCAAATAACATCATGTAAATCCAGACAGTCAATCAATATGTAATAAATTATGTAAAAATAACCAAGGAGAAAACTGTGTTATTAGTGTTTACAAAGAAAAATCTGTACTTGAATACAGAGAGTGTCCTACCCACCTTTTGGCATGTACCTGTGTCTGAGCATTCTCACAGTTGAAACACTCCTTCTCTTGGGTTCAGTCTTGCTCCAGGTGCCAGTGTTCCCTTTGGAGGTCAATAACAGCAATACCATAGTACAGTGTCAGTTATGAAGCAAATCACACCTTAGACCCCTTCTGGTCCCTTTCATGTAGTTAACAGGCCGAGCTTCATGAACTTCACTCCGGATGAAACCACATGGTCCAACCACTCTGGGAATGGATTTGTTGGCTGCAACCACCCTCTTTACTAACACCATTAATTATGCAGAGGATCTTGAGGAAAAGGCTTGTATCAGTGACTACTAGTCACTCAAATACAGCTTCTTCCTAACAAAGCATGATTTATTCTTTTAAACAAAGGTACATTGTTCTTTTAATGCTCTATTCTGTTCTGCATATAAAGTCCTAGCTGCATATTGTCCTTTACCGAAATCTTAATCATTCTTTGCAAATTTTGGTGTATTTCATCTAGCTCAGTTATGTCCGTCTCTGGATTGAGGAAACGCAAACTGCCCTTCTCACAGCAGGCTCTGTCTCTGTATATCTCCCATCACCTGTTAGCTCTCACTGGCTCAGTTCTGCTCCAGAATTTGAAGAAGCAGGTCTGTCCTACAAAAGCTCATTACCTAATAAATAAAATTGTTAGTCTTTACGGTGTTACGGAACTGCTTGCTTTGTTTTGTGAAGATACAGACTAACACAGTTACCCCTCTGAGACTGGCACTCCCTAAGCAATCTCCTTACTTGTCTCCTCTGAGTCTAGGCTTAGCCTTCAGAAGATAAGACAGTCTTCACCTAGTTCCATCCAGGATCAGGGAATTCACTAACAAACAGCTTCCCTTTTTGCTCTCGGACTCTTAACTGCTTTGGCTTGCCTGCCTGGTTCCTTCAACAGGCCTTTGATTTACCATTGTGCATTTAGGCGGTAGAACAGCATACTATACACAAAATCCCAGTGTAGAGAACAAGGTAGTTAATATAACATACAAACCAGATTCAGACAGTCCAAAATACATACATAAATAAATAAAATAAAAAAGGCCACACAGCAAGTGATAAGATTGAACTTACAGAAAACCTTAGCTCTTCCACCTTGTGCATATGGTTTCCTTTCAGTCTTTGATCAGATGATCATTGAACATATTTTAATTATGACAATGTAGTATTCAAGATTGCTTCCTGCTACCTTAGATAATACCGCAAGATTACCTGTGCCTAGGGCAAACAGTCCATTACAGTAATTTAAAGTATTATAAGAAAGAAAAGTACAAAGTAGAAAGATACAAAAAATACATAATGCAGTGGTAATGAATACCTTGCAACCTGGGTAAAAAGGCAGGCATGGTCTTTAAAGGACAAGGTTTCGTGCATATGAAAGTGAAAGGTAAAAGTAATCACTGAAGTTGAATAGCTTTGCCCAATGCTGCATATACATGTGCAGAGAGGTTCACAGCAGTGGTTACTGCAGTTTCTTCGTAAATACTGATTGAGGACTAGTGTTACTTTAAATAGGAGTGCCTCCTTCTCGCATCTCCTGTACATGTTTGCTACATATTACTCCTGGCCTTGAAATAAAGTAGGTCTCTGGTGAGCTCTGAATTGGGCTTGGCCTCCTCAGAGTTTGAGCTGTCAGAGTCTGGCATAGAGTGCTTGCTACTAGTGCCAGCAGCCTGAGAAATGCAAAGCATTTATTTGGCTATTCTTACAGAATAACTTTAGAGAGACATTTTAGAGAAAATTAACATTTATTTTTTTCCATCTCCAGAGAATTTTTTTATTTGGTTCTTTACATTGTGAAATGAAGTAATGCTCAGTCACACTCTACAGCATATTTCACTCAATGTAAAAAGCAACACAGTATAGTAATGTGACATAGAATGCTACATATATTCACAGCTTTAATTGAGAGGACTCAGAAGAAGTGTGGGGAAAAGCACATTTGTGGGAGGGGACTAAGGTGAAAGAAACTTCTAGTCATAGGGCACTGGGCTTTATTGTATGCCACAGTAAACATATAGCCCCATATCCAAAAATACCCACCCAACAATGTAAGTGGCCAACAGCCATGGCTACAGTTGCTTGAAAGCCTCTGAATCTGCTTTGGGATAAGAATTTCAGCAGCAAACATCTGAAAAGCAAGAAAATATAGAGAAGAAAGTTAGAGACAGATTCCCCTGCTGATCATAAATTTCCAGGCTATTGCCAAAGAATACTCAATATCCTCACTATTCCCTCGATGGTATATCCTTATGTGGGAGTAAAGCTCCCAGTTATCCCCTCCAACCCTTGGCCCACAAGAGAGATGATCATGATTTAATTTATCATCTACTGCCACCATACGAATAGGGAAGGCTGAGCCACAAAAGCCTAAGAGGCAGGTCTGGAAGAGATCAAAGAAGAAATGAATCAGTGTTGCAATCTGTGCTGCATGTGGGGTAGAGAGATTCCTGCATGGGATGGATGGAGCACTGTTTAGTTTTGGGATCATATCACTCATGCTGATAACGAATGTGCATCTGTATTAACACAGGACAGCTGAAAGTGAAGGAAGTTTTTAAATTATGATTGTGGTAACTCAATAACTTTTAGTTGAGAACTAACCACAAAAGCACAACTTGAAATATAAGCTATAGACACTGACTAGCAAGAGAATTTCCTAAAACTGAAAAATTAATTGGTGTTCATTTACCAAATATACTAAGAGTTCCACTGCAGCACATGGGAAGAATAAAGTGACTGTATAGGCCTCCAGTGTACTTACTAAGAGGACATTTCAGATACACTCTTCAACTGTGTTATTTTGTGTGCAGCATACCTTTAAAACAAAATAGGCAGGTACATAAATATTTATTTCTTAGTGTCTCTGCTCTAGTTCCTGCTGGAGGATTCAGACAAGTGTGTCTGAATGTTAGATGTTTTTGTAGGTGAAGTTGTATATTGGAAAGCTGAAAATTAACATTACCTCATTCCAAGAGTGGTAATGTGGAGATAGTGCTAGTTAATCTCTCCCCAGCCACCTATTTCCAAAGGACATTTGTTATGCACCCAACAAGCTTGCCATATACTTACTCCTCTCCCTCTCCACAATGTTGTCAAATGAGCAGTTTTATTAAAGCATTCTTCACAGAAGAGAACTTTGGCTTCAAGCCCAGCTAAGATATGGGTCAGCTCAAGAACATGTG
Source organism: Carettochelys insculpta (assembly GCF_033958435.1). Lineage (NCBI taxonomy): Eukaryota > Metazoa > Chordata > Testudines > Carettochelyidae > Carettochelys > Carettochelys insculpta. Next base: position 204,284,817 of record NC_134138.1, read on the forward strand.
GGAGAGATCTTCAGCGATACTTCCTCAGAGCTGTTCAAGGAAATGCTGTTCCTCATGGCCCATATGCAAGGCTTTAAATGGATCCAGATTTCAATTCTAATCGACACCTCTTCGTTTTGATACAGCAAGTTGTCAAGGATATAACAATTCACACGACTTTGCCTTAACTGTTCCACAGCTGAAAATTTAGACACGGAAAATTAGTATTTAAAGGAATGTTCCCTTGCTGGATTTCGTTTTTAATCATATCACGTATCAAGTGGCTAATTCGCAATAACAATTGCTTTTTATCTTTAGCTTCACACTGATGGTATCACTAAAGCCTGGTCTACATGTAAATAGTTCATAGGCATATCTATACTAGCAAATCCTCCTAGTTTAAACACTGCTTATACTGGTGAAAAAAAGTCTTTATGCTGCTATAGCTCATACAAAGTCTGAGTGAAACAGACATATCAACAAAAGGACTTCTGACCAGCATCACTAACTCTTCACTACAGCTTTGGCTAGCAAGGATAATTTTTTTAAAAAGAAATGTACCCCTAATAGTTATACCAGCAAAACTTAAGTGTAGATTAGGTAGTCTAGTTATGAGATTAATCTGCATCATCATACAGTGATATTTTAATTTATATGGACATTGTAGGCCTCTGCCCCTTTGGAGCAGTGTGCATTCTTCCTTATTTATTACTTTGGTCCTTAATGCAGCCACATCTTTTCTAGGTCCCCTGTCCACATGCTGTTAAATGTGCACCTTTAGGGGCAAGCGCTAGACAGGACTAGTCATGTGACCAAGTTCCCATCAACACAAGTAAAGGTTGCCTAACCTGGGCTTCACCTGAGTGGGAAGTGGACAAAACCCTCCCTTTCCGCTGGGTCCACTGGCTTAGTTCATAGCCACCTCTCCTGTTAGGAATGCCATCTGACTAGTGGGAATTACAAGTTTCAGTGGACTACTCAGTTGTGACTGGATTTCTTTTTGTTATGTCGGCAAATTTCTTCCCCTCTCATGTTAAGATGTGTGATATAAACTGAATGTTTTACGTTTGTCTGAACTTAATACTTGTGTTTTATACATGTTGTTGGGAGGCAAACAGAGCTACAGTCAATAAAACCGGCTCTTACTGACACTTGTTTTTAAATGAAGAGATAATTTCTTACCATGCTCAATGAAATCCAGAAGGTTTCAGTGCAGTCCCTGAAAGAGAAAGCAGCCTTTAAAGGTAGTCTTTAGCGAAACAGAAGTCTAACTGTGAAGAAACTATTACCACCATAATTCTACATGTTTAGTTAAATAAATAAATACTTATCTGGTCAATTGCTGCCTGGAATCCTTTTGGCTTGTATCTCTTGAGTTAGAGGTCATATTTTTAAAAGAGTGCACTGAAGATTTGAAATTGGAATTTGAGGACAACCTACAGCTTGATGCTAAGAAGTCTGAATGCACCAACACATTCCAGTGGAGTGGCTGAGGTAAAGTTCAGTTATCGTGTGACAAAGCAGTCAACAGCAATCCAAAATTATATGGAGAGCAAACTAAACAGAGTATGTGGCATATATATCTCACTCAAGACAAAACTTAACGAAATGCTATCCAACTCCAAAGCTTCTTAAACATCTGATTTTTTTTTCAATCTAGATGAAATGCAAAATGACTCATGGCAAGTGTCAAAATTCTAGAATGACCAAAATTATATTTAGTTTCCAAAAGGCTGATATCACCAATATACACATGGGCATTTCTGAGTCACTATTATATAACTAATATGCCAAATGGGCACCAAAATGCCAAGTTCATGTTATTGATTAAGATTGCACAAACTTCTCAACTATACTATATGGATATGCCAAACTTTATTCAGATCCCTTTATAATCTATAATTAACTCTTCAGGCCAAGAAACATGTTAGATGATCATACAACTACACAACTCGATAGGAATACGACCTGGGCCTCATGGATGCCATTACATTACAAACAATCCTTCTGTCCCACATAATAAGTAGTAAGGATAAGCTTTTCAAAAATACTAAAATTTGCTACTACCCAATCCTTCAAATCACCTGGTTGCCTTTTACACATGAACTATGGTCTCATCTCTAATCTTTTCCCAAAGAATCAACTTCCGTATGAAGTGATCCTTGAGTAGTTTCATTTGTGACAGCAGCTACTCCCCTGCAAAAGACCTTGCACCCCTGCCTTTGAAGATGGACAGCATTTGACACGAACTGCCACTCCATCTTCTGTGTGACAGCTTCTTTGGCCACTGCTTCTTAAAAAAAAAACAAAAAAAAAAACTGCAGTTACCTTTTCTCACTCATCTTACCCCAGAAAACTGCATGGGCTGATGTAAAGGATGTAGAAGTCTTTCACTAAGTGAACAAAGTACTTAGTTTCAGAGATATGTTTATGCAAATCCATTTGCTGCCTTTGGAACAAAAATTAACCAGTGTCACACCAGTTATGGTATCCAAGTATTCAAGAGCAGCTCAAAAGCCTCCATTTAGAATTTTTTTCTGACATACAGCAAATTAAAGGAAATGTAGTGGGTGCAGACAGGTATGCCAATTACATTTACAAATCTAGCCTAGCAAATAGTACAAAATGACCCATGCCACACAGCAAAATTTTCATACTTGAGAGCCCTAACTTATGGTAAGAACGTACCTATAGATTTAGTCTCCTAAATAAGAAGAGTATGTGTTTGTTCAGAGCTGCTCAGGACCAATAAGTATCCATTGACTTCAAATGGAGCTATAGATGCTAAGCACTTTTGAAAAAACAGCTATGTCTTAGGCTGTGTCTGCACTATGAGATAAAATGGAATTTCAAAGGGTAGGTCAATATTAAAATGAGACTATCTTCATACTTAATACTGTTAATTTATTGAGCCGTAATACCGATTACAAAACATCAATTTTACAGGACGAATACAAGCATCAAATTTGAATTTAAAATCTCGAATCAAGGCAACTATGGAAGCACCATGTCCTTATTTCAAATATATTAGCCTCCAGAAGTGTCCCGAATGTATCCCACAAAGCTACACGGTGACCCTCCAAGTACGGCGGCTTCATTGTGCACTGCTGTCAGGTGTGCAGGAAGGAGGTCAAAGTAAGCCCGCGAAGTCTGGATTGAATTTGAATTTGAATTAAAATTTGAATTGGAATTTAGCAGCCCAGCCCTGCAAATATAAAGGGCATCCATTATGAAAAATCCCTTTGCCCATTGTGTTGCACCGCATCGGTAGCCATTTTCAGTAACTCTGTATTGCAATCATGAGCACTCAGGGCAGTGAGCTGACTTGCACTTTTCAGGCTCGCAAGAGAGCCCCAGCTTGGACCCACCAGAAGATTCCTGATCTCATTGCCATTTGGGGAGATCAAATTGGTGGAGAAGAGACTTCAGGTGGGCATTCAAGAGAAATGCAGGAATCTATGATCAGATGGTGTGCGAGATGACGATCTGAGGTTACTCCCATGACTCTATGCAATGCCATAGAGGTGAAAGGTAAAGAACTCCATCAAGCCTATCAAAACATCCGGGAAGCCAACCAGCAGTCAGGGACAGCTCCACAGACCTACCACTATTAGCAACAGCGGCACATGTTTGTGGGGAGCAACCTGGTATGGAGTTTGGGGTGAGCCCGGAGGAAGATGGCAACGGAGATAAGGAAAGGAGCAATGAGCAGGGGGCAGAGGAAGTTGTTCTAGACAGCCTGGAGCTCTTCATCCTAGACCTGGAACCAGTCCCTTCCATGGCAGGCCCCTCCATGCCATGCCTTGAACTCCCTGGAGCAAGTGGTTTGAATGAGTATGTATTCTGCATGCTAGAAGTGGGGTGGGGGTGGGTATAGTCATAGGGTTGTACATAGGTACAGGTTTGCTAGCTATGCTTCTGTGCCCCTCAGAACAGCATGTTAATGTTTCTTGGGATGGAGAGCTTCTCCTTTTTGGAGATCTCCTTGAAGGCCTCATCCAGGCACTCTTGTATTTTTTCCACAAGGTTTTTGGGCAGGCCTGACTTGTTGCGGCTTCCATAGTAGCACACCTTGCCATGCCAGGTGACCAGATAGTGATCTGGTGTCATGGTACCAGACAGCATTTTATCAATTTTTCCAGGCTTTTGGTCACACAGCAGGAGTAGCTGTTCTTTCTCCATACCTCTTAGTTTTAGGAGGGTGATGTCTTCTTTGGCAACCAGCAGAAGCCTGGGAATTTGCATGTTTTCTTAACATGCTTTCTGCCCCTTTACACTGGCCTGCAGCAGATGGCAGGCACTCCATTTACCACCCCACAACATGGTTTGCAGGGTCTGTGCGGTCCCCTCCCCCTTGTCCCTTTCTTCCAGGATTTCTTTTCCAGAATTTCTTTTCACTTTTCAGGACTCCCCCATGACACGTGGCTGCTGGGCTCTGCTGGGTGTTTACCTTCCCATGCCCCTTTCCCACAGAATTTCTTTTGATTTTCTAGGACTCCCCAGCCCCACGCAGCTGCCGGGCTCTGCTGGGCATTCCTCCTATCATGTCCCTTTCCAAGCACCATTTGTTTTCAGTTTTCAGAAATCCCACGTGCCCTGAGGGAGATTCCTCTGCTGTGCTTTTCACCTTCCATATTCATTTACATCCAGCCTCTCTTTGGATTATATTTTTTTCTTTATAGTACTTTTATTGTACATCAAACCCCTACGTTAAGCCATCCATTCTTCACTGCCACAAGACACCCAGCCAGGACACCTGGTGGCTTCCCCTACTTTGCAGATCTCCCATTTACCCAACAGAGGACAATGACTTATAGCATACCATGTCCACAAAGCAATGTGCTGGAGAAGTGATGGCAAGTGAGGTATTGTGAAATGCACACTTACTGTCCCATCCTGAACAATCCATGTTTCCTTCAACAGTATATTTTCAGTGATAGTGCACAGAAAGACCCATTCATTGCACTTCAAGGCACATTATGTCAATTGTATCTTAATTTTGACCTTCATTTTCCAGACCCAGTGCCCCGCGTTTCAGAGAAAAACCGAAGATGGAAGAAAGGCAAACAAGATCCGATCCTGCAGCACATGGAAAAGACTGAGGGAGAGCACATGAAGCTGACAAAGGACACTGCTCAGTGGAATGACAGCACAGCCGAGTGGTGTCCAACTCAAGTAGTTTAATGAGAGAATGCTTGACCTGCAGCAGCAGCAGTTCTCAAAGATGAGAGAGCCTGAGGCAAAGCAGACCATTACTGAGCAGATGGAAGTCCTGCGCTCCCTGCTTCAGCTGCAGAGGGACTTCAAACACAGCAGGGCAGCATCTGATACCTGCTGGCTGGAGTCCCCTGATGAGAGGTTGCCCACCCCACATCATCACAGACCCCCACATGTGGGGAGGGAGGGCAAGGCTACCCTGCCGCTCCAGCCCCAAGGGTCACTGCAAAAGGCTATTCAAGCACCCTTGAGAAGGCTTCTTTTCCTCGCCACTTAAACCTCTCCTCCCCACAAAATAAAATAATTCCTTTGAGCTCAGTGTGATTCTTGTCCTGCAGGAAAGGGGGCTGGGGGGAAACACAGATCAAAATGGGCGGCTTGTGGGAGAGGGAGTGCAGCTCAAGGCACAGCTGCCCACTGACACTCCCTCGTCTGCAACAGATGCGTGCATGAAGGAACTGGGCAGGTGCAGGGAGGGGGCATGTTGCTGAAGGCACATGCATTCTACTTACTACAACTTAACCGCCTCTCACCAAGTAAAAGCACTGATTCATTACAGCACGGTTGATTTATTGGTATTATGGCAGAGAAATACATAGGTAGCATGTGCGTTACAGATCATTCATAAAGCTGTTTTGATAAGCATCCCTTATTGCTGCAGCCTGAGCATGGCTACTGGTGGATGGTGGTGTAGGCAACTGCACGTAAGCCCTGCCTATGGCCTCCCCTTCAGAATTCCAGATTGACAGGAAAGTCTCCCACCTGGATTCACATATGTTGTGCAAAATAGCGCACTCTGTAATAACCGGGGGGGGGGGGGGACATTAGCTTCAGAAACATCCAAACGTGTCGATAAACATCAAACCTCACTTTTTAACATCCAAAGGTGCATTCCACCACCATTCTGCACCACTTAGTCTGTGATTAAAGTATTTCTTGCTGGGGTCCAGGGCTCGTGTGTGGGTTTTCATCAGGCAGGGAAGCAGAGTGTTTGCAGGGTTGCCAAATATAACAATGGTCATCTCCATATTGCCAATCTTGATTTTTCGAAAATCAAAAAGTCCCATCCAGGAGCTTTTGGTCCAGTCCCAAATTTCGGCATATATGCGTGTCGCGAACCTGTGACCTTGATGTTGGTAAAACGACCTTTGTGATCTACCAACCCCTGCATCACCATGGAGAAGTACCCTTTCAATTTACATACTCCGAAGCCAGGTGGCCTAGGGCCATGATGGGGATGTGCATGCCATCTATTGCCCCACCACAGTTAGGAAACCCCTAGGCAGCAAAGCCATCCACTATTGCCCGTACATCTCCCAGGGTCACAGTCTTCCTGAGGAGATGCCAACAGATTGCATGGGCCACATCCATCACCACAGACCCCACTGTAGATCTGCCCACACTGAACTTATTTGCCACTGACTGGTAACTGTTGGGCATTGCAAACTTCCACAGTGCAATTACCACTTGCTTCTGGACCGTTAAAGCCAGCCTCATTTTGTGTTGCTGCACTTCAGAGTGGGTGCCAGCACATTCAAGTTCCATAAAGGCAGACTTGCACACACAAAAGTTCTGCAGCCACTGCTGGTCATCCCAGGACTCCAAAACGATGTGGTCCCACCAGCATGTGCTGGTCTCACGAGTTCAAAACTGCAGCTCCACTGTCAGCAAAGTATTCCTGGCAGCCATCAGCTCTGAGTTCTTAGACCACAGTTGGGAGATTTGCTCTTCCAAACCAACTTCAGCAGCAGCAACACCAGTAGGATAGCCAAGCGTCACTGAGCTTTGGAATTAAAGGACAAAGTGCACAACGCAGTGGAGGTTGATCCTGCTTGAAGCAGGGGGCTGGACTAGATGACCTCCTGAGGTCCCTTCCAGCCCTATGATTCTGTGGTTTCCAAAACAATCTGTGCTATGAGTTGGAGCATTTGTGAATCCATGCTTGCACTGGAATACTGCAGCAGGAAACGGGACCATCTCCAGTTCTTTTTTTGCAGTTAGTGAGGCAGTGAATTCTAGGACAGTGCTTGTAATTCTGGGATTCCAACACGAAACACCCACAAGCAACTGGGACTAAGGCACTGTGGGATAGGTAGCCACAATGCTCATGCTATCAAACTTGCACAGGGCAATGGGGACACAGAGATTTGACTCCAGAAAAAAAGGTGGGCCAAATTTCAAGATGCTTTGTGGCCACTTTATTTGAATTCATAATATCGAAGTTAAATATTCCAATTTATTAAATATCAAATTTATCTCATAGTGTGAATGCAGCCCTAATACAGATAGTGGCTGCCTAGTGTAATTTCAGACACTCAAGTTCGCCCTATTATTTTAGTTAATATAACTTCTGGCTTCTTCACATCTGCTTCCTGATCATCAGGAACACTGAGGTAGGGTTAGATACTAAGCAAACAGAGTATTGCATGTTTAACAGCAATCCAGTCTCAGTCATGCAGAGTTCAAGATACCATGGTACAACATACAGTCTAGAAGCTGCCTCGAAGAGAGAGACTCTCCAGACAAAAAGGTCATTATTTTGAATTAATGGCTGAGGTGTGTGTGTGTGTGTATGTATATATATATATATATATATATATATATATATATATATATATACACATATACACACACACACAGAGTCATTAACTGTGTATTATATATATAGATAGATAGATAGATAGATAGATATCCAGCCAATAAATGTTAGAAAATAAACACCTTCTTTTAAAGCATTCACCACTCTTCGTACCATAAGGAATGGTGTCAGCCCAATAACTCCAACCCTGTGCAGTCTTGCAGAAACATTCAAGAAGTTAACTTACAAAACAGAACGGATCATACTTGCACATCTAATTAGGCAGACAACAGAGAAAGCATCAGATTCAGGAGTGTGAAGTCTTTCCAAGTCCTTTCAGACAGACTTAGCCATCCTCAGCAAAAGCAAAGATACACAGCCTGAACTCCAGAACCCAGATTTTGAGATCTAGGCAGTTAGGGCATATGTAATCTGCAGGTGGATGGTGTAATTCCCAGCTCAGACAAACGGAGCTGTGATAGCTCTGCTGTACTGAGCACACTAGTTCAATCCATGTGGATGTTATGGCACCCGCTGTCAAAGCTTCCCTAACCCCCTTGGACCAAGCTCAGGCAGCTAGTCTGCATCACAGACACCATAGTCCTATTTCAGTCCATCAGCTTAAAGTGGCCTAGCATGAGTCCATCACTGGAAGATAGCTGACAGCCACTCCAGGCCTCAAGGCAAGGTGAAAGGGGGCCCAGCTCTGTATGCCAGAAGTGGTGGGGTCAGGAACAGTCCACCCTCAGAGCAGCGCTGCTATGACATTTCAAAGGGGCCCAGAGCTCTGTCCACCACCCCACCAGGCCTGGTGGGGGGCCTATAATTGCGCCCTTTGCTGCCCACCCCATTGGTGGGCCTGGTGAGAGAGCATCTTCCCCCAACATAATGCTGTCCACGCTGGTGCTTTTGCTGGGGAAACTTATGTGCATCAGAGAGGTATTTTTCCTAAGCTCCTGACCCAAGCTTCCCTGAGATTGCCTCTCCATTGTACTAGTGAAGCAGGTTGTGCAACTGAACATAGGGAATAACTACAGCCCAATGCACATTCTTTATTCAATAAGCAATGAAGAGAAGGAATGCACACACACTCTCTACATTAACTATAGGCACAGATTTCCCCAGAAACAAACGTCAGCTTTAGACCCCGTCTCCTACCATCACATTATCCTGAGAGGTGCAGCCACTCAGCAGAGTAGACTCAAATAAGCTGTTCAGCTATCCTAAAAGAACCTGTACTCATCACATACAGAGGAAGGAAAGTAACAATGCATATGTTCAAGGGTGATGGAAGTCTGCTTTTTAATCACCTGTTTACTCACCTGTCCATTTTAACAGGCATATGCAAACCCTGAAATCTCAAATGCCATAAAGGGTATCCCAAACAGCGTGCTCTCAAAGGGTTTGTGTGGTGCACAGTGCAGCTTTAGTTTACAACACAGTGCTATTGTGTGTAAGGTTATTGATTTACCTTTTTGGTATTGATATGTAGTGCAGTCTTACTGATTTCACTTTTGAAATACTATTGGAATAAATCATCCCCCTCCAAAAAATAAAGACTTGACACTATCATCTGGACATGTATTTTGTATCAAACAGAACTTCTGTTCCTGTGTAAAAGACTGGCATTCAGTGTTCAAAATTGCAGGCTTGCTACAAAGTTCGTATCTATTTAATGGCTCCTCACCCTCTGTTTTGAACCATAAACTCATTGCTCCTTCTCAACTTTTCAGCTCTGGGTCAGACAAGCATACTTCTTAGATTTTTATGCAAAAACCTCCTCACATGCAACACTGCATTTCTACCCCTATTCTAGGCTTAAGCAAGTCCACTTCCTATAACCTGGGTATTCTTGTACTCTTTCCCCATCCATTGAGTAATTGCTCATTTTTGCCTTCTCCAAGGTCTTTCATGTATACAACATTCATCTCACTCTTCCACCACCTCTTCCCTCGACTCCTGCAGGAACCTCCACAGTGTCTTCCCAGAGTCTCAGCACATATGGGCTAAGTCTACACGTGAAGCCAACATCGAAATAGCTTATTTTGATGTAGCAACATCGAAATAGGCTATTTCGATGAGTAACGTCTACACGTCCTCCAGGGCTGGCAACGTCGATGTTCAACTTCGACACTGCGCGGCACCACATCGAAACAGGCGCTGCGAGGGAACGTCTACACGCCAAAGTAGCACACATCGAAATAAGGGTGCCAGGCACAGCTGCAGACAGGGTCACAGGGCGGACTCAACAGCAAGCCGCTCCCTTAAAGGGCCCCTCCCAGACACAGTTGCACTAAACAACACAAGATACACAGAGCCTACAACTGGTTGCAGACCCTGTGCATGCAGCATGGATCCCCAGCTGCCGCAGCAGCAGCCAGAAGCCCTGGGCTAAGGGCTGCTGCCCACGGTGACCGTAGAGCCCCGCAGGGGCTGGAGAGAGAGCATCTCTCAACCCCTCAGCTGATAGCCGCCATGGCGGACCCCGCTATTTCAAAGTTGCGGGACGCGCAACGACTACACGGTCCCTACTTCGACGTTGAACGTCGAAGTAGGGCGCTATTCCTATCCCCTCATGGGGTTAGCGACTTCGACGTCTCGCCGCCTAACGTCGAAGTTAACTTCAAAATAGCGCCCGGCGCGTGTAGCCGTGACGGGCACTATTTCGAAGTTAGTGCCACTACTTCGAAGTAGCATGCACGTGTAGACACGGCTATGGAAGACTGCATCTATATGGCACTCACACAGAATAGAGAGATCATTCTTAACTCCACCACTAAATCCCCACCTCTACAAGGGCCTTACAGAAAAAATATTCCCAATGTAATTTTATCTATCCTGCCTTTGAAGCTTTTTCTCCACAGTCCAACCCAGCCATTTGCCCCTGCTTGCTCTGTCACGTACAGTTTCAACCCTGTCCAGGCAAGAATATTCTTCTCAGTTATTATTGTCACCTACATAAGCACTCCTGTATCTCTGTGCTATCAACTCTGAAGTTACTTCCCCCTCACTGCCCATCTCATAACTTCTCTGAGATTGTCCCTATAACTAAATATTTTAATTTCAAAATGATGTCTTCTTGTGGCACAAATTACTGAGCCAGTAGTGTGGAGCAGATTTTTTGTAGACAGAAAAATATGTTCATATAGATGAAGCAAGATGTGCTAACAAGTACCCAGGAATCATACACTCATATCAGAGCTTTCAGTCAGCCTTTTTAAGCCTATAAGCAACTTACCAATCAACTGCTAATTGTTTGGAGAGAGACAACATATGTCTATATTAAAATTTAAATAAAGTTATCTTGTAATGCTCTTATATCCAACTCTGACACCCGGGGGGTATGACAGATGTGGCAGGCCCCTGGGCAAGGTGGGCGGTACTGTTCCATGCTCCCAGAAGGTGCAGGGCTGTGGGCGGAAGGGGTTGGGCTGAGACAGACGTCTCTCAGCACCACCCAGAGCATGCCACATTGCCACCCTCTGCCCCAAAACCCAAGCCAGCCTTCAGTGCCACCCAGAGTGTGCCAGCTGGTGCTCTAACGCCAATTTAAAGGATCTAGGACTTTGTCTGCTGGTGGTGGCTGGGAACTCCAGGCCCGTTTGAATTGCCAGAACTGCCCCTTTTGCCCTCCTTCCTCCTCCCCCACTTTCCATTTAGTGCGCCTGATGACACGAGAAAGAGGGAAAAATGTCTCAAAAGAAATAGAAGCTACCTATGTGAAAACCCTCTCCAGGAGTTAATAGTAGTGTCAGAATCACAAAAAGATTAAAAGCCTAATTTTTTGTTTCTTACATGTTGCTTTATAGTATTTCCACTCCCTGATACACAGATAATTCCACAACGATACCTGGACACTCCCATGCTTTCAAAACACCGAAAAAACTAACTATGGTTATTTTGTCCAATTTGGGGGATTAGACAGAAATAAACCTTATTTTATAAAAGCCAAAGATTATAAACTGGTTTACCAAAACATCTCTTATACAAAAGGGTGATATGTGCACATCAAGTAGCTATTTGTACCTTTACTGTCTGAACTCAGGCTGACCTAAAAATCATAGGCATTCCTGAATTACCACAAACTTTGTTAAGCCATTGAAAACAGAGTGCTCTGTCAAATACAGTTATCTTCTACCGGCTTACCAAGCACTCTGTCAGAACCATCATCTATTTAAAGACAAAGGGAAGCTCTGATTTAAAATTTATTGAAATCTATGTTTAATGGTTACAATATACAATTTTGTTTAGTGTGTTTCACCAGTACAAAATCTTGCATTTAACCCAGTTGGACAACCATTAAAAGGGAACCATGTAACTGGATAACCATTCAAGAGTGCTCCAGGTTTATAAGGAAATAACCCCTTTTCTCAGCCCAAAATCGATAAGAATTGTGCCACTGACTCTGACTGGAAGCAGAAGGCCCAATAACTAGACATACTGAGCTAAGTCATTTTTCTGCTCTACTCTGCGGTGGTTAGGCCCCAGTTGGGGTATTGTGTCCAGTTCTGGGCACCGCAGTTCAGGAAGGATGTGGAGAAATTGGAGAGGGTCCAGAGGAGAGCAACGAGAATGATAAAGGTCTAGAGAACATGACCTATGAAGGAAGGCTGAAAGAATTGGGCTTGTTTAGTTTGGAAAAGAGAAGACTGAGGGAGGACATGATAGCAGTTTTCAGGTATCTAAAAAGGTGTCATAAGCAGGAGGGAGAAAACCCGCTCTTCTTGGACTCTGAGGATAGAACAAGAAGCAATGGGCTTAAACTGCAGCAGGGGAGGTTCAGGTTGGACATTAGAAAAAAGTTCCTAACTGTCAGAGTGGTCAAACACTGGAATAAATTGCCAAGGGAGGTTGTGGAATCTCCATCTCTGGAGATATTTAAGAACAGGTTAGATAATGTCTATCAAGGTGGTCTAGACAGTACTTGGTCCTGCCATGAGGGCAGGGGACTGAACTCAATGACCCCTCAAGGTCCCTTCCAGTCCTAGTATTCTATGATTCTATGATTTTAAGTCATTAAGCAAACACCAGGGTTGTCAACCCAGGACATTATATGCAGGACTGGTAACATGGCCTAAGTTTGCTCAACGTTCCACTATAAAGCCCTGTTTTTCAGTTGCTTACATAGTTTTGTCAAATATTAACCAGTCAGATCTTGAGTAACCGTGGAGGACAGCCTATCTTGTGGAGCAGTTTGAACAGACCATCCCTGCTGACCAAGTGAAAAGCCTTGGTTAGGTCGATGAAGGCTATGTAGAGTGGCTTTCTCTGATCCCTGCACTTCTCCTGCAGCTGCCTTAGAGAGAAGACCATGTCAACGGTAGACCTCTCTGCGCGGAATCTGCACTGCGATTCGGGGTACACCCTCTCAGCAATCTTCTGGAGTCTGCCAAGGATGACGCGAGCGAACAGTTTACCAGTGACGCTTAGGAGGGAGATTCCACGGTAGTTGTTGCAGTCGCTTCTGTCTCCTTTGTTCTTATACAACGTTTCAATGTTAGCGTCGTGCATATCCTGTGGAACCTCACCCTCTTTCCAGCACAGGCACAGTAGCTCATGTAGGGGTTCCAGGAGTGTGTCCGCGGCACATTTGATTACCTCTGGTGGTATACCACCCTGACCAGGGGCCTTTCCTGATGCAATGCTGTCGATGGCTCTCTTCAGTTCATCCACAGTCGGTTCTTGATCCAGTTCGTCCATTACTGGTAGGAGCTCGACGGCATCGAGGGCTGCATCAACCACAACGTTCTCGCATGAGTACAGCTCGGAGTAGTGCTCAACCCAGCGCTCCATCTGTTTGGCTTTGTCAGCAATGACTTCACCAGATTTGGATTTCAGAGGTGCCATCTTGTTCTGGGTGGGTCCCAATGCCTTCCTCATACCCTCGTACATTCCTCTGAGATTACCAAAGTCGGCACAGGTCTGGATGCTGCTGCATAGCTGGAGCCAGTGGTTGTTGGCACAGTGCCTGGCTGTCTGCTGTACTGTTCTTCTGGCCTCTCTAAGTGCTTGCTGGGTACTCTGGCTCGGTGAGCGTTTGTACTCCAGGAGTGCAGCGCGCTTCTTTTCAATGACTGGAATCATCTCATTGGAGTTAGCTTCAAACCAGTCGTTCGTGTTTCTAGCTCTTCTTCCAAACACCGACAAGGCTGTGTTGTAAACTGTATCCCTCAGATGCTGCCATTTGGATGTCACATCGGCACCCCCAGGGCCGATTTTTCTGGAAGGTCTCTCTGAACTTTTCAGCTTTCTCCGAGTTTGCCGTCTTTCTGGCATCAATGCGGGGCCTTCCAGCAGGTTTAGCGCGGTACAGCTTCTTGGGTCTCAGCTTGAGCTTGGAGCAAACTAGCGAGTGATCTTTATCACAGTCAGCACTACGATAGCTGTGTGTCAGAAGGACGCTTTTGAGGTTATTACGCCTAGTGATGACCACATCTAGTTGATGCCAGTGCTTCGAGCGTGGGTGTCTCCATGACACTCTGTGCTGTGGCTTCGTTTGGAAGAATGTGTTTGTGATGCACAGATTGTGGTACGTGCACAGTTCAAGGAGATGCTGTCCATTGTCATTCATTTTTCTCACACCGAAGTGTCCTAAACAGGAAGGCCATGAGGCACAATCAGCTCCAACTCTTGCACTGAAGTCACCCAAGATGTACAGTTGTTCACGAGCAGGTATTTGCGCTACAGCAGCACTAAGCACGTCATAGAACTTGTCTTTTACTTCTGGTGTGGCATACAGGGTTGGAGCATAAGCACCGATCAGGTGGATGGGACCGGCGCAAGTTTGAAGCGTGATCCGAAGAAGTCTTTCTGATCCGCCCATGAGTAAATCAACCATTTGTAGAAGGGTGTTTCTGACAGCAAAGCCAACACCATGCTCTCTGGGTTCTTCTTGGGCTTTACCCTGCCAGAAAAAGGTGTAGTCCTTTTCCTTTAGAGATCCCGAATCTGCGAGTCTCATCTCTTGCAGTGCAGCGATATCAACTCTGAGCCTCTTCAGTTCCTCATTGATGACAATGGTCTTGCGGGTGTCACTGATGGCCTGAAGATCTTCAGTCAAGCTGGTCAGCATGGTCCACACATTCCAACAAGCAAGCTTAAATTGTTGATGTTTCTCATTTATTGTTGATTTTCTTATTGGTTTGCCTGGTGCCCAAATTTCAGTCACTTGTCAGGGTCAGGAACCTTAAGCCTCACGCACCCAGTGAGGCAGGTGAACTGTGGCGGGACAGTACCCTATTGGCTGGGGGCTGCCCAGCTTGAGGCGGGCCGTGACTGTCCAGTGAGATGCAAGGATCTCTCCCACCGTCGAAGGCAACCCCTGGCGCTCGTTCTCTACACCAATCGAGCAACAGCTTATAACCGGTATCTGTTGCCTCCCGTGTTGATGCAACGCTGTTCAGTGATACCGGAGTACCTCTCCGGGTGCGAGCCTGGGCACTTATTATGGAGACTCTGGGCTGCCCAGACACCAGTGTCCCCCTCTCGGCTTTACTGATATAGTCCAAAGGAGAGGATAACCTCCACGTCTGGTACCAGCTTAGCTGCAGGAGTTGCCGGGACAGTGCCAGAAGTTGACACCGAACCGCCTTCGGACTCCACTCCGGATTTTCTGTCAGGGTTTACTCCCTTAGCCTTTCCCCTTCCCAGGATAACCCACAAGGCAGTGGGGTGTGGAGAAGTCGTTCCACGAAGACATGAGAAGAACCATCCAATATGATGGCGCATTATCGGATGCTTTCAGAATCAGGAGCGGCATCAAACAAGGATGCGTGCTTGCTCCGACATTGTTCGGGATCTTCTTCGCACTCGTCCTGAAACATGCCTTTGGATCTTCAACAGAGGGCATCTTGCTGCACACAAGATCTGATGGGAAACTGTTTAACCTTGCAAGGCTGAAAGCTAAGTCTAAGGTGCGAGAAGTCCTCATCAGAGACATGCTGTTCGCAGACAATGCTGCTGTAGTGTCTCACACAGAAGACCAGCTTCAAAAACTGCTGGATCAGTTCTCCAAAGCGTGCAAGGACTTTGGGCTTACCACCAGCCTAAAGAAGACAAACGTACTTGGTCAGGATGTTGCTGAATCCCCATCAATCAGCATTGACAACTATACGTTAGAGGTCGTCCACAACTTCGTTTACCTCGGGTCCACCATCACTGACACCCTGTCGTTGGAGACCGAGCTAAATAGGAGGATCGGAAAAGCAGCCACAACTCTGTCCAGACTCAGCAAGAGAGTGTGGAATAACAACAAGCTGTACACTCACACCAAAATGCAAGTCTACAGAGCCTGCATCCTCAGCACCCTCCTTTATGGCAGCGAGACTTGAACCCTGTATGCCCGCCAGGAAAAGAGGCTGAACGTCTTCCACTTGCGCTGCCTCAGGCGCATCCTTGGAATATCATGGAAGGACAGAGTGACCAACACCGCCGTCCTCGAGCAAGCTGGAATCCCAACCATGCACACCCTCCTCAGGCAGCGTCCACTCCGCTGGCTTGGCCACGTCCACAGGATGAATGATGGAAGGATTCCAAAAGACATCCTGTATGGTGAGCTAGCCTCTGGCAAAAGACCTCCCGGACGCCCCCAGTTGCGCTACAAAGATGTCTGCAAGAGAGACCTCAGAGAGGTAGACATCAAGCTGGACAACTGAGAAGAACTAGCAGATGACCACAGCAGATGGAGGCAGGGGATACACAAGGGCCTTCAGAAGGGCGAGATGAAGATCAGACAGCTAGCAGAGGAGAAGCGAGCACACCAAAAACACAATAAGGACTTGCCAGACACCCACTACATCTGCAAGAGATGCAGCAAGGACTGTCACTCTCGTGTGGGTCTTCATAGTCACAATAGACGCTGTAAATGAAGTCCTCAATTGAAACTTTAAAGGGCGCGATCCATAGTCTATGCAGACTGAAGGATGCCTACTACTACTACTACTACTAACCAGTCAGAATAAAATTATATATTCTGGGTGTCTTCCTCAGGTAGAATTCTTGCAGAAAATTTCAGCTGAAGCAGTTTACCATTGCCAAAAATGAGGCTAGGGAAAAAACACACATTTTATGTTAAATTTTGCTGACCTTTACTTTTAAAATAAGTAGCATTCCCACACTTAAAAGCAAGGACTTGAAACTTGGTGGTGTGGAGGGTGGCAGTCTGTAAGAAATGCACTTTTTACTGTCTCTACAAAAAACTTGCCCAATGAGAGTGAGATCAGTTCACACATGGGCTACATCTACAGGACACCAATGCTTCGAAAGAAGTTCTTCCGGAAGATCTCTTTCAAACGGCTTCTTTCAAAAGAGTTGCATCCATACGTGAAAAAGCGATCTGCTCTTTCGATAGAGAGCATCCGCACAGTTCCCAGTCTTTCATAAGGATGGGCTGGATACTTCAAAACATCCAGCGCCATGAGGACTGCTCTTCAGAAAAAAAGCCTACAAAGCATCTACTCACGCTTTCTTTTAAAAGAAGCTTTTGAAAGAAGGCGCTGTGCCTGATCTGGGAGCAGCAGAGGGCTTCTGGAAGAAGAGCTGCGTTCTTTCAATTTCAGACCAAAAGAGTGCATTTTTTCGTGTAGACGCTCCACATGTCCTTTTGAAAAAGGGCCAGATTTTCCAAAAGACCTTGCAAGGGTAGACACAGCCACAGTGAGCAGAAACTTTGATTCTAGCAGCTAAATTGCCTAAAGATTCCATGCTCCCTGGGCGTGCTCCATCTTGAAGCAGAACAGTTTTTTCACTATAACGGTAGCTCTGGGCTGCTACAGGGCATTCCAGGTGCAGGTATGTGAATGGAGAACACAGAGCTTGTCTTTCCTGGGCTCTCAGTTGATCTCAACAAAAATTATGTTAAAAGAGCATTAAGTCAGGAACCAGCAGGATGCCCGTGCAATTTTCATTCAGCCTCCTGTGTGTATACCAAATCATAAGTACTTGGCCACATAGTATTTTCCCCTCATACGATCCTTCACCCCCATTCAGCCCAGATGTTCAGCCGTGCTCACTTAATAGCCATTTGTTCTACCATCATTATTCAGTGTGGGGACTTATTTGTTTTAGGCCATGTAACCCGGCTCTGAAGACAATTACTGATTTCCTCATGGACTTTTCTATTACACTAATCACTATGGCTGCTAAGTGCACAAATATTACTGCCATTATTTTGCAGTATCACTATGACGTAAAGGGATTACATAGCATTACCATTATTTTACAGATGAGGAACTGAGGCACAGACATGTTATGGTTAAAATGCCTAATCTGAGGCACCTAAGACATGATTTTCCTAAATATTCAACATTATATAGCACTTTATATATTCATAGTATAAGGGAGCTGACTCAAGGTTGGACAGACAACTTAATTCTGATATTTCCTAACTTTAAAAGGCTGAACTTTGCAACCCTAATAGTATTCTTTTCAGGGAGTTTGTGTTTAACAGTTAACATATTGAGTTGACAGGCAGCCACCTCATTATTACTGAAGCACGCTCCCCTTTTTCCTAGCTCTTTCACTGTGTCTTGTCTGGCCCCCTGCTATCCATTGCTCACTGTACAATAATCTGTTTTCTGTAAACTTAAGACACGCCCCCCATCACCACAAGCTAGGTTACCATTTTGCCAGCTCTTCTCAGGTTAGGCATTTCAACAGGACAGCTGTCCAAATGCTGTTTCCAAACAATGTTCAGCATCTCTTCAGGCTCCATACCACTGTACCAGTAGCTTGCAGGGGAACACAGGCCCACTCACTACACCAGGTTCCAGCTCAGGGGCATCCAGCAACCACATCTGTTTGGTTCCTGTTACTGCTTCCACAAGCTCTTTCCTATCTGACTAATCCATTTTCTTGTAGCCATTTCTAGTTTATCATATGCTATACTCTCCATAGCTACTTCACTCACCACTTACTCAAGGCCAGTGTCTGAGCACTTACTCTTCTCCAAGCTTCCTTGTAACACTTTAATTACCTCTCTTCTTCCCTTACAGCCTCCTCCTTCTTTCAGACCCTTGGTTTCATCATGCTGGTCCAGCCTTTCCCCAGCTGGGCTTCACTCTCAATTAACTCTGGCTTTCCCTCTCTCTGTTGATAGCAGGTAACTTAAATGGCCTCTTAAGTGTCAGAACTGGTGTAGAGGAACATGTTATCACAATCACCAGGAGGTGATTTTTCTTTTTAAGATAATACCATTTAGTTTAACAGACCTCCCTCAATAATAGTCTTCTGAAAAGTATTTAAAAGCTGCATTATATGTGCTTATGTATCTGAATTCTTCTCTGTGACCCCTCAGCATCGGTGGGGTGTGTTACTCAAACTGGCACAAGGGACGGAGGATGGAAAGAGAAGCGAAAAAGTGTTTTCTACTGCTTGTTATGAGATAATTGTGCAGCCTCCTTGCAAATCCCTGCACTCTGAACAGTTAATAATGTTATACTGAAAAGTACTGCATGGAATCTTTCCAGGGAAAAAGGCAAAATGCCACATTTATTGGTAATACAACATAGTAATCAACACTTATCATATGCATATGATATATCCCATTCCCATTCATACACACACACCCCCACACCCACAAGCACACTTGTCTTTTTGCTGTTACCAATAGTTCAGTTTTACAGTTTTTTAAACAGATAAACATCTCATTACAAGTCTTCCATAGTCGCCCCATTGCAGCTGACTCCTTTTTACTAGAAGAGGAAGGTTTGTTTACCATAAGGTATTTAGCAAATTTATCTTTTAAATCTGCAGTAGTGTGGACATCCACAAGAGCTTGTTCAGTCCACAGGTTATGCCCAGATTTCTGCAAGATTTGCTTAAAAGGAGTTTCTTCTTTTACATAATGCAATTTTTCCTGTTTCTCCTCCCTTACCCTGGATTCCTTTTTCCTGAACAGTGTTAAGACTACACCCAGCCCACAACAGTTACAATGTATCCCTCAGTACAGAAGCCTTCCACAGTGTTACAAAGTATCCCAACACACAGCGCTATAAACAAATATCTCAAATATCTCCAGCACACAGTGTTGTAAATCAACAATATGACTGGAGACACTAAGCTTCGTCCTTATCTCGGTACTCTACGGCCAAGGGTATCTTGTACCAATTACTACACCCCTCATGGGCTGGGGCAGGGATCCTAAACCTCCCCAGTGCTCAGTACTCAAGGGCTGAAGGTACATATACCAAAAAACAATTTCTTCACCAGTTTCTTTCAGTACCCTCACCCTTGAGGGGGAAGCAAGGACTCTAATCCTTCTTCCTAACCTGGCAATTCTACAACCAGGGGTGTGCACACCTTAGTGATAGATCACTTTCCAATGTTCTGTTTCAAGGTTTTCAGTACTCTGTTTCAATACTCTATTTCCAATACTCTACTTCAAAGTTATCACCACTTTTCCACACTTCCCAACATTTATGCTTCATTACCCAGTAAATGCTCATGGTACCGTTCCCCCTTACCCACTTTCTCCACCAAAATGTTGTACTGAAAAGAACTGCATGGGATCTTTTCAGGGGAAAAGGCAAAATGCCGCATTTATTGGTAATACACATATAGCAATCAACACTTACTGTATGTATGACTGAGAAATATCTGTGGGCATGAATACTACACAGCATCTCTGCAGTCTACAAAAAATTATTTTATGTCATTATTGTCTGCAGTAAGCCCCCACCTCTGGGTTGAATACCATGGCACAAGGCTGAGCCTGAATTTCTTCAGCACCCCCTAAGAGTGTCACTTCTTCCCACAAATGCAGGTACTAAGCTGTTTTTATTTAAAAAATATATCACTTTTCATTTGTTGGTCCCAAAGGCCATGGCTACACTAGCACCCCCCTTTCAAAAGGGGGATGCTAATGAGCCACTTCAGCAGATGCTAATGAGATGCTGCCATGTATATGCAGTGCTTCATTAGTATAATGGCAGCCACGCATGTTTCAAAAGTGCTGCTTTCAAAACGCATGCTGCCAGTGTAGACGGGGGCCTTTCGAAAGCACCCCCCACATTTTGAAAGCCCCTTCTTCCCAAAACCAACTTTCAAAATCCGGAGGTCCTTTTGAAAGGCCCCCACCCCATCTACACCGGTGGGGGTGCTAGTGTAGCCACAGCCAAGGTGCCTGACAAAACCTGTAAGAATCACACATACCACTTTACAAAAGGGGCAAATAAGGCACAGAGAAGAGAGGTGACTGGCCCAAGGTTGTCCAACAGCCTGCTGACAGAGCCAGGAACAGAACCCATCTTTCCTAAAACTTAACCTAGTGTTTGGTCCACTAAGACATGCTGCCTCTCTAATCCATGATTTTCATTGTGGAATTTAAAGTGAGCAGAATTAACTAGTTTCAAGCTCTGCTGTTCCTGCTTCAGAACTGCTTAGATTGGAACGCTAGCTCACTCCCCCATTTCACAGCACATAATAATTTGAGACATCTACCAAAATGCTGTGTGTTACCAGGGCCCTTCACTTTTCAGGGAGAATGCACTTGATTCAGATCCACATTAGCACTGCTATGCAACACCTCATGTTAATTAAATTCCTGACAAAGAAAATAAATTGCTACACCGTACTATATCTTAATTATTGCCTGAAAGAAGGGATCCCTTTGATTCTCATTGTCCTTTTCCAATGAAATGGTGCTTCACAACATGCACTGGAGAACAGTTCTGTGGTCAGTGCTGCATTAGCGCTTTGGCCTACCTGTACCGTTACTGGAGTGTCTTTACATGGAACATCAGCTCATGAAAGTGAGAATCACTTATGTGATGCCTCACACTGCAAACTACTACCACAACGTTAGATTACTGTGCTCAGCCATATTAACATTTGAACGCTGAATACCAGCAAATTAAGACTATTTCTGGTAGATGTTGCCAACCTAACTGCTTTATGGGAGGTTCACATTACTAAGCAAAAGGATGTTGGCCAAACTGCCCTGAACAAAGGGCAGTGCAAAGTCATGCCATCCTGTGGGAAAGCCAGAGTGGATTATACCCTCCCCACTACTCTTCAGTGTGCATGCACTGTGTCCATGGCAACACCCTAAGAATGATGTAAAGCTCCTTCTTCTGCTACCACATACTGTTTTTCTGGACAGTAGGCACTAGAGGGAGTGGGGGCATGTCTCTTCCACATTCTTGTTGGGCGATGTGCATCAAGCAGAAGGAGCAATCCATGTTGCCTTCATTGTATGGAATATAGCTCTCCCAGAGATTTCACGAGCAGTTTCCTTCCGCAAACACAGTCCAGGATTAATTTGGCCCTTTGAGTGTATTTATTTATTTATTACATGTGCAACTCATGTAATAAGTAACATTGCCAAGGCTCTAAAGGATAATAATATAATAAATATAAACCATTATACAGTGAAATACCCTTCTGATATTTGTTCCTATAGCCAAGAGGGCACAATTTTCCCTGGACTGGGATAAATCTGTATGGAATGTAGCTTACTGAAGAGTCAGTGTATGGGTATTTTCCCAGACATTGTGGTTCAGACCATGTAATTCTAAAACTACACTCAAAATCTTCTTTAGTTTTATTGTTAGAATTCGGGATATATTTATATCAGTAAGAAATTTTGCATTTAAAATACTGTTAAGTAGGTATTCTACATACCTAGATTTGAGATCAGTGGGGTCATGACAGTTTCAGTTAGTCCAAAGATTTCCCCACTCGACTTAAGGTAAGTACCCACTTATTATATTACCCAGACCTCTTATTTTTTGCATGGTATCATTTTTCCCAGATACCTTTGCGCACCTAAAGACTGTTCAGACTTTCTACCACCTCAAATAAGCTAATTTAGAAATATATACTGACCCAATATTTTAAAAATCTCTCACTTCTTTGTTGGTAATATCACAGGCTGCTTTTTCCAAGCAGCTATCTAAGGATTTCACCTGACTAGGGGGTGGACTTTATAGAAAACATGATTCAACACTAAATTCAATACAACTACACTAGGGAAGGGAGGAGAGAAGAGCAAAACAGGCAGTGGTTAGATCAAGTAATGGATTTGGTATGACTGTTAGATCTAAAGCACCTGTGAGATGGAGTTAGTTTACCAAAGGAATGTTACAGAAGAAGGTGTCAGGTATATTAAGAAGCAGAGCAAAAGACAAAGGGCTTTTTATTTTTTCCAGCCATCAAGCAAAGAGACTCGACTTCCATCAGCTGACAGGAGTAGTTTGGGCCTTTATGACTGGTGACATACAAACAAACACTTCCAAGATTGCTTCTAGTGCTCTCTCTCCCTTGCAGCTCAGTTTTTTCTGATTTACTTCCAACAGTATCAACTTATCCTGGTTAAGTAAGCATACATGTGACTGCTCATTTGGGAAGGTGTTTATAGTCAATTTTGCAAGAGCTTCTAAGGAGTTCTTTCACTCTTGCCACAACAGTGTAGGAAATGTGGCAGTTATGTACAAGTAATGGAATAAGTATCAGAAAGAGGAACACTTACAAAATACAACAAAAGCTTAATGTAAAGACTTAAACTAAAGACAGACAAGTTAGGAGCATTTTCCAGAAATCCAGTAAGAATTAGGGGCAATTCAAACAGTTCTTCAGAGATCTCAGTGAAGCACCATCGATGGGACAGACCATGGATTAGTTAATGCTGCACAGAACAGCACAGAAGATAACATGTTCCATCCTTTCCCTCCATAATCTCTAAAAGTCTATGGCTACATCACTAAAATTGACATATCTGTGCTTGGCTAACTTCTCTGCCTACAAAGGAGAATGTCGATGGGAGAGTTTCTCCATTTGACCTTCCTTACTCCTTGCATCTCACAAGGAATACAGGGGTCAACTGCAACCCCTGAGAGCTCGATTTTGCACATCCAGACTAGATGTGAGAAACTGAACCCTGGAAGATTGACCCTGAGTGGATCAATCTTCTGTGCTAGTGCAGATAAGCCCTATGATTTAACTGAAAGTCAGTTAGATTCTAGTTATACTGTTTCACGGTGGTGTCATTCCAAGAGATTGTGCATGTCCTTCCAAGCATAGTAAAAGTAAGTAGCAAGTGAGTCTATTATAATTAAGGTTAAGATTTTGTCAGGGGTATTTTTCAGTAAAAGTCACAGGGATGTTGTGGGCAATAAATAAATATTCACAAATGCCAGCAACCTGTCCATTGGTTTTATTAACAGTACCCACAGAGGCAGGTAGGGCTGCCAAGTATCCAGGTTTTGACCAACTGGCAGCTCCAGTTCATACGGCTGACCAGGCCATTAAAAGTCTGGTTGGCAGCGCAGTGGTGCTAAGGCAGGCTCATCGCAGCTCGCAGAAGTGACAGTATGTCCCTTCTTCAGCTCTTGGTTGCAAAGGCAGTCAGGGAGACTTAGGCACTGCTACACCCCAAGCACCAGCTCTGCAGGTCCCACTGGCCAGGAACAACAGCCAACAGGTGAGGGCAGAGTGTGGAGACGGGCCATCTGGCCATCCCTGCACCTGGTGCCAGAGAGGGAACATGCCACAACTTCTGCGAGTCATGTGAGGTAAGTGCTGTCCAGAGCCTAAACCTCTTCCCCCTCCAGCACTTTGATCTCCTGCCCCAGTCCCAAGCCTCCTCCTGCACCCCAAACACATCATCCCCAGTTCCACCTCACACTCTGCATCCCCCACTATAGTCCTCCCCCTCCTGCACCCCAACCCTCTCCAACCCAAAGCACCCTCTCACACCCAAAGCCCCTCATAGAGCCTGCACCTGCACCTCCTCCCTACCTGAACCCCCTTCTCCAGCCACAGATGACAATGAGCAAGAGAGTGAGCCACAGAGTGAGCAGAGGGAGGGGCCTTAGAGAAGGGGCAAGGCAAGGGCGTTCTGTTTTCTGGAGTCATAAAGTTGGCATCTCCGGTTGGAAGGCAATGGCTGAACTGATTGCTGCACACTGTTCCAGGCCTGCTGTTCCTCATGTGGCATGGGCCTCACCCTGGTCATTGCTCCTGGTGTGGAAGCTGACCCCTCACCCCAGGGGCAAGTCTTGCTCCTACCCCGATACCATCGCTCCTTCTCTACCTAGCAGCTTCTGCTCCTGGACCACTGACATAACAGTGATGAAGGCTGATGTGGTGGCCCCAGGGCACTGCTCTTGCAATGGCAGCTGATCCAGCCCTACTGCTGTCCCTGCGTGGAGCCGACAGCTACTCCAGCCCCATTGCTGCAGCAGGCTGATGCCAAAGATATCACAGACATCTACTGAAATCACAGAATCCATGACCTCCACGAGAGGAT
This sequence comes from Carettochelys insculpta, assembly GCF_033958435.1. Classification (NCBI taxonomy): domain Eukaryota; kingdom Metazoa; phylum Chordata; order Testudines; family Carettochelyidae; genus Carettochelys; species Carettochelys insculpta. Next base: position 204,309,836 of record NC_134138.1, read on the forward strand.
CAGATTCTTAATTAGAATGCTTATTAAAAGGGTGAAGGAAGAACTAGCTTGGAGTATTTCAACAAAGTTTCTGTTTGGGAATTTCAGAATGAAAACTGAGCTCCCTTTCTCTTTCGCTGCTGTTCAAAGAAAAATACTTTGCCAGCACATTGTGGCCCTGTTTTTATGAAGTCCTAGAACATACATAAGTAAACCCATCAACAAACCCACTGGCTGAAGTGGGACCATGTGCCTAGAGAGTTATGCACATTCATAAAAGTCTGCAAGATCTAGGCTTAGGATGGGTTTTGTTAGGCTAATATTTTGTACCAATAACATTTAAAACACTTAGCAATTAGTACTGTATAAATCAAACATTATGTTGCTACTTCAGAGATAAAATATTAGAACTATGTAACTTGTTTAGAATATGGGATCAGTGTAACATAGCTCCTTTCATAAAAGCATTCTTCTAGTTACAAAAGTCCAATGAAGTGTTACTATTGGAAATACCACATTTTGATTAGTCTTTGTCTCGAGGGCTGTGTCTTCACTTGCATTCGTCTTTCAAAAGAGGAACGCAAATGAGGGAAACCAAAAATGCAAATGAGGCACTTATTAACATATTTCATGCTTTATTTGCATAATCTATTTTTAGAAGATATTCTTTTGAAAGAAGAAAAGCAGTGTCAACAGCTCTTTCAAAAATAAACCCTACCTTCAAAAGAACCCTTATTCCTATTTTGTTTCAGGAAGAAGGGTTCTTCTGAAGATGGGGTTTATATCAAAAGACCCCCCCATCTGCACTGCTTTTTAACTTTCAAAAGAATCTCTTCCAAAAAGAGATTATGCAAATGAAGCATGAGATATGTAAATCAGTGCCTTATTTGCATTTTCAATTTCCCTCATTTGCATTCCTCTTTCAAAAGAGGAACACAGGTGTAGACAGCTCCAGAGAAGACTGTTGTCATGAAAAACTAAAAACCTTATCAAAATGCATTTTGTAATAAGCTAAGGACACACATGCTCCTATGGCATTCTAGTCTGTTTCGATCAGTAATGTTCTGAGGAGCACCCAGAATATAACTTCTCTTAGGCTGTGTCTATACCACTACCTTCCTTTGAAGGAAGGATGGTAATGAGGCTGTTTGGCGTTTACTAATGAAGTGCTACCATGCATAGGCAGCACTTCATTAAGCAAATTCCCCCCCGCAGCAACTCTGAAGTTTTAAACTTCTAAGTCCCGGCATGCGTCTAACCGCAGCATACCCACCGGTACTTCGAAGTGCTGGGGCATCAAAATTTTGAGGAGTAAGGGGACTTCGAAGATGCCCTGGCACTTTGAAGTACCAAGTAAGGGGACTTCAAAGATGCCCCAGCACTTCGAAGTACTGGCAGGTGTGCCGCGGCTAGATGCATGTCAGTACTTAGTGACTGGACTCTCTTGACGGACAGGTTATTAATAAGGTATTTAAATATTTAAATAAGTCCCTGAATAAGGAGGTGCGTGAACCTCCTGTGCACAGATCCCAGGACCCAAACCAGAACCCTGCTGCAGCCCAAGACAGGAGAGTGCCCCCCCGGTACGCTCTGGTCCCGGCTAAGGCCTTCTAGAAAGAAGTGGCTGGCAGAGACAACGAGACCAGGACAAGGGTTAAAGCTGAAACAAAGTAACTAAAAATTTATTAAGCAACACAACAAGATCAAACTATAATAAGTAACAGTGCTAAAGGGCAAACTTAACTAAACACTACTAATAATATCCATAACTTACAGTTAAAACAGTATCCATTATGTTTCCTGTATTGTAGTCCTTGAATTTGTTTTATTGATCCACAAGGCAAAGAACTGATTATTTGAATAGGGATAAAAAGGGCGGATGGAATTAGGAACAAGGGTTAAAGGGTTTTAACAATCCCCGCTGTCTCCTTCCAAGGCCGGGGTGGGGGTGCTAAGCCCCACCTCCGCGCACGGTCGGGTTGCTAGCCTGACCCAAGGGGTTGATACCTGAGAGCCAGTCGGGGCTGTCCCTCTTCTGGGGGCCCCCCGGTATTCCCTTGTGGGTTCAACTGAGTGTACCTGGGAGGCCTATGCTCTTCCTCAGGTCACTAAGGGAGGATGAACAACTAGGGGAGGCAGGGAGGTGTCAGGGATTTTTCATCCCTTGGGCATAATCGTCCCCGTGGGCCAGGGGAAACAAGCCTTGGGCCATTAATATCATTACAGGGGCAGGTAAATCCTAAAAGGTACATAGGCTGCCAGTTAGCAGCCCCTGTAATGGTCACTCTGTGTCGGTTGGTTTTACCGGTAACCTGAACTCACAGACATTTCAAAATTATGAATTTAAAAATCCAGGCTCCTCATTGGACAGAGGTGAGGTAGCTCCTGGGGAAGGACCTGGTTGAAAACAGGCTCCTCAAAAACATACATATGCTAATGAACTAATGAATAATGCATGAGAACGGGGAATATAAGGCAGCGCCCCGCAGCGTTCGGGGGACTTGGTACCAGCTGCCTCTGAGAGAAGACTTTGTGAAGAGCTCCTGTTCCCTGAAGACTTCAACCTGCAATTCCGCATCCGCCCAGCAGAGTCCGCTCTGCTGGGGCATAGCTGAATCACTTTACTTGAAATCACTCTCACTAAAAGAGCTAAGGCAGTCTCCGCTCTGAGGTAAATTGGGTGAGGGACGAACTGGCCTCACCCTTAGGGTGAGGTACTGCGCCCTCACCCCTTAGCACCCAGAGCCTGCCAGAAACCACTGCGGCACCCCCGATCTCGCCGCCAACGAAAAGATGAAGAGCGGATTTGGAGCGGGTCGAACTGGCCCCATCCCTAGGGTGGGGTACTGCGCCCGCTCCGATTGAGGCTTAAGATCTGCCACCACTGCAGCATCAACGCTCTCGCTGCCAACCCATGACTTTCCTTCACCGGACGTGACCATCTCATCAAACTCAACTACCGGACAGGACCAAACGGACACGTAAAACCCCCCACGCCCTAAAATACTAACTTTACAGCTCAATTTGGGCCGTGTGGGGTCGTTTGTCAATCAGATACCCTTAATTGGGATCTATTACTACCTGGGACTGCACACCTGACTAACAAGTCCCTAATTAGTGGTTTTAGTAGTTAAGTTTGTTATTGTTGTTCTGTTACCCTTTTTGTTGCTTCCCTTATTCCCCTCTCCCATTTTCTCCGATCCCCACTGTAAAAAACAGTTGGGAAGGGCCCTTGAAGGGTGGACCTCAGGGCCCAATAGAGTGACCTAGCAAGTCACTCAGGGCATATAGGGGTAAATACAAATTAATCCCTGTAGCCCGGAGACAAAAAACTCACAAAACTCTTTGTCCTTGTATTTTACAAGGAGAGCCTTGCCCAGGCTTCCCCATGGAACCCTTAACCCTATCTATAGTAAGTGTTTAAATATATAAGAAATAAATTAGCATATAGTTTAGAATATAATTAGAAGTAGATAAGTTGATATATAGTAATTATACTGTTTGTGCCAATTGACCATACTGTTTGTGTTGTTTGTTAGTGTTAATAAATACAGTTGTTGTTTTAAAATCCACTTTCTCCTCCTCGTCTCACCCTTGCCACAGGCAACCCCTTGCCAGCTCTTGCTCTGCCAGTGGTCAGCTTCTCCCCCAGTCTCTCCCACTTACACTGAACTGCGCTCTAGGCCCCCTGCCGGAGGTGGGTGGGGTTGGTCTGCAGAGGGGCGGAGCGGCACACCGCCAGTTGGTGGGGCCTGCTGCCGACTCCTCTGTGTCCTCGCTCGAAGCCCCGTGAGGGATCCGACGGATTGCTGGTGCGGGGTCAGCGGGGGGTTGTTTCTCCCCCGCGATTCTGCCCGCGCTGTCAGGAGGCAGTGCCTTCTCCTGCAATTTATTTTAATAGAGGTGGATAGGTAAAAAGGGATAAAGGAGGTTAAACCTTTACCTTATTTTAAAACAACAATTACAATAACTAGGAACCTAATGATTACTATTAGTACTAATTATTAAAGAAGTGTGTACCTAATAATTATTAACAAAATTATTAATTAACTGTGCTTCTAGAGAATTGAGAATAGTATCCCAGCCTGGGCTTTCAGGCCCAGCCTCAGGGGTCGGGCCCCCAGGTACTTCCCCTCCCCCCATCAGGGAGGCTCAACAATGGAGGAGCAACCCCCCGCTCTCTCACAGAGGGTCCCGGTGTCCCAGGTGGGTATATATGTATATTAAGAGGTGTGTGTATATTAAGGTAGGTTAACGTGTCACAATTAGGTGAGTTGAGGTCCAGTCCGGTGTGTGAGTCCAATCCAGTGGTGACGTGTCAGGTAAGTTGTCTCAGTGTATAAAGCGGCTTGGGCGATGGTAAGGCCAGAGCGACGACGGTGGTGTTGGCAGACCCCTGGTTGCGCCGCTGGGTACGCAGTACCCCCCACCGAATTGGGGGGCCAGTTCACCACCCGGCGGTCTGGCCAAAGGGTCTGCTTGCCGCTCCTCGATGCAAGTGTGAGCTAGTGTGCGGTGGGGCGCGCTGGCGCGATGATGCTGCGTCAGGCCGCAAGGCAGCAAGGGCTCCAATTAGAGGAGGCCGGCGCTGCTAGGTATTGCAGGCTCGGCAGTGAGTCAGCTCAGTGTCAGCACCGCCCAGAGGCAGGTGCTGCAGTAATTTCAGCTCCGTGCTGCAAGTGTGGCTGTGATTTAGCTCTGTGCGGTGCCCCCTAAAGGGCAGATGCCGCTGTGACTTCAGCTCTTCTTCGGCTTTACACCTGGCCTCAGGTTCAGCGGACGCCTATTGGCCATGCTGTCCCGTGCAGGGTCTGCAGAATCCTTGCCTGCAGTACCCAAGGGCCCTGAATGCCAGGACCAGCCTGACTTATATAGACAGAGTTCATGCATGATTCATGAGGTAATTATCATATGAAAGTTCTGAGCACCTGTTTTCAAAGAGGTCCTCTGGGCCGGGAAGTTTCCAGAAACTGCCCACCTGTGTCCAATCAGGAGCCCGGAATTCAAATCCATGATCATGAATTATTCATGAGTTCAGGTTACTGGGGAAACCAACTGACACAGAGTGACCGCTGCAGGGGGCTACTAAATGGCAGCCTATGTATCTTTAGATTCTACCTGTACCTGCATTGATGTTTAATGGCCAAAGGCTTGTTTCCCCTGGCCCACGGGGACGATAATGCCCAAGGGATAAAAATCCCTGACACTTAGAAGTTTAAAACTTCAGAGTTGCCGCAGGCGGGAATTTGTTTAATGAAGTGCTGCCTATGCACGGCAGCACTTCATTAGTAAACTCCGAACAGCCTCATTACCATCCTTCCTTCGAAGGAAGGTAGTAGTGTAGACACAGCCTAAGAGAAGTTATATTCTGGTTGCTCCATTTGGAACCAGTGTTAGAACCAGTTCAATTTTCATTCAAATTGTTTCACCCAAGCTTACTTAAAACAAGCAAAAACATTCCTAAATTATGTGGAGCGGTCACATAATTCAAGGATTTAAAGTAATCAGACCAGCAGACTCAGTGAAACACTGGGTAAACATGCCAGTAAATGACATCAATTTCAAATCTGGAATTTTAAAGGAAAATAAAAATCAGTTATCTATGAAAATGAAACACAAGATAGCAGTTCTCCATTCTTCCTCCAGCTTTGCCAGTTTATACTAATAGAAAACTTGATCTACTACTTCAAACTCTTCATAATTGTTAAATTCAGAATATAAACTAACCATATTTTATAGTAACTTGGTTTCAGTAGATACATCTGACATCATCATTATTGTTAGGGATCCTATAGTCCTATCTTGGATACAGGCCAAACATACCTCTTTGTCTCTACTGTTAAATGACAACAATGAAACTACGTGTTTGCTTTCCCTAGTTTAGTGCTTTTTCAGTCCTTTGTGGTGTTCTTTGTAGCAGGATTTTATGTTGTTTTTGGGGATTCCCCCACACCCACACCTTTTCCTTCTCAAAAAAGCTCTTTTTACCCCAAAAAGCACCTCAGTTTTTTTATATGTAAGTTAGAGGTAACAGGAGCCAACTGATCTGATTGGCACATTAGTCACTGCATCTCTGTAAAAGATCCTGCCCCTTGATATCTTACCAGTCTTCAACCCAAGTCAATAGGATGTGCATGTGAGATTAGCAAAAAATGAACTTATGCACCATTTTAATTTTGTGGTCCAAATCAGTTTCAAAAGAACTGTTTGCCAGATTTACCTCAGATATAAAGAAACTTTTATTATCATCATAAATATACATTAAACAAGCAATCTCTGTGAAGATACTAAAGACTGATAGGCACAGGAGAAAGAACTGTGTTTTTGCCCCTACACTAAGCCCCATCAGGCATCAGGTCAGGACTGAGGCCCACGAACACATACTCTCTCTCTCTCTCTCACTCTCTCTCTGCTTTGCAGCAGCTGTTGTGTGAATTGCTCTAAATCAGTCAATCCATATGGTCCATGAATAGCAATCATGAGGTATGTATTATTTAAACTCTCATAAATATAGAAACTACTACACTTTTCTTTGGTCCTTTGAAGTGATGAATGCTACACTGAAGATCGAAGCCGTACAAAATTATTGTAAATCATTAACAGCCTAACGGGAAATGATAACGCAAAACCACTATGAAATATATGAAGAATATACTGTTTCTTTTCCTTCTCTTTTAATTATAATTTACTTTCTGTGAGTTTTACTCCTCAAAGGTTACTGCTATTCTCACCCCTCATGCCAGCAGCTTGATGCAAATGAGCAGTCTTGAAAATGCAAAATGGCCACCATTTGCATATACAAGCAGCTCATTTGCACATTTGCAGCAGAAAACAAGCAATGAAGACTTGGTTCTGTGGGCAAAAACTTCCTCTGTCATCAGCCCCTTATCCCTGATTTTTTTCCAGGGATAAGGGGCTGGTGACAGAGGGATTTTTGCTGGCAGAACCAAGTCTTCACGGCTTGTTTTCTGCTGTGAATATGCAAATGAGCTGCTCAGATATGCAAACAAGTGGTCATTTTGCATTTTTGAGACTGCTCATTTGCATCAAGCTGCCAGCACGAGGGGTGAGTTTAGCACTAGCCAAACTGAATTCCTAATGACTCTAGTTAGAGCAAAGCATAACGTGGGCAAACTTCTCCACACATACAGATGCGCCAATGTACTATTAACTTACACTGTTATTCTAACCACAGGCTTCTCTTTGGCCCAGACTAATAGCACAGGGATTTGCTAATGGAGGCAAATATCTCCTAGCTCATTGCAATAAATCACTGAACTAATTTCAGTTGAATCCTAAGACAAACCTGAAGCCTCACAGTAACATTTTCAAAGACGTCTACATGACTGAGAAGCTGAAGTCCTATTATCAGAAATGAATTCAGAATTTAAGGGTATGTTTACACTGCAGCTGTAAGCATGTCTCCCAGAGACTCTTACAAGCCAGGCTCAAGCTAGCACGCTAAAATAGCAGTCTGATCATTGCAGCTCTGGCTTTCAAGTTTAGAAAGTCAGATGGGCTTGAGAGTCCAAGCTGCAGCCCAAGCCTCAGTAGCCACACTACTATTTTTAGTGTGCTTACTCAAGCCCCACTAGTGTGAGTCTACCTTCTTGGCATGGGAGGCTTACTTCCATCCGTAGTCTAGACAGACCTAAGATCTTACGCCACATTGACTTTCAATGACATTTAGAGCAGGTCTGCTCTACTTGCTAAGTCAATCTAACTTGCTTCACTCAGAAGTGTCAAAAAGCTTCCAACCTGAGCAACACAAGTCTTGCACTGTCCACACCATCACTGGTTCAGCAGGAGATACTCTCCTGTCAGCATAGCTTATGCTTCTTTCTGGGGCAGAGTGCTCTCCCTAAGCATAGCACATCTTCACCAGCAGCTGCTCTGATGTGGCACTCTAGTATAGACTTGTACTGAGTTTTCGAAGTGCCTATATCACTTCGGAAATTTGGAATTTGGGTTCATTCTCCTAAGTCAAGTAGGCACTTTTGGAAACTTCACCGAACATCTCAGAAGTAAAACCAGAGAAGACCTAGATACTAAGGACCAGATTGTATAACCCTTACTCACAAACAAATTTTACCAATGTGAGCAAAGGTTTCAGAATCTAATCATGGGACACATTCTGTTACTGCTACTCATACTGCATATGCAGTGGACATCAATGGATCTGCTTGACAAGGAAGGCACTAGTTAATGTGAGCAAGGAGGTCAAAGACTCTGGCCCCAAAAAAATATTTTTGCCCCTATACAAATAACTAAAAAAATGTGTATCTTGCAGAAATGGCTTGATTGGCATTAAACTTTGAAGGAAATCAAATCATTATCAAAAAAGTAGAAAGCATTATAGAGACTGTATGATTAAATATTTTCCTGGAATCCAAGGGTTTTATTTGCAAACTGAACAGAATGATTCAGTAGTTCTGCCTACATAGAGAGGATAAACATGATGTGTTAATATCAAATCATTAAATTAAATTAACTATTTTAAAGAGAAGTATATAGATTGAAGCTTGGATCTGACTTGCTTCCCATGGGTACTCATCTACTGCATGATTATCTTCTAGAACAACTGTTAGTTTCCCCAAGCCACATGATAATGGATGCTACGTATTAAAAAGATGAGACGAGCCTTGTGGTTGTCACATACAAGGGTTGGGAGGGACATTCTTTCACCTTCTTCCCTTACCCTGTATTTTTTTCAGGCAGCAGGAGGAGTGAGATCTGTTGATGTTGGTTTAGGGTTGCTTTCGTGCCGATGTGCTAGTGAAAGAACAAACAAGCTCCCCTAACTGTATTCTTCAAATATAAGACCAAAGCATACTGGTTGAGAACCACTGAGGACTATTACTATAACAAAACAAAGTATGAGATAACATTCCACTAGGGGACAAAAGATTCTGAAAGGAGCAACAATGAAATCAGACAACATTTCAATCACTTTATCATAGTGCTTCAAGTCCTAGTTTAAAAGCCAAGGAAATAACAGTAAACAGTGAGTAACATCCAGTTAATATTTATACAAACCTATTCAATAAATAAAAAATAATAAAATGAGTTAAGGCAGGCATGTCAGCCCTTGAAGATTTGTGTTACTTAAAGATAGTATGTAAGCCAGGCTCAAGCAAGTTTAAAATAAACAAACTTAAAAGTAAATGGGAAAATGTTTGAATGAAAATAAATGAATTTCTGCTTCTATTCTCTCAAGGAACTCAAGAAGTATCAAAGTGCTCTGAGATTTGGCATTCTTGTGCATACATTCTATTGTACATTACAAATGCTTCACGTTAGCCCAGTAGTGGCAGGTTTGGTGTCACTGGATGGTATGTAAATATTTAACCTCATATCTTCAGAACTATGGAAATATGAATACATGGAACTCTAACAATACAATGTAACGTCACTGAGCAGTTATTACGCTAATACTAGAAAACACCATGAAAAAGAAAGCTGTTTGTGTGTAGTAATGGACATTTAGTATTCAGAAAATGTATTGAAAAGAAAGTCAGAAGAGTTATTTCATACAGAATCTAATCCTGCTTTAGACAGCTGAGGCTTTCCCTGGCATATCAGTGTCAGGGCAAGTGGGAGCATGGCTGAAGCACACAAACAGCATAAAACCTTTCAGGGATGGAAAAAGCCAACATACCTTAAAGCAGCAACAGTTATACAATGGCTCAAACTGGCTCCGAGAGGGTAGGGGTACAGGGAGGCTCAGGCAGTGGAAGGGTACCATAAAGCCACTTTGTCACCACTACTTCAGGTTTGCGAAGCTACACCTGGATTGAGTCCTTCACTTCAGTTTATTTACTTAACACGTGCAGAGTCATCTAGCCAAGCGATGGCATCTTCAGTGGCATGAGGCAGTTCTTCTAGATCGCCGTTCAACTTAGACAGCAGGCATTCATTGCCAATGTGTGCCATCACGTGTATCGCACCACTGCACACAAAGGGCTGTCAAGAAGGCCCCATGGATGCTGGCTGACTGCACAGAGCACTTCCCTTCAGCAGAAGTTTTTGTTATGCAAGGACTGCTGGTTAAGGCTTTTATGGACTAAAAAGAGGTAAACTCTGTCCTCTGCTGCATGCATGCAACTTCCACTGACTTCAGTGTACTGAAAGGTAAATTGTTCAAATAATAGTACAAAAATAAACAACATCATAAAGAAAGAAAGGATCCCAAACTGAATGCCTTCTAAAAATCAAGCAAACGGCTGAACAGATTAAATTCAAACTTCAGAAAAAAAAAGTCTCCCATTTTACGACTGTACAAAGAGCCACATTTTAACCATACAAAATGTGCCTTACCCCTGAAAATTATGCGTATGGTGTTTCTAATGGGAGAGAATAATATGCAACATTTTGAATAATATACCTTCTCATTAAATTTGCTGCAGTCACTAACTTGATGTGTGTCAAACAGAGGATTCATGTGCAGATGCTGTAGCAGTTGAAAATGCCTGTCTTTCAATATTAAGCTTGTGAGAGTAATCCTGAGCTGAAATCTAAGCCTCAGTGATAGCAGCAACAAAGCTAGAAAAATCCATGTGATTACTTATCGCAGCTCTCAGTCTACAACTGTAATAACCCACCATGGCCCTCATATGCATTTATTAAAAAAATATCAATCCCCCCTTCTGCTGCAAAGAGCCTTCTACATTTTGCTTACCGTAATAGAGCTCCACTCGGCAAATGCTTATGCACATGTACGGCTTTACTCATGTAAACTCACATGCATATAAATATGTTCAGGTTTTGTGGCCCTGAATGTGGGCCTGATCACTTTCTAGCATTCTATAGCAAGCAGCACAAAACAGGGAAAAAACCATATTAATCCCTCACAGGGTTTTCGGATTATGGATGTAGGCCTTCCTACAGAGAATAACAAACTACAATTTACAAAGTGATGTTTATTACATAAGGAAAGCTTATGTGCCCCCATACTTCAGGTGCAGGATTTTACCACCACCCAAAATAATAAGGACAAAAGTCTGCAGGTGGTAAGTTTCTTGAGCCATGTCTACATGAGAGGCTTCTGTCAACACAACTCACTTTTGGAAGGGATTTCCCAGCAAAGCTTCTCTTGACAGATTGCATCTACACATACAAGCACATCGAAAGAGCAATCCGTTCTGTTGACGGAGAGTAGTGAGACTGCCTGGCGCTCCCTCAACAGAACAGTTGACCAGACGCTCTGCAAAAAGGACTGTCTGGTGAACCCAAAGCCCTGTCTGTCAACTGAAGGCCCTGGAGCAACTACACGGTTGTTTTGTCAACAGAACAGCATCAAGAGAGGCATTATACCTGAATGGGGAGGGGTATAACGCTGCCAGCGGATGTGCCAGGTTTTGTCAACAAACTGTTGACAAAGCACATTTGCCATGTAGACACTGTGTTTTTTTCTGGCAAAAGCCAAATTTTGCCAGGAAAAGCCATTCATGTAGGTGTGGCCTTGTACTATAAAAGAACACTCCAAGACTAACAATTTCGACACTTGAGATACAATATGTATGTGGGTGTAAGGAAGGATCTTCCTCCACATACAACCTGGGTAACAGCAATGCAGAGTTACAAAAGAGGAAATGGCTTTGTCTCTCCAACTCATGATCTTATTGTTAGCAGCAATATTTCGTCTTTTCCTTAAAGTGACGGTTCATAGAAGCATGTGATTACATGAAAATCTAAGCTTTCTTTTTAAAATTGTTTCCTACACTCATGGTTGCAAAGAAAAGCTTGAAAATGTGACACCCATCCCCTAAAGGCTTGAGAATCAAAAGGCAAGTAAAAAGAATCCAACATGTATTACATTTAAAATCTCTTGATTTATAAGTCAATCGCAGAGCATACAGTTCCCAGAGGAGACCACAGTGAGGCAGGGAGAAGAGCTGTCGGGCCATGTGGAGGCTGGGGAGAAGTACGCTGCTCCTTTTGAAGATATATAGATAAAATCCTAGCCCCAACAAAGTCAAGAGAAGTTTTGCCATTCACCTGAAATGGGACCAGAATTTCATACTCACTCTGCATGTTAGGGAGCTCCAAGGATATTCTGGCATCTTCAGACAGAATGCCCCTCTGTTCACCTTCAGGCAGAGTGGCTCTGAACCACCTCACAATGCATGATTTTGCCTAGTCAACACAATCTAGCCCTTAGCAATCAAAGAACTACAGCTACTTTCAGAAAGTAGAAATTGCCAGTTTTACTACAATTCAGGAATCTCTGTCTCTCTCTGTAGTCTATATTTCCATAGTTTAGTGTGGGAATTCAGTTTAATAATAGGCGAGTCACATGTGCTAAACATTGGGACTCAGTCTTGATTATCAGTTAAATAACCATTAAAAGCTTCTAAACAGATGGTTTCAGCCAGTCAACTGAAGTCTCAGGGGGAAAGAACTCATGTCTGTTCATGGAAATAATATCTTATGCAAAAGTAAAACAAAACGAATGGAGGAAAACATGCTGCCTCATATTACATTTTTAAATATTTGTTAGCATTTCTAACTCAAAAACAAAGAAAAAAATCCTGCACATATAACAAAAACCTAAGATATATTTTTATGTGAAATAAGTTTATAACAGGACCTAGCACTAATCAGCCACAAGTTTTCTGGCAAGTTAAACAATAACAAGAATTGTCATTGGATTATTGATGTATTAAAAAAGGCCCCAGTAAAGGATGAGAGCCCCATTGCACTAGACACTGTATACACACATCACATACTTCAAAAGGTGCCCCTACCCCAAAGAAATTACTAAGTGTAGTATTGTACGGAACAGATATTGAATTACTGTACTTATTTTTCATGTACACCCAACACCTACTGATTTTACTGATGACCATGCTCCTTTGAACACCTGCACTCTGCCCGCTAGTCCACCTTAACTGAGGCTATGTCTAATATTTCCAACCTATGAGTAACTTCAAACAGAAGCTGTTTCTTTAAAAATTGTCACAGAAGTATTTGTTCTCTCTCTCTTTAGACTTCATAATGTCAAATTTTCACAAAAGTCAAACTGGCCCAATGCCCAGGATGGTCATTATTCTGTCCTGGATCAGTGACAGATTTAAGGACTGGTCGCTCACTGTCTTCTGAGCTAGAAATGAGAACTTTATACTACTCATGTACAATGACCTTCATATGGATTCATCATTTCTGAGTTATGGGCAGGAGCCAGTGAAGTCAATGGAAATGTTTCCACTGATTCCAATGCATACTGACTTGGATCCTAAATCGCCATATGTAATCCAAGCCAATACAACTTTTATACCAAAGTATGCCATCAAGTATTCTCTCTCTCTCTCTCTCTCCTCCCTTTCTGTGTGTGTGTGTGGAGAGAGAGAGAATATGTACACATTTAATTGGCTTTAGTGTTCACTTTCTAAAATGTGGCTCCTAAGTGTTTGGAAAATAACAACAAGTAGTGAGTGCTACGACAAATAAATGACCAATAATAATCATAGGCCATGTCTATACTAGCCAAAAACTTCAAAATGGACATGCAAATGGCCATTTTGAAGTTTACTAATGAAGCACTGAAATACATATTCAGCACCTCATTAGCATGCGGGTAGCCATGGCACTTCGAAATTGGTGCGGCTCGACGCCGCACGGCTCGTCCAGACGGGGCTCCTTTTTGAAAGGACCCTGGCTATTTCGAAGTCCCCTTATTCCTATGAGCAGATGGCAATAAGGGGACTTTGAAGTAGCCGGGGTCCTTTCGAAAAGGAGCCCCATCTGGATGAGCCACGCAGTGGCGAGCCGCATCAATTTTGAAGTGCCGCGGCCACCCGCATGCTAATGAGGTGCTGAATATGTATTTCACCGCCTCATTAGTAAACTTCAAAATGGCCATTTGCACGGCAATTTTGAAGTTATTGACTAGTGTAGACGTAACCATAGTGATAGTGCTCATATATAATATACAGTACAGACATTCTAACTCCGTCATGAAGCTACTATGAGCTCCATGCCAGTCCCAAGCTTGGATGAAGGAAGAGGGTTGGTTAGATGAGTGTCAATGCACTGACCGTGAAACAACAATACGAATGAAATCTGATGTCAGTACGACTAAATGATAAAAGATGTCGGCTCCGACGTCACCCGGATAAACAAGGTCTGCGACACCAATCGCACAGCCAGGGTTGGGTCGATAAGTTGGCTACTGAAATAAAATTACAAATAACACATATGCTATAAATTGGAACGTGGAACTTCTGAACGCTGTGGGCAACTGAAGAATTAGAGCTGCTTCGGAAGGAGATGGAGAGATACTGATGCAATATACTTGGACTGGCAGACATGAGCTGGACGGCTTTGGAAGAGATGTGCAGTTGTGAAGTCATTTGGTCAGGAAACAAAATGAAGCATGAAGCAGGATTCAGATTCCTTCTCAGCAAAACAGCTAGAGGGGCATTATTAGGATACAAACCGGTGAGTGCAAGAATGATGGTAGAAAGATTCGAAACAAAACTGCTCAACATCTTAGTCATTCAGCTGTATGCATGCATGTCGGACAGCAAGGAGGAAGAGATTGGGCTATTCTATAAAGGTTTGACGAAGGCAGTGGAGGAGATACCGAAGAAAAATGTGTTGATTATCGGAGGAGATTGGAATATGAAGGTTGGAACAGATAATGAAGGTTGGGAGAGAGTCATGGGAAGGTCTGGATGTGGAGAAAGAAACAAACAAGGTAGGAAACTACTAGAATTTGCTACGGAGCATGAGATGGTGATCTGCAACACGAGATTCCAACAAAAGGACTGTAGGAAGTGGACATGGCGATCGAACGACGGGAAGTCCAAGAACACAATAAATATGATTTTGATTAGATGAAGATGGGTAAAATCAGTACAGCAGTGCCGAACTTTCCAAGGAGCAGATATAGACTCGGACCACAGTCTAGTGACTGCAAACATCAAGATAAAACTCAAAAGAAAATGTAAGACGCTGTTTTAGAAAAGAAGAGACGTGGTGAGGAAGAAACAGGGAAGGCATACACAGCAGCGCTCAAAGAGAAGATTAAGAATATTGCCACAGAGAAAGACCTAGATAAGAGAGTCGAATGGATAGCCACGGCGACAGAAGAAGCAATTGGGCAGATTATTCCAGAAAAAGAGAAGATCAATAAGAAGTGGATTACTCAGGAGACACTGAAGTTGGTACAAGAGACGAGAGTGTTGAAGATCAGAAGAGATGTTTCTCAGATGGCAGAACAGCAATATAGCATGAAATGCAAGGAGGTGACGAAAGCAGCCAGAAAGGATAAGGAGAAATGGTTAGAGGAGTGATGTGAAGATATAGAGAGGTGTTACAGTGAATGTAAGACCAGGGAGGTGTATAAGATGATTAGGAATATTAATAGGAAATGGAAAGCAAAGCAGATGGCGATCAAAGATGAAAACGAAGAAGTGTTCATGAACAGGAGTAGATTGTATAGCAATGGACAAGATATTGCACTGACCTATACAAATCACAATTGGACCCGAGTGTCTCAGAGAGACTGACTGAGGAACTGAAAGAGATATCTCCACTGAGAATCGAGAGTGAGACCGATATTTCAAAGGAGGAAGTAGAAAAAGCAGTAAAATGACTAAAGATCAACAAGAGCCCTGGAAATGATAAGATCATGGGAGAGATGATCAAACACGGTGGAGAAAGCAAGATTCAGGAAATACGCCAACTATGTAATATAGCATGGAAAGAAGGGAAAGCACCTAAGAAATGGACAAGATCCATGCTAGTGACAATACACAAGAAAGGAAGTACACTGGAATGCAAGAACTACAGAACAACTGCCCTAACGAGTCATCTAGGCAAGATGCTGATGATGAAACTGACTGCGAGACTAAGATCGCAGATAGAAGAACATATAGCAGATGAGGAAGCGGGGTTCAGAAAAGACAGAAGAAGTACCATACAGCAGATATTGGCACTAAGAGTGATAGCAGAGAAAGCTCGATGAAAGAACAAGAATGTGTACGCTTCCTTTGTTGATTTTCAAAAGGCATTTGACAGTATAGATCAGAAAGTGACTTGGGTGGTGTTGGAGTCATACGGAGCAGATAGCAGACTGATATGGTTGTTGAAGGAAATCAATGACAGTGTGGAGGCAGTGGTGAGAACATGCAGGCTGTTGGGAAGTTGGTTTAAAACAAGTAGAGGTACGAGACAAGAAGATCCAATATCACCAAGTATCTTCATCATGCATCTGGAGAGAGTGATGGACAAGATCAAGGAAGAGGCAAAAGGGGTATCTGTGCATGGGAAAAATTAACAACTTGACGTCACGGATGATATAGTTATCATTGAGGAAGATGAGGAGAAGCTAGGGAAAACAGGGCACATGCTAAACAAAGAAGGGAAGCGGTACGGACTGATTATGAACATTGATAAAACAAAAACAATGGTATGTGGAGATAAGGAAATAGGAACATAGATCAGTGTAGATGGTATTGAACTAGAAAACGTAGAGAAGTTCACATATCTGAAGAGCAACATAGCGTATGAGCTAGACTGTAGGAAGGAAATAGTGACTAGAATAGTGAAAGCAAGAGAGAGTTTGAAGGCAATAGATAAGATCTGGAAAAGCAAAGCGATTACCTTAGGAACAAAGCTGAGCATCTTGAAAACGTGTGTATTCAGCAGCACGTTGTAAGGATGTGAGACATGGGTGATAACGAGAGATTTGAAATATTGACATTCAAAAGGAGTTGTTACAGAAAGGTTCTGAGAATAGGATGGATGCAGGTGGTCACCAATGAGGAATTATATAGGAAGATACAGCTGAAAGAGAACCTGCTGCAGAAGGTTATAAAACGGAAGCTACAACTATTTGGGCATATTTGCAGAATGAACAATGAACGAAAAATCAAGACCCTGGTATTCGGCATAATGGATGGCTCAAATAGGAGAGGCAGACCGCACAGAGAATGGATAGATGGTGTAGTAGATTGGTGCAGAGCTAGTCTATAGAACCTAAGCCACTCCACACTGGACAGGGAATAATGGAAAGAAATAGTGAGAGAGGAATCAGATACCAACAGGCACTGAGCCCACTGTTATTGATGATGATGATGATGATGATGATGACGACAGTCATTTTGCAACTGCCACAGCAGCTAATTGTCCTGTCAATTGAACATCCAAAGTTTAAGACAGTTCTTGTGCAGATGACAGGTGAAAATTAATTTTGGTGCTAATATCTCAGTCCAACAAACCCTTACTCACACCAACAATTCCACTGAAGTAAATGATACAGATTCTGCTCTCATTTACACAGATGTGAATCAACAGTACCTCCAGTGAGATACTGTGGGCTAACACTGATGTAAGGGATGGCTTATATGGGGAACATTTGCATCAGTATAACTACATTCAGGTGCAAATGCTTAATGTAGTTGTTATATACGTCCAAAGTAAGGTTTACAACAATACATCTTAATTCAGTGACATAAACTCCACTTTGCTCCAGCATAATGAATCTACTGTTGGGATTTGTACTGGTGCGACAACATCAATATAGCTACAAAAGTGATGCAAACTTCTTTAGTGTAGACAAAGCTTGAAACCAGATTGTGGCCTAACGCATTTGATCACATGGTAAAGTACCACTCAATGTAAAAAAGAATGGAACCCCAAGTAAGGTTTGCAGACAAATGGATTTTAAAGCCATTAGAATATCTTCTCTGACCATCTGTATATTACCGACCCCAAAATTTCACCCAGACACCATAAAAGCAGATAAACAGACAAACACACTCACAGACCTATCATCACTTCCCCTTAGCTAATCTGTACATATTTAATTATTTTAATCCTTCTTCATAATTCAATCCCTCTAGTTCCTAATTATTTCAGTACCAGTTCTCTGTATCTGTAAAAAAATTAACGGCATTTAAAAAAGAAAGTGTTCTTGAATGTGCATCAATTACCACATCAGCATGTATTGACTATTAAGCAGATGTGAAGTGTTTAACCTGAGCACCTAATTTCAGAGGCGGTAACATGTCATTTAAATCCCTGGATCATAAAAGGTCAGAAGAGATGAAATAGTACCAAGTACCCAAAAGAGAAAACTTCCAAGTCTATTTTACACAGAAGTGCAAACAAGTAACAGTACACTTCATTAAATTCTGATCCCTATTACAATCACAGCATAAACCTTATTGTAATTACAGTACCTCAGAGACAAGAGCACCCACCATCTTAAATAGGGAATCACTGATTTGGACAAGGTTTATAAATGGCTCTCATTGACTATCATTTCCAATTAGAGTAAATAAAAGCATTAAATGCCCACTTTGCTGTAGAGATCGACCTTTAACCTGGATTCTTTCTCTAACAGATGAGGGCCAGATTTATTGTGACAGCACCTAATCACACTTAGCACAGTGAGTGATTTGATGGCATTGGTATCACATCAACCACAGGCTGAGTTGGTAAGACCGTTGCATGAAGCATGTGTATTAGACGTATGCTTATTAGTATCCTAGGAAGTTGGGAAATGTAGCCATATTCCAATTTTCTAGTTTACACTGGAGCAGCTAAAAATGACACATAGCTACACTATTACCTGCAAAGACAGATTTCACAGTGAACACACTTATTTGTCTAATTTTTTTTTGTAGTTTACATATCTGAACTGTGTTAATATTGGCTTCAAAACTACAGCTCTCTAGATAAAACCAAAGAGGTCAAAATTCATCAGATCAGAGGCAACCTCCTCTCCTCCCAAACACAGATATATATATACTCCCAAAATGGCTTTGCTTCTAACAAAGTTAGTATACTTTTGCAATATTTCATACAAAGGCACCGATGACTGATTTTGTGTGTAACCTATGCAGCACATTTTGTAGCAACGAGAAATGTGGTGTAGTCAACACCTATGGAATAGAAATGATTTATTTTATAATCCAAACATTTCAATTTACATAAAATAACTATGCTGCAGCAAAGGTTTTTGACCAAAATACCAAACAGAAGAGCTATTCCCCCTGCAACAACTGAGATTCTTCTACATGTTGCAGTCCATGTAGATTTCTCTACAGGTGCACGTGCACCACATACACAAAACATTAGACTTTTTTAACTAGCAGTGTCTATTGGGGATGCATATATCTGCACACAGGCCAAAAGCATCCGCAGCCTGGACCTCCCTCAGTTATCTTTGCAATGCAAGGCTTGTACTGCTGAGGAATCGGAGAGGCAGGGACAGATGGTGGGTTGTGAGAATGCTGCTGGAATACCTGCAACAGGTTTGAGAGCCAAAACTGCCACAGTCAGTATGAAGCAATCTTCATGACAGAGGCTTTGTATTACATGGTATTGGATTTTATCCTGAGACTCGGGATATCACTGGGATGTCCTCAGGACAATCAAAGGAAGAAGGCATCTGGCAAGGAGTCTCAGCTCACACCTCCTTTGGAACATAAATTCTGACTCTTGATTTGCCACACAAGACAACAAAATCTATGGTGAGGGTCTCCCACTGATGAAATAGTGGATCTAAGAAGGATTTCTCCAGTGACTGTGATTGGACACCAGTCTCTGAGCTCTGGAAAGTACTATGAGGAGTAACTCAATTACTTATGTTAAACATTGGGCATTTAACATTGCAGCCAAGACAAATGCCATATTTGGGAGAGCAGCAGTTTAGTCTCTGTTAGGACAGCTGTGATACATCCAGTGAAAGGGTCAAGGTCGTTTCTGAAGGTTATTATTCAAAGACTAGGTCTGATGAAGTTAGGTCAATGATAAGCATCACTGTTGAGGACCATACTGAACATGTTAGCCCTTTCCTCAAATTTACTGGGTCTAGCCACAAAGTGTGCTCTTGCAGCACTTGAGCTAAAATTATAACCCACTTATCCATATTATGTCTAGCTGGGGAATACATGAACCTCAGACACTCTGTAAAGGCCCATAGGTAAAGGCTAGCAAGCAGTGTCATGCACACACATGAAAACATATGTCCTAAGATTACCAAGCACATGCCCTGTCATCAGTCTTATCTGTAAGTCCTGCATCACTGACTGAAGGAATCAGAACCTATTCTCTGGCAGATGGCTCCAATGATCTGCAGCTAATCACAGCTTGTATGAGTTTTATCATCTGTGATGGTATGAGATGATTTCTTGTAGTTCACAGGGATCCCTAGTTTGGAGAACATGGAGAAGATATGTTCTAGGACTCTCTCAATTTCTTGCTGAGACCTGCTTCTGATCAGCCAGTCACCCAGACATGGTTAGATATGGATTCCATTTGCTTAGATGAGCTGTAATTCCTGCCAGGCACTCAGTGAACAATCTTGGTGTGTGGAGGATCTCAAAGGAACAAACCTACTTTGTTAATACCTGGACCTCACTGTGAACCTGAAATACTTCCCATAGACTAGGTAGATGGCTTTGTGGAAATTTGAATACTGCAAGTTGAGAGTTTTGAGCTGGAGAGATTTAATGAGGGAAGTAGACTCACCATCCTGAACTGGAGATAGTAAATGTATTTCTTGAGTTTGCTCAAGTCCAGGATAAGACAAAAATCCTCTTTCTACTTCAAAATGAAGAAATACAGGAGTTGAAGCTTCTTCCTCTCTACTCTTGGGAATCCTCCTCTTTGGCTGCTAAATGAAGCAATGAGATTACTTCAGTTTCTAAATTACTCTAATGATGTTGTGGTACCTTATAGACTAACAGAAAAGTTTAGAGCATGAGCTTTCGTGAGTTAACTCACTTCTTCAGATGCTGGTCCTGGAAATCTGCAAGGCCAGGTATAAATAGGCCAGAGCAAGGCTGGGGATAACGAGGTTAGCTCAGTCAGGCAGGCTGAGTTGTATTGTCATCAGTAGATCTGGAGGTGTGAACTCCAAGAGAGGGGAAGCTGCTAAATACAAAAGCAGCTTCCCCTCTCTTGGAGTTCACACCTCCAGATCTACTGATGACAATACAACTCAGCCTGCCTGACTGAGCTAACCTCGTTATCCCCAGCCTTGCTCTGGCCTATTTATACCTGGCCTTGCAGATTTCCAGGACCAGCATCTGAAGAAGTGAGTTAACTCACGAAAGCTCATGCTCTAAACTTTTCTGTTAGTCTATAAGGTGCCACAGGACCCTTCGTTGCTGCTACAGATCCAGACTAACACGGCTACCCCTCTGATACTATCTAATGATGTTGCGAAGGCCATGACTATAATAGGATACAAAAAGAAACTAGATAACTTCATGGAGGATAGGTTCATCAATGGCTATTAGCCAGAATGGGCAGGGATGGTGTCCCTAGACTGTGTGCGCCAGATGTCAGGAACTGGCTACAGGAGGTACATCACTTTATGATTACCTGCACTGTTCATTCACTCTGGGGCACCTGTCATTGGCTACTGTCAGAAGACAGGATACTGAGCTGGATGGACCTTCAGTTTGACCCAGAATGGATGATCTTATGTTGCCTGAAAAGGGATTGAAAGGGGAATGAGAGACATAATGAACAGAAATGGATGATGATCTCTAACAAATATCCTTATAACATCATGGCAGACCACATCCTTGGATAAGGGACAAAGGGGCTTCTGAAAAAATTAAATTCAATGTATCCATGCAGGGTTTAAAACCAATTTGATTACATTTATTTAAAATGACACTTTTAATTCACCAACAGGAAGTTATAGGCTGATCAGCCTTACCTCAATCCCTTGGAAAATAATGGAGGGGATCCTCTAGAAATCCACTTGGGAGCACTTGGAAAAGGGGAAAATGAGGGGCAAGTCCTGCCTGACCAATCTGATTAGCTTCTATGATGAGGTAACAGGTTCTGTGGACATGCGGAAGTCAGTGGATGTCATATACCTTGATTTCAGCAAAGCTTTTGATACAGTCTCCCACAACACTCTTGTCCATAAGTTAAGGAAATATGGATTGGATCCTTGGACTATAAGATGGATAGAAAGCTGGCTTGATGGTCAGGACCAACGGGTAGTGGTCAATGGTTCAATATCTGGACGGCAGTCTGTTTCAAGTGGAGTGCCACAAGGCTTGGTTCTGAGGCCAGTGTTGTTCAACATCTTTATTAATGACCTGGATGAGGGACTGGATTGCACACTCAGCAAGTTGGAAGAGAACACAAAGCTAGGAGAGAGGTAGATACATTGGAGGGTAGAGATGGAAACCAGTGAGTCCTGGATAAATTGAATGATTGAACCAAAAGGAATCTGATGCTGTTCAACAAAGAGAAGTGTAGAGTCCAGCACCTCGGTCGGAAGAATCCCAAGCATTGTTATAGGCTGGGGACCAACTGGCTAATCAGCAGTACAGCGGAAAGGGACCTAAGGGTCATGGTGGATGAAAGGCTGGATATAACTAAACAGTGTGCCCTTGTAACCAAAAAGGCTAATGGCATACTACGGTGCATCAGAAGGAGCATTTCAAGGAGATCTAGATACGTGGTTGTTCCCCTCTGTTCGGCACTGGTGAGGCCACATCTGGAATATTGTGTCCAGTTTTGGGCCCCCCAGTATAAAAAGGATGTGGATGTAGTGGAGCAGGTTCAGCAGAGGGCAACAAAAATTATTAAGGGGCTGGAGCCACAAGACCTATGAGTATAGGCTGAGGGATATGGGCTTGTTTAGTTTACAGAAAAGAAAACTTAGGGGTGATTTAATAGCAGCCTTCAACTTCCTGAAGGGGAGCTCTAAAGAGGAGGGTGAGAAACTGTTCTCAGTGGTGTGAGATGGCAGAACAAGGTGTAAAGGTCTGAAGTTGAACAGGGATAGGTGTAGGTTAGCTATTAGGAAAAACTACTTCACCGGGAGGGTGGTGAAGCATTGGAATGCATTGCCTAGAGAGGTGGTGGATTCTCCATCCCCCAAGATTTTTAAGTCCCGGCTTGACAGGGTCCTGGCTGGGATGACTTAGTTGGGGTTGATCCTGCTTGAAGCAGGGGGCTGGACTAGATGACCTCCTGAGGTCCCTTCCAGCCCTATGATTCTATGATTCTAACACAAATTAGTGGGTAGTTTGTGTGTGGAACAGTCTCTGGTCCCCAAAGACCTGACAGAGGAGCACCAACAGTTTTCTCTCCATGTACTCCAGTGGGGCACATAGGCTGTGTCTACACGTGCCCCAAACTTCAAAATGGCCATGCAAATGGCCATTTCGAAGTTTACTAATGAAGCGCTGAAATGCATATTCAGCGCTTCTTTAGCATGTGGGCGGCAGCCGCGCTTCGAAATTGACGCTCCTTGCCGCCGCGCGGCGCGTCCAGACGGGGCTCCTTTTCGAAAGCACGCCACCTACTTCGAAGTCCCCTTATTCCCGTGAGCTCATGGGAATAAGGGGACTTCGAAGTAGACGGGGCCCTTTCGAAAAGGAGCCCCGTCTGGACGCGCCGCGCGGCGGCAATGCACATCAATTTCGAAGCGTCTCTGCCGCCCGCATGCTAATGAAGCGCTGAATATGCATTTCAGCGCTTCATTAGTAAACTTCGAAATGGCCATTTCCATGGCCATTTCGAAGTTTGGGGCACGTGTAGACATAGCCATAGTGTCAAGCTCATGAGAAGGAACAGGCCAAATCTAATGTTTCTGTAGCTCCCAGGCACAACAGAACATGATTTTTCTCAAGGACGTCTTCAACCCCTACCAGAAAGCTGTGCTTTAAAGTAAAATTAGTAAGTCTAACTCACTAGTTTAGTCATGTAAGTAGTCATGGAGGAATTTGAGTTTTGTCAGTAAATGCTGGTTTCGTTATATACACACACTGGCAAAAATATTTCTATAGTTAATGACTGAAAATTATAGATGCACAAAGTAAGAAAAATGATACCAGAAAACTTATTAGAATTTGATTTAGAGATATTTACTTTGTCTATTTTGACATGGGATGTTGATAAGCTGTAACATGTATAGACATTTAACTTTTTGAATATCAACATCTACTGTCATTAAATAATTGTCTGACTCCCCATAATTTCTGGTAAACGTAAAAAGTTCAAACAAATAAAACATTAAAAATGCTTAAAACTGATATTAGTTGAAATTATAAAAAATAAACATTGGATTTTGTCAAGCCTATCTATAAAGGGAGATACTTTGCCCAATAGGCAAAACAAATTTCTAAGTCTTAAATTAACTGCAAAAGAGCTCTCCTATTCTAACCTGAATGTGACAGGAACATAATGAAACCTACCAGAAAAATTAATTTAAAAAAAAAATTAAAGTTTATTTGCAAATGCAGACCAAGATTTAATTGCATGCATGTTTCATGCAAATTGGTCTTAGCAATGTATAAAATATTTTGCCTAGAGAATAAGAAGTTTTTAAAGTATTGATACTAAATGCAAAGTATTTTTCAAATATAACATTAATTGTTCAACTAAAAATAATTATTTGACAGAGTGCAAAAAGAGAAGAATTTCTCATAAAAAGTACCGAAGGATTAGAACAAAGCACGTCTTGCAATAAAAAACATCCCTTTTATCTACTGAGCTGCACAAGCCTTTGGTCATGCAGAGGGAGTTTAGAGGTACTATTTTGCAATAGAAATGTACTGAAAGTTACAGTTTTAATTTTTTTTTAAAAACATATATATATAAAATTGTACAGAGCTGAATTATAGTAATTTTCCTGGTTAATACTAAGAGATGCTATACAAGAATACAAATTTTCATGCAAATCAGATTTAATCTACTGTGTGTTTTGGCTTTTTAAATTAAAAAGAAAAGAATAATTTTTCCCTAGATTTTGACTCAAAAGTTTCTCCATCAATAGGAACCTTGCTGCAATGACTTTACAATGTGTTATTATGGTGAATAGGTGTGTACGTACATTCAAAAAAACTTGGTTCTAATCTTTGGTATAATCAGAGCAGCCACTCAGCTTGTCCATCAAGTTCAGCTCCATGCACACTGTAATTGTAGTGCTCTCTTGCTAACTTGGCTAGAATCACCATGATCTCTGTACCATAGTTACTACCCATCAAATCATTTTAGAAATTAGCAAATAATACAGTTAATATTGCATAAAGGTATTTTGGATACTTTGGCTCAAAATGTTCCATTTTCTCCTTAGAAAGAAAGTTACTGACAGCAGCAGTGGGAACATATGCAAATGTCTTCTTATATAACTGGCTACATACTGGCTTCTCTGTATCCTTCTGACCCGCAAAGGATTCTGACAATTCCCTACACCCTTAACTCCTCTCTTTCAACACAGGAAAAACATAACATGATGAGCCTGCCCACACCTGCGTAGGTTTTTCAATGATATTACTTCTCGCCTGAATGAGAAGAGGTGTCTTTCAGACAGTTCACACACTTGCTTTGGCCACAAATAGTAATATTTGCACATCTGCTCATCCAGTCTATTCATACCCAACGATAATTATCAACTTTTTAAAGAACTGTGAGATCTGCTCAAGAAACCTGTTACATGAAAGCCAATTATTTGTTTACTTCTTATTAATTTGTTGTTGTTTTTAATTATTATTACTATTATTATTATTATTACTACACATCTAAAACCCCAGTGACTGTATTGCATTCTCACTATAATGAAGCAGAACTCTGCCCTTTTCAAGAGCACAGCAATAACAGAGCTTTCAGGGATGTTAAGTACACTTGTCACAGCCTAGGTATATAATGCAGTGCCTGATTTTTACCAACTCACTTTAACTCACTCCCTTAGGGATTGGAGGGGTCTTGCCTTCCTTTAGATAATAGGCACTTCACTACTAGCCCATTACCACTGCCAGTGAGACCAATCACTCACCGATATTCCTCCCCAATACAAGTCAGAACAGGAAAAAATAAACAGAAGACAGACCAGCTAGTGCCTGGAAAAAACTGATGTAACTATAAAATGGAACCTGCCACAGGTCCAAAAACAGACAGACACTGGGACCTCAGCCTCACACTGGTCAACACATGATCTGTCATCGCCAATGACAAAGAAGAAAATGATTATTGTTATTTTGATTTTTAAATATCTGAATAGTGCTAGGGTACTCCAGTGATGGTGCCAAATAAATACATAGGTAAACAGACAGAACTTACTCTGCTTCCGCTTCAAAATTCCATACTCTCTAGCCAGTTGCTGCAGGAACAACTTTCCATTGGTTCTACAATTGTTTCCTGGCTGTGCAGGAATTCGCAGGCTAGCCTATGAATTGAAGAGAGGGGATTAGACACATGGTGCTAACAGATGACTACCCCACCAGCTAGCCTGCTAAATACATCACCATGTCATCCCACTCCTCCTGTTCTATGTTTGGTCCCCTGAATTCAAGCAATTCACTCTCCTGACATGAATGGACCCACTTCAAACACACACTGATGACTGCAGCTAACATGGCAAAACTGTGACCAAAAACACAACAGCCACATGTTACAGAGAGCAATGCAGGGAGGTCACCGGGTGGAATTCCTATACCCAGGCTCCTTAGCCAGTATGCTAAACAGCTGACATATTTTAAAGGGACTGATATCTTATACCACTTATAAAAAAGTTGACATTCAGCTAAAAAAGCTGACATATGGAAGCTATGCCTTTAGTACGAAATAGAAGACAAGAAAGCAAAATGTCACTGAACTGTGTCATGCAGGCTTGTTTGTCATTGACACATATACTTGTTGTTACAAGAATCTGACCTTTTCTTAAGGATATCACTATCAACCATCAGTGGAAAAAACACCCAACTTGAGTCTATCACAGAAGAATTGCTCTTGATATTGATGTACACAGTAATAGAACAAAGCATTCAAGTCACATAACAATAGCCCAAGCTAACCATCTGTAGTATCAATATCAATATTTCACATTGTTATGTAACCCTTCTACACAAACAAAGAAAAAGGAGGGCACTTGGAATTTGAAAGATTATATTATAATGGAATGTCTCTTTAAACGTATCATTCAAAGGGAACGCAAATGCTGGTGACTGTTTCAACTTGAGATTATGATTTTATTCTTCAAGGTACTTCAAACCACTAATTCAATTACTATTTCAGTGCTTTATATAAGCTATCAATTAATGTAAATACATGTTAGAAAGACACACTGTTGGAATTCCACTTCCATATACTTATTTCACTAAACATTAAAAATATTCTTGAGACAGTATAGAAAAATATAATTTCAGAGGTTTTTAAAACTTACCATAGCTCTGTGAACTCAATAGGATTTCTAAGGTTATGTCTAGACTGCAGGTCTCCTGACAGAAGTCTGCTGTGTGCAAACAATGTGTCCACTTTCCCAAAACCACTCTTGATAAAGCAGATGCATTGTGCTGACACCCCTTGTATACCTTGTCCCACGTGGCAGGAGGGATGTCTCAGCAGAGGAGCTATTCCTGACATTTGGCCTCATGTGGGTGGGCCAAATGTCAGGAAAGCCTCTCCCAATAGAACAGTGCAAAATTTGCCAACAGTTCTCCACAGTTTAGACACACCCTAAGATATAGCACCCTACTTGTATGTCAAATTACATTCCCAATTCATCATAATGCTTTGGGTTTTGTTACTTATTGGTATTAGCAATTAGCAGACTGACCCAAAGTTTGAGCCCCAAAGAATTCATAATCTAAACTCCCACATATATATTTAGCTACAAATAGTCCATTCACCTCACAAAAGTAATTTTGCCTACCATTTTATTCATTTTATACAATATTTTGGCAACGGTACCACAATGATTTCCTCACAATAACAATACCTAGTCCTTGTCTAACACATCTCATCCATAGATCTCAAAGTGCTTTACAAAATAGTTCAATACCATTAAAGTCCTGTGTGGATACAAAATTGGCGTCTGAACCGGTGTCTGCATCAGCACAAATGATCAATGGATATCCACATACGCAGATGCAAATACCTGCAGATATAATGCAGATATCTGCAAATTTGCAGGATTCTAGACCCAAAATTTGTATCTGCATCTGTACACATAAAAATGAGCCACAGACACCTGTGGATATAAAGTGCACATCTGCAGATTTGCAGGGCTTTAAATATTATCACTCTTTTGAAATAATATTTGGTAGTCTGAGTAGAAATAGATACTGCTGTAATGTAGTTAAATTTTAAAAGACGTTCATAATATTTTCTGTCATTCTACACTTTATACTTTCTCAACTGAAATTCATTCTGATGTTGGCAGAAGGATCCCACATACAGCTGAACTTATGGGATGAGGAAATATACTGCATATCTGTTAAGAGAGAAGGCGATCTGATTACCTCTGGTAAACTCACTTCTACCCAGAAAGCGAACATTTGGTATAACATAAAACAACTGAAGCAGCACTACCACTATGCAGAGACATAATAGGCTTTTAGAGGCACTAAAGACAAGCATGCCAAAGGTAGGCTGACCATAGGGTAACAAGCTCTTATCTAAACCACCTGCCAATGACACATCTGCCTTCCCATGAAAGGAATACAAGACTCATGCAACTCCTTAAGGCCAGGTTTCTTCCAGAATAACTAAGTTATTACAGCAGTTAGTTGTGAATCCCTAGCTGCCTGTGTGTCCATCACAGTTCCCCTGGAATCACATAGGAAATGTGTTGCTGGTATTGATCAGTGTGAAACACTTCCTTTTTATGATGAGATCGTTCCAGTAATGTTAACCAATATGATGCTTTTCTAAAGCCCACAAGTGAAGACATTGTTCATTTGTAGTTGCATTCTGCTTCAGGTGAAAAACAGTTAGGTGAGTTGCCTGTTATGATAATATGAAACCACTTTCGGGAGGAAACTCCAGTAAGGACCAAGGTTCCCTCTGTTCTTTCTCATTCATGTGCAGATCTTTTCCACCATGAAGGTATACATTTCTCATAGAGCTGGAAAGGGCCTTGAGAGGTCATCAAGTCCAGTCCCTGCACTCACAGCAGGACCTATCAGCATCCCTAGCAGATTTTTTTTTAATCTAACCTGCTCCAGGCACTTGAAAGGCTCCTTGAAGGACTGAACTCTCAATCCTGAGTTTACAAGGGCCAATATGCTTACCACTGAGCTATCCCTCTACCCAAAAAATTTTAATCTAACCTACCTCAGACCCTTGATTTTTTTAACCTAACTTGCCTCAGATCCTCAAGGGCTAAACTCACAACCCCCAATTTACAAAGCCACTGCGCTAACCACTGAGCTATCGCCATATTATCCCACCTCCATCTACTGACAGAATAAATTTTTATGTGCAACGAAGCTGTCGGCATTTTGCTAATCAGCTGGGAGGCATGTGAATCTCTCCTGATTGGCCACGAGTGCTCAGCTTACAAGGAACACTGATAAGGTCATAAATGCATCTTACCTTTAAAGAAAAATAGTATACAGAGGCTCTGACGTGAGAGCACAGAGTTCCAAAGCCCTTCTGGCCGAAATAATGGCCATAAGACAACCACTTTGCAGGAGAAGTATAATAAGGAGCAAATTGCCAACAATTCTAACCATGTCCTCATAAGCTCCAATAAAACTGAATTCAGAGCCCAAGGAAAAATGAGCTCTCTTACTTGAGGGCATAGTTCCTTCTAGGCCTTTGAGGAGTCAGACAGTCATGACATTCAAATAGACAGACCAATTATCCATGGGAGGGTTGGAAGCTGATATTGCTGCAAGGTGAAGCTTGATAGAAGAGATTACTAAGCCTTGTTGTTTCCAGTGCAACAGATATTCAAATATATGTTGTATGGATGAAAGCATGTGTGAGACTCTTCACTGAGAGCCTCAAGGAATTGCTCCCACTTTGAGAAGTAAGTAACTCCAGTGGAGGAATTTTTTTTTTTTTTATTTTTATTCTTTCAAAAGAGGAATGCAAGTTTAGACACAGCCTCTGTGTTTTATCCATGCAGTTTCAAGTCCATTAAATGAAAGTAACTCAGGTCAGATAGAGTAACCAACAGCTATCCTGAGAAATCAGGCCTGGATGCAACTGAAGCCATACTGGGGTTGCCACTGAGAGATCTAATCAAACAGAGAATCAGTGTTGGCAGCCAGCGCCTGGGCTATCAGAATAACCTGATCCTGGTTCCACTTCATCTTTAGCAGAACTCTGCATGAACAAAAAAAGGATGAAAGCAGAGTAAAGATGTCCCATTGAAGGTAGCAGAAAAGCATCTGTGGCAAAGCCTGGACTGTAGCTTTCTAAGTAGCAAATTGGTGACACCTTCTGTTGTATCTGTTTGCTAAAAGCATTATCTGGGGAATCCCCCACTTCTGGAAAATGTCTCTGACCACATTAGACAAAGGGGACACTCATGGGCTACATCTACATGAGAGGATCTTCCTGGCAAAACTGGGTTTTTGTCACCAAAACCCACAGAGTGTCTGCATGCAAAATGTGCTTTGTTGACAGTTTGTCATCAAAACTTTGCACATCCGCCAGCAGTGTTATACCTCTCCCTGTTCAGGTATAACATCTCTCTCGACAGTATTCTGTCGACAAAACAGCCATGCAGACATTCCTGGGCCCTTTTGTCGACAGACAAGGCTTTCGGTTCACTGGACAGCCTTGTTTGCAGAGCTTCTGGTGAGCTGTTCTGTCGAAAGAGGGCCAGACAAAAGTCTGGCTGCTCTCTGTTAATGGAGCAGATTACTCTTCCATTCCCCTTTTATGTGTAGATGCAATCTGTTGACGAAAGTTTTGCAGGGAAATCTCTTCTGACAGTGGCATCTGTTGACAAAGGCTTCTCATGTAGACATAGCCAGGGTAACTGGATAACCATCGCTGAGGCAATCTGCCAGCTAGTTTTGTGTTCCCAGAAAGCAAGATGCTTCAAGTGCGACTGACTGCTCGCAAAACTGCCACAGCTGCATTGCTTCTTGACAAAGGAGGGCAGAACAAGCTCCTCCTTGCATGATGAGGTAAAACATGGCTGTGCTGTTGTCCATAAGAACAAATAAGTTTCTGCCTGTAAAGTGGAGCAGAAAGGCTTGACATGATGTGAAAATCACTGAGCTGCTTGACACTGATATGGAGTGAAAGTTCTGCCAAAAATCCAAGGCCCTGAGATCTGATGGACCCCAGGTGAACTACTCACCTAGCACTTACACATGACTGTAGAGGACATATAAAGGGAATGCCTACATAAACCACGAGCAGCTCTCACCACCAACTGAGGGAGATGAGAACCTACGGTGGTACCAAGAATACATCATCCATATGGCAAGTACATTGGGACCTGTCACATATGGAGGGCTTGGAAGTGGAGCCTTGCATGTTGTGTCATGTAGATGCATGAGTTCACATGCCCTTACAGCCTCATGCAATTTTGGGATGTTATGATTGGGTGGCCTTTGTGTAATGAGGGACCTGATTAATTGAAAACATACCTCTGAGAGATAGGCCCTGGCCTGAGCAGAGTCAAACACTGCCGTATGAACTCTCTTCTCTGCACCAGAGAGGGTGTAGACTTTTCTGTGTTTATCACTGCTATGAACTCTCTTCTCTGCACCAGAGAGGGTGTAGACTTTTCTGTATTTATCAGAAGTCCTAGTGCATTGAATATTTACTGGATGAGTTGAACTTTGGACACTAACCAAGTCCTGTACCAGGCCTTGACCAGACAAACATCTAGAAAAGGGTAGTCCTGCACACTGACCTCACCAGGCAAGCTGCCACTACTGCTGTACATTTTGTGAACAGTGATGGAGCTGCTGACAGGCTGAATGGGAGGACCTCAGATTGGTAGTGCGAGTGGCTCACTACAAATCTGAAGATTCGTCTCTGTCCTTGATATAATGATATATGAATATAGGTTTCATTTAAATTGAATGTGGCACACCAATCCCAGGATCCAGAGAGGAAATAATGGATGCCCCAGGATGACCATGCAGAACTTTATTTTCTTGAGCTAGCTGTTGAGTCGATTCAGGTCTAAATTAGTCTGAGACCCCCTTTGGCTTTGGGGATTATGAAGTAATGGGAGTAGAACCCCTTCCTCCTTAAATTCTGTGGAATCTGTTCCATGGCTCCCATTCGAGAGAAGGATTGAACCTTGCAGATGAGAGCTTCTTCATGAGGTGAGTCCTGAAGAGGGATGTGGAGGGTGGGATGGAGGGGTAGAAATAAACTGGAGGGTGTATCCCACTTCCACTGTACTCAGCACTCAAAGATCCATTGTGATAAAGGACCATGCATTGAGGAAGTCGGAAAGGTAGTTTCCAAATAAAGGAGAAACTGGTTCAGGCATCATGGCAATTGGCCACAGTCACTGATGTGAGTTTTTACCAGGCACTTGAGGCAGCTTGAGTGGGTGATGCTCAGGAGTATAGCTTTACTGCAGGAGTTTCAGGGCTTAAAGCCTGGAAGCTAAGGCCTTGGCACTAGGGAATGGGCAAAAATTCCAGTACAACTTGAAGTCACAGAACTTCACTAAAATTAAATTAAATAATACTGATTAAAATGAACTACAGCTAACAACTTTGTACAGAAGAAAAAGAAGACCACAGAAAGAATTTACAAAGCAAGGATACAACTGTTACGGGATCAGAGGGAGCTCAAGCTATTGGCACATAGTAGCAGTGGGCACTCCAGCTGCCCCAGCTGGTACCAGACAGGAAAGTATTTCAGGTCACTGTGTTCTGGGTGCATGTGCACCTTGAGTGGAATACACATATGTGTTCTCTCAAAGAAGAACAATGTATAACTAATACCCAATAATACTTCATAAACTTATGTGTGTGTTTGTTTAGTGCCTCTGGAACACCGTATCCTGTATCTCTCTGAACCTGAATCTGTCTAGGTTTGATTAGTCCTGTTGGATTTGGAAGTCTAATAAGAAGAAGTAATTATATGGTCCTGAGTAGTGGGTTCTGTGAACAGCAGTCTAATATTCCAGAAAGTCATCATATTGGCAAAGTATGGTTATTTCCCATACATGTAGGGTGCCTGTGTCACTGAGTGGTGTTGGAGTCATGAATACAGAATCCCTTAAAAGACAAAAATTTTGCTATTTCAGAGAACCCATGCATTTTATCTATATTTAGGGAAATTAATGTAGCAATTAGGACTTCTAATAAGTACTCCTAGGAACTGGTGTGAGCATCTCACTGGGCAGATGGAGAAACAGGCAAAAGGGACTGGCAGAAAGAAAGACTCTCTCAAACCTTTTTAGAGAGGAAAAAGTTATGGGACTTAACAGAAGACATGCAAAGGATATATAGAGATTATAGAGCCTTGTTTGTGCCCTTTGCAATGTTTGACAGCATGGAAAGGATTCAGATTCAGAGATGGAAATGACTGGTTGGCTGACTGATACCAGTGGTGTTGCTGATAGGCCTATGGCATAACCCCAAGATTGCCAGGCTTTCATTGCCTCTACTGTGAAATAAATGTGCTGCCTTTAACTCTCTAGGTCCTCAAACAGCTTCTCACAGAGGTGTCCATTTGTTTCTCTACTCTGAGGAACCCGTTCTTCTAGTATATGCAGGAAGCTGACACATTGGCCACACTTCTCAGATCTAAGTGGATTGTTCTTGGTAAACGTCCTAAGTAGGAAACAAATATGACTTTTTAGCACCTTTTCATCTCTCCAGTTCAAGGACTGGCAGGGTTCAGATTCAGTATTCTTGCTTCTACCTTTGCTGCTTGCTTTTGCATTCAACTTTTCCCAAACACAGTGCCTTCCTTCTCCTCCACTTTCTCTTCAGTTCTCTGGCTTCTTTCTTTCTCCTCATTCTATTCAAACAGATCCACACTCCTCTCTGAATGTAAGTACTCCATATTTATATGAATACGTACATTCAGGCACGAAAATCACAGATGAATGTGCATGCACACAAATCACTGCCATACATCTCAGAAAACAAACTGTATGTGCCTACCTCTGTACCAATTCTGTACATCCATTTCTTAAGTCCTTAATTGGCCTTTCTGAAAATAATGTACTAGGTTCTCGCTCCTCATGCACCATTTGCACATGCACAAACTGGGTCCCATAAATGCATGGATGAAAACTGGTCAGTTTAAGGTACAAGTCAGTTTAACATATGACATTTTCAATATATCTCCCTGTCTGTCGCTATCACAGCTGCCCAGGATTATGCTGCGAATCTACTTTCCATATAGTCTGGAACTGCTGTGGAAGTGGCATAGCAACAAGATACATGGTGAGATTAAATGTTGTATATACAGTTTAAAACGTGCTTCCACTCAAAAACTCAGTTTGCACATACACACACATATATCACTAGTAACCAGTACTGAACCAGTTCACCAGAAATCGATGCTTAAGCCAAAGAATTGCCCTGCAAAGCACAGAGCAAAACATATGAAACATTTAGACAAGATAATGGGTCAAAATCTGATGATGGTTTCACTTCTTGACACTTTCATACTTACTTGTAAGCTTTTCATATCTCTGTGCCACAAAAAAAATTTTTTTTTGCATCTACTGACTTTGGTAAGAACTAACTTTTGCCTTTGATTAAATATGGAGCAAAGAGGGATGGGAGGGAACTAATTAACTATTAAAAGTGGCTTCCACAAACTTTGAATGTCTGCATGTCCTTGAAACACACTTCATAATGTGAACAATCAGGGCACGTCACTATATCTGTGGGGCCCATGTGTGACCTTCCATTCTGCAGGATTATGATACATACTTCCTGTGGTGAACGTGCTCTTGATGCCCACTTCATAAAAGACCCTAAATCCCAAAGTGCACCATATACCATCTCCTTCAGATCCTTACTCAAAGCATACTGCTTTCAGTTAGCTTTTGTCAATGACATTCTTCCTGGGCAACACTCTTCCAATGCAAACGTATCTCGAGAGTAGACTATCTATTGTTTTATATTATGTCCTCCCATGCCCACTTCGCCATCTTTTCTTTATAGTCATCGCTACTCTGTTATATCTAATTGGTAATGTAAATGGCTCAGGGTAGAGACCTGGCATTTTTAAAATCTCTGCAGAGCACAAGGCACATCTATCATGTGATAATACCAATAAATTATAATGTGGGTATATATTTACAACTTTAATTATATCTCCTCAAATGCAGGAATCTTGTAATTGCATTAGGTTTGGATTCAGAGACCAATCTTCTGCCCAAAGGATCTGGCAGTGAATACACTCCTCACAGTATCCTCAGTGAGGACACAATCATTAGTTAATAGTGAAGAGGAGGTATCAATGGTGCTTGAGGCAGTTACAGAAGAGGCAGAAGTTCCACTCCTTTTTGGTCCTCTACTCAAACACAACGGTTATTTGAGGGTGACCTGAAACTCAGATGAACAGTGTGGCTACGTCTACACGTGAAGCCTACATCGAAGTAGCCTATTTCGATGAATAACGTCTACACGTCCTCCAGGGCTGCCAACGTCGATGTTGAACATCGACGTTGTGCAGCACCACATCGAAATAGGCGCAGCGAGGGAACGTCTACACGCCACAGTAGCACACATCGAAGTAAGGGTGCCAGGCACAGCTGCAGACAGGGTCACAGGGCGGACTCAACAGCCAGCCGCTCCCTTAAAGGGCCCCTCCCAGACACACTTGCACTAAACAGCACAAGATACACAGAGCCGACAACGAGTTGCAGACCCTGTGCATGCAGCATGAATCCCCCGCTGCAGCAGCAGCAGCCAGAAGCCCTGGGCTAAGGGCTGCTGCACACGGTGACCATAGAGCCCCACACGGGCTGGAGAGACAGCGTCTCTCAACCCCCCAGCTGATGGCTGCCATGGAGGACCCCACAATTTCGACGTTGCGGGACGCGGATCGTCTACACGGGCCCTACTTCGACATTGAACGTCGAAGTAGGGCGCTATTCCGATCCCCTCATGAGGTTAGCGACTTCGACGTCTCGCCGCCTAACGTCGAAGTTAACTTCGAAATAGCGCCTGACGCGTGTAGCCACGACGGGCGCTATTTCGAAGTTAATGCCGCTACTTCGAAGTAGCGTGCACGTGTAGACACAGCTTGTGTTTGCAGTACAGTGTTTTCAAACATTGCTAATATGTTGCTCTGGCCAACTTGCGTCATACAATTACCCAAAGAAGAATCCTGTTTATGGGAATAAACTCTGACGCTGTAGACCAAAATGTTAATAGCAAAGGAACTCTGAGGCCAAAGAACTATTTATTAGCCTAGGTTGGGGCCTGATCCTACAACTCTTATTTACCCACAGAGTTCAATTTAATCTAACAAATCTTCTTACTTTCCATTTACATAGCAAGACTGTTCTGTTAATGAGATCTATTTTTATTTAGTAGATTTTTAAATCCAAGGGTCATATGTTTAAAAACATTTTACTTGGTCATGATGCGATACTGAATAATTATTGTGTTGTGTTAGCTAACCATGGCTACCTAGTAACAGAGAAGAAGCCGTGCTAGTCTATACACTATCACAACAAAAAGCAGTCAAGTAGCACTTTAAAGACGAGCAAAATAGTTTATTAGGTGAGCTTTCGTGGGACAGACCCACTTCTTCAGACCATAGCCAGACCAGAACAGACTCAATATTTAAGGCACAGAGAACCAAAAACAGTAAGCAAGGAGGACAAATCAGAAAACGATAAAAAAAGATTAGTATTTGTCCTCCTTGCTTACTGTTTTTGGTTCTCTGTGCCTTAAATATTGAGTCTGTTCTGGTCTGGCTATGGTCTGAAGAAGTGGGTCTGTCCCACAAAAGCTCACCTAATAAACTATTTTGCTAGTCTTTAAAGTGCTACTTGACTGCTTTTTGTTTTCATGGCTACCTAGTACATTTTAAAATGACAGTCTTTGTCCACACACAGAGGGAAATTGTATTATATATTATGCTACTTAAAATGTGTTAGATAACACAGTTCCTGAAAAAATGCATTTTTCCATGAGCAAGTAATGTAAACAAATAATTTAAACAAATATACAACAGCTATAGTAGGGACAGGAATCTTACAAAGGTGGGGAAGGAAGAAAGATAGGAGCAGAGTGTGATGGAGAAAGAAGGAAAGGGGAGGATATTAATTATGAAGGCCTTTAATATATTTAAACTTCTTGAGACAGGGACTGTCTTTTATTATACAATATACAGGCTACATCTACACTCACCGAAAACTTCGAAATGACCATGCTAATGGCCAGCTCAAAGAATACTAACGAGGCGCTGAAATGCATATTCACCACTTCATTAGCATGCCACCGGCTGCGGCACTTCGAAATTGCTGCATTTCGCTCCCATGTAGCTCATCTACACAGTGGTCCTTTTCAAAAGGACCCCACCAATATTGAAATCCCCGTATTGCTATTAGCTCATATGAGTCCGTGTAGGCAGGCCGCATGGGAGCGAAACATGGCAATTTCGAAGTGCCACAGCCAGCTGCACGCTAATGAGGCACTGAATATGCACTTCAGCGCCTCATTAGTATTCTTCGATCTGGCCATTAGCATGGCCACTTCAAAGTTTTTGGTAAGTGTAAACACAGCCACAGTGTAAGAGACCTCTGGTTGAATGTTCTGGGTATTACTTGAATAGACATTTATGTATTTATTTTCCCTTTGAGCTGCTTCAGTTGCATTTTATTTGCTTGTCAGTATTTTTGAAAATAGTTATTGGGAAATAAGTGTACAGTGACTATGTAAATCCCCACTCTCTGATTCGGTAATTATGGCTAGCAGACAATCAGAGTATAGGGAGTCACGTATTGTACAGATAGTGCAAAATAATCCCAATCATTATGTGTGGGTGATTCCCATGATCAATCAGACTCCAGGGAACAGTATAACTGAGAAAAAAAATGAATAGTTTTGTGTCAGTAACTCCAGCATCACTGCACTCTTATTGGCATAGTCAATTCCATTTTAGTATAACGACAAATA
This sequence comes from Carettochelys insculpta, assembly GCF_033958435.1. Classification (NCBI taxonomy): domain Eukaryota; kingdom Metazoa; phylum Chordata; order Testudines; family Carettochelyidae; genus Carettochelys; species Carettochelys insculpta. Next base: position 204,347,614 of record NC_134138.1, read on the forward strand.
CCTGTGCAACATGGAAACAATTTGGACTCATAAATGATCACCACATGCAGTGAGAATCTAAACATTTTTCAACTTTTGTTGAAATATTTGTAAGACCACCAATATTAGTGTTTCTAGCTTAACAAATCACCAGCGTTGTAGCAAAACATTGATGACACAAGCTGGCACACAACTGTTGGTTGTGAACTCCTGCGCATACTAGGCAGACTTTACTTCACTGAAAGGAATATGTGGCCAACCCCTGTAGAGGTATATGTGCAAGTGTCTTCCTGAATATGGTTGATGTTATGGATCATGGCCTAGGTATGTTTCTACTTAAATCATGCACTATGCTGGATGCAATGTCAAACCTACTCAAGTGTTTATTATAATTTAGAATGTATTTGTATAAATAGGAACCTCAGGCATGAACCAGGACACCATTGTAAAAGTGCTATAAAAACAGAACCAAAAGATGGTGGTATATACATCCTCTGTGGCGGAAGGAAATAGTGAGAGGCATCAGACACCAAAAGGCGCTGACTCCATGGTTGTTGCTGATGATGATTCTTTGTGGGTATGCCCTCCAAGGCTCAACACCATAAAAATACTGCAACAGCAGCAACTATTAATTCTTCTTAAATCCAATGCCAGTATCCTGCATTTTCTTAGCAGATACCTCTTAGTTCTATCTCTGATGCTTCAAGTGCATTGTTTAGCTAGTAGCCATTGTTTAGCTAGTAGCCAGTAGTTCATGGTTTGTAGCTCTGGATTTGTTATATGATCACAGAATCATAGAATCACAGGATGCTAGGACTGGAGGGGACCTTGAGAGGTCATCGTGTCCAGCCCCCTGCCCTCATGGCAGGACCAAGTACTGTCTAGACCATTCCTAAGCATACACACTTATCTAACCTGTTCTTAAATATTTCCAGAGATGGAGATTCCACATCCTCCCTAAGCACATATCCACATATGCACCTAATTTTCCTCTGTAATTAGTATTACTAGGAATAACACAAATTTTAATGAAATTCTTACATTACAATGAAAATATCTGTGCTTGTCCCAGGAACCATTCACTGGACTTTTCAAGCTTCATATGCTTATTGATTACTTAGATGAAAAATGTAAACAGTTGCTTGGTCTTTGACAAAAAATTCTCTGGCAATTTATCCAAGGGAAGAATTGTTTTAAGTAGCATATTCCTCTATCACCACTTTTGTTCAACTTCGGACTGAAAGCATAATGGTTGTCACGCTGAGAGTAGGTCTACACAACAACTTTATTTTGAAATAACAGCTGTTGTAGCCAGGGGCCTTTCGAAACAACCCCCAATTGTGAAAGCCCCTTCTTCCTAAAACCAAATAGGAAAGGCCCCCATCTACGTGAGCAGCGTGCATTATGAAAGCAGCACTTTCGAATTGCGCACTGCTGCCATTATGACAATTTTCATGCCAGTGCCTCGTTAGCATCTTCCAAACTGCCTCATTAACACGCACCCTCCAAAAGGAGGGGGCTAGCGTAGATACAGCCCATGTGTTTAGACCCTGTGTTTCAAAATAGCTAAGTGCTATTCCAAAATGCGTTATTGGCCATGTCTACAACAGCAATCTTTCAAAAGATGATCTTCCAGAACATATCTTCCAGAAGATCTTCTTTCAAAAGAGTGCATCCACACACAAAAAAGCGGCTCGAAAGATCAATCCGCTCTTTCGATAGAGAGCGTCCATACAGTCCCCACTCTTCTGAAAGAACGGGCAAGGGATAAAAAAATTGAGCACCATGAACACATACATTTTTTTTAAAGAAGATTTCGAAAGAAGGTGGTCTTCTTGATCTGGGAGTGGAAGACGGTTTCTGGAAGAAGAGCCACATTCTTTCAACTTCAGATTGAAAGATCACATTTTTTGTGTGGATGCTTAGCATGTTCTTTCAAAAAAGGATTGGAAGAAGGGTTCTTTCAAAAACAAGGTTTGTTTTTGAAGGAACTGTGTCTACACGGCTGGTTTTGCTTTGAAAAGCCTCTTCTGGAAGCAAGATTGGGAGAGAATATGCAAATGAAGCATGAGACATGTAAATCTACACCTCATTTGCGTTTGCGAACTCAATCATTGCATTCCACTTCTGAAAGCAGAATGCCGTGGAGATGTAGCCTAAAGATAAAAGCAAAAGTCATTTTATATGAGGCAACTGTTATGCTGATACTACTATATGAGTCTAAATTCTGAAATATGAGCAAAGCCAATGAATGAAGGATATTGACTGAAGAGCAGAACTGGTAGATAGTAACACAGCGTTTCAAGCTGCAGAAAATAAATTAAGTGACAAGAAAATGGCTTGGGCACAAAATAATGTTTTAGAGAAGATTCAAGAAGAATGACTGACATGATTTGGAGATCTGTCAAGAATGGATCCAGAAAGGATATTCATGGCATTACATACCAGAGAGCAAGGAACTAGGAACACAAGATGACCAAGGATATATTGGATAGGTATAGTGAAGAATGCTTGTGAAGCAGGCCCAAGCACAGAAAGTGATGGAAAGACATCATTTGGTCCCATCACTGCAGGATGGGAGTCAAAGAAGACAACATTCCTATTGCAGTGATTAGTGCATCATAAAGCTTTATAATACGTGCCTGGGAGTTCTACCAATGTACTAGAAAAAGCCAGTGCCTTCTAATATTACCATCCTCTCCATACTTCCCCCTTGCTTTTGAGGACCCTTTGGTTTGTTTTTAATTACAAAGGCATGCTTCTGTATGTGACATCATAGGACTCCAGCATTTGAGATGACTTCTGCACCTCTCCTTTGTGTTTGATGTGCCCTCCACATTATCACTGTCTGAGAGACCAAAAATGTTATTTCCCCTCCCTCTACAACTGTTACCTGATACCCTTAACATTTAGTTTTAAGCATAAGACCTCACTCTTCTCTTGCTAGGCTCTAGATACACCACTTGAAAAAGAAGAAATTCTATTCTTTGACTCATTCACTGAAGATATCTGTACCAGGGCATTGCAGGGCTTCCCTTGGTCCTGACTCTGCTCTATTCCAAAAATTACTCAAGAGACTCTCTGGCTCAGCAATCTCCAGTAAATAAATGACATGCAATCCCATCTCCTTTCCACCACAAATGGGTCGGGGTAGTGGGGATGGGGGTAGGGGAGGGGGAGGGAAGAGGTCAAACCTTCTCTTTCCCTACACCCACAAGGGAAGAGCAATCTCTCCTTTTCTGCCCATCAGCAGACACATTCCACTCCTGTCCCTCACCTTTCCTTCCAATGGGCCTGTACATGGCCCAAGGCTAATTGGGCTGACAGCTGTTTTTCATTTGCCACTCAGGCACAGGTTTCTCTAGCCAGCTCCTATTTACCTCCCTTAATTGGTAGCTGGCATGACAGATGACTGAGTCAGCAGTTCTTGCTCAGGACTCTGTCACAGTATCATAACATCAAACTGAAATAGCTACTCAAAACAACTGATAAAGCTGGCAACAACCCAGGAAAGCAAGTATGAGGATCCTTGTGTCTAGAACCTAGATCTGCTGGATCTGAGTAACTGCGTATCCATGCCACCACCCACCAGCTCTTCCAAAGCAGCTATTAAGAAGCTCTCAGCCCTGTGGGCCCAAGTACCCCAGTATATGCCAACCTCAGAAGATTCAACTGAAAGTGCTCTCGAGATCCTCTCTCTACGCACGGAGGGGATACCATGAAGTTATCTGTGCAAGCAGGCAGATTCCCAACTCAATGCCACAACAGATCTTGCTCCAGCCTTACTCCAACCCTTTGCCCTTTTGCTCCTGACCCCCGTTTCTCTGCAGGCTCCTGATTATCTGCTCTGGTTTCAGGTTGCTGACTCCTGCTCCACTAGGCCTGCCCCCATGGAGATGACACCCAATGCTTAGTTGCTGAAGAGCAGCTGGAAGTAAGATACACTGATAGAAAGTATTGTACCTTCTCATGATAATATACAATTAAGTTAGAATTAAATTGTATTTAAAAACAAACACCACCATCACTACCCATAAAACCAAAAAAGCAGTGAATATGGGGAAAACTATCAAATTTAAAGGCTTTGGTCCTTTCTGGATTATAATAAAGAGCTGACTTCCAGTCTAATACTGAGTGCATTCAACACTACACTCAAAGCACTGTCTTTTTTTCCTGGAGAGCTTACATGCTAGCACCACTCTCGCACAGGGAAGAAGTAAAAGAGCATTTTGAGTAAGGGCATCTAAATAAGCACACAGTGCACTTTAGGATTACTGTTATCAAGAAACAGAACAGCTTCTGAACTAGAATACAATGTGCTCAGCCCATATAGGCTTATTCTCTTGTAACTTTAATGTACTCATTTTCAGGTAAATATGCAGAAGGTCCTTCAATGTGCAGCTGTTTCACAAGGGTTTTTGCATCTGCAATCTGGGTATAAAGTGACAATTGTGGATATTCTTGTACATACAGTAAGTTCATTTACACCTGCTTGAAAAAATGAATTATGGACATTTTTTCTATTTAAAAATAAAGAGTAGAACATTTTTTCTACTATTATGTGTGAAGCTAAGCACTTAAATCGTTATGTAGACACCTACCAAAAAGCCTGATTTTCAAAGATGCCGAAAACCCAAGGTCCTGCAGAAGTACCTGCTCGGCATCTGTGAAAGTCAAAATACTGTGCTTTTATATAGGTGCTCAGTAAGGAAACAGAAGACTTACTTTAGTTGCCTAAAATGAAAAAGTGTGATCATAGCTTCTGTTCTAGCATGAGACACATTAGGGTCACAAGTTGCTAAAAGTTGCTATTACCAAAGCTATCTTTCACAGCCAGGTCCTTGACTAGATAAACACTATCAAAGATACTATTCCTCTATTACGACTGTAAGCATGTGAGTATTCTCACTAACATCAATGTGACTATTCACATATTTAAAATTAAGCATGTGTTTTGATGCTTTATTATATTGAGACCTAATTGCTTACTGTATGGTTGACAGGCCAGAGAAACCAGAAAGCTCTTAAAAACCCACTGAGACACGTTTGTGATGTCTATCTACAGTTGGCTTCCGATTTGACAACACTTCATTTTGTCACAGAGTGAAAAATGTAGCTTTACTGATCATGAGCCTGATCCAGCTCCCACTTAGGTCAATGGCGAAACTTGCATTGTCTTAAGCGAAAGTGAAACTGGACCCTAAAACATAATGCTTTTTATTACTCAGGTAAGAGTAACAGAAAGAAGCGCTGAAGTTGGAATGCTAAGCTGCCCTGAAATCATGATTTTTAGAAAATTTTAGGAAAAAAATGAGCATGTGTTTCTATCTGCAATATATCAGGGGATCTCATTGTTCTTATATTCTTTATCATTTACATGTGGTGTGCTCTACCACTATGAAATATAGATCTTAATCAATATGTTCTTAATGTCTATGCAATGGTTAAATAAGCAAAGATCATGTTATTTCTGTCCAATTAGAAAGATATTAGATGATGTTTCATGCAATATTTGTTTTTTGGATTTTGGACTGGAAAAGTATGGTTTTTCCCATGTTAATATGAAATGTGTTGGATTCTATTATCATTTTAATGGCTTTTTCCCACATTTTCAATGCAATCACTTCATCAGAGACCAAAAAGATTTTGGCATTAATGAAAAGAATAAATTGTCCTGGAAAAGCATCCAGAAAACACTCATACGGTTAGTAAGGTTTGAAATAGCATAGCACTCCCCTCACATGTAAACTCAAGGTCCGGCAAATACTTTTGACAAAAGCAGAGTTAAAATAGCACCTATGTTGAAAAATAAAAGGACACATACCTTTGAAAGACTACACCAACAAAAAAAGTATTTTGATTCTATGTCAAGCAGTTGCTGACAAATATGCAGGAAAACACATCAGTGGAATACTCAGTTATCGACACCTGTTAATTAGCTAAATGTAGTCAAGTCTCATCTAGTACTCATTTCACCTGCAGTTGTATGTGCATTTGCCTTCCTGGTACCCACTGCTGGTAGAACATTAGACAGACTGTGTGTTGCATCAAAAAAGTAACTACTGAGCATACATTTCTGCTGATGGCAGGATTTTTAAATCCTCAAGGCACTGGCACAGCCAACACATGTAAATGGCAGCATGAGCTCTACATTTTAATGACTTTGTAACCTAATATTGAAGGAATACATTTAAAGATGTGTTAGTAACTCGCACAAAAATTATTACTAAAATTGAGCATAGACAGTCATTTAAATATGTTACACTAATATGCATTCATGACAGAATTATATATTCATACACTACAGGGACACTGAAGTGCTACCTACATATATGAGAATATTTAAAGCCATCAGTTATCATTTTTACAAATTAAAACCTTTCATCCACTTTACTGACCAATAAAGTCCCTGATCAAATTTTCAATCTAATATTATGTTTTTTAATCCAAACAATTATATTGATTTTACAAGATGGTCAACAAACCAAAAAGTATCTCATCTATGAAACACATACGTAAATATTGTGAACTAGTTGTCTCCAGCAAAGGATACAATAATTTTAAAATATTTATCAAGATAATAGAACTCTAACTATATAATACGTGGCCTGATGTAGCTCTTGCACTAATTTATTTCATAACTAGTTTACATTATTATATTGCATGTTTTCTTACACATTTCTAACATAAAACTCTACTACATAGTAAAACTACTTTATAAAACATGGCTCACTTCCAGTACAATGCAACATTTTGAAATGTGATTAAAATCTATTCATGTGATCCTTATTCACCAAGAAAACTGCATAGATTTCAATGAAACTTTAAGGATTTTTTGTCATTAAACTTACGTAGACTACTACTTGCAAAATTAATTGCTATATTAAAACATAGGTATTTGTCTGATTGTATCTGTTACATGCCTATACACATATACAATTTATAGGCTTCAGTTAAGTAAACCCATCCTGGGAAGTATTAATGGAAATGAAGACAATGCCTACAGACAAAAGCACTGATCAATGCACTCTACTAACATTATCTTAATGGCAATATTTTCTATTACATTTTCCTTACTCTATGATTTATTTAGCAGAAGCTATATAAACACCAAAGAATGCAATTTGACCCATTTCTCATTGCTCTCAGTTACCTAAAGGTTTTCATTCAGTACAGTAGTAAGCAGCTGTCCCTTAGTCTACAATGACACAGCAGGGTTGAAGAAACAGATTTACTAGGCTTCTTTCCTTACAGGTAACTCGCCTCTTGCCTTCTGCTAAAAAAGGATGCTAAGGAAGAAGAGGCACTCACAATACTAAATCCTGAAAGTAAGATAAACTTTAGCACCAACGTTTTATCATTTCCAATTTCTCCCTATCTAAGCCCAATAAGCCACTTTCAATGCACTGTACATAGAACAATGCATTTGAGACAAATGCACATCAGTTATGTTTGACTGGGCAGCGAAGTGCTTCCTACCCATTGCTATTTTGCACTGACCCTCCCTCATTTCCCTTGTCCTTAAACAACCTTCCACTCTGCCTCTGTGCCTCTCCATTACCTTTAGAAAGAAAACACCCATCTCTTATAACAACAAAACATAAGAATAATCAGGGTACACTTCTTCCTAGTAAGGCCAGATGCTTTCACTTCTCAAAGTCACCATCCCCTTCATCCCCTCCAGAATGGATTCCCTCCTCTTCTCTAATTTTCCACCTAACCGCTAGCCAGCCTAGTTCACTACAGAAGGCTCCTCTGCCGGGCCATGACCGTTTTAAAGGCGGCGGACCTACCTTTTTGTCTTCTTTCTCACTGTTTTGCCTCTTCTCTAGATTATTGCTGTCACCGCCAGTTGCACTTTCCCCAGCCTGCCCATCCTGCTGTTGCTGCTGCTGCTGACAGCCTCCAGACCCCTGCGAGTGGGGGATGGGCTCCGGGCACGGAAAAACTCCCTTAACATCCATCTCCATCTTCCAGTTCACTGTATTTCGAGACAAAAGCCGACAAAATACTTTCCACCGCCCAGCGCCCGTCTTCTCTCCTTCCTTCAGGGGGCCGTGGCGCGCATGGCTCCGGCTGCCTCTTCAGCACCGATCCGGTGGCTGCAATTCCCCCCTGGAGCCTCCAGACTTTTGCATCTAGTGTGTGTGTGTGTGTGTGTGTGTGTCCTTGGGGCGACGGCCTTCCCTCGCCCCTAACCAGCCGCCGCTCCCCAGGCAGCTCGCCGGCGCCCGAGAGGAACTCCCTGCCCCAGTCCGGCTGTGGGGGGCGACTGACTTTACGCTGTCTCAGTCCCAGGCCCGGGCGAGCCTTTTCGGCGGCCGCCTTTCGAACAAAGTTAACTGGCGGGAACTCAGCCCCGGGGGCGGCGGGGCGGCCGAGGGGGGAGTCAGCGGCAGCGAGCGCAGCGGGACTGACAATAACGCGGTAATGTCAAGTAAAAGTTAAACCTCCCTTTCTCTCCCCTCCCCCCGCCCCGCTCTCCCTCCCGCCGAGCCAGCGCCGAGGCAAGCACAATACAGCCGAGGGAAAGCCGCGAATTCAGACCTGAGCAAGGTGCTGGTGACGAGGCGGGCGGAGGAGCATTTAGCCGATCGTTGCCGTGATTTCCCCCCACCCCACACACACACACACGCGCGCGCGCGCGCGCCTCGGCCACCCCCGCCCCCCCACCTCCCTTCTCTGGCAAGCGTGGTCTCCTTGATGTGAAGCTCCTCGCCGTGGTCTGTGTGTGTGTGGCTGGAGCTCCCTCTCCCTCAGTCTGCCAGCGCCACGCAGCATTGCACAAGGAGAACTGGAGTCAGGAGAAAAACAAGAGCAAATTTAGGCAGGAAATCTAAACCAGCGCCAGCCACTGACTTCCCAGTTTGAGCTAAAACCCACCAAATAAATAAAATATAGGAAGGGGAGAGTGAGGACAAAATAATGTTATAGCAACAGAGACTCCAAGGTACATACCGGGTTATTTAATTCCCTTAGCTCCCCTAGTCTCCAAGTTATTGGGGGGAGGAATCCTAGCTCATTAAGAATACTTTAATTATAAAACAATAAAAATAATTGTGACACCCCCCCGGCCGTTTATCTTTAAATTAAAAAAAAAAAAAAGAATGGCCAGCTTAAACCAGATAATTCTTAAATCAGGACACCATCAGGTGACCAGTCTGCACTTCTAAATATAACACCACATTGTCCTGAGGAGCTGCTGCTTTAAAAGTTAACGAGAAAGATCTGATGGAAGTCTGCATGGAATTTTGTAAGAGCAATAATCCACGCCATAAAAATATAGTACCAGATCCTCAAGAGCTTTGTCCGTTTACGTCAAATAGGATCTGGCCCAGGATATTTTGGCAACTATCTGCTATTTAGTGGGCTCATTTGGTTCTTTCCCTGAATTTCATTATATCCCACATGGGTTTGTTTCTGCACGTACCCTGACAGGTCTTATTGCAACAACATAGTGGGTAAAGGGCAAAGGTAGTTTTGTAATACTGAGAAAAAAGTAGCACAAAGCCAAATAGTTTTTTAAAATAGAAACCTTTTAAAAAAGAAACCATTTAAATACGTGAGTGCTAAAAGAATAAAAGAGCATACCTAGCTAAGCGTGAGCCTTATTCTCCTCTCATTTACAATTGAGTAAAGCATGGGTAACTGATGAATTACTGGCATTTTAAAACTAATATAAATGAGAAAATACTCAGATCCTGTACATTTTATAATCAAATTAATTAAAGGCAATCTACATATTATTGAATAGTAACAGAGGGAGCTGTGCTAATCTATACACTATCACAACAAAAAGCAGTCAAGTAGCACTTTAAAGACTAGCAAAATAGTTTATTAGGTGAGCTTTCATGGGACAGACCCACTTCTTCAGACCATAGCCAGACCAGAACAGACTCAATATTTAAGGCACAGAGAACCAAAAACAGTAAGCAAGGAGGACAAATCAGAAAAAAATGATCAAGGTGAGCAAATAAGAGAGTGGAGGGGTGGAAGGGGAAGGTCAAGAATTAGATTATTATTATTATTATTATTATTATTATTATTATTATTTATTATTGAGTGTGGGTATGATGAAGATTTGAATGCCCAGCACTGAATATACTGCTATTCTGTAATGTTATAAAAAGAAATTCTAGTTTGCAAAATGTTTATGGGTTCTTTGAGAACCTGTTTGCATATCCCTAATGTTGCGGAACTCTTCAAGGGTAGATTTACAAAACAGTATCAAAATAGTTCGCTTGCATGAAAAAAAGCTACCCAACAATCCATGGTGCCTATGAAACTATAACTGAACTCATTAAACAATAAGACCCGAACCAAGTAAGCCCCTAAATATGTGCATTATAATATTATGTACATTCTTAAGTGTGTTACTTGAACAGAGATGAGATAGTTTCAGCAGTATAGGCTGAAAAATAGGAGGGTATGGATGTAAAGTCCAGGCACCTAGCTTTTCACTCCTTACTGGACCATGGTGGTCTTATGCATGAAATTTGCCTAATGGCCAAAAAGCTACTCCTGGAACAGGAAAATGCTATATTATCACAGCTCTCTTTTGGGAGATTGAGATCAGTGAAAACCCCACTTACCCTGTCTGAAGAGTCCATATTACCCTTAGCCTCACAGCTGAATTCTGGAAAAGTAAAGTGGCATACAATCATCTGCCCGAGCTGTACTGCCATATCTTCCCTTCTCCCAAAGTGCCAGCATCCCCATATACAAAATTATCCAGCACACTCTAGCCATACCAGTGTTCTCCAAAGCATACTTAGGTGTACTTAAGCTCTTCAGCACGTGCAAAAATGAGATTTTGCTTCCAAAATGCATACACTACTGGCATGCAATAAACCCAACCCAGTGCTTCTAGAATTTGACACATATTTGCCTGCTGTTGATTGGTTGGTTATATGTCATATATGAGAGAAGATGGTGTGCCTCCTCTTCCTCTTTGCTCAAGACTGTTTATTTTCCTATTTGAAGTGGTACCAAATCCAAAATATGCATATCTTTTCCTGCATACCTCATGTTGACTGTAATGGCTTTTAGATCAACCAAAATGTATGTAATTGGGTCCTACATTAGAGTCATATTACTAGCAAATGTAACTCTTTATATACTTGAGCAAATATAAGCTGGATGAGTAGGTGCATAACTAATAATATTTTTAAATAATTGTATTGTGTTCTCTGTAGTGTCTTGATTCATAGAGGAACTACTGCCACAACACCTACTTCCGCAATATCTTATTTACAAAGTTAGTAAAATGCTGAATTATATCCAGACATTAAAGAACCAATGTCATTTGCTGGAAAACACTCAGACAACACTCCCACACACATAAAATCCCCAAAATCCCTAAAAATAAATAAATAGACAAAAGCTAATGCAAATGAAAACATCTTACTATATGCTCTGAAGCTTGCAAGGTTTTGGCAGACAATCAAGGAAAGCTAATTCCAAAGATGGGTGCCCTTGACTGAGAAAGCACTGCACTAAGCCTTCGGTGTTTAACCTCAGAAATCAATAGGACTGTAGGGTATGTCTACATCGCAACATAAACTCAAAGTTAGAACTTTGGCTCAAGCCTAACCTCACTTCCATTTACACACAAATCATGATAACCAGGCCCAGGGTCCCCAGACCCCACAAAAGTGAAGGGTCCAAGCCTGAGTCAAGACAGAAGCCTGAGTTCAAACCCTATTACTCTCCCATGTAGACAAAACCCCACTAGACTCCTGCTTTGAATGTCTGCTTAAAGGTATTCCACAAACCTGCAGGTCAACTTTTTTGTCCTTGGTGGACAAATTTTCCCCCACTGTACCATGAACAACCAGCTAGAGCAGTCACATTTTAAGAGGATGTTAGAAATTCTGGGATATGGATGGGTGGATTTGGGCCCAGATAATGTGTAAATACTGGAAATCCAGGATGGGAACAGGATTCAGATCCAGGATTCAACTGTGGGTATTACAAATGTGTGTAAGCACTCAAATCCTAGGTTAAGATACCCAAGGTCCAATAACTTGAGGTCTACTAACCTTGAGCACACATTGCAGTGTAGACATATCCTCAACACTTTTAAGGAGGCATAGTGAGAGAGACCATTTCTAGACAACCAGACTGCAGACCATTTGGAAGGCAGTAAGATGACTTAAGTTTAATTTTTTTGAGCTTCGACTTTTATCTTTGTACTGTAAAATACCTAATACAGCACTTTAAAAATAAAATAATTGTAATAAAAAATCTGATCATAATAGTGTGTTCACAGTAGCTCTTGTCATTCAGGACACTGGCTGCTGCACCAGACAGAGCTTTTAGGTGGATTGCCAGCTTCTCTTAAGTAAACATATTGTAGTAAATGAGACTGAATATGACAAAGGTGTGACCAGTGGGAGGTCTGTACCTCAAGATCAACTATACTTCAACCCATAATTCTACTACTGTGTAAAAACTCATGGACACTGTTAGCTCTAACATGAGCAATTTTGTTGTAAGGCGGGCTTATGCAAAAAATGCAGCCACCACCTTCTTCTAATCTTTTAAGTGTTTCTTCCTGCTTCCAGCAAGCATCCGGGTTGAGTTGAAGCAAGTTTGTTTTCATCCAGAATTCAGTCTTAGTAAGGGTATATCTACACTATGAAATTAGTTCAGTTTTATTAGGGTTGATTTTCTAGCACCAGATTTTATAAAGTTGAGTGTGCATGTCCACACTGGCACATAAAGTCAACAGAATGTGTACTTATTAGGGTTGCCAGCTTCAATTTGTCAGCAATGCACTTTGGGTAACTTTCCCATAGTTTCTGCTGCCCCACTGCATTGTGGGTTTCTGTCCCACTGTCTGATGGGACAAAATGTGCCACAGGTGGTTCTGGGTGTGTGTCGTCAGCCTCCCATACTGCACTTGTCTCCTCCCCCCTCCCTTTGGAAAGCAACAGTACAAAGTGTTTTCTCACCCTTTTTCCTATCCATGAAGATGCTACTGAAAGGCTAACATGGAATTCATAAACTTAACATTTTTTTGGTAAGTACTATGAGTACCTCATGCATTGTGCTGCAGTATGTGCAGAGCCTACGCAGTCATCAGAGCAGTGAAGACTACCAGGAAGACACAGATAAATATGAATTTAAAACACTGGAGAGGAGGAACAGGGAGTTGCTGGCTGCACTCTATTCTTTGTACACAGTGAAGTGCTGGTTCTGGTGTTGTGAAACAAGCTCAGAGTGGTGAGTCTGCATTGTTGTGCAGGTGTCTACAAAATTTCCAAATGCATAAGGCCACTTTAATGGAATTTTGCGAATTGCTTTTCTTCATCCTGAGATACCAAAAAGAGACATGCTCTGAGAGTTGAGAAACTTGTGGCAATAGCTCTCTGGAGGCTTGCAACACCAGACAGCTACCTGTCAGTGAGCAATCAATTCAGAGTGGACAAATGTATGGTGGGAGCTGCTGTGATCCAGGTAGCCAAGGCAATCAATATCCTTCTGCTATGAAAGACAGTGACTCTGGGATTTGTGGAGGACATAGTGGATGGTTTCGCTGCGATGGGGTTTCCTAACTGTGCAGGGCTATAGATGGAATGCACATCCTTATCTTGGCTCCAAACCACCTTGCCACAGAGTATATAAACCGCAAGGGGTACTTCTCCGTGGTGTTGCAGGCATCAGTGGATCACAAGGGACATTTCACCACCAGCAGTGTGGG